>NC_133545.1:20000000-21250000 GCF_048773025.1 Camelus bactrianus | reverse complement strand
ATTCCTAGAGAATACACAGAGACCCCCTTTATCCTCTAACTGTTTGCCACACTACTCCCCACACGGGGTGCTGGTGCAAACAAGGCTTTTGGCCTTCTCTCCAGGAGTTCTGAGGCTCTCCTGGGTTTATCCAAGAGGAACAGCCAGGAAGAGGCTGGGTTCCTGTAGCCATGGTGAGGAGGGGAAGGAGGGTGGGGCCACCAACTGGCTTGGCTGCCTCTGATACTGTCCAGACTCATTAAACCTGCCTGGCCAGCGCTGTCACCAAGGCTGACAGACCGCCAGGCAGCATCTTTCCCCTGCGGCCACAGAGCCTACCCCCAACTCCACCGCAGTACCTGCCACTGCCTGGATGGGGAGGGGATGGCGGGCTGGTCTTCCACATGCCTGGGAGTGCTGTGACCGCTCAGGAGTGAGGGACAGTCAGGTGTTAAGGCTGGAGCTGGGAGAAACTCAGGGACCAGTGGTTTCCACTGCTAAGCCAGTTCCTAATGTGAGGAGGCTGAGAGGATTTCCAGGCCCAGTTAACCCTTTGCATGGCTCCCTTGGCCTCACCTGCCAGAACCTCTGCCAGAGCAGTGTGCCCTCTGCCTTGCGGATTACATGTTGTCCCATCACATTCGTGGAGCTAGGGTTGCAGTCTGAGAGGTGGGGTCTGGACATGTATTTGGGACTCAGTGGGGGAAGAAGCAAGGTTAACAGCTACTATTTAATGAGACAATGCTTTGTGCCCAGCCTCATGCCAGGAGCTTACATTATCTGGAAGCTTTACAATAACAAAACAGGCACTATTCTTAAACCCTAGATACATGAGAAAATTTAGGCTCAGAGAAGTTAAATAACCTGTCCAAGGTCACCAGTGGATTGGGATTCAAAGTCAAGTCTCAAGATTCTGGAGCCCTTGATCTTTCCTCCGCACCACCAGCTTGTCTCTGTGCATGTTCTGAAAGGCTCCCTTGAACAAAGATGGCGTCTGTCTGCTCAAGGTCTCCTCTTCAATGTCTTCCCAATGAGGAGCCCAGCTCTGCCCACATCTGACAGCATGTCACATCAGATCAGATGGCAAAGCAGAGAGCCCCAAGGTTGGAGTGGGAGGGTGGGGAGGCAGGCCAGGCAGACTGGAGCACAGGGTGGGGTTAGTGCTGAGGCTGTGGAAATCATGAAGGAGTTCCTGTGTCTGTTTGCCCCTGATACATCTGTCTACATCCTGCTCTGCCTATGATTGCAAAACTCCAGAGGACCATTACTTAACTCTGTGTGGGACCGTGCCCAGCAACACTTGTTCTCAGACCATTAGTACATATCTCCATGGTAATGATGAAGAGAATGGTGATCATGATTATGACGGCAATGAAATAGAAGGATCCCAGAATGCCCATGAGTGGCTAGCATGTAGAAAGTGCTCAATAAATAACTGTTAAGTTCAAATAAATTGGACACTTACCTAGAGAGGCTGTTGCAATTGAGGCAGGGCTTAGGGAAGCAGCTGCGTCCAGTGGCCTTGGACTTGGAGGCTTTCTCTCCAGGGAGGATGGGGGTGGGGACAGAGTGGTGCCAAAGAACCCTGCAAATGGAGCACATAGGACTCGAGTGCCAAGCTATCAGCCAGCCTTGGCCTCTGGGGCTTCGGAGAAAATCCTGTCCTTTCCCAGAGCTTGACCTAAGGGAACCACTGTCCCCGGAATTGTAGCCACATACACTCCAGAAGCAAAGCTACAAGGACCAGACCAGACTCAGTATGGCAAAGAGGGCATTTCTCCACGGGAGTAGTCACTAGTGTCCCAGAGCCTGGGAGAAGCAGTGCAAGCCACCCTTGGGTCAAGGGGAAAAGGGAGGTGCTGGTTAGGCCCCTAGCACAGCACCAGGCATATAGAGGTGTTCCATAAATGTTTGTTGCAGTGAAATAAACACTCACCTGGAGAATCCGAAACTCTGGAGGCAGAGCTTGGGGATGTAATTGGGCTTGGGGTGCTTGGGCCTGATAAGTTCCGGAGAGGGGACAGAGTAGTGCCAAAGAACCCTGCAAAAGGAGCCAGGCTGAAGCTCCGTCCTACCTGCCAGACTGCCCAGCATGGGTTCTCCTTGGGAAGGGGTGGATACTCACCAAAGGGTCCCAGGCGCCCAGCAATCTCTGCCAGGCTGGCCCGCAGGCTGGGCAGCAGGGGCAGCGTTCGATGCCCGAGCGTGGGGGCTGCACCTGCTCTCAGCGCCATGTCAAACTTCAGCTCCAGCTCGCTCTGGTGGAGCCTGGGAGCACTGGATGGAGGTGCTGTAGCTGTCAGAGCAGTATCCCAGGTCACAGTGCCCATCCTGGGCTGATAGGGAGCAGTGGGCCGGTCAGTGGGCCCAGAGAGGAGGGATGTGGACTCCAGAGGCAGGGAGGAGGCCCAGGGGGTAGAGCTGCCTTCAGCAGAGCCCCACTCTGGGGGGGAGTTGCTAAGAGAGCCCACCAGCAGTTCCCAAAAGGGGTCAGTCCTCAGCCCACTGTCCACCTCTTCCTCTGGCTCCCGGCTCGGTCCGGGAGAAAGTGCCTGGGTCTCTGTGACAGGGCTCCCCCAAGCAGCAGCAGGTCCCCGAAGGTGGAATTTGAAGTTAAGTCCCAGGTTTAGAGACAGCATAGAGGCCTCACTCTGAGGTGGTGGGGTCAGAGTGGTGAGATGGGCACCTGGGACAGAGGAGGCAGGCTGGGGGCCCACGGGAACTGCAAGCAGGACCCAGCAGAACAGCCCCAGCCGCAGACAGCCATACCCTGCCATGGCCCCTCCTGGCCCCCGGTGGCCTGGGTGGGCCAGGGGCTCAGTTCTTCAGCACTTTTTGATCACGAAGGTCCTGGAGAGAGGAGAGGGCCAGCTATGAATGCTGGCTGCCTGGGATCTGATGCCCCAGAGAGAGGCTTCTGATCCCAGAGAAGTGAGTGGTGGGGGCAGGACACAAACGGTCCTGCCCAAGGAGAGTTGCCAGCTCCTTCCTGTACTTTCAGGCTCTAGCACAAATCTCTCCCCTGCAGTTTCCCTTCTCTTCCAGCCAAGGCTCCTCCTTAAGCCCCTGCCACCCCCACCTGCTTAATCTGGAGACAGGGGTCTGACTGCATCCAGCTGCCCCCATCCTTGACTGATAACCAAGGGGGTGGACTTGACTCACAGACTCAGATTCCTTCCCTCCCTCTCTCTTCTCTATCCTCCCTTCCACCCTCAAATATTTGTTGAGGCCTACTGTGTGCCAACCACCCTCCAGTAATACAACTGTGAACAAGTTGGATGAGTCCCACACCAGCTCCAGCCCCACTCTGAGAGGCCGGCCCTCTCACTCAGACCCCCAGAGCACTGGGATAAAGCAAAGGGCTGAGTGATCTGGCAGAGATGGAGAAGGCAGCCCTGGAAAGCAGGGTGCCTTGGTCTGGGGGAAGCTCTGTTCCTTCAGCCTTTCCCCTCCTTCCTAGGGCTTGGCCTGCTCCCCATCCCCTAACCCTAGAAGTATTGGGGGGAGGGGCAGCCTGGCCACCTCTAGCTTCCGGGGAAGATGGCCAGGCAGGCGAACTGGACAAGAGGCTGCTGCAGTAGACTCCTAACCTCCCCCCCACAAAACCCGCAAACACACATCTGGTAGGGGAAGCCAGGGACACACGTGCACCTAGCACCCTTACATCACACACACAGCCACATTTAGCACCCATGACACACACTCATCTACTCACCCTTCACACACCCCTGCATGTAAGTGCACACACACACTCAATTCATCCTGCTGGTCTCGCCTCTTACATGGGTTCAGACCCAAGCTCTGTGAGCTCCCAGCCTCCCCTGTCACATACACATGTGTGTGTACACAAGACACACACACATGCACACACTTACCTCACAGACACACACAACATATAGACACACACAGGCACACACCCCCCTACACCACATTCACACGCTCCTTACAGACACATATCACACACCGTCACACACACACCCCCAACACACATGCACATTCCTACACACGCATCCACCCCTGCAGGCAGGCGCGCTCACACGCGCGCGCACGCACACACACACACACACCCCTCCCGCTACCCGTGCCCTGACAGCCGACCTGTTCCTCTGGCTTCCTCCCGCAGGCGGGTCTCCTCAGCCAAGTCCCCAGAGAAGGGGCGATCGCGGCGGCCCAGGCGCCCCGCTGGGCAACGCTCCGCCGCGTCTGGCCGGTGCTCTCCGCGCCCGACGCCCCCTCGGCTCGTCCCGGCCACCGTGGCTTCGCCGTCGCGCGGTCCCGGATCTGGCGCGGCCCGGCCCCGGCCCGCAGCGCTGGCCCCAGGCTGGTTGCCCGGCCCGGCCCGGCCCGGCCCGTCTCGTGCTCCGCGCCCCCTCCCACGGCGCCGCCTCCCGGCTGCGAGCCTCTATCCCCAGCAGAGCCACCCGCGCCGGGCTCCGCGGCAGCCCCTCTCTGACCTCCCGCCCGCCGGTCCTCCCCGCCTCCCGCGCGCCCGCCCCGCCCGCCCTCTCCCCTCCTCCTCCCCCGGCCGGCGGCCCGCGGTCCGCCCCCTACCCAGCCGGCAGGCGGGCGCGCACCGCAGCCCCGAGCCGCCGCGGCCTCTGTGCCGGCGTCCGCACGCGCGCTTATTCACTCGGCGCTGCCGACCAGCCGCGGGGGGCTCAGCCTGGCGCCGACAGCCGCACGCTCCCAGGGCGGCCCATCACACACATATTCACTCCACGCCCTCCCCGGGAAACACACCGCGGGCCAGAGCACCGCACGCGCACACTCGTGTTCACACGCGCGCGCGCGCACACCCGGCAGCCTGCCCAGGACGGCACCCCGGGCCAGAAGAACCGCTACATTTATTAAGTCGTGAGTGGAAAGTGTAATAGGCACTTCTACGCCCCTTAGTTCATTACTCCTCGCCACAACCTCCTGGGTGTTCCCATTTCACAGACAGGTAAATTAAGGCCCACGAAAAAAACCCCGAATTTCCCCAAGATTACTCAGCTTGGCAAACTGGACCCAATCTCTCTGCTGCCCTCTCCATCACCTGATGGCTTTCAACAATTGGAAGTGCCTCCAATATTTCACAGGTGAACTGTCAAATGGCAATCCGTGTGTAACGTTTGTTTGTTTGTTTGTTTGTTTGTTTTTCTTGAAATCGATCTCTCAAAAATATTTAGCATTTCAGAAATGTCTTTCAGAAAGAATGCTGAGCTAAGCAACTTGTGAAAGGTGGCTTACAATTTGTTTCCAATACGGGGCAAGAGGAGAACAGAGAAGGCAAAGAAAGAGTGTGCAGCCCAGGAATAAAAGAGCACCCAGACCCGTGTTGAAGATGACCAGAGAACACAGCAGTCACTGTGGATACTTCGTGGACCCTGTTATGCTATCTCAGTGACTGATTTCAGCAGTACTGGCTCATTTATGCTCTTGTGTCTCTAAATCCCTTCAAGTGTTCCTCCCCAAATGTTAGTATTTGGAAGTAACAGGGGAACATAAAACACAAGAGGCTCACCCACATCACATAAGGCTGTCCCTCAAAACCCAGACATCATCCTGTGCACCAAGCACCATGCTGGTTACTTTAGGCATCTCCTCACTTATTCCTCATCGCAAGCCACAGAGAGAGAAGAATGATTGTCACTGGGTTACAGCTTTGGATATTACCCTGACCTCTCTCTCTTACTGCTGTGCAAGACTGGGAAGGGGGTGCTTAAAAAGTTACCTAGGGCAGGTCTGTCTCAAGTATGGAGATCTAGCATAGCACTTGGCCCATGGCACATGCTCAGTGAATTTTAAGACAAGTGAGTGACAAACAAATGAATGATTCTGGGACCCATATGGGCAATAGGTTGCATTTCAGAAAGGCATCAAGGACTCACTTCCTCATCACAGAATTCCCCCAATTGATGTAAGATAAAATTAGGCCACCAAATGAGCCCTTCCCCAGGGAACATCAATGATGAAGTCTAGGATTTATTCTGGGTCCCTAAACAAAACATTGCCAAGGGCGTTCCCTGGATGCACCCCCAGGGATCACTGTAGGGTCCATTCTCTAATAGGGAAACCACCCGGTCCTTTAGGGGCTGCCTAGAGGCTGCATACAAGGATCCAGCCTCTGAATTCTCTCATATACTTAACAAAAATTATCCCATGAGAGACATTTTCCTTGAATCCTCCTCATAGAAAGACTCATTTCCTGCTAATCATGCTCACTTAAAGACTTCTAAATGGAAAGACAGAAATAAACATACCCCAGAACATTAAAATAACAATCTTCCATGACCAAGTGGGGTTATTCCCAGGAATTATATTTTTTAAAATATATTAAAAAGGGAAGTTAGGGTTCCGGATTAAGATGGTAATTGAATGTGTGCATCTAATTTCACTCCCTCCCAAAACGCCACTAAAATTTCAATGACGAGATTTTTAGATTAGGAAGTAAACCTACAAATGAAGAGAAAAGGGAAAATTTTTGAAGCAGAATGGCAGACAGTCACGTGGTTACTGACTTATCAGCCCCAAGGAAAAAGACATCTCAACTGGCAGTAGGGAAAGTTGAGAGCCAAACTGGTCTACATTGCAAGGAACTCAAAAGGCATAGAAATTGGGAATCTAAGGTACCTCTGGATTCCCGGAGGTGAAAGGTGGAAGAGGTTGCTAAGATAAGGACCATAGTGACAAGGGGTTATACCCCTCCATCTTTCTCCCCCACCCCAAGCCACTAGGCAACAGTCCCTCCCCTATCCTAGCCAGAGTCTGGGGGACTTTCCTCTGAAGAAGGTAAAGCAGAGTGTATCTGGATTGGAGAAGCTTCAGGCACAGTTGTGAATGGAGATACCATGCTGAAAATACTGAAAACAAGGGGATTACATGACCATGTCATATGGAATACTAAATGCAGAGATGCTGAGCTTTCTGCCACCAGCAGACTCCCCAGGTGCTGGGAGCAGGACTTATGCAGGACACTGGAAGATACTGCTCTGGGGTATTTCACCAGCCCAAGAAGAAGGACCTAAAGATATTGACATACGAAACAGCCCAGCTAGACTCTGTGGCAAACCCAGCCTCTGAGCTCTAGGTTTCTGACTAGCCTCTCCCACTCCTACAACCTTAATCATGGCCAACGATTACCAGAAATCCAGGAAATTTTCCAGTGAAGAAGAGAGCGACAAAACAAACAACCAGAGAAAGTAACTTGGAGGAAACAGGTTAGAAGAAAGTGTCAGAAAGACCATGGTTAATATCTTTAGAGAGATAAGAGAAGATACTGCATCCATGAAACAAGAACAAGATGCTATACAAAGGAACATCCAGAGAATACCAACAGCAACAATTATGTCTTGAAAAATAAAATCATGACGGCAGAAACAAAAACATCAATAGAAAGATAAGCAGATAAAGTTGATTAAATCTCCCTAGAAAGTAAAGCAAACATATAAAGAGAGAGAAAATATAGGAAAAAAATTAGAACATTTAAGAACAATTTCAGGAGTTAATGTTGAAATAATAAGAGTTCTAAAAAGAAAAAAAACAGAAAAATGAAAAGGAGGAAATCATCAGTGAACTAATCTGAAGAAATTTTCTAGAACAAAAGGGTATGAGTTATGAGTTTCCAGTTCATAAGGGTGGGGTTGATTAGAAGAAACCCACATTCAGGCAAATTAAAGAGAAGGGTCTAGCATAGAAAACAAACTTACGGTTACCAGGGGTCAAAGGGAGTAGGAAGGGATAAGTTGGGAATTCAAAAATTACATCTCTTGGGGAGTGAAGGAAATGTTAGCTATCTTGATTGTGGTAGTGGTTTCATTGGTGTATATACATCTATCAAAATGCATCAAATTGTACATCTGAAATATGTGTAGTTTATTGTACAGGAACCATACCACAATAAATGTGTTTAAAAAATAAAATAAAATAAAAAGAGAAGGGTCTAGAAGCTTCCAGAAAGAAAAAAAGGTAATGTACAAATGATTAGATATCAGAAAAGCTTTGGCTTTCTAAATAGGATCACTAGAAGTTAAAAGCAAGGCTTCCAAAATTCTGAAGAAACTTTTCTTTCAATCTTGAATTTGTATCCATTCAAGCTATCAATCAGGTAAAAAGAGAATATATAGACTTTCAGACATAGAAGATTCCAAAAAGTTTATCATTCATGTCCATTTTCTGGAAAAGCTACTAGAAAAAGTGCTCCCCCCAAACCAGAAAGTAAAAGCAAGAAAGCAGAAAATGTGGGATGCTGGACACAGGAGATCCACCATGGGTGAAAGACAAAGGGGGCTCCTTGGAAGATGACGAAGGGGGATCCCAGGGTGTCAGCTGTGCACCACATGTAGAGGGACACAGGTTCTGATTGGAGAAGTGTGACTGACTCAGGCGATGACACGTTGACAGCTGTCATCACCAAGATCCTTGATGCCAGTGTACCATCTTCGGAACCTCAAGTCAGAATGTTTGAGTGAGCCTGCCCCACTTCTTATTTGTTTTTTTAAAATATATTTTTATTGAAGTACAGTCAGTTTACAATGTGGTGTCAGTTTCTGGTGTACAGCACAATACTTCAGTCACATAAGAAAATACATACATTCGTTCTCATATTCTTCACCATAGGTTACTAGATATTGAATATGGTTCCCTGTGCTATACAGTATAAACTTGTTGTTTATTGGATTTTGTGAGAATCCTCCAGTATTTTGAAATGAGAGACACTCTGCTAGAGTTCAGTAGGTGTTCTGTGTGATTCAGTGGGTTTGTAGATGTAATTCTTGGTGTATTTGTGGGAGAGGGTGAGCTGTGAGTCTCTCTATACCACCATCTTGGCTCCACCCCTGCCCCGCTCCTTATTTGTACTTGCCTTGTCTTGGCCAAGTGCAATGAGGCTACTGTTCACCCTTCTATGCCCGCTCCCTGCCATGGAAGTGTCCCACTTTGACCTGCTCCTGAGAAGGGATGGGAGTGAGCTCAGAAGCAGAGCTCACAGAGCAGCCCACTGCCACTGACCATATTCCATCCACATGTCCAAGGTCTGGGTGACACTACAGCTCCCACTGCATGAGCTCTGTGCTTCCCAGGACTCCCTCATGACCTTGCTCACTGTTGGTCCCAGAAAAGATTCTTGTAAACTCTCTCTTGGAAGCCATAGCCACACCAAGACCCAGAAGTTCTGTACAGCATCTCTTCTCCCAGATGAGTCTTCACCTAGTACAAGATTGTCCTTTCCTTTCATAGTTAGGATTATGCTTGCTTCTCAGCCCTGTTTAGGAATATACACAGATGCAGTGAAACCATAAACAAAAGCAAGGTAAGGATTAACCTAAAAGTCAAGAGATTTGTTCCCTGGGAGAGGGGAGGCCAGGAGGGAGTGGTTATGACCAGAGGAGGGGAACTCAGGGAGCTTCTAAGATGCTGGTCATGTTCTATTTCTTAACCCTATGTGGTGGATACATGAGCGTTCATTTCATTATTTTTTTAAAATAATATATACACTTTTTTCTTTTTTCACTTATACTTTTATGTACTCTTTGAATGTATAATATGTTTTTTCAGTAAAAATTTAAATTCATTAAATTATAGATCAATAGGCCCACTAAGAAAAATATATGACCATTTTAATAGACATTCAAAAGGTAGATTCAAAAATTAATAATGGACGGGTATCTCCTTAATTGATAAAAATTATATTTCAAAAGAACAGCTAACACCATACTTAACAGCCAAATACAAAGAAGAATTCCTATTAAAATTAGAAATGGAGATTCTGCTATCAATGCTTTGTTTGACATTTAACTTTGTTTTGCAAGTTGTAGCTAATGCAAAAAGATGAGAATAAAAAAGAGGAGGAAGACAGAGAAGAATAGAAGGAAGAAGAGGAAAAATAATATGTAAAAAATATTGGAGAACAGTAAAGGAGAAGCCAAGATATCACTATATTGTGAAACGTTTGGAAAGCCATTAGAAAAAAATGTGACTAGGTTAAAGTTAAATATCCTCATCAATAGTTTACAATCTGGTAACGTGGCTTTAAATATCAACTCTGACCTCTAAGCTCCAGACTCATATTGTCTAACTACCTACCTGACATCTCCGCTTCGGAAGAGATGCTTCAAACTTACCGTATCCAAAACAGAACTCTTTTCACAATCATTTCACACACACACACACATACACGTCAACCTCTCCACCAAAAGAACTTTTCCTTCAGCCTCCCTCATTCTTTCCTATTTTATGTAATACTACTACTTTTCTCTATTTACTTGACGAGCCAAAAATCTAGCTGTTGTTCATAATTCCTCTCTTGCTCTTACCCTTACATCTAATTCATCAGCAAATCCAGACAGCTTTATCTCCAAAAGACTTGTCACATCAATGCCCCTCACCCTTCTCTGTCACCATCACTGTCTCACCTAGATTACTGCTTTCTGTCCCCAACCTCCAGCAACAACTGATCCTTTTATTGTCTCCATACTTTTGCCTTTTCAAGAATGTTGTTTGCTGTCCATTGACAGATGACTGGATAAAGATGTGCTGTATATATACAATGGAATACTATTCAGCCATAAAAAAGAATGAAATAATGCCTTTTGTAGCAGTATGGATGGACCTGGAGATCGTCATTCTAAGTGAAGTAAGCCAGAAAGAGGAAGAAAAATGTCATATGATATTGCTTATATGTGTAATCTTAAAAAAAGGACACAAACAAACTTATCTACAAAAGAGAAACAGACTCACAGACATAGAGAACAAACTTATGGTTACCAGGGGTTAAAGGCTATGGGAAAGGATAAACTGGAAATGCAAAAATTGCACCTCCTGGGGAGCGATGGAAATGTTAGCTATCTTGATTGTGGTAATGGTTTCATTGGTGTACACATCTATCAAAATTCATCAAAGTGTTCAACTGAAATATGTGCAGTTTACTGTACAGGAACCAGACCATACTGCAATAAAGGTGTTTTTAAAAAAGGTTTTGAAGGGGTAAAGAGAAACAAAAAAGAATGCTGTTTGGTTGAAATCATACAGTATGTAATCTTTTCCGATTGGTTTTTTCATTTAGTTATATGTACCTAAGCTTGCTCCATGTCTTTTCACAGCTTAATAGTTCATTTCTTTTTAGTGCTGAATAATATTTCATTGTCTGGATGAACCTCAGTCCATTCACCGACTAAAGAACATCTTGCTTGCTTCCCAAGTTTTGGCAATTATGAATAAAGCTGCTATAAACAATCATGTGCAGGTTTTTTGTATGGACATAAGTTTTCAACTCATTTGGGTAAGTACCAAGAAGCACAGTTGCTAGATTGTGCATTAAGAGTATGTTTACTTTTATAAGAAACCACCAAACTGTCTTCCAAAGTGGCTATACCATTTCACTTTTCCACCAACCATGAATTGCTGTTTCTGTTGCTCCACATCCTCACCAGCATTTGGTATTGTCAGTGTTTCAGATTTTAGCCATTCTAGCAAATGCATAGTAGTAACTCATTGTTGTTTTAACTTGGAAGTCCCTGAAAACGTATGATGTTGAGCACCTTTTCATATGCTTATTTATCCCACACTTGGCTCCCCTCACCTCCTTCCAGTGGTCTGGCGAACATCTTCCCTACAACCACTTCCCTGTCTAGCCTTCCTCAGCGCAGCTGTTCTCTCTCATTCCCTCTCTAGCCATGTCTGAGGCTTTCTGTACCTTCTCCCAGGACAGAGGATGAGGTCACATTCCAGGGATAATCCTAGCAGCCAAGAACCAAGAACAGCATGGGACTCATGCACTAGCCACCTGAGTGGAGTTTGGTTTGGTCCTAGGAGGCAGAGGGAGCGGGATGGTAGCAGGATGGAGGGGGTCAGCGAGAAGACTCAGGTGTCAGTTCTGGGATGGGGGTTCCTCAGCCCAGTTGTGCAAAGCTGTCCCTTCTCAGAAGGTCAGAACACCTCCCCAGCACCCGGAAAGCCAGTGCCTGCGAGTGACTGCATGCTCTCTCCAAGAAAGATGAAGAAAAATGGGGGTGAATGAGAGGCAGAGCAGTGAGGAAAAGGAGGCTGGAGATACAGAGATGGGGACCAAGGAGCCTCACCTGGTCTGTTTCATGTCTTCCCTCCTGCTGCTGACTCCTGGGGTGGGGGAGCTGGGGTAGGCTGGGTCTTTGTGGCTTTAGCTCTTGGGGATTAGGGGTGAAGAGGGCAAAGGTCAGGGAGGTCTGCTGCACACATTACTCTGTAATTAAAAAAAATAAAAAGAACAGTGCTTTAACCTTTTGACAAGGACAGCTGTTCCCAAGTGTCTGCTTTGTGGGTCTCTCTACCTCCTTGTTTCTGTTGTCCAGTGTATCTGACTCCTCATTTGCAAAGTGAGGATAATAACAATCCTTCCTTCAAAGAGTTGCTGGGACCACTAAATGAGCCCGTGCATACGGAGCGCTTTGAACCCGCAGAAGCAGCACGGCCACATACTGTGCAAGTGTTCGCTAATGGATTACTGCGGTGCTGTGGTTCCAGGAGTGACAAATAAAGTCTCTGAGGGGAGTGGAGGAGGTGAAGTTGGGGAGGGCAGTGGACAGGGGTACCAGGAGGGGTGGGGACAGGTAAGGGATGAAGGTGGCTAGGAGAGGAGGGTTCCCACCAGGGGATGGGCTATGAGGTGCACTCTAGCCGGCAGGTAGAACTAAGGTAAAGAGGTTGTGGCTGGTAGGAACTGTGATACCATCTGCAAGGTTGATCTGTTTAAGTTTTATAGGGCAGAGTCAGCCCCAGGGAAAAGTGTCCTGGTTCTCACATCCCTGTGAAAACGCACACGCCCCGCTTAAAGTGGAGGTCTCTATCCTGCCCCTCCCATCCTGCCGCAGGCCCAGGGACCACCTAGGCACAAGATTAGAGGGGGACGGGGCAAGAAAGGTCGATGGCCATGCTGGGGGCTCTGCTCCAAGCCCCTCCTCCCACACAAATGTGGGTTGGAGTGAATCTTAGCTGGGCTTTGGCTTTTGACAGCCTGAAGTCTTCCCACAAATGGCGGGAGAACTCAGCTGTTTCCCGCAGCAAGGGAGTGGAGACCCGAAGCCCCGAGTGCTTCTGCCTGTGACCCTCCCTACCCCCGGCAATGTCCCCCATCCCTCCAGTGCTGGAAGGACAGAGAGGAGCAGCTGAGGGGCCTATAGGGCCGAGGGAGGGTGACAAAAGAGCCACAGTGACAGCCCCCGCGGGACACCTGGTCAGGGTGTCGGTGGGGGAAGGCAGCCCCCCATCCCTCTCCCACCAGAGGAGGAACCAGCAGTCCCAACACAGGGCCGGCTCCCCCACTACCTGCGCTGGCCTCCCTCCTCCCCGTGGCCAAGGGCCAGGGAGGAACCTCACAGCAATCTCTGGTCCTCATCTCCACCCTCCTCCCTGTTTCCTGAGACCTGATGCCTTCGTTTTGTAAATGGCAAAGTTGATGCTGGGACACTGGGACACCCGTCTTCGTCACCTACCACAGAGTCTGGGCTGGGCAGGGATAGAGGGAGGGGGCCAGCTGTGTGCCTGGGGCTGCCCTTGGGGCTGCCCTCAGGTCCTTTATCCCCCTCTCCTGCCCGCTCTCCTGGACAGTGGGTGGGAAGTTTGATATTTGGAGTGCAGGCTGAGGGCACAAGCAGCTTGTGTTTGACATGTTTCTGCGCTCTGTGCCCTACTCCCACCACAGCTGCAGCCCCTGATCAGGTTGCCTGTAGGAGGGGAACTGGCGGAACCCCCTTGTAAAACTTTTCTGGAAAGAAGGGGATGGATGGACAGGTGAGAAGGCAAACCAGAAATACTATTGCCCTCAGGCTATGGGAGCAGATTGCTCATAACACACTTCTTGTTTTACAAGGTGAAACAAGCCATTCACCCAACTCCATCAATAATTATAATAATGGGGGCGGAGGATATAGCTCAGTGACATGCCTTGCATGCATAAGGCTCTGGGTTCAATCCCAAGTACCTCCATGAGAAGAATAATTATTATTAGAATAATAATAATAACTAATAATGCATCTGAATCAGCCTCACTTGGGACCCGGGAGACCCGGGTTCCAGCCCTGTCCTGGAAGAGCTGTGAAGAATGTCCACTGTTCTCCTCTCAGGGCTGGGCTGCTGCTGATAGGACGGTGAAGTCATGTCTGCGAGGGCAAGGACAGGAAAAGCTTGGAGGGTGGAGACCCCCAGGAGATTGGGGCAGGCGGGCTTGGGAGGTGATGAGGGAACCCAGAGGTGGCCACTGAGAAGCTGAGATGAGGAGAGCCCACCTCATCCTGGCACCTGGGGCAAGGCCCTGCTCCGCCCAGAGGGGAAGGCTGCCCCTGCCCAGGCCCTCTCTGCCAGTGCGGGAGTCGGGGGTGGTGACATGGGAGGAGGGCAGAGAGTGACATAGGGTGAGAGCTCAAGAAAGACTGAGTCATTGACCAGATGCAGGGAAGAGGGGCCTGCAGGTGGATCCTCGAGACCCTCACCATTCCCACTGTCCACACGGACCAGCCCCTGCCCCCCAGCTCACAGCCTCCCTTGGCTTTGGCCCTTGGTGCTGAGTGAATCCTCGCAACAGACTAGTTCAGAGAAGGGAGCCCAGGAAAGAGGGGTGAGGGCTGGCCCCAGAGCAAGGTTTCTTGATCCTTGGAGGTAGAGCCTTTTCTGAGAATCTGCTGGAAATTCTAATCCCTCTGCCCAGAAAAATAGACACACAACCGTACCCACATGGCAGGGTGACCTCCAGAGCCCACGCATGAACCGCAGCCCACAAAATCCTCTCTCTTCTTCCATCCTGCTGTTGCCCAAGTACCTACTCCTCCATGCCCCATGCCAGGGCCCTAGGGGCTAAGAAGCAACCACTACCTCGGGGAGTTGCAGGCTGGACCCAGAGCGAACCGAGGACTCGAAGCCAAAGCAGAGGGAGTTCCAGGAGGGAGGGGCTCACTTCCAATCTGGGGAGGCAGGCTTGGGGTCACACCAAGCCCACAGGCCCTAGAGTCAGCCAAGCTCTTCACCTATGCAGGGGGATCTACGACCACCACAAGGGATGGTGTGAGATAGCGTCAACACTTGTAGCGCAGAGCAAGGCTCATGGTAAATGTGCCGTGAATACTCCCTCTAGCGTTGGAAGAGGGGAGCACCGTAGGGGGCATGGAAAGTGGAATAATGGCCCTCCAAAAATGCCCACAACTTCATCTCTGGAGCCTGTGACCTTGTTACCTTACGTGGCAAAAGGGACTTTGCAGAAGAGACTACATTAAGGGTTTTTGAAGGATTATCTGGGTGGACCCAATGATTACAGGAGTCCTTAACAGAGGGAGGCAGGAGTGTCAGAGTCACGGCAGATGTGACAATGGAAGCAGAGGTCAGAAAGGCAGGGAGGTTTGAAGATGAGGCCTTGCTGGCTTTGAAGAAGTAGGAAGGGGACAAGAGGCAAAGAATTCAGGTGGTCTCTAGAAGCTGGAAAAAGCAAAAGAAAGGATTCTCCTCTGGGGCTTCCAGAAGGAACACAGCCTGGAGGATCCATTTTCAACTTCTGACTTCCAGAGCTGTAGGATAATAAAATAAATTGGTGTTGTTTTAAGCCGCTAAATTTGTGATAATTTGTTACAGCAGCTACAGTAAACTAATACACTTGCCAGGAGAATTTGGAGCTTGCTGGGTTGAGGCTATGATGCAGGAGGGAGGCTGGAGGGAGATTTTTGCAGCCAGCAGGGCAAGGAGTGAGACTGACGGGAGGGAGGAGGGGCCGGCCACAGAGTGCTCAGCCCGTGACCTCACCCTTGGCCAGCCAAGCTGCCCTGGCATCCGGACGCCTGTCAGTCCGGGGTTATATGCCTCACTGGGCCAGAAAGGGATCCCTGCGTAGCCAGGCCCCAGGCAAGGGTGGGGGTGTGGCAGAGAAGGCTGGTGCCAGGGGAGGGAGCCCAATCAGCCCCGGGGCCCGCAGAGGCCACACAAGGGGAGGGGGGAGGCCAGCAGGGGCTGGCGAGGTGCCCTGTCACCCAGGGCCCCCTGCCAGCTCAGTCCTGCTCTACCTCTCTCCTGCCGGGTATGAAGCACTCCTGTTCTCTCTTCTTTTTCCCTCTCCTGCCCTGGGCTCCCCTGGGAAAGTGGGAGGAGGAGGGACTTTGGGGCTAGAGAGCAAGAGAAGGGGTCACAACCTCAGCTCAGTGGTTGAGTAGCTGGGCAACCTTGGGCAAATCACTCTACCTCTCTGAGCCTGTTTTCTCCTCTGGAATTGAGGATAATAGTTTCCTCTTCACAGGGGAATGTATTAAATGACATAATGTATGAATATACAGGGCCCAGCATAAACCTCCCAAGGGCAGCTGGCCTTTGTGTTATCAAGTGTATACACGCCACTGCGCACAGATATAACATTAAGCTTATCTCCCCTGGTGGATACCGAGTTCATCTAGGGAACACGGTGTGCTGTCCACCTTTGCATCTCAGCACTGTTACATTTACTGGTGTGTATTAAGTGATGAATATATGTTTTACCTATTCACTCATTCAACAAGTACTTATGTGTGACACTTTTTTTCCTTTGGTTTTTTTTTGTGTGTGTGACACTTTTGGATGATGAAGATACATGAGGGAAAACAGACTGTATACATATAAACAGAGAGGATGAGATGGCCAAAAGGCACACGCAAAGATGCTCAATACCATTAATTATCAGAGAAATGTAAATCAAAACTACAATGAGGGAGGCGGAGGGTACAGCTCAAGTGGTAGAGCACATGCTTAGCATGCATGAGGTCCTGGGTTCAATCCCCAGTACCTCCTCTAAAAATAAATAAGTAAATCTAATTAACCCTCTTCAAAAAAAAAAAACTATAATGAGGTATTATTTGGCATACAATGGTATACAATGAGGTATACCAGTATTCTGACTGGTATTTCACACCAGTTGAAATGGCCATCATTAAAAAGTCCACAAATAATAAATGCTAGAGAGGGTGTAGAGAAAAGGGAACCCTCCTACACTTTTAGTGGGAATGTAATTTGGTGCAGTCACTAGGGAAAACAGTATGGAGATTCCTTTAAAAACTCAAAATAGAGCTACCCTATGATCCCACAATCCCACTCCTGGGCATATATCCAGAGGAAACTCTAATTTAAAAAGATACATGCATTCCAGTGTTCACAGCAGCACTATTTACAATAGCAAAGACATGGAAGCAACCTAAATGTCCATTAACAGTTGATTGGATAAAGAAGATGTGATATAAATATACAATGGAATACGACTCAGCCATAAAAAGGAATGAAATAATGCCATTTGCAGCAACGTGGATGGACCTAGAGATTATGATACTAAGTGAAGTAAGTCAGACAGAGAAAGATAAATATCATATGATATCATTTATATGTGGAATCTAAAAAAATGATACAAAGAACTTGTTTACAAAACAGAAAGAGACTCACAGACATAGAAAACAAACTTATGGCTACCAAAGGGGAAAGAAGAGGGGAGGGATAAATTAGGAGTTTGGGATTAGCAGATACAAACTATTATATATAAAATAGACAAACCACTAGATCCTACTGTATAGCACAGGGAACTATATTCAACAGCTTGCAATAATGAACCTATAATGAAAAAGAACATGAAAAAGAATATATATATGTATAATAGAATCACTATGCTATGCACCAGAAACTAACACAACATTGTAAATCAACTATACTTAAATTTAAATAAATAAATAAGTAAATAAATAAACAGGATGTTTGTGATGCGTTACAAAAAACAACAAAGCAGTAAGACAGGCATGCCAGGATGGGGGGAGGGGAGTGGTTTGCTACTTTGTACAGGGGGTCTGGGAAGCTCTGTCTCAAGCTGCTGCTGTAGCCGAGACCTAGAGGAAGCGAGGGAGTGAGACACATGGATTTCTGGGGAAGTGAGGATTCTGGCCTGGAGGGAACATTCGAGGACAGCATGACCAGTGCTGTGGGAACAAGGTGGATGAGGGTTAAAGGGTAGAAAACAAGGTCTGACACAGTGGGGCTGGATCACACAGAGCCTTGCAGGCCACAGTAAAGACTGGATTTTACTTTGACCCCAGGGAAGCCACTGGAGGGCTTTGAACAAAAGCATGATATGCTCTGGCTGACATTTTAGTAGAATCACCCTGGCTGCTGTGTAGAGGAGACTCTGTAGGGAGACAACGTTGGGGACTGGAAGAACGGGAGCTCACTGCAGGAACCCAGGCAAGAAGCGACGGTGGCCTGGGCCAGTGTTGCTAAGGAAGAGACTGGAGGAAGCGGTCAGATTGATGATACATTATGAAGGCAGTGAGAACCACCATGGATTACACATGGAGCGTGAGAGAATGAAGAGTCAAGGGGGGCTCCAAGGATTTTGTTGTTGTTGTTGGTTGTTAGTTTATCTGAGTCACTAAAGAATGGAATTGCTAGTTTTCCAGATAGGGTAGATTTAACGAGGACCGGGTCTGGGAGGATGGTGAGAGAGTGTGAAGGTTCATTTTACATGTCAGCCTGAGTGGGCCATGGGACACCCAGATACTTGGTCAAACATTCTGGTTGTTTGTAAGGGTGTTTCTGGATGAGAATAACATTTGAATCTGCAAGACTGGGTAAAGTGTTTTGCCCTCCCCAATGTGGGTGGGCTTCATCCAGTTGGTGAAGGCCTGAATAGAACAAAAAAAGCTGTGTAAGAGAATTTGCTCTCTCTGCCTAAATCATTGAGCTAGAACTTAGGTCTTCTGCTTTAGGACTTGGACTCAGACTGGTTGGCTCTCCTGGTTCTCAGGCATAAGTAAGTAAGAAATAAAGAAAGAAATCCTACTGGTTTTGTTTCTCTGGAGAACCCAGACTAATACAAGGAGTCAGAAGTTGGTTGTTGGTGGGGAGGGTATAGCTCAGTAGCAGAGTGTGTGTTTAGCACGCACGAGATCCTGGGTTCAATCCCCAATACCCCCATCGTAAACAAACAAACAAACAAATAAACCTACCTACCTAATTACCCCCCCCCAAAAAACAACAAAAAAGAATTGTAAAAAATCAGGGCAGGGGGTAGGTATAGCTCAGTGGTAGAGGGCATGCCTAGCATGCATGAGGTCCTGTTACCTCCATTTAGGAAAAAGAAAGAAAAGAAATTTTTAAAAAGATAAATTTAAAAAAAAGTTTGGTATTGGTTACGTTCAGTATCAGATCCTATTTGATACCCTGGTGGAGATGTGGAGTAGGCAGAGATAAGATCACAAGGGAGTGAGTAGATTACCTCACTGAACTGAATCTGAATCCTCCAAATCTCTGTGTCTTGATCCAGTTGAAGCCAGTTTTCTCCTCTGCACAACTGCTGAAATAGAATCCTTTCCTGCCTCTTTTCCCCAGAATAGTCCTGGGCTCCAGCTTTGTGCCCTGCTTGGAGAGCTCTCCTGTCCTTGGTTTCTCTAGGGGGTTCACATAACCTCTAGAATCCCTAAATCCCCTCCCTCCAACCCTATGGTCCTCTGACAGAGGGGAGCCCCCTGCAAGGTGAGGGGAGCCCTGAGTAGAGGGGCGCCTCACCCAGGTCAGGCAAGGACAGCTGGGCTGAAAGGGGAGAATTCATCAACACCACTGCCCTCCTGGTCTCCCAACAGGCCTGGCCCCCAGAACCCGCCTCACACCAGCTTCCTTTGGGGGCTTGGACACCTCAGACCCACCAGGAGGTGTAGTGGAATGGAGAGGAACATCCAGGCAGGCCCAGCTTCCTAACTGGGTCCACCTGGTATCAGCTGGTGACTCTGGCAAGTCACTTTGTCTCTCTGAGCCTCATTCTTCCCATCCATAACAAAGGAATATGTGTGACTGAGTCATAGCGTTGCTGAGGGTAAAACACCTACCACAGTGGTGTAATTAGTGCTTAGTAATAAATGACAACAGTGAGCGGGTCTTTCAGACTCCCTTCCCCACCCTCAGCAGCCTCGCTCCTTTCTGAGAGATTAGATTATTTTACCCCCATGCCCCTACTGTCCTTCAGAAACCAAATTTTACTACAGGCGTGGGCAACCACGGAATGGTTGCCAAGGGCAGGGCTTTCAGAAAGGCTGCCTGTTGCCTAGGAAACTGCCCCAGTCTTGTTCCCTGGGGTCCCACAGGTCGATGGGTTCTGGCGCCACCTTCTGGATGCAGTGTCACACTGCTCCTAAAGCATCCAGACCGGGGAGTCCAGCATCCTGTGTCAGAGAACAGCCTCTACCCGGCCCCTCTTCTCCACCCTCCACCCCCTCTCCAGGCCCCCACATCTCCACCATAAAAGGTCCCTCCCTCATCTGTGTCCCTAGATTTTTCCCAGAGACAGGGGCATAGAAAGTAGTTAGAAGCACTGTGAACCCCAGGAAGGGGTGGGAGCAACATTCTTCCCACACAGAAGGACAGAGAGGACCAAGGAGCAAGACTCCCAGTAGCGTGTGGTCTGAAGGAAGTCCCTCCCCTTAATTGATTTCCTGCGGACACACGTTTTGTTTCCCAGTAGTCCGCTTTCCACCGAGAGGAAGCAGTGGGGAGGGAGAGGTTAAAACTAGGGGTGGAAGAGTGACGTATGGGGTCACAGCCAGGTCCTTACGCAACATCCCCTCCTGGCTCCCTCCTCCTTCTCAGCCGCTCAGCCCCTGGTGCCCTAGTCCCGACTTCTCTTTTCTTCTCTGGGGAGAACCCCTCTCCCTACCTTGACAGCATGTCAGACAAACCCCTTGGAGCCCTCAGATCATCCTGCCTCAAAGGGAACCTCTCAGGGGATGAAGAAGGAGAAGCAGAAAGCCCTCAGCTATGAGACCTGGTCTCCTGAGTTGGATTCCTGCCTGAGGCAGCCCCTGTGTGTGGCCATCCTGAGGTCAGCCTGCCCTGAAGGTGAAGGGTGAGGTGGAGCAGCTGATGTGTGGGGTCAAAAGACAGGAAGCTGTTGTGGTGCCTGGGGATGCTCCTCTTTCCCTGGTGGATCACAAGTAGAGAAACTGAGGCACACGGAGATGGGGGAGGCTGGTCTCTACGCATCCCAGGGTAATACTGCACCTCGCAACCCACATGCCTCCTTCCCGACTTTAGCTGGGCTGGGGATGTAGCTGACTTGGGAACCAGACACCCTGGCTCCCAGCCCGGAAGCTAATATGGCCAATGGGTTTAAGAGAGGGTGGAGCAGGAGGCTAGGGACGAAGGTCTCCCGGGTCCCTGACCCGCCCATCTTCCTTCCTGAGCTCAGCTGCAAGAGAGGTAACAGAGAAGGCTGGTGGAGGTGAGTCCGGCAGTTTACAGGCTCTGTCCTGAGGACAGTAGGTGTCAGGAGCGGGTGGTGGGGCTGGAAGAGGTTGCCAGGGGCTGCGTACTTTGACCCTGGCTAGTGCTCTGACCAGATGCCCTGACCCCAAACTCTCCTCAGCCGGAGGCAGAAGGGCTGCTGGGGGTGCACTGAGGTGGATAGAATTGGTCCCCAACCCCTATTAAGGGGGCCTGTGGGTAAAGCAAGAAGAGGGGGTCCCAGAGAGGCTGGGGTTGGGGTATGGCCCTACAAGCCAGGAGGGATCCTGAAGGAGCAAAACGTCTCTTCGTAAGTGTGGAGGGAGGAGATGCCTCTCCCCACTCTCCATGGCTGGTCCCTCTTCCTCTCCAGACCCCATTTCCGGATGTGAGAAGAAGGGGTGGAGGGAGAGATGGAGGGCAGCTGAGTAGCCCGCAGCTGGGGTCTGACCCCTCCTCTCCAGGCTGGCTGCCCAGCTCCTGATTGGCCTTAGATTCACAGAAGCTTAAAGGGCTAATCCGGCCCCTCCTGAGCTACCCAGTTGTGCCGTCTGAAAGCGGACGTGTGGGGGAACGTGGAGCCAGAGCCGGAGGCCACCCACCACCTCTACTCGGTCTGTCCTCCAGGGTGCACCAGTCATGGCCTCGCTGCTACCTGCCGACGTGACGGTGACCCGGCTCTCCCGCTCCATTCACCTGTACTGCAAGCCGGACCCCCCAGGGTCCCCCGGGCCCCGCCCGCTGCTCCTGCTCCTGCCGTGGCTGGGGGCACAGCCAGCCGCCCAGGCCAAGTACCTGCAGCTCTACCTGGCCCGCGGCTTTGACGTGCTGGCCGTGGAGAGCGCGCTGAGCCACTTCCTGTGCCCGCGCAGGGGCCTGGGGCGGGCTGCCCGCGTGCTGGCGTTGCTGCGGGGGCCCGGGACCCTGGCCCGCCGCCCGCTGGTGGTGCACGCGCTCTCTCTGGGTGGCTACACCTTTGCACAGATGCTCCTGCTCATGGGCCAGGACCTGGGGCGCCACAGCAGTGTGGCCCAGCGCCTGAGGGGTCATATTTTCGACAGCCTGGTGGTGGGCAGCCTGGACCACATGGCGCTGGGTGAGTGTGCCGGGGCAAGGGTGAGGGGGCACCGGAGCCACACAAACCAGGCTAGACTCCAGGTGGCCATGCAGTGCTGCTGACCAAGGGGTCTGTGATCTGCGTCTGTTCCAAAAGTGGCTCTGGGCTGCCTCTGAATGTCCACCTGGCATGGCCTTCCTGCCTTCCTGCCGTGTTGTCCCCCCTGGGCCTCCCCCACTGCGGCTGAATTTATAACCCAGAGTGAGCGTGTTGTCTGGGACCAGCCTGGCATGTGTTCATCTCCAGCCTCTATTCCTCTGGGGAAGGGGAGGACAAATAGGCACAATAAGGCTAATTTACTGAGCGCCTAGAACCTTCCACACAGACTCTCACATAATCCCCACAGTGAGGCCATGGGGTAGGTGCTGCGTCTTCTGAAATTCTTAGGACACATGCTTGGGAAAGAGTCTCAGAAATAATGTACTGTTCACCTTTGAACAACACAGGTTTGAACTGCGTCGGTCCACTTAAGCAGGGTTTTTTTCCCAATAAATATGTACTACAGCATTGCACAATCCATGGTTGGTTGAACCCACAGATGCAGAACTGCAGATATGGAGGGCTGACTGTAAAGTTGTATGTGATCTTTGATTGCACAGAGGGTCAGTGCCCCTAACCCCCACATCGTTCAAGGGTCAACTGTGATTGGCTACACGATTTTCCTCTAAAGCACTGATTCTCAAACTTGGGTGTGCGTCAGAATCACTTGGTGCTGCGTGCTGATTCAGAGGCCCAGAGCTCATCCTACTCCAGTGAACCTGGGCCCCAGTGTTCGTTTTTTAGCTCTCTAGGTGATTCTGATACACACTGGAATTTGAGGACCACTGTGATGTAACTTCCTCTATAAGGACCAAACTAATGCTAACATACCTCAAGTAACAGGAAGGTCATTGTTATAAAGTAACCCATTCTAATTGACCAATTAGGTCTAGTTCAGAAGGAAAATTTCCCCTTGATGCAGACCGACTTGACATTTCTCCAAAAACCCTTAGATCTTTTCCATCTCAACTGCTCGACAAGCTGCACCCTGTATGGTTTTTGCAAACCAAGGTGTAAGACAAACCATGAAACATGGCCTCATTTTGGTCCATCTCCTCTCATCTTTTACTATCCCTTGGCATCCTTCTCCCACCCAGCTGGGTCACCTGGGGCTCCGAGGGTCTCACCAAGGCCGCAGATTCCAGGACACAAGGCCTCCAGGGACTCTCAACGACCCAGGCACTTTGCAACAATTCCTGAAGCAGTTGTCGAATCAGCTCTGACCCCAACCCAAAGTCCTGCCATCCAGCTCTTTCCTTCTCGTCTTTGAAGATGCCACAAAGTTGGCAAATGTCTCAGTGGGAGGCTAACTCCAGGCCAGGTGGCTTTTAGGAAGGGTGTGGGAGAGGGCAGGGACCGGAAGGGGATGCCAAGAGTGGGCTGAGGCAGCCCCTCTCAGGCAGTTGTGGGGATGTTTCCAGCTCTTCACTACCCGCAACGAGGGCCTTCTGCATCCTCTGTGCCTTCCTGCCACCAGAGCACTCCCAGGCCATCTCCCGTGCTTCTGCCCCAAGTGGTGTCTGTACCTGGTAGGACAGCTGGGTGCCCACTGCCCAACTACAACAGAGACAGAGAAGGCAATATGAATGTCCCAGGACCCCCAACTCTAGGGATACTCAGCGGCCCACATGTCACTGCTATCCCCACCAGGAGGGTGTTGAGACTGGGTGGTGGGTCCTGAGCTGCACCTGACAATGGGAACTAACCCCCTCTGCCTGGTACCCACAGGTGTGTCTCAACTGATAAGACCGCAGGCCCTGGGCCCGGTGGTCAAGGCCACAGCCATGCTCTACTTCCACATGTGCCCGGGCTGCACTGTTCGGCATTACGAGGCTGCAGTGGGCGCTTTCTGGCAGCCGCCTGTGAAGTCCCCGACGCTAGTCTTCTACAGCCACGATGACCCCCTCTGCGATAGTGCCCGCCTGCACGAGCTGCTGGCCAGCTGGCAGCGGCTGGGCATGCCGGTGTGGGCACAGGCCTGGGAGACCTCACGCCACGCAGCTCACCTGCGCCAGCACCCCCTGGAGTACTGCCACACCCTCACCACCTTCCTGCGGAGGCTGGGTCTCGCAGTCCCTCTGGCCCAGCTCTGATGGGGCTCTGGGCTCCAGCTCACCTCCAGGATAGGGGCCAGCTGCCCAGTGGACAAGGGACAGAGACAGGATGGCAGAGGCATTGAAACCTCTTGATTTACTCAGATTATTTAACATACAATGACGCAACTGTGACCCCAAAGTGTGCAAAGTTAAAGCCTTCGACCGCAGCTGAGAGGAGAGGGCAGGAAAGGTACACATGGGGTGGGGGGTGAGTCAGGAATGATGGGCCGCCTCTTCCCCAGGGCTGGGGATGGGGGAGTGGCCTGAGGAGCAGGGCCAGGGGAAGGGGGCAGAAACCTCCCTCTGGCCTAAGTCAGGAGCCCAGAAGTGCCACATGGCTGAGAGGGTAGCAGCCCAGGAAGGGGCCAGAGGCAGGGCCAGGAGAGCACCATTTCCAGGGTGGGGGGTAGGGAAGGAGGTGCCCTACAGGAGAAGCCGGGAGGGGCCACCTGCCCCAGGAGTGGGAGCCGGGCCAGAGCAGGCTGCAGCGAGAAAGACCTGAGGCAGGCGCAGGGCCTGAGAGCCCAGGCTGGCTGGGCTCAGTGGGACTGAAGAAAGGGGAACCTGGCGGGCTCCCAGGGCAGCCCAGCCTGGGAGCAGTCCTGACTGCGGGGGAGGCCCAGGGAGGGGCCGCAGACCCTTAGGGCGCCCCCTCCTCTCTCCCTGGAAAGGAGCTGGGGATCCAGTAGTGCAAATCTGTGGACCATTCAGTTATGGAGGGAGTCTGTGCCCAAGGGGGGACCCTGGGACACGCCCCCTCCACCGCCTCGGCCTCCACCACCATCCTCAGTACAGCCGCTTCTCGTAACTGTGGGGTCAAGGCAAGAGAAGAACCGAGAGTGGGTGTGTGGATCCTGCTCCTTTCCCAGGTCCCCTCTCCCAGGCTGGCCCTGGGCTGCCGGGCAGCCCACAGATTCAGGAGAGGCAGGGGGCTGTAGAAGCCCCTGCCTCTCAGCCATGGTGGGTGGGAGGGGGCAAGCAGCAGGCCCTGTGCCTCTGTCTTCCTCAGGCCAGGCCCAGAGACAACCGCACTCCTCTGGCCACATCTGTGGCTGGTATGCTGTCCTCAGTGGCGGGGTGGAGAGACAGCTCATCCTCACAGAGGGAAGGCCTGGCCCATCCTCACAGAGGGAGCTCAGACCAAGTAGAGCCTCTGCTGCCTTGTCTGCACCCCACCCCTGCAGGCACTGGGGCCTAGGCTCCTTGTTGCCACTGGGTCCAGTTCAAGACAGGACAGCCTCAGGCCTGTGGTCAGGGACATCTCTCTGCATCCTAGAAAGGGATGTTTCCTCTAGACGAGAGGCCACTGCCAGCTGCCCCCACCACAATGCTAGTCCTAGGGTCTGTGTCCCGAGATGATACCCCAGTGCCGCCCCCAACCCAATGCCCCCACCCCCAGCCCAAGTCCCACCCAGACTGCCCCTGCTCTACTCTAAGCTTGGCCCGGGCAGCGCGGTTACTTACACGGCAGAAAGGTATAGCTACGGGAGGATGGGGCAGAAAGAGACACAGGTTAGATGCCCGCCTATGCCTGGGGGGACAGGCCCTCTTGACCAGGGCAGGGCCGCATGCCTGCATCTACTGCTGCCAACTAGCACTGCCCCCACCCACAGTCGCCCCAGCGCCGGCCCTGGCATCTGTCTCTCTGCCCTTCTCCCCGCCAAGGGCTCACGCCCCCAGCCTCCATCTGCCTGCCTGGTGCCACCACCAGCGAGAGCCCAGCACCGCCATCCCCTGCCACCAGCCACCAAGCTTCTGAGCAAGCAAGGGCCGGGATGCCCAGGAGGGGCTAGTGGCCACATCTCCCGTGCCCTGCTCGGGAGAGATGCCCGAGGGGAGGGGAGGGCCTGCCCGCATGGGGGCTAGAGTACAAAGTTCAAGGGTGGGCTGGGCCCTGTTGAAGAGGGTGATGGGGTCATCCTGCAGCAGCCTCCATCCCTGATGCAGATGGTCCATGGGGTCCCTGAAACCTCTGCTCAGCCTCTGAACCATGGCCCCACCTGCCCGACCCAGTGCCAGCCAGCTGGGCAGGGAGGCCGCCACACTTACGAGTGCAGGCCATGGACACCACCCTCGATCTGAGCTGACATGGTCCGCTTCTCAAATTTGAGCTCTCCTGAGTACATCATAGACCTGCAGGCAGGGAGGTGGTGCGGGTCAGGGGCACCAAAGGCAGAGATAAGAGAGAGAGGAAGCAAGGGGGAGCCAGGAGCCTGCTGGGTGCCCCCAAGTCACGGCACTCACCGCAGGACAGACAGGCTACGGGCACCTATATCCTGGCAGCCATGCTGGATCCCCGCTATGAGGTAGGGCACGAACTTCTGAATGGAGCCTTTGTCCTGGATGGAGCCTGACACGCCCTGTGCGATCTTCACCTTATCTCCCTCGCTGCATGGAAGGCAGGAAGACTGAGCCTGGCCGCCCATGGCTTAGGGGACCCCCATCCCACCTCTGAAGGGCACCAGCAGAGGGGATACCACCCAGAAGGACCCCCAGAGCAACCATCCCTGGGCTATAGCATAAATAAATATGGACTCCAGCCACTGTCCCAGGTCTGCTACTGTGCCCTGTGCCTTGGTTTCCAGAACTGTAATATGGAGACTGGGCGCCACCTTGGGAAGCCAAAGGCACGTGTGGACCTGAGGGGTTGGGGCTAGTCTGCCTGGGGCCAGGGGGCGGGGCACCTGAAGTAGCGCTTCTGGCTGCTGCTGCTCTTTTCCATGGCGTCCAGAGAGCCCATGCCCCGGTACTTCTTGAGCCTCACACCATCTGAGAAGAAGTACTCGCCGGGGGCCTCCGTGGTGGCGGCGAGCAGGGAGCCCATCATCACTGCGGCAGTCAGGGGGTCAGTGCCTCTAGCCCCGTAGTCCTCCCACTGCCCTCGCCCGCTCCCCGCCCCCTACTGGACTGCCCAGTCCCCAGCAGACGCTCCCCCCTCACCTGTGGAGGCTCCGAGAGCCAGGGCCTTGACCACGTGCCCCACGGTCTGGATGCCACCATCGGCTATGACTGGCACCCCGAAGCGCCGGGCATACTCGGCTACCTTGTACACAGCAGTGCCCTGGGGCCGACCACAGGCCATCACTGGGGAGGGCACCGAGACAGAGGTGTTAACAGCAATGGGGGCCAGGTACAGGCCCCTTTTTCCTTGTGCCCTTCCTCCACTTGGGAAAAGGGGGAGGGCTGGATTGTAATGCAGGGAAAAAAAATAGGTGGCAGCAAATAACACTGGGTGCATGTCACTCAAGGGATCTGGACCACCTCACTTAAAAGAGCACTATGGGAGACTCCTATGGCCTTCACGGTACAGTACGCTCAGCCTCGCCTTCTCCAGGCACTAGCTCCCCTTCAAAACCTGTTACTAGGGTTAGGTACTCACAGCTTCCTTCGGGATATTGGCTTGCATTTCTTTACGTCTAACTGTCCAAGGTCCTTAAGTGTTAGGCTTTTAAGTGAGAATTCTAAGGAACCAGCACTTATCTAGGGATGGATGCAAGGCTGGATAAATTAGAAAAGAAGCCCCCTCCGGGGGTACCTTTTGTTTGTTTTGTTCTTACTGCATCCCCAAGGTTTACAACAATGCCTGGCACGTAGTAGGTGCTCATTTGTTAAGTGAGCAGGAGAAGATCCACGGTTCCCCGCAGGGGGCAGCCGAGGAGGGAGACAGTTAAAGGCAGAGGCTTGAAGACCAAACTGGGGAGATGTTTTGGGCAGAGAAGACCAAATGGGTCATTCAGCATTTGAGAAAAGTGACCCTCACTAGCGGGGCCAGAGACACCAGACTTGGGGCCCAAGAGTGGGCCTCCTTGGCCAGAATCTGAGAAACAGACTGGCTCACAACCAAAACTCACAGTAACCTCATCTTACAGCTGCCTCCCCTGAAGTCAGTGGACCAGACAGTCTGAATCCAGGTCACGCCTGACCCCACCATCCCAGGAAGAGGCCTGGCCGAGCGAGAACTCAATATGCATCTGGGGAACAAGGTGAGGCCCTGGGGCCTGTGGAGGGCCAATGGGGCTGTTCCAAGTGGCAGCCGCTCACTCTCCTACCAACACCCACCTTCCTGGGTGATGCAGATGGAACCACAGCCCATGCCCACACGCAGCCCGTCCACACCAGCATCAATCAAGTTCTTGGCCTGAGCTGCTGTCACCACTGGAGGGAGGAGGGAGGGGAGGGGAGGAACAGTGTGAGAGTGGGATGGCTCTGCCCTGCCCAGGGGCTTCCTGGGACCCCAGTCTAGACCTACCCCCAAGTCTAGACCTACCCCCCTTATAGTGATCAAAACCCATGCATTCAGCCCCAAACCAGGAGCAATGCCATCACCAAGGAATGCCAAAGGCCAGAGAGAGAAAGGTTCCACAGTGAGGGGACAAGGGCTGGGAGGGTTAGAGGGGACCCCGCACTCACCATTGCCCCCAATCACCTGGAGGTGGGGGTACTTCTGCTTGATGTAGTGCACCATGGCAATCTGATACACGGAGTTCCCTTGGGATGAGTCCTGTGAGAAGGCAGACAGGAAAGCTTAGACCTGGAGGCCGAGCATCCTCACTGAGGGAGGGAGTCTTGAGTGGACAGATCCTGACATTGTATGAAAGACGTATGAGAATGCACTTTTTGTCTTTTTCTGGGAGGACACTTGACAGTTCCCAGCGGATTCTCAAAAGGGCCAGCTTCCCCCTAAAGGTTAAGCACCACTAACGCATAGTCTGGAAGCAGACAAAGCCCTTTCATACCCGTGGTATGGATTGGTCCTCACAGCAAAGAGATGGTGCCTGGAGTGGTATCCATCCAGTTCCCACCAGCTCACTAACCAAATGGAATTACTCAACCTCTTGAGCCTCAGTTTCCCTGACAACCCCTTGGCATGGTGACTGTACCTCAGCGGCATTGTGCAGACTGAGTTCATTTACATAAACGTCCTGGTGCGGGGCCTGCAAATGGGAGGTTCTCACTGAACGGGAGCTCTAACTATTACGGTCACCTTACGAGTGCGGAGGGCCCCCAGAGGGGTCAACGGTTTGTTCTGACCTCTCAGAGTACCAGTCACTCTCCTAATTCTGACTCCAGGCTTAATTAGAGGTGAACCTGGGTCTTCATGAACCTCAGCTCTACTGAACCACCCCCGCTCCAAGGCTGTGCCCGCACCAGCACTATGACGTCGGCGCCCGCCTGGGTGAGCAGGTCCAGGCGGTACTTGTCATCCTCGCGGGTGCCCACAGCCGCCCCACACAGCAGCTGCTTGTGGGAATCCTTGGAGGCCAGAGGGTAGTCCCGGTTCTTCTTCAGGTCGGTGCGGGCAATGATGGCCACTAGCTCGTCTCGGTCATTGACAATGGGCAGCTTCCCTGAGGAGGAATGCAGGGGTGAGATGAAGGAGCAGGCTTCTAGGAGTGGGGTGGGGGCAGTGAGGATGAAAATGGACCAGGCTGGAGATTCCACTGAAGTACCCAAACCAACCACGAGGTGACAGCACCCACCCAGAAAGTGCTCGTAGGGACCTGGCCCTCTGCCCAAGGAACAGGAAGCAAAGAAACCTCGCAACCAAGCGAGCTCCTGGAGCTCTTCCTGCCCTGTGGCCTGGCAGGGCTGGGTGGGCAGCTTCTGAGTACTGGCAGCTTTTCACCTGCTGGGCCACAGGCCACAGTGGTCGAAAACTCCCAGACAGGGCACAAACATGAGGCTGTCCTACAGGGAGGAACATGTGACCTGCCCAACAACACCACCCCTGAGAACAATCCAGTATGGGCCAGGGGAGCATTTCCCAGTGGCCCCCACAGGGACCTAATGAATGTTATGTCAACAACTTCCATGTCAAATAAATTTAACCGTGGGACTTCTCAGAGCCTCTGATAAACTAACGTACAATTATTCATAAAGATGGAGAAGATAGAAGGCAGCATTTTTCAGACTCATAAGACCACAGGGCCCTTTCCTCGTGATGAGCATTTCACAGGACTAGTTGTTTTGGGAAACATACTTTGAAAATGCCTAGTAAGGGGAATGGGTTTTCCTAAGCCAGGAAGAGGACCACGGGAATCATGCTCCAGCCTGGGGGTTACTCAAACCTTCCCCAAGGCCCAGTCTGGTTGCAGGGACAACCTGCAAGGCTGTGAAGGAAGCGGGGGTTCTGGGGTGCGGGGGACCAGGCTGAGGGCGCCTGCATTTTCTGCCTACTCCCGGGTACCTTTCTTGCTGCGCTGCAGGATCTCATTTGCCTCTTTCAAAGTCACACCCGCTGGAGCCACCACCAGCTCATTCCGTGATGTCATCACCTGTGGGGCCAGGAACATTTGCCTGCAGGTTGGCAGGTGAGAGAGAAGGGAGCCAGGCCTCCCTCTGGTCCTTGGTAACAGGCACCAGCCTGAGGCCCCAGGATGTGGGGTCCTCTCTTCCCCAGCCATGCTTCCCTGCCCCGCAGGTACCTCACTGAGGAGGGTGGTGTGGTCCTTCTCGGCAAGGAAGTCGATATCTCGGGAGGTGACGATGCCCACCAGCTTGCTGCCCATGGTGCCCGTCTCAGTGATGGGGATGCCGGAGAAGCCATGCCGGATCTTGGCCTCCAGCACATCACCCACAGTGTGTGAGGGGCTCAGCACCACGGGGTCTGTGATGAAGCCCTGTTCAAATTTCTGTGGGCAGACAGGGGAAGGAAAAGGCTGGAAGAAAGCTCGGGGTGGTGTACAGCCTGGCTACAGAAGGTAGCAAGTGGCCTGGCTGTGCACAGGGGAGCCAGGGTCCTCCATGGGGTAAGAGGTCAGTGGAAAAATGAGGGCTGAGCCCTGTGCCCCAACTGTGGAGAAGGGCAGACAAGACCCCAGAGTAATCAGCCAGGGAGCACACCAGCCCACGGGGCTGGCAATGGGAGGTTGGGAGGCTCTCTGAGGTGGGGGTCGCCAAGGGGCATCTTCCTTCTGGGGACAGTCCGGTACTTGCCTTGACCTTCCGCACCTCGTTGGCCTGGAACTCTGGGGTGCAGTTGTGGTGAATGAAACCGATACCGCCCATCAGCTGGGGTGGAACGGAAGTACAGTCAGAGCCAGAGGGCCAACCCTCCTCGCTCTGAAACCCCACCTGATTCCAATTTCTCCTAAAGCCCAGCCCACCCCGCTCAGTCCTCCTGGGGTCCCAACTCAGTGGCCTGACTCACAGCCATTGCGATGGCCATGTCAGCCTCTGTCACAGTGTCCATGGGGGAGGAGATTAGTGGCGTCTTCAGTGTGATCTTCCGAGTCAGAGCTGAAGTCAGGTCCTGAGGATGAAAGCAGTCTATGTGAAAAATTTTATCATTCAACAAACATTTACTGAGCTCCCACAGGTACCTGGCACTAGGGCAGGCCATGGGGATATAGCAGTGAATAGGGCAGATGAAAGCTCTGCTCTCTCCTCCAGAGCTTATATTCTGCTTGGAAAGAAAAATGACACACACAAAACATGTACAAGATGATTCCAGCTGCGATGAAGGCTCCAAAGAAAAGCAGTAAGGCAAAGTGACCACCAGAGGAAGGATGCGGTAGCTGGGGAAACCTTTTTCTTGGGAAGTGACAAATGGAAGCCAATCAAGTAAAAGTCTGAGGGACTGTTGCTCCAGGCCTAGGGAGCTGTGGAACCCCATGATTCCAATTCTTTCTGAGGTGCATGTATGAAAGACAAAGGTGAGCACAGTAGAAGGAAGGGTGAGAAGCAGGCGGGGGCAAGGATGTGTAGCCTTGAAAGCCACAGAGAGGAGCTTGGATTCAATTCTGAGATGAGAAGCCACTGGAGGGTCTCAGGCAGAGGAGAGACACAATCTGATTTATGTTTTAAAGAGGTCGCTCAGGCTCTGATGTGAAGGGATTCTAGGTGATAAGGCCTGAGGCAGGGAGACCCACAAGGAGGCTATTGACAGGTCCAGGCGGGAGATGCTGGTCACTGGGAAGGTGGAGGCATGGGGAGAAGTCTATCGGACAGACATCCAGGGAAGCAGGTGACGACAGGTCTGCAGCTCAAGGGAGAGGTCAGGACTGCAAACATACATTTGGGAGGCATCTGCCTCTGAACAGTGGTGAGGCCAGATCACAGACTCCTCTGAGATTGGGCCAATAGCAGTGGATCCTAGCGCCCAGAACACTCAGACACAGACTTTGATATACAATTTTTGGAGGACTCACAGGTCCCTGAAATCCATCCACAGACCCTAGTTCAGAATTCTGGCCCCACAGCCTAGAAAACTCCCCCTTCTCCTCTCTCATCGTAGCACAGAAAAGCCATGGCCTTCCTAACAGAGGCCACAGGATGGGGAGACCCTTGACAGCCAAGGGGGCTTCTTCCATCCCTTTCTTTCTAGCCCCCTGCCAGGATCTGGCACAAAGCCAGGGTACTCAGTAAACTTTGTTAAATTGAGCAACTGAACCACGAAAACTTCCTGGTTGCTGTCAGAACAGTTCAAATTCCCCCCTAAAAATCTATTTGAGTCAGCACTGGCTACACAGGCTGGACGTGAGCTTCCCCGACTTATTAAGTGCTCCAGTCATACTCGGACCCTCTGGCCTTTCATGAAAGTCAGATCAGAATAAATATCAATGATAACAGCAATAGAAAAAAAATTTTTAATGCATATGAATTCATCATATAATAATCTAACCTCTCCATGAAATGACTTACACTCATCAGCATTAGCCCCTTGGCTCTTATGAGTTTGTCCTATGTTAACTGGGTAAAGGACACTGGTCATTCACTTGATTTATTGCTGCACCCTACGGTAAAGCAAAGCATGGTGTTTCCTTGTATTTGCCCAAAATCTAACTTCTTCAAATCCTCCTGCAAGTTCTTGTATATCATGGATCCACAAACAAGTCTGTCCACCTCTTTCAATGTCTCCGTAATTTTACTGGCTTCTATGATGTCTTTGCTTAGCATTTCAGACAAGATCCAGTAAGTAAGAAGCCACACCCATGCCCTCCCTGGCTCTGTCAGTGACAGAGAGCCCTCTGGCCCTGTGCTAGGCCCACCTCTCAGGATACCCCCCTCAATCCCCACAGCTGCCTCTAACCCATTAGGTATAACCCATTGCACTGTGCCAGTTTCTCTGGGAATCCACCATATTCCCAAGGAAAGCCTCTCCCACACCCTGCCCTTGAGCGAGAGGTCAGCCTCTTCCACCACAGACACAACCTCTCTACCCAGTAAGTGGAAGAGGTACTCACCACCTCATCAGCTGTGAAGTCTATGAATCCTGGGAGAATCAGAAAGTCGCTGTGAAGAGAAAAAGGTGGGTGTTACTGGGTGAGGAGGGGTACCTGCAAGGGGCAGGGCCTGCCACGCCAGGGGAAGCAGCACGAGGGCAGGGAGAGGAGCAGAGCCCTCTGATCCCTGTTGCTCCATCAGGACTGAAACACCCTCGTACTCCCCACTAGCATCTTGAAGACTAGCCCAGAGAGCTAGAGCCAAAGGTGGTGTAAACTCTGTGGACCTGACGCGCCACTGAGGCAGTTGGCCCCAAATTCCCATTGCCTTCAGGGCTCAGAGTTTGTTAAGAGACACAGAAGTTCCCTAAACGCCACACACAGCAGATACAGTGCCTGCCCTTGAAAAGTTCTCCATCTTGATAGGGGGAAACAATAATTAGACACGGAATGGACCTGAGAATGGTTTAGTAGCGCAGCATGGCATGAACACCACACAGCACAGGACAAGCTGCACAGCCCAGTGCTGGGGCTGCTGAGTCACACAGGGTTCAAAACAGCACAGAGAGACCCCAGGGGGATGAATGTGGGGCATGTTCCAACAGAGCAGGCATTGGCAAATGTTTGCCCAGTTGGCCTGGAGCAATAGACATGGCCTGGGATGGGAAAGGGGAGGAAGGGGCTTTGTGGTTAGGACCAGAACACTGGGAACCCAGCCAAAGCATGGCAGTGGCCAACACTAGGGTGGGCCACAGTCACAGCAAACCCTGAAGGGGGGTGCAGGCTGCATGGGTACGGCAAGGCACAGTGCCACAGCCCAGGAGCCCCGACGGGTACAACTGGCCTGAAATCACAGGTCCTTGGCAGACACACCCAAAAGCAAATGCCCCAGTGTTCAGGAACACTCCCGACCAGACTAAGCAAAGCAGCAGTCACCCCAGCACAGGAAGGAAAAACTAGAGGGTGGATGGGAGGGGTGAGGTCTTTAATTTGCCCCAAGACCTAGAGCAATTTCCCTAGAGGGTTATCCTGGGAGACTCCACTGAAAAATATATCACAGAGATACTCTATCCCCTCTCATTAAAGACTACCTGAAGAAATAAGGAATCTTAACTGCCCCTGCCCCTTGGCAGCCCTTCTGTACAGTAAAGAGGCCTCTGTGGTGCACTTAAAGGCTGGAGAAGAGAAACGCTGGAGTCTGGGCCCCTTGGCATTTTCTAGATATCACAGAAACCCCGCACCTGGCCCGCACCCCAGCTACGAACAGGCAAGAGCAGACACTCCTCAGAAGTGACTGGGTATCCTGGCGTCTAGGGAAACAGCCTGCCAAGCAGGCAGGGGCAGGAACTAGCAGGAGACAGGGCAGGGATGCTCTTGGCTCACCAGCATCCCCACTCCACCCCAGTCCCTGGTCCTGATGCTCTCTCCTGGCATGGACACAGTCCTGCAGCCAGGAGGAGAGCTAGTGCCAGGCCTGCAGCCAGCAGGACAACTGGCCCAGGGCCCATGGAAAAGCAGACTAAGCCAGAGGCAAATGGATAGGTCTTCTCCTTCAAAATCCCATGTGGGGTGGGCTGGGGGATGGGTAGTCACAGAATACTCACACCCAGGGAGGTGCACGTACTAACTTGTGGGCAGGCAGGGGCACAAGTGGAAGAGGGCTGGACTGAACAGTGGAAAAAGGAGCCATACCAGCTGCCCGGTTGGGCCTTTCCTGGGGGCAACACCCAAGCAGCTGCCTTAACTGGGCTCCAGGGCCCTCTCTGCCCTCGTGGTGACGCTGGGAGTGAGAGGGTGTCCTGGACCAAGGTCTGGGGAAAGTCCCCTTAACTCCCACATCTCGCGTTCTCGCACGCCCCAAGGCCCCCAAGATGCCCACGAGAGAGGGGAGAGGGCAGGCCGGACCCCGCTCTGGCAAGAAACGGGGCATGGCACCAAGGGCCGCGATGTCGCTGTGCCACGTCCGTCTGCTCTCCGCGCGGGCCGCCTTCCTTTCCTGGCCCAGCCTTCCCCACCCCCCTCCCCCTCACCGACCAAGTCGCTCGAATCAGGCCGGGGAACGCTGCCGTCTCCAAGTGGGGAGCGGTGCACGTGCTGGGCCGGGACCAGGGGATCGCGGTGCGTTCGTGCGCGCACCCAGGTGGGGCCCGGGTCCCCCGCGCTTACTTGTAGGTGAGGCCGTCGGCGTTGGCGAACAGCTGCTGCGCCGTGAGCCCATCCTCGGGCACGTAACCGGTGCCGCCGCTGATCAGGTAGTCCGCCATGCTGCCAGGAGACACCGCGACCCGACATAAACACCCGCGCGGGCCGCCCCGCTGCCGCTACTGCCGCTGCCGCTGCTGCTGCTGACGCCGCGCCACGGCCACGCTGCCGCCGCGGGCTGGGCGGGCCGGGGGGCGGGGGCTGCGGCAGCGGCGGGGCGGGCCCGGGGCACCGCCCTCCCCTCCCGCCCCTCCCCCGGGAGCCCGCCGCCTCCTCCCCGCGTCGCACAAAGAGCCCCGCGGAGCCCGGCCCAGCAACCGCCGCGCGCACGCCCAGGGCCGCCTGCAGTGGCCCAGCGGCCACGCGGGGCCGGGGCGGGGCAGGGGGTGTGGGCCCAAGGGGGGAGGGGGCTGAGCCAAGGAGGGACACGCCCTCCAGCCTCTCCTCGCCCCGCCTTCTTAGGCCCCCTACAGCGTCTCCCCCAGGCCAGCGGTAACCTAGGCCACCTTGGGCCACCCCGCCCCCTCTGGCCTGAGTCTCCCCTGGCCCTGCTCCCTGGCCCTGCTCCCTGGCCCCAGGGGTACCTCTAACATCGTTTGCCTTACACAAGACTAAGGCCCAGACTCTAATCAGGGCCCAGAGCCCTGAGGAACTGGCTTGGGCTCACAGCTTCCTAACATACACGAGTCTGAAGTTGCACCCTCAGGGTAGTGCACCCACCTCCCCGCTCCCCACAACCAGGCATCATTCCTAGGGGGCAGGCATTCTTAACAATGACACTTCCTGACCTTTGGGTGGCCTTGGAGCCCTCTGCAATTTACAAGGCATTTTTCATAAATGATCACATTTACTGTACAATTCATTAATTGCCAATTATTAGATATCATCACTTTGCAGATGCAAAACCTACAGTTCAGGAGGGAGTGGGGACAGGTACTGCCTCTGAGTCCTGGTCCAGTGCTTCAGACTGACATCCTGCCCTATCCACAGCTCAGAAAGTGGTGTGGATACCAGGGGTTTTAACCTCAGAGAGGAAAGTTTGGTTTTATTTGGGAGGGTATTGTGATGGGAAGGTGAGGGAGGGTCACAGGCTTGGCTCAGGCAAGTAAGGATACATACAAATTAGGACAGAGACTAGAGAAGTTTTGAGAATTTCCCAAAGCAGAAATTTGGTGGCCCTGAGTGCCCAGCAAGACCCAGATTTCTGCATGAAGGTAGTAAGTTTAGGTAGCAAATTGATTCACATGGGGGTAGATGGGGTGGCAGCGGGCAGGCAGACTCTTCCGCCTTATGTGACCAGAACAATAAATGCTATTCCCTGACCAAAAGCTAGAAAACAGATCCTCCCCGCCCAGATGCCATGTATCCTTCCTCTGTCCTATAGTCTCTACAGCTCATTTCTTGGTGAGGTGAAGGAAAGGTGGGCCAGGGACAAGGTCCTCTCCCTGGCAAGGTGGCTGCCTGTGGCTGTCCCTCCCTCCCCAGCCCTCGAGGCTGGATTTGTTTACCTCTCAGCAGTGTGGTGGCAGCCAGGCCCAAGGGAGGCTCCCTGGGATGCCCAGCCTCTCCCAGTGACGCCCCGGGACCCTGCCAGGAAAACACTGTTCCATCTGTGTGCAGAGGGGAGGGGACGCTTTCCACAGAGCCAGGGCAATGAGGCCCATGAGGCTGAGAGTTCTGCAGGAGACTCACAGAAGTCCACAGCATCGTCTGTCCTCTTACTGTGGGGGACCAGAAAATCACGGAACCCCAAACTTCCCTCTCCGCCCAGGGAGCCCAAGGAGGCTCCTGATAGGGGCCTCTGGATGCTCTCTGGTGTTGGGAAGGAGGGAGCGGGCCTGCCAAGTTTCTCTGCTGAGGGTGGGCTGGGGCCAGCTTTGCCAGGGATGCCTGGGAGCACTTGTCCCCTGGGCACTCACAGACTCATCCAGAGGGCCTAGGCCATATAGGGAGGGGGTTACCCTAAGGGGACCAGCACTAGGACCTCTTACTGGCCACCTGCATGCAGAGCAGTGAGCACAGCCGGAGAAAGCACTGGCCATTCAGAGCTGTCCTGGGCACCTCTCTGGCCGTAGAAGGATGGTGATGGAATGGCAGTTGCAGGCACAGTGCACAGGCTGCCCCTGGATTTCTCTGGGGCTCAGATGGACATGCTCTGGGTCACAGGAATGGCTAGAGTACTCTTCAGGGTTCCACCAGGACTGGGGCCCAGGACAGCAGCTGAGTTCTGCAATCTCAGATGGCCTTAGTATGACATCTGCCCCAGCCTAGAACTCAGAACCAGGGGAGGAGGCTGCCAGGCTGGGTTGTGTGGAGGGTCCTCTTCCCAGTGGTGACAGGCATCACAGCACCACTCCCCTTCTCCTGCTGCCCCACACCCTCTCCTGCTCTGACCTATGTCAGGGCTCCTCATTACTCTTAAGCTGCTGGGCTCAGCCCTGGGTTAGGCTGTCCTTTTCCAGAGACTGTTAATCCACCCCTCATCCTCCACCCCCCACCCCCGCTTTCCTCCTCCCTTTTCCTGATCTTCCCCAGCTGCTTCCTCCATGGGGAGGAGACACCAGGCAACCAGTGGGACTCCTCAGCTCAAGGAAGGGCTGTGGGTCCCCTGAGGCTCCCCACCTAGCAGCTGTGAGGGCAGCAGGGCGAGAGAGTAGGTCCAAGCCCCTTCAGGCCCCTTCCTCAGGATAGAGGGGAAACAGTGACCAGCTGGAGACCAAGGTCCTGACAGGGAGCCTAGAGGTCTGTTTCTAGCCTGGGCTATTTAAAGGGACAAGATTTCAAAACACCTTTGAGGGGGGAGTCGGAGGGGAGTGGGTAATAACCCTGACATTGTTGAGCTGGGATAGGGGACATAGTTTGCCCAGGTTCAGGCCAGAGAGCAATAACTCTGGCCTCAAACTCAGACTTCTCATGATACCTTGTCCTCTTCTCACAGCTCTAAGCTAGTGAGGGCAGATGGAGGTCTAGGCAGCAGGTTTTGAATCTCACTACACCACCTGGCTGGGTGTTAGGTTTTACACAGGCTGGTAGGGTGGAGATAGCCCCTCGGTGCAGAGGTACAATCTGGAGAAGGGATGCCTCTGCCGGCCCTGATCTGAACTCTGAAATGGTACTTGTGCAATACCTGCTCCAACCAAGGCACTGCCTTCTTCAAGCCCCCATGTGCCCCAGCACACTCCCTCACCTCCTGTGGCCTCTCTATCGTCCTGGACCCTGAGCCCCAGTAGTTGGATTTCTGGATGGGAAGAAAGATAGAGTTGCCCGAACTTAAGTCAATTCTAGAGAGACAGCCTGCTGGGGCAGGAGAGGCCAGGCTTCACCTAGCAGCCCCTTAAGCCGTTAAAAGTTCTTACATAAGCAGCCAGCCCCTGGGCAGAGCTGCAGAGCTAATTCCGGCAGACCCCCCCCCTCCACCGAACCCCAAACCCAGCTTCCAGGTCACCTCTCCAGGCTGCTGAACACCAACAGATGGGGCAGAAAAAGAAGCCCAAATCCTCTGGACCGGAAGGACAGTGGGATTGCATTTCAAGCTGCGATACAATCCAGAGATTAGCCACTGTCTTCTTTTCAGCCAGTCCCCTGGGGCCCAGCTCAACACCCCGACTCTTCCTCCTGTGACCCTTACAGACTCCAGCAGAGTAAGGGCAGAAGTGGGTTCTGAATCTTAGGAGAGACCCTAGGGTGAACTGCACTGGCAGCCTCATCAGACTTCAGTGACTGGTGAGGAGGGGATGGTGTCCTCACCCGGCTCTGAGGAGGCAGTCCATCTGGACGCCTGCACCTGCCACTGAGACTCTGAAGATGGATAGTTCTAGGAGGAAACGGCTAGGAGGAGTAAGCAAAGTTGGACACGGACTCCAACAGGCACATTTTAAACCACAGGAGTTGGAGCCACTTGGACCAGGTGTTATCCAGTGTGTAGCTGAGGTCAGATCCAGGGCTAAGATTTTAGGGATCGTTTTTTCCGACCTGCTCCCAAATGCAACGAAGCACTGAACCCTTTGCACAGTGCCCACCTGCATCCCCCAACCAAAGCCGGGTACGTGGCATCTGAGCCCGGTTTCAGGAAGTTAGAGGTTGAGGGGGTAAGAGGACATGGGTGGTGGGACCTGTCCTTCCCCTCCCCGCAGCGCTGCCAGGTTCCCAGAGCCGCCGCGCCCGCCCCGGATGCGCCCCGCTCGCTTAGCCCTGGGCGTCACCTCTCCGGCTCGTAGCCGGCCTGCAGCAGGCGGGCGGTGTACCGCTGCGCCGCCGTCTCGTGTCCCGAGTGCTGCCGGGCTCCGGGCTCCGGAACATCGGCGGCTCCGCCTCCCTGCAGCAGTGGCGGGAGTGGTCCCGACCCCGCCAGCGGAGCGCGCGGATCCTCCATCCGGAGGCCGCTGCTCAGGGCTGGCGGGAGCCTCTCCGCCTAGAGGCTCCCGGCGGGGGCTAGGGAGTGAGCGCAGCCAGAGGGTCCGGGGAGGGGGCGGGGCCTCCGAGGCGGGGCCTACGCGCCTGGGGCGGGGCTCGAGTGTCGGGGGCGGGACAGCTCTGGGGAGGGAGTCCACTGGGCTTTCCGGACAGGCATTGCGCTCCCGACCGACCCTCTACGAGGCTACGTAGTTTCAGCCCCTCTCTCCCATCCCCGCATCAGCAACAGGATACCGAGAGGTGGATGCGGAACTGCAAAGGACCCCCACCCCTTCCCCGCCATCCGGACTCTCCAGTTTCTCCTGGCCCCTTCTGAGGCCGAGTGTTATCAGCGGCTGGAGTTTTCTTCGCTTCTTGTGTCGGTTCCTCTTTCTCTTAACGAAAGCATGGTCCTTTGAAGCGCCTCCTACAGGCGAACCGCAGACCAACCTCGCTAAAGCAAGGTAGGCGAGGAAGATTATCCATCTTCGTTAGCCTACCCCACCCTTTGCCTGTTCAACAGACTCCCTTAGACAGGAAAACAGATTTTTCCTCAGCCCTTACCGGCCACTGCCTGAGGAAGGAGCAGATAAGGCTGCAGGCTCCTTAAGGATAAGGGCCTTGTCTTCCCTCGCCTGGGGTACCCCATTACCAGGGAGTGGAGCTGAGCACACAGGTGCTTAAACTTATTCGTCTACTAGAAAGTATACTTTTTCCTCTTTCATTGTTGTTGTTATCATTGGCAACAATGATTTAGCACCTAGCAAATGTGGCAAGGAAAAGTAAGAGTCCTTGCTCTCAGGCAGTTTCTTTAAGGAGAGAGTAGATAGAAAATAAACAATTGACAATTTTTATGCTATATTTTTTAAACAAAAATCTGACAGTCTGAGGGAGCAAATGGTAAGCAATGAAGAACTGCAGGCTAAGATGCATTTCAAGGAGGCAGAGTTAAGGGTCAGATTTTCCAGCAACTACTTCACAAAGGAAATTGAATTTATGCAATGGTAAAATCTTGAATTTTATCCTGCCTTCTACCTTTTCCTATACATGTACACACCGACTCCACAGATTCAAGGTCAAAACACAGTTTCTTTGATGATTAGCCACACGTGAAATCTTGTCACTGTGAATGCCATTATACACAATTATTTTTGCTATAGACTGTTTCCTCAAAAGTCATGCATTGAAACCTAATCCCCAGTGTGATGGTGTTTGAAAGTGGAACATTTGGGATGTGATTAGGTCATGAGGGTGGAGCCCTCATGAATGGGATTAGTGCCCTTATTAAAGAGACCCCATAGAGCTCTCTCATTCCTTCTGGCATGAAAGGACACAGCCTCTATGAACCAGGAAACGAGTTCTCACTGAACGTCAAAACTGCCAGTGCCTTGATCGTGGACTTATCAGCTTCCAGACTGTGAGAAATAAACAGTTGTTGTTTAAGCCAGTGTATGGTACTTTTTGTTATAGCAGCCTGAATGGACCAAGACAGTTTTGTATAACAAGATTATGATCATGCCCTTGCAGGTCTCTCACAGAGCAAGGATGGACTGATCTAAACTGTACACAATAATAAAGTCATTTTTCTGGTCCCTATTTGTGAACCAATTATTCTGTACACAGAAAGAGCCAGCACCCAGGTTTATGACTGTAAATAGGAGAGGTAGTACATTAAAGAGGACTAAGACTGGCAGTTAGGTGAGCCTCAGTCCAAATCTGGGCTTCTTACTATATAATCACCCAAGTCATAATCTCTCTCTGAGCCTCGGTTTCCTCATCTTTCATATGGGGTTATAATATCTCTCTCATAAGGTTGCTTTGCCATTGGTATGATAACACAGGGAAAGTTCCTGGCTCACAATAGGCTCTTAATAAACAGAAGTAATAATTATTATAAACTAAATAAGCTGTGGCTAACTTACACACTTTTGACCGACAACTAAATGCAATATATTATAATCACTATTACATATTCAATCAACAAATGTTTATTGGGCCCCTCTCATGAGCCAGCTAGATGCTGGGAACAAGATAGTCATTGTCTCTGCTGCCGTGGGCCTTAATGTCCACGGGGGCAGAGACAAACAGGTAGTGAGAGTACAATGTGAGAAGGGCCCGGATACGGGAGGACACCCCTCCGTAGAGCCCAGACTCCTGGGCCACACACAGAGCATAGCCAGTCATTCTGAGAAAGAAATGAGTCAAGGTCCACTTCAAAGGCCTCTGGGAGTAGACAGAATATGATAAATAAATGATGCATACATACATGATGAGTGGATCCCAACAGTGACTGAGACCCGGGCAGGCTCAGTACAGAGTGGCTCTGTCTTTTCTCCAGGGCTTATTGGCTACAAATGAGATTTGCCAGCAAACTATTCATTAAAACAGTCTCATAACCTGAGGGCCTCAGTGTGTTACATGAAGGGATTTTACCTGTAGTAATGTCTAGATCAGTGGATCTCAGGACATTTGTGATGTCTAGGGACATTTTTAAATGTCATGACTAAGGAGAGAAGGGGTGTATACTGGTGTCTAGTGGGTAAAGTCCATCCTACAGTGCTCAGGACAGACCTTCACAACAAAGAATCATCCAGTCTCAATGTCAGTAGTGCTGCTATTGAGAGATCCTGGTCCAGAGGAACTATTTGAAGAAACTAAAGAAAAACTACTTAATTTTCCTAAAGCCGCAGGACAATGGACTGTTTTAGTTTTTTGCATGTGGAAGAGCTATGTATCCTCCCTGGGCCTCCTCATCTGAGAAATGAGAGTTTAGATCTTGTAGAAAGTCTTTTCCAGCTTGAAAGAAAATATATGAATCAACTACATCTATAGGATTAGAATGCAATTAACATGGGGCTATAAGACTTAGGGATGGTGGTTGGTCCAGGTGCTAATCTATCGGCAGTCCCTTACCTTCCAGACTTCCTGATGTCAGATGCATAGTCTATTCATCAAAAATATATGGAGCACCTCCAATGGGCAAGGTACTGTGCTTAGGGGTGCAAAGAGGAGTTAGATACAGCTCTTGCCCTTGAGTTATTTACAACATAGGAGGGCAGAAAAAGCAAGGATAACTACAATATGAGACCAAATCTAAAGGTGGGGAGAAGATGACCAACATTATATATGCACCAGACACAAGGAGAGATACTTTGCATACTTTTCTCATTAATCCTGCTTCCCATTGTTTATTATTTCTCAGGCAAGGAAACTGAGGCTAAGAAAGGTTAAGCAGCTTATCTACCAGCAGAAAGTGATGATTAGTGGGGCCCAGGTAAGACCCTGGGCCTGTTTACTCCAACACTGAGCCTTTAAATATCTTCCTAGTAGTTCTCATCTTCTCTTCCCTCGTACAGAACTTGGCACCATAAGCAGAGAATCTAATACAAGGTATATAGTCCATTGCAGTAGACTTTAAAAGATATTTTGTGATTCAGATTTTGATCTAAGTATCACTTGAAATAACTGGAGTTTAGCTTGGAGATATTTTTGTTGTGGGTTCCATTTATTGTAACAAAATTTCTGCAGTTGACATAGCAAAGCTCCTTTGCCAACAATTGTTCCTTAAGACTTGACTGTGGGAAGAGAGTAGACTGACCTTTTAGTAGCAGGTATGAATATCTTCATCCCAGCAAAATGTAACTTAGCTCTATAAAGCAATTATGTGCTTGTTGGTAATGCCAACTATAAATGTTTATAGAATTTGCAGGAAGAGACCCAGTGCTATAGCTAAAGTAATCAGGGAAGATTTCACAGAGAAAAAAGGACCTGCCTGGGTCTTTGAAGTAGTTAGGATTTAGGAAGGAAGGGGACCTGGAGGGGATGTTCCAAGGAAGGACTGTTTCATGGGCGAAAGTGCTTAGGTGAGGTGAGCTAGGAGGTTTCCAGGACCGTGAGCAGGACGTTCTGGATGGAGACTTATCTCCACTCCACAGTCTGCAGGTTGGGTCAGGCAAGTGATGTCACATCTCCATGTGACAGATGAAGAAACCAAAGCACAGAAAGCTTGAAAATGGATCCTGTGATGGCCCCTGAGCTGGGGAAGAAGCCAGTCCTCCTGTTGCTCAGGCCCTGGGCTTTCTCCACTGTAGTCCACCTCCCCTGAGCCATGGCCCCACCCTGCACAAGTATCTGCCACCAGGGTCATCACCCAAACAAAAACTTCCTTCTGTCCTGAATCCAGCTGTCCTACTCTAGAACACCACAGCCTCTTTATTTGAAAGGACACTCCATAGAAATTTAAACACACACACAAACACACACACACACACACACACACACTAACACATGCTCACACACCTCTCAAACCAGAAATGGAGAAAGGCTGGTAGAAAATGGAATCACATTCTAGAGAACACAGAAACAAAATTAATTGTCAGTCAACAAACTAGCTAAGGGAACAGATGCTCAATAGAAACAGAGCAGCCTCTGGCTTGCTGTGGTGTGGTTGTGAGGTCACCATGAACAAAAGAGCCCATGTACCCAGAGAGTCGGGGGAGGAGGAGCAGGGACAAGTAGGTCTTCAGTGTTGTCAGAGCAGGTGAAATGGGGAGAAAAATCTCACCTGGCGGAGGGAAAGGGAGAACCAGGAGTTTCCAACTCAGACCCTCTAAGGAAACGCAGGCAAAAGTGCCAAGAGGACAAAGGCTGATGCCAGTTTGAGGAGGGAGGGTCCAGGGTCCTGGGGAACTTTCGCGAACCCCGTTCCTATGTCTGTTCTGACTGCCTGGAATCTCTCGTCTCCAGTCTACATTTAGGGAAGAAGGGGCCCGGAGGCAAAGTTTCTGGGAGTAGGGTCAAAAAAGGGTGGAAAGGAGAACAAAGGGCAAGTGTTCTAGGCCAGTTGAGATGCTCTAGGGCCTGGGACTTGGGCAAAGCACCAACCAGATTGCCAGGGGCAGAGGAGTCATCCACCTGTGCCCTAAACATTGAGGAGGAGGCGGATGAGGTCAGGGCAGAAGAAACAGCCCTGGGGATTAGAAATTAGAGGTCCTATGGGAAGCAGAGCCCCAAACCTGGGTCTCACTCCCACCCCTGCCAGCCACCCACATCCTAGGATGGGGCTGATGGGAAGAAGCGGGACCCAGGTGCCAGCCTCATAGCACTTCTCCCTCTTGACATAAATAGCTTGAGAGATTTGCCATGTGTCACCCAGCTCTTGATTGATTGCTTTTACATCTCCAGTGAGGATAATATTCTGGTCATGCAGGGTTGGTGCAGGTGTGAGCATGGAGTGGGGTTGTGGGTGGAGGTCACTGGTCCAGGAAACATCTATGCTAAGACCACAGCAATTCCTTGTGCCCAGGCCCACAGCACCCTCTGCACTGGATCGCCACTGAGATGCCCTTCCCCTCACCCCTCAGGTCACGGGTGGCACCAAAATCCTGTCTTTGAGGACAATCTGTCCACCCTCCCACGCTTTTATTTCCAACCATTTCCCAGCCTGGCTGCATGAGAAAAATGTAAGCAATGTGCAAACTGCACTTTTCTTTTGCCTGGGAGGCCCTGACATTATCACAGCCACAACAAACCCCGGCCTTCACCCCAACCCACTCTTGCCTCTTGCCCGGAGCTTGAAAGCAGAGGGACGCAAGGCCCTGGTGGTGCCAGTGTGGGCCCAGGGCACCAGAGCAGGCTCCCACCCTGGTCACTGCATTGCCTGGCCTCGGGTGTGGCTACTGTGGGTGCTTGTCAGTTCCCAGGGTGCCCTGAGGGAACCAAAGACAGGAAGGTGACAATGTTCCCATCCAGGGAGGGAGGGCAGATGGGCCCCAAGTTTGGAAAGGGCCTCACCTGCCCTCCCTGCCTGCCTTGCCCCTGCCTCTTGCCTCTTTCCAGGTCACAGTGGGCCAGTGGAACAGAGGGCAGGGAGAGAGAGGTGAATGGGGCCTCCACCCCCTCCTTGGGGGTGAAGGCCTGGATATTGGAGGGGGAGAGACGAGGAGGACGGCCCAGGCACAGGAGTGGTAGCCCCAGACCCACTTCACTTCCCTGAGCCTCTCTCCACCCCCAGGCATAGTCTCCCCCTTGCCTAATACATCCAAGGGCACATCTGGGAGCGTCACCTCCCCACCCTGTGTCCAGGCCTTGAGACCCTGCTGGTTCCCATGGTCTGTGCTCCCTCCTGCCCCACCCACTCACTGGCCTGGGACACTCTGAGGGGATTCTTGGAGAGGAATTATCTGCTCTCCTGTTTCCGCTCTTCCTCCCAAGTGCTCCAGCTCTGACCCCAGCTCTGTCCTCAGGGTGACAGCAGCCCAGGGCTCCCTACTGGAGACTTGAGCCTCTTGGCAAATCCCCAGGGCCCCTCAAAGGCTTCAGCCTCACCTGGTTACCTGCAGGCGGGCCCTGTATCCACAGCACTGTCATCCCCTCCCTTAGGTGCATCTGCAGCTCAGCCCAGAGCCACTCGGGAGGGCTAAGGCACCAGAGTCCCAGACAGGGCAGCTTGGGGGTGAGATGAGGAGACAATGTGTATCCCCACTAGGGCTACAAAGGTGGCCTGATAGCCCCAGGCCAGGGTGAGATCGAGTTGGGATGTCCTGCCCCCTTCATTGCTCCTCTCTCCTTCCTGTCACCGTGCCATTATAGAAGCTCCTACACAGACTTCATTCTATCCCGCAGGGGAGCTGTGGAACCCTCGATACACACCAAAGAACGTAAAAAGGGTATCACATCTGCAGTCCTAAAATGCTGGGAGAAAATGCCCTGCTTCATTTCCAGCCAACAATACCAAAAAGAGCTCTCCCAAGACTGAGAGCACGTTTAGGAAGGGGTTTGGAAAGCTTGTATCACCACTAACCTGCAACAGAGTGGGTTTCTGTGGCGCCTAGACACCATAGCCAGCTGGGGGAGGAGCTGTGGAGTGGCGTGTCTGTGAGAAGTCCACGGAGCACACAGGCAGCTGTGCCATCACCTCCCTGGGGGGCGGGCATGGGGGCGAGGCCCTGGCCCCTGGCCCCAGCCTTGGGCAGTGTGCTCATAACATCACGAGCACATGGGAGCGTCTGCAACCACTCTGAACCGGGGCCTCCCAGCATAAGTGTGTGTCCACTGCCCGGCCCATCCCACCTCGGCCTCTGCTTCCTGCTAATTCATTATTTGTCATTCTGAAGTTTGATTGTCATTGTGATGGAATATATTAAATGCTAGGTGAGGGAATCAGTGAGGTAAGTTACTTGAAAGTGCTTTGAAAAATGTCAAGAACTACACAAATGCTACGGCGAGGGTATTGCTCAGTGGTACAGGGCATGCCTAGCATGCGCGGGGTCCTGGGCTCAATCCCCAGTACCTCCATAAAGAAAAAAAATGAATAAAGCTAATTACCTCCCCTGCCCCAAAAAGATTAAAAATAAATAAATAAAAGAACTGAGCAAACGCATTCTGATTCTCAGTGGTTCCATCAATCAAGGAGTGTCATAGACATCCTCGCCAGACTGCGAGGGATCTGAGAGTTTGTCTGATCCAACTTTCATTTTGCAGATGAGAAATGTGCAGCTCAGTGAAGTGAAATGGTCTTTCCAAGACCACTCAGAGGGATTTAGCCAGAACGAGGGTCCTGGCAGGGGCCAACCATTCACTGAGTAACCGATATGTAACACTATGCTACAACAACCACCTGCCAGGTAGGAATATTAATTTTCTAGCTGAGGAAACTGGCTGACAAAGGATTTTTTAATTGATTTTTTTTATTGAAATACAATTCACATATAAAGTTCACCACTTAAAAGTGTACAATTCAGTGGTTTTTCGTGCATTCACAAGGCTATACAACCATCACCACTATCTAACTGCAGAACATTCTTATCACCCACCCCAGAAAGAAACCCCACACCCATTAACAGTCACTCCACATTCTTCCCTCCCACCAGCCCCTGGCACTAATCTCCTTTCTGTCTCTATAAATTTGCCTATTCTGGACTTTTCATAGAAATGAAATCAAGCAACATGTGGCCTTTCATGCCTAGCTTTTAATTCACTTTAAACATTTACATACAGTAAAATTCACTGTCTTTGCTAGGCAGTTCTGAGTTTTGACAATGTCTAAAGTTATGTCACCACTAACAAAATCAAGGTATCCAACAGTTCCCATGGCTTCCTGCTGCCCCTTGGCGGAATTCCATGGCTTCCCTGTAGCCAACTGAACCCCCTGTAGCCAGCTGTCCCCCCTGCTGCCCTGGTCCCTGGCAGCCTCTAATCTATTTTTCTGTTTCTATAACTTTGCTTTTTCCAGAATGTCTTGTAAGTGGAATCATACACTTTGTAGCCCTTCCAGTCTGACTTCTTTACTTAGCAGAATGCATTTGAGACTCATCCAGCTTGTTACCTATATCTGTAGTTCCTTCAACCACAGGTTGTAAGTCCACTCATCATCAGAAGGACGTTTGACAGTGATGAATAACGCCTCTGTAAACATCCACGGACAGTCGGACTTCTGTAGCCACAGGATTCAGCCAACTGTGGATCGAAACTATTTGGGAAAAATAATTCCAGAAAGTTCCCCAAAGCAAAACTTGAATTGTCAGGTGCAGTCTACTTACACAGCATTTACATTGTATTTACTACTGTTTACCTGGTATTTACATTGTATTGGGTATTATAAGTAATCTAGAAATGATTTAAAGTATCTGGGAGGATGTGCATAGGTTATATGCAAATACGACGCTATTTTATATAAGGGACTTGAAACTCCGTGGGTTTTGGTATCTGCTGAGGGTCCTGGAACCAGTCCCCAGGGGATACCAAGGGAGCAGGGCTATAGGCTTTTCTATAAACATGAAGGTTTCATTTCTCTTGGGTAAGTAGGAGTGGGATTGATGAGATATACAGCAGGTGTTGTTTAATTTTATAAGAAACTGCTAAACTGTTTTCCAAGGTAGCCATACCATTTTGCATCCCCAGTTCTGGCTGATTTGTATCCTTGCTAGCATTTAGTATGTTCACGGGTTTTTGCTTGTTTGTCTTTTTGCCATTCAAATAAGTATGTATGAAAAGTGTTTTGAAATTTGCCTAGAGGGGAGGATATAGCTCAAAAGGGAAAGTGTATGCTTAGCATACACAAGGTCCTGGGTTCAATCCCTGGTACCTCTAAAAATAAATGAAATAAATAAATCCCCCCCAACAAAAGAAAAAGTTTTGCTTAAAATCATACATATAGTGAGTGGCAGAGCTGATATTTAACTGTAATCTACCTGTCTCTAAAATCCATTCCTTTTCTACTACCCATACTGCTCCTTAAACAATTAATTTCTCCACCTTGACTCAGGGCAAGTAGCTGGTAAATACATTCAGCCAGTCAGAATAGCCTAGGTTGTGTTGCAGTAAGAAAAACAACAAAACTCAACTCTTAGAAACTTCAAATAACAAAGGTTTCTTTCTCATCTATTCTGCATATCCACTGTGGGTCAGATGGGACCTCTACTTCATGTTCTCCTCACTCCAAACTCAGGCTGATGGAGCAGACACTATCATGGCAGAGAGGAAGAGAGCGCGGAAGGGCTCACAAAGGCAGTTAAAGTGATGGTATCACTTCCACTTCCACCAGACTGGTCACACCCAATCACTAGGGATCAGGGACCAGGCAATGCAATCCTAGCATGTGGCCAGAAGGAAGAAAGGAGGAAAAATTTGTTGAACAGCTTTAATACCTACCGTATGTATTACAGAAAATGGTTGATCATTTAGAAGGTGCAGGGCAACACTAAATGGAAAGGGGTTCATATAAAGCATCACATTATTCTAAGGTTACTCTTATCCAAGATTTTCGACATGAGTTTCACAGTTGCCCCAGAAAGCCTTGGCTGGGTACAGAGGCCTGCAACCACATGGGCAAGACTTCCTGCTTCCCTTTTTCCTGGATTCAGGAAGAGCCTATGTGGCTTATAAATGTGGTTTCCATTAAGGTCCAGCAACAGATTGAAAATCCAGCCCTTCTGCTCCCTACTCCATCCCTCAGATTCATATTGTTATTCCAGCTATGCCCTAATTCCCTTTGATTTGTGACTATGGGTACAAATTTGTGACTTCATTCTGGGAGTAGGTGACAGGTACCCTCTGAGCACCAGGGTTATAGAGCTATAGGGCTCATTGGGATGGAGCAGGAAGCTGTGGGGAAAGACACCTCCTCCACACAGTCCTGCCTGAGGCCTCAGACTAGACCTCAGAGACTCTCCAAGCCAAAGCTACAGGAACAAGAACTGCTGAGTAGTGTCGTGGATCACCATGAGCTTGGCAGACAGGAGGTCTCCCTCATTCCTCCCATATCAGCTGTTGGACCATGGGCAGAAATTCTCTGTGTTGTTTCTTCATCTGGAAAATGAGGATGATCATGCCTTCTGTTAATGTGCTATGAGGAATAGTTTGTAAATGAAGCATCTAGCACATATTAGTTGCTTAATAAATGGTAACTATTATTATCATGATACTTGGAGCTAAATAGAAACCCTGTGCATTTTCATGAAGACTCTGCAGAGAACTGGTTCTAGGGGTCTGGGACTTGATTTCCCTTGACATTGAGCTATGTTCAGAGTGAAAGAATGAAGTGTTACTCTTCATTGGTTAATACCAGTGCTTTGTCTCCTAACTGCTGATATAAATATTTCATTGCTATTGTCTTCATTATGTGCACACACCTAATTTGTGGCTGATATATATAAGCCCACTATGAATATAGATGTAATTATCAAAAGTCCAAATGGTGATTAAAAATAAATTTAGAATTAGGAGTTGGGGATTAACAGACACCACACATTGCTATATAAAAAAATAGTAAACAACAAGGACCTACTGAATAGCACAGGAAACTACATTCAATTTCTTGTAATAATATATAATGGAAAAATAGATGAGAAATAAGCAGACATGTGGAAATCCTAACAAAGAACCAAAAAGAAATGTCATAAATCAAAAGCACAATAAAAGAAACAAGTTCTTAAAAAAAAGAAGAAATCTAGAGAAACTTTTTGCTATTGTCTACTGCCAGAAAGGTTTAGGTAAGTAAAAATTAGCTTTCATATCTTTTACAGTTTTTACACTGTCATTCTGGTTTTAATTGAGCTTGTAATTACTTCATGCATTATATAAAGTGGCTAATAAAAATAAATAAAATCTGTATACGTTCACAACTGTTTCAAAGCACATAGGTAGGATGGTGAGAGTCAAACCCGTCTGGGGCTGAGATAATGCTGCCGCCTTCTGGGACTTAGTGGTACTGCAGCAATCCCACAAACAGGCAGGTGGTTGGCGTTCCACAGCTCCTGAGAAAGAGCAGGTATGTTTTCATCTCAGCTGTGGGCCTGCAGGTCTCCCTATGGTGCACAGACCAGCAGAGGGCAGTGGCCCTCAAGTGTCCTATGGTTTTATTACTTTCTGAGGAAAGAGATCACATCATTTTCCCAACGATGCCTTACATTGATGCCATACAATTTAAACAGCATGTTCACACCTCAGAGTTACCCTTCCTTTTGAAGATCCGTGGAGAGGACAGGATCCAGGAAGCCTGGATCACAACCCCTGTCTCGTCGAGAAGGGACCTGTTTTGAGTGCAGCCAGGCGGGCCACTGGAAGGACAAATGCCCTCTGTATGGAAAAAGTCCACCAGGACCCTGCCTGATATGCAAACGAGAAGGACTCTGAAAGCAGGACTGCCTCCAGTCCTGAAGAGGGCTTGGGGCTCCCAAACCAACAATGGCTGAGAGGACCAAAGACAAGGCCCCTGGCTGGCTGACCATCCCTGGCTCCCAAAGGACATCTAGTCATCTTTCTGGAGGAGCCTCGGGTAACCCCTGAGGTAGCAGGTAGGAAAGTTATTTTCTTATTAAATATGGGAGCCGCCTACTCTGTGCTGACCGATTTCCCTGAACCCTTGGCCTCCCAATCCTATGTAGTAACAGGGACCGATGAAAAGCCCCAAACCAAGCAATTTACATACCCTCACCCTTAGCTGCCTGCTAGAAAATTTTACCTTTACATATAAGTTTCTGCTCATGCCTGAGTGCCCCATCCCTTTGTTGTGAAGGGACTTGCTTACTAAATTCTAAACAGTAGTCCAACTTGGGAACTCTTACAAAAAGGACACCCGCCCAGAAAAACAATTGCTCTTGGCCATAGGTGCCTGCCTCAGTACCAAGCCAGGGGAGGTCTCCATTCTCCATCCCCATATTGTTTCTCAAGGGAACCCCACTGTCTGGAACACTGAGGTTCCTGGCAGAGATGTTACTGTCAGGCTGCCTTTAGAAATGAGACCACCTGGGGTATAGGCAAGCCTCTTGACATCAAAGTGACATCAAAGGCTGAAATGAAGGTCATAATTAGAGAACCTCTCAAACCCAGAAAGGGTCCTCAAAAGTATTTGTAAATAAATTTCCAAAATGGGAGGCTACCTGTCTGACTAAACTGAACATAGCTGATATTTGTCGCCTGATAGGATTTTGAGGGGGAAATTCTTTCCTAAGCTAAATGAGGAAAAAAATAAAACTGTCCTTGTTTTACAAATCTAGTCTTTACAAGACCAAAGGTGTGGCTCCAGAAATAATACAAAGCCCACCAATCCTTTTACCACTCCCCAAACCTCCCTTACTCATCTTAAGAGGCTTGTAAGTATCTAGGAAAAAAATCTTTTTCTGGCCTTAAGGAAACAAAGTCTTTCTGGGAGGAGTTTGCCTGTCCTATGCCTTTGAGATGCAAATTTCAGGAAAGGGAGCAAGCAATTTGGAACTTGGACAATAAAAATCTTGTCTCTTTTCCATAAATATTAGTAAAAAAGTTTAGCCATCTAGACAGGTGACTTTGATTTGTTCCATCTGCCAGAAACCCAATTTGAATCTAACCTCTTATAACTGATGGGTTTTTACATTGTTATACCTGATTCACGGCTAAAATTTTGGAATGGGAACTGTGTGGTCTCTGTGTTTTATATGGTTAAGTGTCGAAAATGTATGGTATTGCCAAAAGTAATTTGTAAAATAGCTCTACTTAATTGACTTAAAGGAAATTAGTGCTTATATGAATACTCAGAAATATCTTTTAAAAAAACTGGCCTGAGTGAATTTCAGTTTCATGTGATCTGGGAAATATTCAGTACTAAATCAAAATCTAGTATTGAGCTTGTTGGTTTAATTAATATAGACATGTCTTTAGAGTCATCAATGTTAAGCATAATACTTCTGTTCTGGCTTATTAGAGGTCAAATAAGATCTGTCAGCCAGGAAAGTAACTCGATGTGAAAAAAACTTTCAAGGAAAGTAAATGTAAATGAGATAAGAGCTTTTAGGTAAACTCTTTAGGAATAATCATGTTTTGGAAGTGTCTATCTAAAATAGTCTCCCCAGATTTTGGTACCTAAAACTTGAAACTAAGTTAAATAAAGAAAACTCACTGACTATCTGGGTCATTTATAAAATATCGGAACATTAATTTCTGGGCAGGTCTCAGTTTATCTACCTTTGCCTTCTTAGGAGAGGAAGACTAAAACAAGTTTCCAAACAAAAATGCTGGTTTAGCAAATAGTTCATAATTATTTGCTTTTTGGTTTTTGCTAGAGATTAAGGATGTAATTAAAGCTACTGAAATAAGGGAAACATTTTAGTATGCAAGGAAAGTAAGACGTGTGCTTTCAGCAAAAGAAGGTATGAGGATTATTTAGTATACTAAGCTAAATATAATCAGCCATAATTCTAGTTATTGTAAATAACTCTTTTTATTGATTACATTGCAATCAGTTGTTTAACCATGCCTTTTAAGTCTTTTGCTGTTTACAGACAGTTATATTGTGCTCTGATGCTGTTGCAAAGGTGATTCATCTTTAGGAAGAGTCATAGAAACGTTATAGAAGCGGTTAAGATGATGGCCATGCGAGGATTCCAGCCCATACCACCCTTGGACTCAAGAAACAAAAAGCTGTCCTGCCCCTGGAGCCCCTAGATCAGGAATTCAGATTTTTTACTCCCTGATAGGCAGGGTCAGCACCCCTACTCAGCCCTGAAGTAGCTACGGAAGATGGACCTCCGCCCCTCTGCACTCTCATAAGATTATGGGAGTAAAATTCTGAGGGGGGAATGAGACAGGAAGGAATTGGGCAGGACATAGCCATTAAAAGAATGACACAGGGGGACAGTATAGCTCAAGTGGCAGAGCGCATGCTTAGCATGCATGAGGTCCTCGGTTCAATCCCCAGTACCTCCTCTAAGAATAAATAAATATATAAACCTAATTACCTACCCCCACCAAAAAAAAACCAACAATCAGCACCAAAATGGCAGAAAAGTCAATTCCCAATGGACCCTGAGGGCCAAGATGGCAGCCCTCCAGTGGACCTTGAGCTACATTATACACATTGTAATGTACTAGCCCACAAGCGCCATGACAGTTCCAAAGCTAAGCATGAAAGGTCAAAGAGAGGTGGTGGCCCAATTCCTGAGAATTCCTGCCCTTTCCCCAAAGTAATTGGAATAATCCTCACTTGTAAGCGTATAAAAACTGGCAATACCACTCAGTCGCTCTCTTGCCTTCCCAGAAGGCCACACTGTCTATGGAGTCTGAATCTACCTTTACTTTAACCCACTCCCCTTTTACATCTCTCTAAATAAATCTATGTTTACTCAAAAAAAAAAACAAAAAACAAACCCCAGCAGGTTCACACACACACTACTTCACGTCATGATAACCCTGTGAGTTAAGAGTAGACTAAAGTTAACATCATTTTATATGGATGAATAGAGGTTAAGAGACAGCAAATGATTTGCCCAAGACCACACAGCCCTTAAATGGAAAAAAAAGTTCTAGAGTCCAGGCCTTTGGATACTTAGGTTTGTGTTCTTTCTGCCTAATCATTATAAAAACATTACTTTTATTTTTAAAATAGCCTATTTACTATGTGTTAGGTCAGTGATTTTCAGCTTTGGCCGAACATTAAAATCTCCTGGGGTACACAACATTGTAAAATGATTATAAATCAATAAAAAATGTTATTAAAAAAAATCTCCTGGGGTACTTAAAGTAACTCCCATGCCTGGGGCCCATCCCAACCAAATACATCAGAATCTATGGGTAAGGTTCCAGGCATCCATGATTTTTATTAACTCCCCCAGGTGATTCCAATGTAGAGTATCAAGCACCATCGTGTAGGTGCTTTATAAACACCTTCAAACCTCATCACAACGCCATCAGCTACATATTATTATCCAGAGGTTACAGGTGAGGAAACCAAGGCACAGAAGGGATAAGTCAATTGCCCAGCTGGCCTTGGTTACTCCCTAAGACCAAAACTCCCAACCTGTGTGCCAGCGTGCTCCAAGATGCCACAGTGAGGTGCCACAAGATATTAGAAAAATTTAGATGTTGAGCAAAACTCAACATCTGTCAGGGATCATGTGAACCACTGGCTCAAGGCAGATCACTGTTTCTACAGTAGATGGCGCTACATTCCTTCCAATGACGTCATATTTTTGCAAAACTGGGTTTTTCCACATGAAATCAGTGTGTAACAGGAAATGAGTGTGGTGGTAGCTACTCTGACTCCAAAGTTAGGGAAGCAATGCAAAGCCCAACAGTCACAGACATCCCATTAGTAACTATGGTAAGTTAAAATGAATTAAAATATTTTTCTTTCAATTTATGTCTATCGTCTTTTCTTTTATTCTTATTTATTTTATTGAAGTATAGTCAGTTTACAATGTGTCAATTTTTGGTGTACAGCATAATGTTTCAGTCATATACGTACATACAGATATTCATTTTTCATTACAGGTTACTACAAGATATGAATATAGTTCCCTGTGCTATACAGCAGAAACTTGTTTGTCTTTTCAATTTGTTGTTAGGACATAAATAATTATTAAGTTGTTTGGAACTGACTACTTAATAAAGGGAAATTCGTGGCATTTTTCGAGAAAAAAAAAAGAGCAAAGCACTGACGCACCAAAGGCATCCACCCTAATGTCAAAGCCACACAGTGAACGTGCAGAGGTAGAATCTGAACTGACCCAGAGCCTGAATGCCTAACCTTCCTCTTCACTGGCTCAATCAGTAATTACACAATTACTTCTGTGTCCTGTCCTAGATACCAAACCCTGAATACTGAGTTAGGAGTCAGCCTGAGGTAGAGCTGACATAAACTGGACATTACTGTCAAGGACACCAATTATTACAATGTCCTTTGGCAAGTTACAGAATTCCCTGAGCCTCACTTACCTCATCTATAAAATGGGGGTAGCAAAATCTACACTACAGAGCTATTGTGAGGATTAAACAAGATAAAAATCGTAAAGCATCTGGTACAGAACAGGTACTCAGTAAATGTTCTTTCCCTTTCTTCCCTCCTCACTTCCATGACAGGCCTGAAGGCATAGGGACACACCAGTGTCCACGGAGGTGTGAAACGCACACACACACGCAATCTAACCGTCTGTCTATGCCCAGTCCTCCACCTCAAGCACCTTATATATATGCACATATATACCTATAATCACAGCATCTTGGCAATTAAAGCAGCACAAAATAAACTGACAAAACAGTGGAGCAAATAATGTAAGTTCTTGAACTTACTCCCCTTTCTCCACAAACCCTCCATGGATAGCTACTGCTACGAGAGAGATTCTACCAGCCCCACAGCACTGCGCAGACTCAGTAGACATACCCCACCCTCCCTTTCCAGTTGTCCAGTATGTCACTGTGCATAACACCACTGGCCCAAAGGGCTGCTCAGGACCTAAAAACATCCTCCACTTCATCTCAACATATCCACACACTCCTGCCATTGGTTCTCAGCAGCATCAATTGAAGCAATGACCACCTCCCCCAGGTGTTATTTGCAGGAGGAGACCCCTACTCCAGCCAATGTGTCTGAGCTTTCATCTTTAGATATTATTTCCTTGGGCTTAAAGCTTTTTTGTAAAAAAGAGAAGAGAGAAGTCTTATGTCTCACTTGGCAGGCGGTTGAACTTCAGATCAGCTTCTGGGAAGGAAGTGGAAGAAGAGCCAGTGTCCCTAACACACTCATCTCATAAATATCTAGTGAGCATCTACTACGTGCTAAGCACAGGGTCAGGGGCATGAGCACGGTGCAGGTACAATCACTGCCTTCAAGGCTTATGGCTTCATGGAGGACACAGGCTAGGAAACAGGCAATTACAAATCCCATGTGATATGCGCTAATGCAGGAAGGAAGTGTAGGCATAGAAGGGCACGTAAGAGGGGTACAGAATCCAGACTCAGAGGATTAGCAAAGACTTCCTGGAAGAATTGAGGTCTAGACTGAAACTTAAAGTATGAAAAGGAGTTATCCAAGTGAAGGAGATGGGGAGCATTCCAGGTAGAGAAAACAGGAGCACACAAAAAAAAGGTCCAGGGATGGGAAGGGATAGTGTGTGGGAATTAGGGGCCTACCATTGTGCAACAGGTTGGGACATGGTTATGATGTGCTTTCAACTCTTTTTTGTTGTTGATGTTCCTAAATGATACATTATTTGTTTTGATGCAACCAAGTTTTGTTTTACATTTTTTATTGAGTTACAGTCATTTTAATGTTGTGTCAAATTCCAGTGTAGAGCACAATTTTTCAGTTATACATGAACATACATATATTCATTGTCACATTTTTTTTTGCTGTGAGCTCAACTCTTTTTTAAGTCTAAAACCTAGCTGCAAATTTTCATTTAACACCTATTTACTGAGCCCCTACCACGTGCAAAGTCTTTGCTTGTGTGGGGTGTGTGTGTGTGTGTGTGTGAGGAAGCCTGCATACCATGGCACTGGGAGCCCCACATTAATCTTCCTTATCTTGCCATATCTGGACACAACCTCCTTAAAACTCTCATCATTCCAAGCTTGCATCCTACCTGGACAGCGGGCCTGGTTTGAGTCTTGGTTGTCATGTTCCCATAGTCAAGCTTTGCTCCCAGCCCTTCTGGGAAAGTTCCAGCCTTACACAGGGTTTGTATTAATACCTTCCTCAGCCCCCAGGGGAAGTGGGTCCGAAATGAGGCAACAAAACAAGGTGGCCTTGCACCCATTCTGAGTTTGAGAGGCCTGGAGACATCTCATTGCTCTCATCAGAAACTTACACATTGGGAAAGGTGGCAAAGGTGATATTTACAAAAGTAGTTGAGGGCTGGACACGAGCATTCTGACCATGGCTGAGGAGATGATTTGGCTTATTCGATTTAAACCTTTGGAGTTTCCAGGTTATGCAAGACAGGTTGGGTGAGTATTGTTAGAATAGTCAATCTCAACATGCTTGCTAATGTCCACGTGGTGGCTTCTGGGCATGATGTCCCTGGCCAGTCCTAATATCCACCCCCTACCCACACCCTGGGCCTCTGAGTTACCTAAAGCACACACCTCAGCCCTTTTGTAAAACACCAAACTCACCGTCTTTCAAAAAAAAATTACTATAAGCAAAATCAATCAGGATAGAAATTATCCCTAAGAAGACAGTGCTTCTGAGAAGACAATGAAGGCTTTAATATGACTGCCAGCCTTTGACCTGCTTGTAACAAGGGCAAGACCTATGCCCTTCCCAGTTTTTGGAACGACTCAGTCACTCGGGCCCTCCCTGCCTAGCCCAGGTTGGCTGACCTCATGCGTTCAGGTGGAGGCTGAGCTGCACAGGGACCTTTCACCTCCTTCCTGACCACTCATTTCCCTCCTGCAGCCGGGTCCCTACAGAGTGTGGGCAAACACCTGTCACACAAAGGCTGACTCCTCTGGTGTGTATTGGGGTAGTGGGACAATGTGCTGGACAAGGGATAGGAGTATGACAGAACTCTGCTGCTCTAAGGGGTTTATAATTCTGGCCCAGGTTTGGGGGGTTCCCTGGGGCACGCGTAGCTGTGTGGACATCCTCAGGAAGGCGAAGTATAGCTGCCTCACTGAGTTCTGGGACCACGCCTTCTGGAGGCCCTCCACGCAGAGGACAGTCTATAAGACAGGACCCAAAGGCAGTCGCAGACAGACCCCTCTGCTAAGACCTGAGAATAAGGTGTCCTCCAAGGTGCCTTGGAGTCCCTGTCCTTACCTCCAATCCCACCCTCCCCGCCCCCGCCCAGCGAGCGGGAATTCTGATTCCTGTGGTCTGCTGGGCAGCTGCCTGCCTCGATGTCTCTGAACCAGGGTAAGGGTGAGGACAGGTCCCTACCCGCTAAGGGCGGTCCTGGGCAGTTTCCGCTGAGTCAGCCTCGGGAGAGAGCGCGACTTGACCAGCTCAGGGCTCTGGCTCGCCAGCGGGGACTCGTCCGGTCACTGCCTCCCGCTCTGGACAGTCCCTGGCGGGCCCCTGGCTGGTGGATGGGCGGATGGATAGACGGCCGCGTGGGAGCTCCAAGCCCCAGCCTGCTGGCGGGGAGCCGGGAGCAGGCAGGCAAGCAGAGGGCTGCGAGAGCGCGCGGAGGTCGGGGGCCCCCGGATTGTGGGACCCCAGCGCTGTCCAGCCAGAGAAGGCACGCCTTGACCCCAGCAAGTCGGGGACCTTGCTTAGGTTTCCCTTCCCTCCTGGGACAAAGTTAGTACCCTCCAGGCACTTGGTTAAAGATTGTTACTTACCCCGTCCTAGCTTCTCCATGGCCCCTTCCCCTTTTAAGCACGGGATTTACATACACACGTGAAGTATGAGAGGGAGTGTGGGGAGTAGTGAAGGGCATGGATTCTAGTATCCTGACCTGGGTTTGAGTCCCAGTTTTGCCATTTTTTTGAGCTGTGTTACCTTAGTTTCCGCTAGGAAACTGTTTCTGCTGTTTCTAGGAGATCAGTTTTCTCATCTGTACAATGTACAGTAATTACTGAACCCGTTTCTTAGGATGGCTGTGAAGATTGAATGAGACAGACATGGAACACGCTTAGCACGGGGCCTGGCACGTGGTACCAACGCAATACATGGTTGTAAAATGTGCCTTTTGTGGGGCAATACTTTATCCCAAAGAGTAAGGATTTCACACAGAAGGAAGATATATTGAGCAGGTGGGTTTTGTGTGACCGCCCAAATCAGATGTTTTCCACCAGCCACTTCAGTTTCCTGGATAAGAGAGTCCCAAATAAAGGCAAGCGAGGAACAAGGATGTAAAGAGTGCTTCCTAAACTCCTAAAACAATGCTTCTCCCATTTGGATTCCCACTCCAACCCCCCTCCCCTACACCACCACCACCACGTACACACACACAAGGTCTCAGCCCAGTCTCCCAGAGCCACAGGCCAATAAGCAACATGGATGTCTCCTTGATGGCTTCATATAATCAGTCTATTAGTTTTTGGGTTTTTTTAACCATAGAGTATAGATTCTTCCCAACCCGTTTGTCCTTGTTGCCATTGTCTAATCTAGAGTCAGTTTCTGGAGTCACCAAAAATCTCAGCTGAGTCTGAAAAGATGAATGAGTTCACCAGATAAATAAAGAATACATCATTTCAAGTGCTGAGAAGAGCACAGGCAAGGCTCAGAGGCTTCCCAGGACACGGTCTGTGGGATAACATGCAGCACTTTGTAAAGGAACCCAGGTCCCAGCTGAGGTGCTATGGCATAATAGCTTAGCACATGGACTCATGGGCTACACTACCTGGGTTTGAATTCCAGCTCTGTTACCTATTAGCAAGTTACTTAATTTCTTTATATTTCAATTCCTCATCTATAAAATGGAATCATAGTAATACCCAGCTGCTAAGGTTGTTGGGATGCTTAGATAAATTGATATATGGAGAGAACTTTGAACAGTGATGGTGTAAGTAGGTATTTCATAAATGTTAGATATTACCGTTCACAATTCATATGTAAGCTTTGGAGTAGCACATAATTTTTCTTCACCATTCAACGTAAGTATACCCTGTCCAAGAAGCTTTCTTTGATTAATCTGAAATGGTTATTCATTGCATACTACCCCAACGCACTTCATTTCTAGATAACAACATTGTAACAAACTCATTCTCCAACACTAGCCTGGGAATTAGTCACATCAATAGAGAGGGAAATTTACTGCAGAAAATCAAGGATGTCTTGTGACACAATGATTCAGTTATACATTCATTCTGTCAGCAGATGTTTATCGAGCCCTTGTTATGTGCAGATACCGTGTTTCACACACCTTCCCCTAGAGCCCTACATAGGAGAATTAGGTGTAGGATGATTGATTTAAGGTTCTCAGAAGGACCAAACTTTGTCTCCAATTTCTCTCCTCCTGACTACTTGAAAGATTTAGCACTGATTTCACTTCTTCACACCCTTAAGAATTGGGTCAAAGTTCTAGGTTACCCAGAGAGGTCATACATCTGCTCTCCAACAGCAGTAGGAATTCCATTATCTGATTATCTTCTGGAGCAACTGGATCGGTACAGGGCTTCAGGGGTGCTGCGCACACTGGAAATCACGTGTTTATCAATTTGTGCGTGTTTTCCCTGGGGATTCTATGTCAGGCAACATAAGAACTAGATAATAGGACAATCTAAATATAAACAGGAACATCCAACACAAAACCTAAATCATAGTGAACATTCTTTCATATGCATAGCAGAACTTGAAGAAAAAAAGAAGAAAGGGAAATCTACAGGAGCAAAAGACAAACAAACATACAAAGCAAAGAACAAAGAGAAGCCTAAAAACTAGTGTTCTTGTAAGTAGACCCTGAAACTGCAGCTGTATTAGGGTGTTAACCAATCTTGATAACCAAAACCAGGTGTAGAGCTGGACCCTCAAGGCTGTGCTCTCCAGGAAGGGTGGGAGAAATCTGGCCTCCAGCAAAGGGAGGGGCCAGGGATGTGTGTATGTCTTTATCTGCATTCTTGGCTTAATAAAACAGTTTCCAGTTGAGAATTTGGGATCCTGTGCTTCTAGTGAATTTGAGAGTAGAATGTATACTACGCGTGGTCTGGGAAAACACAAGAGGAAAGATTAACAAAAATTAGAAATGGACTGGTGGTTCTTTGAAGAAGCTTTGCACAAAACTTCTCTGGAGGCACTTCCCTTCACTCCAGGCTACATAGGATTCCCACACAAAAGGTCTGGACAAGTAAAGCTCGAACACACACACACACATATTTTTTCTGAAAAAACAGAAAAAAGTCTCCATGAGCAAGTATCAGCAAACCCAACAAATTGCTGCATAAGACCCTTTTTGACTTCCGATAATAGAATTATTAGGTACAGAGTGAAAAAAAAAAGAATTTTTTGAATGTTTAAAGAAAAATAAGAGGAAACTAAAAACATGGGAAAAGGGCCATATTCTGTCCAAAAAGGTGAGGGAGGTTTGAAGAACAAATCAAATTGAACTAAAAAATGAAAGCCGTAATAATAGAAATTCAAAACTAAATGAGCAAGTTAAACAGAAGATTAGATAACATGGAAGACAAAATTAGTGAACTAAAAAAAAATCTAAAAAATTACACTGAATGCATGAGAGACGGACAGAAAGACGAAAAATGCAAAGGAAAAATTAGAGGGATGTGATGACTAAAATGAGTAGGATTGTAAGCAAAAGGGGGGAGGAGAGTTTAAAGAAAGAGAACCAGGCATGACTTTATTGACTTAAAAGAGGCCATTTTTAGCCTAAGCCATTTTGCGATTTGAGCCTGGCTACAATGCTTTCCATTGGACAGCTCTCAGTAATTAATGATCTTAAGGGATGTGAGGGAATGCAGGAAAAAAGGGAAAGCAGTCAAGAAATAATTGTTCAGTGATAAAAATAGTCCTAATACTTACTCAAGGGATATACATCACAATCTGATACACATCTTTGAGTTCTGCAGGAACTAAGGCCCCGACACAGGTGGGGGATGGAATGTTGATACTGACTTTTTCTGACGTCAGTCGACTAAAGCTTGAACTCTGTCAACTTTTGCCCCAATTCTGTGCTGAATTCTCATCTGCTCAAGCCCCTTCCTGAATATACACGTACCCTTATCTTAAAACTTCCCGAATTTTGCTGTCTAGGGAGACACTGCTTTGGGGAAGATCCCCAATGTTCTCCTTTCTTGCTGCAAGTAATAAATCTTTCCTTCTCCATATCTTTGGCTTGGTTGTGTCTCTGGCTCAATACCCACCTAGAAGCAAACCCAATCTTCAGGTGACAGGACTAACATTCATCGCATTGGCATTCTGCAAAGAGAAAATAGAAAGAAAGGCACAAGATAGTGGCTGAGGATGGTCCAGAAGCAATGAATGACATGAATCTTCACCTCCTATGAATAACATAACCTACATGACAAAGGAATACTATCTTTAAATATCTAATAGTAAATAATAAGCAAGCTAGAACTTATATTTAGCCAAACTATTATTTAAAAGTATGAGCAACCATGGAATGGGAAAAATATTTGCACACCATGTATCTATCCAGAATATGTAAAAAAGTCTTACAAATCCACAATAAGAAGACAAATAATTCAGTTTTTAAATGGGTAAAGGAGTTGAATAGACATTTCTCCAAAGAAGATGCACAGATAGCCAATATACATATAAAAAAAGATGCTCAACATCATAAGTCATTAGGGAAATGCAAATCAAAGCCATAATGAGATACCACTTCACAACCACTAGGATAGCTAAAGTAGAAAAGACAATAAAAAGCGCTGACAAGAATGTGGCAAATTAGAACACTGATACATTGCTAGTGGGGTTGTAAAATGATGTACCCACTTTGGAAAATGGTTTGGCAGTTCCACAAAATATTAAACAAAGAGTTACCACTCTTACTTATATACTCAAGAGAACTGAAAACGTATGTCCATATAAAAACCTGTACACAAATATTCATATCAGCATTATTCATAATAGCCAAAGAATGGAAACAACCCAAATGTCCATCAGTTGATCAATGGATGAACAAATGTGGTATATCCAAACAATGAAATTTTATGTGGACATAGAAAGAAATGAAATTCTGATATATGCTACAGCAAGGATGAACCTTGAAGATATCATCCAAAAAATTCTAGGCACAAAAGGTCACCTATTGCATGATTCACTTATATGAAATATCCAGAATAATATTCCTTTCCATAGAATTTTTAAATTGCATCCCCCAAAATCTACGTACCTATACATCTATATGTATAGATATTTATACATCTATAGTATATAGCTTTCTTTGGAAGAACGTACCAAAGACTGTTAAAAGTAGTTGCCTTTGGAGATGGGATGGATGGAGCATAGAGATGGGTTGAAACTCTTCTTTATTATTGAGGTACAATTCACATACAATAAAATTCACCCTTTTTAAGGTGTACAATTGCTAGGTCATATAGCAACTCTGTGTTTAATTTTTTGAGGAACTAGCAAACCTTTTTTCCAAAGCAGCAAGATCATTTATATTCCCACCAGCGGTTTATGAAGGTTCCAATTTCTCCACATCCTTGTCAACACTTGTTATCTGCTTCTTTGTTGTTTTGTTATTGCCTCTGGGTCTGAAGGTCTGTGGGAAGTGGCATTAAATCTTGCTTTTACTTTATTTGTATTATAGGGTCTGTGATCTTTGCATAGGGCTCACAGGGTTGGAAAACAAAACAGAACAACAACAAAAACGCATTCTGTTTACCCTTCAGAATTAGGAAATCAGTCTTATCCATACTAAAAATGTCCCTAGGACTATTTCTTTTCTTTCCCCCAGGACTATTTTTAATATTTCAAAAATGCTGATATAACCTATACACTTCCTCTCATTAGGGTTCCTATGCTAACAGAAATGTCAAGTGATTTAATTTTGACTAGAATTATTTAAATTTAGGCTATTTAAGAACCGAGAATGCATTTCACCTAGTAGCACAAACTTGGCATATAGGAAATGTTGAAGAGAATGCATAAATAATTGTTAGTTCTCACTTGTTAATCAAAATATCTAATTGGCAATTTTTTTTTGAGACAAAATCGAAATGTGGATTCATGGATGAAGGCTCATTAAAGGAGTCTTTGGTGTGAGAAGAGTGGGACCTTCTGCATTGGGTGGGATCCAGAATTGTGCCCTGTCCCTAAAGTTATTCCTCAGGTAATACTGATGGGAAACTTCCCTTTCAAGGCCTATGTCTTCCTTCCTCTGGACCTCAGCTCCCAGCTCCCCTCGGGTCTCACCCTGATATCCTCAGCCCCTAGAAGCTGAGTGTCCAGCAGCGCTATCCACCTCCCTCTACCCCCATGCCTTGTTCTCACCCCTTTCCCCAGGACTCAACATAGATTTCTGGTGTCCTAAAATGAGTTAAGCTGACACACTCCTGCAAATGTGTAAATGATGTCAATTCTTGGAATCCATTTCATCCCTTTTCTGGGCCCCACCTGACTCCGTCTACATTAGTGTCCTAGGGCTGCCATAACTAAGTACCATAAACTGGGTGACTTAAAACAATAGAAATGTATTTGCTCACAGTTCTGGAGGCCAAAAGTGTCAGCAAGGCCACGCTCCCTCTGAAGGCTCTAGGGGAGAATCCTTCTGTTCCTCTTTCGGCTTCTGGTAGCCCCGTGCTTTCCTTAACTTATGGCAGTATAACTCTGATCTCTGCCTCCATCTTCATATGGCCATCTTCCCTCTGTCTGTCTGTGTCCAAATTTTCCTCTTCTTTTTAGGGTAGGGCCTACCCTACTCCAGTATGACCTCATCTTAACCTGATTACATCTTCAAAGACTCCATTTCCAAATGAGGTTACATTCACAGGTTCCCAAGGCTATAACTTCAGCATATATTTTACAGCAACACAATTCAGCCCACACCGTCCTAATTTACTTTCTGCAGTTACTAGAATTATATTTGCCTAGAATCTCTGGAGTACTGACAGTGACTTGCTGGAAGTTCTGACTCTGTCTCAGTTTCTGCCCTGGGTGTTCCCCTACCACACACACATACCACCAGGAAAGGCTGTGAATAGGGCAAAAATGGCAGAACACAGTGCAGCCAGACTCAGCCTCAGCCCTGGCCCTGCTGTGTACCTGACTCTTTAAGCTGGGTGGCCTCAACCCGCTATTTAGATACCAGCCCTACTCATCTCAGAAAGGATTCTGGTCCCCGACTCCATTTCCTCACTTGTAAATTGATATAATACTATTTGGATTCCATGTGCATGGACTATCAGAACAGGGCACTTTCATACAGCATGAACAGAAGGGCTATTTGACAGTATGTAACAAGGAGTTACTCTTAAGGAAATAAGTGGATAAGTGTGCAAAGATGTAAGTATAAAGATATTCATTGCAACTTTGTTTATAACAGTAAAAAGTATAAGCATTCTAAATGATCTATAAAAGGAGAATTAATTTTAAAGAGTGTGGGTGTGGGAGTAGGTCAGGATTGGCCATGGGTTAAGGGTTATTGGCGGCTGAGTGCTGGATACATGGCGCTTATTCTGCTTTTCTGTCTACTTTTGTGTACGATCCTAAATCCCCCAGAATAAAAACAAGCAAAAGTGATTTCTAATTGAATTCTGGTTTTATGGACTCTTCTAAGAGTCGCACTGCGACTTCTAAGGTTATTTTATTGACATTTCTCTATCATGATTTTTTAAAACATCATCTGTTTCTCTAACTCACCTGGTTATTGTCCAGTATGAAATAAGTATGAAAGTCCTTTGACAACTGACAGCCCTCTGCACATATAAAGGGTGATTACAATTTATTCACTTTCCAAACATGAATTGTCATGCTTCTCAGTGGAACAAGAAATAAATTAAATGGTTTCTCTCAAAGTCTTCTTCCCTTAGACTTCTAGTCTAAGATTTTACTTGATTTAAAGTGATTTTTCTCAACAAGGCAATGAAGAAAGGGATACAAAGCCACGTGTGTAATTAAGGCTATTTGAGTTTGGTGCTGGAAAACACAGTCTAACTTGATCAAGTGTGGTGGTGGGAAATTGAATCAGGGTTTTAGATCCCTGGGGATGGAGTGGAGAAGAGACCCTGTCTTGTTCTTTACTGCACCCCCAGCACCTGTACACGTACCAGTACAGTCTCTGACACATAACATAAGGATAATAATAAAAAAATGTAACTAACATTGTTTGAACATTTCAGTGCCAAACACTGTACCAAATGCCCTGCCAACATAATTTCAGTTAATCTTCAAAACAGTCTTATGTGGGTAGGCATGATCGTTCTCACTGAGAGAAAACTGATGAGAAAACTCAGCTTCAGAAAGCTTAAGGAGCTTGTCTAAGGTCACTGAGTAGTGGAGCTGAGCTTTGACTCAGTTCAATTGTCCTGGAAGCCACTGCTCTTAACCCTAAAACACCAACATGAGAAACCCGGTCCCACTGTGTCTCCTCGTGGAGGGACAGTGAGGACAGCAGGCTGCTGGAGCTTCGTGATGCTCACCTCTGAGGTGGCCCAGCCAGCTGCCTCGCCTCTGATTCTCCTGCCACGAGCCACCTTCTGTCATGTTTGGGTCCCCAAGTGGACTTTTGTACAGAGGAAAGAAAGCACTTGCTGGCCATTCAGTATAAGGCCTGGCAGGTTTATTTCTCACTGTGATTTAATAAATGGAAGTCAATGAATAAACATTTATATGTCAATTTCATGTGTTTTACTAATATTGAGTTATCAAAACTACATATTCTATATTCTAAGTTAATTTTTCCTTCTCTATTAATGATAAAAGTAGCTGTATATAAATTTAAGTGACAAACCTTAAAGAAAACCAGAGCCTTGTCAGCTAAAAGTATGACTATACCACGAAGCTTCTAGACCTGTAAGTTGAATAATTGGGGATAGGAAGGAGGAAGAGTCCTAAAGACAAGTAGTTCCTCCTCCAAACTGCTTCCCCCAGGGTGTATTTGTAGTGATATTTAATGAATAAGTGAATATAAAAAAGAGGCAAGTAATCATAAACAAAATTAAAAGCAAATAGATGGGGAAGTATTTTCATAAATACAGTGAGAAAGGGCTCAACTCCTTAATATATCAAGAACTTGGAAAACTGATGTGAAAACTATGAAATCTTTACTAGAAAAATGACAATGCCAGGCAAATGCAGGATGAATGGATGAATGGTTGACTCAGATCTACTGGAGACATGCCTCTCTTGGAACTTAATTAGCACATTAACTTTGCAAGAGAACATTAGGGACCATATGAGGATAAGTGGACCTCAGGAATGTGAGAAGAGGGAATTAATCAGAGAATGCAAGGAGTGTAGCAGGGGGGCTGGTTAGATCTTTTCAGACAGGCAAGAAGATAGGAGAGGGGTTGCCACATGTCCTGACAGGGTGATCAGATGTTCCAAGTTGAGGAAAACAGCCAGGAAATCAGAGGTATTTGGAAGTAGGAATGTGGATTTACAGCAAAGGGGTTGGAGGGTGAGCTCACCCTCTGGGCAGGAAATCCAACTCTAGCAGGTGGACAACAGTCTTGGAGAGAGTGCTCGGGGAGGAGCAGGGCCAGCTCTGTCCTGTCCTGACAGGTCAGGGGAACCCAGCCTTGGGAGCAGGGTAATTTGAAACCTGGGCCTTGATAATAGCAGCAACGTACCTGGCATGTGAAAATGCCTTTTCCTTGTGAGAGACCAGGTGAGGTGACGTGACTCAGGGGCTTAGCAACTGCAGGGGTGGTTACTGAGCTTACTTCCAGGCCCTCGTCTTGTCTCTCAGTTCCTCAAATGACTTTGACTTTATGCCTTTCCCATTAGGGACCTCATAATTGAGACCTCACCCTTAGGAGATAAGGGTGACTTTCACAGCGCATGCCCTTTGTGGGAAGGGGCTGCTCAGGCGGGCTGGCCTCTGGGAACATGGCAGGACTGCCCTCCTTTCCTGGCTTGGAAGAATTAAGGGAGCTACAGGTAGTCCTTGTCTGCTGTTTATTAGATGATTCATTAATCCAGCTAAAGAACCTGAACTTCCTGCAGTGATGAGCCCAGCACATAGTATCTACACCAAAACAGCAACAGTCACACGCCCCTTGACTAAGTGACCTGCACCAGGAGGCTGTGACAGCCACACACTCAGATACCCTGGGGCACCAGAAGTCACATCGACAATGAGGACATTGACAGGTTCGGAGATACCAACAGTGCAAAGGTTCCTAGTGTGCACACATCCGCCCCAAGGTGCACACACCTGTCCTGGTCCCTCAGATCCCACTGGGCTACTTCCTGCTACACACCAAGCTCATTCTTCTGGGTAGCCTCCATTTTGAGCAAGTCCCAAAGATCCTTGTGTCCTTTACTGTCCTCTCTTCTTTCTCCTTGACATTTCCCTGTTTAGCAGAGAGAGAAGAGGCAGGAGACAACTATGAATTCATTCCAGAAGCCTGAGGATGGGAGGCTGCCAGCACCTCATAGAAGCACTGAGTTATAGAATCTAATCAGCTGAAAGGAACATAGAGCTCAGCCCATTTGTTTTATTGGTGAGGATCCCGAGGCTGAGAAAGAAAGATTTGCGCATTGCTCTGAGCTGGGCATCCCGAGTGGGAGTTTACTGATGCGGGTGGGATGGGCAGAGAGGGTACAGGTTCAGTCCAGCTAAAGTGTTCAGTGAGCTCAGGGTGCTTGTGAGTGATACGATACTGATCAACAGATAACCGCAGAGCATCTGGATTGTACAAGCCATAGACTAAACAGATGTTATATATTTAAGCCTTAAAATAACTCTTTCTTTCAAAGTGATTACAATCTAACAGTGGAGATAAATAAGTAAAATGTGTGTGATAATTTTTAAGAACAGCTACAAGAGGTTCTCTAGACAGAGCATGCTTACTAATTAGGAAGCACAAACGCTGACCGCTCTGACATCAGGAAGGGATAGTTGAATATGCAAAAGAACCAGCGCTGGGGGACTGGGGAGTTTTCTAGGGCCAAAGGAGAGAACTGGGAGCCTGAGATACTGAGTAATTTTAGCTGCCTTTCAGGATTCGTCACGTGAATGGTTCTGTGGGGACAGGGCTCAGGAGGGACTGAGCCATCACAGTTGAGGGGAAGATAAGGGAGGATTCTGATTGGACAGTCTTTCCCAGAGGCAGCTTCTGCCCTTCCTGGCTTGGATAAGAGGCCTCAGGGCAGCCCCCCTGCCCTCCACTGGCTGACTTGAAGCAGAGCCGTGGAGGTAGCTGGCTGGCAGCAGAAATGTCTGGACATCTACATCTGGGGGAAAAGTGCTAGCCAGCCAAGAAGAGGGACAATGTGCCTGTGTGTGTACATATATGTCAATATGGGCGGGGGTGTGTAGCCACCCCATTGCCTCCCAAGGTCTCTACCCCAACTGCCACCTCCCTGGGAAGGCGACAAGACACCTGCCTTCTCTGGAAGCTCCTGCAGTCACTTGCCAGGCAGCACAAAGCTCACTCCATGCCTGGCTTGGTCACAGCTGGCCTGGGCTTCACTGTTCTCAGAGAGCCCACCCTGATCTCCAAGACAAGAGGACAGGAAGGAAGACTTCCTCTAGGTCTTAACATTTAATAATTTTGTGATTCCATGAAAGAAGGAGAGAGCAGAGAGTATCAACAGAGATTTATCCTAAACTGTTGGATGGACATAACTTGATAAATAGCACAGAAAGAGAAAATGCTCTTAAGTACATGTTTTGAGTGAGTTTCCCGTTTGATTCTTATTATACGCAGAAGACAGAGGACTAGACAGTCCACAAGGAAACTATGTTTCTTCACCCCAAATCTTTCCTAAGCTTTTTCACTAACATGCTTTTTCAAAATATTCATTGAAGTTTTTCCTCTTCTTACCAAATAGGCTCATAGTAGAAAACTGGCGAATAGAAGAAACTATAAAATGAATCCATAATCCACCACCCACCCACTTTATTTTTTATTTATTTTGTGTGATAGAACCCAGGCCCTCATGCATGCTAAGCATGTGCTCTACCACTGAGTTATTACCCTCCACCCACCCACTTTGAGAACTTAACACAGGCCTTAGACATGCTTATTACAGTATGCCCCCATCACATTAAAAAACACCCACTTCCCACATTTATAGTTATTAAGTTGAGTTGAAATTGTATAGTTGACAAAATGTCATATGTTGGAGACTTTTTTGGGCTTTTTTGTTTTTTTTTTAAATTATGAAATTTATTTATATTTCACTTTTTAAAAGCCAGAACATAACAAATGTCACTTTCTGGAAAGTCATCTCATTAGAAATACATGAAGTGCACTTAATACAAGGAAATCAGTTTCTTGGTACCACCAGTGAGACCACTATCGTTGGTTCCCTCAAATGAAGGTTTTATCCAATTTCCCTCTAAACTTAGACCAAGAAGATCTCAATTCAGGGAGGTCTGAGTGAACTTTTCCCAGAAATTACAGTGAAGAAGCTGACCATAACATTTGGGCCCTCCCAAGCAATAGCACATTAGAAAAAATTACTCTGCCCTGAAAGGGCCCTGTCTCTGCTGGTTTCTAGGTGACTGCAGCTCTCAGGGGCAGGTAAGGAGCGGCCCACGGATGTTGGAGACTTTTGATTAAATGCTTATTCGTTTTAATTTTGCCTTCTTAAAAATTTTGAAGCCAATATATTGTGTTTTCCACGTCTGAAATATTTTTGGGTCATTGTAAACTCTATAGGCCCCAGGCACTATGCCTGCTGTGACTGATGGATAAGAGGGCAAGCCTGGTGAAAAATAATGGTAATGTTAGTATTTAAGGGTATATCTTACCAGTCTCTCTCTCTCTCTATAAAATTTCCGTGGTTAACTTACATGGCCCACATAATTTTAAACACTGTTTTTTCTCCTCTGCATGGTTCATCCAGCATTCCCCAAATGGGTATTGGGGACAGAGCTCTAGTGTGCCTTCAGGACTCTCTCTCTCTCTCTCTCTCTCTCTCTCTCACACACACACACACACACACACACTCCATCCATGCTGCAGCCTCTAAGTGTAGGTTCTGGAACCACGAACTCCTGAGGTAGAAAAGCATGGAGATATTGCATATCTTCCAGCCCTGCGTTTCACAGAAGAGGAAACTGAGGCCTGGAGAACTGACTTATCCCAGTCGGTGGTTATTTAGTGCTAGCACCAGACTCAGAATTGAGACTCCCGGCTGAGGCAGGGGTGAAGAAGCCACCGTTGGCCTTGGGTGCCCTCTGCCCATCTTTGGCATTGGCTTTATCTTCCGTGGGCACCTTGCTGTCATAGCCCTCCCACTCCTCTCCCTCCCACCTCCCACAGCTGCCGCTGCTCCTGACCCAATTTCCCCACCCAAATTCCCTTGCCTGTTTTTCCTCACTGCCTATGTGTTGTTGTCACAATGTTGTACAAGCAATTAATTTACAAAGTGTTAGTAAATTTTAACTTTTTTCTTTAGTTGTAAAAGCAACAGATGCAAATGGGAGAAAATTGGGGGGGGGGGAAAGGAGCTCATAACTGTCACCCAGAAATGATCACTGTTAAAATGTTGTTGCACAACAAATACAAATGAATAGAACCAATCATTGAGCAGCTGCTCCTTAAAAAAAAAGAACTCAGATATACAAAAATTATTATTTATTCATTCAATAAATATCTGTTGAGCACCAATGAGATGCCAGGCACTGCTTTGAGTTTAGGTATACAGCAATTGACGAAATAGTCCAAGTCCTTGTCTGGTGTTGACGTCTATGAAGAAGAAATGAAGCAGAGTAAGGGAGATGGAGAGGGTGGGGGTGTTGTTTTGTATTCAATGATTAGGAAGGCCTCCTTGAGAAATGACACTTGATCAGGATTTAAAAGGAAGATAAGAGAGTAAGTCATTCATTCATGCACCCATACATTCACCAGATACTTAATGAATCATGTTTCAGAACTGAGGATACAGCAGAGAATAAAAGAGACATTCCCCCCTGGGCTGCTGGTCCTCCTCTTCATAGCAGACACTGGCTTTGTTCTACCCAGTGGCTTGAAGACTGAACTGTTCAGGAAGGGAAGGAAGAGGAAGAACTACCCTTAACATTTTAATAAAGACTTCAGATGTCTAAAACTAATCAACATCTACCTTCCTCCCAAATAAGAAGTAACAACTTTCTCTGCTCACTGCTCCCAACTGAAACCTTTACCATTTTTTTTAGTTCCTCTTGTCATTTTTACTTTGCCAAACTGATCATTATTATTTAAAATGATTTTAAGTAGTCATGATTTGTTTAGATTCATTCGTATGTTTTCTGATTGTTTACTCACCATTTCTTCTTTCATCTCACTGTTTCCCTCTAGGTTCAGTTTTTAGGGACATGCTTCAAAAGTTTCTTTAGTAAGGGTCTGTAATGATTAACAATGTTTTTGTCTATCATCTGAAGATGTCTTCAACTTGCCCTCCTTTTTAAAGAATAATAGCTATTATTCAGATATGATTCACATACGAAAATTCACCCTCTTAAAGTGTCCAGTTCAGTGGTTTACAGAGTTGTGCAACCATCACTATGGTCTAATTTTATTTTATTCAAAAAATTGCTTTTCACTATGGTCTAATTTTAGAACATTTTTCATCATCTCCAGAAGCTGTCACTCCCAATTCCCCTCTCCCTCCAGGCCAGGGCAAACACTAACCTACTTTCTGTCTCTGTGGATTTGACTGTTCTGGACATTTCATATAAATGGAATCATACACTATGTGTCCTTTTGTGTCTGACTTCTTCATGTAGCATAACATTTTCAAGGTTCATCCATGTTGTGGCATGTATTAATACTTCATTTTTACTTCTAAATAATATTCCATTGCACCACATTTTTTTTTACCCATTCATCAGCTGATGTGCCTTTGAGCTGTTTCTACTTTTTTAGCTATTATGAGTAATGCTCCTATGAACATTTGTGTACAAGTTTTTGTGTGACCCCATGTCTTCAGTTCACTTGAATATATACTTAGAAGTGGAGTTGTTGGGTCATATGATAACTCTATGTTTAACTTTTTGAGGAACTGTTAAACTTTCAAATAGCAGCTGCACAGTTTTACATTCCCAAGAGCAATGTTTTTGGGTTCTGTTTTCTCCACTTCCTCATCAACAGTTGTCACTTTATTTTCCATATATATATTTATATATATTTAGCCATCCTAGTGGGTAGGAGGTGCTATCTCATTTTGTACATCCTATCTTGTGGGTTTGTTTTAACACAAGCTGTGGCATACTATACACACACTATACACTTGCTTTTTCTACTTAATATTGTGGAGATCATGCCACTATGTGCAAAACTACTTATTCTCTTTTGCTGGCTCTGTGGTAGCCCATTGTATGAACGTGCAATCCTGCTATTGGTCACTAACTTAACCAGTCTCCTACTCATAGGCTGCTCTGTTTTTTTTTCCCCCAATCTTTTGCTGTTACAAATGGTGTTGCAATGACTGCCTCTTACATTCCACTCTTTGTATGCAGGAGTTTGTCTGTAATGATCATTCTTCAGAAGTGGAATTCGAGGTCAAAAAGCATGTGCATGCTTTTATTTTTATAGATATTGGCATATTGATTTCCACAGAGAGGGTACCAGTTTATACTCACCAGCAATGTGGGGACATGTTCTTTAAATGGACCCAGGATCATAAGATTAAGTCTGTGAAGCTAATGTATTCTTAGTATGTACGCCTGTGTGGGCCAACTATGGAATCACTGATTTTGAGGGGCTTGGGGAGAAGGACACACCTCATAAGGAGCTTTCCTTGGTTAGCAGTTCCCAAGAAGGAGGCAGAATCTGAAGAGCGTTTGTCTTGAAGCCCTATCCACCCTTCCTTGGTGGAACAGTGAGGATTCACTGAAGATGCTAGGTCAGATCCTCATTTGTTCATTTATCCTTTCAGTCAACAAATATTTATTGAAAGCCGACAATGCGGTGCTAGGTGCTGAGATGGAATGAAAACAAAGTCAAAGCAGACACTCCTTTCATTGACATTTGCAGGCTTTAGAGGGGAAGCAGACATAACACAACTAAACACAAGTAAGCAAATAGTGAGCAAAATGGATATCACGCTACTGGAGCCTGCAGCAAGGGTCCGAGGTTCAGCGCAGGTGTTCCCGGAGGAACCATGTTTGAACTGAGATATGAAGGATGAGTGAAAGACCTGCTGAAGGGAAGTCTCTTTTTCTTTTGGTGGAAAAAGCATGGTTAACACCTAAAGAAGTAAGATAATGCCTACGTCACAGGGTTGTTACGAGAATTAACTTAAGGCATTTAGCAAAACATTTAGCACGTCAGTTACTGGGTAAACACTTATTTTCTTTCCACTGTTCCATTTAGTCACAGGGAATATTAAAATTCCAGATCCCCAAGCAAAGCATTGTCACCTTAGTCATGTTCTTACTTCATATTTCTCTGCCACCCACTTCTCTCTCTTCCCCCATTTCTGGGCTCCCAAGTACTGAAGTAAATCTATTACAGTCTACCGTAGAAGCTAATTAGATGAATAACCACCACTTATTTTTCCCTAATCTATACTAAGTATTTACCTCTCTTACTTAACTTAATATTCACAATAATCTTATTAGGTAAGAACTATCATTACTCCCATTTTTTAAATAAAGAAACAGAGGCAAGCAGAGTCCAAGGACAATAGCTAGCAAATTGCAGAGCAGGATTCACATTGAGGTCTGACTAATTTCTAACCACTGCCTCACCATACCTTGAGTTGCTAGCTTTTTTTTTTTTTTTTGTCTTGTTTACCCAACCAGGTCACAAGCTTATTCTAGGACAACAACCTGCTTTTATACTTTGTAGAAAAGCAACAGCCAATATTTGGTAATAATCTACCATGTGACACATACTTTACACGTATTATTTAGAGAATGGCAGTTTAGAGAATGGCACTGAATGTGGGCAAGAGGGAATTGTTGGAGAGGTGCCCATCTCTTCCCTCGAGCTGAAAATACAATTTTAGAGCTCACAATCCGCAGAGCCCAAAGGGTTGTTGTGGAATTCCTGCATTCACTCACTGAACTTGGGCTATTATGAGCGAAGTCCCTCACTGGGAGTTTTGTAGTCGATGATACAGATGATGTTAACATTTACAGAGTGTTTTCTCTGCGCCAGGCACTATTCTCGGTGCTTTATGTGGACTAAGTCATATCCATTAATATCCAAGTGAAGACTTATTATCCCATATAACAGTTAAGGAAACCAAAGTACCTGAAGGTTAAAGGACCTGCGCAAGGCCCCCAACTAGTAAGTGGTGGCATTTGGGACCCCTGATAGTGTGATTTCAGAGCTGGAGCCTCTCCTTAGTAACAGTGCAAGAAAAGAGTCACCGAGTCCAGCACCAAACAGACGAAACTCTAGTATAACGAAGGACCAAAAATTCCTGAGGGCTGAGTAGAAAAGTTAACTAAAAAATGCCTGCCTCCCAGCACGTTCCAGTTTCCAACTTTCTCCTTTCCCGGTCTTTCCAGCCGCTCCTCCTCCGAGAACTGACTGAGAGCCAAGAAAATCGGTGAAAGGTCGCGGCTAGAATTTGGCTCCGCCTCGCTTGTTCAGCAGAGGCCACGGAGCTCCCGGATTGTCACTTGTCCAGTCCAGGCTCGCGAAACCGACAGGCCTACAGATCAGGAGACCTGCTAGATTTAGTCACCGGCCCCCAGGCTTTGGCCCTCTCTCCTCTGCATCCTCGGAAGGCAGTGAAACCGCCTACAGCCTTCCTTCTACGGCGTAGACGTTCCTCCCCAAGAGCCTCCCCAGTTCCAGTGCCTCCCCAGCACTGTTTCCCGAGACTCGCCTTTGGGTGCTCTCGCGACAGAACATCAACATTTCTTTGGTTTGGGGGCTGGTGCTTAGTGCTTAGTAAGGCTTCCCAGCCCCCAAATATAGGTATAAGGCTGGACTGTGACCTCTTAGATCTTTGGTTAAATCTCAAAGCATCCTCAAAAATCATTTAGCGGCCGCATTTTAGATGAGGAAACTGAGACATAGTGCGTGCAAAGTGACTTGTCCACATGCAGTTAGGCGAAGACACAAGAGTCAGATGAGGATTTCACATTTTCTTAGTTTGACAAACTCCCATAGAAAGCAGAGTTAATGATATAAAAAGGTCTCGCCATTCCAGAGGTATCAATGGCAAGTTAAACCTCAGCACTTGAAATAGAGGTTGGGGGTGGCATCTGGAATCCCGGTACCTCTCTCTGGGCAGTGAGACAAAGTCAGCTTTTCAGTCTCGGAATGGAGAAAACTGAGAGTCGGGGCGGGGGGCGGTCTGAGGCCCTTCTCCGACAATCTGTGTTTTTTTTTAAGACTCCGGTGAAGACCTCATCCCCCGCCGTCCAGACTTACTCCCCTGCCCTTGGACTGGGGGCACCTCAGGTGTGTATTCCACTGATTTGGTATGGGGGTGCTGGAGGCTGCGGGGTAGGAATGAGCTTTCTGGTCCTTCAAACGCTTCCTGCTGCAATAAAGTTTCCTGCCTTAAGAAAAGGCAGTTAACACACACGCCTGCTTCCACCACCGACCTCAATGACTAGTGCCGCACAGTCTGCATTTTTCCAAACAGCTGTTCCTGCTAGCGCACCACTGGGGACCCGGGTCCGCCCTCGCCTGGGGGCGGGGCGGGGCGGGGTCGGGATCTTGGCGTCTAAGTGCGTGCGTGCGGGCCCTAGTGCGCGTGCGCGGGCTTGGGGCAGGCCGCGACTATAAGTGCACGGTGTGGGGTGCGTTTCGCTGCGGGTTACGCTTTTGTCTTCGCGTCAGGGTTGCCATCTCGCGCTGCTCGTCTGACTTTTTTTGTGACTCCGCACTACCGGCTATTACATCGAGGGAGCCATTCCCGGCCCTTCCTCTTGGAGGTGAGCTGCCCTGTGGGCTTCCCCGGCTCCCCGCACCCAGCCCCCGGGCTGCGTGCCCCGTGGGCGGCCAGCCGTTCGCCGCCTGGGGCTGCGCCGTCCAGAACTTCTCTCCTCGCCCAGCCCCAATCCGGGTCCCCACTCTGCCTCCCAGCCCTGCTTTCTCCAGGGGTGGCTCTGACTAGGATCCACGTGGCCTATCCCATGCTTACCAGGGTTGGGTTAGGCGCCCATGCCATACCACCCACAGCACCCTTAGCATCTCCTTCCTGTCACAGCCCTTCGTGTGTTTGTGGAAACTGCCAGTTTTCTTGTCTATGAGGGCCAGGTTCTGTCTCGATGGCCTCGGGTGCCCTTAGTACCTTCCAGGGTGCCTGACACATTGTGGGTATTCAAGGTGTACTTGTTAAACAAGTGAACTCGGTAGATTTGACTCCCTTAGAGTTATTTTGACTTTCAAAAATTTTATGATTAACTCCAGCTTGACTGAGATGTGAGGGAGACTTCTAAGCAGGTTGCTTTTGCTGTCTCCAGGACATGTTCTTACATTCTTACTCCCTACCCACCACATCCCCACAAAAGGATTGGGTTTTTACTTTAGGAAGGTTTCTGGTCCCTGGACTGTGGCACAGGGATTGTGCATACCTAGCAAGAGAAATAAATGTTTTTATTTTAAGAGAAAAGTTTTAAGGCGTGCTCTTGAATTAGTCCAAGAAGCTAGACTAGTTCCACAGCCATGGAGTTTACAGTGTAAATATACTTACATATTCTGCTGTGATAGAACATCCGTTGGTCCCTGTCTCCCTGGCTGTCTGAGCCACTCCCTTAGCTGCTGGGTCAGGGCCAGAGTCATCCACGTCCCAGAAGGCTGGAGACTAACCTTGCCTCTCTTTTCTCAGGATCCAAAGGCCTTCCAGAAGCAGAAGGTAGCTCCACTGCTCTACAAAGAAGTGAGGTCCTTTCAATCATGAAGCATATGTTGAACCTCTATCTCTTAGGTGTGGCGCTGACCCTGCTCTGCATCTTCGTTAGCCTGATAGAATCCCTGGGGAGCTTACTGGGGAGCCCATTGCCTGGGAGCCCTTGCAACCACCAGAGGTCGAATAGCCAACACAGAGCCTCCAAGCGCCTTCCAGAACATCCATCCAGAGGGATGTGATAAGACCTCCCTCCACCGGCTGTAACCTTGGAACACTGATCTAAATGAATCCAGCCCGCTGTCCCAGTTCCTGGGCAGGCAAGCTCAGCATCAGTGTTATCAGAGAAGTAACTGTTACTAGGCCCTTGAAGGGCCTCTCCATCTGGATATTCCTTCCTCTGGAAAAAGGGCCTATTTAATACATAGATGTGAGTGGGTTGCCTATGGCTGTGGAATGGAGTGATCTCACTTGTCTCCCCAGAGTTTGTGGTCCTTGGCAGTGTGCCTGTGACACCTCTTAGATGAGGACTTGTGCTGCAACTTCAGCTGTTGGGAGATGGTGTTTATTTTCAACCCTACTTTCTAAGCATCTGCCAAGAGTTCCTTTGGACTTGAGTGTCTCATGGTCAGTTTATTTGGTGTTCAGCTTCTCTTCCTCAAGAGCTCCTCTGTGTGCAGATGACAGTTGAGGTGTGTGGGTTGGCTGTAGGCAGGGGGGAGGTGGAGTGTTCAGTGTCCATTTCTCATTGTTTTATATTTTAAGCCCTTCCTCCAACACAGTATGTATGTGTGTGTGTGTATTGGCCTGAAGTGGGCAGTGGGATGACAAGGCCTGCTCAGGACATGGGCATTATGGCCACCATGTGGCTTCAATGAATTTTTCTAATGAAATAAAGTTGAATATTTCTGTTATGTGTCTTGTTGACTACTTCTGCCCTTGAAGTTGGTGGTAGGGAAGAGTCTTAATTTTCAGATCTAAGGTTTCACATCTTAAAACTTTGGAGAGGGAAGGTACCGAAAACACTTTTAAGACATAAGGTGAATAAACCTCTGAACCTGAAGGCAGAGACACTTGCCTCCTCTGCCCTGTGTGTGCCCTCCTCAGCCACTGAAATGTGTGTACCTCACAGATAATCTTTTCTGCTCTCCCATGTCGAAGCAGCTTGGCCTTAACCCAGAATTGGAGGGGTTTTTTTTTTTTTTTTTTTTTTTCTTGAATCTGCCCCTCATCCATCCCCATCCCATGCTGAAGCACATTCACTCCTCTGCCTGTGGTAATTCACATGTCTTAGTGTGCACATCATTTCATATATGGTGAGCTTGATTTACTTTTGCTAAAGGGTAAGAATGGTGCCTGGTGTCCTCTGCTAAACCAGTTTTTCTTCCTGAGTGTCCTTAAACTTAAATGCCACTACCCTAGAAACCAGTGGTTTGGACATCACTCTTATTTATTGCACTGTGGTGGTCATTAGTGCTGTCAGGTAGTTCCAGCTTCCCACCCTATGGGCACCTGGTCAGATTGTACTCCCTGGTCTTCCATGGTTGGCTGGGCTTATGTGACTGGTCTTGTTAGCAGAGTGCTCTCAAAAATAGAGTTGGCTTTTTAGCTCTAATTTCAGGTGATTTCATGTACCAGTAGCTGCCCTTTTCTAGACTTTTTTTTTTTTAATTGTAGTATAGTTTTCTCCTTCTTATGCCTCTCCAACTACTTTGGAACATTTTGATCTTTCAGTTCTAGAGCTGCATCTGAAGTCCCTTCCCCAAGCAGTTTAGTTTAATTGAAGTGGTTTACTGGATGCCACAATGTTAATGAGGTCTTTGCTCTAAAACAATGTAATCCACTCAGGTTTCAACCAAGATGTGATGGCCATACCACTGTTTCGATCTTTCCTATGAGTAAAGTGAGCAACTGTTCCTGTTTGCCTGGCAGAGGGATTTCCTGGGTTGCAGGACTTACAGTGCTAAAACTGGGGCAGTTTTGGGTAAACCGGGAGTTGATCACCCTTCCTACAAAACTGAATTTGAATTTTCTCCATTTTATGTATTACCACTTAGGGATGAGAAGCAGTTGCTTCTGTGAAGCCCTGTGATTTCTGTAGTCTCTCTAGATCCCAGTTCTCTCCTGAGCTCATCCTGTAGTGTTTTGTCAATAGCAACAAACTGTATCCAATTCCTGCTGCTAAAATTCTGTTCTCTGTTTCTCCTGGCTTATTAGGCAGATTATTAAACTATGTCTTCTAACTTACTGCAGGCAACAGTTTAACCAAATACTTTGCTACTGTATAACATGGCTTGCCACCCTTCCAGCCTCCATTTCTTTGCTGCCCTCCGTGTAAGTTATTGTTACACATGTAGGGTTTTGCTTTTTTTTTTTTTCCCTTTAATATGCAACTCCCCCAGATTCCAATCTCTATGTCAGTCAGGAGAAATTAGGTTAGGCTATGTGGCAGCAACAACCCTAAAATCTTAGAAGCTTAAAACAGAAGAATTACCTAAGGATGCCTTCCCAAGAAGCAGAATTGGGGGCTAATCAAGAAATATTCCTTTTCCTCAGGGTAAGGGGCTTTCATCATATCTGCTTAGTGGAACACAATCACTAGGCTGCTGTGGCTCCCATTTGTCCTCTCTCCCCTTATTGCATGTATCCTGCCCCTATTCCACCATTGTGTATTAGATGTGTAGCTCATGGCTTGTCTTTTTAGTTTATAGCCCTCGATCTCAAGCCACATCTGAAACTGGTACAGGAACTAGTGTGCATCACTCAGATTCTTGAATTTGAACTTGACATTGTGACTGAAGGGAATTCTTGGGTTGTTTCTTTGCTGGGAGGAGGGGAACGTATAGTGAATGTATTTCAACTGCAGGAGGAAAAGTAGCCTGAAAGATTATTGAATAGAAGGGTCATTAGCAGCAGTCATTAATATTCTCCAAATATTTTTGCCCTTGCTTTCCAAGCACATGATAGAATTGCACTTCCTGACACCCTTGTGGTTGGATAAGGCCATGTAATTAGTTCTGGCCAATGAGTTTTGAGTAGAAGCGACTTGTGTCAATTCTAGTTTGGAGCATTTAATCACAGGCTCAAAAATCCCCAGAGCTCTCTTTTTCCTTGTGCCACAGTGACCAGCAATGCTCCAAATGCAACTGTCCTTTAGGTTCTAGAGTAAGGATGCCATGGAACAGAGCCCTCTACTGGGCCCTGATGAACATGGAGTGTACATGAGAAATAAACCTTTGTTGTCTTAAGCTAGTGTGGTGTGGGTTTTTTGCTGTTGTTGTTACTGCAGCATAACTTGGCTTATCCTGACTGATACATTGCTTACAGCACCTAGGTGCCAGGCATCAACTGAGATCTCATTACTACGTCAGATAACATACACAAGATAGAAGGCAGGGGGAGGGGGGTGCATGTAAACAAAAATGTTTCATGGTTCTATTACAGAATAATGTGTATAGGACAGTGGATACATAAAGTTATTCATAGGCAGGAGATGGATGTTAAGGAAAAGCTTCTTAGAGGACCTGAATTTTAAAGAATGAAAAGGCAGTCAAGTTAGGAAAGCCTTGGAGCAAGGGCATGGCAATAAGACTAAGTACAACATATTTAGAAAATTGCAAATATTTAAATATTTAATAATATCTGTTAATTATTAGCTTGAAACCTTAACTCTAGTGCCGTCTAGGAGAACAGAAGGAAAGGAAATACTTTAAATGTATGCTGTGTAATGCTTTCTGGGTTTAAAGGGCTGCACTCCTAAAACTTAAGATAAGTATCAGAATATTAAGGGCTGGAAGATATGATCTAGTTTAGCACTGTCCAATAAAGATATAATACAAGCCATGTATATGATTTAAAATTGTCTAGTGGTCACATTAAAAAGAAAGAAGGAATAGGAAAAGGTATTTTAAACAAATTTTAGTTAACCCAATATATTAAAAATATTTCAGTATGTAATCAACATAAAAAGTTACTAATGAGATGTTTTACATTCTTTTATTTTTGTACTAAGTGTGTATTTGTCTTGCTGAGCATTTTACACTTATAACAGATCTGCATTTGGATTAGCCACATTTCAAGTCACATGCGGCTAGTGGCTACTGTACTGGATGGTGTCTTTTCATTTTCCTACAGAGGAAACAGGAGAAAACTAAGTAACTTAGACAATATCACTTAATTAATTGGTAGTCTATTCCTAGTATGCAGGTTTTTTTCTACATTGAGGTTTGTATTTTTCTTTTTCAAGGATTGGTCAAAATGCAGTACCACAAAATATGTCAATAATGAGTTTTTTCTTTCCTGAGGTAATTCTTATGTGAGCACATGTGAGATTTTTTTTTTTCTAAAAAAACCTATTGTAACAAAATTAAAATTACAAAATGACTATAACTTACCATGTTTATTTTACATGCTGCTTTGCTTTTAGAATATCAACGATGCCAACAAACTTGATTTACTTTATATGACAAACATATACCAACTTAACAATCCATAATTCATCGCTTGAGCACTGTCTTTATTACTGTTTTCTTCTAGACCTTGTCAATACACATCAGGCATTTCTGTATTGTAATATTATGAGTGCAATTTGGACTCCTTTCTCCCTTTTGCCTAACATTATGGAATATAGAATTAGATAATTGATATAAGCAGATAGTTTGATGTGATTTGAAGAATTCGAAGTTGGAGAACATTATATTCGCAAGGCTTAGAATATTTATGTAAAAGGGGATAGGAAAAGTTAAATGTACTATATTGGCATAAATATGTGTAAACATTCTCTAAAAGAATAAACAAGACATGACAACAGTGGCTTCTTTGGGGGGAAAGATGGGAACTGGGCCAATGACAGGGGTGGGAAGGAGACTTCACTATCTCCTTTCTGATACTTTTTGATTTTTGTACCTTGTAAGTGTGTTACTTGTTCAAAATTTTATTTTTAAAAGCCTATAATCAAACTTTCCCTTTAATAATTTCTATGTTTAAAAGCCTTCTGGAATTTTGATTGGGATTTTATTGACTCTACAGATCATTTTGGGGTGAATTGTCATCTTGATATTGAATCTTCCAGTCCATGACCATCTCTCTCCTTTCATTGTTGTTGATAAGAAATTTTGTGTCTATGTTCGTCAGTAGTGTTGATCTAAGTTCTGTTGCTTTCTTTTCTTGCACTGTCTTTATCTGGTTTTGATAGTGCTGGATTTATAAAACAAATTGGGAACTCTTTCCTACCCTGTTTCCTGAATTTGTGTAAGATTGACATTATTTACCCCTTATTTGATAGACCCTTCCAGTGAAGCTATATGGGCTTAGAATTTTACTTGTGGTAAGATAAATTCAGCGTCTTTGATGAATGTATATATTTGATTTTTCCTAAATCAGTTTTTTTAAGTCAAAGTTTTTTCTAAGGCAGTTTTAGTAATTTCTATATGACGTCATTTATATAGCACATCTAAGTTGCCAAACTTACTGGCATTGAATTGTTAAAACTATTTCCTCATTATACTTCTAAAATCCACAAGCTCTGTAGTGATGTCTCCTCTTTTCCAGATTGGCAATTGTGTTTTCTTTCTTTCTTTCTAGATCCACTAGCTACAGGTTTCTCAATTTTTATAATTTTCGTGCTTTTTAGCTGCTCAAATAGTATTGTACTACTTCATGTATAATGTCAGAGCTGTGCAACAGTACATTTTTGTTTCTCCCCTCTCATCCTCTGTGCCATTCTTGTCATGTATTTTACTTCTACGTGTGTTCTAAACTTGATGTTACCTGTTACATTGTTGTAATTTTTAAACAATTATTTAAAGAACCTTAAAAAATTATATATAATGTATATTTAAATATATATTTTAAATATTACTTTTTTTATAATTTCTAGTGCTCTTACTCTTTGTATAGATGTCATTTATACTTTTTATTGTATTTGAATATATTCCCACCCTTGTTTCTTCAAATATGTATCTTTATTCAGGAGGTAAAGAGTCATGTTCAAGACAGCCCTGACCACATGTCCGCAACTCTGATTAGACTACTTTCAGAGCTGGTAATGATTTTTTCAGTATGTGGCATACCTTGTACATAGTTGCTTCTTGGTAAGTAGTCATAGAGCCACATATAGGATATTTCTTTAATACTTTTTATTTTTTTAAACACTTTTTATTTTAAAATTTATTTAAAAAGGAAATACATGCTCATGGTAAATAATTCAAACAGCATAAAAATACATGCACTGTGGAAAATAAGTCTGCATTTTCACCACAATTACCAATGCTCTACCCCACCTAAGGCAACTATATTTTTATCCTCCCAGAAATTTTGGGGCATATTCAAGTATATTCAAAGAATGTGTATATTCTTTTAAAATTCCTCTTACCCAAGTGGTAGCATATTATATATATTCTGTTCTTCATCTTATTTTAATTTAATAGGCCTTGGTAATTGTTCCATATCAGTATATATAAGGCTGCCTTACTCTTTCAATGGTTGCAAAATATTACATCATATGGGTTAGGGTTATGGTTAAGATTAGGATTTGTGTCATAGTTTAACTGTGATGGACATTTAAGTTATTGCCAGTGTTTTTTTTTTTTTTTACTTCAACCAATGTTGCAGTGATTATTCTTCTACTTTTTTTTTTGAGTAAAGATAGATTTATTTAGAGAGATACGTACTACAAAGAGTGTAGGCTGTTTCAGAAGGCAAGAGAAGGCCCATGAGGTGTGTGGGTTGGGTGCTCAGGTTAAAGTAGAAGTAAATACACGCTCCATAGACAGTGCAGGAATATGAGGGAGCGAGAGAAGCCATAAGGCGTGGTGTTGCCAGTTTTTATTGGCTTGGTAGCTTCACATGCCCACAAGTGGGAGGACTATTCCAACTACCCTGGGGAAGGGGCTGGGATTCCCAGGAATTGGGCCACTGCCCACTCTTTGACCTTTTATGGTTAGCTCTAGAACTGTCATGGCTTCTACGGGCATGTTATTTATCATGCTAATGTATTACAATGAGCTTCTTATTAAGCTCAAGTTCTACTAGAAGTCAAATCTCCTGCCATCTTGAGCTTCAAGTTCTAGTGGAAGTTGACTCTTCCACCATTTTGGTGTTAATTGCTGTGTCATTCCTTGAATGCCCCCTTCTCTCCTGTCCCATTCCCCTCAGAGATTTTACTCCCATAACCTTATGGGGCAGGGTGCAGAGAGGCAACCGGTTGGTAGTTCTTCTGAAACTACTTCTGGGCTGAGCAGGGGCATTGACCCTGCCTATCAGGGAGTAAAACAATTCTCTGAATGCCTAATCTAGGGGCCCCAGTGGCAGGACAGCCTTTTGTTTTTGCGTCAGAGGGTGGTATGGGCTGGAATCCTTGCATAGCCATCATCCTGTGTGGGACTGTTGTAACCCACTGTTTCCATAGACTACCCAGGAGTCTTCCTAAAGATGAAGCACCTTTTAGCAACAGTTCAACTGTTTGTAATGACGAAAGACTTAAAAGGCATGGTTAAACACCTACAATCAACAAAGAGACTTGTTTACAATTAGTAAAATTATGATCGATTATATTTAACTTCACATACCAAATAATGCTAGTTAATTTAATATCTAAGATGCCTCAGGGTCCCTTTTAGGTATCTCAAAGTTAGCTGGAGCTACGAAGAACTTCTAGAATTTGTTAAATACTTAAAATCCCAATTATGCATAAAACTATTTTCTCTGTATTTCTTTTCCATGAACCTTTTTTACTGAAAACACACATCTTACTTTTTTAGCATACTGAAATATTTTCCTTATTATTTTAGTAGCTTTAATTACATATAATTTTAACCTTTAAAAACCTTAAGTCTCTGGCAAAAACCAAGAAGCAAGCAATTGTGAATTGACTGTCATATTAGCGTTTCCTGATTAGAAATCTACTTATTTAAAACAAGAACTTACTACACAAGTGAGGTGCTCTAGCACGTGGGGTCATGCTGATGGTCTCTGTGTCATTTAAATTTTTAGTTTATGTTACAAACTTTGGAAGAGAAATTTCCTTCTATTTTTTCCACAAGAAAAGGAGAAAAAAATGTCATGAACAGAGAGCACTATGATAAGAAAGCAAAAGTAATAACCTTGAAGAGTGAATGTTTAAATTCCTGGTCTTTTAGACTTTGTATCAATGAAAAAGACAAAAATTTTCTAATAAGCAAATCTTAAGAAGTAAGCTAATGAGATAGAAGCTCCTGCTTCTGATGTACCAGCTCTGGGAAAATAATGAGAAGCAAGTTTCCCTCCCAGTGATAACAGAAGCACCAGGAGATTTAACCCCAGTCATGGGGGGACTGCAGCAGTGCGCGTCCTGAGAGCTTAAAAGACCAGAGACCTGACTTAACCCCTTGGCTTGCTCCTTGAATAATCACCAAAGTGAGAGATCCTGGTAGCTGTTCAGCCAAAGTCTGAGAAAGATAACCAATGGCTCATCCCTCCTCAACTTCATGCAATCTGAAGAAGTCTTTCACTTAAAGTTTCTTGTCCTGGTACCAGGGATAGGAGATTGCAGTGGGAGAAGAGGAGTTGGCGCCACTACAATGGTATGCTAATAAATGTTCAACAACCAGCTATCCTAGGGAAATTATGTGTGTGTGTGTGTGTGCGTGTGTGTGTGTGTGTACACACATACATGTGTATATATATACACATACACACAGTATGTATATGTATACATATATAAATAACATACAAGTATACATGTTTTTTCCTTAATAAATTTTACTTTATAAAATTTTACTTAAAATTTACTTTATGTATAGCACACAATTAACAGCTAATAGTAGAATGTGCAATACTCTTTATTGTAACTTTCAGATAGCTAATTGATTCTCACAGAAAGCTTTCATAGCTTTTTGTCAGACTTTTATATTCCTAGCTAACCTGTGTAACTGAGAAGTCAGTGTAGTTCCAACATGAATGTTGGCTGATTTTTTCCACTTACATTAATAAGGGAAACATGAAATAACAAAGTCTCATGTTGAAACTTTATCTGTTCATTATTGACAAGCAACTTCTTTGCTATTTTAGATAATACCTTTCAAATACTGGAAGATTATTTGCTCAGATTTTTTTGTGCCCATAATCTAACAGCTATAGACACACTTCTCAATTGGCATCGTTGGCTTTTTCTCTGTCATTTTAGATAATCAAAATAACAATAAATCATGGCCCAATTTGTAGCATTGACTGATTTCCATGGTGTAAATAACTCCCAACATGGCTGGTGTCAAGACAGAGACCACCACGAAGGTCCCGTGTACACACTGAGAAGAGAGAGGCAGTGGTAGCCCAACATTATATATAGTATTTCTACCATGTAGATGCGATAGATTCAAACAACCTCAAGGGAATAGAGAGACATCAAATGCAGTAAGACAATTAAGAAGTAATGAGTTTGGGTATTTATTACCTTTGTTTTTTGTATAACTTATTTAATTGTAAGTTTCTATAATTAAATGTTTAATAATGGCTGTGTCTAACAACTGATTCTTTAAAATCCTGAAAATTTTACAGTCAGCTCTCATGATCGTTTCTGCAGTGCTCCAGCATACCACTGTAATACATTTCCTCATTTGCTCACAGTTTCCAAATAAATAAGCCTCTTTGCTTTGTCAATAGCTTGGTATTATTTTCTCCCAAGAAATGAGGGAGGGAGGATTGGGGTGAACTGCTGCCCCCATCCTGAGCTCCCCTGGACCAGTGAGGGCCTGACACTAGGCGAGCCTTTTACACTTACAGAGAAAGTTTTTGCAAGAGGCTTCCTTTGCTGTGAGTGGGGAGGATTGAAGGCTGTGGGTTCCCGAGAGCCTCCCTTTGCTCTTCCTGCCTGCTTGGCAGCTCACAGTCTTGAGCATCATTTTCCTCAAGTGTGAGGGGAGATTGAGTGAAAAATGGAGTAGACTACATTACTGCTAGTTTGTAGTGAGTGGGAAAGGGGAGAAAAACGCTCTGCTTACCTCCAATCCTTCCTTGCCTCTTTTTTTTTCCTTTCCTGTTGTGACCCATCACATTCCTTGATGTCATTCCTGCCATTGTGAGCCGACAGGCCCTCCCTGGCCTGGTGGACAGCCCATAAGTCAGGAGGGGAGGTGGAGCTGTGGAGGTGGGGGGAGTAGTGGTCACACCAACACCTTGAGGTTGGGCTGGGTCTGCGTGGAGCCCCAGAGATGTTCCCCAGCCCATACTTCCCAAGAACCAATGAGTACCATTAGGGGCCTCCCACCAGAGGTCAGGGAACCAGGCCCTGGAGTGGAACTTGGGGTGGAAGATGGCCTTCTTTGTCAACTAATTCATTCTCCAGAATTCAACCTGTTCTCCGACTCAGTGGTGTTTGAAAGCAACTTTATCCAGGTACCCTTGTGCAGCTGAGGGCCAGCTCACCTTCCCTTTCCACAGCCTGTTCCTAGGGATTGGTCCAAAAGCCCTGAGGAGGAGAAAGAAGCCAGTAGAGCCAGAGAAAATGAGAGGGTCTGGATCCCAAGTTCGCATCAGTTTGTGCCTACAGTATTACAGGGCTCCCTGCAGGTCAGATGCTTTTGGGAAATAGAGTTATACCTACAGAAGGAGACAGCAGAGCCCACTCTCCAGGCCAAGTCCATCAGCATTCTCCTGGGGCTGCTGGTCCACACTAATTGGTTAGAGGGGATGAAAGCAGCTGTCAGAATCCCTTCTCTGAAGCCTAACCTCCTTCTTTCTGGGATGGTTTATAAATAGCCTTGCTTGAGAGCAAGATCCCTGCGTAAATCAGCCTTGCCCAGATCCTACCACCCCCAGAAGAGTAGGGATATGACCTATGGAAGTGAGCACTTATGGCCTGGGATGCATGGAGCCACCATGCTTTATGGAGAGTGGGGGGCGGTCATTTCAATCTGCTGGCATCCTACCGAGGTGCTGCCCACCTCCCTCTAGTGGTCTGGCTGGAAACTGCACACCTGTGCCCCACTGCGGGTATGGCATAACCAGTTAGTCAGCAAGCTGCGTGGCAGGCAAGAGATGCAAAAAGAGATCAGACAGTGTCCCTGGCAGAGAAGCTTATGAATTTGTAGGTTTAAAGGGCATGTTATGAAAGCTCTATGTCAGAGGATTTGGACTAGCTGGTCTCTAAAGCGTGCGCAGAGCATTCCCTACACATCAGCAGTTGTGGAAGGCTTCCCAGAAGACAGGTCTTAAGCCATTCTTTGAGGTATTGCTGAGACTTTGGTAAGTGGAAGAGCAGGGGGACAACCTTCTGGGCAGAGGGACTTCAAGTTCCTGGGTGAAGGCAAGAGTCTGGAACACACAGAGAGGGTCTCCAGTACCAATTGGTGGAGTTGAACAGCGGTAAGAAGTTACAGGAGGTTGGAGGTGGGTACTGGGCTTAATTTGGAGACCCTTTCACAGAGCAGCGAGCTCCTCTCTGATGAGGTCCCCTAGATTTCAGAGAGCTGGTTCACGGCTCCAGGTGCTCCCTGATCCCTGCACTGCCCCAGGGAGCTGCACAGTTGGGCAATCAGCTGGCAGCCTGGGGGCATGCTCAGAGGAGAAGGAGCAGGAACGTGGGAAATCCAGACTCAGGATACAAAATTCTAGTCCTGTCTATTTGAGTATGATGCTTTAACATGTTCCGGTTGGCCTAATATTACAACTGTTTAGATTCTCCGGTTAGATACGAAGTGACTCAGGCAGCAGGAAACTCAGAGTGTGCCAGTGAGGGGGGAAGCGTGCATGCTGAAGCTGGCCCAGGCAGAGTTGACTGGAAACGATCTGACCCACATCATCGTGCTGCTCCCTCCCTCCCTTCTCCTCAGCATCACCACCACTATTGTCACCTGTAAACATTTATCTCTTACTTTCAACGTGTGCAGCCCTCTGTGTTTTGGAGTACATAGGAATTTCATTCCACAACGTGGGCTCCAAGAAATGGTATTTCTTTCCCCAAAATCAAAATTCACATTTCTTGGAGCAACATCTACTCAGGCTTGTGGAAACTTACGTTTCAGTCATTCCTGGGGCTTGCCTTCCCCTTGTCCCCAGTTCCACCACTGACTGTAAATGGCCCTAATGATCTTACAAAGTCTAGGACATTGGGAAAAGGCCCTCTGGTCTTGGGAAAATAGGGATCACCCCTCAGATGTTCCTTACTCTGGTCCCTGTGGTTCCTTAAAGGCCACGGTTTTGGTGCTTCTTAGGTGAGACACTGGGACCCAGTGCCAGGCATCCAGTCTCCCTGTCCTGCCAAAGCCCTGGGTGCTGCAAGAGAACAGGCCCTTATTACACTCAAGACCGAGCAATAAGCCATGCCCTCATTCATTTTAGGGGAACCTCCCCAAACCTCCCTCAAGTTGGGCTGCCTGAGTCCTCCCCATTCAACAGCTCTTTTTCCTCACTCTCCTCCCCTTCTGGAACTTTCTTTGCACACTCTCCTTTCCAGACCATTAGAAACCTGTGCTGACTTCTTCTACCCAAGGATGGAGGAATGAAATTTCAATGCCACTCAGCTTTTTCTTACTAGTGCATCATTTTTTTAAAACATTTTTTAAAACTGAAGTATAGTTAATTTACAATGTTGCATGAGTTTCCCTTGTACAGCAAAGTGATTCAGATACATATACATATATATTCTTTTTCAAATTCTTTTCTGTTATAGGTTATTACAAGATATTGAATGTAGTTCCCCGTGCTATACAATAGGTCCTTGTTGTTTGTCTATTTTATATATAGTAGTGTGTATATGTTAATCCCAAACTCCTAATTTATCCCTCCCCACTCCCCAGTGCATCCTTTGAAAGTTAGTAAATGCAAAGGACATGAAGAAGGGCAGCACCGTGTTCCTGTTGCCAAAGAACCTGTCTCTTTGGGTAGCCCGGTGCGCCACGAACCTGCAGAAAGCACAGGGGCTTCAAGCCTGTTGCCAAGTTGAGGTGCCATTTTCTAGCACCTGTATCTTTCCACTCCTGTCTTCTGCTTCTTTCTGACCCATGTGCCTGGGGCTGACTTTTAGGTCACTAAGCCAGGGAACTGGATGGATGTCTGTGAAGGGTCTACCACTGTGATCCTGGGGGTGACCTCCTCGGTGCCCTCCTTGCCACTCCCCAACGTCCTCCTGATGGCCAATGTCACCTGGCCCCAGAGTCAGTTGTCCACCTGGAACACACCTGCTAGTGCCCCAGTCATCACCCTCAGCAGGTAAAGAAAGGCTTGAATGAGGGGCCAGAAGGGGTGGGATGAATGACTGCATTCTTTGGCAGCTGGACTTCAGATGAAAAGAAAGGATAGTGTTCTTTAGTGTATAAATTATGTAGAGTTCATTCATTCATTTAACAAATAGTTAGTATCTACATGTACCAAGCACTGTGCTTGGTGCCGTGTAGAGCACCAGTCCCTGTATAGTTTTTGAGGATCTTGGCTTACTTTTGTTTATTTTTATTTTGTCAATATAGACTTAGAGGTTTTCAAAAAAAAAAGATGAGTGATATGAAAGTCAAATAGGATTATGAGGTGTTGAGATTGAAAAAAAAAAACTACTGGCTGTTTAAAAGATCTCCATCTTTCCCCTTATTCTTTCAACACAATTAATCAGGATCTAGGGAGAGGGAAGCCTGGAGATGGAGTCAGAAAACCTTAGTTCCAGTTCCTACCTAAGAAGATCTAAACTTGGGCAAATCACTTACCTTCTCTGAGCCATGGTTTCAAATTCTGGAAAATGGAATTACTACTACTTAGCTTTCCTTCATCAAAGGGTTGTTTTGAGGATTAAATGAGATATTATATGTCAACTATCAGCCATTGTCGTTGATGTGGGCAGATTCCTTAATAACTCAGGCTCTGGAAATCAGAGAAGAGTCCATTTTAGTGATCACTCCCACTCCCAGACCTCAGGCTTTCTCCCTTGGGAGTCCCCCAAGCAGAGGTGGGAGCCTAGTGAGGCTGACCCAAGTTCTAGGGAGGCACCAGCATGGTTGATTAAAATCACTGGCACCTCCTGGTTGTGTCCAGGATTCTCCCCCTGAAGTACGTGGAGCTACGAATCTGTGACCGGCTCCAACGCATCCTGAGGGTTAGAACAGTGACTGAAAAGATCTACTACCTGAGGCTCCACGAAAAACACCCAGAGGCCGTGTTTCAGTTCTGGATCCGCTTGGTGAAAATTCTGCAGAGAGGTCTGTCCATCACCACCAAAGACCCGAGAATCCAAATCTCTCACTGCCTGGTGCCCAAGTTGCCCTGCAGCTCCACCGAAACAGTAAGTTTCACCAAGATCTGTAGAGAGTAAGCAAGGAATCAGAGGCATATTGCCTCCTGAGAATTGATGGATATTAGAGCCTAGTGTTGTGGGGGGACAGACTTCTTTTTCAAGGTCAATGATATGCACACACCATATTGGGGTCTACAAACATAAAAAGCAAATCAATTTTGTTTTCCTATAAAAAGAGCCATGAAATAGTTAACTCACTTAAAAATTGTTTTCTGGTTTTTGCTAGGTTTTTTCTTCAGTGATATAAAGGAATAATACTCACTGAAGAAAATCAGAAAATTACAGAAAAATCACCCCCACTTCTCTCCAGCCCTAAACAATCACTTGGAACATTTTGGCATATTTCCTTCTAGTCTTTCATCTTAATTTTTAATTTATATACTTGAAAGCATTAAATATATATACATTTCTGGATGTCGATTTTTTCCATTTAGATTATATCATAAGCATTTTCCCATTTCTTTTAAATACTCTTTATGCACATCATTTTGATAATTTCATGCTATTCAGTTGTATGAATGAATTAAAATTTACATCACCATTCCCCTAATATCAGACACTCAGAGTTGTTGCTAACTTTTCATTATTGTAATTGATGCTGAAACAAGCATTTATGTATTATCCACACTTCTGATTGTTTTCTCAGATTTTTAGAAGCAGAATTCAAAGGGTATGAACATTTTTAAGGTTCCTGATACATATTGCCATATTATTTCTGGAAAGTACCAAATTACACTGTCTCAAATAATATGTCTGCGTCACTGTATCCTTATCTCAACTGAGAAGTATGAATTTTAATTTTCTAATACAATAGGTTAAAAAATGGCATATCTTTTGATTTTCAATGAATTTGAACATTGTTACTTTTTTTTTTTTTGCATTGTCTGTTATGTTCTTTGGCCATTTTTCTATTGGCAGCTTTGCATTTTTCTAAATTGATTTGTAAAACAAAGCTTTTTATACATCAAAAATTTTAAGCCTTTGATGACAATTTTTTGCAAGTATTTTCCCTAAGGATTTATTTTTCCCTTTCAGTTTATTTAAGGGTTTTTTTTTTCTTTTGATACACAGAAGGCTTTCCCAGTACCTGCTTAGAGTAGAAACACAGGAAGGAAAAGCTTAATAGATTGGATTGCCTTAAACCTTCAGATTTCAGAATCTAAGCCCTTTCCTCATCTCATTTAAGTGGTATACTTTAGGTATGTTATCACTGACTTCGAAAGTCAGCTCCTACAGCTCTGCTGCTCTGGTTCATAAGGTTCAGACCTTGTGCTCTGGGCAGAGTAGCCACAGCAGCCCATCAGAGAGAGGGGGTGACTGTGCTAGGAGGGCCCCGTTTTTGGTCTGATGATTCTAGGGCTTAATGTTTAAGGAACAGGTTCCCAGGACTAGGCTGGAAGACTCAAGTGAGTTTCTTCAAAGTTCTGGCCTGAAGAAGCTAAGAACTATCAGAAAGCAGACCTGGTCATCTGACTGTAAATTTCTCCACCCAGTCTGAAAGCAGCCTCCCGTCATTCTCCCAGCCCAGCGAAAGCTCCATGCTGTTGGCAGCCGAAAAGACCAGTGACAATTTCTTGAATCTCTCAGGAAGGTCCCAGCTCACAGCAGACAGGTGGGTCCTCCATGCAGGCAGCTCCAGCACCTGTTCCTGCAGAACTGAGCCATGCGGGTGGGCCGGGGCGGGGGTGGTCAGTGACACCCTCTGCCTACCTATCTCAGCTCCTTCTTTTCATTTTAGACTGTTGCATGTGATTTTTCCCCTTAATTTTATTGTTAGCTTGTCCTTGAAAGCAGTGTCTGTGGCTGATTATTTTTTAATTTTGTTTTTTATTGAAATGTAGTTGAAGTGTAGTTTATTGAAGTGTAGTTTATGTTAATTTCAGGTGTACAGCAAAGCGATTCAGTTATACATATACATACATAAATATATATTTTCCAGGTTCTTTTCCATTATATGTAATTGTAAGAAATTGAATATAGTTCCCTGTGCTATACAGTAGGTCCTTGTTGTTTATCTATTTTATAGACAGTTGCTGATTAGTCTGAATATTCTGTAGGCAAATCCCAGTGTCCTCATGTGGAAGGTGCTCAATAAAAGGAGTGAGGGATGAATAAATTAATTCAAAGAAGGGTAATAAAGCAGGCTCATGGAGTTGGATACTAATTATCTCCAATCCCAACTCGCAAGGTCCCTTGGGTAAGACAATCTCAAGGCCTCTGTGCCTCACTTACCTGTTCTGTAAAATGAACAGAATAGATAGTAACCCACAAGGGAGACCACTGCTGGCTCCAAAGTTTTACTAATTTACTGTCATTATGTTAGATTCTTTTTGTAACAAGTGATAGAAAACAAAAGCAAGATAGTGCAAATAATACGTTGAACAAGTACAACTTGTAGCGTACATTGAAATGCAATGTTTTCCTTCCCTTTCTAATTTTTTTTCAGTGAGAGATGTCTTCCTCTTGCTCCTGGATAAAAGCTGGTCTTGGGCAGGCCCCATAAGCATAAGGGCTCCCTCTTAGAATATAAAAGATCTTTTGGTCCTTTTAAACTACAAAAACAGCATCCATTCTGAAATTTAACTGTCCAGTGCCTGAAAATTATCAAACTCTGCACTGATCACATCAGCCCCCTTTCACTCAGCCTGGCCTCATTAAGATGGCCCTTCCTAGTGGAAACTGGGTTGTCACTTCTCTCCTTCTGTTTCCTAATTTTAAAGCTGATTTTTTTCTTTAGGAGCTTCCTTGGGTTCTCTGAAGTCCCCTACATGACACCTCCCCACCCCAATGCAACTCTAGTGATGTTGGGACACCTTCCTACCATCCAGCCTCCACCTGCCTCAGGCCCTGGCTCTGCAGGCACCCATGCCACCCAGGCACTAGCTGTCAGAGTCCCTCACCTTTCAGTGAGTCCTCTCAGGTAGGGTTTACAGTGGCTCCGGGCTGGCTCGCTGTCTGGTACAGCCCACATCTGGTCCTCAGGAGACATCCTCTCAGACTTTGACCGGCCACTGGAGAGAGGGCTGTGCCTCCTGGACACAGAAGCAACTCCTCTCACTCTGTCATCAAAGAAACCTGCTCTCCCATTTCTCCCACCTTCCACGTTTCCTGGGCAGGATTGTGCTCTGGCCTGCTGGGTCTCCCAGCCCCCAGGGGCACTGCTCAGGGCCTCTGGGTGGTTCTAGGAAGGCTCTCTCCTTCATCTGGAGGGGAAAGAGGCAGCTGCTCTACGCAAAGGACTCTCCACACATCCTCTCTCTCAGTGCTTTCGTAGCCTTGCTCTGGGGCAGGTCCCAGCAGTGACCATGCTGGGTCAGTTGCCCCAGGTCATGGTGTGCCTTTATGCGGACTTCCCAGTATTTTTTTTTAACTTCAATTCTAATGTAAAAGTTTCTTGTTTGGGTACTTTTACTGTTAGTATATTGGATCATCTTTGCCAGTTATCTGCCACCTTCTCTTTCTTTTTTATTCTTGAAACTCTTCTTCTCCTTTTATCCTTCTATTTCTCTTAAGGAATTATCTGCTTTGCTTTTCTCTTGTGTTCTTTCTGGTTTTAGTCTTCGTTTTGGAAGTAGTTGTTCTTCCTTTAGAAATGTCTAATTCTTTTCTCAGTTTTATCACCACATTTGTAAATCTTTTGAGTTCTGGCGTATCATTATTTCATATATTCTGTCATAGTCTTAATTTCTTTTAGACTATTTTGAAATGCTAGGTTGCAGTTTTCATTTGTTTGGCAGACACAGAATGCACTCATTGTAAGGATTTATTATGCTTCATATGCTCTTTCTTTCTTATATAATTGTGGGTGGCATTTGAATATGATCCTCTTCTTTTTTTTAATACGGATTTTTTTTAAAGCAGTGTTTATGTTAATTTTTTCCCATTTTTATTTATTTAATTTTTTTAAGGAGGAGGTAATTTGGTTTATTTATTTTTAGAGGAGGTGTTGAGGATTGAACCCAGGACCTTGGGCATGCTAAGCCTGTGCTCTACCACTTGAACTATATCCTCCCCACGGAATATGATCCTTTTCTAATGTTTATTTTTATGTGAAATGGTTTTCCCGAACTTCTGGAGGGGCAGGTCAAGGTAGCTTTCTGGTTGGGCTCTAGAGCTCCCTCTTGTGTCGTTTTTGTGAATTGTTTACAGCCTTGTACCGTATGGGATTCCCAGGCTGTGTTCTCTTTCCTCTCTTTAGCTGAACTTTCTCTTTCCTTTGCTTTTATTGTTCCCCTCCTACTCAATTTGGATTCCATTTCCAGTGGTTTTTCCTTGCTGCATCCTGCAAGAGAGAGTGTTCTAGCGGTTTTGACAGTTTTTAAGGCACACACTTCCCCAATCTCTTAAGACTGTACCGCTGACCCCTTGCACTCCCAGTTTCCTTCTTCTCAAATTGGCCTGCTGCCTTTTCTACCGAGAACCTGCGGGAGATGTAGCTCTCCTGTTTACAGGTACATCAGATGCCCCGTTGCTTCTCTCTGCTTCCTCTCACACAGATCCTGTGGGCCTGGAACTGTCTGTAGCTGTAATATTTTATCTGAGCTCATCTCAAGCAGGCCTTTATCTATGGGATTCATGTTGGCCTAAACTGGAGGGGCAGGGGTTGACCCCAAAAAACCATCGTAAGTTTGCTTCTGTCGGTTGCCTCAGAGATATTACTGGCTCAGGAGAAATTTTTTAAAATTGTTTTTTAATTTTGTTTTTTTGAGAGGAGGGAGGGAGGGAGGTTGGTTGGTTTATTAATGGAGGTACTGGGGATTGAACCCAGGACCTCATGCATGCTAAGCATGCACTCTCCCAATGAGCTATACCCTCTCCCCCAGGAGAATTTTTTTTATATTAGTTTCTCAGTTCGGAAGTTCTTGGACCATGTGTCATTTCAGACCTCAAGCCAATATTAGGGCAGTCCCAGAGATAAAAATTTTCAGAAGAGATTTTGTTTTGACCTAGAATCCAGGTTGATACAGATGAGCTTGTAGCACTGGATGGATTTCTTTCTGGTATCCCCTTTTGCCAAGAAGGTGGCTGTGAAAGTCCTGGAATTATGCAAATACCTCAGTTAACTCCCCACCTAGCTCAGGTGCAAGACTTTATCTCCTGTGTCACATGGCCATGAAAACCCAAGGCCTGAGTCACCAAGACTGGCCAGTCCTTTGGCCAACCCAACTTCAGCTCACACCTCATTGGTCTTTAACTTTTGGTCCCCGGGAATTTTTTCTTTACCTTTTGTAAGTTTAGCAATGCATTAAAATTATGTTGACTATATTTTATCCAGCATTTCTAGGTTTTTGTGGCAAAGACGTTTTTAGATTATTAGGCCATATGGCCAGTCTCTAGCTAAATAACTCTAAAATTATTTTCACTGGAAAAAACACTCTGTACTTATCTCTGAATAGGGATTTTATTTTCTTTTTTGGTGCTTTTTAATAATTTCTTTTTTCATTTAAAATAAGCCTGTATTTCACCTGAAATCAACATTGAAAAATTTTTAGCCATAGTGTGTTTCTCTTGACACATAAGTGGTTGTGATTTTTTTAAAGTTATTGTTTTAGAGAACTGTTGAGGTTTTCTTTGCACTTGTGCTGACGCCTGGCTGGTTATAGTGGGCATTGGATCCCAGTGGGTTCAGGTCTTGCCTTTGAATCATAAGACGTTAGGTTCTCAACATAGAAAAGCAATACTTACGGTTTGGAGGGGTATCTGTTTCACTTCAGCAGAGAGGCCTTCACTCCAGCCTCCCTCCTGCTTGGTTTTCTCTGCTTAACTTGCTCTTAGATGCCTTGTGCCACATACGTATGTTGTCACTGCCAGTGATTTCCTCATTCACAACTGTGCTCAAAGCACTCGTGCTGGACAAGACATACTTAAAAGATAGTTTTTAAATTAGATTCTTAACAATGCTTTCTTTTTCTTCTGTTGCTTTCCATGACTCCGAAATTCTCGGGCTACTCCAGAAACACCAACACTGACATTAAAATAGACAATCTCAACAGCTGTGACAAGACACCCTCGCCAGTGGCATCTGCAGTCCGTTCAAACATACCCATGAGAGCCGCCTTGAGCCACAGCCTTTGGGAACAAGAAAACTCCAACGAGCACTTCCTGCAGGGTCCTGTAGCCAGTTCCCTAGGAGAGAACTTTCTGGGACCCTGACACCTAGCCAAACAGGGTGATCTTCCTTGGCTTCATTCAGTGCACTTGCTACAACCTTCTCTAATGCTGTTTTCCTATTGTGGCCCAAATGAGCATGGGGGAGGTAAGATGGTGTTTATAACAAGGTGCTTCTGTTCTTCCACCAATAAACCTCCAAGTGAGTCCCTAATTGTTGTGGGTTGTGCTGTGGAAGGGGTGGGGGGCGGGAAGGGGAGGGCCCAGGCGGGGGAAGGACTGATTAGGAGCAGGAGCTCACTCCTTTGGGAAATAAGTGGGGAAAACATTCTGTCTGCTCAGCTGAAATGCTGAAGCAGCCAAGTGAAGCCAAGAAAGCCAGTCTAGAGGAAACAGCCTGGGGAAAAAGCCAACTTTCTCTTTCAAAGAGAGGAGAAAACAGTCAGGGCTGCTACAAGTGAAAGAAATCCTGAGAACGATGGCGACCAACTGAGAGATGCCTTTGAGTTGCCCCACTTACCTCAAGCAAGAAACTGAGTCTTCCCGGCCCCATTCCCTGTGTTAATGTAAAGCTGTGAAGGCTCATTCTGGCCATGCAGACTTTGGTTGCTAAAGAAGACAGGGCTTCTGGTACGAAAGACGGTAGCCACCCATCACTGGAAGTCCTAACTGATTTTTGACTCTTCCTACCTAGGACCTGTTGAAAGCCTACAGGAAGGCACGATGTCTGTGTAGAGCAGGGAGAGGGCAGGAGCTTTGGCTAACCTCTGGATAAGTGGGGAATAGTGACTACCACAGCATTCAGTAAGCAATTATCAAACTCCTGCTAGATGCCAGACACTGCACTAGACGCTGGGTGTATTAGCGAGAACAAGACAGGTGGACTTGTTACCTGCCTTTAGGGAGCACATGGCAGAGATACTGAGCCCTGTTTTGGAGACACAGGAAAGCCATTTAGGTTGGTGAGTTGTTTGAGCCACCCAGTCTGCAAATCAAGGCTGGAGGACCTGCTTCTGTACAGTTTGCACTGTGGGTAAAATAGTGACGGAGAAAGAACATGACCGCTCTTCCCTTGTGCACGCTCAGTTAGGTTGGGCCGGAAAAGACGTCTGAACTGAGGATGCCTAAAGTTTGTTGGTTTCTTCCTGGCTCCAATAAAAATAAAAACAAAACAAATTTCCTTTCAGTATGTTACAATCAAAAGAAGCTGAGCATTGATGGTGCTGGTCAGGGACATCTAGAAGCGGAACTCAGAACAGACTAGCATGAAGGGTGACCACACTTCCCAGTCTGTGCCTGTTGTACTAGTATCATTATTTTTTAATGCAGGTGCTGGGGATTGAACCCAGGACCTTGTGCATGCTGAGCACGCACTCTACCACCGAGCTATACCTCCCACACCCCTAGTATCATTATTAAGTGTACGCATTCCACTCTCAAAAATGTCCCTGTATAAATGGTAAATCTCTAATATAATGTGCTTACAAACATTTAGTAACCATCCTCACTTGTATTGCCTTGGTTTAAGCCTCCATCAGCTTTCACCTAGATTATTGTGATAGCTTCAATTGGTCTCCCAGATTCTGTCATCATTATAATAATAATAGTTAATTTCATTAGAAACTTACTATATGCCAAACACTATAGTAAGACTTTACAAAGATCATTAATCCACACAACTCGTTGGGACATAGATACTCTTATTATCACATTTTACAGATGATGAACCTGAGCCACAAGACAGGCTCAAGAACTTGCTTAAGGTCATATAGGGAGAAAGTTACAGAGCCAGGACCTGAACCCGGTCTGTCTAACTCCAAAGTCTGTATTCTTTGTCTGTCTTTCTTTCTTTCTTTCTTTCTTTCTCTCTTTCTTTCTTTCTTTCTTTCTTTCTTTCTTTCTTTCTTTCTTCCTTTCTTTCTTTCTTTCTTTCTTTCTTTCTTTCTTTCTTTCTTCCTTTCTTCCTTTCTTCCTTTCTTTCTTTCTTTCTCTCTCTCTTTCTTTCTTTTTCTTTCTTTCTTTCCTTCTTTCTTTCTTTTTCTTTCTTACTTTCCTTCTTTCCTCCTTTCCATCCTTCTTTCTCTTTTTCTTTTTCTTTCTCTTTCTTCCTTTCCTTCCTTCCTTCTTTCTTCCTTCCTTCCTTCTTTTTCTCTTCCTTCCTTCCTTCCTATTTCTTTCTTTCTTTCTTTCTTTCTTTCTTTCTTTCTTTCTTTCTTTCTTTCTTTCTTTCTTTCTTTCTTCTTTCTTTCTTTCTTTCTTTTTTTCTTTCTTTCTCTCTCTCTCTCTTTCTTTCTTTTTCTTTCTTTCTTTCTTTCTTTCTTTCTTTCTTTCCTTCTTTCCTTCTTTCTTTCTTTCTTTTTCTTTCTTACTTTCCTTCTTTCCTTTCCTTCCTTCTTTCTCTTTTTCTTTTTCTTTCTCTTTCTTCCTTTCCTTCCTTCCTTCTTTCTTCCTTCCTTCCTTCTTTTTCTCTTCCTTCCTTCTTCTTTCTTTCTTTCTTTCTTTCTTTCTTTCTTTCTTTCTTTCTTTCTTTCTTTCTTTCTTTCTTTCTTTCTTTCTCTCTCTCTCTCTCTTTCTTTCTCTCTCTCTTTTTCTCTCTTTCTTTCGACATACCAGTGTACCACTGTTATGCCTGTCCTGCATCCAGCTGAGAGAAATAGCTCAGTGGTAGACCATATGCTTAGCATGTGTGAGGTCCTGGGTTCAATACCCAAGTACTCTTATTCTGCATATTTTTTTCACTATTAAAAATAATCTCCAACTAACTTAATGCCTATGTTTGGGGTGAGGAGATCTCTTTATAGCGAAAACACAAAGCCTCCTCAATTACTGCTTCCATTTCCACATCTGGGTTCACTGGGCAATGTCCATTCTTCCCTTGGTTTGTTTCTATCTTGCCTTTATATCCCAAAACTTCTATACCAAATGGTAAATTGAAATGCCACAGACATACCCTATGTACAATAATGAGAGAAGGAATGACTCACCTAGTATGTATATTGCTGCAAAGAAAGAAACAAAGGTGGAAGTTCTTGTTTCTGCCTCTTGGTGATAAGGCAGTAGCTAGTATTCGTGCCCTTCCTTCTTTACTGCCCATTTCACGTACTTCTTGCTTTGACCAGCACCTCAGCTGAATGGGGTTCTTCTTCTGGTAGGGAGACCACAAAACTTCATTCCTGAAAAACCTGAGCCCTTGCTGGTCTTGCATGTGTAGGATCATGTGCTCTTCTGTTAACTGAGCAGGCGCTGTAAAGAGGCATCTCAGAAGTCATCTGGGTTCCATTCCTACTCCTCCCTGCCCCCATCTTGTAGAAGCAACACTTTTTGCCTTTTTTAAATGATTTTTTTGGTGGGGGGAGGTAATCAGGTTTACTTATTTATTTATTTTTAGAGGTACTGGGGATTGAACCCAGGACCTCATGCATGCTAAGCATGTGCTCTATACCTCTTGAGCTATACCCTCTCCCTCATCATTCTTTTGATGACACACAGACCTTAGTCATTGCCTATTGATTTTATTCCTAGACACCTTAAATCAGTCCTGATTTTTTAGTTGTCAACAACCAACTCTTACTAGTTCGAGCATAAAATGAACATTTTACAGGATATCCAGTAGCTGACACACTCTCCAGAAACATGAGAGAGAAATGGCTTGAAGGCTCACATAGCCAGTGCAAGGAATGACAGCCCAGCCACAACTGGACGGCTCCAGCAAAGATCCCACTCCCCACTCCTGTACATTCACTACAGCTCCCACAAGGGAGCCCCAGGCCAGCAGCCTGCCATCATCGTCTTCTAAACTCAGACACTTCCACTGCCACCTGACCCAGAAGACAAGACTCCATGCAGTGCTGCTTTCCTTACTTTACTCATTCCCAAGCCGGTGAGTCTAATTGACAAAACCCAGATTATAGGATGTATTTGGGCTGAAAAGGAGGCTGGGAGAGTACGATCTGGCTTCCTCCTGGAGGAAGTGAAACTCACAATGTGTAAATCCCCAAACAGAAGTACCCACAACCAGAAGGCGTGAAAAATGTCCCCAAAGCACCCTTAATTAATTAACTACAGACACAGATCTTAAAAGGGCAAACCATTCTCAGCTCTGATTACCAAGCCTGACTCTGCTTCTGGTCCTTGAATGCTCCCCAGCATCCTGTTTTCTCCACTGAGATCTCCACGGGAGCCCATTTACTGGCTTACAGAGAGCCTATTAACCATTCCAGTGCTTTCTCAAAAACTTGGAGGTGTACAAGTATGCAGGATCTTCTCAAAGGTCAGAGTTGGGTGAGGGTAGCAGAAGGTTCATGATCGATGAGTCAGCATTTTTGTCCCCCAAAGGCTTAGAATTCCTTTTTCTACATCACATCAAGGAATTTCTGGCCTCTCATTGTTCTATAATGTGAACCAGGTTGAATCCAAATTCACTTTAGCCCACACAGCGAACTATGAGAAACATAAGGAGCTGTGAGAAATAGCACAATCATTACATAATCTCTGGTAAGAGCACCCATATCAATAAAATCAGTCCTATCTAAAATTATGTTCTCCCTCCTTGGCGGAATGCCTTAGAATTTATTCTAATAAATGGTCCCAGAGTCTAGAGATACAAATTGTCAAATTCCTACAACATGTTTTCCTGGGTAAATACTTTCTCTTCCCTACATTGATTTCTGTGCTTAACTACCCACACCCACCCGGCTATCACGGAACTGAATTCTGGTTACCAGCCTCCTAACATTGCGGAAAGGCTTCCTCTCACAAGGGATGGGCAGTGGGGAATTTCCAGAAGGATTTGAGGGTTTGGGTCTTCCCTGTCTTCTCAGCTATCCTTGTCCCAGTTGTCAGAGTTTCACACTCTTTCACTGTGCATCTCTCTTTTTAAAAAGAATTTTATTAAAGTGTAGTTGATTTACATCATTGTGCCTCTCTTTCACATAGAAAACCGGATTGAAGTGTAGCTTTGACTGCCTTCAAAATTCAACAACCCAAAGAACCAGGTTCTGAATTCTTTTAACTTTTTGTTCTCCTTCTTTAAGTCATTCGGTGTCATCAGAAGCATTCATTATACCACAGTGTCTTGGAATTCTTCATACCCTTTGTCCTAAGGCAGCAGCCACCTTGTTCCCCAGATATCCTCAGCTATCAAATGGTCCTCGTTATCAACAACTGATAATTTAATTAGCTATGGGCCCTTGACAGTTAAGGTCCCCTCCCAGAACACCGATGGGGTCTTGCTGCATTCTATTCCATCTTGTTAGGATAATAAACTCCTTGAGGACCTATAATCTGCAATCTACTCTCTGGTACCAATTTCTAGATTAGAGTCTTTCAGTTGCAAGCAATAGGAACTACCCTATATTTGGCAGAAAGAGCTTGGGTTTTGTGTCCTCCTGTGCCATTTGGGGATGGCTCACAGAATTAAAGAAATAATTGGAGAAACAGGCCTGGAAAGGGCAGACCAAGGGTGGCACCAAGGATGTAGGACTTGGATTTAATCAACACTCTATTTGGGACACTGTCTCTGGCTTGAATAAGTCTCCACCATGTTCTCTGTCCTTGTGCTTGAACCTTGTGCATACCTGTGCCAGTTCCCTTCCTTTTCCCTCCAAACCCGCTCTCTCCCTTCCCCACCCTCTCCGTGCCCCAGATGCCTTTGGTTCCTGCCTGTTCTCCAAGCTGATCTATAGGCTACGTCAAAGGGCCCATTGCCCCTGGTCTCCAAGTGGGTTTGGCCAGTGGGAAGTCCAGGTAGGAGATCAGAGAGAGAGAGGAGAATGGAGTCAAGACAGTTATTCCCTCCCTTGTAGTAGCATAAGGCTGGCTGTGTGTCCCTAATGGAAGGAAACTGCTCCTCTGGTGATGGCCTCTTCTAGTCAACTCTCTCTTTCCCAGTTCCAGTAACCCTTCCCTCCCCTTACCCTGCAGGTCCATCATGGTCTTAGTGAACTGGATGCTCCCTCCTGAATTTCCTGTCTTGAGCAGGGATGTCACTCATCCCCACAAAATGAAGGTGTGGCAGTGAGGGCAGCATCCTGACTGGGCAGTGCTGGCTGTGTGACAGTGGCTGGGCATCCATCTGGCTATTGCTCCTCTTTTGGTTCCTGCCCAGAACCAAAAATCTCCCAAGTCTGGTTCCCTTAACTGTCAGCTGTTGTCAAGACCTCCCAAGAGTTTTCCAACAAACTCCCTTTGGCTTGAGTTGGCCTGTCACTTCCTGTGCTTTCAACCATGAAGTCTGATTGATGTGATGCTGTTCGCAGAAAAGTGGATGCTGCGTAAACATGGCAACCACAGGCATCTTATTCATTTGTGTATCCTCCAGTGCCTGGTTCCCATTAGAAACTCAGTTCAAGGTTGTTAAATAAATCCATTTCTGCCATAACCTACTCTGGCTGCCCCACGTTGTCACCACCCAAACAAGGGAAGAAACTGCAGTCTTTGCTGAACGGCTGTATCAGTGAAATTGACTTCCCAGAGAAACGATCTTAACACATAAGGGACAAGTACGGGACTGGTAAAGCTTTTAATGGCCCGTAAACACATCACTTAAAAAAGAAAAGAAACAAAATACTGTTATCCAGAGTCATTTAGAGCCCACCAGGACATGACATTTGTGAAAACAATTCGCCAGAGTAAGAATACCTCTTAAAGTTTCTGAAATGGAATTCAGACCAAAGAGAAAATGTCCATGATACTGAGAAGGACATGTGACGGAAGTGAGATGAAAGCACCACAAATGCTCCTGTAAGGCTTACGAAAAATAATAAACAGCGAGTCAATTAAGACTCTAGTGGTGCTGAAGAGACAGCAGGTCGAGGGAGGCAGAGGCTTGAGGACAGTGAATCTGTAGAAATGAGCGGTCCTGACCTGCATCCTGGGGGCACTGAGGATCTACTAATGAACTCTCCAAACCATAGGCCTTTGTTTCAGAAAACAAAACAATAGGCCAGTTTAGCCAGAATCCCCCTTCCCTCTGATGTTTCCTCTTAGTAATTTTCCATCCACTGCTCCTGCCCCTGCCCCTGCCCCTGGGCTATAAACCCCCCATATATCCATGCTGCATTCAGAGTTGAGCCCAATCACTTTTCCCAACTGCAAAATTCCATCACGGTGGTCCCTATACATGTTGTGTTAGTCCTCCTGCCTCAAATAAAGCCTTCCTTATTTTGCTTAAAAAAGAAAAAAGGGGTCAATCTTGAGAAATCCAAGACTGTGGTTTCAAAAGAGTAGAACAACCACTGAGAATGGCAAAGCTTCATAAAATGAACATTTTAAATGAAAATTTAGAATTATTAAGGCTAAGGCCACTTACAGGAACTATAACTTGAAGGAAACAACTGGAAATACAACAAGCTAGAAATATATCCAGAGGGGACGGTTCAGGGTTTTGCTCTGTCTCTGATTCCTGCCTGACTTAGGGTAAATCAATTAATTTCCCCTTGGGGATATACTCTTTTTTATTATGTCCCCAAACAAAACACTGTTTTTGAATGTTAATAGTTCCAACAGTAACCAGAAACACACCATGTGTCCATGACATACAAAGAAATAATCATAGTTTATTCTAAACTGGTCTTATCCCCGCTAAAGTCTCCAGTCAAGCACGCTGGTTTGCACAAAGAAGGAAAGGAATTTCTGTCACACCCAGCCCTCCCGTCCCTGCTATTCAAAGGCCAAATCTAGATGAAAAAAGAATGTGGCAACTGGTGGTATGGGATTGTCACTCACGTGTACTCGGGATAGTCCATTTGTAAATACTTTGCATTTTTTAAAGTGTCTCCACATCTACAATCTCATGTAATTCTCATAATTGTATGAGATCGCTGTTATTTTGACTATACTTCACAGATGAGAAAAGTAAAGCCCAGAGCAGCTTGGCATGAGCTTTGGACAGCTTGTGATTCTCAAAGTCCAGGGGGCAATAAGGCCAATGACCTCTGGGGCTCCTCTTACAAGCGTCAGTCCCCACTGTGCCCACTTCTGTCATCACTGGGAGCTTAGGTTGCAGACTAAGCCCAGTCTAGTTGCTAAACGAGGGGCTCGGTCCACCCCCAAGACCCGGATTCTTGCCTATGTAAGCAGAGTGAACCACCACCAGCAGGTGGCGCCACACCGCAGCTGGGACCCCGGTGGTTGGATTTGCATCCCTCAGCGCCTTGGCTGAGCAGGCTAACCCCAGGCATTTTATTAACTTCAGAATAACGACACTCCACCTCTATTGACTATTTGGGACCTCATTTATCAATCTATAAATGGTGCAGTTTTACTGTCTTTGAGTAGCCAATACAATACACCCGTAAGCGTCTTTTTTTTGTTAACTACTGCATTCTGAGTACAAGCTTCTGATTAGACTTCATTATGACTTCAAATAGAGTCATACTCAAGCATTTACATATTGAAATATATATTTTTACTCTAGGTTTTTTTCCTTTTATGTTATATTGGGCTAGCATTTCGACTTTTAAAAACTATATGTGTATATATTGACATTTATATATGGTTTAATCATTGAATTGTATTTCAGAATAGCAGAAGAGGTATTACAAAATATTTGCCATGAGAAGGGGACTTGGGTCTGACAAGGCTGACAGCCACTGTATGGGAGGGAGTACTGACCTCTTCCTAGGTATTGCATGGTTGACTTTGATGATACTTGGACAGACAGCAACTTTTAGCCCACTTTGCTATCTCCACTTCCTTCTACTCCCACCTCATACCGGGGCTGCTACTGGAAGCTCCTTTGCTCTGCCAGCCCCACACTTTCTCCTTAGCTCTCAGGGAAGCGAGTCCCTGAAAGCATCACTTGTCCCTTGGTATAATCCCGGGAGTGCCATCGCCCCCTCCTCAGTCTCTCTCCAGCCCCTTCCCAGCCCCTCAGCTACCTCCTGCCTGTTCTGCTCTCACTCCAACTCACTTCTCACCTCCAATCTCTTCTGCACTGTCTGTCCAGGTGAGAATCTGGGCTGTGTTCTCTCTTCAGAAGGCTTTTTAAAAGTCCTTTTCTCTAGTTGGAGATGTATCCTGTTCTCATGGAATAACCTTTGTCAGTTCAGCCTAGAGAGCTGAAAAATGGTGAGCCCAGCTGAGCTTTTCTACCTCTGCAGAGACGGTGCTGTGATCAACAAAGGCTTCCACTCTTGAGCATTTTTCTTACTGTTGTTTTCCCTGAGCTGATTACTCACTCCCTCAGGCTGCACCTCTCTTATTGGGGGTGGTGGGTAATTTGTGAGAACACACACAATCACATTAACTTGCTTTCTTTATTATCAGGTCATACCCAAATGTTCTGTTTTCCCCATCCTTTGGACACCGCTTAACCTCTTTCCTGGTTAGATTGTCACTAGTTAAAATTTTGCTACTAAAATATACATATTATGTATTTACTGCGGAGGTCAGAGGGAGTTATTCTGTGATATGGCTTCTTTTTAGGGGCTTCTGATAATCCACAGGTATCTTTCATCCTTAAATAATAAAGAATAGGACTGTCCAGTCTTAGGTGGGCTCATGGCCACCCAGCTTCCCTTGTACCAGGGTGTGGCCATGTGACTGAATTTCAACCGATAGGATGTGAGCAAAAGTGATTATGCCATTTCCAGGTCATGCCCTTAAAAGGAATGAGTGTACACTCCCCTTCCCTTTTCCGCTTCTCACTGGTAAGGGTGCAAACTTATGATGGCAGGAGCTGGAGCAGCCACCTTAGAACCCAGAGGTGGAAGTCACATGTTGAGAATGGAAGAGCTACTCTACCAGCTATGGACTGCTTCCCTTTGGACTACTATGTAAGAGAGAATCAAAATTCTGTTTTGTTTAAGTCACTGGATTTGGGGATCTTTTAACTACTTGGATTATACTCTAAATAGTACAGCTTCGTGTCACCACCTTTACCCAGGAAGGAATCTACACCTCCTTGTTACTTGTACTCATTTGTTTTCTTATTTCAAATTTTTGCTTTATGTCCTCCTTTTTAAAAATTAAACTGTTAGCCAGTGGTTCCTCTAATTTTTCTTTTTCAAAGAACCAGCTTATAGCTTTTTTTATTCTAGAGTGCTTAGAGTTTTAGGGTTATTTTTGCTACCTTTACACTTAAATTAATTTCTAGCCATTTATGGAATTATTGGGTCACATCCTATCCTCCTCAACATTCTTTCTACATTATTCCATCGTCTTATGCCATCTAGAATGGCTGAAAAGAAGTCTGAGGTCAGTCTTATTTGATTCCTCTTGGTAGACTGTCTGCTTCTTCTCCTTGTTTTAGTGAATGCTTTTGTTATCCTGAAGATTTAGGAATTTCACAAGAGCTTTCTGATCCAATGGTTTCTATACTCAGTTTGCCTGGAATAGAGAAAATCCTGTTCATTTGCCAAATGGAGTCTTTTGTTTCAGAAATGGCTTTTTCTTTTACGTTTTTGACTGTGTTTTCATTTCCATTTGTTCTCTCCTCATCAGGGACTCTAGCTGTATGTTGGATCAACATAAATGTCTTACGTAGCTATCATTTTCTTTCCAATCACTTCATCTCTTTGCCCTTCTTTTCTTGCATTCTGTGTGATATTCTCAAATCTATGATCTGTGGCACTGACTCAGTTTTCTGTCATGTCAACTCCACTTCTTGTGGCTTCTAATATAACTTCCAGTTATTTATTGGGTTGTTCTTCTATGCCTTTCCTTACCTTTTCAAGTCTTCATCTAATTTTGGTACCTCTGATTTTTTGTTTCATAAGGTGACCTACTGTATTCAATTTTCTTGAGAGTGCAGAAAAGGTTCTTTCAAAGAATGTTTTCTATTTTCTGGAATCATTTTTCTTCTGATATTTACTCTTTATATGGATTTTTCTACTGACATTCTTTGGGAGCGGAGAGTAGTATCTTACATAGATCCCACGGTAGCTCTTTCCTAAGAAATAGTGACTCCTTCGTGAATCCATCTGCCCTTGAGATATGACTTCTATTTTGTAGGAAATATAGTAGCTAGAGAAGCAAACTAAACACAAGGCAACAACTAGACAAATCCAGAAAGTGGGACATTCAGTAGGATAACTGACTCAATTGCATCCACTAGTAAGTCTCGTAAAAAAGGGACTGCATGAGATTAAAATACACTTAAAGGGCACTGAGGTCCCGGATTGGATGCTGATTTGGATAAACCAGCTGTAAGAATAATTGTTGTTATTTGGAGAAATTTTAATATGGTCTGGAAATTAAATGAGATGAAATGAAAGTACCAAACCACAAAGGCAGAGAGTGTTGACTAAATAAAACAGAGTATAAAAAGGCTGTAAAACAACTTTTAGAGTACGAGCTCATTTTAGTACACACACATGTACCTGTTACAGTGATGTTTTCTGGGAGGCAGGAATATGCTATCTGTTTTTAAACCTGTCTGTAATTCCTAATATTCTACAAAGCACAGGTACTGCATATATAATACAGGTTTTTTTAAAAAAATAGTGACACATATTTAAATGGGAAAGATTTACCGTGAAGATAATAAAGCTTAAGCTTCAGGGTCCCTTAATCACATGTGCCCTTCCTTCCTCCAAGGCCATGGGAGGACCTCTAGTAATTTTGTATTGTACTTCTGTAGATTTTTTAATTTTGTTTTTTATGTTCTGGCATGTTTTTATTGTGGTAAAAGATACATACTGTAAAATTTACTATTTTAACATTTTTATGTTTACAAATCAGTGGCATTACATACATTCACATCGTTACGCAAACATCACCACCACTCATCTCCAAGACTTGGTCCTCTTTCCAAACTGAAACTTTGTACCCATTAAACAGTAACTCCCAACTCACTCCTCCCTCCAATCTTTTTGTTTTTGTTTTGTTTTTGGTTTTTTCATTGTTGTTGTGATCCCTTAAAGTATCATAAACAGTTATGACAGCAAATACCCAGGTTTAGCAGGACATGGATTTAACAGTGGGCTCTAGTCTGATATGGTAAATCCCTTTACCATTTTTTTTTGGAGGAGGGTAGGAGATAATTAGGTTTATTTATTTATTTATATTATTGGGTTTATTTTAGTGGAGGTACTGAGGATTGAACCCAGGATCTCATGCATGCTAAGCACACACTCTACCACTATACTACACACTCTACTACACACTCTACTCCCTCCCCCTTCCCAGCCTTTTTATTTTTAAGAATCTCCAGAATTGTATAAGCTTTAAATCCCATAAAACCTGGGCCCAATACCACCTGATAACCAGATCCTGAAGCTCTGAAATGATACCAAACACTGCCAAAGTGACTTTAGCCTTAAACTGAAGGACAATAACATAGCCGAAGACATTCTCACCAATGTGCCCATCAGTAGATGTGCAAAAGTCAACAACTGTGGCAGCATTAGTACCACTGTATCACAGAAAAACAAAATCAATGAGTTTCTCATATTTTTGGTATACATACTTATACGACTTTTTCCAGAAGTTACATGTTCCTCATTCTTAAGATCCCAATTTATTGTAAATTAACCCTATTTTCTTCATTGCTTAGAATTATGGTAAACAGTACCATCATTTTCTATAAAATCAGTCCAGAAGAGTAAATAGTTTTATATAGTTCTGTCAGCTAGTTTTAAGTCTGGCTCAAAAAGCAAAGAAAACCCTTATTTCTCTCATACTTAAAAGAAGTCTGGAGGTACAGATTTCAGATCTAGTATGATAATTTTATGATCATCAAGGAACTGGAGTCCTTTTATCTTGCTATGCTACCATCCTTAACATGCCACTTCTTGGCCCAAAAGGGCTGCTCAAGCTCCAGCCATCTATTCTGTATTCCAGCCAAAAGGAAAAAAATAAGGAGTGAAAAAGAGTATGTCCCCTTCCCACAATGATTCCTCACAGAAATTTTACCCAACACTTGAGCTTACTTTTTTTTTTTTTTTTTTTTTTGCCTGAACATTGTCCTAACATTGCCTTACCTAGCTGTAAGGGAGGCTAGGAAATGTAATCCTTCTTCCAGCAACTTGTGCCCAACTGAAAACCAGACATTCTATTACTAAAGGAATAGGGAAAATGGATATTGGGATAGGCAACTAAGTATCTGTTAAACGTTTTTTTTTAAAAGATTCAGTGTGCTAGTTTTTGAGCTTTGATGGGGGCAGGTAGGAAGGAGTAGAATCTTAAAGCCCCATTTTATCATTGCTTAGCATTTCGTTTAGAGCTAAAAGCTTGCCTCCTCACATTTAGCCATCTAGACTGGTGCTAAACCCATCCTCTACACACCACAGAAATGAGCTCAACAGGCTTGTATGGAAAAGAGAAAAAGTCATCTTTCAAATTGAAGGAAACTTTTGAATGTCTCAATGGCCAATTATATCCAAACCATGTGTCCAAACCAATCAGCTTTACTCTTGCAGGGAAGCTTTAGCTGTGAAAAGCATCATATCAGTGTATTAATTGCCATCACTTTTATACTGTGTGCTGTTTCCAGGGAAATGTTAAGCCACAGGACTCGGTCTCTGACCACATCCTTAGAATGTGACTATAGAGGACATTTTCCCCACATGGTAAACAAAAGAAAACTGAGTGCAGAACAAGGGAGCTGATAGAGCAGGGGAGTAATGGAAATGACCAGAAGGGGGGCGGCTGATAGAATCATGACCTTTCAACCTTTCTCCCTGACTTGATAATGAAATACAAAAATAAACTTCCATGCTTGTTCTTTGCATATGCTGGTTGTCAAACTGCTTTTCTAAATTGATTGTATTTGACCTTGAGGGTTAATATACCATGATGGCTAATAAATTCCAGAATTTTGTCCAAACTAGAATATGATTTCTCCCTGAAATAGACTTGAATTGTGGTCAGCCTGCTTGGTTCTTTGCCTCTTATCTAGCCGCCCCGAGATTTGGGCTCTTTGTTCCCCTGGCTCAGGAATGAGGCGCACCACCGCTCCCTGGGAGGGGGCATGGCTTCTTGATCCAGCAGAGCTGCCCGTAGATCAGGATTCTATGTCTCTCCTCTGGCACTCTCACCAAGCCAGCCTCTGAGTAAGAAACTGCTTGTATCTACTGTTCCTTCAATTTGATCTCCTCAGGGAAATCAAGCCTGCAGAAGGAATCAGCCTGCCATAGCAGAGCCCAGGGCAGGCATCTACAGCCCTGCAGCTCCTCCCATAACCAGCAAAGGCAGACAAATCAAGGACCATGGGACCCACAGGGTGCAAAGCTCAGGAAGGCTAGGTTTTAAATCGACAACAGCCCTGTAAAGTCTTTGCGGGTAGGCTGTACTCAGAGTAAGGGAGGGTTGAAAGGCAGGGAGGGTATTTTCCTCTTAGCAGTGAAGGAGCTTCCCAACAGCCTTCCTTCTTTGCCTTTTGCCTGGCTTAGCACTTTCTCAGCAAGTTCCGGGGGCACTGTGTCCTCAGGTCCTGAGAAGGGCTGGGGCATGTCAGGGCATTAAACAAGCTGTGAAAGCACTCTGGAGGAAAAGGGAGGCTCCTCTGCATTTCCCTTTCCTGCAGGCCTGCCCTGGTTTTTCATGATGTCATCCATTCATCATTGTGAGCTGATTGGCGGTCCCAGGCCTTGGCCAAGGAGGGAAGAGAGAGATCCCAGGACAAACGCGCAGCAGGCCCCTGAGCATGTGCGGAAATGTTGTCATCAGTTCCACAGAGAAAGACTTGGAGGAAACCAAAGAAGACAGTAAAAGTCACCAGATCGTATCCAACCGTCCCTTCCCTGAATGTCTGGGAAGAATTCAGGGGCCTCTTTCCTGTGGATGGGGAACCAGATCCTGGAGTGGGCCTGGGTGTGGAGGAGGGACTGCTCTGCCAGATGGTTCATTCTCCAGAATTCAACCTATTTCCTGAATCAGTGGTGTTTGAAAGCAACTTTGTCCAGGTACTCTTGGGCGGCTCAGAATGGCACTCCTTGATTCTTCTAAATCTGTTCCCACGTCTGTCCCTGGAACTGGAGAGGAGTGACAACTGAGGCAAAGAGAGGCACTGAAGGCAAGGCCACCCCCATCTGACCATGACTTTGCACAGCCCCAGACAGGTTTGCTCCTGAAGGCATTCTGGGGAGAGAGGTCAAGTGTTCTCTGCTCTGAGTGGAGGATTTGGTATCTGAATCCCACAATGTACTTCCTCCTCCAGGCTGTCAGCCCAAAGCAGACGAACAAAGAGGCAGTAAAATGAGGTGCCCTTTGAGAGTTTGGAATCAGAAACACTGATTGGTAAAAGAATAGGAGCTGGGTACCCAGAGAGATCTGGGCTCAGAGTCTAGTCCACTGACCTGTATACCCTGAATCCCAGTTTCCTCTACTGTTAAAGAGGAGGGCCTGACCTGGGTGTTCCATGCAAACATGGGAGGCAAAAGCCTTAGTACAACGGCACTCAGTGCATTTTTATTTCTTTTCCTGGGCCCTCCTCAGGCCAGATGGAACCCAAAATCAACAGAATGTGGGAGTTAAAGGACCTTACAGTGCAGAAATGGTGCAGGTGATAATAGGGCTACTCAAAGAAAGGCAAAAGGGCAGGTTTTTCAAAGAAAAGCCAGGAAACAGTCTGGGGAGGATTCACAGAAGTGTGACACATGTGACTCCTGGGGTATTGTTCTTGTGGGCAATTGCAATACTAAGTAGTGTAAATACTATTACAGTTGTTTAACCAATATTGGTTAAAACTGTGGTTCTCAACAAGCAATGATTCTGCCCCCCACCACCAGGGGGCATTTGGCACTGTCTGAAGACATTCTGGGTTGTCACAATTTGGGGGAGGGGTGTGGAGGTTGCTACAGGCATCTATTAGGTAGAGGCCATGGATGCCACTAAACATCCTACAATGAACAAACAGGACAGGCCTCTCCCCCAAACAGAATTATGCAGCCCAAAATGTGAATAGTGCCGAGTAAGAAACTCTCACCCAAAACATACTGCAGCTTCTGCCAATGCTCAGACTGTTCCCCGGGTGGGGGCTGCTTTGCAGGTCAAAAAGGGCAGGAACTGGATAGACATCTACAAAGCCTCCAAGACCATGGCCCTTGGGGTGACCTCCTCCGTGCCTTGCCTGCCTCTTCCCAACATCCTCCTCATGGCCAGTGTCAAATGGCAGCAGGGGCAGACCCAGACATGGAACAGACCATCTACGACCCCAAAGATCATCCTGAAGAGGTAAGCAACACGGATGGGAATGAAGGACAAGTAGAGTGACATGTGAGCACAAAGCAGAGGCTGCTTGGTGACTAAACTCAAGGTGGGAGAAAGCAGAGAAGTCATCAGCGGTGACATTAATTTTTTTAGGCAACAGTAACCCAAGACAGTGGGTGCACCAGGAGCATCAAGAACAAGTGGGGCAAAGGGGTTGGGAGCACAACGTGGACAGGAGTGGGGGCCCACTTTCCTTTTTCTCGCTGTAGTCACCGCTCTGAATTCTAGGGGTGATCTCTCCACTTTTGGCCAAGGGGCAAGGAAGCCAAGAGGCCTGGCAGATGAAGCATTGGTTGGGAGATGCAGGTTCTAGTCCCTGGTATGCAACAAACTAGACTCAAACATTTTTTGAGTCATGAGTTGACTTGCTGCATCTCAGTTTTCCTACTGGTAAAATGAATAGAAAGAACTAAGTCTCACTTGAAACTGTAACATATAGTGACATTCTGTTGCTCTGGGATGAAATAGCCCTTTTAGAGGCTTGAGCCTCTTCAAGTAATAGCTGTACGATATCTCAAGAATCTCTAGATATTCCCAGAAGTCCAGATAAACCCTTCATCGCTCTATGTTGCTTCAGTGATAAACCTCTCCGTTATGTTCTAGGCATACCTCCAGCAAGTACAGCCAGTCCCAGCTGACAAGTTATTAAATCCAAAGCCAGCTCTTTGAACTTTAGTTCCTTTGGAAGAGTAATTGAGCCATTAAGGTCAATGAATGGACAAGCCGGACAGTGGGCCCAACTCTGAGGCAGAGGAGGCCAGCTGCCTTTGTGCTATCAAGACAGAAACTGGAAAACCCTATGATCCCAGCTACCTTACTCCCGGGCTGTCTCTCTCAAGAAGGATCCAGGGAATGCCAGCATGAGATTCTTGGCAGGATGAATGGAGGTTAAAATGCAGATTCCAGAGCTCCACCCCAGATCTTTTGAGTCTTAATCTTTGGGGGTGTCTTCAGGTGTTTGCATTTTAAACAAGCTCCCCAGGTGACTCTAATTTCCCCCAAACTTTGAGCACCACTATGCTAAGCATGTTCTCTTCCATCCCCTAAAGCCTCAGTCCCAGTGGAGATACTCCTCATTTTAATGAAGATAGGGTTGGGTCAGAAGCATTGGGGTTGTCAATGTGTTTCTTCCCTTGTGCCTTCAGGATTCTCCCATTGAAGTTTGTGGAGCTCCAGGTCTGTGACTGCCTTCAGCGCATCCTAAGGTTGAGGACAGTCACAGAGAAAATCTACTACTTAAGGCTCCACCCTGACCATCCTGAGACTGTCTTCTGCTTTTGGATACGACTGGTTCAAATTCTGCAGCAGGGCCTGTCCATCACCACCAAAGACCCTAGGATTCTTGTCACTCACTGCCTGGTATCCAAGAACGGCTGCAATCCCTCAGGAGACTCTAAGGTAAGTGGTCACCACTGCCACCTCCAGCCAAGGCCAGAGCTGAGCTGTAGAGCTCAGGTGAGCTGGTACAGGAGCACCCTGTGAAGGTGATCCTTGCCTTAGGCCTTTTAAAATCAACTTTATTGACTAAAATTTACCCATTATAAGCGTACAGCTCAACACTTTCAGTAAATGTATAGAGTTGTGCAACCTTCACAAAAACACAATTAGAGAACATTTCAATCACCCTAAAAATTTCCTTCATGCCCATTTGCAGTCATTCCCTGTTCCTGCTTGCTGCCCCAGGCAATCACTTGTCTGTTTTCAGTCTCTATTCATATTTCTGAGACGTTTCATCTACACTGAATCCTATAATTATAGTCTCTTGTGTCTGGCTTCCTTCATTTGGCATAATATTTTTCAAGTTCATCCATAGTCAAAGCCTGGGGCCAACTCCATGGCAGAGTAACAGATTATCAATAATTCATTCCTTTTAATTGCTGAATAGTATTCCATTGTAAACTATATTCAATATCTTACAATAACCTTTAATAAAAAAACATGAAAATGAATATATACATGTGTATGCATGACTGGGACATTATGCTATACACCAGAAATTGACACATTGTAACTGACTATACTTCAATTAAAAAAAAAATTTAAAAATAAAATAAATGAACCAAAAAATAGTATTCCATTGTATAGATATACCACATTTTGTTTATCTATTCATCAGTTGATGGACATTTGGATCATTTCCAGTTTGGGGCTATTATGAATAATGCTGCTACAAACATTTGTGTACAAGTTTTTATATAGATGTATGTTTTCATTTCTCTTGGGTAGATTCCAAGGATGAAATTGCTGGGTCATGTGGTAAATTTCTGTGTAAGCTAGCCAACTGTTTTCCAAAGTGACTGTACCATTTTACATTCCCACCAGTAATGCATAAGGGTTTCAGTTTCTCCACATCCTCACCAACACTGGTATTGTCTATCTTTTTTATTAAAGTCATTCTAGTGGATATATAGTGTTTTTAATTAGGATTTCCTGAATGGCTAATGATGTCAAGCAACTTTTCATGGGCTTATTAGCCATTTATGTATCTTCTTTGGTGAAAGGTCTATTCAAATCTTTTGTCCATTTTTAAATTATTTTTTTCTTTTTGAGTTGTAAAAGTTCTTTGTATATCCTAGGTACATGTCCTTTATCAGATGTATAATCTGCAAATATTTTGTCCCAGTCTGAATTGTCTTTTCATTTTCTTAATGATATCTTTTGAGGAGCAAAAGTTTTAAATTTTGATGAAGTGCAACTTACCCATTTTTTCTTTTACGGATCAGGCTTCTGGTGTTATATCTAAAAACCCTTTGTTCATCCCAAAGTCACAAAGATGTTATCCTATATTTTCTTCTAGAATTTTTACAGACTTAGCTCATACATTTAGGTCTTTGATCCATTTTGGGGGTAGTATTTGTGTATGATGTGAGGTAAGGGTCTAAGTACTTTTTTGTTTTGTTTTGTTTTGGCATGTTGAGTATGCAGTTCTCCCAGCACCATTTGTCGAAAAGGCTATCTTTTCACCATTGAACTGTACTGGCATCTTTGCCAAAAATCAATTCACCATAAATGTAAAGGTTTCTGGCTTCTCAAATCTGTTCCATTGATCTGTTTGCCTATTCTTGTGGCAATATCACAATGTCTTGATTAATGTAGCTTTATAGTAAGTTTTGGAATTGGGTGATGTAAGTCTTCCAGTTGCTTTTGGGTTTTTTTTTTTTTCAAATTGTTTTGGCTATTCCAGATCCTTTGATTGTAAATTATAGGTTTAGCTTGTCAATTTATATGAGAAAAAGCCTTCTGGAATTTTGATAAGGACATGTTGAATTTACACATCAATTTGGGGAAAAATGCCATCTTGACAATATTGAGTCTTCCAATACATGTATATGGAATGTCTTTCCATTTATTTCAATCTTCTTTAATTTCCCTTGGCAATGTTTTGTAGCTTTTAGTATACAAGTTCTGCACTTCTTTTGTTAAATTTACTCCTAAGTATTTGATTGTTGATATTATTGTGAGTGGAATTGTGTTTTCTTAATTTAATGTTTCCATTATTCAGTGAAAATATATACAAATACAACTGATTTTTGTCTATTAATCATGTTCATTAGTTGTAGTTTTTGTAGATTTCTTGGAATTTTCTACATATATACATACATTCATGACATCTGAAAATAAAGACAGTTTAACTTCATTTCCAGTTTGGATCCACTTGTTTGTTTATTGCCTTGTTGCATTAGTTAGAACCTTCAGAACAATGTTTAATAGAAGTGGGAAAAGCAGACATCAGTGCCTCATTCCTGATATTAGGGGGAAAACATTCAGTCTTTCATTAAGTATGATGCTTGCCTTGGGATTTTTGTAGATGCCCTTTTAGCAGGTTGAGGAAGTCCCCTTCTATTCCTTGTTTATTGAGATATTTTATCATGAGTGCATATTAGATTTTGCCAAATACTTTTTCTGCATCTACTGAGATCATCATGTAGTTTGCCCTTTATTCTATTAAGACAGTATATCACATTAACTGATTTTTAGATATTAAAACAACCTTGTGATCCTGCAATAAATTCCATTTATATAATCCTTTTTTTATGGTACTAGATTTGGTTTGCTAGCATTTTCTTAAGGAGTTTTGCTTCTATGTTCATTAGAGGACATAGTCTGTGGTTTTCTTGTGATAGCCTGGCTTTGGTATCAGAGTAATACTAGCCTAATTGAGTAATTTGGTACTTGTTCCCTCCTCTATTTCTGAGTTTGTAAAGAATTGGTATTTTACTGCTTCTTTAAATATTTGATAGAATTTAGAGAAGCCACCTGAGACTTTTGACCCAGGCGTTGAGTGTGATGAACACAAGCTTGACTTGAACTACAAGATAAACTCGATGAAGGCTTGGGATTTTTATCAATCTTCTTCACTGCGATTCCCCAGCACCTGGCACATAGTTGATATTCAATAAATATTGAATGAGTATGAACAGTGTGCACAATTGGAGCATCTTTGGGGCATCACAGGCAACAGGAAAATAAGCAGTTTTACCTTGGCATAAAAAGCAGCTCATTATAGGATATTTCTTAGAGAAATTAATTTGTAAAACTTTAAATTCCTACAATAAATATTTAATTCCCCCTCCATTTTAATGTAAAACCAAGTATCACAAGCTTTATTAAAGTTTATATTAATAGACTACTTGATAATATTTTAAGGTATGTTAATAAGAATAGCTTATCTTCTAAATTATGTTTAAAGTATTTAATGATGATATTATCCTTAGGCCACCAAAGCTTTTTTTTGTTTGTTTGTTTGTTTGTTTGCAGGCGGTAGGTAATCAGGTTATTTATTTATTAAGTGGCAGTACTGGGGATTGAACCCAGGACCTTGTGTACAAAGGACATTTATAACAGTACAGGGGTATAAACAAACAGATATGACCTCAGAATTGCCTCTCTAAGCATCTGGCATGACTCTGTCCAGTGGAACAGCTTAAGAGTTCTCACATTTTGGGGTCCAGATCATATTAGGAAAATGCAGAGACCCTAAGGCCGTAACCACCATTTGCTTTTTTTCCCCTCTAGTTAGTACAGAAGAAACTCCAAGCCTCCCAGCCCAGTGAGAGCCTCACGCAGCTGATGGCCAATGAGGAGAGTGAGGCCCTCTCTCGGATCTTTGCCGACTTGCACCAGCACAACCAGTTCAGGTACATGACTTAAATCCATGCAGCCTGACATCCGGTCCTGTGGCCCAGGTGGTCTGTGCCGGGAGATCTAGAACCGAGTAACTTAGTTAATGGGCACAGGGAGGGTCATGAAATACTGCCCTTCAGTATCCAGTCTGTATCTTTGACTCAGGGCAGCCTTTTCATAGTCTCTGCGTAATCCCCCTTCTCCACCAGCACTGTGAGCTTGACTCAGAGGAGGAATTCTATTTAAAAAAAAAAAAAGAAAGAAAGAAACATAACTTCTTCAATATTAATCATAAATTAGTAACTGGTAGAAAAGTAAAATCTAACTTCTAACCAAATTCCTCATCCTACAGAGAAACAACCAACACGTTGTTTAAAACATTGTCTATCATGAGGTTCCTTTACCTACTTACCTGGCCTCTGATTGAACTTCATGGAGCTTCTGTGGTCATTTTCTTAAAAATGTTTTCTGGAAAGCTCGCTTGTGCAGGTCTGTCTTCTCCATGCCTGCGGAAATGTCCCTGTAATGTACAGATGACCTCAGGTTGAATCTTAAGACTGGTTGGTATGAGAGAGACCAGAATCAAGAGCACTTAGACCCCGGGGCACCGCAGATAAAGTGGGAACTGGGGGCCCTAGGGAACTTGATTTGTGGTGTCACAAAAAAGGGAGAACAGAAATAAATTAGTAAATGCACCAGAAGAGAAAAATGAGGTGTCAGAGAGAAGGAGATTTTTGTGATAACAGGGACAACCAAGTCAGACACAGAACGACAACAAGTTAAGAAAGGTTTCTTTGTGAATGCTGGAAATAAACTAAAAACCAGGAGAGCTCAGAGGACGCGATCTCTCCTAGTGGGTAAGAGCTCACACAGACCTGAGCCCAAGCCACTGCTCTATGAGCCCTTGGGCACACCTGGCACATTGCTTAACTTCACTGGGCCTCAGTGTTCAGGTCTGTAAAATAGAAATTACATAGTGCCAACCTCATCCAGAGTGTCAGGATTAAATAAACTCTTATGCATCAAGTGCTTGGCCTATCCTCGGCAGATATAAGTAAACTCTCAATGCATATAAATTTGTATTATTAATTCTAACTTGGACTGGAAGTAGAAAAGTGTTAACACAAGAAAAAGACTTGTGAGTTGCCTGCTGTTACAGAATTTATATTGGGTCTGGGGAGAGGGAAGGGGCAAGATTGAGGCAGATAAAGAGGTACAAATTATCAAGCATAAAATAAGCTACAAGGATGTATTGTACAAAATGGGGAATATAGCCAATATTTTATAATAATATAAATGGACTATAACCTTTAAAATTGTATACTGTATACCTGTAATATATAACATTGTACATCAACTATACTTCAATGTAAAAAATATGATACTGTAAAATAAATACATAAATTTTTTAAAAAGCTAAAGCTGTAAACTGTTCATAGAAATAATTTACATATATGTAAGTTTTTTAAAAGTACAGTATATTGTATATATGTATTTACATGCAATATATTGTATACGTGCAGTCAAATTGTATCAATTTTACCTAATAAAACTGAAAAAGAAAAAAAAAGAAAAATATTTATGCTGGGATCATCACTCTGTATGTCATATAGAGAGATCCGTAATGAAGAAATTTCAGGGTAAGATGTCACATTGCTCAGCTGGAGAGCCCTGGACTTGGATAGAGCAAGATATTTTGAAGCAACTTTTTGACTAAATCAAAATGTTAAATCATAGATTTTCTTTATTACTCTGGGAAGGATGACTTCTGTTTATATCTCATTGGTTGCAATGCAGTCACATGACGGCACCCGGCTGCAGGGGAGGCTGGGAAATGCATCCTCCATTCTGCAGAGCCAGGGGCCCAACACAAGGTTAGATGCTCTGCCCCAGAGGGAGAAGGGAAGAAGGGATACTAGGCAATCTCTGGCACAGACAGCTTTTAATATCTCCAGAAGGTCAGAGGAGTCAAATACCTGAAGGAGAAACACAAGCTAGCCAGATTAAGGGTGAAGAAAGCTTGGAGGGTAAGGGAAAAAAATGAGTATAATGCTGAGGCTTCGCCTTGAGAAAGAAGCTTGGTGAGTTTAGAGAAAGGGAAGAAAAGCCAGTGGGGAAGTGGGGGTGGTGGTAGAAGGACACAAGTGGAAGTGGGCAAGGACCAAGCCAGGCAGGACCTGGGAAGCTACGCGGATGGATTTAGACTTCACGTGTAATGGGAGCCTTAGCAGCATTTTTAACAGGGAAGTGACGTGATCCAATTTACATTTTAAAAAGGTCATGCTAGCTGTTGCAGCGACAGTGATTTGAAGAGAGGGAGGGTAGGTGTGGAGAGACCAGCCAGGAAACTATGGTAACCGAGTCTGGGCTGCCATGTACAAAATGGATCAGAGGAACGCGAGAAAAACAGGGAACATTTCATTTTTGCTTCCCTGTCTCAATAATTGCTTTGTACATTTAGTTTCTTCTTTTTAACTTCCCAGAAGGAAGCCCTGAGTGGTGATTTTTCTTCTCATTTAGGCAGGTTCTATTCTGGTTGCAGCTTTAGCCATTTTTGCACATTGGCAACAATGTGCAACTGACAGCAAATAAAATAAATGGCTGAGACGCAGGACCAAACAGATGGAGTCACGCCCACTCCACCTCAGCAAAATCAGCAGCATGGGTTCTGCTCCCCAAACCCCACCCCACCCCACCTCCCCTTCCCTACTTTTTTTTCTTTTGGTATTTTAAGATGTGTCACACCCACCCAATATAGCCACTGCTTGCCTTTTTCATATTTATATCTGCCTCTAAAGCTTTTTTTGCATCAGAAAAAAAATATAACTAGAAACAAGTTTTGAAATGAGAGTTTCATGCTCCCTTCTTTTCCTTTTGACCTTCATTTCCTTGATCCAGAAATGGCTGGAGCTCCAGGAGCAGCAAAAAGACAGAGACCAAAAAGGACAGCTCAGGTAAGGGAGGGCACAAGGCCCCCTTGTCTCGGAGACCTTTCTGCCCTGCAGATGTAGGAATAGGATCCCCTCCAGCTTTCCATCCCAGCTCTCCTGGTGCTGTCAGGATCGCCTTTGTCCTTCTGCACTTAGTTTGAGTTCCTCTGGGATCTTTGGCCACCATAGTCAATTTGGCACCAAATCCTACCAAGTTCTTTCTTTGAAATGTTTCTTATATTCTTTACTTCATTTCTACTCCCACAGATCCTACCCTAGTCCACCTTAGCACTTCTTGCCTGGACCACCGCAGTGATCTTCTGCTAGTTGGTTCATTCATTCATTCATTCATTCAATCAATCATTCATTCAAAAACAAGTATGGAGCACTTGGTAAATGCCAAACACTGTTGAAGGCTGTGGAGTCACAGTGAAAATACAGTACCCCCTTCAATTGGTTTATAATTTGGTGGAGTCAGATGGGTAAATCCCAAAATTACAGAACCTCTCCTTCCAGGCAACATTCAAAGCTCATGACTGGTGTGTCACAGGAGCACAAAGACAGGGCTCCCTCACTCCTCCCAGAAAGTGGTCCAGGAAGGCCTGGAGTCTGAGCTGAGTCACAGAGGATGAGTACAAGTGGGCTGGCCAAAGTGGATGAAGCAGGGATTCTAAGAAGAGACACAGAGTCTGTGTGAGACAGCATGACACACTCTGGAGACAGCAGCCAATTCCCTATTTATTTCCAGGTTCTAGTGTACCCCAAATCTATTCATTTGGGCATGTATGACCCTGCATGAACTTTCCCCCTCTTACCATCTCGTCTGATCACTTTCTCCTCCTCTTCTCCAGCCCAAGTCTTCTGCTCTGGTCAAACCTTAGCTAGCTACCCTTCCCCATGCCTTACTCACCTACCTCTGCCCCATTCCTGCTGATGCCTCGCTAAATCCTACTAACCTCTGAGGTACATTCAACACCTTCCTACCCAGATGAATCTTTCCTTGCTCATAACCTTTCTTACATTATTCCGTAATTGTTTCATAGGGTTCAGTCTTATTTCTTCAACCAAACTTAATTTTTTTCATGCCCCTGAATTATCTACAGTGGCAGGCACAGGGCTGGGAGCACAATAGGAACTCCATAAATATTCATGCACCACACCACTAATAAATTGTTCCTCCAAACTGGAGGAGGAGGCAGCCAGAATATCATGTTCTAGTTAGAGATTTAGAGGAATGTGTAGACCCCAAGGGAGCTGTACCAAGTTTTATCGAAACCAGGGATTGCAACTCAAACATCTGCAGGTAGTATAAATGAGTAAAGAGTCTAGGTATCATAGACATAAGAATGGTTGACTTTTCTCTCAACTCTGTTATTAAGTGAAACAACAGCTGGGCTGACACTTGGTTTCAGCATTGAGACAGTATGGAGTGGTGAAGACAGTGGCAGTGAGAAAGTGAACGCTTCAATTGAAGCTTCAGTTAATTGTTGCCATGCTAGAACACAGGCCTGGTGTTGACAGATACTCTGATTTTTCAAGGAAAACCAAAAATCTGGATTTTTATGTGACACACTTCCCCCCGTTTCATAAAAAACTAAAGTACAGGGGGAGGGGTATAGCTCAGTGGTAGAGTGCATGCTTAGCATGCACGAGGTCCTGGGTTCAATCCCCAGTACCTCCATTAAAACAAATAAACAAACAGACAAAAACCTAAAGTACAGCACAGGCCAACACTTATTGGGCAAACAAAACATATCTATAGACCAAAGTCAGCCTGGAGGCTGGCAGTTCAGAGCCCCTGTTCTAAACGGTGAGTAGAGCTGATTACTGGCCCACATTTTCTCCAGGTCTATAAATGCTTTCTCATGTAATGTGACTGCTAACACAATCGTGATTCATTAATGTTTTTACACATACATGCAAACACGCTTACACTCAAGACATATCCCATGCGATTAGGATTGAAGAAGTAGAAATAGAGAATATTTCAAATATTCTAGGGCTTGAGAGAACAGCTAGAATTTCAGACTCTGTGGATATCTGTGTCATGGAAACTATCACTTCCAGATGTCCGTAGGCCGATTTCAATTAATCATCCTGGGATAGCCTCAGGACCCTGCTCTTTCCTTAGGGGGAGCTAAAGGAACCCCTCTTTTCTCTTTGGGCCTGGGTAGTGTACCCTTTCAGTTTGGAAGGACAGTCACACCCCAACCCCTTGGAACTTTTGGATGGCAAGAGAGAGAGAGCTACATTTGGAAAAGCCAGCATCCCCAAGCTTACCTATGTGGTTGAACCTTTCAATTCCCCGTCAGTGGGTGGTGTGATCTGTTGCAGTGGTGCCCAAACTTCAATGTGCAAATGATCCCCTGGGGATCCTGTTAATATGCAGATTCTGGTTCAGTGGGTCTGGGTGGACCTGAGACTACATTTCTCACAAACTCTAGGTGATGCCAAAGCTGCTGGGCTGTGAGCCAGCCACCCTTCAAGCTGCTGAAGTCAAATGGTCCAAGAACAACTTCTGGCTTCAGGCCATCTGAATTCAAGGCCATTGCCAGTGCAGCTAGTTGAATCTCCTGGGAAAATTCACTCGGTTAACCTCTCCAAGCCATGGTGGAGACCCTCCTTTTACTGGTACTACCTTGTTCACATGATGTAGTGGTAAAAACATGGGCTCTGTTGCCTGGCTATCTGGCTTTGAATTCTGGCCCTGCCTGCTCATTATGTGACCATGGTTAAGAGACTTAACCTTGCTGGGCCTCAGATTTCTCATGCATTGAATGGGGACCATGGCAGCACTGACCTCTTGGGGTTGTTGTGAGGATTAAAAGGGCATTAATGTGTGTAATTGTTTGGAACAGTGCCTGGCCCATAATAAGCACCTCACAAAGGCTGGCTGAAATCTGTGAGAGTGCACTGTCAATTAAAGTACAAACAAATGCATTCCCTTTTCTGACCTAGAGAAAAACAGTCCCAGTGAAGACTCCATTCCTTGCACCCTCGACCTCAGTTGGAGGAATTCATTCACCTGTGGAGAGTGGGAAAGAGAGAACCCCTCTGGGCCGCAGCCCCTCTCACTTCTCAGCACTCTGGCAGCCTCTACGGGGCCACAGCTGGCCCCACTTATAGGTACGGTGATGGGATTAATCCAGCTGCCTTCCTGGGACAGGCCTGGGATTCCACCTCAGGCCTGGGTTCAGGTCCCAGAGTCCTGGGCGTGATTCCAGGAGGCTGCGGGGTGGGAGTGGGGGGCCAGCCACAGCCACCTCAACCCTCTTTCTTCCTGCCCTGTTCTTCTCTCCCTCCAACTAGGCTGAGTGAAAGCCTAGGTGTGGCACCTTCGAAGCCACCAGAGGCCCCTTGGGCATTCCTGTAAGGGACAGAGTGACTAGCTGTTGTCACTAGAGCTGCCTTCTCCCTGCTGGGTGGGAGGCACGAGGAGCTGCCTCTGCAGAGGTGGGGAGCTCCTTGTCCTTTCCAGAGCTCTTAGGGAGGCCTAACCTTTTGCTGTAAAGAGTGAGAAGGAGCTAGGCCAGGAGGGATGGGGTAGGGGTCAACCTTCTCTGGGGCCCAGCCCTTATCTTTCCAGCTCCAAGCCTCATCCATCCATCCATGTGCTCATTTAACAGTCATTCATCAAGTACTTCCTATGTGCCTCTGTCTGACCGGAGCTAGATCCTTAAAGAAGGTAGAAGTGGTTTATGTTGTCTAGAGTACAATATTATCAATAAACCACTAACTCTTACAAGTTACCTATTTTTAATGGTTAACAATGTAAAAAAAATTGACAGAAGTATCTAGGTGCCCACGGAAGAGCTTTTAAGGGATGTTCCATTTTATTGAATATTTTTCTCTCCAACACTAACAGGAAGTTTTATTTGAGCCACCCTTTCACATGGGGGGAAATCTCTGCAGCCCTGACCAACGCCACTCTGCAGCATTCAGCTTTCTGAGGGACTCTAGCTGGATGCAGGGGAAGAGAAAGCTGCAACTAAGGAAAAACTAGAATCATCTCACCCTGACAGCAGAGCCTTTCCTTGGAGAACCACTTGGGAGCATGGCTCCCGGATGAGAAACTTCATTCCAGCATCATTCCAGCACAGAACTTCGAACTTCATGTCCTCACCTCCACACATCACCACAGCGCACCTCCACTCCACCTCCAGGGAGGCCACAAGAAGACGTGCTTTCAGAAGGGCCAGGACCAAGAGGAGGCAAGAAGGAAAGAAACAGAAACAGGACCAGAGGAGAGGTGGAAGAGAACAAATTGGAGGTGAAAAGGAAGGTGGAAGGAGGGAGTCAGAGAAGAGGGGAGATGCTGAAAAGTGGTAACAGAAGGAAACAGAAGAGAGGACAAGTACACCACTGAGCAATGCCTCACCAAGCTTCTATTTATCTAATTTAAAACTTGAAAGTAAGGCCATTTACCAAAAGAGATATGTATTTTCTTCTCTGCTCAGACTACTCTGGACAAGGCTGAGGGACCAGAAATGAATTTTAGCCGAGGTCCTCTCCTTAAATTTCCCTTTTTGCCAACTTTTCTTGTTAGTCTCTTTTCTGATTCAAGCTTTAGACCATCTACCCCTTCCTTAGTGCATTCCCTAACTCGGACTTGCTAGCCCAGCCTTGCTGTTCCAAATGGAGGTTTCGGTTTGAGGCTGCAGAAAGTTTCCTTCAGGAGGTGGTAAGACAAGGTGTGTGTGGAAGGGGAGTTTCTCTTTTTGTGTTAAAACTTTCCAAGTTTGCTGTCATCCCAGACCTACAAACACTGGCTCAATTTCTTTGGCATATGACACCTCCTTGAAATGTTGACATACCTTGTTAGTGCTTTTGAAATTGAAGATTCCAAAAAGAGAAGACACAGGCTCAAAGCACAGGTAAATCAGAGGTTCAAGGCTCAAAGTACAGGTAAAATCAGGGGTTCACAAACTATAGATTAATTGAGTCACTAAGGAGGGCCTGCCAGACCGCCCATGGACTGGCCTCTCTTTAACATGCACAATATTCACATTCAACAAAAACCAGACTATGAGTGTTTCAGAAAAGCTGCCCAACGTTTCAGTTGAAAAGCTTTCTTGGATGTCTTGCTTTAATTTAAGATATCCTAGGAGGGTCTTTTTTTTCCCACTGAAGTGGTTTTCAGACTGAAATGGTTGGAGGGCTAAAAAGTAAGTTCCTGGATCACCTTGCTGTTGCCAAGGATGAGTTAGGTCCTAATTCCTGGTGATTCCAATATCCACATAGATGATCCTTCCCATACCCTGGCGACTGTTCCTTGAACTGCTGCCCAGCGATCCTGTCTTCCACCCTCAGCCACAGAGTCCCCTGATTTTACCCTGGAGTTTGTCATTAATAGCTGCACCCCACCCCCATTGTTCCTACTCTCCAACTCTACCACCTCCTATCTCTCTCTGAGTTCAGTAATCCTTCAACTCCACCAATCCTGCAATCTCTTGCTCCTTCTGGGTTTTCACTATCCCTCACTCTCCTCACATCCTCATTCCCATTCCCTCTAGCCTAGATTCCACAATCTGTCATGAGTATTATCACTCCCTTGCACGCACCCTCAGCACCTTCGTGTCTCTTCCACTTCATTCTGTGCACTGGCAACATCCAACTCTCCACCAACTCCAGGCTGCACCATGTTGCTAAACTTGCCTGGAGAAAACCACATGACATACTAACCAGTCTCACCTCAAAGTCATAATCTCAAGCCTCAAGAGGGTCTTTAATGTTGCCTGGAGATCATACTATGTTCCCTTCATGTGTTCTCTTTGCTGAATGGCTATTTTACACTTCCTCCCTCCTTAAACCCCCAGTGCTTCCTGATGATCCTGATTCCCATTTCGCTGAGAACGTAGTAGCAATGGAAAGGGAACTCCAAGGTCTCACCACATGTTTATCACTTATCTGGAGCCAGACAGGTAGATCTAGTTTCTCTCCTGGCCACTGTGGAAGAACTGTCTCGCCCTCAGCAAAGTCCAACTCTTCCCCTTCTGTACGGAGATGATCTTATCCCGTTTCATCTACTCAAGGACATTGCTCCAGCAACTTTGCCTCCTCTTCCCTACATCATCTATTTGATCATCTCTTCTGATCCTTCCCATGAGCAACAAACAAGCTGGTATTTCTCCTACACACAGTTATTTCTTCCACTTAAAAAAATAACAAAACAAAACCTCTCTTGGTCCCTCTCCCTACTCTGATGCTTTTTCTAGTAAACCCCCAATGGTTTCCAATATCTTGCTTCCCATTCTCTCTTGAACCTCTCCAGTAGGTTTTTGCACCCACTATCCCACCAAACCTGATCCTCACATTGCTAAAGCCAATGGCCAGTCAGTTTTCATCTCACTGTTAACAGCATGTGGCATATGTGATTTCTCCTGGAAACACTTCCTTCACCTGGCTTCTCGAACATTACACTCTCCTCCTCCACTGGCTTTTCTTCTCAGTTTCCTTTGCTGATTCATTCTCATCAACAACACACCACATGTACACATCATCTCCAAACACTAAAAATTTCCAGGACTCAGTCCTTGGGTCTCTTCTAATCAAAACTCATGGTTTTACCATGGTTTACACATATACCAATTACTCCCAATTTCATATCTCTAGACTGGAACACTATGAACTCCAACTGCCTAATTAACCTTTCCATTTGAATATCTAACAGACATCTCAACATGTCCCAAACTAATCCCTCAATATTATCCCTCAAGACTTGTTCCCTGCAAGGTCTTTTCTATCCTAGAAAATGGCAACTCCATTTTTCTACTGCTCAAAACCTTGGAGTCACCCTCGACTCCTCTCCACCCCAGTTCCAATCCATTAGGAAATCTTTTTAAAATACTTTCAAAATATATGCAGAATCTTACACTTCTCACTAATTCCATGGCTACCGCCCTGGACCAAGCCATCATCATCATCATCAATTGGATTGTTGCAAAAATCCTCTAAGTTGGTGGCTTGTTTCTAATCTTAGCCCCTTCAGTCTAATGTGGCCCTTTAAAAATCTTAGGTCATGTCCCTTCTCTGCTCAAAAACTTCCAATATCTTCCCATATGTATTAAGGTAATTCTACCTCTGTAAAAGATAAGACCCAAATATCAATGACATAAAATAACCAATAGAAGTTCATTTCTTACTCACAAGAAAGTCCAAAAAGGGTGTTCCTTTCCAGTGAATGACTCTTTAACAGGACCCTGGGCCCCTTCCATATTGTGACTTGCCATCTGCACCACACAGCTTCTAGGGTTGCCACAGAAAGAGAAAGAGCTTGGAGAACGGCACATGGCAGGTTTGCATGGCCAGTACTGGAAGTAGTGGACATCATTTCTGCGTCTCTTCCCTTAGCCAGAGCTCAGTCACATGGCCACTCTGCAAGGAAGCCTGGGAAATGTAGTCTAGCTCTGTTCACAGGATGAAGAGGAAAGAGTTTGGTAACTAGTTAGCCTGTCTCTTCCACACCATTTCACTCATAGTAGAAGCTAAAGTCCTTACAATGGGCCAAAGGACCTTCATGGTGTCCCTCTCGCCTTTACCCCCATCCCTGCTACTATTTCCCTGACCTCATGTCCTCTACTCCCCTCAATTACTGCACTCCAGTCCCACTGGCTTCCTGCTGCAGTTCAAACACTCCAGGCAGGCTTTAGCTCAGGGCCTTTGCCCTTGCTCTTCCCTTTATCTCGGATATTGTTCACACCACCTCCAGATGTTCACTCACATGTCATCATATTCATGAGCCTTCCCTGGCCACCTCTTTTAAGATTGCAACACTATTCCTGATAGTCCTACCACTCCCTTTTCTCCTTCCCTACCTTGTTTTATTCCATACTACTTATCATCAACCCTCATTCTATGTATTTTGCTTTTTTCTCTTATTTATTGGCCACCTAACAAGAATATAAGCACCATGAGAGAGTTTGGTCTACTTTCAATCATATTCCACTTCCCATGTAGGCACAAGCTTACAAACTTTCAGAAGACCCACAATTCCCAGTGCCTTCAGCTCAGGCTCCCCCACTACCCTCTTCTCCACCCCCTCCCCTTTTTTTACCTCCCTCATCCTCTACTTGGCCTAAGGATTTTCCTCCTACTCTGTCCCCCACTTGCCCTTGTTATTGTTATATCTTTTGCTGAATAGTGCATTTGGGAATTTCTTAGTCCAGCCTGAGTCATACCTTCTTAGGAAACCCTTTCTGGCTACCACCATGGGTCACAGCCACACCTTATCCAAATTCCCAAAGCATTGGTTGTCAACCTCTCATCTTGATGTTTAAAGTAAACTAAGTTGCTTTGTATTTTATTCTGTCATGAGCATACAACTTTGTCTCAACTGGATTTTAAAATATTGAAGTTTTATGTGCTATGAATACCGTAGGTTTATAATCCACTTATGTTGCAAACACAGTAGCCCTCGTTTAATTTAATTTTAATTTGATGACTTGAAAATGAATGAATAAATTAGTAATTTCCTATATTCCTCTTAAATCAGGGACATGCAATGGGTTCCACCCATTCAGTTCACTTAACATGATTAAGCATTTACTTTGAACTAGGCAGTAAGCTCAGAGCTGTAAGTACAAAGATGAATAAACGCACAGCTGTACCCTTAGCTTAGAGGAGGACAAATGGATACGCAGCGTTTATACCAAAATTTGGCGAATTGTACTGACGATGCAAAATGCTTTGAAGGCAAATAACGGAGGAATTACTATGCCTAGAGGGGTCAGGAAAGGCTTCTAAATCTAACCTCTGAACCGAGATTTCTGTGAACCGGGACTTCTATTGTCATTCACAAGGCAGAGAATCTGGAAATCGCACTCACCCCTGGTGGAGGAGGTCGCTTGATAACGAAAGACTATAAAGATGTGGAAAGGCGGACTGTTAGGAAACACCCGAGACGATTGTGACCAGAGCACAAGATACATGAGAGGGAGTGGTGGGAGATGAAGCCGGAGCCAGAGAGTGAAGAGCCTCGGGTAGGATCTGGGCTGTAGCGCGGAAGGGAAAGGAGACGCTGGGATTGTTCAATACAGTTGGCGACTGATAGAGTCGGATTAATTCGGCCTCGGGTACTTGTGGGTAGGGTAATCTAAGAAGCCCCATGGAGGCCGAGTCAAGAACTGGGAACCGGGACGTGGCGGCCAGACAGCCGCGCCCACAAGCCACCAGGAGTAAGGGGCTGGGGCCCGCCAACCCCACAGGGCCGGGGACAAGCGTTGGGCGGGAATCCTGTCCACGCAACACGGCGCGCTCGCGGGGACGTGGCGCTTTCCAGCCAATCCCGACTACGTGGCCGTGGGACCAATGGCTGTCTGGGAAAGCTATGCGTCCGCTATAGGTTTGTTGATGATTGGTTCGGAGCTGCCGGCGAGGCGGATGGGGGCGGAGCGCGGAGCCGCTTCCGGTGGGGCGGTGCTCGTGCGCCGGAGCTGAGCCGGTGGGTGAGCGGCGGCCGCGGCACCCTGGGCTGTGGGCGCTACAAGGAAAGGTGAGTATTGCGGTGCACGGTCCCTCCGCCGCTGCCTCCTTTTTCACTTTCTTTTTGTCATTTGAGCCTAGTTCCTGGTGCGTCAGGGCCTCTTTGGCTTGGGGCCCCTGTATGCGCTAGCTCCGGGCTCCGGGGCCTGAGCCTGCTAACGACTGCCCGGCCTCCAGCGCGCAGCCTGGATCGGAGGCCGCCGCTCGCCTTCCGGCGCGCTCTGGAAAAGCGCCTGGGTCCCTGCGAACTCCGACTCCCGGCTTTCTGTCTTGTGTTGTACTGTTTTGTGCCTGGCTTGCCACGTCTTCTGTCCCTGGGCCCCGTCAGTCACCAAGACCCTCGTCCTAAAGGGTCATTCTTGTTTGCCTCCTGAAGGTTGGAGGGCAGTCAGATAGCGTTATTGTTACAGCTCCCGGCCACTTCCCACACACCGGACTGCTTGTGTCCACCAGCCCCGCCCCAAGGCCACATCCCAAGAGGACGGTGCATCGGCCAAGGAAGTCGTGTTCGCTGACTTTGAGGGTGTAGAAGCAACGGGGAAAGAAAGCCTGAAGACACTGATTTTTTTTTTAACTCTTGGTAATTTTAAAGAAAAGACAAATATTTCGAGTTTCCATGTTGGCTGCATGCTTCAGTCAGCGACAGAAAATAGTTTTAAAAGCTTCGTTAAGAAATTGCATTTTTACCCTGTTTTCTAGACCCAGACCCTACTTCTGATTTTTGGCATGCTGTGATCATAAGTAAATTTAATTCCCGACGGCTTCCCTGATTAAGAGTAGTGTGATTTGCCGTTCAGAAAGGTGCTTTTGCATCGAGGCAAAGCTCCGTAGGGCTCCTTCTAAAACTTTAGAGCCTTTCATCTGAATTCGTAAGTGTATAAAATCCCAGAAAAGTGTCTTTGAGAGTTGAATTGCATTCGCTTCCTGGTATGAACCATCAAGTCAACGTTAGTGAATCAGGAGTAAAATTTTTAATTTATTTTTGTAGCTGGGGGGTAAGAAACCATGGAATTTCTGATAAATTATTCTTTGCCATATAGTGGAAGTTGACACAAGACAAATGCGTATTTGTCCTCAATCAGTAGATTTAGTTTACCAGGTACCAAACCATAGTCATCACTGAAGAATTTACGTAATATAGTACAAGTGAGGGTCCAGAGATAACCTGTAAATTGTATTTGTGTGGAGAGAGGATGAATTTGCCTAGGCCTAATCTGAGATTTACAGTGATTCAGGGGTCTCCAGTATGAGTCTTTTGAGAATCACAGCTAGGAGAAACATGAGCTGATCAAGATAAATTGAGTATGCCTGAGTAGGTAGTACTCAGATACAGCTTTGAAATCAACTCCTAGTCATAACTCTTAATATAGTTATTTGCTTCCGTTTGTCCAGTGATGTGTCAAAAGGTACTTACTGATGACATTGTACATACGTTACACCAGTACTGGAGATCAGTACATTGATTTTAGCACGCATTTTCTGTGTGTGTGGCACACACACAGTTGTGCCAGGGGTGTTGGAAGCACAAGGGTGTATAGCTAGGGATAGCCATTGGAGATGCTTGCTAGGGCATGAGGTCCTAGATCCTCTCTCTCTAGGAACCCTTAAATATGGGTGTTGTTGATATTATAATTTATGTATTAGGGTTAAAACAGCCTAAATAACACTTTTCTTGTTGCTGGCTGATGGCCAGATTCAGTAAGGGGAATTGGGTTGGGAAGCACAGGTGGCAGGCAGGAAGTATGTTGCTGCCAAGTACTGTCCAACTAATCCAGTAAAGTGTATTTGTAGATTAAAAGTGCAAAACACTGTTTTAGGGACTATAGAGGAGTATTAATTTATATTAGCTGAGATCCCTGCGTCCCAAAAATGTCCATCTGTAGAGGCGCTAAGGAGACAATTTAAGGTAGCCTATAATCATTATCGTGGAGTGGAACAAACAAGTTTTATAAAAGCTTAGAGGAATGTGTACAGATCACTTCCATCCAGAGTGATCATAGTAGATAGATCTTTTTATTTAGGGTTTTTTAATTATTTATTTATATTTGGCACTAAAGGAAGATTGAGCTAAAGTAACTGCCAAATTCCTAAGAATTTTATGCATCTTACACGTGCACAGAAAATTACAACTAGAAATCAAAACTCTTGTCCCTACATTTTACATAGCATTCCTATGGCAATTAATTATGTATTGAAGTTTTCATCAGCGAAAAGGAAACTTTCATTTTCCCAGGATTTCTAGAACTTTTTTCTTTAGGAAAATTTTTTGCTTTGTAACAAGAAAAAATTTAAGTGTGTACTGGGGTTCTTTGGTTATAGAACTAATAAAACCTAAATAATAGTTTATCATTTCAAAGCTTTTCTTCTACAGACAAATTTTGCACTTTTATATACTCAACTGTCTTATAAATGCCCTCAGTCACACAAGTAATTTAATTAGAATGTATTAGTGAACTAATGTTCCATTTTTGTTCCATCGCTAGAGTAACATTGAATAAGTAGTTTGTCATTATGACTTACCAAATCTGAAGGGTGACATTATTACTTTAATGTGATAATCCATTAGTGGTACTATGCTAAGGTCTGAAAGTGAGAATGTCAGGTAGATAACCAGATAGCTTTAATTCCTAGATTTTGTAACCTGAGCCTTAGTATAGTTAAATTGCCATCTGGCTCTTGCCCTCAATCCCCAATTGAAGTAGACACTTAAGCAATGAGATTCTGCTTTTGCTGCACTATAGAAGAATGCCTTTTGTTTTTTAACCCCTCTGAATATCCAGCTCAGAGAACTGGAATTTTACCACCACACCCATTTTCTCCCGCTATTTACATTGAGCAATGGGTCTTTGGTCATCCGGAATGACTGTGGGGTCATTTAGTGTTAATGTTTTTAAGAAGTTAAATTTAATCCAGACATCTAAATTTCCCTGAAACAACTTACTTTTAAGTGTTCTGTGACCAATGGATTTTTATTTTAAAAAGTGACTAAGAAGTAAGAGAGATAGGGGAAGAATTTAGATCTTTCAAGGAAATTTTTGAATGAGTAAAATATACTGATTCTTAAGGCTTATCATTGTTATTGAAAGAAATTCAAATTTATGCTGTTAACTTTTCTCCTTATAAATTAAATGGAACAGTTCATGAAAATAACTTTGCAGGAGACCATTATTGGTGACATACTGCAGAAGTATGATAGTTACTTGATACCTTTTCTGTTCTAGCTCTTTAGTTTGTGTTTCTAATATGGTACAATCCAATAGAAATGTAATACAAGTCACATATGTAATTTTAAATTTACAAGTGAATATTTAAAACATGTAAAATTAATTTTAATAATTTATTTAATCCAATACATACAAAATACCATTCTTTTGATATAAATGTAAAATCTACACCACATCTTAATTCACACTAGCCACATTTCAAGTGCTTGGTAGCCACATGCAGCTAGTAGTTACTGTCCTGGACAGTGCAGGTCTAGTTTTCTGTTTGTTTGTTTAAGAAAAAATAATAAATCTTACCCTTAGTGAGGGAGGGACAGAATTTGAGGGAGAGAAACTTATAGGTCATTTGAGAAATGGGAGATGGAAAGATGAATTTTTCGTAACTGTTGATTTACCTCTAGATCTAAAAACTCAACCAAGTCCTTCATTTATGTAATGGATCATGTTTTCCTAATAATTCTGTTATCCATTGATGTGTAGCTCTCATGATGAAGAAAGAGACGGGTCTTTTAGCTTTCTATCATTTGATTTCAGTTTGGTTGAAAAAAGAAAGATGCTTCAGAAATAACTGCGCTAATGTGGTTCTTCAGACGCCCTGTATAAGAAGTTGTTTTATACTCTTCTTAAGTCTCACAGTATAGATCCTTTGTCTTGGGGAGATAGCCTTTGTTTCTACTTGGACAATATGTGGGCACAAAGAGCATTTTTAAAAATTTACTTACGTGCCGAGTTTTCATTGCCAGCTGCAGAGAGGTGAAGGTAGTAGAACCTTTGTCCAGCAGGTGGTCCTTGTTGACACTTCTAGGCAGTTTCATCAGTGGTAGATTAAAAGCCATATATCAGGGTGACAGTAGGTGGTGAGGAAGCAGAGATAGCAATTCCTAGAGACTGTGTGGGTGAAGGAGAGGGAGGAGCACACTTGAAGGAATATCGGGGTCTGAGAAAGACTGATTTTTGGGTTGTGATGACCTAAGAAGGATCGATTGGCAGAATGGAGGAATCTGTAGAGGGGCAGGATTAAAGGTTAATTGAAAAGGGAAAGGAAAGAGAGATGGATAAATGATAAAGCCAGATCACTTGGCTTTTACTCTGAAAATCTTCTTTTATCACTGTATCAAGATGTTATGCCTCAAACTTACATGTAGTTTTCCCTCTAAAGCACAGTGAATCAATCTGTTACATTTCTGTATGTTACACAGTAACAAAACTATACTGTATCCTTCCAGGGCCCTGATAGCGTTAGTGGGCTAAAGCATTTATTTGTATTATAACATTTGGGGTTTGCAAAAGTTCTCAGCATATTATGCAAGAGTTGTTAGGGTATTTTATTCTGGGGATGTAATTAGTCGTTTATAAAATTTTTCTGGATGTGAAATCCCCTTGATAATAGGCATAAGGAAAATCCTCTGTTGTAGTGACTCTTGATTTTACTTGATTCTATTAGCCTCTAACATTATAGATATTATTTGGATATATCACAAAATAACAAAATATAACTGGTTCCTTATCTCTAAAGAGTTTTATTTATCTAAAGAATTACTGGTAGTTTTAAATGGAAATTTCGTTTTGCCCTAAAATAAAGACATACTCTGATGTTTAAGAGAGCCACTAAAACTAATTTTCTCTTTACTATTCCACTGACCTGATTGATGAGTTGAATTATTGAGGGGTAGGCTGGAGTGTTACTCTCCTAGGGCAATGTTGTTTTACTTTAAAAATAGGGTTTGTGTCTTAAAAATGAATATTTGTTTTTCTTTCAGTCTCCTTTTCTAGTCTGGAGAAATGGCTTGAAAATATTTGCTTTGCTACCTAATATTGAAAAGAATTTTTATAATATTGTTTAAAAAGTAGTATACACAAAAAGATAATACACAAGTGTGTGCTCATTTACCAAAAATAGACAACACAACAGAGTACAATATTAAAGTTCACTCCACTCCAGCCTCAACACCCCACCCCCATCTCTTCTTCCTTCAGCCTAGGGGTTATTACTGTTTATAGAGAGATGTTTATTCTTCCACACCATTTTTGTGCATATATGTTATATTTCATACAAATATAAACAACCTGGAGAGGTTGTTTGGTTTTGTTTTTTACATAAATGAGATCTTGACATTGTTTTACAACTTGCTTTTTTGTTGTTTTTGTTTACTTAACATATCTCAGTGCCTTCTCAGTTTCAGTGCAAATAGATCCACTCCATTCTTCTTAACCTCTGTGTAGTATTCCACAATGTAGATTTAATAAGGATTTACCACTTCTTTGGTTCAGTTTATTTCCCATTTTTTTTATCATTATAAACTATCATTGAACATTTGTATTGAAGCATCTTTGTATACAATTTTGGGCATTTTGATGGGATAGCATGAAGCAGAACATTGATAAACTTTCAGAAGCATAGGCAAATTCTAATATTGGTGAGCAGCTTAACCATCTTCTTTCCCTTTCTCCATGAATCTTACGGTGTTACTTTCACATTGTTTCCTCTGATGGATTTTCATCATTCTTAACAACTGTCCAGTGAGATTACCTGTTTTGTTTCAAGATGGGAACTTGGGGACTGATTGCCTCCCATATCTCCCTAGCTATCATTTCTGTTTGTTTTATTGGCTCTGTCCTGTTTAGAATACTTTCTACCCTCCATTGATGTATCCTTCTCTGCCATTTCTGGACCTCCCGTCCCGTCTTAGCTGTTTTCCCATCAATCACATACAGTGCCCTTGTATGCCCTTTACAGCCTGAAAGTTGTTCATGGGGGCATCATAAAGTTGTGCCTTTGTATAATCAGCTAAATTGTGTTAGGATTAAACATATTCCTCTATTTGCTTTCCTTTCATTTTTAAGGAATCTTTATATAACATGCTCACCATTAGCTGTGCTAAGCATTTTTAAGTTTATTAAATCCAAAGTGCTCTATAAATCCAAGCAAATACAATGTAACTTCTTTTAGTTACTCTTTGGGGGTTACAAGGAAATAGATACATTGGAATATGTCTAATTTATTGACATATTTGATTTCTTTATCCCTTGGAAAAAAATCACTCCCTTCATTCTAATTCCCAAAACTTTGAGGCAGTTTCTTCATATTAAGTATACTTTCAGATCACATTTCTCATATTTCAGATTTTTACTATGGCTGTTTGAGAGTTTGGTTAGAATAGTGGTTCTCAACCTGGCTGCCTTTTTAAAATATTTATGGTTAGGGGTGCAGTTCAGTGGCCATTTCTAAAAACTCCCTGGATGATTCTAGAGTACAGTCTGAATTGAGAATCACTGAGTTGGAAGCTATACTGAAAGGATATTCATATTTTTAAAAATATTTATATGTAAAATATTAGCCTTAGACTAGGTAGTTCCACTGGTGACATCCTGGGGAAGGTGAGGCCTGTGGATGGTTTAATCTGTAGATTAGGACAAGGTAATGCATTTAACTTTCATGTGATACAGTGTCCCTCTGTAACCTTGTGTTAGTTTCCTAGGGCTTCTGTAACAAATTACCATAAACTGGGTGACTTAAAAGGACAAAAATTTACTCTCTCACAGTTCTAGAGGCTAGAAATTAGAAATCAAAATGTCAGTAGGGCCATGGTCTCTCTGAAATCTCTAGGTGAGGGTTCTTCCTCGTTCCTAGTGGATACCAGCAGTCATTGACGTTTCTTGGTTTACAGATGATCTCCCCAGTCTGCTTCTTTCGTAACATGGCATTCTTTTCCTTGTGTGTCTGTGTCCCAATTTCCCTCCTTTTATAAGGACACCAGTCATTGGATTAGAGCCCATCTTACTTAGTTGCATCTGCAAAGATCCTATTTCCAAATCAAGTCGCATTCACGGGTACCAGGGATTACTACTTTAGCATGTCTTTTGGGAGGACACAGTTCAATCTACAACAAGCCTCATGCTCAGTAACCACCTACCCATCTAGTAAGGGAGCCATTAGTCATAAGGGGAAATAAGTGATAATGTGAAATTGCAAAGCTTATTCTTACCACAAGAGGAAAAGCGTTCAGAATCTGTGTTCTCCTGATAAAGGATTAGTTAAAATATGAAAGTCTGGAGAAATCTTTCCCCTTAATTTTTATTTTTTAAATTTTTTTATTGAAGTATAGTCAGTTACAATGTGTCAATTTCTAGTGTACAGCAAAATGTCCCAGTCATGCAAATATATTCATATATTCATTTTCACATTCTTTTTTATTGAAAGTTACTACAAGATATTGAATATAGTTCCCTGTGCTATACAAAAGAAATTTGTTTTTTCTTTATTTTTAATTTTTAATTTTACAGTTTTTTTCTCTAAAACCTTAACCTTTCTGGACAGTGCTGTAGGTTATCTGTCAAGAGTACTAAACGGTTGCTATCCTACAGCTTCTCTGCAATTTTTGTCACTATTTTTGATGAAGTGTTCCAGCTTTCTGCTTGTTCATTAGAATCACCTGTGACTGCAGAGATTCTGAAGGTATGAAGTAGGGCTGGGGAATCTATACTATGAACAGTGCTCCAGGTGGTCCTTATACCTGGGCAAGTTTGGGAAACACAAGTATACAGAATGATAAAGCAGTTGTTATCCATCACTGTACCATCTCAGTAGTTGATCTTTGAAGATGATTTGACATCGTGCCTGGAAATGGGCAATGACTTGGTGCTAGAGGCAGGGAAACTGCCCAAATATTTCATTGGTTCCTAATGTGATGACCATCAGAATCACCTGGGAACCATTTAAAACGATAAATGCTTGGATTCAAGTCAGAGATTCTGATTCAATAGGGGAAACATGTTTTAGAAGCTTCCCAGGTGATACTAATAACCAGCCAGGTTTGAAGACAAGACCACTGATGTACAAAAAGTAAATTTTATTTAGAGTCAGTAAGTCTGGATTTAAATTTTGGTCCTTTCACTTTTAAATCTTATGAACTTGGGCAGAGGAGTTAAAGTTCTACTTTGGTTTTTTAAAGGAATACTACTTACAAGGTGAATGTTTTTAAACTATAATTTCTTGTCAGTCTACAGTTAGTTGAAGGAAACTGGTGAAAATTTCTCACAGTAAAACTGGAAAGTCTGATAGTCTACCATACTTATTTTATGGTTTAAGTAATAATATTTAGGATAATATCAAATTGATAATTTTACTGGATATGAGCTTTTAATTTCTTGTTTAATTATTAAGCATACTGTTTCCTGAATGAACTTCCTTTCTTTTTTCTTTAAGATCTGATTATCATGGACCTGCGACACTTTCTTATGTGCCTGTCCCTGTGCACAGCCTTTGCCTTGAGCAAGCCCACGGAAAAGAAGGATCGTGTACACCATGAGCCTCAGCTCAGTGACAAGGTTCACAATGATGCCCAGAGTTTTGATTATGACCATGATGCGTTCTTGGGTGCTGAAGAAGCAAAGACCTTCGATCAGCTGACACCAGAAGAGAGCAAGGAAAGACTTGGGTAAGGTGTCAGCTCTCAGGGGTCTAGTTAGAGTAATGACATATCTTTATAAATCAGCTCATTCCTTTTTTTTTCTTCTGGCTCAGTTACCCAGTAAAGCTGTGTTGAACTACATCTTTTGAAAGCTAACTACAGATTTGCTACCACTAAAATTGAATTAATTGCTTGCTTTCCTACATTTCTTCATTAATAACAAAATGATTTTACCTCATTCTACAAAGCAAAGTCATTTATACATAAAAGTGCCAAATACTATGGGACTCAGCTTAAACTGCATCATCTTGATCCCAAAGGAGCATTACATGGGGTTCTTCTCAACTCTCTTGCTTTTAATTTTTTTTTTTATTCTTATTTCATCTTTTTTGGGAGGGATATTTATTTTTATTTATTTAATTTATATTATTTATTATTATTTTTAATGGAGGTACTGGGGATTGAACCCAGCACCTTGTGCATCCTAGGCATGCACTCTACCACTGAGCCTCCCCTTGTTGCTTTGAATTTTTGAAAACTGTCTGTGACCTATTCATTATTATTGCCCTTGCCAAGTCTTTGAGTGGATAATAAACTGCAAATTAGACCCTGGGCTGATTAATTTCTGTTGAGTTTATGATTTCTGAGAATGTCTTTCACCTGCTTTGGTTTCATTCTCAGATATTTGCTTAATTAAAAACAAAAACAAATCAACCTTGCCTTTGTAATAAGCAGTGGTCTTAACGTCGACTATTTCAGTAACAGCTGGGCCATGGTCAGGCTCTTTGGCTCTCTCGGCATGCATCTTTTTACCTAAAGAGTTGATTTGGTAGAATTTCCAGTTGATTGTTTCTAACTGAGGATCTGAGAATGTCTTTTTTAGCTCTTTCAAAGCTTTGCTTTTTAAAGAAATCCAGGTTAATTTAGTAAAAGAAATTCTCCTTTGAGCGCCATTGGTGTAACTTTCTGAACTACATTCAAGAGATTTGTCTGAAAAGTTGTACCACACAGGAATTTCCAAAAGTATTTTGCCCATGGATAGTGCTATGATGGAAGACATTATAGGGTTTGCTTTGGGTGGTACTTCAGAGTAAATTTATTCCTTCATTGGGTTATTTGCTAATCAAAGCAATATTTTGTCCTTAAATACTGACAAAAATAATCAAAGGATTTTGCTATGTAAAATGAGAAACTATCCCAAAACATTTGAAAGTAGATAGAGAAAACAAATATATTGAAGAGTTAGTCTTCTAATGTTAGGTTGCTTTTCCAACTTTGAGGGACTGTGTTCACTTTTAATTTTAATCTTATAACTGTGCTAACATTCCAGGCTAAAGGTAGGGGTGCATGAGGGTGTTCTCAGTCTTCATGTCTCGCCTATTCATAACGTGCATGTCCAGCCTGCATTTTGGTTTACACATGTCTCTTTGCAGAATTACTCTTAAATAATGAAGGGCCCTTAGGTTTGCTGTCAGTCAGGGTGTTCTTGCTCTGTGCAGGTGCTGGAATAGCTCTGCTAACAGTCTTCAGTAGAGAGAAAATGTTCCTTTTTGTCATCAATAAACATCAGAAGTTCAACACATGAGCAGGCTCCATATTTGATTAGAATAAGATGGTTAAAATCATGTTTTTCATGGACTGTATGAATGAACCAAATACTATTTGCTTCTCCCAAATTTGGGGGATAATGGTAAATATCCACAGTTTATAAGGTGATATAATGTTGAAAGCAAGAATTCCAGGTGAACATTTTTTTTCTTTTAACTTATTCATTATGGCATTTCTAAACGTTGTTTGGTAGGTGACTACACCAGAAGCTGGGAATAGCAGATTCCCACTCTTTTCCACTGATCTAGGAGGCCAGTAATTGTTAGGAGATAGATTAAGACAATTGTTTACAGCTCTAGTTGCAGGAATTCACTACTATTTTTAGATCTTTAGTAATAACAGCTAAAAGACTACAGGAAGCATTTAAAAACCATTTTAATATCCAGTTTTTAGTTCCTTTTTTCTTATGAAGAGTGTTGACAAGTAGAACATTTTTTCTTACGTGTATATGCTCAACCCATCCCCAAGAAGTCTAAATATACTTAATTTTCACTTATGTGTCCTTCAAATGATGATTTATTTATTTTGAGATGGCAGTCCTTAATATAAAGAAGTTCTCACCCTTGATCTATTTGCAATAGAAATGAACTAGAACAGTTCGTCATCCTTTTTGGGTCATAGGCCCAGCCCCTTTGGCAGTCTAATGAAAGCTAACGGAAAGTGCATATACAGGAATATATGTAAAATTTTGCATGCTGAAAATTTCTGGAATATTTTGAACCCTCCTGGAGCCCATTTATTGTCCCACGTTCTTAAAAAAAATCAAAGGGTTTACTTTTTGCCTTTTGAAATGTAGAAGTATATGTTACCTCTTAGAAATAACATTAGGTCCACTAAGGGCATTGTATCTGTCCTGGAGTAAATGCTTATTTAGTGGCATCATGACTGCGTCTGTAGGATTCTCCAGTGTCACAGAAATACAACACCCGTAGCTTCATAAATTTATACAGGCTTTTAAAGATCGGAGTTTAGAGCTTCATGCCTAAAATAGGACATGTCCACTTCCTTTGTATTTTCACAACTGCCTGAGGCTGAATGGCCAGCAAGATAAGGATGGCTTTTTTATTTTTAAATGGGTGTGTGTGTGTGTGTTTGGTTGTTGTTTTTAAAATATGTAACAGACCATATGTGGCCCACAAAGTCAAAAATATTTCTTATCTGTCCTTTTTCAGAAGAAAATTTGCTAACCTCTGAATTAAACTTTTTGGGATATTTCTGCTGGAATAAATAGAATGGCATTCAGCCAGCTTCTTTTGGAAAAGCCCATCTTGAACAGTCATATGCCTTTTTTTTTTTTTTTTTTTTTTTTAATCTGAGTGATCCTTCTCATTAGGGTATTTATAATAGTTTAAAATCTTCTTTTGGGGATGAGAGAGGTTCTGATACCTTGCCCTTTTTTTCTTAATGGTACAGTGGCACTCTTGGTAACCAATGCTTTTTGGACACAAGCTGGATCCCAAAAGAGATAATGTAGGAGTTTTTGGACTGTTAAAACTCAATTTATTAATATTATTAAAATTCAACACGGTTGAAGTTGTAAAAAATTTTTTGTCCCATGTCTATGTAGATAGAATATTTAAGAAGTGACTTTTTACTTCTTTACCTTTTAACATTTTAGACCAAAAGCTATAAGATTACACATTCTCTGAAGGAAAATGCTTGTTAATTATAGGATATAGGATAGTCATGGCTAACACCATATCAATATCAAGATGAAATTTTCAGTGTTGCTCATATTCTGTGATTCTAATCACTTTCCAATGTTTTATTCATGAGATGAACACAAACTGGGAAACGACATTATTTGCTACCAAATGACAGTCTTTTTCAGTCCTACAAATATAGGGCATAGGAGTTGGCCAACATTTCAATTCCATTGGAAGTTTTGATTCAAAATTCTTGTAACTTCATAGGCTATCTGAGCTTCTATTAAGTAGGTGATTGCATCTTTAAACAGGAGTTTTCATCTCATACACAAATTTTGAAATCTTTAAACAAATCCTTGAATGTCTGTCATTATGATGACAGATCTAGAATAAAGGAACTCATGAAGGGCGAAGTATATTGACTCATTAGCTTTGTAGTTTTGCTTTATCATCTGCACCCTAACCCTCTCAGCTTATTAACATTCTCATTATCAGGTGTATACATTCTTACCACATTACTTCTTCAGAGCTCTCTGTTTTTGTGGTTATATGTAAAAATCTAGTTCAACATAGTATATAATAAACTGCTAGCCATTTTTTAAAAAATAAACATGCTTCTGTCTTTGTATACCTGTTTTGGGGTTTTAAAAAAATAATAATCCTGGCATTAGGTATAAATGATCCCAAAACTATTTTTGATATATTTTTAACTAAAATGTTTTGTTTTTTTGTTTTTTTTTTAAACGCAGCTGAATTTTTTAAAGTCTGGTTTAAATTTTTGAATTTTAAGTCAGTGGTTGTGATTACTTACCCAGATATTCAGATTCTTCTGAAAGCAATAAAACTATATATATATATGAAGATTTGCATGTTGTTTGATACTAAGAGTAGAGAACCCAGGTAGGAATGGATATTCACTCCTAAATTCTGACCATCGGCTGAAACCTACCACTAAAGGGATAGTCCAAGTACACCACCCATGGACTGTGCTTGCCCTTTCCGGATGGCTTGTTACAGACCAGTAACAGGCACTTAAGAGAAAATTTTTAGTTGCCTGTCTGGCAGTTTTGTTTTGGAGACAATTTTTATTTCCATGCTTTAGCCCTGAGCAACACCTGTGGCCACAGCACACAGCTGGCTAAGTCCAGAGCCTTGTGTCCTTTTAACCTCTTGCTGGATTTCTCTGCATTTTCTACAGAAAGATTGTAAGTAAAATAGATGGCGACAAGGACGGGTTTGTGACTGTGGATGAGCTCAAAGACTGGATTAAATTTGCCCAAAAGCGCTGGATTTACGAGGATGTAGAGCGACAGTGGAAGGGGCATGACCTCAATGAGGACGGCCTCGTTTCCTGGGAGGAGTATAAAAATGCCACCTACGGCTACGTTTTAGGTAGGTCCCTACTATCTGGGGGAAAAAGTCTGTGGAGCTGGCACCTTGAAACGTAACTGTTTTGTCTTGTAGAATGATTGTAGATAAAATAGACGCGGATAAAGATGGGTTTGTGACGGAGGGGGAGCTGAAATCCTGGATTAAGCACGCCCAGAAGAAATACATATATGACAATGTTGAAAACCAATGGCAGGAGTTTGATTTGAATCAAGACGGCTTAATCTCCTGGGATGAGTACAGAAACGTGACTTATGGCACTTACCTGGGTAAGGGGCAAGATGTCAGCCTGGCAGAGACCATGGTCTTGAGTCAAAGAAACAAATGGGTCACGCAGTGAAGGGAAAAAAGGAATTATGCTTATCTTAGTTTGATGCTGAGCTGATTTTCCTTCACTTTATTCATTTTAAATTTGTATATTGTGTATTTTTTGAAATTTGTTGAATTTTGGTTTTCTGAGATCTGGCATCTTTTACATCTATAGCATTTCAGATATGTTTCCCTGTTTTTTCCTTCTGTCATCCCTCAGATCATTTTTTGAGTAGATCTTGTTTTTAAAAGGCTGCATTGTTCCAACAATGAAAAGCAAGAGGCTTTGAGGTGTCTCTTGACATGGTCACATTAAATTGTTGGAACTGAAATTCATACCAAATTAGATTCCTTTGTAACTGGTAAGAATAGGAGGGAAATTCTGTCTTTCCTTAATGAAATAAAGATCAAGTATAATAGCTTTCCTTGATGGAATTTAACTATTTTACTATGTCTGCTTACTGAGGTTTAGAATTGACTATTTCCCATTTGTTTTCTCTGGCACATGAATTTATCAGCCTGCTTTGCAAATGCTTCAAGGCAAATAAATGTGACTTTGATTGCTTTCTTGGTAGCTTGATTTGGTAGCTTGTATGCTTGGCCATCTGTTAATAATTGTCTTTTACTATTACACTTGCCTACTGTTGAATGCTAGGTGGCAATCTTACTGAGTTGATGACTTAGGGTGTTTTTGTTCGTCAGATTCCTTTATTGTATATGGTTACAACTTGAGGCAAGAATGTACAAATGTTTCTTCTTGCATTTTTATTCTGGAAATTAGGTAAATTTCTGTGTTAAAACAGGCATTCTCTATCACTGCGTTACTCCATCACTCCATTACTAACAGGCAGTAAGGGTATAATGGTCTTTCCCCCACTGGATAGCCAGCTGTCCGTGTTAATTACAGGACTGCATGCATTTCTGGTGAACAGACTTTTATTTCTGTAGTGGGCTTGTTCTCATTCCTAAGACTGAAGTGGCAGTCTCTCTCCATGCTTGACACTTAGCCAAGAACCAAACATATCCTTCACTCAATTAAGAACATGTGTATTAAAAAGTCAGTACAGATGGAGAGGCGTTCGTGCTTTTTGCTCTCTTACTGAGACACAACACCGTCCTGATTTATTTGGAATTAATTATAAATAGAAAGCAAAGGGTAAGCTATTGGTGATCTCAACAGGATGGTATGTTAATAAATCTCAGCTCAGACCTAGGCACTCACTTGTTGTCTGGAATGAATCTTAAACTCTTTGTATGATTATGTGTATAAAAAATCTGTTGAGAGCTTTGTTGCCTCATAGAGCAAATGATTCAATGTAATGGGTATTTCTACTGACTGAGACTGCATAAGCTGAAGCACTGGCTGGAGAAGCAATGTCTTTATAAGGCATCTTTCCCTGAAGGCCTGTGGGTGGACAGTGCTCGGGGTAGTGAGGTGCCTTACAAAAGTGATGTGTAGTTTTTTGTGAGAATGTGTTCTTGATTCAATTTTGAGTTCAGGTATAAATCATCTTAGCTTATAAATAATGTATCTGCTTTCCACAAAAAAAATTAACCCTTTCTCTGCCACAAGTGAAATAAGAGATACTAAGATCCACCCTGCCTATACCAACACTAGATCAAGTGCTTACCTGTAGCTGCGTGTAGGCTGACTAGCCTAGTAAACTGGTGCTTAGGATAGATAACGACACTCCGAGTAGTGATGATAGACATCTGAGTTTAGTCGTTAAAAGTTTTTACATCTTCCTTTCTCATCCTTACATATGTGTATGTTATCAGGCTACGTGATTTTAGTCACCATGTTTTGCCTAAGGAGGAGAGAAGGGCTCTTAGCTAAGAATCCAGCCTTAATATGTAAGTTGTCTTCTGTTATCTTTCTTATTTATGTTACATAGTTGGTACTGAAGCCTTATTTGTTTAGAAGAAATGACTTAGTATCTGAGAAAGGTGGTATTTTCCTTAAATTCTCTATCTCCAACCTATTAATGGCTTTGAGTATATAATATAGGGTCCCTAAAGCCCCATGATTCAGTAAGTTGTCGTACTGAATTTTGACACTCATCAAAGAATGAAGCTTCAAGCTGCTCAGCTCTCAAAATAGAGCAGTAGTTTATTGTTGGGTTTTTTTTAAAACTGTGCTTGAAGTATGGAAAGATTGAACTACGGTATCAAAAGTCAACAGTGTAATGTTATTGTTAAGAGGCCCTGTGGGTCTTTTTTATGAAACTAGTGCTGTATCTTTTTTTATTTGATCAGTATATTACAGGAACAATCATTTCTTACCTTTAATGTGATGTCTTTTACTTTTCAAAATATCTTCACATGTTATCTTATTTGGTCCACACAGCAACTCAGCTTGAAAAGTTTTGTTTTGTTTTCCCTTTTCTGCCATTAACTCCACATTTTTTCAATTTAAATGTCATTTTTCTAGTCTCTTATATAGAGACTAAATAAATACTGCTTGTGTAGTTCAACATCCTAACAGATGGATAGGCCCAAGTTCAATTTGGTTGTAGTCTAATATTTATTTTTTGTAACAGCTTTATTGAACTATAATTGACAGTACAATACACTGCACATATTTTAAATGCACAGTTGATGAGTTTTGACATATGTGTATACTCAATGAACCTATTACTATAATTCAGATAAATGAACATTTCCATCACCCCAAAAAGTTTCCTTGTGTTTCTTTATAATCCTCACCTTCCCCATCCCCTGTCCCTAGGCAACCACTGATCTGTTTTCTGTAACTTTAGACTTAATTGCATTTTCTAGAATTTTACAAAAATGAAAGGAGGGTAGTGAACAGTACTTGTAACTCATGGTATATTTCTGAGTTGGCTGAAAAAACTAAAGTGTGACTTTCAAAGGATGCTTGAATCCAAATGGCCTATATAATAAGACAGAAGGCCTTTGATATCTGGCTTCTTAATGAGAGCCTAAAGTTTAATAAACATAGCAATAGCTAACATTTATTAAAAGTCAACTCTATGCCAGGCACTGTTCTAGACACTTAACTTCAATTTATTTGCTTATTTAATCTCATAACAGTCCTGTGAAGCCAGCACTGTTATCATCTCCATTTTACAGATGAGTAAATTGAAGCACAGATAAATTACTTGCCCAAAGTCCCATGGCTAAGAAGTGGTAGAGTTAGGATTCAAACCCAGGCAGTTAGGATTCAAACCCAGGCACTTCTGCTCAGATACAACTAGAAGACTCAAGCCCTCTAGTAGCCCTAATGCCAGTAACAGTGAAGCATTACGTAATGGGTTACATAGTCCAGGAGCCAGGATTCCATGTTCAATGTCAAGCATTTATATTTGACTCAAGCCTGACTGAGGTCTTTAATTACCAAAACTGAATGTCTTTATACTGCTGCAGTTTCACCTGTATGATCAAAATTAATTCTTCAGTACTTGGTTTATCTTTCTTGTAAATTGATTCCCCATACATTTTCATGTTTTCTGAAGTTTTTTAAGATTTGATCTAAATTTTTGTTTTCTAGATGATCCAGACCCTGATGATGGATTTAACTATAAACAGATGATGGTTAGAGATGAGCGGAGGTTTAAAATGGCAGACAAGGATGGAGACCTCATTGCCACAAAGGAGGAATTCACAGCTTTCCTGCACCCTGAGGAGTATGAATACATGAAGGATATAGTAGTACAGGTGGATGAGAGCAAGAATTCTCATTGGAAACTTTCTCTTTTTGTTGCTTTTGCTCTTTCCTCTTTAGCTTTTCCTCTATTGAGAAGAGTGACTTGCTATACAAGTGCTGGCCAGATTGAGTCCAAGCTTGTCACCCTGTTTTTCTGTGATCTTGATGGTGCTTTCTGTTTAGAATGACAATACTTACCATCAGTTAATGTATTTTGCCATTTCATTGGTCGCTGCATATTGTAAGCATGAGGGAAAATCCTATTTTTTAAAATACCAGACACTGAGTAATAACAGTGATACTAAAGAATTCTCACAGAAGGCAGTTAACTGATAAAACATAAACTGTGGCTGTAGACGTATTCACTGGTCATATCTCCTGTTAGTATAACTTGAGTATGACAAAGGCTACCAGATCATCATGGGCTTGATGGGGTAGTTCATTATTAAGCAATGCCAGTGTTCCTTCAGGAAGTCTAATAGTTATTTTAAGTTGAAGCTTACAAAAATGATATTTTATCATTCTTTCAGCTAGAAAAACAGCAATTTCTTATTGTTTAACCATACCCACACACATATACATATACACGTATATGTGTGTATGTTTTAATGAATGAGAAATAATTGCCTAAACTTAAGTAATCCAGATACTAACTCTTAAGTATTCTCTTCTGTCTAGGAAACAATGGAGGATATAGATAAGAATGCTGATGGTTTGATTGATCTAGAAGAGTATATTGGTAAGTCTGTTTCTAGTGTTTTTCTTAGAACAATCTGAGACTATATGTTCACCAGTAGAAACAAATTATCCCCATGGGCCAACTCTTAGCACATGGTTAAGTCAGACCAGCATGAGGAACAGTGGGTCATGATAAAGTATCTGTAGCAGCACTGGCCAATCAAAATGTAAATGTGAGTCACATATGTAATTTTAACTTTTCTAATAGCCACATCAAAAAGAATAAAAAGAAACAGATGAAATTTATTTTAATAGTGTGTTTTATTTAACTTAATATTCCAAAATACTATAATTTCAACACGTTATCAGTATACATTGTTGAAGGTTTTTTTTTCCCATACAGATCTTCAAAAGTATATTTTATACTATAACACATCTTAATTTAGAACAGCCACATTTCACGTCCTCAATAGCCACATGTAGTTAGTGGTTCCTATAGTGGACAGCACTGATAGAGTACATCCCAGATGCCCCGTGGAATTGACAGTAAAGAGTTGCAGGGATTCCTCTACAGTTTTAAACTCTTGTGAGCATATGCTTTATTTACTTCCAGAGGCAGAAGCAGCTGGAATTGGCTTATAGCACATGCTTTGTTTCATGTTATGGTTGAGGACCAGCACTCTTATTTTAGCAGTCACTTAAATGTTCTCTAGCAAGGCAGATGTGAGGCTCACTAGGACTTAGTGCCTGATCTTTTGGAAAGGGGTGGAAGTGAATGTATTGGGGATGGGAGGGAAGCAGGAGAAGAAAACCGGAGCTTGAGTGAGTGTGTGTGTGTCTGAAATTCACCATTTACCCCTAACTGTATCTAACAGAAGAACAGGTATTTAATGTATTTTGCTCATGATGTATTTTGCTGCAGTGTGCATGTGTTTTCCCCCCACTTCATGTTTTCTAAACTCACACTAAAAGGATTCATCAAATCATCTTGTTCAGATGTCTCAGGATTGTATTTCTTTTGTTTACCCTGTGCTCTTCGGTTCTATAGTATTTCTATAATTATGTAACAATAGTGTTGCATATGTATGTATAGAAAGTTTTGATCAGTTTTTTAAGAAATGTATCCTGTTTGCAAAGGCACAACAAAGTTGCATCTTACAGACTATAAGCAATAAAGCTAACAATAAGCCTTATTTAACACAAACCATATTCACATTCTCTGCTCATTTGATCTTGAGAAAAGTCTAGCATATCCAGTAGTTTCCGGAACTTTATTTTAACTTAAAAGGTTCTGTTATGTTTCATTTATAAATTTCAGACTGATATAATAGAGTTTTGGAAAACTAGGAAATGCTTTGTTAATGTGTGTATTCCTGTGTAAAACATGGCTTCTCCTGTGTACGTTTTTATTTCTTACTTTGTTTTATTTTTATTTTTTAATTGAAGTATAGTCAGTTACAGTGTGACGATCTCTGGTGTACAGCACAATGTCCTTTAAAAATTAAAGTAATGAACATTTAAAGAAAAAGAGTTGCAGGGAACCTTGACTGATGTTAGGAAACTAGGGAATAAAATAAAAGAGACAGTTAGGTGAATAAGCAATCCAGAGTTGCTGATTCCTTTTATAGTCTTTCCTTTTCCCTGTATTCTGTTTGTATTTTCTGTCCAGGTTCTCTCACTAGTTTCCTTTTTTTTTTAAATTGCTCCTTTCTGCCATTTTTCCTTTTAGTTGTCTGTTTATTTGAGATGCTACACCTAATTTCTCCCAAGGCTGATTTCTCCCAAGTAAAGCTATTTTTATTATCCTCAAAATAATTTTAAGATTTTTTTTCCCGTTGCTTTAAAAGCTCCCTCTCTTACCAAATATTTGAGCAAATTATTTCATAATTAATGTGATGAAAATTAACATAAGTAAAGGAGAAGAGTTGCAAGATACTACAAATGTCTCTGTTAGAAATGTTCCATTTTGGAATGAAAAATACTAGATAATTTTATATTTCACATTCTTATTTTTACTTATAGTAACTTAATTTTGGTGCATCACCGGTTTTGTGTTTCATAAGACTGTTTTTAGACCTCTGATCTTTACCTGAAATGTTTAAGTGTAAAAGGAAGACCTGAGCCTGACCTCTATCCCTGTATGTCACTTCAGTGTATTGAACAAGTCACTCCTTTACTTAGATTTTGTCTGCTATTTATTTTCTAGAGTTATTTCAGTTGAATTATTCCTTGATTACTCTTTTCTTCTAAGATGCAATGATGTACTTTGAGTTTTAGAGAAAGAGGGGTAAGCAATGGAAGATAGAATTTTTTTCCAAAATGATTTTTTTTTAGTGGATTTCATCAGCACAGTGGAAATAAATGCCTGGGTGCATTTACTGAGCTCATTTCAAAATTGACTTTTTCTATTTTTAAATATTTTATCTTTTAATTCTTGTTTTTTTGCCGTATTGTCACCATTGCTAAAACTGTGAGGAACTCAGTTGAACTTCCTGAGGGGAGGAATTATGTTTTATAACTGTTAAGTACCATTATTTATCAAGCATTGAGGCCAAATAAGGAGACATTTCTGTCTCCCTCTCCATCATACAGATCCAAGGGAGGAATGGTATCTTAAAGCTACTAAAACTATCAACTGTGTGTGTGTTGACATCTGGGGTGCTGGGCTTCGTAAAGCTGAAAGTCTCCCAAATGGTATTTTCCAGTTTCTAGGGGTGTGCTAGTTTCTACCCTGTTGAGAGAGAGCAAAAAGGAACAAATGGTCTTTGTCTCTTTTACATTTAACATTAATATGTCTCCAGAATTATACTGTTGAACCCTTTAAGTGTATTAGAGAGCATTGCAAGCATACACACAATTAAATAGAATAGTGTAATAAATCCCCTTGTACTTGCGCCCATCCCCAACAGCCATCAACTCATGGCCAGTCCTTTCAAATCCACGTCCACTTCTTACCTACTTTATTATTTTGAAGTAAATCGCAATCATCATCTCATTTCCTCTGTAAGCATTTGGTTTTTAATCTCTTAAGGTACATACGTAGCTCTAAATTTTTTTAATATAATCTCAAAAAATAATTCCTTAATATAATATAGATCGAATTTTTTTAAATGGAGAATTAAATAGTATTGTTCTTTACTCTTCAGCTTTAAGATGCACTTATATTATGTTGTATATTGTAGTTTCTATTAAAAGTATGTCTTTTAAAACTTTTATTCCTTTTCTAATTCAGAACTTCCCAATCTACATACTGTGAAAGCTCTCCGGGACAGGACAGCTAGGCAAGGTGCTGGTCCTCTGGATCCTACAAATACTGTGTCTTCTGAATGGGCTGTAGCATGGGGGAAAAAGTTGGCAAGTCCTGCTCTGAAAACTGCTAATTTGTGTTTAAAACAGAAGGAGTAGTTCTACTCTTAATTCTCAAGTTCAGGAAAATGAAAGTTTGATGTCCTTTATTCAGGGGAAATCAATCCAGGGACTGGGGGAGTAAAGTACCTCACAAGCAGTAGAGCACTTTTCCTGAGGGATTTTGGGCAAGGTCTTATAGAGCATTAGATGAGCAACTCAAATGCAGGGCATGATTGGCTAGGAGGTCAGGGATTTCCTTCATAAGGATAGCAGTTCTTCTTTTCTAGAGTAAAGTCAGCTGACTAAAGCTGAGCTGGAGGATTGTGATCTGTGTGTGTATGTTCAGTTCCTTTGGCAGTGAGGTGTTTTCTCTAAGTGCAGGCTGATTTAGGTTTACATTTGTGGCACCGGCCAGGACACAGGGGCAGCCTGCATTTCGTGGGTCCCAACATACAAATTACCTTTATCACAAATACATAACTATTGTAGTCTTATATTAGGTGTGTTCCCATACCTTACATAAAATGCATGTAAACTTATTTCAGTATAGTATTATTTAGGAGTCTTTAGGAGTCTTCAGACTTTCACTTGCAAAATTCCTAAAAGAATTTTGACAAACAGTATTACCTTACACATTTTAACGCTGACATCTAAAATATTTAAATACATTTGCAGCAACGTGGATGCTCCTGGAGAATGTCATTCTAAGTGAAGTAAGCCAGAAAGAGAAAGAAAAATACCGTATGAGATCACTCATATGTGGAATCTTAAAAAAAACAAACAAACAAAGCATAAATACAAAACAGAAATAGACTCACAGACATAGAATATAAACTTGTGATTGCCAAGGGGGCTGGGGGTGGGAAGAGATAGACTGGGATTTCAAAATTGTAGAATAGATAAACAAGATTATACTGTATAGCACAGGGAAATATATAAAAGATCTTATGGTAGCTCACAGAGAAAAAAATGTGACAATGAATATATATATGTTCATGTATAACTGAAAAATTGTGCTCTACACTGGAATTGGACACAACATTGTAAAATGATTATAAATCAATAAAAAAGTTTAAAAATTTTTTAAATAGAAGTTTACATAGTTGTAAAGAGTAATCTCTGTTAGTTGTAAACATTGACTTTTAAATAAATCTAATAAAATTTAAATACCATAGCAATTTCTTACCTGCCATTTATTCATACAGGTGATTTGAAAAAACAGACTTTAAAAGATAATTACGAAATTCAGATTTGGACAGGATGTTAGTATCAAAACGTTGATTTTATAAAATGTGATAATGGCATTATGGTTCTATAAGAAAATGCCCGTCATTTTAAGAGATATATTCTAGAATATATACAGTAATTGGCTGGTACACATTTTGACTTACAACACCCCTCAAGTTTTCTTGAGGTTTTAAAACAGCACCTTTCTAAAACCAGTGGTCAGGTTAATTAGCTGCCTTGCAGTGAAATGGAATGTAGGAAACAGCCGTCTTATGAAAGCTAGTCTTTACCTTTCTTGATGCTAGTCATCTCCCTCTGTTTCTGCATTTTTTAAAGGATTCTCTTTGCTCTCATATCACTCAAGACCAACAACTAGAAATATTCTTGTTGCAAAATCAATAATTATTAAGCCTCAGGAACATACCTTGCTTCTTAAGGTCTCTCTTACCTAAAGTACCCTTTTAACTGCTATTAGGTTCCAAACAGATGAATGAGGAAGAAGGGTCAGGCCAGATTTGCCTGGGCGGTCTTTGGGAAAAGACAAACCCATTTTTGTATGTATGTCCGTTCACACAGGTGACATGTACAGCCATGATGGAAATGCTGATGAGCCAGAATGGGTAAAGACAGAGAGAGAACAATTTGTTGAGTTTCGAGATAAGAACCATGATGGGAAGATGGATAAGGAAGAGACCAAAGACTGGATCCTCCCCTCAGACTATGATCATGCAGAGGCAGAAGCCAGGCACCTAGTCTATGAATCAGACCAAAATAAGGTAAGTCTGGCCAGAGCCAAACAACCTACAGCGATCAAAGTCTTTTTCTAGGAGATTGCCTAAAAAATTTCTGTTGAGGTACATAGAGCATTTAAGGTCTTAATTAGTCTTAATCTGTTGTGGATCTAAAGTTGGAGATTGAACACTTAAAGGACAGCACTAGCTTGCTGATCTCATTTTAGAAATCCCTTTGCCCAGTGTCCACAGCATTGGATGGATTTAGGCCTCAGAAAAGAGCCTCTGGACATAGCCTGTGCCTAGCATGCATCGTCTGCTATCTCTGGAACCCCAAGAAATTTTCTTTGCTTTTTTGTTGTTGTTATGTCCTTTGTTCTTTATCTATTACAGGCTCATTTTGCTACTCAAAGCTGATTATTTTCTTCTTAAATCAAATATGCTTTTTAAAATTAAGTCCTTTGTAATGGGTTCTCTGAAGCCTGTTAAAATTACCCTTGATCAGTTATCTGAGGCATTCGGTTCATTAAGAATGGTGTTATCACTGAGCCCTGTCACTTTTTTCAGAGATTTGAATGCTGTCCATTTTATTTAGGTTAATCTTTGGTTTTCATGCAGTTTCTTATCATTGAGCCTTTTTAAGGGTCAATCTGTTTTGAGTTCTTGCTCAGTCACTTCAGTAGCCAGATGCTGTGTCCTGGGGTAATGTGAGAAAGGGAAACGCAGGTAGTCATCCCTTGGGAATCTGGCCTAGATAATCCTTGAAATAAGTGTCTGAGCCTTTGTTTCGGATTGTGTCTGGAATCTGATTGGTGGCTAGGGCATAGTGGGGGTGAGGACTGTGCTTGATATTAGCAGATATCATTGTCCTCTTAGACAATGACTTGAGTCACTTTGAAGTATTTTACCAGGCTCTCCTTGACTCTTATTTACCCATATCTAGGGGAGGACCCATATTTTGCTCGAAAGGGAGTTTTCTCCTCAGGAAACAAACCCGTATCCCTAGCATTGAGTTACTGAACTATATCATTGCCATCCTTCCACTTTTAAATTTCTTGATAAGAAAAATGTATTAATTGCTATTTTCTTTCCTCTTTGTGTGTGTGGCAGGAGGGTGGGGCAGAGGGCAGTGAGGATTGAGTTCACATTTGATTTAGTGGGAATTTGAATCTTAAATCTTCACTAACCCCTACTATACTATAGCAGTGTTTCTAAATTTGAAATACATTTTGCCTCAATTCAATATTCTCTCTAATTTCAGGATGGCAAGCTTACCAAGGAGGAGATTGTTGATAAGTATGATTTATTTGTGGGCAGCCAGGCCACAGATTTTGGTGAGGCCTTAGTACGGCATGATGAGTTCTGAGCTACAGACAGAGGAACCCACGTTTCTTTGAAAGTAATTTATTTTTACAGCTTCTGGTTTCACATGAAATTGTTTGCGCTACTGAGACTGTTATTACAAACTTTTTAAGACATGAAAAGCTGTAACAAAAATGATCCCGTCCCCATTCCTCCTCCTCTCTGAGGGACCGGAGGGAAACCGTGCTTCTGAGGAACAACTCTAATTAGTACACTTGTGTTTGTAGATTTACACTTTGTATTATGTATAACATGTGTGTTTATTTTTGTATTTGTTCTCTGGTTGGGAGTATGATATGAAGGATCAAGATCCTCAACTCACACTTTGTAGGCAAACATTAGCCCTTCACTCTTTCTCAACCCTTATCATATGATTTTTATAATTCTGACTTAATTTTTAAGCCTGAGATCAATAAGAAATGTTCAGAAGAAAGAAAAGGGAAGAATTGTTCCCCACGATATATATTTAGAGAGAGAACACTTGAACTTGTCGTTTGAAAAGTATATTTCATAAGTAGTATGGGCCACATACTCCGTTCAGTTGCTCAAGGTCCAGCAGCTGATCCTGGCGGTACCTGGGCAAGGACAGAGCCCTGTGCTGTAAGAAAGCTTGACTCAATTTGATTTCATTCTTTCTTTTTTATTTTTCCCCCTTTCCTGCAGGACTAGCTGTTTGCTAATTTTGTCAAGCACAGCTGTGGTGGGAAGAGTGGGGCCAGTGTCTTGAAAATCAATCAAGTAGTGAGCATGATCTCTTTACAGAGCTATACATAGAAACAGCTGGAAAACTAAAGGAAAAATACAAGTGTTGTCAGGGCACACACTTTTTTTCTGGGTGAGCATCTGTTGGAGTGCTCAAGACTGTCTTGCCTATTCAATCACTGTAAGTGCCCCATTCAGCTCCTATTTCCCCAGGTGTTCCAAGGAATTGATCTTGCTTTCACTACAGTTAAAATGTACTCCTTTCCAATCATGTCATTGAAAGTGCCTTTAACTAGAGAAATGATCACTGGATGAGGATTCTCTTAAGAAACCCTAAGATAAAATAAAGAGAAGATTATTTGGACCACCTTAAATGAAAGCTTAGAACCTCCCGGTGTAGTGGGGATTTTTTTTCTTCCCTTTCTCTTTTGAACGGTGGTTAAATAGCAGTATTAGTTAGAGGCTTGGTTGCAGTGTTCTTATCTTGTGGGCTGGTTTTCAAAAACCACATGCTGCTGAATTTACCAGGGATCCTCATACCTCAGAATGCTAACCACTTACTACCAGGCCTGTTTCTGTGTCAGCTAGAGAGCTTGAGCTAAGACTCAAAGATGAAAGGGCTCTTTGGTTTGAGGACCATTGCTCACCCTCCTGCCTTTGACCCATCACTCCCTATGTCCCCATCTCTCCTCCCCACTGCCAAAAAAAAGTTTATCATGGATCAACAGATTGCCAGTCCTTATCAAAGAGAGGGACATAGAACGAGCTGAAGAAACCATCTTCTGTACCCAACTCACTTTACCTGTATTTTACGTAACGGGAAACTGACTTTTTTGGTCCCTTTCATACAGATGGACCTCTTTTGAGAAGAATTGTTATATTCTAAATTTTTAGCCCTCAGGTTACTAAGATAAATATATATATATATATATCTAACCTTTATTATTTCATATATCTTTCTGGATAATTCATTCAGGTGGTGCTGGGTGATTATTATAATCTGAACCTAGGTGTATCCTTTGGTCTTCCAGAATCATGTTGAGGTGGGCTGCTTGGCCTGGTAAAAAGCCAGATATCGTGTAACTTCACCCCAGCCTTTGCATCGAGCTCTTGAGAGTGGATACACTCTTTTAACCCTGATACAAGGGAATAGAAATTCTCTGCCTTCCAGATTTCCCACTTTATTGTTAAGAAGACCAGAGTGGGGAGGGTATAGCTTAGTGGTAGGGCATGTGCTTAGCATGCACAAGGTCCTGGGTTCAATCCCCAATACTTCCACTAACAAAAAAATGAAAACACAGGAGACCAGAGATAATTAATAATGCCACCAACCCTGGCTTGGAGAGGGCACATCATGAATTGTGTGGCAAGAGAGCCTCGCAGCTCACTAGGTACAGAGAACCCAGGCCTTATTTTAAAGTCATGCACTTAGAAAGCAAACCTTCATCTGCTAAGACAGCAACTTCTGGATGCTGGGTGCTCATCAGTAAGCATTGTACTCTTATCTCTAATGATCCCCCTGGACAATTTTTTTTTTTTTTTGGTTAAAATCAAGCCTGAGGCTGGTGAACAGTAGCTACACACCCACACTGTGTGTTCTGTGAATGCTAGCTCTCTTGAATTTGAATACTGGTTATTTTTTATAGAGTGTAAACCCAGTTTTATATTCTATAATGCAAACAGGTACCTTATCTGTTTCTAAATAAAACTGTTTACATTCATTGTGGAGTATGTATGTCCTTTATTTTCTTAAGAAATGGTACTCTTGCTTAGAATTATTGGTGCTATAAAGTGTCACAGAAAAAGAGCTCTCGCAGGTTTACCATACCCCGTCCCCAACCCAGAGAAATTACTACTTTCTCCCAAATTGGTTACTCTTTTCTTCTATTCCTGAAATCTTCTAGCATCCTTCTCATTACAGCTATAACCCTTCTCTGCTTCCCTTAGGCCATATAAGTGGAGAGGAGCCCAGCTGCTCATTACATGATTGTCTGATGCCAAACACAAGCCATTTCTGAATGTACACACATTTATCTTGATTTTTATTTCAGAAAGGCTCTTCATGGGGTGGCTGGGGGAGTATAAAGTAAAACAGTTTTTTGCACGTTTTTGTATAGTTTATAAATGGTATTAAGATGTGCAAATTCATTTTGAGTACATAACAGGGATTAAGCTATTAACTTTAGTAAATACACGGCTTAAGACAGATGTATAGGTTTAGTCAAATAGGAGGTTGGTGGAAAGGAAGCACCTGGAATAATTCATGCTGGCTCGGGGGTTTATGGCCATGGCTGTCCCTGCCAAAGCTATAGCAACTGCTGGCAGAGCATAAGAAAGTTCTTTCAAACACATAATTGGGACCTACTAAAAGGCTTATTTTATTTTTTTAATGTCTCCCATTTCTGAGGTGTTTTCAAAAGTTTATTGTAATTTGTATCATCTCTGAACAGATTCTTCAGTAGGAAAAAAATGTTAATAAGGAAAATAACTGTCCATACAATGAAAAATTAGCCATAGTTGCATTGTATTTTGATATTTGTTCTCCAAGTGCTGTAGACTGCCACTGAAGAGTAGAAACTGATGATTGTTGAAGTGGCCTTTGGGGTGGTCTGATGCAGACCCAGCTGGAACAGTAGCTTTGTGTAAGTAGGAAGGAAATAGTAGGAAAATGGAAAATTGATGCCCCAGATGACTATCACTCCCCTTCCCTTTTTCTGTGTTGTTAGTAGTTTGGTTTGACAGAGAAAATAGAAATTTCCTTAAATGTAAAATCCTAGTTGCTGCAAATAGGCCAGTGTGGCTCCTTAGTTGGGGCCAACTTGGCTGGAAGAGACAGTAGACACTTCCGTTTTCTGGGAACTGGACATGTCAGACTCATCTGTCATGGACTTTCCACACACCATCTCCATGATGCAAGCTCGGAACTGAAGGAAAAGAGCAGAATTGGAGATAGTCCCCTGGGCAGACCAGTACAGAGGAGATAACATCAGGAAGCATGGGGGAAGAAAGATCACATTCTTTGTGTCACCAAAGCCTCCTCCAAATGCCCTATACCCAGCATCTCCTCAGGTAGTTTTGAATATATCATCTCAATCCTGACAGCTAGCTATAAACCAGGCTAAGGCTACTTGCTACCCCTGGGTCTACAATAATCCCTACACATTCTGGCTAACTCTGAGACCTCACTGTTCGGAAACCTCATGAACCAGACTGCGTGACAAGAGCACTGTCAGAAGTGGCCCCAGAATGGCCCTGCCCACCCACTCCACTATTACTAGAAGATGCTCCCAACTGGGAAAGGACTGCCAATTCTCTTTCTCTCCAAGAGGTTTCATGTTCGTTTTTAATCCATCTCTGGAGCTGAGAAAACAAAGTAACAATTCTCAAAGCAGAGTGTTTGCCTTATAAGACAGGAACCCTCCTAGATTCATCTGAGTTTGAGTTATTAGATTCAGAATTTGGGACAGGAGGCCACCTGGTACCTTCAGATGATAAGCTGTTTTAGAAATTTATGCATGTGCTGTGATTTCTGTGCTTTACATAAATGTTCCTGCAGCCTAGAAGTTGGAAAGGATTAAGAACTCATGAAATGGAAGGACTATTTATTTAGGGGAATTGTCAGTCTATCAGTTTTTTCAATGAAACAGTCTTTTCACTTCTCCTCCTGCCCTTTAGAGCAACTTGATTTTTGTGGCTCAAGTTGTCTTCCCTGGGTTGTGATCTTGTCTTGATGACCACATCTTCACCCCTGTGCTTACCAAGTGCTTTCCAGCCAATTAAAGGTTTCCATGGTTTCCCCTGTTCACCACTAGAAAGCCTCTGAGTAGAGTCCAAGATGATCTGAATTAAAAGTCATTGTTGGAAGAACCAGTTCTCATGGGCCAGGGTCTCGGAGGAATGTAAACAGAGAGCTTTACCTGCTTATTCATGAAGCAGTAGATGATGGGATTGTAGACACAAGCACTCTTGGAGAAGAAGGCAGGAATGGTGACTAGCCGTAAGTCCACCCCATGGTTACGGTTGTTGACTATATACATGGCCAGGGCAGCGTATGGCGTGTAGCAGAGACAAAAGGATCCCACCATCATTACCACCATGTGGCTCACCTCCCGCTCAGCCTTCTGGGTGGACGCTGACTCCTGCTGTTGAGCTGCAACCTGAGAAGAGCACAGAAAACATCGCGCCCTCTTCTCCCTGGTCCTGATCTCCCAGATCCTTGGACCCTTTTCTACCAGGGGCTATCTGTTCTAATTGTCTCTCCTCTGTCCCACCTTCTGGCCTAGTCCCTCTGGCTCCCATTCCTTGAGGAAGGCAAGATGGAGGCAGCTCTCTGATCTGTGACATTGGAAAACAACCCATGCATCTCTTGACAGACCCGAGCAGGGATGACTCCACCTTATTCTTCATTCTATTTCATCATCTCCCTGTCCCCACTTCCTTCACTGCTTTTTGATACCCCTCTACCTGGCTATGGACATTTCCAGCTGTTTGATGTGCTAGAGCACTCACCCACTCTTCCCTGTCACCTAGAGCCCTCTGACCCCTTCTCCCCTGACCCTCACAAAAGCCACTCACAGCTCTGAGGGCCCCCAGCAGCTGAGAGTAGGAGAAGCAGATGAGAGAGAGAGGCACAATGTAGCAGAAGATGAAGAGGAACCAGGTATAGTACTCGCTGTAGTATTTGGTGCCCACGGTGTACCAGTCGGGACCACAGGAACACTGCAGGCCCTCAGGCAGGTACCTGCAAGGGACCAGGTGCTTGCTCATTGCGAGGCTCACTGCAAGAGTTAGAGGAATGGGAGTGGAGGTTCCTGGATTGTGTTCTCCACTAAGAACCTGGAGTGACTTCAGGCAGGGAGTATTTTCTGTCCTTACTAGCAAGCTTTTAGCAATTCCAACTGCAGAGTAAACTTTAGCCCTTCTTTCCCACAGCCCTTTCCCTTGTCTGTCCCACCAGTTCTTTAAAAATTAGAGGTCAAAGACTAGACCCAACTCTCTTCCCACCCTCACAACCTGAGCTTCTAGCTAAGTTAGCACAACTGCCCCGCAATCTCACCGGCTCCAGCCAAAGAACGGTGGGATGGAGACGCCAACACCAATGATCCAGGTGGCCACAACCACCATCACTGCGTGCTTGGAGCTGAAGCGGAAGTTGCCGAAGGGTTTACAGATGATAATGTAGCGCTCAAAGGCCAAGAAGGCCAGTGACCAGCCTGTCACCAGACCTGTGATGAAATGTGAGGGTAATGGAGTAAATAGCCCCACTCATCCTGACAGAACACAGAGCAGAATACAGGGGTGGAGAAAGCACAGGGGCAGAGGGCTGGGAGGAGGGTTGGACTGATGATGAGTCAAGCAGAGTTTGGGACTCAGGTGGTCAGACTTCTGGTCTGGGTTGCTTTGCACCTCAGTATTCAAAAGAACACCAAACTTCTATCCCCCAGACTCCTCTTGAGGGGCCCACTTTAACCCAACAGCCTGGTCCCTGGCTCCAATCCTGGAGCAGAGTCCTTTGCTTCCCCCCAGCCCCCGTCTCCCGCAGTACCTGCTGCAGTGCCCAGGAAGGCCTCCATAGCACAAACACGGCGCCCAAAGACGAAGTATCCATAACAGCTGGCTACAAAGACGCAGAAGACAGAGAACATGCAATAGATGAAGCCCCCCAGGGACACGTTGACCAGAATATAGTTGAGTGGCTGCCGCAACTTTCTGTAGCGCAGTGTGGCTATCAGCACCGTGGCATTGAGTGGCGTCCCTACAAGGAATACAAAGCCCATGAAGGCTGCCTGGAGGCGGAAGGCCCAGATAGGGGCGAGGTGGTACTGAGGCCCATCCCACGGTTTCACCGAGGAGATGTTCTTGAACAGATAAAACTCTTCCTCCTCTGACATTTTGCTCATGGGATGTCCCCCACCCGCTCTGATTCCTCTTATAGCTCATCCTCCCACCACCACTTCTCCCCCACCCTGCTAAAGGACTCTCCTCCAAAGCCACTTTCAGGCTCCCTGAAAGATCAATACTGATCCTAAGCCTCCTAAGAATGAAGTTTGGGATTAGAGACCCCAAACCCTCACCTAAACCTCCTTTCGTGGCCCCAAAGCCGATTGTGTGTTCTTCAGAGGATAAAAGATTGGGCTCAAAGAATCTGGACATGCAATGCTGGGTGCTGGAATGAATAAGAGTGGGCTCAATGGGGCCTGGGCAGGTGCTGACCCATATTTAATAAAGGTCCTTCCACCCCTTTTTTCCTCTGAGTGGAACTATCAAGGGCACCCCTCTTTGTTTGGCTCAAACACCACTACATCCCTACAGGTGTCTGCACCCCGCCTGCCCCTTTGTGGACAGTACCCCTTAAGTTTCCCTCTCCAGGGATCTTGGGCTCACAGCCAGCCTGGGAACCAGCCTCAGGCTGTGGGAAGGGGCAGGGAATGGACAGTGCCCTGGAGCGCCTTAGTAACAGCCTTCATGGAACAGTTCAGGGGCAACTCGACAATGCCTAGAGGTCTAAGGCATCCCAGGCTGCCAGTTTCTTCATGGTGAGTCTACCCAGAGAGGGTATTTTTCCTACTCAGCCCTCCCCCAGCCAGGTCGAGGTTGGTTGGCTCACTGTCTCTCTCATGCCATGTTCACACCTGCCCCTGTCCTTAGCTCAGCAGTGCCCAAGCTGCCAGTCTTTCTCCTGTCTCCCCATCCAAGCCCGGCCCCGCTCTCAGCCTGACTCGGAAAGTCCTCTGCCAGGAAGCCCACCCCAGAGACCCCAGCTCTGCTCTAAGCTCTGCTTGCACTTACACTCAACACTACACTTCAGCCCTTATGAGTGTATCTTCTTCCCCACCTCAGTAGACTACAGATATATAGATAAAAGTGACTCATTTTAAATATATATAAGTTAAAAGTGAAAGGATGGCTTGGTAATGGCAAGGTAGTTTTTATCAGATGAATCCTCTTATAGGTAAAAGTTATAAACTCTAGAAAAAATATGAAAAACAACTATTTGAAAGCACTGTAGAGTACTCCCAAAGAAGGCAGAAACTGAGAGACTCAACCCTTGAATGAACAGAGCCACCTGCAATCTATACTCAAATGATTTTTTTTCCTGAATACACTCCCCATCTAAATGGTGAGGGACAGCTCGAACTCAAGCAAAATCCCAGCCTTTATTGGCTTGTAGAGTCAAAAGATAGTCTGAGACTCCAAAGCAGCTGAAAATTGAAGGTAGGTTTCCTGGAATGAAGGAGGCCACAGAAGGGGAAACCTTCAAATCTGCATATAAACACCCCGCAAATCCTAGGCTGACTACTGAGCTATGCATGGAGGAGTCACCAAGGAGCCCAGCAAAAGGCAAGAGCCGAAGATCTGAAAGCTGAGCAGAGACTGTGGCTGCTACCCACTGCAGCAGAGAAAGACTTTATGTCTGATTCCTTCCAAGTTAGAGGAGCTGGGCAAACGCTTTGGGCTTTCCATTTAACACTCCCTGAAGGCCACACTTTAGGATTTTAATCTATGTCCCTTGAATCCTGCCTGAGCTAGAAAGACTAGATGGAGACGTGTCAGCCATTTCTGAAACACTGACATTTCCAGGCACAAGAGTGTGCATGTGTGCATGCACACACACACTCCACACAGACACTCACCCACAGGCTAAATTCTTGGCAGAGGTTCCTGGTGAGATCCAGATAAGGGTCCAGGAATTGCAAGGCCACTTGTTCTCCATTGGATTGCCTGAGTCAGCACACCTCTTGCCCTGGGCAGGCCCTTAGGGCCAGGGCCACAGGCTGCCCCTGAAGGCAGTAGTTTAAGTGCCTCTCCCTGGGCAGGGCACATGGCCACTTGTTGGCCTGGGCTGAGTGGAGTGAGTCAGCCTCAGCTGTCTGCAGGACTCTGCTGAGATGCCCACCTCTGCAAATGGTTTGGACAGGAGCCTGCAAGGGCAGCCCCTGGGCTTGGCTTGCCAACCCAACCGATATGGGTAGAAGACACTCAGGCCCTCTTACTTCCACTAACTACTCAGGACAGCTGGCTGCATCTTTGGCCTCGGCTGGTACTGTCCTGACACTTTGTCTCTTTCCACCCTATTCCACCCCACATCAGAAGGAGGGGCCATAGGCCCAAGCTAAGAGCAGTCCAGACACAACTAAAATAGGGCAGATGCCCCTGGGGGACTTAGGCCAAAAAGTACCCTATGCAAGCATAGAGTCTCACTGGTATCTAAGTAGGAGACAAAAAACTTTTCAGAGTCATTGAAGCCATGAAGTAGGAGGGGAGATTTTGAGGAGGGGGCAGGTGGTAAAGGAGAAGGGCAATGATTTAAAAAAAAAAAAACCCAAAACTGGAGACATTTGAGGTACAGTAGCCCTCTATCCAGATTCCGCATCACAGGTTCAACCAAAATATTCAAAAATTTAAAAAATTTCAGAAAGTTCCAAAAAGCAAAACTTAAATTTGCCCTATGCAGGCAAATATTTACATAGCATTTTCATTGTACTAACTATTTACATTGTGTTGGGTATTATAAGTAATCTGGAGATGATTTAAAGTATCCGGGAGGATGTGTGCAGATTATATGCAAATACTACACAATTTATATAAGGGACTTGAGCATTATAAGATTTTGGTATCCACAGAGGTTACCATGGATATTGAGGGACAACTGTACATTTAATATATATACTGTACCTTTTTCAGATTTAAATTTACTTTATTAATTTAGGAACATGATAATACATTAAGGCTTTACAGAAGATCATGTTAGGTACATTTAGACCCGGGTTTCTCAACCTCAGCACCATTGACGTATTGGATCAGATAATTCTTTTGTTGGTGGGTGGCTGTCTTGTGCAATGTGGGATGTTTAACAGTATCCCTGGCCTCTAGATGCCAGCGGCACTACCACCACCCTAGTCATAATGACCAAACATGTCTCCAGACACAAACGTCCCCTAAGAGGCAAAATTGCCTCCTGCTCCCCTCCCGTCCTGTTGAGAACCGTTGATTTGGATTTAGACTTATAAAATAGATAAACAACTGGGTTCTACTGTATGTATAGCACAGGGAACTATATTCAATACATTATAATAACCTATAATGAAAAAGAATATATAAATTTGTGTAACTGAATTACCATGCTGTACATCAGAAACTAACTCAACATTGTAAATCAACTATACTTCAATTTAAAAAAGAAAAGAAAAAATTTGGCAATTAAACCACTTCACCCCAGATGGGACTCAAATCCCCAGAACCCCAAAAAAAGAAAGAAAGAAAGGAATATGACCACTCTGGGAGCTCACTATCGATGGACCACACATTCGTGCTTTCTAGCAGCTATTCATTTACATAATTCAGTGTCCAGAAAGTAAACACAAACCAACTGTTCTTCAGATTATGACAGACAAGCATGGGGGTTCACAAAGGAGACATTGGTGTGATATAATAAACAATGTCCTCAACAGCATTCCTGAGTAGCACGACGACCAGTCTCACAGGACTGGGTCTACTGCCATTACCCTCAATATGGGCTCTGTACAAAGCACAATTCAGAACTGGACATAAACCAGAACCATTCGGCTGGGGGCCAAATACCAACTCTGCCCGGCTGCTCTGACCCAGAGGACATTTCAATTCTCTGGAGGCTTGAAAGGCATTTCTCCTGATCCCCTCTAATTGTTGCTTCTCTCTGCTTAGTTTTTTATAATTTCATTTCTGTTTTCAGTGGATTATATATGTACCCAGGGCTCAAAATTCAAAAAGGACAAAAGAATGTCTGGTGAAAAATACATTTCTTTCCCACCCAGGCTCCCAGGTCCCCTCTCTAGAGGCAACCAGTGTTTGCTTTTCGCTGTGTTTTTGATGTGTAGGAGGTGACAATGAGCTTGAAATGATGTGTTGTGACAACGTTGTCTGTTAAATACTGCCCCCTCGCCATAAGGCTCTCCAGACAAGTGGAGAGATAAGGGAAAGGTCCACAGGCTGTTGTGAAAATAAGGAATCCTCCAAGGATTTGTCTGAACAAATGCTATCCTCATGCCTGGGAGGAAGGGGAAGAAACCCCCAGAGGCAGAGCCATGACTCTCCCTAGAGAATTGCATCTGCGGCTTTGAAACACACAGACAAATGAGTCAGTGAGGTCCTAAAATCCTACTGCCTAGCTCAAGGCCACAGTAATTTTAGCCTGGAAAACAACGCATGGCAGGTGCCAATGGATTTCCACCAGAGTAGCGCTCCTCTCCCCTGACCAGCCATCCTGGAGGCATTTGAAAGTGTGTGGGGTTGGGATGGGGGCGGGTGGTATTATGGCTGCAGGCAAAGAGGGGGTTACTGGTATTGAGGGGGCAGGACACTGCTCTAGGCAGGCCACACCAAGAAGAATGATCTTGCCTCAAATTCCAATAGCACCCCCAGAGAGAAGCCCTGGCTGGGACCCAACCCTGGCCTCAGCCCTGAAACATTCTCAGCAAGGTTCTCCTGGAGCCCTTGCTTAGAGCAACCTCACCCCTGGCTCACCCAGCAAGAGAAACAACTAGGGAATGTGTGCTGAGGTAATGGAATGACGTGTTGAGTGGCTTTTATTTATAAGCCAGTTTAAAGCCGGAGAACAGCTACCCAAAAAAAGTCTTCTTGGTTCTAGGATAGATGAGCTGTTGCCTTTCTCTCTGGCCATGATTAGTTAGCAGAGCGAGTCATCTAGTCCAGACACTCCTGGATGGAGATAATAAAACTTTATCCCCTGGGTACAAAGGAATGTTGGCCACTCCGTTCTCTAAAGTGAAGGCCATTCTTCCCTCTATTCAGCAGACGGGTTGGTTCATTAGGAAGCCTGATTTTGGATGGAGGGTGGGAAGGGTTTCTTCAGGCTCGTGGTTTTTATCTCCAGCCCAGTGATGAGGAGTCACTTCTATATCTGTTGCCACTGGGTTTTTTTGTGCACACTCCTGACTTCCTTTCTTTCGTTCATTCACATGTTCATTTATTCCACAAATGTGTGCTAAGAGATGCCTGCAACAGTTGTTCTGTGAGGATGAAATGAGATTAATCTGGTCAAGTGCTTACACAAGGCCAAGCACCCAGAAATGCTTGGGAATTGTCTGTATTTGTCCGCAGGATTGCCAAGTGCCAGACACAGGGCCAGATCCAAAGGTCAATGAGACAGGTCCCTGTCCCAGCCCCCCACCCGGAGCTCCAGGCCTCACAGAGGGTGGCCCCCGCTCCCGGAAGTAAGCAAGGGTCCTGGGGGTGTGATGGCTGTGGTATGGTGGCAGCACTAAAGAGAGAGCTTGGTGGAGCCTACTGAGGGCTCCTACAAGGCCCCAGTTTCTGAGGTGTGACCTCCTCTGTCACTCTTATTTGGGAAACCCCAGCCTGAAGAGCCCCCACCCAGGCCACCCTGAGCCGATTGGCAGGTTCTTCTCTGCAGCCTCCCTGGGCAGGATGAGGTGGGGTAGGGACAGCACGTATTTACAGGATGTATTCCCATCTCTGGTTTTCTAGAAAGTCTGAGTAGCAGCGTGTACTCCATTTCAAACAGGCTTTGGATTCAGATAAATGGGCTTCTTATAAGCTGAATTTAGGCAAGTTTCTTTTTCTTACAGTGAGGTGACAGCCATCTCACAAGGCTGTTACGAGGTTAAGCAGGATCTGTAAAGCTCAGATCACACCACTCAGCCCACGGTGAGCATTAAGTGGCAGCTTTCTTATTGTGTATTTTCTCCCCGTCCTCATGTTGCCATCATAATAACCCCTTTCTTTGTACAGCGCTTTACAGTTTGCAGAGTGCTTTCACATATTATTTCTCTCCTGATCCTCAAATTGCCCTATAAGGCATCCCGGGCAGGTGTTACTTCCCAACTGACAGATGAAGAAACAGTAATTTAGCAAACGTCACCTAATCAAGGGTGATCTGGGACAGACTTCTCAGTCCTCACCTCTGAAGCTGATGAGTTTGGGGGACTTTTTTTTTTTCTGGTGGTCTGATCATGAAGTAAGAAAGCAGTGTGCTTCTTCATGGTGCAGGAGTTGCCAGACAGGCCCCCAGCCCCTGGGGCTCCCGGAAGGGGAGGTGACTGGAGCCGGGCTCCTTCTTCCTCAGCAGCATCCCTAGAAACCCCACCTTTCAGCCCTGGGGGAGAACTGGTTGGCTGTGGGGAAGAAAGGGCCTTGCCTGGAACATGGGGCATCTGTGTGACTCTGCGGTGGGCCGGGGAGGAGCAAGAGAGAGCCGAGGGGTGAGGCCGGCTGGAGTGCAGCCGGCCTGGGCTGGGAGCCAGCCTGGAAGAAGAGAGGCCGTTTCTAGGAACCACAAACTGCTGCGGCTGCTGATGTGGCAGGAAAGGCACATCTGGCAAAGTATAATTATCAGTGGCTCGTTGGTCTAGGGGTATGATTCTCGCTTAGGGTGCGAGAGGTCCCGGGTTCAAATCCCGGACGAGCCCTCCTTTTTAAAATTTTTTCTCTTTTTCTGTCCCCCTTTCCCTGCCACACGTGTATACACTACCTGCCCTTTTAAAAGTAGAAGCAGAGATGGCCCAGTGGTGACTAAATAAAGGGACCCTGAGGACAAGCTACCAGTCAGTCTCCCCATTAGCCATGTATATACCACTGAGGCCAAACGGAGCAGGAGGGAATTAATATAGCTCCAGGAGCTGAATCCAGAGCCAAAGTGTTGCCTTGTGTTAGGCAGAAAGCCTCTCAGAGAGCCTCAGGTCAAGAGTAAGTGATCAGGACAATTTGGGAGGTGGGCCTGAGCTAGAGGTCAAGATAAGGCCAACTTTCTATGTAAAACCCAAGCTATGAAATGCATTGGCTTCAAAGTCCAAAAGCTAGGATTAAAGTTACAATTCTGAATCTCAGCTTTCCTCTTAGTAAAATGGGGACAATAATACTCATTTCTCAGAGTTGGGAGGATTAAATCAGAAATTACATGTAAAAACCCTTTGCAAACTATAATATACTGTTAGGAATACTACTAAAGGTAAAAAGGATTTAGAGAGGAAATTCTGGCTACATGACAGACTGAACTAATGTAGTTCTCTCTTCACCCAGTGTCCCCTAAAACACAGAGAAATACTGCATAAAACAGAATTTAAAAATTAAAATATGAACAACTGCAAAATTGGTTTTAAAAGGGAAATCCCCAGATATCAGAATTTAAGGACTACAAAACAAGAAGGAGGAGGAGGAAGAGGAGGAGGGAGAGACGAAGAAGGGGAAAGGGCTAACACAGTGGCCCATGGTTCATTTCAGACGCAAATCACAGATATATCCCAGGGAACTGGAGATGCGTTTTAATGGTTTCAGATATAGGATATGTGGCCTCAGCCAACCTGAGACAAGGAGCTGGGACTGAATATCCTGCATAAATCTCAGAACATCAAAGTTCTACCTTGTCCATAGAAAGAAGACTAAAAATGATATACACCAGCCCAAGGAAGCAGAGAAAAGGGATAGAAATACAAGTCCTTCTATAAACTTTTTTTGCTAAAAAGAGTTTAGCTGCCAATTGTTATCTTTGTAGGCAAACAAGGTTTTTTTTTTTTTTTCTGGTTGGTTGCTTTTAAGATTTTTCTCTTTCTCTTCAATATTTTGCAGTGTGTTTATAAGCTCAGTTCTAAACCCGAGGACTGTATTTTTCTTCCATTTTGGAAAATACGCAATCATTATCTATTGGAATATTACATTTCCCTCATTCTCTGTCGTTTTCAGGAATATGTGTACAATATAACACCATTTAGATATATTTTTTAAAACACGCCAATCAGGATTCTCTGTTGTTTGTGGATACATGTATTTAAGTAAAACTGTAAAACCATAAATAGAAGGGCTATCTTGGGTTATTTCTTAATTAAATGGGACAAGAAATGAACAGTTACTGGATTTCAGTGGTGAGTACATGGATATTCATTATGTTATTCTCTGCACTGTACTTTTTGCATATTTAAAAGTTTCCCTTTTTTTCTTTTTAATGAAAGAATCTAGGCATTTAGAAATAAGGGTAAAGGGGGATAAATGGCTGCATCAATCCTCAGAGAGGATGATCTGCTGGGATGAGATTAGGAGGGAGGCTGAGTCCTGGGTCCAGGGATTACAAGGATTAATTTAGATCATGCCCCTAAGCTGATCACCTGGCTAGCATCCCCGCCACTCCTAGCCCTTCAGAGATGCGTCCCTGGACCAGTCCACTTCCCCCCATACCTGCTAAGCCCTTTCCTCCTGCCTACTGTCTTCACTCCCACCCCTAAACTAGTACTAGTCTGGCCAGGGTTTGCCCAAATTTGGGTCCTGAGAATAGACTGATTCAGGCCTTCCCTGAATGCTCCCCAAATCAAGGATGAATGTTGAACTGCACCCCTGGAGCCAGGGAGAGATTAGTCCTAATACTCAGGATCAGAGCTCCCCGAGGAGAGATTGAACCCTTGAATGTTACAGTTGACAACTTCCTCCCCTATCCCTCCCTCCATTAGCCAAGAGGTGAGCAGTCAAGGTCAACTACTAACTGACCCTGCTGGCTCAGCCAGAACCAGAAGGAGTGGTGTTGGGGCAGAACAGTCACTCTGCTTCCAGCATTAGGCTTGGTCATTTCCCGGAACCCTAAGCCCTCCACTCTCCCAGTGCCGGCCCCTTTCCATCGTCCCTGACAATTGCCCTGCTCCCCACGTCTGGACAGGCCTCAAGTCTGTAGCAGACACTCTGGAAGTGGTCTCGGTGGGCTTGCTCAGCCTTTCCCCACAGCTGGATCGCCTTAACCACAGGGTATGGAGTGGAGCCCTGTCCCCTGGGGAGCAAATGAAACATCTTGGTCTGTGCTCACCAGTGCTCAGAGCACATACTGGGCTAGGGGTATGAGAGGGAGGAAGAAGAGAGGTAGAGAGGGACAGGTTTATAGACAACAATACTGTTAACAGGTAACACTGAACTCTTTAAATGTAAAATCATATGTAAAATGATGAGCAGAGCATTAACTGTATAGTTGGGAGATTTACCTTTACTCATTTATTCTATGTGTCAGGCAGTTTGTCAAATGCTGGAGATATAAAAATGACTAAGATAACTTCCTAGTCTTCAAGAAACTGGGCAGACAGAAAAGTAGAAACCTGACCTTGACAACCCACAGTGACTGGCGCTACCCTAGAGGGAAGGAGGACAGGGTAGAGAACAGCAGGGCCATCTAATGGGGTCAGAGTGGGGCGTCAGGAACCGCTCCTAGAGATGACTCCCAACTGAGTGTTGAAGGATAAGCAGGGGATGTCCAGGCAAAGAAGGGCTTCTCTCCTGAGGAATATGGAGAGCTTGTGAATCTGGGAGCCTGTATGAGTGACACAGACAGTATTTGCTCATGGTCTTGTGCATGGATGTGCAAGAGAAGGGACTGGTGTGTGTCCCTGGCTTAGGAATCTCCCAGTGCTTTTCTGGATGTGCTGGGACGCTCCGGTTCCCAAGTGTACCCATTTCTTTCCTGGCTGCAGAGATGTGAGAACAGTAGCTTCGTCAAGATTGGGCACCCTGTATACGTTCCTTGAATGAATGATTAAGTGAAATAAGCTCTCTGGGCTTTTACATCTCCCTTCCATGAGAGTGCAAATCAGCAATGTCCACTATCAGCATGCTACAGGGGCAGGGTGAGTGGGGGTCGTGTCTCGCAGCCCACCGGGCGCGGGGCCAGGTGGGAAGGCAGGCGGTGGAGAAAGGAGGTCTTTGGATACTACAGGGATACTAAGGACTGCGTTGGGCCACGGAATGGCCACTCCTAAGAGCGTCTCTGCTTCTGGCTTGGTGGGGGCGCCTGGAGAGCAAACGGATCAGGGCCTCATAGTTCGCATATCCTGGCCTCGGCTTCCCTCCTCCAGCCCTCAGGCAGCTCTGAGGCTGGGGCCCGCAGCCGCTGGTCCACGCTGACTGCCGAGATTGGGGTCGCCGCCCTGCTCCGTGGGGAGCAAAGGAAGTGTGAGCGTCTGCAGATTTGGAGGAAACAGGCTGGGAGGATTTGTCCATCTTCGTGCCTTTCCTCCCCCATCACCGAGCGGGATGGGGTCCTGACACACGGCGCAGAGGGGTCCCGGTGCTCAGCCGACTCTTGGTAGGACCCACTGCCAGACCAGGGGATCTGATCGCTCCCTCCGCGAGGGCCTTGGGGCGTGTCGAGGGACTTGCTCGCTCGGCCTCCCCGCGCCGGCCCGCCAGCTCAGGGTCAGGGCGCTCCGGAGGAGGGTTGGCTTCCGGGCGGCGGCGGGGGCGGCGTCAGGTGGCCGGGCCAGGCCCCGCCCCCTCGGCCGGCCGGCCCTCCCTCCGTCCACACGCGTGCCCGGCTACCGTCCCGGCCTCACGGCTGCAGCGTCTGCTCCGGGAGGCGGCAGCGGCTGCGCGAGAAGTCATGGAGGCGGGCGCCGGGGCTGGCGCGGGCGCCGCGGGCTGGAGCTGCCCGGGTCCAGGTCAGAGCGCCCCTCCCTCACCTCTCCACTGCCGCTCCTTCCTCTTCTCCATCTCTCCTCCCTCCAGACCCCCACTTCCTCTCCCCCTCCGCTGCCCCCACCTTTCCCTCCTAAGTCTTCCTCCCTCCATCCCACCCCCAACCCCGGCCCGGTCTCCATTTTTCCGGGCTGGGTCTTTCCCACACCGGCCGCATCCTCCCTGGCAGCTTCTCCCCTGAGCCGTCTCCATCTCGTATCTCCAGCCGGCAGTGCTTCCAGCCCTGGAGACTCCAGACCCTGCATCCGCTCTGACCCCGAAAGCTTCTAAGCTTGGGGCACGGGTTTGGTGGACGAAGTCCAGTGAGAGAATGGAGGGGAGGGTAGCCGCTCCGGCCCAGAGCCCCTTCCCAAACGCCCCTCACCCCCCCCCCCCAATAACCCCGTTCCCCTTCCAAGCACCACCTCATCCTTTCAGCCTCTTCTTTACTGGCTCCCGCCTTCTGCCATCCTTGCCCATCTCCCCTGTCCCCTCTGGGCCAAAGAGACACATCCTTTCCGTCTGTGCAAAGGAGACAAACCTGGAACAGGGGGTAGAGAGGAGGTTGGGCAGTGCAGGGCGGTGTCCCCGCAGGCCCAGCTTGAGGGGCGGCCTGGGAAGGAGAGTCACAGCACTGGGCAGAGTGAGCCATGTACTTCCACCGGAATGAAAACCCCCCAGGACTCCAAAGAGCTAGAAGGCGTGTCCTCATCCCCTCCCGCTGCACCCCAGCCCCCAGTTGCTCCTAGCATCCCACAATACCTCCTCTCTCCCTGCTCACAGGACCCACAGTTACCACTTTAGGCTCCTACGAGGTGTCTGAGGGTTGTGAGAGGAAGAAAGGTCAACGCTGGGGGTCCCTAGAACGGCGGGGGATGCAAGCTATGGAGGGTGAGTTTTCCCAAAAAGCTTTCTTTCCCTCCCCCTCACCCAATTTTCCTTCCTTCCTCCTTCCTCCCTCTGACCCCCAGAACTCTGAGCCAGGACACAGCCCACCCCCCAGTTCAGCTCAGCCCCCTCCATCCTTCAGGCCTGAGCTCCAACCCCTCCTCAGGCCTCAGGCTTTGAGGGAAGTTCAGGGTACATCCCTTTGGGGTCCTAATCACCAGCTAACCAGGTTGTGTGTCCCGAGGGAGCTGCCAGACAGAGAAAGAGGCCTTGTTGGACAGAGCTTTGAAGCAGCCTTTCAGCAGGGGGTTTGTTCTCACTGCCTCCCGACCCAGATCCCAAGCTGTCTCTTATTTTCAAAAGCAGAGAAGTGAGCATGTGTATTATCTTTCTGGTGCCCCCACCATTAACTTCGAATGGAAGCCTTGTGGCTTTGGTTTTCTAGGCTAGCTTACTGCCAGAAAGAGGGAGCCCGGGAGGGGGACAGGTGAGAAGGCCAACCTCCCCACCACACCCATGCGACTTGGCAATTGCTGCCAACACCAGGACCCTAGAAGGATGTTGGTCCTATTTCCAGAACTTCCTGTGAAGGGTCCCCAGGTCCCTATGCACACTCAGTGTGTACAATCCTGCTCCCCCAAGGGGTCCCAGATGAACCTTAGGTTGTTGTTATCCGACAAAGACAGACCAGAGATACAGAATTTTAAAACAAACTGTTGCCATCCAGACAAGATTTTGCTGTTTAGAGGAACTGCATTGCAGCAAAGGAGGGGGTGATCGCCAGCCAGAGGCTGGGAACCAGTACACCCCAGTTTCTTAATGCATTAAAATGTCAGGCTTTCTTTTACACATAAGAATAACCTATGACTTCCTCCCGAAAACTGCCTTGTCAGGGGAAACCTCCTGACACTCAGCAGGGAAAAGAAAGGTGAACCTGGTAGAAAATTTCAAAAAGACTATTCGATAGAATATATTTGAAAGGGCCCCAGTGATTGTCCAAGTAAAACATGGAGAATCATTTAATTCAGATGTTCTCTTTCTCTGTCTACTGACAGGCAATGCTTACTTATGAAAGGCTAATTTCTCACAAGCCACCTGGATAATTTGTAAACATTCTACAAACCCCCAAACTGTAATTCTTGCCCTATTTGGCTTAAAGACACACCCAGTGTCTGAATCCTTTCTTGACTACTTGTCTCACCACCCAGAGATGAGGACTGAAGAAGCAGGTATCTTTGTGTAAGCTGCGCACAGCTGAGCCAGCATCTGGCTGCTCAGTTTGCCCCAAGGCAGTACTAGGAGGCCACCAGGTGCAACACTGGTCCAGAAAGGGCCTGGGAGGCAGAGGGGCTACCTCCACCTGAAGCTCACACTTGAGGAGGACTCATCTTGTGCGCAGGTCCTGCCCAGGGGCTCCTTGGGGTGACACAAGGTGGCACTGTTATACCATCTCTGCCCTGAGATAGTGAGTTGGAAGGCCCTTGAAGGACTGTGGAAAGGCAGCTGACCCTTACTCACTGGTGGGACGGGGGTCTCTCCTAGGGGAAGTGTTACTCCCAGCTCTCTATGAAGAGGAAGAGGAGGAAGAAGTGGAGGAAGAGGATGATCAAGTGCAGAAAGGTGGCAGTGTGGGCTCCCTGTCAGTCAGCAAGCACCGAGGCCTGAGCCTCACGGAGACGGAGCTGGAGGAGCTGAGGGCTCAGGTGCTGCAGCTGGTGGCGGAGCTGGAGGAGACCCGGGAACTGGCAGGGCAGCATGAGGACGACTCCCTGGAGCTGCAGGGTGAGTGCCTGTCACGGAGCCGGAGGGCCTGGGCCTGAAGGCTCTGTGCCCACTGGATTCCAGGCCTGATGCCAGCTCCCCCCTCACTGCAGGGCTCCTGGAAGATGAGCGGCTGGCCAGTGCCCAGCAGGCAGAGGTGTTCACCAAGCAGATCCAGCAGCTCCAAGGTAAATCCTTGCACTCGGGTGGCCATCCCAGGACTTTTGTCTTGAGGGTTTGGCTGAGGCATAGCAGACAGATGGAACTGAATTCAGTACTTTCTCCTCATTTTCTTCTACTATTCTCACCCTTTTCTCCTTGTCTCTCCACCTTCCTCTTTAGTTCGTTTCCTTTCTTTATGCATCTCTGACTCACTCTTCTGTCCTCCCCTTCCCTTTCTTGCCCTCCCATTTCTCCCCCATTCCCTGTGGTTAACTCTCTCCTTTTCCTCTCCTGCAGTCTCTCCCCTTCACTCCTGCATCCCTTTTCCTCTGTTCTCTTGGTCAGTGCCAAGGGTAGGTAGTCAGGGTTAAGTTCCCAACCAGATTCCTTTTTCCTGCCCCTCCAAGGGCACCATGGGAAGAGCAGTGAGCCAATGAGAAGTAACTGGAGGGGACTCTGTGCATGTTTTAAGGGAAGCAGATGAGGACTCTTCTCTTGCTACCTAGAACCAAGCTGGTGGCCCCAAAAGCCCTTTCTTCTAACGCCCACATCCCTTTGTCTCTGGGAAGCAGCAAGGCAGGCGTCCCACATTCCACAGCACCGCCAAATAAAGAGACAGATTTTGTTACATCTGTGGGCTTTTGGAAGGTTGAGGGGAGCTGCCCTAGAAAACTGCAGGGACTCTCCAGGGAGAACTGAGATCAAGCCAAAAAAGAAGTATAAATGGAGAAAAAAGGAAGGCCAGGAAGCAGGCCTAGAGAGGAGCAAGCCAAGGTGGGGGAGGGGGAGGGAACGAGAAGGGAAAGAAGATGTAAGCAAAGATAGATGCAGGAAAAGTAGACAATAAAGGGGCAGGGAGGAGGGGGCAAAGGAGAGAAATGGCAAGAGCTGTGTTGCACAGGGAAAGCACGTGAGCATTGGTCTCAGACCAATTCTTGAGCCCAGCTCTGCCACAAAAGAGGCTTTGTGATCTTGGGCAAGTCACTTTTATCTTCTGATCCTTAACTGTAAAATAGGGCTAATTTATGTGCTTTATCAACCATTTACTGAGTGCCTGTATACTTGGAGGACCAGTTATGAACAAGACAGACTGGTTCCTGCCCTGATGGAGAGTACGTTTTTACAGGGAGAGGCAGAAAACAGACAAGCAACATTTCAGGTGGCGATAAGTGCTATGAAGAAAATACAACAATATGATGTAGAGAGATGGGGTAAAATGGAAGTTTATTTTCGATAGGATAGTTAGAAAAGTCCTCTTTGAGAAGAGGACATCTGAGCTAAGACCTGAGTAATGAGGAAGATCTGAGGAAAGCGCACACCAGGCAGATGGAACAGCAACGGCAAAAGCGCAAAAGGCAAGATTGAGCTTCAGGTGTTTGAGGGACAGAACAAAGGCCATTGTGGCTGAAGCAAAGTGCATGTGGAAGATTCTGGTAAGAAAAGAATTCAGATTACAGAATTCAGGTTACAGCCAGCTGAGAGGTTTGACTTTTATTCTAAGTTTAGTGGGAAAACATGGGAGGGTATTAGCAGGGCTGGAAGGACATGATCCGCTTTACATTTTTCTTTTCATTATGTTTTTTTTTTGGATAATATTTTTTACTAATTTTAAAAAATAATTCTTTTTTTTTCTTCCAGTTTTTTGAGATATATATTGTATCTCTGTAAGCTCTGTATACTCTTTTTTGTGGGGGGAGGTAATTAGATTTTTTTTTTTAATGGAAGTACTGGGGATTGCTAGGCATGCACTCTACCACTGAGCTATACCCTCCCCACCTGATTTACATTTTAAAAAGAGCACTTCAGCTACTGTGTGGAAATTAGATGAAGGGAACAGTGAATCTGATCAGCAAATTATTGCAGTAGAGATGATAGTTGCTTGGATTAGAAATGGGGATGATTTAGAATATAATTTGAAATTGGAGCTCTCAGGACATGATGAATTGGATTGGGGGGGGGGTAAGAGAGACATGAAAGATGACTTTGCCCTGAGAAACTGGAAGGATGGTGGTGTCATTTACTGGAATGGGGAAGACTTGACAAGGAAAAAGATTGGGGGCTAGGGGAACCATTTAAGACATGTTTTCTACATGTTGAGTTTCAAATGGCTATTGACATCTAAGTAACTATACTAAGGAGGCAGTTGGAAATACGAATCTAGAACCAGGGGAGAGATCAGGGCTGGAGATACAAACTTGGGAGTCATTGGCACATAGAAGGCATTTGAATTCATGGGAGACCACCGTGAAATCACATGGAGAGATACATAGAGAGAAAGGGGTCTAGTCCCAGAGATACTCCAGAATTTAAAGGTCCAGTAAAGCAGGAGAAATGAACAAAAAAGACTGAGGTAGGAGGAACTACTGAAGTATTTGGTGACCTGAAAACCAAGAGCAGAAAGTGCTCCAAGGAGACAATGATCAGCGGTGTCAAAAGCTGCCAAGTCGAGTAAGATGGCCTTTGTATTTGGCAAGACGGAGGGCTGTGAGACATATCAGTGAGAATAAGCCTGTTGTGTTGGGATTGAAAAGGAAAGGGGAGGTGAAATGGAGGTGAGTACCCCTAATTCCGATAGTCATGTTTTGAAAAGAAGTAGAGAAATAAGGGAGACGAAGTCAAGGGAGAGCTTTTGGTGTTCTTTTTTTGAGATGGGACACACTAGATGATCATGTTTGTATGATGAAGGAAAGGATCCAGTAGAGTATTAGATCTCATCTAAGCGCGAGAGTGGCGGTGGGGGCTGGGGTGGGAACTGCTGATCTGGTGAAGGTGCCCAAACTCCAGAGTCCTTGCGCACGGGCGTTGCCCGTTTCCGTCAAGAGGGGGCGCACGCGGCCTCAGAGGTAGCTGGTGTTGAGAGGCCGTTCCGGCCGCCACAGGCCCTCGGGGGCCGGGACCGGCCGGCGGCGGGAGGCCCCCCAGAGAGACCTCTTGCGGGGGGGCCGGCGAGATGGAGGCCATAACCAGTGAGTGAGAACTGACCTTTCCGCACCAGCAGCCCAGCTCCCGGGCCCTCAGCCTCGCCCCGACGGTTCCAGCCCCACTGTCAACCGGCGCCAGCTCTTCGGAACCCGGGTCGGGTCCTTCCAACTCCCAGCCGGGGCTCGCCCCGCCCGGCTTCCAGATAAGACCCTCCCTCGGGCCTGCCAAGTCCAGTCCCTCCGCTCCTTTGTGTTTCTAATTAAGAGCTTTCTGAGGCTGAGGGCGACCTTCCAACATTCCCCAGCTGATCTGAGAATGTCATTTTTAGGGCTAGATCCCAGAGGACAACCTAAGGGAGATTTGAGCCGTAACATCAAGGACATAGTGGGGAAGTGGAGGTTGGTCAGTCTCCCGACAGAAAATCCACCCAGGCCTTTATCCTAATGGCCGGTTGACTTGTGTGTCTCCCCAACTAGACTGTAAGCTCCAAGGGGCAGACCTTCAGTAGTGGAAAGAGCAAGGACTTTGTTTCCTTCAAATAGGAAGGAAGTCAGAGAATCTAAGTGATGTTTGGGCTTGGCACAGAGATGATGATCAATTAATACTTGTTGAACAGACCAAGAAGAGGAGACAGCTAGGATGTTTGTAGAGAAGGGAGACTAGCAAAAGATGTGCACCTGTGAGCTTGGCTGAGTACAGCAGACCTTCCCCTTGCCCCCGAAACACCCTGTCCACTCAGCATTTGTATCTGCAGTATGTCCAAATTTTTCTTCTCAAACATCTATGTTCTCTTCTCTCCTTTTTTTTTAATACCCAAACATGTAATTCTGTACCCATGATCCTCAGTAAAAGTGTGTGGACTAGCTAAACCGCTGCCTCATTTATCCATGAACATAGCAAATTATTTATTGAGTGCATTATGCCAGGTTCTGTGGCAGGTCCTGGTGCTGTGATGGTGAGTGAAACAGACATGTTTCCTGTCTTTATGAAGTTTACAACCAAATGAGGGGAGACCAATGTTTTATACACACACACACACACACACACACACACACACACACACACACACACACTGCGAAGTACAAGGCGCTATGAGAACATTTAATGGAGGACTTCGCTGAGTTTTTTTGAGGAGATGGGAGAGAGGCTAGGGAAAGTTGAAATCTGAATGGTGAGTAGAATGAGCAGGAGTTGGGGGCAAGGGAGGGAGACAGTGCACCTTGCAAAGAGTTCATGGGAAGGCCCTGAGCCTCCCAACCCAATCCTCACTAATTCCCTACTCCTGACTCCCAAATTTTGAATTCTTTATTGGTGGCAGTTGCCTTTTACTCTCTCCCCACTTTTAGGTTCTCCTGATCCCAGATGGGCACCTGTGTCCAGAAACCTTGAGATGCTCCACAGATACTGAGAACTCTTATACGTCTCTTTTGTAAATTAAAACCTATTATAATATATAGGCTTGTTGTGAAAATCAAACAGCTGGTATATATGATGTGGGACGTTAAAATCCATGTCGCATGCTATCTCGTTCCTCAAAAGCAACTATGATTTATGGTTTGAGACATAGATCCTACCATGCCTTTTTCTGTCTTTGTATATTTGTGTTATATATTATACATACAAATTTTTGGCAAAAATAAGATAATACCTTATATTTTACAGCTCTTTTTCTTTCTAGTTAGTAAATTATGGAAACCTTTTCATGTCTTCTCTATGGATATGCCTATATTCTGTTTAACCTTCAGTTTAAACAGTCCCTTACTGATTAGCATCTAGGAAATACTGATTATTTTCCCATGTTTGGTTATTATGTAATGAACTTATATTTGAATTTCAGCTGTGAGTTCTAAATACACATTGTTTTGGGGCCAGTACTTACATAAGCAGTTCATGGGGGATCTGAAGCTCTGTAGTTCCTAAGCTCCCAGACTGAATGGATGAAAATAGTCTGTGTAAATTATTTTAGTCAGGGACTTTTTGGAGAGACTCAGGGCATCAGTAAAATGCTGTAAATTAGGTTTGGTCTTTAACTGTCAGGTGATTTCTTAGAAGCACTTAATACTTTTTGTCTGCAGTAGCCCAAGTTGTTGCTTTTGATAAGCCTCACAATGTACTTTTCCACTGTACCTTACAACATAGATTCACTCTGTTCCATTCTGAGGTACTCCCTTTATTCCAAACCAGATGAAGCTATGCTTCTCTGATGGGGTAGAGATCAGCTTGTCAAGACTTTATAGATAAAAGATAAATCTGCCTTTGACTTTGTGCCTCTAGAATATGGTAGATGAGTTCACTTATCCTCTTGACCATCTCAACCTTTGGGCTTTGCAGGTGAGCTGCGGTCTCTACGGGAGGAGATTTCCCTGTTAGAGCGTGAAAAAGAATGTGAACTTAAGGAAATAGAACAGGAGTTGCATCTGGCCCAGGCTGAGATCCAGAATCTGCGGCAAGCAGCGGTAGATTCTGCGACTGAACATGAGAGTGACATAGCCTCCCTGCAGGAGGATCTCTGCCGGATGCAGAATGAACTCGAGGACATGGAGCGCATCCGGGGAGAATATGAGATTGAGATCACCTCCCTCCGTGCAGAAATAGAAATGAAGAGATCTGACCCATCCAATAGTTTAAGTCTCTCAGATTTCTCTGAGATGCAAGGTATGAGAAAGCAAGCCCTCCTCACAGTCTGTCAGTCAAATCAAGCAGAGGGAGATAGTGTGCAAGAAGATGATGGCAGTTGGGCTTAGGTCATGAATTAGGAATGTCTAGGAAAAAACCTCCAGCTTAAATGCAAAACTGTAAGGGAGAAGAACTTACCCTGATGTCACATAACCAGTCCATAATAGTGTAAGAAATAGCACCATGGGGATGTACCCTGAGAATTCTTCCTCGGAGCACCATTGGGCATTTGTTGAACTGCCTATGCTACAACACTTCCTGAGAAAGTTTCCAGTTCTGGGATGGGAGTATAGGGGCCTGTCACCTTAGAAAACTCTTCCCGCTGCTCTGGCATCGTGCTGCTTTGCCTGGGCACTTTCTGGGGGGGCTCCAGTCCTGCTCCCAGGTCCCAAGATGCTAACTTTTAGTTTCCTTTAGCCTTCTCAAGTAGAAGCTTTAGGGGCAATAAACAGGAGCACAAGACAGCTGGAGAGAAAGAGAGGTTATTTCCAGTATTACATGAGGTGCTCAAAAACTTAGAGCTCTGCTCTCAGACAGCGAGTCTCCCAGCTAGTTGCTAGGATTCATGACATCAGAGAGTTTGCCTTTATTCTGAGGCTAGATTTATGATCTGGGTATAATGGGAGGCCCTGTACTAGGCCAGGTCAAACAGAGGCAATCAACAAGGAATCAAAGAACTGCAAGTTTCCCAGCTATAACAAGCCTCTCAGAAGAGCCTCGGAACTGGTGGTACTAAGAGAGGGAGGTCAGAACAGTGGAAAGGCTTGGGCTGGAGTTAAACAGACCTGAGTTCAGAATCTCAGCTCTGCCAATTAGCAGGATGAGCTTAGCCTGCTTATTATCTCTCTGACCTTCAGTTTCTTTACCTGTCAAAGTTGATTAATAAAACTTTACAGCTGGATGGGATCTGGAACAGGAAAAGGACCTTAGGGAAAATGTACAAAAAACTGAATAGAGTGTAGAGTTTAGTTAACAGTAATGTACCGGTGTTGATTCCTTAGTCGTGACAGATGTCCTCATGGGAAGATGTTAACAATAGGGGCAACTAGGTGAGAACACTCCCAGGGAATTCTGCACTATCTTTGCAACTTTTCTGTAAATCTAAAACTATTCTAAAACTAAAAGTTTATTTAAAAAAAAAGAAAGAAAGATAGAAAATCTTATAGGGCTATTTTGGGGATTAATTGAAATACGTAGTGTGTTGAAAGGACTCCAACACAACTGAATCCGAGGCTGGAATCAAGTCTAACACTTAGCACATGGTTGCTTTTCATTAACGATTAGTTTCCTTCCTTCCTTCTGTGGTAATCGGCAGTATGTCGAGGACTTTTGATTGGAATAAAGAAGGAACATTAGAAGTGAATTTCAGGGTGTTGAATCTTACAGCAGGTAAGAGAGGCCTTGTGTTCTAATTAGAGCAAGTTAGTGTTCTTTCAATATTAGTATTCTGAGAGAAATCATGAAGAAATAAAACAAATTTGGGTGTTTGTATTATCACAACATTAAAAATTATTGGTATGTGGAAGTAAGGGACACGTGCTGGGGCATTTCAGCCAGATCTCTGCCGATGCCTATGGATAATTTGTGGGTCTGGTTGGGGTGGGCTTTTTTGACAGCAGATAACAGATCATTAGAATTCTTGACCACATGCAGGCTGATGTATTCCATGGTGATAAAGGAAGTAAAAGGACATCAGAAGGTGAAAATGCTCGGGTTGTCTTTGAAAGCCCCGCACTGGCAGTGTAACATCTGGCAGTTCACATCTCTCAGCTTTTCATACTAAAAGTGTAAGAGGAAGCTAACCATAAACAGTTGAATGGAAACTTTAAATGCAGTAAGCCAAAAACTTAATTAAACCCATACAAGCTCCTAAAATCTCAAGACTGTCTTGGTTGGGGTTTTGAAGATGGGCACACAGGGCAGATCTTCTGGGAAGATGAAAAGATGGGCAGTTAACTGAAAGAGGACAGAGACCCATTGCAGTGTGGAACTTTCTGGGCGCTGTCGTCTAAGCCTCTGTAGGTGGTATCTCTTCTGTCTTTAGAAAAAGAGAAAGTATTCAGTTTTCTGCAGTCAGATTTCTAGGTAAGAAAATGGGGGACTGGTCATCAACGTTTCCTCCTAGGAGCTCACCTCTCTGCCTGTCCTCTACAGAAGAGTTGCAGCAACTGCGGGACCGCTACCACTTCCTGAGTGAGGAGTACCGAGCCCTGCAGGACAGCAACAGCAGCCTCACCGGGCAGCTTGCAGATCTGGAGAGTGAGAGGTACAGCTGGAAGTCTGGGGGCTCTTTAGGACTGGGCTCTTCCCTGAGTAGAACTAGTGAAGGCAGATACCCAGGCTAAGAGCGTCCCTCTGCTCCTGGAGAGCTGGTCCTTTCCATGGTCTCCAAAGGATACAGATATTGCCTGGAAGCTGGCCTGGGGATCCAACCCAGTTGTCTCTGGAGTAGAGCCGAGTGAGTTCTGAAATTGAGTTTTCTTCCATTCTAGGCATTACGTCTGGTTTGCTCTGCCCTGGAGTAGATGAGAAACAATTCCTTTGTTGTCCTCACAGACTTGATTCAGTCTAATGGCATAGTGCCTCCAGATCGGAGCTGGCTTGACTCCAGGCCCAGCCTCGAGCCCGACTGGACTAGCACTCTTACAGAGTCAGACATGCCTTTACAGACTGAGGTGTTGGGGACTTTTTCTGTAATCTTAGAAGCGTGTTTATTTAAGAGGTAAATCACAATAAAAGGCTCCTTACTATCTTTTGCCTAAAATGAAGGCATCAGTACCAAGCACACTTGGTAGGTGATGCCAGACAGCTCTCTCCCAAACCTGGCTCTGGGGTTCTGGATTACAGGACGCGAAGAGCAACAGAAAGGTGGCTGGAGTCCAAAACGGAACGGAGTACGATGTCAACGGAGTCTCAGACTTCAGAAGCGGATTTCCTAGAGCCTGATCCTGAAACCCAGTCTTTGCGAAAGCAGCTGCTGGGAGCTGAGGAGCAAATGCATGACATGCAGAACAAGGTAGGGGAAGGCAGGTGCCCTTCAGTGCCTTGCTGTCACCTCCTCCTGGCCTGCGGCAGAAACATCTTAGACACAAGGCTGACAACGGAGGCATGCGCTATGGCAGGAGCCAGTATCCTGGTGTCCCGCTTGCTTGCCTGATGTAAATATTCTAGTAAAAGGAATGCTGTGCTCTGCCCAAGCCTGTTCTCTGAGGGCATACGTCACCTTCAGTAAATCAGCCTTCCTGTTCTGTTTCCCCCACAGTGTAAGAAATTGTGTTGTGAGTTGGAAGAGCTATGGCATCATCGTCGGACAAGTGAGGAGGAGCAGAGGCGGCTGCAGAGGGAGCTCAAGTGTGCACAGAATGAGATGCTTCGGTTTCAGACTTCCCACAATGTCACCCAGGTAAACACTGACGGGGAAGGGCATCAGGGGAGGGCAGAGGGCCTACGAGGAGCCGCCGCTTCAGGGGAGGATGAACACAGAGGAAGGCTGTGCTGTGCTGACTCTTGCCCTGCGACCAGGGGCACAATCTACCAGAGAGCAGTTGGAGAAGTCATACAGCATTGCATTCTAGAAATGGTAGTCGCTGTTGAGCATCTGCTGCAGAGAAGAAACCAAATCCTAGGCCTGTGGGAGCTCCTCAAGAGGTCTGCGTCTGGAAAAGAACCAGGCTGGTCTGGAGAGGGGTCTGCTGACCTGTGAGAGTAACGGTTCTACCTGCATCCTCCCCACCACAGAACGAGGAGCTGAGGAGCAGACTCTGTGCCCTGCAGCAGAAGTACGATACTAGCCAGGATGAGCAGAATGAGCTCCTGAAGGTGCAGCTACAACTTCAGGCTGAGCTCCGGCAGCTCAAAGTCACGAAACCCACAGTCATAGAAAGCCAGAGTGAGAAGGTAACAGCAACCCCAGGTGAGGGGCTGCTTAGGTGCCAGGAGGTTTGGGGGAAGAGGGATAAGAGGAGAGAGTTACAGTAGCTCCAGCCACCACCTGTGCAGCACCACAGGTGACAAACTCCGGCCACCCTCGAGTCTTCCATTAAACAAGAGGACAACCAGTAAGTGCTGGGCAGGGAGAAGTGGATTCTCAGACTGTCCGTGTCTGATAGTGGCTCAGACAGAAGAGTGAGTGGGTTGAGGGTCCCAGAGGTCCTGCCCAAGGCCCCCTCCACCGCAGGAGTTACTGTGCCGGCTCCAGAAGCTGCAGCTGCAGTACCAGAACATCATGTGTGAGAAGGACAAGCTGCTGGACGTGCAGCAGCAGCTGCGGGAGGACCTGCAGTGCCACGAGGCAGAGGTGCAGCACCTCAAGGGCATCGTGGCCTGCTTCCAAGAGAGCAGTGAGAAGGTAAAAGAAGCTTCAGATGAGGGAGAGTGTAGCATGGCAGACTGTCCTATAACAGGACGAGTACACGGGAGAAGGGGATGGTAGGAGTTCTGTGGAGCAGCTGTCGTTGAGGGGGATAAAAGGATGCTTCATGGAAAAGGTGGTGTCAGATTTTAATTGATTTGATTTTAAATCAGAAAATCAGCCTATGAAAAGGAAGCCCTTTCCCTTCCCCACATCCCCAGGAAGCCCCAGGTCTCTGTGTAGAGCCAGTGAGGGATTGGTCCATCTCAGGTAGCTCCCATGGGGATGAAATTGGAACTGGAAAGGACAGGGTAGGATCCCCTTAGTCCCTCTTGAGAGGAGAGAGTGCAGCACCTGGAGCTCCTGGGATGATGGTGGGGTCTGCCTCCCCTACCCCAGAATGCAGAGATGCATGCCCAGCTGCAGGAGATGAAGCGGCTGTGCCAGACCAGCACGGATGCGCTGGAGCAGCAGAAGCACATGTATGATCAGCTCGAGCAGGACTTCCTGCTCTGTCAGCAGGAGCTGACGCAGCTCAAGACCACCCAGCCCATCCCAGAGGACAAGGGAAAATATGCTAATAAGGTAATTGTAATTAAGAGAGGTGAGAGCTCCTGAGCACCGGAGAGAGGAGGTATAGGCCCAAAAGGTGAAATCATCCAACCAACCAGGAAGCTTGATGGGCTTCCTGTCCAATCACAGCTGAGCGTGGAAAGCCAGGAAACAAAGGCGGATCCCCATGCTGTTAACTTTAAAACTTTGCCCTGACCTTGACTTTGAGGCCAAGCCACGGCTTAGTAGAATCTGGATTCAGTCTGAACTCCTGAATGATCCCATGTATGTTAACATTTATAGCTTAGAACTATCTTGTCATTTGTGGAGAAGAACATATATAACCACGATTGTTAGAACTAGAAAGAAAAGGTCCAGTTTTCTGAGGCAGACTGCAGATGCTCTTGTCAGAAGGTGTGGCCTGTGCCCAGAGTGCTGATTGGGTATAAGAAGGACTTAGACTTTTCCAGGATTTATTCTATGACTTCAGATTAGTTAAAATTGTAAGCTTGAATTCTAAAGTTGAGCAGAAGACCATTCTCATCTCACTTTCTCTTAGTAAAAAATTCTTGTCGTGGTGAATAAGGCCTTCCTTCCTCAGTTTCCCTTTTTTCCATAGGGTGTAAAACGCAAGTCATTATCAGGTAGCCTTGTTGAGTACTTTCAGCTCCTGATCGCTGCCAGGAAATAGAATGGTATCAATGATGAGGAAAAAAAAGCACAAGATCCTCAAAAGATGATAGAACTAGTTGCCTTCTGCCAGAATACTCAGTAGCTCCTGCCACAGCCGACAGCAGGCTGTGTCCCCAGGGAGAGGCCTTCAGAGGACACAGAATTGGGGAGGCTGTTCAGACCACCCCAGTAGTTGTCTGTCTGCATTTCTACACCCAGGCTCCCTTTTCCTCCTCCCCCAACTCCCACTCCATTTAGAGGCTCCGGGGGCCCAGACTTGCTCACCACTTCTTCTCCTAGTGGACGAGACTGTGGGGAGGGAGAAGCATGCTGACACACAGAGCCAGCCTTTTCTCTAGTCCGAAAACAGTGCTGAGATTAGTTCAATATTAGATTTGGGGTTTTGGAATCAAGGGGATGATTTTGTCTTCTCAACCCAAATTCAGCAGTAGCTCGTATTTTTCTGAAGATTTTTTAAAGCTGGTTAAAAACAAAAACAGGGAGAAATCAGGGTAAAAGTAAGTCCTTATTGGTAAGGAGCATAATTAGTTGTAGAAACAACTGGCGATAATGAGAGTAACAGGAACTAGAATTCCCTGCAGGGTGGGAAAATGGTATGTACCAGAGGAAAGGGAGGTGAGGAAATGAGAAGGGAGGGGCGTTGATAACACTCCCTCGCAAACTGCCCTTGGAAGGGACCAGGAGGCAGAATATAGAGCACAGCCAAACAGCAGTGCCGAGCAGCCTGCTGGGGTTCTCGTTCTGCATCTAGGGCGGTATGAGTGCAGTATGGTTTGGGGTGATCAGTCTAAGGTGACTGTACAGGGAGGGAGACCCTGGTGAATCGCTAGAGAGAAGAGAGCACCAAGTGTTCTGGTGGCCGCACAGTGCAGAGAAACACCAGGGAGCCCAGATCCCCGAGTCACCACCCCTCCACGCCCCACCCCCTCCACAGTGTGATGCACTGCTCTTCAGACTGACAGAATTGCAGGAAAGGTACAAGGCCAGCCAGAAGGAGATGGAGCAGCTGCAGATGGAGCAGTGCGCGCTCCTGGAGGAGCAGAGGAGGATGCAGGAGGAGCAGGGCCAGCTGCAAGAAGAGCTTCACAGACTCACGTTCCCGATACCCAAGTCTGGTCTCTTCCACAAGGTAACCACAGCCGGGGACGGCTGCTCACTGTGGAGAAGCTGCTTTGAGAGGCTTCCTAAGTGTCACTGTACTTGGGAGAAGTAAAAGGGTAGGGGTTGAACTTTTTCTTTTCTTAACCAGCCTCTCCTTACTTTCTCACCGGTCTCTTCAAACAAAACAGTTCCGTATAGCTGATTAGGATTTTCATCTTAAAATACATCATATACTCTGAAATCTGTCCAGCATTTTATATTTAGATATTTAGTCCATCTGGAGAAAATGTACTTGAAAGCACTTTGTAAACTGCAAAACACATCCAAATGTATGAGGTCATTGCTACTCAACCAGCAGGTCTCCGTAGAGGGATCCCCACCCACCACCGCCAAACCCAATCCCAGATGGGCTGTGCAGAACCAGCTCAGAGACTCTCAAGGGGAGGGTCCCCAGTAGGAAGGAGGCAGAGGTCTTTCCATGTAACCAACACAGTTCCTGCCCCTTTCCTTCCACTCTACCTCACAGAGTCAGGAGCTTCTTACAAAGTTGCAAGACCTGTGTGAACTACAGATGCTCTACCAGGGCATGCAGGAGGAGCAGAAAAAACTGATACAGAATCAAGAATGTGTATTAAAAGAGCAATTAGACCTGCATGGAGCACTGCAACATTTTAAGGAGTCTGGTTTCCGGGAAGTGTTGGAGAATCCCAAGGATTCCAAATCACCTAAGTCCTCAAAATGTGGTCATAACAAGGTAACCATAGCAAGAGGCAGGGAGACAGTTCTGAGGGCAACAGCATGGTAGGGAAAGGGGGCTCCACTGAGGGGTCAGAGTTTGGAAGGCCTGTTTGGCCAGGAGTAAGGACGAAGCTAAAGCCCTGCCCTCTCAGCCACAACCACTCATGGCTTTAGCTACAACCTTAACTCCTCCCCCAGGTGCATCTCCAGTTGAAGCGCTGTGAATGCCTAGAACCCAGATGACCTGGAAGTCTGTGATCTCCTGATAATTTGACTCAATCCTTTCAACATCTCATTTTCCAGGTGTATTTGGAAGTAGATCAGCTTAGTGTTTGTTTGGATTCCTTAGGACTGACTCTAAACTTTTCTCATGTGCTGGTTGATAATTGAGAAGTACATTTTCCAGTGATTAAAATCTATAACCTTTTTGTGTCCGGCATGAGGCACATCTGGGGCCATCCATTTCCAAGGGAAGAATTCCTAGCAAGCGGGGTTCTTGGTACTGACCGTACTATCTTCATTGGAACTTTGTGGCAATGACAGCAAGGTCAGGGGGGTTAGACTAGAGAATCGATGCGTCTCAAGCACCAGCAAGTCCTGCCTCTAAGGTCACACAGGTGGAGATTTCCAGACAAGTCTATTCAGGGTTGGGGGATGCTTTTAGTCTTAGGTCTCAGTAGGGGAAAGGAAGAGCAGGTAGACAGTTTCAATTTAGGTGAAATCTGTCCATTCAGATATTAGCCAAGACAGGCAGATGTAGGGAGTAGCGGAAGTCCAAACTGTGAGATCGGGTCAGATTCCAGGGGCATCAGATTTCAGCCTGGATAGCACAGAGACTAGGAACCAGGTATAAAATATTTCCTTAACCGATCAGATCTCATCCTGGGCCTCAGCAGCCAAGAAGAAATATGCCCAGAGGCCAGATTCAGGATTGAGGCAGGAGGTATGGGAACTCGTAGTGAGACCTTGGCTCCAAGTCTGCATCTTCTGAGAAAGGAATTCTTATGCTCACAATTGAGTCCAGGACTGATTTTAGAATTGGGGGGTGAAGGAGGGGACTGAGCCCTAAAGTTCAGGATAATGGGTACACCTGACTGAAAAGAGGGGGGAGGGGAGGGAGCCCAAGTGATCTAGAGATCCACCCAGCACAGCTCCAAGGAGAGAAGGAGTTACCAGAGTGTAGAAACCAGCAGAAATGGGAGCCTGGAAATGGTGGAGTATCTGCCCTGGGGAGAGCTTCCCCAGTGAGCAAGGAACTCACATGTTCAGTTACCTGTAGGCTAAGTTGAAGACCTAGGCTGTGGTGAGACAGGAGGGTAGGTGTGCAGTTCTCTGATGTGTGCTCGCAGACATCCGCACTAGGAGGGGTGCAGCCAGGAGGACCACAGTGTCTAGAGTAACCATGACGTTTCGCCACCCACTCCCGGCAGTCCAAGATGATCATTGCCCAGATGCAGGCTCTGCAGGAGATGTACGAGGCCAGTCAGTTCGAGCAGGAGCTGCTGCAGCAGGAGCAGGAGAGGCTTCTAGAGGAGCGGAAGAGGCTGCAGGCCGACTTGCAGCTCTGCCTGGAAGAAATGCAGCTGTTCCAAGTCCAGTCCCCATCAATAAAAATGAGCCTTGAGTCCTACAAGAAGAGTTACGGTAGCACGAGCACCAGCAGCGAGAACTGTCGCACGAGTTATGGTTGTAATATTGATGACGAGGAGAGCTATCACAAGAGTTACATGAGCAGCCAGGCCAGTAAGGAGAGCTTTCTCAGGAGCTACACCAGCAGCACCAGTACCACCGACACCTACGAGAAGAGCTACCGCAGCAGCAGCAGCAGCGTTACCTGTAAGAGGAGTTACGGCATCAGCAGTAGCTCTGACACCTGTCACAAGAGTTACATCAGCAGCAGCACCAACAACGAGGTTGCTGAGCCTGAAGATATGGAGGTAAAAGTAGGCAGATGGCAGGTCAGACAGAGGGAGAAGGTTCTTATCTTATTGAGAGAGAAGTCACGGGGGAAGGGTGCAAGCAGTGAGGTGGGCAGTGGCCTCAGAGCTGAGCTGGGTTACTTACCAGAAATAAATGTGGCACTCTGCCCATCTCATACAGAGATTCTCCATCTGGATGGAGGTATGAGATTCAGGACTTGTCCTCAACACAGTTATGGTGCTCTTTACGGAAAGAAATACAGTATTTCCCCTGGGCAGCTTCGGATCCTTGTGGCCGCTGTTTTGCACCCCAGAAAGGGCCTAGCACAGAGAGTGGGCGGAGGGCAGGTGCTCCTCAGGGTGCTGTCATCGCCACTACCACCACCACCACTCCCGCCCTCCACAGCACTTTGAGGACATGGTTGCCAAGGTGTTGGTCAAGCTGCAGGGAGTGCAGGCCATGTACCAGTTCAGCCAGGAGGGGCACAGCCTGCTGCAAGAGCAGATGAAAAAGCTGCTGGACCAGCAGAAAGAGCTGAAGGAAGAACTGGATGCCTGTGAGAAGGAATTCAAGGAGTGCATGGAATGCCTTGAGAAGCCCGAGAAGCCCGCTGGCTCTCAAAATGACAAGAACGAGGTAACTGCTTTCAGGGAGGCAGGGTTTCTTGTAGGAGTCCCTAAAGCCAGAGGAGGACATAGCCATTTCAGAGAGGCTAAGGAGAGAGACTGGAGCTCACTGCCAGCTCTGTATAGTTGCCCACCTCCTGGTGAGAGGGACAGAGCAGGAGCTGAACCCCAGGAGGCTGGGCAGTCTGCTGCATCACTGATGGACACTTCTCAGGCCCCCACTGTGCTGAGATTTACTGATCACCAAGACTCCTTGAATGTTTTTTTTTCCCCTTTGCCATGTCTGTTCTCTCTTTCACTCTGTATCCTAGAGCATTTCTATAGCATTGTATTTTTTTTTTAACCTGCCAGTTTTCTTTAGTTATTTTCTATGTATTTGCCTTGTCTCCTCAACTAGATTGTAAGCACCTCAAGGTCAGGTCTATGTCTTCCTCTTTGGGATCTCATAATGCCAAGAAGAGTGCTCTGCATACACTAGGAATGGGACAAAAGGCATTGTCTCTGACCCAGATTAGTCCACAGTCCAGTGGGGGTCACTGTATTCATGGGAGAGGTTCAGAGAGCAAGCAACACATGAGCCTAGGTGGCTTAGTATCAGTACCTACCAAGGAGACCATGATGTGCTGCCAGAAGTCAGGAAAGACAAAACCAGGGATTAGGGAGCAGAGTTAGAACTTGCCTCTGTTTCCAGGGTGAGGCGGGGAGCCCAGATCCAGTCTCAGGCATATACAACACAGTTCCTTAGGCAATGGTACCTATTAGAGAAATAGCTTGGGTGAAGTAGGAGTTCCCATCAAAAATAACTAATAAAGTGTAATAAAGCCCCGCAGCTCAGACGGGGGTAGCCCTATATTTATTCCCCAGACAGATCACTGTAAAAACATAATTTAAGCCATCCTTCTTTGATTACGTTAGATGTAAATTATCAGGTCTTCAAGTTAGGGAGAACCTCTCTGTCAAACTACTTTGGAGGCTCATTTTCCACAGTTTAATGTTTTCTGTATTGTCTACTTCCTCCTGGGCTTTAGCAGGGACATTTCTGAGGCAGTGACCCCCAGGCAGGGGCCAGACTGATCACGCAGGCCCAGCTGCGGGTAACTGGCCCTCCACTACCAACAGATCAGAGAACTGCAGGCCAAGCTGCGGGAGCTTCAGCTGCAGTACCAGGCTAGCATGGACGAGCAGGGGAGGCTCCTGGCCGTGCAGGAGCAGCTGGAGGGGCAGCTGCAGTGCTGCCAGGAAGAGCTTCGCCAGCTCAAAGAAGGCAAGGGCAAGAATGGCTATAAGAACATGAACAAGAATGCCAATGGGGTCAAAAATAAAAAGGTGGCCAAGCCAAGCCTGGAGAGTTCTGAGGGCAACTTTGAGACCAGAAAGGTGAGTAGTGACCTTAGTAGCCAGATAAGCACGATGTTAAAAGAGATCCTGGGAAGAAAAATCATCTCCACCATGCTGACCAGGGGACATATTTGTAGAGAAGATTTTGGGATCTCTAGCAAATTTCCATCTTAGCAGTGATTTGGAGATCCCTTTTCTTGTGAAGTCAAGGAGAGAGTGGGATACAGACCACTCAGACCTGGAGCTACAGCCCCAAAGGACCACAGCCCCTAGGCTGTATGGCCATTTAAGTTAGCCCAAAATAATTTTCTGGGCCCCCTGTTCTTCCTGGGTCACATGCCCAAGGGAAGGACCAAATGGATGAAAAGAGAGGAACTAACTTAAAGCATTTGTGTACACATAGATAGAAGAGGATTGGATAAAGTGGGAGTCACCATGCAGGGGTAGGAAGCAGCAGCTGAGGTGCAGAATCTGCGCTCTGGGAGCTGTCGGAAATAGCTAATAGCCAGAAAGATGCATAGGTCCAGAGAGGCTGGGTGTGACTGCCCTCCACACTGCACAGGGACATCAACTCAGTCCCGGAACACAGTGCTCTCTCTGCACGGTGACAAGCTGGGAAGCAGCGTGTTAATGAGACAGTTCAGCATTATTGTGAGGGTAGGGATCTTCACAGGTAACAGCATCCCCCATCCTGCCCTGCCTCCGCCCGCAGAGTCTGGAGGTGGTGCTGTACTACAAAGCCAGTCACATGGCTTTAGACGATCTAACAAAAGAGGAACAGAAAGAGAAAACAGAAGAGGAAAAGAAGGAGGAAATCGAGGAGGAAATGAAGGATGAGTCCTGGGATGAACTAGTTTCTGGATCACCAGATCCTAGCGAGGTTAAATCCGAAGAAGATCAGGAGGAGGGAACCAAAGAGTTCCGCAGCCAGGAGGGTAAGGAAGACGACGACCAAGAGGAGGATGACGATGAGACTTCAGAGGGAAGCAACTCCCTCAAACTTTCTGAGAGCAAAAAGGTAACCGCAGCCAAGGCTGGATCACATGGGAAATGGGCTCTGGGGCGCAAGTGCCCAGTGTTCGGGGTGACCCAGCCTTCCGGGGAAGGTAGAGACAGAGGTGGGATTGGAGAGAGCAGTCTCTCCGAGGGAGATGGCCGGCTGAGGCCGAGTTGCTGTGGAACTGTTGCAGAGACCAGGGTGGGAGCCAGGGTGGGCTGGTTGGAGTCCTTCCTCCTTTCGTGTACATGGTAGCCCTCGTTACTTACTTCTGGAAGGTTCTTTACCCTCCCCAGCACTGCTCGAACGCTGCTGACAGTGCAAGGCTTTCTTCAGGGTGTTTGTCAGCCTGGGAGAGTCATCCAGGCCTGCTCTTCTGAGGTGCTTTGTTAGGTTGACCTCAGTTGCTGTGAAGGGTGTGGGGATGATGGTGTTGCCCTCTGGGCCCTGTATACTACGGGGCATGTGGGTGGGGGCCACGGACAATCAGAAGTGATAAAATATTTCTGTCGGTACAGCAGGGGTGTTGGCCAGTCTAGGGAGACAGCCAGAACCTTAACCCCTTAGTCACTGGATCTCCAGAGGTTGGGGTGGGAGTATCTTGGGTAATGTACCAGCGGTACAAAAATATTTCTGTATTTTAACAGCTGGTACATCTTAGAGGTGCATACCAGCTGAATCCCTGCCCTGGTTGAAGTTAACTGGGGGCTCTGATTTCTGAAGAGTTTGTACTTCCTGAATAAGTCCTCAGTTTACAGTACAGGTTCTTTGTGTCCCTCTAAACACAGGGGAAGAAAATGTCTCTTGTGGCGGGATGTCCCACTCAACTCTCAGGTTATTTGGAATTTCCCAGCAGTTCAGTCTGCAGCCCTGGCTAAGGACCCAGCATGCATTTCTCTGTTAACCTTGTGGCAGAGGACCATTACTGAGGATGTGAAAAGTAGGAGTAACTACAGCCCCTCCCCCAGTATTCTGTTTCTCTGAATTCTTCATATCCCACCACATGCTGGTTCAGAGCCTCATAGATTTGCTTGCCTCAGGTGCCACATTTCTAAACACCAGACCAGGTTTTTCTACTTCCAAGTCAAGCACATTCCTTGTGTCTGCATATGGAAGTGTCGCTTTGCCTCCTGCAAATGGGTCCTGCATCTTTTACAGGCAGCTCTAATGGCATATGTGTTACCGCCTGCAAATTCAGTTTCTCTCTGGACGACTGTTGCAGTCAAGAACTAACCCTTCTCCATTGTTAGCTTGTTTTAGTGCATTCTGTCTCACAACGACAGCATCAGACTCCTAGGGGATGGTAGAGACCAGAGCCCAGAGCACTGAGACTTGATGGAAAGCAGCCAGAACACGTGGCGAACAAAGGGCCAGGTGGCCTGGCAGGAGGCTGCTCTTCCTAGAGTGACCCAGGCAAAGTATGTGTCCTACTCATCTGGAGAGCACCGCTCTACTCCCTGGAGCGCCACTTTTCCAAAGTTTTACTGACATACAAGAAAGGTCTAGGTGCAGATAATCCTTGCTTGACAAAATAGGAGAGAGATATGACAAGCCAGAAACGTGGACCTAACACCCAAGTTGGACCTAAGCCGCTGCACAAGCAGTTCAGTTTTGCGTCTTCCGCAGGCCACCAGGGGGAAGACCCAGGCCAAGCAGCAGAGAAGAAATATCGCTGCTCTCGCTTACCTGCTGTTTAACCTCTTGATCTCTTTCTCTTTTCCCTTTGTTTTATCATCTTCATTATCTGTTGGATTCATGTGTGTATGTCTTTTTGTACCACCTCTCATCTCCTGGTCTCTCCTTGTGCCTCTTTCTCATGTGATATGTTGCAGCCCTCCCCTGCCCCCGATCCCCCCATCTTCTCCTTGCCTCTTGTAGGCCTGGTGGTCATATCGGCTTTGCTCTGGTGCTGGTGGGCTGAGACGTCGTCCTAACGCAGGTACTGGTATTGCGTCCTCTCCTTCTCAGGGCTAGAGGGAGGGTGCAGGTTGCCCTGGCCTCTCCTCTTTCCCTTTTCTCTCAGCTGCTTGCTTCTTGCTTTTGCCGATTTATAACAGGTGATGGTCAGGTCTGAGTTTTAGCCCTGGCTTTCCTTGGGCTACTGCAAAGCCCATGACATCTCAGAGCATATCTTTGTAACACACAAGGTGTTGGAATGCCTGCTGTTGACATGGCTTGAGTTTCTGTCTTCTGGCTGGGAAAAATTTGGATGGTCCCAACACTGTGGCAACTTTCAAAGCTCCCTTGACTACTGATGAGCTGATGTCTGTCTGCAAGGCTGGCCTGGCTGCTCTTTGTCTTTGTTTAGCCCTAAAGCCAAGCTCTTACTACTGTGGCTACCCAGGATGGCAAAATAAGGAATCACTGCCTCCCTCACTGGCTGAGAGAGGAGGTCTGGGGAGCTGTGAGCCCCATGGTCATTTGTATGAGGGCAGCTTCAATTCATCATCTTTCAGCCTTGGCATCAAACCCCTACCATGTTACATACTTACTACTGAGCAGTTCTCTGATTTGGGGCTTCTGGTCTCCAAAAAAGCCAGATCAAGAATGCCACATCCCTTTTGAGGCCGGATTCAATTGTAATTGGCTTCTCACGCTGGGCTTTCTGGAGAGAATGTGGTATTGGTGAAAAGTTTCCACTAACCAGAGATGCCGTGTTCTCAGGGAACCAAACTGATATATTCTGGGCACCAGTCCCATGTAATTGGATCTGTCAACAGGACACCAAATTCAGAAGGTGAAATGTAGTCTTATGGCCCAAGGTAGAACCCTTCCAGAACCCATAAACTATTCTCTCTGGGCCTGTTTTGGCTCTTTTCTCATGTTTCTCTTGCCACTCCCATGTTCCCGCCCCTTCTTCTCACATCTCTGGCAACGGAGTGTAGTTGGTTCAATGCGTAGGTTCAGAGTGACCACTGAAGCATTTCTTGGTAGCACTTATCACTATTTCCTTTTTTCCTCCTCACTTTTTTTCTCTTCAACCCTTCTCCTTTCTTCTTTTGGACATTCTAGTTACTAACAGCAGTCTTTAACTCCTTTAGTGAGAGGGATCTCTCCTTGTACCTGTTCCTCCCTGTACACTCCCAGATTTCTGAGTCCCTATGGGATGAGACCCAAAGCATTCAACCATAACCTTTGACCAACTCAAACCCAGCCAGGCCTGATCAGAGGGGGAGAAAGGAACTCTTGGGGAAGCTTGTTATGCCCAGAGCCTGGCCATGCCCCAGTGTGCAGCTCCCCATCCAGAAACTGCGGCAGCAGAGTAGGATAGAATGTGTGGCGGACTCAAGTTGGCAGAGAACTTGGGTGAGTCTGTTTATACTTCTTATAGCTTGGTGCCAGTGGGCAAAATACATAATCTGAACATTAGTTTCTTCAAATGTAAGCAATGGATGAAAAACCTCTGGCTTCCTCATGTGAAGAACAGATGAGTTCATGTATGTGAAAATACTTTAGAAACGATAAAACACCACATAAATAATAAAAAGAGCGTACCGTACATTTACGTAATGTGTACTATGTGCTGGGCATGTTCTAATCACCTGATATGTTTTAACTCATTTGATTCTCACAACAACCCCATGAGGCAGCTATCATCATTTTATATGTGATAGAACTAAGGCGTAGAGAGGCTAAGCAATATAGCTGGTAAATTGTGAATTGGATTCTAAGGACTTAATATCAGCAACAGGCAACAGATAAAGTTCCAGTCCTGTTTCCGCTTACCATCTCTCCTCATTCTGAGCAGTTTTCCTTGGTTGCTTCCAAGTTATTAGGAAGACACTACACAGCAGCCTCTTCCTGCAGCCTCAGCTCACCCTCGCTCTGCTGATAACTAGTATCACATTGCTAACTTATTTCATGTGTTGTTTATAAAACCCCTTTGCACATGGCATATGCTAAGGGTCCTCTCGCCATTCTCTGCCTGTGTTGATTTTTGGATCCAAGGCAGAATTTTCCATTCATCTCTATTAGATACATAGTTCATTGTCCACTGTTTTCACTTACGAAGTTTTTTATTTGTTTGTTTTTAATCTTGACTCTGTGGTTTCAAAATGTTCACTTTCGCTACCAGCTGCACCTCATCCTCAGGGGTGACAAGCCACCTACCTTCCCATTCTCACCCATGTCACAGATGAGGATGAGCCTCTAGTACCGCCTCTCCAGGCTCTCATCCAGCTCACTGGTCACTTAACAAATGGTCATACAGCAGATGGCCATCTTCCTGCTCTTGTTGCCTCATATTCTCTCCAAGGAGTTCATAAAGAAAATCTTGTCAAACACCTTGATTAAGTCCCCAAATGTGATTTCCTTGATCTGTCAATTTAGTGACCAGTCTGAAAGGAAAGCCTGACGCGACTTACCCCTTGGGGATACCCAAACCTCCCCTTTCCTCAGCAAGTGTAGAATCTCACCTCTGCCCCGTGTAAAGGGCACCAGCTCACATCTATGGGCTTCAGCTCCTTCCTTTCTTAAGAACATCAGACTGACGTTTTTAGCAATGCACTTTAGGATGTAAGCATCTGAACATGTAAATATTTTTTTTAGCTCCCTTTTCAGTTATTTTTCTCACATGAATTACTCTGTATATGCGCCTCCAACATTGTTTTGTTTTCCATTTCATATCTTCTCTTCCTCTTAGTAACTATTCCTACAAATGCAGGAAATTTTCTTTGCTCTTTATGCTTGGCTTAGAAATTCTCTTTTCCGATTACTCTCTGAGCTAATGCATTCTTAGTATGTCCTTACCTAAAACCATCCTTTTGTTACTTTATACCATAGCTTATGACTCAAAACTCAAATTCTGTCTTTCAAGTAATACAGTTAAAAAAAAATACAACTTCAATAAAACTTTCTTTAAAAAAAGAACACAAATAAGAACTATTTCCCCAAGTATATGTATTTTCTTGTCAATATTTCATGATGTTCCTTTTGTTGTCCCATGAATCTGTAGGATTTCCTGTGGTCCACAGAGTCTGGGAGGCTCAGCAACTCTAGCACATTTCCAGGAAGTCAGTCAACACACCTGGTAACCAGGGGTGTTTTAATGACCCTGGCGTTTGCCTCGCAGGGCCAGTGACCAGCTTCCTGGCTTCCAGTTTCCTTGAACCAGCACCATTCTCCACAAGAGGTCTGGGCTGCCTCAGAACCTCATATTTGCCTGCACTCCTCGGTGCACTTTCTCCACTTCCCCCACAGTCTGATCATCCTCTTGCCTCTGAGCTCACTTCTCCTCTGTCAAGCTAATGAGGTGCTGCTGCTTTTCCCAAGGGCCCAAATTTACGCTCTTTTTCTTGCCATGCATCGGATCCTTTCTTGTTGCAACCATTTGGATACCCTGCAGTCTGCTTCTGAGCTTGCTTGTACACACAGGAGCTGCTGTTCCTCACATTCCATGGGCCATGAATACAGGCAGCCACCTCACGTGACATACATAGTGTTGTTCCAGATATCAGTGGTGCGGGACTAAGACCCCACCATCTCCAGCAGTTACCCAGGAGGTAAGAGAGACTGGACCATGACAGGATGTTCCTGAAGTATCTTCCCAGCACCAGTAGGCAGGGGCTCTCTGGCTTAGGGAAGGGTTCAGAAGGCTGGGCACTCACCATTTGTCTTTGGTCCCCACAGAACATGTTTGGGATGTGGAAGCCTATGGTGTTCTTGGCTCTTGCAGCTGTGGCTCTATATGTGTTACCCAACATGCGACCGCAGGAGACAGAGTTCTGCCTCATGGAGTGATGGCAGACCTGGGCCAGCCGAGGGGGCAGATCCCCAGTGGCCACTACACTCAGCTTTGGGCAGGACACACTGTGCCAGAGCCCCCACCCCACCCGTGTGTTCCATGTGTCCCCATCTCCTTAGCCTCAGCCACTCAGGCTGGAAAGGCTCATGGGGAACTGCTGGCTCCCATCTCCTGCCTTGTGTAAGAACCTGGGTTCCTTGTAATTAAATATCAACTGAATTACATGAGACTTTGTGGCTTTTTATTTGTTAAATACCTCACAACACAACCAGAACAGAGTAGTTCCTTGATAAACAGGTACTCACTTAAGGGTCTGGCTCTAAAACATGGTCTCTCACCCTACAAATGACCCCAGAAATGCTGCCAGCCAAATCGCAGATGGATTGGTGTGTACATGTTAACCCTATCTCAAGGAAGTCATCTGAGCCCAGAGAAATGGAATGATCTGGGTACTTCGTGTGAGGGGGGGCCAAGTGACCTGCCCTTGGGTTCTGTGCCCTCATCTCTCTACTGTGAAAAGGATGCCCTGAGAAGTGCTGCATGGGACTTCGTTCTTATGACTTCTTAAGAGATGTGCTCTCAGAGATGACTTAATAACCACTTGGGGTCTCGGCAGTAAACAGGTGGCACACCTAGAAGCTTTAACTGAAGAGTTTTTAAAGACGGGACTATATACGGAAGGCAGAGTTAGGAGAACCAACAAGGAATAGTGAGGTCCCCAGGCACCAGCAACTGTGGAAAGTGGCTACCATCCCAGGCCAGAAGGGGAAGGGGGAGGAAGCAAGACCTGGAGCCCTGAGAAGGGACAGCAGACACACATGGTGGCCGCAGCAGGGTGCAGCCATTGTCAAAGCCACGACGCAGTGGGGAGTTTATGAACTCCCCCACTCTCTCTTCCCACCTGCTAGTTACCTGTTGATACCTCTTACTGGCTGATTGCAACTGGGAGACAGAGAACAGAGGTGCCCAGGTGACAGTCTTTCAAGGTCAGCCTCCTGGAGTTCAGAGCAGGGCAAAAGACGGAGAATGGATCTGAGCAGGGACAAGCAGAATGATGATAATTTATGAGCGTCCCTGTTTACCTTCATTCCTGTGGAACCCTTTGTGATTGGTTGTTCTCATCATGAACGTTTTCTTATGAAAGCCCCCAAGTGTATTCACAAGCCACAGGGGACAGAATGGCCCTCAGGACTGCTGGTTTCCTGGGACCCTCTCTCTGCCTTCTTTCTAACTGATACTGAAGGAGTTTGTTTCATTCACCCAAATAGCCAAAACAACACGTACCTATAGAGTGTGTGCTGTGATGGGCACTGCTAAGCACTAAGTGAATTCATTTCTTCCCCAGCTTTTTCCTATGGGGTGTGACAAGGACATTTAGAATTAGGAGATTTTAAAATCGTGTGGAGCCCAGAGGAGAGACAAGGCTGTCCTAGCTGGCCCATGGCCAGTGCTGAAATGATGACCAGCCCCTAGACACAGGGCTGCACCTTGGCAGATTGAGGGCAGTGCCACGGGTCCCTTTTACCTCCCTCTGACTGACTCCTCTTTGAAGATGGGGCTGACTTAGGGTGGCCTGGCCCCTTGCTTACTCAGAGTGTGGCCCACAGACCAGCAGTATCAGCACTGTTAGCTTGTTAGGAAGCCAGCTCAGGCCCACTGACACAGAATCTGCATTTTAACAAGATCCCCAGTTGATTCGTAAGCACAATAAAATTTGAGAAGCACTGTCCTCAACTATATTAGACTGTGTATTCTCAGTGGTAACCTAACTGAAGAAATTCCTTCACCGGTGTTCCTACCTGCCACCACTGGCTCCTTGCTGTTGAGTGTACTGGGACCCTGCTTTTTATCCAGTTCACGCCAGCCACCAGTTGACTGGAGAATGGATGTGGTGGAAAGGTCTGGAAGATTAACTACCACCAAGCATCACTGATTTAACTTGGAATTTGAAGCCAAGATGGAGTCATGGCCTGGTAGGCAGTCAGGAGTTCACTTGGTCCTTCCCAGATTCAAACCCAGAGCTTAGGAAATGACAGGAAAGGGGTCCTTTTCCTCAGCCTTTTTGCTTAGAATACAGAGTTCTTTCCTTTAGGACACTTGCCCCTGTTGGCACATCTTAGAACACCATCCTCTTCATTGATCTGGACTCTGTGCTTCCTAGTCTTGCTGCTGCAGTCATTAGAGTAGATTTAAGAGGTCTGCCTGAGTTGGATGTGAAACACTCATTTGAGCGAGCTTTAAATCTACAAGAGGTGTCTCTTAGAAGCCACAAGAAGGCATGCAGCCAAGCCCAGGTACAGAGAGAACCTAGGACTCAAAACACGTCCAGAGGCCCCCGTCTCCCCCTCTTCTGCCCTCTGCATGACTGCTTCCTTTCTGCTCTCTCCCTGCACCACGGCCCCCTCTGCTTTCCCTTCCCAGGCCACGAGGTAGAGCACATCACCTGGCACCCCTGTCAAGGACCAGCTGCTCCTGGGAATGGCGGGTGGCTCTAAAGATCAGAAGTATTCTGGTTCTAAGTCTGGCGGGTGGAGTATTAGGATGCAGGGAAGAGGGGAGTCTTGGAGATACTGGCAGATACTGGCAGGACTCTACAGGGGATAGAGACAGCCGTGAGGAAGGCCTAGCTCACCAGAACCCACATGGTTCCCAAAATACCAGCAGAGGAAGGAAACTAAGTTTTTTTCTGATCACCTATTAGCTGCCTGGCACCATGCTAATCATTTTACATGTTACCTCCTTTCATTTTCACACATAAAAAATATCGCTATGAGAGAAAACTAAGGCCACAAAGAGTTACATTACCTGCCCAAGTTTACAGAACCAGGGATGAAGAGGCTGGAATTCAGACTATGGATCTTTCCACCCTCCCACACTGTCCCTTCCCAACCTAGATCAGGGCCACAGTCAGTCTCACGGATAGATCACAGTGCCTGCTGTAAGCCTGGCCGTCCTGGTGCCATCACAAGTGACTGGAAATGTCTCTGGTTCCAGGAAAACAGGATTTTCACACATGGTCCATTGGACCCACTCACCCAGATTCTGCTTAGCCCAAGTTAAATATGGCCAATGTCAGTGGTTGGCAAGCGGTGCCCCTTGGTGGGAAAGGCAGAGCTAGGTGAAAAGCCAGGCAACCTGGTCTCCTAAGACAGGTCAGCAGGTGGTGAGTCAGGGGGCTATAAACAGCCTGTGGCCACAGCCAGCACTGTCCCAAATACTCAGCTGATGAAACCCCCTGCAAGCCCCTCTATGTGCCCCTGCCCAGCTCCGGGAGGAACACATCAGCTCTCCTTGGGGAGGGGGCCCAAGCTTGGCAGGCCCCAGGACCAGCATTGTGCACGGTCTGTTCCAGCCCTCCTGGCTGGGCCAGGGGCCCGGGCTCATAGGCTATATTGAGGGCTGAGTCACCAGCCTGCGCCTGGGTCAGGCTGACTGTGACTGGCTGGCTGGGGCCTGAGTCAGGCCCTGATTTATCCTGGAGAGCGACAGGCTCAGGTTTCTGGGGAGAAGGGGGGTAAGAGGGGTGCAAGGAACCATCCTTGGCACTGGGCACCCTCTGCCGACCATTGACTCATTCCCCTGGGGCCGCACACAGCCCTCCCCTGGAGAGAGGGAACGAGAAGGGGGAGAGGAAAGTTCTTTGTCCACTTGATGGCTTCCCTCTGAACTTCCCCCAACTTAAAGGAGGCCCTCAAGTTACTGGGGGGCCTTAGGTAACACCCACAAAATAGGACTGTGAGCCTTTAGGGTGTGTAAAGTGCTATCAGCTCCAGACAATCCCACTTTACCCCTTTCTCTTCTTCCCAGAGGCTCTGGGAGAGGAATCCATCATGCTCAGATCTATACCTCAGTTTCTTCATCAGGGCTTTAAAGATGACCTCACTGAACCCTGAACTGGCACCTCAGATTGGGTGTCAGAAGCCTGCTTTTTTACACACACACACAGAGTTCCCTCGTGAGACCCAGCTACGTGTCCTGTGTCCCCAGGAGCTGGGCATCTCTCCACAGGAGCGTCCAGCCTCTTGAGTAGATGGAGATCACTGATACCTGATGGTTGGTTTTGGCCATGGGACAAAGGTAGCATGGGGGGAGAGAGTTCTGGAGATAGGGAAGAGGGGTGCCAACAGGAGAGTGGAATTCCTGAGCACCTCGTCACAGGCAGCCGACAGAACATGAGCCTCAGGGCCCAAGCTATTTATATCTCGCCTGTCACTATCAGGGCCCCCAGCTGCCCCCCTCCTAAGCCACGCACAGCAGGTCCCTATTCTGTTTCTGGTCCCTTCTCTGCTCCTCCCCCTCCCTAACTAATGAGAAGGGAAAGAAATCATTCATGGACCCCTTTTACCATAAGCACTACCCACCACAGGACTCCTGAACTTCTCCCCCAGCTCCATAACAGGGATTCCCCTCATTCTGCCCTCAAAGATGCCCACTATTCCTTTCCTTTTCAGTAGGCCTAGTGGGAGAAAAGGAATAAGGTAGAACAATTCATCAGAAACTCCCCAAATTTCAATCATCACACTGCTTGAGTTGGGGCCCAAACTTATGGGCCTGAAGGGTGGGAAAGCTGAGGAAGTTTGGTCTAAAGGGGTTACCAGGAGGTGTGGAATGAATGTATCCTACAGAATTGCAGGATATATATTCTCTTTATATGAGTTCTTTCACCTCATCCCAGGCCAGCTTCTCTGTTGGAGTGCCTCAGTTTCCCTGCTGTCACCATGCCCTAGGCCTGGAGCTGCCCTTGGCTCACCCTGAGCCCAGTCCTGCCCAGACATTCTGGCGGGCTCCCTAGGGCTCTCCCTGCCCACCAGCCCCCATCGCATTTCCCCTTCCCTGCTCTGGGCAGGGCTCTCCGTTTCTGTCTGGCTAACCTGCCCTTTGACTGGAAGGCTCTGCCCTGTGGCCCAAATGGGCACATCGCCCAGGGGGGCTCCCTAGTACTACACCGCAGAGGCTCTCCCACCCCCCTCATCACCTTGGTTGAGTCAGACATGGGGGGGAGCAGTGTGACTCACTGACACTCTTCCTGAGCTCAGCTCCATTCTTGAGGGGATGAGGCCAAATGGGCTGGTGACAGGGACACTGAGTCAGGGGTGGCCTCAGTCTTTCCCCTGGGACCCTGGGTTTGGGCTTCAAATTAGACTTTTCTACCTGTAAAGTGGAGCACGCCCACCCCAAGCCTCTCCCTAATTGGCCTGGGCAGTGACACTACTTCCTCTCAGTCTATCTGCACAGAAGCACACACACTTCCCTTCCCTGTCCGCAGGTGGACAATACCCTGGGCTAGGAGCCAGGACTCCCAGGCCCTGTCAACAGCCCTGCCACCAACCGATCCAGAAAGTTCTGTCAACACGAGATGAGTGTGTTTTGCCCTAACCACTGGCCTCAGTTTCTCTCTGTATATTTCATCTCTGGCTGGCAATGCTTAGTTCTGGTTGGGAGCCCTCACCCCGCCTCACTTTTCAGTTCCGCTATCCACCTCTCCAGCGCGCCGGCCCTGGGTCCCAAGCCTGCGGGGCCGCAGACCCCGGCCAGGGGAGAGGGCCCCCTCCCGCCCGCCGGCCACTTGGGGGAGGGGAGGGAGGGAGGCGGGGCCGGCCGGGTCGGCGCGGCCCCCACCCGCGGGCCAGGCGGCATTCCTGGGAGGCCGGCGCTCTGACGTGGACCTGGGGGCCGCGGGCGCGGCGGGGGGGACGCGGCCCAGGGGCTTCTTAAACCCCCCGCCCCAGCCCGGCCCGCACTTCCCGAGCACCGCTCCGCCCCCGGAGGGAGAAAGAGAGAGAGAGGGAGAGCGCGGCTGAAGAGCCAAGGAGGCCCGCCGAGTCCCGCCAGAGGCGCGAGAGAAGTTGAGAGCCGCGCAGCGCAGAGCCGCGAGTCCCGACAGCGCCCCGACAGCGCCCCCAGCCCGAGCCCAGAGCGCCCCCAGCCCGAGCCCAGCCGGCAGCACAGCCCCCGCCCCAGCCTGCGCCAGCATGATGAACAACAGCGGCTACTCCGAGGCCCCGGGCCTCGGTCTGGGCGACGAGGCGGACGACATGCCGTCCACGGAGAAGGACCTGGCGGAGGACGCGCCATGGAAGAAGATCCAACAGAACACTTTCACGCGGTGGTGCAACGAGCACCTCAAGTGCGTGGGGAAGCGCCTGACCGACCTGCAGCGCGACCTCAGCGACGGGCTGCGCCTCATCGCGCTGCTCGAGGTCCTCAGCCAGAAGCGCATGTACCGCAAGTTTCACCCGCGCCCCAACTTCCGCCAGATGAAGCTGGAGAATGTGTCTGTGGCCCTCGAATTCCTTGAGCGCGAGCACATCAAGCTCGTGTCCATCGGTCAGTGCGGGTGTGGAGGGGTAGTGCTCCGCGGCGGGGCTGACCCATGGGGACAGGGGACGCAGGTGTTGGGTGGGCGCGCGGGAAGCCGAAAGGGCAGAGAGCGCCCCGGCACCGGGAGAGAACCCCGGCCCGGCTCTCGCCTGCCGATGCAGACCCCTTGGGCTCTGCCTTCACACCCCTCTGGACGGCCGGCATCCCAAAGAGGTCCGGGAGAGTCCAGACCAGTCCGTTTCTTAATCCTCCAGCTTCAGTCTCCCCCGCACACTCCCACCAACCCGCCTCTACTCATCTTCCCCTTTCCCGCCATCCGCAACCCCAGCCCTTGTTTGAGAGGACAGGGCCAATGCCTTATTACTGATTCCTGGGGGCACCTCCCCCCAAACAAAGCAAATGGCTTCCCAGCCTCCCGGCACTTCCAACGGGAAGGAGGAGCAGAAGGCAGGTCCCAACCACTGCCCGATCACAGGGCTCAGAGGGAGAGCTGGTGACCGGGCGGGCGCGGGGCCTGGGGCCCCCGCAGGCATGTGCTCAGCAGCTGGGTTCAGGCCCAGGGGCCAGAGCCTGTAGAGCCCAGCCTCGGAAACCTAAAAAGGTCCTGAGCGAGCGCAGGGAGCCTTAACCCCTGCCTGTCCTTTACCGGCTTCAGCCAGCGGGGGAGGGGCTCCCTCCAGTCCATGCCTGGCCTCAGCCCACCTTCTAAACCCGGATTGGCTGCAGCTAATGTTCTGGGCTGAGGGGAGGGAGGGAAGGCCTAGAGAAGGGAGGAAGTCATTGAGTGTAACCAGATTTGGAAGGTGTGTCAGTGCTGGGTGGGGGTGGGGAGGCACTTTAGGCTTGGGAGCTGGGGAGCCTAGGGTGGACTCTGAGAGGAGAGGGGCTGGCACTCCCCTCACAGGCCTGCAGTCATCCCCCCAGGCTGGAGACCTGGGGAAGACCCCCTATCCCTGTGGTGAGCTCTTAAGAGCCCTGCTATGATTTGCAAGAAAGAGCGTGGTGAGGGGGAGCGTAGATGCACTCCGGGGCCCCTGGAAGGGAGTTTCACAGGGGGTCAGGTGCCCCACCAGGATGCCCCAGAGACTTCTTCAGATAAGTGAATGTCTGTCCAACCCCACTCTCCCTTAGGGTATCTCTAGGCCTCCTGAATTAGCTGCTGAGGTCAGTCTGCGGCCCTTTGCCCTGTCCAGTCCCCTCTCTAGGCCTTACCCCCTCCTGCCCCAATACTGCCCCCCCCCAACCCGCTCTGGCCTGGAAATAGCCCTGCCTCCGTGACACAGCAGATGTCTCTGAGCTTTCCAGAAGGACAAGCCTGAGGACAGGGGGTGGGGGAGGGGGCCCTGGTGTGTGTAGTGGGGCTGAGGGCTGCTTGAGAGCGGGTGTGGTTCGGGGGGCGGGGGTCAGAGAGGAGTTAGCCCTGGGGCCTTCATCCCTCAGCAGCTGAGATTTGACCGACAGGATTGACTGTCCCATATGGGGTCTCAAGGGGAGGGCCTGGGGCCTCACAGAGACTTTATAGGAAATGGCTCAGCCTTACCCTCTCCTCCCTGCTGCAGGGGCGCTCAGCCCCTCTCCAGGCCTCATCCTTCCTGAGCACACACACCTCTCTCCTCCCCCATGGTGGTGCCTGGCTCCGGCCCCCTTGGCTCAACTGTATGTGGAGAGGCCGGCTCGGAGGAGAGGGGGAAGAAGCAAAAACTGGTTTGGGGGGCTGGAGGGAACCCTCCATTATGTTCCTTTTGAGGAGAAGGGAACTGTTCCCCATTTGGGCCAAGTGGCTCACTCTGCTGCTGCCACCGAGTGAGATAAGCTGTCAGCAATTCAGCTGCTGGGCCCAAGGCTGAGGCTGGAAGGGAGGGGGCAGGGGCTGCCCAATCCCGAGGTGATTGTAAAGGGTTCGCTGCCAGGTGGGCATCCTGCTTCCTCTAGTTCCTTCTGCCCACTTAGTGGTGGGAAGGGGCTGTCGGGGTGGCCTCCTGGGCATTCTCTTAGGATTGAAATTGAGCATCTGGGCACCTGGGAGGAGGTCAGAGACTCCCCACTTCCCTTTCTAGGAGTAGGGTGGTAGCTGAGCAGTCCCCCTGAAGGAAGTCCAGGTTCTCAGCCTGGGTGGAAGGAGCTGTGTGCCCTTACCCCCACCACCCCCTCAGCCCCTCCGAACAAAGAGGCCTATGAGGCAGCTCTGTCCCGCAGCTGTTCCCCAGTTGCTATTCCTTCTCCTTGAGCCAACCGCCGAGGGAGGGGCTGGAGGGGGCAGCAGCTGTCCCGGCACCTCCCTCACTGGGCCCTCTCTCCTCCCCCTCCTCTTTGAGGCCTGCAGTGGCCTCAGGGACTGGCTCTCAGGCTCCTCCCTCCCTTTTGGTGGTATCCCCAGTGGGGTGCAAAGGATGAAGCCTGGCTTGAGCAGAACTCCCCTTTTCTGCCTGGCCTCCGATGGGGAGGAGGGAGAGGAAGGTCACTGCTCCCAGAGTGGGACTCTGGATCCACCCCTCTCCTGCTGACCAGGACCACTTGCTGTCTGGCCCAGGGCCAGTTGCTGGGGAAAAACCTCTCCCTGCAGCAAATATGAATGACCCCCCTCCCAACCCCCAGTGCCAGCAGCCTCAAGGCCTCCCTCCCAGGGATCTGGCTCCAGTTTGTAAGAAGCATCTGGGTGTGTGAGCACCAGCTTTGGAGGCTGTCAGGGTTGTGAGAGGCTGTGAGGCCCTGGGTGTCAAGACTGTGTGAGTGTTGTGGGCCTGTGTGTATTTGAGAGAATACGCACCAAAGCACCAAAGCACCAAAGCACCGGGAGGCTGGGAGTGAGTGTGTCATGGAATCTGCAAGCTGCCAAACCATTGTGCTGCCGTGGAGCCAGGGGGAGAGGGGGCGGGCCTGGGGAGCTGCTAGGGAAGGAAGGATGAATCAGTGAAAGGGTGGGGGAGCCATGGGGGCCAGAGCCCAAAGCCAGAGGGACAGAGAGACTGAGATTCCCCTCCTGAGGCAGGTCGGGGGTGGGGGGTGGGATACTGGGGTTCCCCCAGGCCTTCACTCTCCTAAGGTTATCTCCCAAGATCTAGGGGCAGGCAGGAAAAGATGTGGAAGGGGGCACTTCCAGCCCCACCCTTTCCCATCTCTCAGGCAACACCAATAAACAAGGCTGAGTCTTCCACCCCTTCCCAGCCTCCTAAAAGCAGTGCTCAGGGAAGCTGACGGATTTCAGGCCAGCATTGTCTTTTACAAATAAGCTGGTTTCCAATGATCTATACTCTATGCCACCTGCAGTTCCTGGATACTTCTCTCTGGCTGTTAAAGGAGAAATAGTCCCCCAAAACCGTGGGGTACCAGTTCTGGTCCATAGTCTTCCTCAAAGGAGGGGATGAGTTGAGAGTCTCAGCTTCTGAGACTTGAGTCCACATGGATAACACTCCTCCGGCTCTTGTGAAATCTCACTAGCCGCCCCTGTCATTTGAAAGCATGGTTTTCAGGCCTTAACAGAACATGCACTGTACCCCCTCTCTCCTCCCAGAACTTTGTTCCAAAAGTCTTTTATAGTGTTCAGAGTAGCATCTGGCTGGAACCAGGTTGGTTCTACTTCTCTCCAACTTCAGGTTTTAAAATAGTCGTTCTTTCAACCAGTACTTATCGAGATTCTACTAAGTTCTAGACTCTGAGTATAGAGAGATAAAATACTATCTAGAAGGAAAGAAGCCAGACCTAAAAAGAATACATACTGTATGATTCTATTCATGTAGAACTCTAGAGAATGCAAACTAATCTGTAGTGACTAAGAGTAGATCAGTTATTGCCTGGGAAGGATGGACAAGAAGGGACAGGAGGAATAGGTCACAAAGGAAAGAAACCTTTGGGGAGGGACAGAAACATTTATTATCTTGATTTGTGACAATGGCTTTCTGGGTATATACAGACTCAAAAAAAAAAGTATCCAATTGTACTTTCTAATATGTACAGTTTGTTGTATGTCAAGCATACCTCAAATCAAAGTGTTAAAAAATGAAAGGAAACAAAACAACAGTGTCTGACCCCAAGAGGCTTATAGTCTCGCATAATTGCACGGATGCCTGTAGCCTGATAAGTGCAGTGCTATAGGTGAAATTACTTGCCATAGGAACACATTGGGAAACAGCCTTCTGAAGGGAGAAGGAGGGATTTGTCAAGGGCTGGGTCTCTGGGCCAGGCTTTGCAGGAGGGAGAGAATTTGGTGGGCAGAGAAGGGGTAGGTTCCAGAAGGAGGCCTGACCCCAGCACTAGCAGCAGCCTCAGGAGCTGGGCAGGGGAGAGGGCACTGTGCCGGGAGAGAGTCCCGGGCCCTCCCGAGCCCTCCCGAGCCCAGCTTGTCCCCTCTGCTCTGCAGACAGCAAGGCCATCGTGGATGGGAACCTGAAGCTGATCCTAGGCCTGATCTGGACACTGATCCTGCACTACTCCATCTCCATGCCGATGTGGGAGGATGAGGATGATGAGGATGCCCGCAAGCAGACCCCCAAGCAGCGTCTGCTCGGCTGGATCCAGAACAAGGTGCCCCAGCTGCCCATCACCAACTTTAACCGTGACTGGCAGGATGGCAAAGCGCTGGGCGCCCTGGTGGACAACTGTGCCCCTGGTGAGTAGGCCAGCGGCACTCCATGGACCCCTGAGCCTGGAGGGAGAGCTGGGCTGAACTGGTGGTGCCGAGGCTTGTGTTTGTCAGAATGAGTGTCTCAGGGCTGGGAGATCAGGACTCCCTGGTCCAGCTGGGAACCACTGCCAGAGTTAGGCCCTCCCTGATGAGTTGCCAGATCCTGCAATAGCAGGAGAAGATTTTACAGACAAGGTCACTGAGGTCTGGAGAAGGCCTGTGACTTGTCCAAGATCACACAGCTTATCTGTGGCTGCACTGAACCAGAGCCCAAGGCCTCGACTCCCTGCTCTGTGAACTTCCTACTTTGCTATAAGGGTGCCATTTCTGCTCAGCCAGGAGAGAGGAAATGTGGTGGGACTTGTAGAAAGAAGGCCAGGACTTAGACCCACAGAAGGCTCCTCTTTATGAGACCCTGGGACAGCTTTGAGAAGGGGATGAGACCCAGGATGATGTGGGCCGAGGCTGGTGTGACCCTGCCCAGTGGCAGGTGGCCCAGCCCTACCCTCAGTCAGTGTAGGGCCCGGCCTAGTCAGGTGGGGGCAGCTCAGGGCCCACGAGAAGACAAGCATCATGGACTAGAGCCCTACCCCATGTATTACTCCCTTTCTGACCCTCCTCTTCTGAGAAGATAGGTCTTCTCTTCCCCTCTGCCTCTAGGGACCCATGGCCCCTTGGGGGAATCCTCCCCTAGCCTGGGGTCAGCCCGGGAGCAGGGGGTGGGAGGCGGGGGCACCGGCCGGCTGCCTGGGAAGCATTCCCAGCTGCTGAGCCATTGCCCACGCTGATGCGACTGCCAGCAGTGAGCTCAGCTGTTCTGGCCAGTCATGGATTCCAGCCTTTGAGCTGGTCCACTCCCCACCAGTAAGCATTGCCCTCCTCTCCAGCTCTGGCTTGGACCAAGCACCCAGTAACCCAGCATTAAGCCTTCCCAGGAGTGACCTCAGCATTCCTCCCATTAGAAAGGCTGGGTTCTGGGTGACCAGAAAGAAGAACCCATCCTTTCCCAATAGGCCCTTCAATGCCTTTGTTTCCCCAAATGGGCGGTTAGGAAGGAGAGAGAGTCATGCCCCAAGGCTGATGTGCGAAATGCTTGGAGATCTAGGGCTTCAGGGCAGCTGGGAGAAGACCTTCTAGGAGATGGGTCAGGGACTTGTGCCAGATGGGGAGTGCCCACCCCAGAGGCAGCTGGAAAGAGGCAGGAGAGATCTGCCAGGGGTGCCCTTATAGGGGTGTGGTGTTCAGGATCAGTGCTGGGGCCTGGGCAGGCAGGAGGCTGGCTGACAGGGCTGGTGCCAGGCTGCGTCAGCTGGGACAGAAAGGCCTCATTGTTGGTGCTCGGGAGGGCTGCCGTTCCTCTAAACAGCGATGGGCATCCCAGCTGATGGGCTACAACATAGAGGGTCAGCAGAAACCTGGCTGATCAGGGCCCCAGAGTTGTGTGGGAGGGAGCGTGAACCCACAGCCTGTGACGGTCTTGGGCCAGCAAATGCTCTGTATTCTGGCTGACCACTTCCCCCTAATCATTGCCTCCCTCTGCCATCTCTCCAGGCCTCTGCCCTGACTGGGAGGCCTGGGACCCCAACCAGCCTGTGGAGAACGCCCGGGAGGCCATGCAGCAGGCGGACGACTGGCTCGGGGTGCCCCAGGTACGCTGGCGGATCAGGCAGTGGGAGAGTCTAGGGGCCAGAGGGCCAAGGATGGAGTTGGGTCTGTAGGGATATCCGGTCAGGATGTGGGTAGAACCGAGGTTGCTGGGTAAGGAGGGCACCTTGTAACTCCCTTCCTCTCTGTGGCAGGTGATTGCCCCCGAGGAGATTGTGGACCCCAATGTGGATGAGCATTCTGTCATGACCTACCTGTCCCAGTTCCCCAAGGCCAAACTCAAACCTGGTGCCCCTGTTCGCTCCAAGCAGCTGAATCCCAAGAAGGCCATTGCCTATGGGCCTGGTATGTGCTGAACCCCTGACAGCCCGCCCCGGACAGCTGGGCACAGGCTTGGAAGGATCTCCCTAAGTTATCTGTCTCCACTTTCTGCCCCTCAGGCATCGAGCCCCAGGGCAACACTGTGCTGCAGCCCGCACACTTCACCGTGCAGACGGTGGATGCTGGTGTGGGCGAGGTGCTGGTCTACATCGAGGATCCCGAGGGCCACACTGAGGAGGTATGGAGAGGCCTCTGGGACGAGGGGGATTAGCGTGGGATGGGACAAGAGTCCACAGGCCAACGATAGGATTGGCCTGGTGATGGCTGCCAGAGTCACCCACTGTGCTGAGGACAGGGGCGGGGTGCTTACCGTTTGGGCCTCCAGGTGCTGTGGGGTCAGGAGGGGCTACAGCCACTGTGATTGCCAGTCTTTTCCCTTCCCAATAGGCCAAAGTGGTTCCCAACAACGACAAGAACCGCACCTATGCTGTCTCCTATGTGCCCAAGGTCGCCGGCTTGCACAAGGTATCTCCCTACAGGACCTCCCCTGACCTCCCCATTCCATTCACATCCTGGCCGTGCACCGGCCACCCACCTCCCACCCACCTTGGCTCTGCTCTGCCCCTCCACCCCCTCTCAGAGCTGCTCTCCTCTAGTAGCTAACCTCTGGCCCTTGACCCCCAGGTGACCGTGCTCTTTGCTGGCCAGAACATCGAACGCAGCCCCTTTGAGGTGAATGTGGGCATGGCCCTGGGGGATGCCAACAAGGTGTCAGCCCGTGGTCCTGGCCTGGAGCCTGTGGGCAACGTGGCCAACAAACCCACCTACTTTGACATCTACACAGCAGGTGAGGACGGGTCCTGGGAGATTTCAGGCGGGCAGCCCCTCACGGCATGGGGAGGGTGTGCGTGGGGGACTGGGGCAGGGTCCCAGCCAGAGAGGGATGGTCTTGGGAGAGGGATCCCTGAGCATCTGTGCATGTCCAGAATAGGGGCTAATCGCCATTGTCATGACAGGGGCTGGCACTGGTGATGTTGCTGTGGTGATCGTGGACCCGCAAGGCCGGCGGGACACAGTGGAGGTGGCCCTGGAGGACAAAGGCGACAGCACGTTCCGCTGCACATACAGGCCTGTGATGGAGGGGCCCCACACGGTGCATGTGGCCTTTGCTGGTGCCCCCATCACCCGCAGTCCTTTCCCCGTCCATGTGGCAGAAGGTAAAGGCCCTTCACCCATCCCTACCATCTCCCTCGCTGAGGCCAGGATGCAGAGAGCATTTCCACCAAATTCTGAGTCTCAGGATTCATGGGAAATGAAGCACTAAATCCAGGGGTTGGTTGGGGGGAGCCATCTGAAGGCTTAAAATGGGCAGAAGGAAGAGCCAAGGGGTGGGGCTCTCGAGAGATCATCTGTCCATCCCGTCCCTGAGAAGGGTCAGGAGGCCTCAGAGAAGGATACCAGACAGGTGCCGCCATGGAAGGGCGAGGGAAAAGGGACGGTGAGCACCTGTAGGGCAGGCCCTCAGGTGGTGACTCCCCACACTCGGTTCTCTCTCTACCACTCAGAGCCCTTGCCGCCTCTCGCCCCCTCTGTGCCCATCGTCCACCAGGCCAGGAGAGTGGCGCCACGTTAGTACACGCCAGCGGAGGTGGGGCCAGGCATGGCCATAGCTGACTGGCCTCACCTGTGCTGTGTGGCATGGCCCGAGCGGTGTGGAGTCGCCCCCTTCCGTGGCATTCTGTGACAGGCCCCAGGTTCCATGCCTTTGCTTATGTTCTGTGGCAGATCTCGTTTCTTGCCACTTGCCTGATGAGTTCTGTGATGAAGATCTCAGTTCCGTGCCATTGTCTGTTTTGTGGCAGGCCTGGATTATATGTCCTTGCCTGTTTGGTGGCACCCATAAGTTCCATGGAATTTTACGTGTTCCGTGGCAGGTTGAGATCACTGTTCTTTGGCCTGTGTTCAGTAGCAAAGTCTGGGTTCATTGCCACTGGCAGTGTTCTGTGGCAGGCTGACTTCCATGCATTGCCTGTGATCTGTGACAGGCTTCTTGTTATATGAATACCTCTTGTTCCATGGTGTTGCTGAGTGTTTTGTGGCATGTCATTCCCAAAGCTGCTGTGGTGGCTCTGAGAAGGCTCAGATGGTTCTAGGTGGATGGCCTTGGGGTGGGTAAGGGGCCCTTCCCTGTGTATCTGCTCAAGTCTCTGCCCAGGCTCTGCCATGCCTTTGTCTCAAGCGACACTGACTCTGAGAAGCCCAGTGGGAAGGGTTTCTTATAACCAGCCTGATGAGGGGGGCTGGGGGTGCTGTGGCCGGCTCCCTGCCTAGCAGGGCTCCCAGTGGTGTCTGGGGCACCAGGGAGCCCAGGGGAGGGTTGCATGAGGCCATGGCCTGTGCCTGTGGGTGTCAGGAGGACTGTGCACAGGGAGGTGGGGGACAAATGGTGGGAGGCTGAGGATCTGTCTAGGGCCCCTCAGTGCCCCCAACCTCGCCTCTTCTCTTCCTCCTAGCCTGTAACCCCAACGCCTGCCGTGCCTCTGGGCGGGGCCTGCAGCCCAAGGGTGTACGTGTCAAAGAGGTGGCTGACTTCAAGGTTTTCACCAAGGGTGCTGGCAGCGGGGAACTCAAGGTCACAGTCAAAGGACCAAGTGAGTGCCAGGGCCCAGGGCCAGTGAGGGTCGGGGTGCAGGGAGGAGATTCGGCCAGTGGTTTAACTCCCTGAGGGCAGTGACAGCCAGCACCACGTACCCCTGTTGGGGCTCTAAAAGAGACATAGAGGTGCACATTGTCTTATATCTGCTTCGGTCTCACTGTCTGCAAGCTGGAAATGTTGCTCTCTGCCCTATGGCTACCCCGGGGTGTTATGCACGGGGATGACGTGTGGTCCCTGCCTTGACTTTCAGCACTGCCTACTAGCAACACTGCCCTCAGGCTAGGCCTGGGTCCCCAGGGTTCTGGATCCCAAGGGGATCGAGGAGCTGGGACTCACAGGCCATTGATCCCCCTACTCCCCACATCTCCTCAGAGGGCACAGAGGAGCCGGTGAAGGTGCGGGAGGCTGGGGACGGTGTGTTCGAGTGTGAGTACTACCCCGTGGTGCCCGGGAAGTACGTGGTGACCATCACGTGGGGCGGCTATGCCATTCCCCGCAGGTAAGCACCGTGCAACCCCTGTGCCTTCCTGTTTGGGCCCTCATAGGGTGGGAGGAGGGAGGTGGACTGCCTGGGACTCTGAGGGAAGGGAGGAGGAGTACCTCTGATGGGGGCACCGCCCAGCATTGACACCAGCTCTCTTTCCTCAGCCCCTTTGAGGTACAGGTGAGCCCAGAGGCAGGAGTGCAGAAGGTACGGGCCTGGGGTCCCGGTTTGGAAACTGGCCAGGTGGGAAAATCAGCTGACTTTGTGGTGGAGGCCATTGGCACCGAGGTGGGAACACTGGGTGAGTGGCTGGATGGCAGCAGGTGGGAGTGCTGAGGAGTGGTGTGATGGAGGGACACTGGGAAGTGACAGGGGAACAGGAGGCAGGAATTCTGGCGAGTCTGAGATGAGATGGGGAGATAGGACATGGGGGTGACCAGGGTAGTGAAGCTGGGGAGGGGAGTGATGGGGGACCTGCCTGAGGGTCCAAGTTGCCTCTTGTGCCCTCTAACCCTCCCCACCTCACACCTAGGCTTCTCCATTGAGGGGCCTTCGCAGGCCAAGATTGAGTGTGATGACAAGGGAGATGGCTCCTGCGATGTGCGGTACTGGCCCACAGAGCCAGGGGAGTACGCTGTGCATGTCATCTGCGACGATGAGGACATCCGTGACTCACCCTTCATTGCCCACATCCAGCCAGCGCCACCCGACTGCTTCCCAGACAAGGTGTGGTCCCCGCTTCTGCACATGGGCCCGGGACAAGGTGAATGGCTCGCCTCCAGTCCCCAACCCAGCCCTCTTCTCTTGCTCCTGCACAGGTGAAGGCCTTTGGGCCTGGCCTGGAGCCCACTGGCTGCATTGTGGACAAGCCAGCAGAGTTCACCATTGATGCCCGCGCAGCTGGCAAGGGAGACCTGAAGCTCTATGCCCAGGTAGCATGTTGCCTGAACTCGCTGCCCCTCAGTGCTGTAGCAGGGACCCTGGGAGGGTGGGGCAGGTTAGGGAAAGGGGTGTCCAGGCATCACAGGACTGCTTCTCACGGATCCATAAGAACTATGGAGAATTTAAAGTTTTGTGTTTTCTTCCTGGTGATAATCTTAAAAACATTTTACCAAAAATGTATTTGTATAGTAACAATTTTTAATTAAAAGATGATTTGATTGAGTAAGACATTGGTTTCCCAGGTGAATTTCTCAAACTGTTGTCCATTCTTGGTTAATGAATATATTCTTGGGTCCAAGAGGATGATTCTTCTTTAAACAGTTCATTATTCAATTTTAGGAACGTTGATTTAGCTGAGCTTCTCCCCTGACAACACATTTCAGAGACCTAGGTTGAGAGAGAACAGGCCACACAGTTGGCCTAGAGCCCCATCTCCTGGCTTCCGGGGTGCTCCCTGGCCACCAGAGCTCGTGGCACTAGGCTTGTGGTCTGAGGTCTGTGGCAGGGGCGAGGCCTGTGAGTGTGTCGGCCAGCAGAGGGCGCCGGTGCTCTGAGGAGGCCGGAGCGTTCTAAGAACCTTGCTTTGGGTGATGCCCACAGGACGCAGACGGCTGCCCTATCGACATCAAAGTCATCCCCAATGGCGATGGCACCTTCCGCTGCTCCTATGTGCCCACCAAGCCCATTAAGCACACCATCATCATCTCCTGGGGAGGCGTCAACGTACCCAAGAGCCCCTTCCGGGTTCGTCCTCTGCGTCTTGTACTGTACCCACTGCCGGGGCCCCAGAGGGAGGGCGGAGCCCCACGCGGGAGATGTTGGCTGTCCCTGAGCCCTGTCATGGCACCCCCACCTCAAGGCCCCAGCGAAGAGGCTAAGATTGGTCCTACTAAGGCCGGCGCTGGTAGTACTGGGGGAGGGGATGGGACTTGATGGAGGGGCACTGTGCTGAGCGTCATCTCCTCCCCACAGGTAAACGTGGGAGAGGGCAGTCACCCCGAGAGGGTGAAAGTCTATGGCCCAGGCGTGGAGAAGACAGGCCTCAAGGCTAATGAGCCCACCTACTTCACTGTAGACTGCAGCGAGGCAGGGCAAGGTGGGCCTGGAGGTGGGGAGGGGAGTGGGGCGGGGCCAGGGCAGGGTCTGGCTGGGAGGAGCCAGTACCTCTGCCTATTTCAGGGCAGAGCTGCAGAGTGCAGGAGGTTGTTGAGGCCCACACTCATGGCCTCTTGCCTGCCTCCCTTCAGGCGATGTGAGCATTGGCATCAAGTGCGCCCCCGGTGTGGTGGGCCCTGCAGAGGCTGACATCGACTTTGACATCATCAAGAATGACAATGACACCTTCACAGTCAAGTACACACCCCCAGGGGCCGGCCGCTACACCATCATGGTGCTGTTTGCCAACCAGGTACCCACACCTGGCTTTTGGTTGTCATTGGTGGCAGCACCCCCTAGTCTCAGCCAGCAACTTGAGAGGCTGTCCGTTGGGAACAGTTCCACAGCCATTGAGCACTTCCTGTGGGCAGTCAGTGTACCTCAGAGACTGCTCATGTCCACCCTGACCAAGCCTTTTCTCCCTCCAGGAGATCCCCGCCAGCCCCTTCCATATCAAGGTGGACCCATCCCATGACGCCAGCAAAGTCAAGGCTGAGGGCCCTGGGCTGAACCGGACAGGTTGGTGTCTGGGAAGGGGCTGGGCTGAGCTGGGATTAGGGGTAAGTGGCCGCCAGTCCCTCACCACCATCTTGGTGTGGGCTCCCCAGGTGTGGAAGTTGGGAAACCCACTCACTTCACGGTGCTGACCAAGGGAGCTGGCAAGGCCAAGCTGGACGTGCACTTTGCTGGGGCTGCCAAGGGCGAGGCTGTGCGGGACTTTGAAATCATCGACAACCATGACTACTCCTACACCGTCAAGTACACGGCCGTCCAGCAGGTGTGCCCATCCCCTCCCTTGCCCTACTCATCCTGGCTGACTGGGGTCCTAGGTATCCTTCCTCCAGGCTCATAGGGCCACTTCTGGATTCTGGCCTCTTTCCTGCCTCCCATCCTCTCTTGCTGTGGATCTCTGTGCCTCAGGCCCACATCGGCCAAGGGCATGTTGCCAGACTGTTTCTAAGCCACCCAATTCTGACCTGTTGTATCCAACAGGGCAACATGGCAGTGACAGTGACCTATGGTGGAGATCCTGTCCCCAAGAGCCCCTTTGTGGTGAATGTGGCACCCCCGCTGGACCTTAGCAAAGTCAAAGTTCAAGGCCTCAACAGCAGTAAGTGGGGGCAAGAGCTGACCTGAGAGTGAGGGGTGTTGGCTGGGGTGGGCTGGAGTCTCTGCTCACTGTGTCCCTTGCTCTCTACACAGAGGTCGCTGTGGGGCAAGAACAGGCATTCTCTGTGAACACACGAGGGGCTGGTGGTCAGGGCCAGCTGGACGTGCGGATGACCTCACCCTCCCGACGACCCATCCCCTGCAAACTGGAACCTGGGGGTGGAGCCGACACCCAGGCTGTGCGTTACATGCCCCCTGAGGAGGGGCCCTACAAGGTGGACATCACCTATGATGGTCACCCGGTGCCTGGCAGCCCCTTCACTGTGGAGGGTGTCTTGCCTCCTGACCCCTCCAAGGTGAGGAGACGGGGACTGGCGGGAGCTGGGAATTGGGGGCTTGTAGGAAAGATGAATAAGTCATAGGGGCAGAGACCAGAGGGTCTTATGTCCTGGAGGGAGCACAGCCAAGGACCTGGGGCTGAGGCAGTCCCCCACTTCAGGACCTGCCTTTGAGACAGCTGAGTTATTAAGAGCCTGACTTCAATCTCAGGTCCACCAACTGGGACAAATTATTCAATTTCTTTGCCTCCATTTCCTCACATGGAATTGTTATAAGGATTCAGTCTGTAGTAGCTGCTACAGTTGAAAGTGCTTAGCTTTCACAGGGAGCCATGAAGGCCAGGCATGGGAGAGGCCAGGTGTAGGTAACCCACACACCTGCTCCTTCCTCTAGGTCTGTGCTTACGGCCCTGGTCTCAAGGGCGGGCTGGTAGGCACACCAGCGCCCTTCTCCATCGACACCAAGGGGGCGGGCACAGGTGGTCTGGGGCTGACCGTGGAGGGCCCCTGCGAGGCCAAGATTGAGTGCCAGGACAACGGTGATGGCTCGTGTGCTGTCAGCTACCTGCCCACGGAGCCGGGCGAGTACACCATCAACATCCTGTTTGCCGAAGCCCACATCCCCGGCTCGCCCTTCAAGGCTACCATCCGGCCCGTGTTCGACCCGAGCAAGGTGCGGGCCAGTGGGCCAGGCCTGGAGCGTGGCAAGGCTGGCGAGGCTGCCACCTTCACTGTGGACTGCTCGGAGGCGGGTGAGGCTGAGCTGACCATCGAAATCCTGTCGGACGCCGGGGTCAAGGCCGAGGTGCTGATCCACAACAATGCTGACGGCACCTACCACATCACCTACAGCCCCGCCTTCCCCGGCACCTACACCATTACCATCAAGTATGGCGGGCACCCCGTACCCAAATTCCCCACCCGTGTCCATGTGCAGCCTGCTGTTGACACCAGTGGGGTCAAGGTCTCAGGGCCTGGTGTGGAGCCACATGGTGAGTGATGGAGGAGGAGCCAGGAGCCTGTCATGGCGCCAGTCAGGGCGGGTGGGAAGCAGGGCTGAAGGCATTGGGGGGCAGTGTGAGGTGAAGGGGGAGCTTTGGGGCAGCCCTGGAGTCCTTAGAGCTCAGACACCCCAGAGGAGCCAAAGCCAAGGGCAGGACATGGAGCTTTGCCTCTGGTCTTGTGGCAGAATTGCGTCTGCCCATGGGCATTTTGCTGGGGAGATCCTCAACTTTCGTCAGCTTAAGGGGTCCCTGATCTGAAAAAGCTAAGAACCTTGCTCTCCATGGTGCAGAGGGAAAGCTGTGGGGTAGTGGGTGACAGGATTCAGGACACAGTTCAGCTCAGTTCAGTGAATGTGAGTTACCATCTGTTGGGGACCAGACCCTGGGCTGGGCATGGAGGCAGGGGGCGCAAGATGTAAGACCCATACCTGCCCTCGAGGGGCCCAGAGCCTGATAGGGAGACTTACATGAACAGAATGTCACCATGTGGGGAAGGGAGCTGAGGCAGGGGCTGTGGGTGGCAGGGCCTGGAGCTCACAGGCCTGAGAGGATGGCTGGGCTCAGACTGGGGAATAGCAGGGGGAGAGGAGGAGCCACCTGGGAGCTGGGGAGGGAGGGATGAGGTGAGCAGCTGTGTGAAGGCTGCCCCAAACCCACACTGAGCTCTTGTCTCCTGGGACCCAGGTGTCCTGCGTGAAGTGACCACTGAGTTCACTGTGGACGCAAGATCCCTCACGGCCACGGGTGGGAACCATGTGACAGCTCGCGTGCTCAACCCCTCGGGTGCTAAGACGGACACCTATGTGACAGACAATGGGGATGGCACCTACCGAGTGCAGTATACGGCCTATGAAGAGGGTGAGGGACTGGGCTGAGTGGGGACAGTGGGGATCTGATCTCAGCATTTTCATGGGGGCGGGGTGGAGGGGGCCGTGCACATCCTGACTTGCACCCTGTGGTCCGGTTCTAGGCGTGCATTTGGTGGAGGTGTTGTATGATGATGTGGCTGTGCCCAAGAGCCCATTCCGAGTGGGCGTGACCGAGGGCTGTGACCCCACCCGCGTCCGGGCCTTTGGGCCCGGCCTAGAGGGTGGCTTGGTCAACAAGGCCAACCGCTTCACTGTGGAGACCAGGTATCTCTCCCTTTCCTAACCTTGACCCTGAAGCTGTGGCCACCCTGATCCCAACCACTTGCCCTCCCCCTTTGTCCGTCTGCTTGTGCCTCATCCCCAGCCCATCCCCCATCAAGGGTGCAAACCTCCCCTAGTGTCGCAGCCCCTGTAGCTGGTCCCTTCTCAGCCTGGCCCTCAGCCCCTATTCAGCTGCTCCTTCATCTCCACTCAGTGGTCCTAGCGAGGCTGACAGAGGGGTCCTCTTGTAGGGGAGCTGGCACTGGGGGCCTAGGCCTAGCCATTGAGGGCCCCTCAGAAGCCAAGATGTCCTGCAAGGACAACAAGGACGGCAGCTGCACCGTGGAGTACATCCCCTTCACCCCCGGAGACTACGACGTCAACATCACCTTTGGGGGCCGGCCCATCCCAGGTGTGCAGAGAGCGGGTGGGGCTGGGGAGGGCAGTAGGAGGCCTGCTCAGTGACAGGGAAACTGGAAGGGAAGTTGGGTGTGGAGACTCATCCCCAGAGCAGGATGGCCACCAGTCCAGCCAGTGGGGAGAATGCTGAGCAGGCAGGCACGGTCATGGCCAAGAGGCAGGGCAGTGGGTGCAGTTCATTCCCAGAAGCTCAGCACTGCTGTCCTGGCCCCTTGCCTGGAAGCGCCAGACCTTGTGAGTTTGGTCACTCAGACACAGTCTGGGCCACCTTTCACACCCTCTCGCTCTCACTGTTTACAAAGCAAGGAACCCCCCTGCTCTCCTGCAGGGATAAGCTGCTCAGGGGTGGGGGCAGGGTAGGGGTCATGTCTTCAATTATTGCATAACTTGGGCCTGCTGAAATTGGACATTTTCCCCCCTTATCTAATTTTACACTGTCAAAAATGCATTTTCTTTTACAAATATTCCACTTTTAACATTCTATTAATTTAGAAAGGCCTTCCAGGCTTGTGACCTAAGTAAGTGGATTTGCACAGCCTTGGTCTGCAGCCAAGTTTATTTCTCCTTGTTTACATTTTCTTAGCAAGTTCCTAAGCGTTTGCACATTTGGTCTGGCCTCCCTGGGGCATTTCAAAGGCAGGGAAGGCCTCCTCCTCCTGGTTCCTCAGTGTCAGGGAGCCCCTCCCAGGCAGGTGGGTAGGGGCTGAAGTCTCTCTCCTTGCAGGGAGCCCGTTCCGGGTGCCGGTGAAGGATGTGGTGGACCCTGGGAAGGTCAAATGCTCGGGCCCGGGGCTGGGGGCTGGTGTCAGGGCCCGAGTACCCCAGACCTTCATGGTAGACTGCAGCCAAGCTGGCCGGGCCCCCCTGCAGGTGGCCGTGCTGGGCCCCACAGGTATGAGAATGTCTGGGCAGGGCGGAGAGAGATGGGACAGGGTGCCAGGAGGCTCTGCTGACCCTGCTCCCTTGCCCAGGTGTGGCTGAGCCTGTGGAGGTGCGTGACAATGGAGATGGCACCCACACTGTCCACTATACCCCAGCCACTGATGGGCCCTACACAGTAGCCGTCAAGTATGCCGACCAGGAGGTGCCACGCAGGTGAGGACCAGCTTTGGGCTCCTGTGCTGTGCTGAGCTCTGGGGAGCTCCTACCAAGGCCACACCTGCAGGGCCACTGTGGGTCCCTGGGAACACTCCTCCCACTTGTCTTGGCTTCATCTGGTCTCTGCTGCCCCCTCCCACTCTTTCTCAGGGCCCCCTGCCTGTCTTTTCCACCCTGGAGGCAGCACAGCCTCAGGGACCCTCCTCTGGCTGGGCTTTCCCCCCACCATGTAGCTGCAAACAGGTGGGAGAGGGCAGCCTCCTGCACCCTCCTCTTTAAACAAACCACAGCATCTGCCTGGAGAATGGAGAAGAAATGCTCAGGCTTCGGTTGGGGGCACACCCGAATGGCCCTCCCCCATGACTCAGGCTGTGACCTGGTCCCTCCTCCCTACTCAGGAGTCATCTCCCCTTCTCATGAATGTGGGAAGGACTCCAGGCCCAAAATGAGACAAGACTCTGCCTCCCCCCAACCCTCAGCCAACTAACTATCCTTTTTCCCCCTCAAGCCCCTTCAAGATTAAGGTGCTTCCAGCCCATGATGCCAGCAAGGTGCGGGCCAGCGGCCCCGGCCTCAATGCCGCTGGCATCCCTGCCAGCCTGCCTGTGGAGTTCACCATCGATGCCCGGGATGCTGGGGAGGGCTTGCTCACTGTCCAGATCCTGGTAAGTCCATGTGCTGCCCACCTCCCTGGTCAGACTGTGGGCACAGACCAGCCTTGACCTCTGCTTCTCCCCCAGGACCCCGAGGGTAAGCCCAAGAAGGCCAACATCCGAGACAACGGGGATGGCACATACACTGTGTCCTATCTGCCGGACATGAGTGGCCGGTACACCATCACCATCAAGTACGGTGGTGACGAGATCCCCTACTCACCCTTCCGCATCCATGCCCTGCCCACTGGGGACGCCAGCAAGTGCCTCGTCACAGGTGGGCACCCACTCCGCCTCCCCTGCCCCAGTCCCCTCTCCCACCTCCCCTGCCCTTACCCATCCCTTGTCCCCCACCCTCTCCTGAGTGTTTCATGGTCTCACATTCTTCTCTGTTTCCAGTGTCCATTGGAGGTCACGGCCTGGGTGAGTGCCCCTTCTCTTCTTGCTGTGGGCTGAGGTGGTGGAGGCAGTTGGGAACTGAGTGGGGCTGGGCATAGGGCCCCTACAGAACCCATGACCGGTTGCTTCTGTGTGGCAGGTGCCTGCCTGGGCCCCCGCATCCAGATTGGGGAGGAAACTGTGATCACAGTGGACGCCAAGGCAGCAGGCAAGGGGAAGGTGACGTGCACAGTGTCCACCCCGGATGGGGCAGAGCTCGACGTGGATGTGGTTGAGAACCACGATGGTACCTTCGACATCTACTACACTGCACCTGAGCCGGGCAAGTACGTCATCACCATCCGCTTCGGAGGCGAGCACATCCCCAACAGCCCCTTCCACGTGCTGGTAAGCTCTGCGGCCGCAGCAGGACTAGATGGTGGCTGGAGGGGGTGGGGGGCCAGCCTTACTAGCAGTAGCAAGGAATTCAGGACCTGTTGCCATGTCTGATGGCTTCTGGTCCCAGAGTGCTCCAGAGTTGAGCCTTTGCTTTCCCAGTAGCCTCCCAACCTGGGAGGTGAGCACAGCCCTGCCTCTGGCCCCTCTGGCAGTCAGTCAGCCCTCTCTGGCGGAATTTGCCATATTCCTCTCTGACCCTTGAGCCCACTGTTCCTGTACAGCTCCCCAAGGTGGCCCTGCAGGACAATGAAGCCCTCCAGAGGGTAAAGCACCCAAGATACCCATCCTGCCCCATGGGCAGCCCAGGATTTCAGGTCCCTGGGCCATTCTGAGTCAGCTCCTGGTCCCTAGAGCTGGTGAATACTGGCCTGCCACATCCTGTGCTCTCCGTGCCTTGCCTCCCAGGCGTGTGACCCCATGCCCCACGTGGAGGAGCCCTCTGATGTGCTGCAGCTGCACCGGCCCAGCGCCTACCCCACACACTGGGTACTGCCACCTCCCACCTGGGCCAGACCTCGCCCTCCTCCTCCTCTCCCTCCACTTCTTCCTTCTCTTCTTCAGCGGACAGGGCTGGGGCATGGTTTGGGGGCCGTCTTGGGGAGCAGGCGGGAGTCAGGCTGGGGAGACAGACCCCCAAGCTAGGCACAGCACTTCTTCTCCTGCAGCAGATGCGCCTCTCCTGCTCTCCAGTTTCAACATTAACCATCTTGTTCTTTCCTCATTTTCTCTGCCTTCAGTCATGGCTCAGGCCAAGCTCCCAGGCCTTCTCCAGCCAGTGACTGTTCCCTCTCACCTGCCACAGGCCACCGAGGAGCCAGTGGTGCCTGTAGAGCCAATGGAGTCCATGCTGAGACCCTTCAACCTGGTCATCCCCTTCACCGTGCAGAAAGGGGAGCTCACAGGTACTGCCCTGGGCCTTGAGGACTCAAAGGGAGGACACCTGCATTCAGGCCCAGCTCCTTGTGTCTGAGATGAAAGCTGGGGCCCAGAAAGGGGGTGTGAGCTACCCAGGATCACACAGCAATGTGGGCAGAGCTGGAACTCAGACTTAAGCCTTCTGTCTCCCAGCTCGGGGTTTGTCCTGATGCTCCAGGTTGTCACCTGGTGCCGGACCTCTGGGGTGGAGGCACAACCACACAGAGGTGGGGGCCTGGGACAGCAAGGGGGTTGAGGTAGGAGAAACTGAGGTCCCCCACATAACTGTGTCTGCCTGACAGGGGAGGTGCGGATGCCCTCCGGGAAGACGGCCCGGCCCAACATCACCGACAACAAGGATGGCACCATCACAGTGAGGTATGCACCCACCGAGAAAGGCCTGCACCACATGGGGATCAAGTATGACGGCAACCACATCCCTGGTGAGTTGGCGGCTGGGCTGGGCTTGGTTGGGCTGAGAGGAGCCCCACTGTGACTTCATCTGGGCCTGCCTTCTGTCAAAAAATATTCATTGAGCACCTGCTGTATGCCGACACCACAATAAGCGCTGGGGAGGCTGGTATCCTGGTGGGAGGCAGACTTCCACCAGTCAGGCCCCTACGGCAGAGATGTAGGGCTCAGCAGGGAGACTGTGGGAAGGTGTGGGGTGGGCTGAGGCGGGTTCAGGCAGCCCCTGTCCTTACTGACCGAGCCCCCTTTTTCCATCCACCCCCAGGGAGCCCCTTGCAGTTCTACGTGGATGCCATCAACAGCCGCCATGTCAGCGCCTATGGGCCAGGCCTGAGTCATGGCATGGTCAACAAGCCAGCCACCTTTACCATTGTCACCAAGGATGCTGGGGAAGGTGAGGGAGCTGCAGACAGGGGCTGTGAGGGGGAGGGGTAGATGATCAGGACCTCTGATCTCAGCCCCACTTCCACCTACAGGGGGTCTGTCCTTGGCCGTGGAGGGCCCGTCCAAGGCAGAGATCACCTGCAAGGACAACAAGGATGGCACCTGCACTGTATCCTACCTGCCTACGGCGCCTGGAGACTATAGCATCATCGTGCGCTTTGATGACAAGCACATCCCGGGGAGCCCCTTCACAGCCAAGATCACAGGTGGGTGGACATGTAGGCACCCACAGCCTATGACACCCCCCATCCCCAGCACACAATGGATGTACAAGCCTGGCGTGTTCAAGTCACCAGGCATTAGGGTAGGGCCCCCTTGAGGTGGAAGAGTTCATTTCTGGATGAATGTAAGGATGTAATTCTATTCTTTACAGCAGGTGAGAAACATTCAGCCACCCCCACCCCCACCCCCACCCCCACCTCCCCTGCCCCAGCTCTGAAACATATATCTTGTTGAGGCTTTCAAGTTAGAGTATTGTTAATTCCCTTTGATAGCTAAGGAAACCAGTAGGCTCAGAGGGGCTAAGCAACTTGATCAGAGCCACACAGCTAGTAAAGGGTCTGTGTTGTCTAGTCCAGTCTAGTGTTTTGTCTCCATAAAATCATGTGACTTAAGATTGAAATTTGTGTAAATTAGGGATTTAACCGATTCAGGGGGACTAGGGTGCTGGGCCCACATTTGGCAGCTAAATGTGAATGAAGATTGCCCTCTCCCCAGTTTCTCTGTGCCTGTGAGTGGCCCCCCAGTCTCTGCTGAGTCCAGCAGGGTCTGCCAGGAGGTCTCCTGAGCTCCATGAAGGCAGGGCCTGCCTGGAGTCACACTGCCTGACATGCCAACTCTCCCCCAGGCGATGACTCGATGAGGACTTCACAGCTGAACGTGGGCACCTCCACGGATGTGTCACTGAAGATCACCGAGAGTGACCTGAGCCAGCTGACTGCCAGCATCCGTGCCCCATCGGGCAATGAGGAGCCCTGCCTGCTGAAGCGCCTGCCCAACCGGCACATTGGTGAGCATGGGGCCACGGGAGGGGCCTGGGGGGAGCCGGGAAGGGACGCCGCCAGGCCCAGGGCTCCATGCCTGACCCCTCTTCTCCACAGGCATCTCCTTCACCCCCAAGGAGGTTGGGGAGCACGTGGTGAGCGTGCGCAAGAGTGGCAAGCACGTCACCAATAGCCCCTTCAAGATCCTGGTGGGGCCGTCTGAGATCGGGGACGCTAGCAAGGTGCGGGTCTGGGGCAAGGGCCTGTCTGAGGGACACACGTTCCAGGTGGCGGAGTTCATCGTGGACACTCGTAATGCAGGTGCTTCTTGCCCCAGAGACCCCTCATTTCAGCTGGTGCCTCTAATGAGGACTAGTCCTTTCCTGCCCCATGCCCCTTGGCCATACCCTCCTCGCTGAACTTCCTGGCCCAGTCTCTCCTGAGATTCATATTCTGGGGCCCAATGAAGAAAGTGGGCACCATGTCACTTCTCTCACATTTAAGAGAAAGTTCAGCTGTCCTGAGTTTCTGTCTCTCACTCACTGGCACCCAAGAGGCCTGCCCTGGGGAATTTCCAAGACTGCCTCTCCCTGACCATCTGGGTCAGTGCCTGGCTTGCCCCTTCTCCTCCTGCTGAGCCATCTTTTGTTAGTGGTTATGATAGACCTGGGGTGCCCATTCTGGATGGAGCCTGCAGTTTGGGGAGGGGAGAGCAGAATGGCAGTGGGGACTGAGGGAGATGTGTCTCTTGCTTTCCGGTAGGTTATGGGGGCCTGGGGCTGAGTATTGAAGGCCCTAGCAAGGTGGACATCAACTGTGAGGATATGGAGGATGGCACATGCAAAGTCACCTACTGCCCCACTGAACCTGGCACCTACATCATCAACATCAAGTTTGCCGACAAGCACGTGCCGGGTAAGACTCCAGGCGGTGGCTGGGACAAGCCAGGAGGCTAGAGGCAAGGGATCTAAGACCCCTTTCTCCTGCTACAGGAAGCCCATTCACGGTGAAGGTTACTGGCGAGGGCCGCATGAAGGAAAGCATCACCCGGCGCAGGCAGGCGCCTTCTATTGCCACCATCGGCAGCACTTGCGACCTTAACCTCAAGATCCCAGGTGGGAGCCAGGAAGAGCCTGGGCAGGATGGGGCAATGGGGAGGGCCCCGATCCTGCCCCCAGGGTCTCTGTCCTGCTGGCTCATTTCTCCTCTCCCTCCCCTCCCCTTCCCTGGCTGTGTGTGTCCCACAGGGAACTGGTTCCAGATGGTGTCTGCCCAGGAGCGCCTGACACGCACCTTCACCCGCAGCAGCCACACGTATACCCGCACGGAGCGCACAGAGATTAGCAAGACACGGGGCGGGGAGACCAAGCGTGAGGTGCGGGTGGAGGAGTCCACCCAGGTTGGCGGAGACCCCTTCCCCACCGTCTTCGGGGACTTTCTGGGTCGAGAACGCCTAGGCTCTTTTGGCAGCATCACCCGCCAGCAGGAGGGTGAGCAGAGCCAGGGTCTTCCCGGGGAGGCTGGGCCTTCCATCCCTTGGGGCAAGGAGAGGGTTTTACTTGGAGGGAAGAAGGGGCTAGGAGCAGCCCAAGTGTCACCCTGACACACCCCACCCCCTGCAGGTGAGGCCAGCTCTCAGGATATGACCGCACAGGTGACCAGCCCGTCCGGCAAGACAGAAGCTGCAGAGATCGTGGAGGGGGAGGACAGCGCGTACAGCGTGCGCTTTGTGCCCCAGGAGATGGGGCCCCACACGGTCACTGTCAAGTACCGCGGGCAGCATGTGCCAGGCAGCCCCTTTCAGTTCACCGTGGGGCCACTGGGTGAAGGTGGTGCCCACAAGGTGCGGGCTGGAGGCACAGGGCTGGAGCGAGGGGTGGCCGGTGTGCCAGGTAAGGGGGAGGAAGCCGAGATAGGGGATGGGGGCAGGGCAGCTGGCAGGATGGGCAATGGTGCTGAACAGCTGCCCCTGTCCTGCTTCCGTCTCCAGCCGAATTCAGCATCTGGACCCGAGAAGCAGGTGCCGGGGGCCTGTCTATTGCTGTGGAGGGGCCCAGCAAGGCGGAGATTGCATTTGAGGACCGCAAAGATGGCTCCTGCGGGGTCTCCTATGTTGTCCAGGAACCAGGTGGGTGTCCACAGTGGAGCTGGGCCTGAATAACCTTCCAGACTGGGCTTTTGCTCACTGACCAGGCAGGAGAAGGGGCTACTGAACTGATTCTTCACCTGGGCTGCTGCTCTTTCTCTGCTGTCTACCTTCACCCCACACCCGGGGAATGCACATCTGTCTCCAGGAGCTTGTCCTGGAAGAGGCGAGGGTGGAGGTGGCTCTGCCTTGCCATCGCATCCTGGGGCCTATGCTGACTGGCTTTACCTCCTCAGGTGACTATGAGGTCTCCATCAAGTTCAACGATGAGCACATCCCAGACAGCCCCTTTGTGGTACCCGTGGCCTCCCTCTCAGATGATGCTCGCCGTCTCACCGTCACCAGCCTCCAGGTGTGTGCCCAGGGATGGGGCCCCTCTGCCACCCTGAGAGATGGGCAGGAGTAGAGGATGGCAGGCCCATGTGGCCAGGGACTTAGCAGTGACCTTCAAAGGTCAAGACAGACATCTCCTCTCTCCCAGTATCTGTACAGCAGGGGGCTCCATGCCCCTTCCAGCTGCGGCTCAGGGTAGTCTTATCAGAACCCTTGTGTTTCTCCTCCCCCCAGCCCTACCCCAACTCTAGAGCTGGGCTCTGTGCCCCACCCCCCCAGCCTCCCCATTGGCCCACCTCCCCCCTTGAGCACCCCTAGCCAGTCCAGGCCACTCTCCTCTATACTCATCAGAGTCCACACAGCTCTAGCAGCTTTGTCATTGGGCCCACTTTACGATGTCTGGGTCTTACCTCCTCAGCCAGGACAGGGCACGTCATCTCTGGTGCCCTGCCTGCCCAGAACAGCCAGTGGGCCCACCTCCTGCAGGTGGATGCTGGGGTCACAGACCCAGCCCCCTACTGCTACTGTAGTCTTGCTGAGGGCCTCTGGGAGCTGGTCCAGGTGGCAGGAGCCAGGCTGGGCATGTGGTGAAAGCAGTGCCAGCTTGCAGAGAGGAACGCTCCAGACCCTCCCAGGAGTCTGAGCACCCTCTGTGACCTCTACAGGAGACGGGGCTCAAGGTGAACCAGCCGGCGTCCTTTGCGGTGCAGCTGAACGGTGCTCGGGGTGTGATCGATGCTAGGGTGCACACGCCCTCGGGTGCAGTGGAGGAGTGCTACGTCTCCGAGCTGGACAGTGGTGAGCTGGCCCAGTCCCCGTCAGGCTAGGACCTTCTTGGAAAGGGAGGGGAAGGACAAAAGCTCACCTAACAATCTCTGCCCCACAGACAAGCACACCATCCGCTTCATTCCCCATGAGAATGGCGTCCACTCCATCGATGTCAAGTTCAACGGTGCCCACATCCCTGGCAGTCCCTTCAAGATCCGCGTTGGGGAGCAGAGCCAGGCTGGAGACCCAGGCTTGGTGTCAGCCTACGGTCCTGGGCTTGAGGGAGGCACTACAGGTGAGTGGCTGGGAGGAGGAGGTGATATTGAGGTACTTAGCCCCCAGTCCTGGGGCAGTGCTGATGAGCTCTGAGTCCTCACAGAGGCCTGCTCCAGGGAGCCTGGGCTCCAGCCTACCCACCTCTGGGCCCCAAACCCTTTCTGCCTACACCCTTGCTACCTCTGGTCCCCAGGCGTGTCATCAGAGTTCATCGTCAACACCTTGAACGCGGGCTCAGGGGCCTTGTCTGTCACCATTGATGGCCCCTCCAAGGTGCAGCTGGACTGTCGGGAGTGTCCTGAGGGCCACGTGGTCACTTACACTCCCATGGCCCCTGGCAACTACCTCATTGCCATCAAGTATGGTGGCCCACAGCACATCGTGGGCAGCCCCTTCAAGGCCAAAGTCACAGGTGAGTGTCCTGGAGGGGGGAGGTCCTGGATGACTCCAGTAGCCAGTCACACCCACGTCATATCTGCCCCAAACATCAAGGTCAGGTTACCAGGGATAAAGCGGGCCTGGCTTTACACAGCACACCATTCTCTACATTCTCCACATGGACTCGTGTAGATCATTTTTCAAAAATCAAATCCTCCCTCTTTATTGTTGTCCGTCACTCAACTAATCTTTTCCCTGTGGTGGCTCCCCAAGCTTTCACTTAGCTTTCTGCCCTTCTGGCTTCCAAGAAGAGAGAGCTCAGTAAATATTTAGCCAGCATTCCTTTTGGAAGTTGCATGAAGGATTAGTTGGATACATGATCCTTTTTAAAGCAAGACTCTACCCTGTGACTTGGGGTCCCAGACAAAGCCCAGACCGGGGGTGGGGGGCGGAGCCATCCGAGGCCCCAGACCTCAAGATAAGCCTGCCCTGCCACCCTGGCTCATTAGGAATGGGGGGCCACTCCTAGGATGCTACAGCTGAGGAAGGGAACGTGGGGCTGTCAGTGTCGGCAGAGGGCTCACCTAGGGAAGAGTATGCCGCTGACCTGGCTTGTGGCTGCCCCACTCTTGCCCCTCAGGTCCCCGGCTGTCTGGAGGCCACAGCCTTCATGAAACATCCACAGTTTTGGTGGAGACTGTGACCAAGTCATCCTCAAGCCGGGGCTCCAGCTATAGCTCCATCCCCAAGTTCTCATCGGATGCCAGCAAGGTGGTGACACGGGGCCCTGGGCTGTCCCAGGCCTTCGTGGGCCAGAAGAACTCCTTCACCGTGGACTGCAGCAAAGCAGGCAAGCCACTGGGGGAGAGGGGCCAGTTTCCTGGGGTGGGCAAATGCGCAAGAACGTGAGGCCAAGGGCTGTGGTGCGAGCCTGTCCCTCGCTGCCCTCCTCTCCAGGCACCAACATGATGATGGTGGGCGTGCATGGGCCCAAGACCCCCTGTGAGGAGGTGTATGTGAAGCACATGGGGAACCGAGTGTACAACGTCACCTACACCGTCAAGGAGAAAGGGGACTACATCCTCATCGTCAAGTGGGGCGACGAAAGTGTTCCCGGAAGCCCCTTCAAAGTCAATGTGCCCTGAATCCCAGAAGTGCCTCCCCCAGCCTCGGCCCCCACCTCTGGCCAAACACACTCACATACACACATACACACACGCAAAAGGGCCACACCCAGATGCACACACGCAGAATCATACACCTCAAACACCTGCCCTGGGGTGGACTGAGTGGCTCTGACCCCCACCCCACCAGGGCCCTGGGGTTGGAGGGCCTTGTCTGTCCTGGGGCCATGTCCCTTGCCTCAAACGTGACATGAGAGTGGACTGGGGGTTGGGGGGCCAGGGAAGCCCTGAGTTTTCTGGTGGGGCTGAGGCCAGTGGGGGAGCACATGTTTGGGGGTGTCTGTGTGTGTGAGAGAGGTCACCCTCCAACTGCACTGCTGGCCAGGCCTCCTTGCCGCTGAGGACTGCGTCCAGCCCCTCTGGCAGCCACAACCCCAGAGTGTTAAGGACTTGGAAGAGAGCACAATCCGAGGAGAAAACGGACCCCACACCAGCAGCAGCAGCCTTGGCATGTGGCCTGGCCCTGGGAGATTTAGATCCCAGCCAGGCTTCCTGAGGGACTGATTTCTCTCTCTTTTTTTTTTTTATTATGATTGCACAGCTCTGCCCCATGGGGGGCCTTTTTTACACACTGCGAGGCCCAGCTTTCTGGGGGGATTTTTGCACATGTCATGCGGCTCAGGTGGGAGCTGCTTAGGTGGAAAACTCCAAATAAAGTGCGGCCTGTCGCAGAGGCTTGGCTGTTCCTTGTGCGTGTGCTCCCCGTGGCTGGCTGTCTCTGGCTGCTGACGCTGAACCAGGCCCCAGGAGGCAGAGGCCAGGCTGCCTTATCCCTGGAGGACTGACTCAGACCAAGGGGAAGTACCTGGGGCAGACCTCTGGGCTGTCTTTGTGGGGAGGTCTGGAATGCTGGCAGATTCCTTGAAAGAATCATGGATGGCAGTGGGGTGTCCGGGATGTGGTCTTGGTCCTCAGATTCTTGGAGAGCTGCTGGGTGGGAAAGGGAGGTGGACACTTACATTCTAGAAGACTGCCCTAGGACCACCAGGAGGCCAGTTTCCATTCAGCCTGATTTCAAAGATGTTCTCAAAATTAGGACCTTAAAGCAGCACTGACAGAAGCAGGAATGCTCCTCGCTCAGCAGGCAGGCAGAACCTCATGCAAACCCAGGGCTCTTTCACTCCCGCCAGGTCCTGGGTCAATCTGGGCCTGCTCCCTCCCCACCTCCAGCCCTGACCTTGCTTAGGGCCTCCTTCCTGAACTGGCCCCTCCACTAACCTCCCTCCAACCCACCTTTCATGCTGCAGCCAGAGGGGGTCACATCAAAGGGACTACGGATGGCCCTTCTGAATGTCCTTCTGCTCCAGGCTAGTCTACGTGTCCTAATGAGGCCTCCAAGGTCTCTAGGTTCAGACACCAGCCTCCCTACCTGTTTATTCAAAAAGTGCCCAGAGTCAGGCAGTGTGCCCTCCACCTCCATTTCTCCTCACAACCTCTGGTTCCCCAGGCACCCATGTGGCATTTTGGGCCTCTGCCCAGGAACACCCTTGCCTCTCCACACTCATCTTCTGGCCAATGGGAAGCTTTCCTGAACCCCTCCCTGCCCCTACCCAGGTCAGCCCCCTAGTTCTCACACTGCCCCGAGCACATTTCTGGCTGCATTTACTACTTCCATCTGTGACTGTGTATCTTAGAGGGTCAGTCTCCCCCACCAGACTGAGCCCCTTGACCCTGGGAGGTCTAATACAGACAGCTATGATGAATGAATAAATGCATGAGCAACTGAGTACCCAGAGCAGGGTAAAGCAGCATTTCACTCAATTGATCCGCCAACTCTAGACTTACCCCAAACATTTCAGCACACGGTGATGAGTCAGCCAGAGCAAATGCAACATACAAGGCCTGCCTCCGAATCCCCCCCACCTTCACTGGGTAACCTGTCTGCCTCCCAACTCCTCTTTAAGTTTCTTCTTTCCCCTCCCTCTCCTGAGTCCTGCCCCCTCAGGACCGCTCCAGGGCCGCTCTGTATGTCTACTCACCTCCTCGTGATATTTTCTACTCTCCCCTCGATCTTGAGGGAGCTCCTTGAGGACAGAAATCTCATTTTATCAATCTTGGTCCTCAGCCTCGCCATGTCCACATTTGATACATGCTGGGTGAATGAAGGAGTGTGTGATAAATGTGGCACTCTCCTAGCTTCCTACTTAACCTGAAAGGCCCTTTGAAGGCAGAATCCATTCTCAAGTACCCAACCACTCATGGCCATTAAGGGTCAGTTCTGTGCCAGGCACCGAACCAGTTGCTTCTACACACACCCTTCCTCACTCTGCCTTCCCTCCCACCTCACCCCAGGTGGGAGCATTTCCCTGCATGGTTTGCTGGCCTCCTTCTCAGCTTCTGCTGCCCTCCCCACCTGTTTGTGGATGTGTTTACAAATATCCAGCCCAGCTGCTCTCCCCCAACTACAGTCTGGTCATGCGTGCTGAGCACTGAGGGACTCCATCTCACTTAATCCCAACAGCCCTACAATGCTGGCATACTATTATCTGAAGAGACCAAGGTCCTCAGAATTTTGGTAATGAGTCCCAAATCACATCTCCAAGAAGCAGGGCCAAAATTCAAACCAAATGTATTCAAGTCCTGAGCCTATCATACGTGCAACAATTAGACTAGGCCAGCTGGATGTCTCACCTGCTCTAAACTTGCAAATCACATGCCAGATGCCAGGATGCCTATTTGTTAAAAGGGAGGAGGAATGAGTGGCCCTTTCTTTTCAACATGTTCATCTCACAGAGTTCACTCTCTTGGGACTGTTACTCCTGTCCACCTACCTAGCTGCACAGGCCAGAAACCTGGAGGTCACCTGGGTCTCACTCCCCAAATATATCCAATCCAAAACCCCATTCTGTCCATTCTGTCTTTAAATATATCTTGACTCCACCTACTTCTCCACATTCCCCATCACCACTACCTGGGTTCTGGCCACCATCATCTCATTACCACAATGGTTTCTCTGCCTTCAGTCTTGCCTCTGCACACAGCACGGTCTCGATGCTATTTATATCATTCTCGTGCTTAAATTTCTTCAGTTACTTCAGAATAAGTTTGTCCTCAGGATAACCTCCAGATTCTTTAACTTTTCTTGAAAGCACTTATACTTTCTAGTCTCTTAAGTCTTTGCACATGCCATTGCTCTTCCCTAAAACACCTTCTTGTCTTCATCTCTATCCCCTGCATCCTGCTGGCAACCCTCTTTGCGCGCCCCACCTCCCCCCATGAGTTAGTTACACCTGTTGTGTGCTTCCACGTACTTTTCACATTTTACCAATTAACACATTGCTTTGTCAATGCTCTACCGCACTAAAGAGGATCATCATTAACTTGTTCATCCTTTTATTAATTGAACAAATACGTAGTAGTTGTTAACTATGTGCCGTAGTTACATACATACACGACACAGACTCGGACCTTACCCTCGAGAACCGTCTTTTCTTCTCCGGCGTCTCGGTGTCTAACAGCAGTAGGCTCCACAAGTTTGTTGAAGGAACGCTCTAACGTGATTGCGCAAGCCGGTGATGCCGCGCGGGCTTCTGGGAACCGTAGCCCTCGGGTTCTGGCCTCTCTTTATGGCGCAGGCGTATTCACATTCAGGCGCTCTTGCTGTTAATGCGCATGTTCTGGGAGGCGGAGTGGTGGAACCGCGCATGTCTAACGAGTGGAGGTGCGGCCGAAAAGGCGGTGCGCTGCGGAGGCGGGGCTTCGGTGACATCGGCGGTCGCGGCTGATCTCTGCCTGGCTGTCAGGATGGCGGGGAGGGGGAAGCTAATTGCGGTGATCGGAGACGAGGACACGGTGACTGGCTTCCTGCTGGGCGGCATAGGGGAGCTTAACAAGAACCGCCACCCTAATTTCCTGGTGGTGGAGAAGGATACTACCATCAATGAGATCGAAGACACTTTCCGGTACGGTAGCCCGCGAGGCCTGAACGGGACCCTCTTGCTGCCCAGTGGCAGCGCGGGAAGGTGGGGGCGGCACTAGGCTTCCAGACCTTGACCGAAGTATCAGACCCCGTCCTCCAGGCTCAGGGAAGTCGGTCCACCCGCCCTTCCGGAGCGAAGACCTCCGTATGGGACCGGGGCTATGTCGGGTCCAGAAGCTCCCCCCTCACATGACCGTGTGTCAGGAAAGAAGGGGAACAGAGCTCGTGACAGGCTGGCGCCGCGCTCGGCCCAACCTGCCCCGCCGGAGCTGGGCTTTTAGAGCGCCTAGGCCCTGGAGGGGGCCAGACTCAGCTTCCCTGCAGGGGCCTCCCCAGTTCACCCGTAGAGCAGGCTTGGGCATTGCAAGCACTCTTTTGCGAGTTGACCCCTAAAAGAACCACACACTCTGAACACCTGGGCAGTGAGTTCGGCTTTCTTTATTTTCATATCCCTTTGAGGCCCCAATCGTGAGGTAAGGTAGGGAGTGGGTATTCCCACTTACAGGTAGAAAACTAAAAAGTTCAGAGGTTAAGGTGCCTACTAAAGTCATACAATGCTTAAGAGACTGAGCAGGGAAGGGATTTGAACCTGGTCCCCACTCTTTCTGCCTTCCTTAAGCCAGGTCTACACTCTGCTTGTGCCGCTATCTTCTGTTTGCTTTGGAATTTCCCATTGCCCTTAGCACAGTAGACAGAATATCAAGACTGTGTCCTACCTTCTGCTAAGACCTTGCACTTCAAATATGCATTTCCTGTCCTGGGTTAAGAGCAGTAGTTTCAAAATGTAGGTGCAGGCATGTCCCTTAATCCAGGAGGTGTCCTGATGACTAGAATTGAGGGTGCCAATCCCCCCTTTTTTCCCACACCTCTTCTCTAGGGCCCCTGTGCCAAGTCTCAGGAACAAACCACTCTTACCTGTTTCTCCCTAAACAGCCCAGTCCTGAGCTGCCGGCTGAAACTGGTTCCCGCTGCCTGGGGGATGATAGGCCCTTACCTGGGAGCTGATCTCTGCTGATCCCTAAGCAGTCTGGTAGAGTGACCCAAGTTGTCTTGAGAGAAGAACAAATATTACTGCAAGAACTTTCCAAGTTTCCAGTCAAAAGGGACCTCAGAAATCATTAAGTATAACCTTCCCTAGTGTTTGGCACAGAGTAGGTGCTCAGTAAATAGTTTTTAAGGAGTAAATAAATTAATGAATGGGTCACATGGAATGGATCACATAAAGTAAGAGCCCAGCGCCAGGTTCTCTATGTGGAAAGTGTGATTTCCTTGGTCACTAATTTTCCTCTTCCTGTGTTGTGTTCTTGACTCAGGCCAAACTTCCCCTCTGATCTACCCCCTGCCCTTAGCAGCATAGACCTTGAGTGGTCTCAACAGTGCCCCCTTAAAAAATTTAATGTTTTCTTTTGAAAAGTTAATGTGTTCATGTGGTTTCTAAATTAATATTTAAAAGATACACACATTGAGAAGTCATACTCTCACCCCTGACCTCTTCTACTTCATTACCTCCTTCCTCCACCCCACAGATAACCACTTAGCTTCTTCGTTATCTTTCTGCAGATACAAAGGACAGACATATGTATTCTTATCCTCTCCTTTCTTACATAAAGGCAGCATATGGAATACACCAGCATGCACCCTTATCTTCATTATCAGTTCAGCTGGGAGCCTTCCAAGCTGGGGAGGTAGAAGCTGTAGCCCTTAGCTTTTGAATGAAATTGATTCTGAATAGAATGGAGCAAGTTTAAGATAGCAACCTTTTCCCTTGTCCATTGTGCTCTCTGGATCAAGCCTGCTCCCCTTTGCAGCCCAGCCCACCAACTGAGAGTGGACCACCCTGGACTCCCTTCTCATCTCTCCCAACAGGCAGTTTCTAAACCGGGACGACATTGGCATCATCCTCATCAACCAGTACATCGCAGAGATGGTGCGGCATGCGCTTGATGCCCACCAGCGCTCCATTCCGGCCGTCCTGGAGATCCCATCCAAGGAGCACCCCTATGATGCTGCCAAGGACTCCATCCTGCGCAGGGCCAGGGGCATGTTCACGGCTGAAGACCTCCGCTAGGGGACTCCCCATAGCCCTGCAGCCTCTTCCGAGGCTTGCCATCAGCCCTTCTCTAAGATTTGAGCCTCTGATTTCCAATTCCCTGCCCCTTCCCACTCCACTGAGAGGCTAGGCGAGGGGCTTCTAGGTTGCTGGCGCTCTGCCATTAAAATCAAGGCTGGTTAGGGTACAGGAAGCCTGAGTGTCTTCTCTCCACTACCTCTTCCCTGTGCTGTTACACAGTGTCATTGTTGATGTTAAATTAAAGTAACGTTCTTGCTTCTCTCCAAACTGAGGCTGGGTGCTAGAAAGGACACATGTGGGATGAGGCCGTTGGGTGGGGATTGGATTGGCAGGGCTGGAAAAGATTCCGCCAAAGACTCAAACATAGAAGAGTTGGACTGAGGAGATTGTGCCAAGAGTCCTCAGAAACAGAGATGACCAGCTTTGGCAGGGAGGAATGAAGGAGGCTGGCATCCAGACCCCTGGTTCCCTGACTTGAGTCTGTATTGGCTGGGAGGGGACATGACTTCAAGGGATGGAAGCGGAATTCACAGGAAACCTGTAAGTCTTTGATACTAGTCTGGGTCCTATCAGAGGTTTGGGGGTCAAGGCTCTTGGCCAGTGGGCCCTGGCCTGCGGCTGCCTCAGCACACAAGGCATGTGAGGTGTGCTGAGGGCATGGCTAGTGGAACCCTGGCCCTGTGTGAGGTGATGCACTGTTGCCAAGTGACTGGTCCTGGGCAGCCACCTGCTGTCAGAAGGACTCTGCTTGCTGTGCTCAGCACTCAGCTGCAGTCACCTTCATCCTGCTCCTTCCCTTACCACCATGTCTCGGCAACTTAACATGGACACGGTGAGGCAGAACTTCTGGAAGGAGGAATATCTGAGGGAGAAGATGTTGCGCTGTGAATGGCACCACAAGTATGGGTCAATGGTGAAGTCCAAGCAGAAGGCCAAGGCTGCAGCCCGCCTTCCCCTCAAGCTGCCCACCCTCCCCCCTAAAGCCCCACTCTCCCCACCGCCTGCCCCCAAAGAACTTCCTTCCAAGGCCCCCGGCCCTGCCCCGGAGGCTCCTATTCAGTCAGAAATGTACCCAGTACTGCCTGCCACCCGGGCCCTGCTGTATGAAGGCATCTCCCACGATTTCCAGGGCCGCTACCGCTACCTCAACACCCGAAAGCTGGACATGCCAGAGATGCGCTACCTCTTCCCCATCACCACCAACTTCACATATGGCTGGCAGCTGGGTGAGCCCCCACCTCCCGGGATTATTCACCCCACAAACACGGAGCACCTGCCATGCACCAGGCAGAGCTCTTGGCACTAGGAACATGAGATACATAGACACTCCTTTCGGGGGCGTCCATTCTAGTGGAGGGTCCAGGCCATAAACTTAAGAGCAAGAGGGACAAGTTCCATGATGAAACTAGGGTGTGATGGGGGAGGGTGCGGGTGCTGCTTTAGACTGCACTGTCAGGAATGGCCTCTCTGGGGACCTTAAAGGCTGAGTGAGCTAAGTGACTAGGAGAAGGAGTTTGGGCTTTATTCTAAGTGCAAGGGGAAGCCATGGAGTGTTTTAAACAGGTGACTGATACTGATTTACTTAAATCACCTTATCCATTAGGTAATGGCCTTTTCAGGGGCAAGAGTAGATGCTAGCAGATGGTTGAGTTCTCCTGTCGAGAGATGACCGTGGCTTGGACTAGGGTGATTAGCAGTAGAGCTGAAATAGATTCCAGGTGCTTTGGAGGAAGAATCAGTGGAACTTACTGATGGATTGAATGAGAGAAGAAAAGAATGCAATGGTGATGCCCAGGTGTTTGGCTGAAGCAGCTACAACAGGAGAAACTGGGAAGGAAGCAGGGCTGGGGGTGTGTGAAGACAGGTGTCAGTAGGTCAGCTGTGTATGGGAGTCCCATCTGGAGGGAGGTCAGAGCTGAAATGCAAGTTTGGGGGTCATCAGAATACAAGTGCTCTTTAAAGCTGTGAGATTGGGCAAGCTCACCCAGGGAGCTCCGGCAGAGGCCTAATCAAACAGGAGACGGCAGGGGGATGGCAAGGGGTAGGGAGATGTTGTTGACGAGAAGGCTGTCCATCTGGACTGAGTCACGGTCATCAGCTGGGAGGGAGAGGAGCAGAGGCAAAGGTGTAGTTTGAGATGAAGAGTCAAGGTGCGGGAAAAAGAATAGGCCAGTGAGTGTTGCGGGATTGCTGGGTGATGCAGAGCTGACTGTGGTCGTGAATTTTAAGTGAGACTACTCAGTCACGTGTTTTCTCCAGCCCCTGTAGTGGCTGCGCAGAAAAGGTGGATGGCTGGGGATAAACAGTTGAAACTTTGCTTAAAAAGTCCCCCTACTTTCCCCAGGACCCTAAAGAGGGAGGAAAGGGAGCAATTTCTGGACAAAAGCAGGAGGTGAGCTCAAAATGGGAGCAGCAGGTAGAAGGAAGCCAAACTGCCCCAGAGAAGTCTAGCTCTGTCTGCCCCTGTAACAAGCAGGGTTGGGTGTCCCACTATGGCCTCCGTGGAGGATCCTGAGGCTGGGGGAGATGGTGGTACACAGACGACTGGCATTGGGCCATCACTGCTGACTTGGGCAGCCAGCCAGCTCCCTGTTTTCCCATAGCCCACACTCCTCAGAAGCACTTCTTTTTATTTCTTCACACTTACAAAAGTGGATACAACACAGGCAGATTCCTAGGGTTATGCAGGCAGGGCTCCCATGTTCTGCAAGTTCCTTTCCCAGGAACCCATTCCTGGTCTCTGACATCTTTTCCCAGGCCCCCCAGTGAAGCAAGAACTGGTCTCCTGCAAGATGTGCCGCATTGAATCTTTCTTCCGCAAGAATGGGGCCTTCGCACTGCTTGACCCCCGGGACCTGGCCCTCTGACCCTAGGCCAGGCAGTGGGCTGAGGGGGGATAAAAAGAAATAACACACCTCTTGGTGGGGCAAGGCTGCCGTGTGTGTCTGTGTCTGGCTCTCCCAGGCGCTGAGGCTGCTTTCTGGGCCGTTCTGTATCTCTCTGACCTGCAGGTTGTCCTCTTGCTTTTTCCTTAACCCTCATCTCTTAATCATCCCTTTGAGGATTCAGCAGTGACTAGAGGAGTCTGGGAATGGTGAGCGATACTCTCCAGGCTCCTCATCGCCAGGGGGCCAGAGTAGCTGCTGGAAGTTCTGGGTGTTCCTGGAGAGAGAGTGGTCTGTTACCCCAGATGCCAGGGAAAGAGGACTGCCACCACCCCACAAATTTCCCCGCTCGCCCCCTCACCTGGCTCCGAGAGCCCGCAGCCGCCCGGTCCTCTCCCGGTGCGCCCGCTCCAGCTGCTCCCTCAGGGCGCGCCGCTGCCCGGCCGCGTCCTCCTGGGGCGGTACGGAGCGCTGAGCGTCCGCGCCTCCCAGCGCCCGGGTTCGATGAGGCCAGCAGGGGGCAGCACCCGGGAAGGCCCGCCCCTCCCGCTCTCCGCAGGTGTCACTGCAAGTGCGTGGCGCAAGCACATCCGAGGGCCCTAGGTCGCGCCCATTTCGGCTGCCGCCTCCCGCCCGGGTAGGGTCGTTACGGCCCCACTGCCTTCTCCTGGGGGGGGTCTTGCCTGTGGTGGGAGCTGAGCTGGGTTGGGTGGGGGTCCCAGGGGGTGCACCCGGCAGTGGCGGTTCCTGGCGATGCGGAGGCGTTCCAGGACCTGGGGGAGGCGGCTGTCAGCGGCCGCCCCGCCGCGCCTCGGTGTCCCGACAGCATGCCCGCCCGCCCGCCCGGCCCGGCCGCGCACCCGGAGCCGCTGCTGCTCACGGTCCTGCCGCCGGCGGCGCCTAGCCTCACGGTGCAGCTCCAGCAGCCGCTGAAGAGCCATCTCCTGCTGCACCGCGCTCACACCCGCCGACGACCTCTTCCTGCCCGGGGGCTCGGGCCAAGCGGCCTTCGAGGCATTGGGGGCTTCGGCGCCACCCCTCGACTCCCCGAGGGCGCCCGGGAGCCCCGTGGAGCCGCCCACCTCCTGCTCCGTGGGGCTGGGGCTTCCTCCCGGGCCCTGAAGCGCGTGCGGATCGCGCACCAGGCCCGGGTGCCCCGAGGGAGCTGCAAGGCGCTCCAGCTGCCCGGAGTCCCCAGTGTGTCGGGCCGCTAGCATCACCACTCCTGGGCCTGGGAGTGGCGGCTGGGCTGGGGGCCTCGGGGTCGGAAGGGGAACCCACATTCCTTCCCGGGCGGGTCCCTGCTCTCCCACGGCCGATGCCGACTCTCCTATCCAGGCATCAGTCTTAAACTGCATCAGCTGGTTAGTCCTTCCCCGGGGGCCTGGGCTCTCCCGGCTTTCAGGCTGCGGCATCTGTTCTCCCACGGACCTGCAGAAGTCCCCCGGAATTCCCAGGGAGCCGCCTTCCTCCGAGGGCAGTGTAGGCGCCTCTCCCTGAGCCACCTCCAGGGCTTGTGAGAGACAGCCTCTGCCCTCGGAAGACTGAAGGATCTTCACTTCCGGGCCCTGAGGAGAATCTTCACTCTGCTCCAAGAGGGCCTCCTTTCTCTGACACTTAGAGTGATTTCTGTCTTGACCTTGAGGAGCCTCTTTGTTCTCACCCTGGGTGGCCTCCCACCTTTGCCCTTCAGGGACCTCTTCTTCCCTCAGAGCCTGCGTAGCCTCCACACTCTGACCCTGTTGTGTCTTCTCTCTCTTCCTCTGAGGAAAGTCTTTGTCCTTCCCCTGGGGGGCCTCCCCTGTCTGATCCTGAGGGGTCTCTTCTTTCTGCTCCTGAGGCTCCTCCTCTCTCTGACTCTGAATCATCTCAGTCCTTAGCAGTTTCTGAAGCTCTGCTCTCTCCTGGCCTGGGCTGCATCCCAGCCCCTCCAGGGGATCTTGGGGTTCTGACAGGCCCTGGGAGGGGAAGCTTGAGGGTCCTGGGGCTCCCTGAGCAAGCTTTTTCTCCTGTAGGCTCCTGGATGATGATCGACCGGGCCTCTGGGTTGTGGGCTCTGCTTGGCCTCTCTCATCCCTCTGGGCCAGGTCCTAGGAAGGAAAAACACTTTGTCCCAGGTTTTTGAGGCACCCCCTGTGCTAGGGCCATGTCCCCCATGGAACCCTGGAGACCCCAGTGGTTGCCCCAGTGGGCCCGTTGCCTTTTTTCCTGAATTCATTAAATCCATGTTATATAATAGAAAAGGTGCTTCATTGATAGTCCCTTCTTCCACCTGGCAGTGAGTGGGCTTCTCACCCCAGCAGCCTTCTCCCAGGCAAACCCCACCCCTGCTATCCCCAATCTGAGAGGGGTCTTGCCCAGGACCCTTCAACCCTTTCACCTTGAACTCTGAGCTTCCTGGTTCCCCAAAACTGCTGGTGGTCGTGGGGTTCAGCTCTTGTAAGCAACCTGCGGGACAAAGACTGATGTTGGGAGCCCTCTGCTCCTGTCCCAGCACCCCCCCCCATATTCCACCAGAACCAGAACCAAGAAACCTAGGGAGTCCCCAGCACGGAAGCAGGGAGGTACCCTGAGGACTGGTATTGGAATTTCAAGGCTGTCACAGTTCATCACTCCCCTTTTATTTACACAGTCTGCTATGTGCCTGTTTGTCAGGTTTGCCTGCCAACAGCTGACCCCATCTTCCTCATCCTCCCAGCCAAGGACCACCTCAGAGGAACCTGCACACCCTCTTCCTCAGAACCACCAGGGGAGGCCCAGGAGCAGGAAGGGACTGTTTTTACCTGGCTTGTCAGTCCTTCATAAGGACACCCCCCACTTTATCCCTGTGTGCCTGCCCAGCCCCACCATATGGACCTTAGTTTCTTACTATTTAGGATAATCCTCCTTAGCTCTTTCTTGGTTTCTGACAGAAAAATCAAGTGAAATTCAAGAAGTGGAATTTTAGGCCAGAGGCTAACCTAAAAACTGCAAGTCTTCCTAATGAACAAAAGGAATCTAAAAAAAGATGAAATGTCGCTGCTCCTTTGCAGCTGTGGAGGAAGGAGCATTGTTTTGCATCCATAAAACTAGTTAAAAGAACTTGATTTTGTAAGGTCTTAAATTGAGAACTCTCACAAGAAATGCCATATTTATGCAATATGGATGTGTGAATATTCATAACAGTAACCAAATGGGAATGCTTTCTGTGAAAACAAATCTGTCTTTTGAAGAGTTTTGAACAAAAGAATCTAACAAGACTCCCAAGCCTTTAGAAATTATTGCTATGAACTGTGAAAATAACCTCCAACCCCTGTCCCCTTGTCATTCTGATCTGTTGTCTTACTAGGTCATTTATTTCTCTGGTTGTAGTGTTGTAATTGATGTCTCCCACAATGTCTTCCCAAGTAATAATATACTTGTAAAAATCTCTCTGTCAGTCAGAAATAATCATTGGCACTTTCCTCCTCTCTCCCGGGCATGATGGCACAATTGAAGGCTTAGGACTTTGCCAGGCCTATTATTTAACAAATCACTTGAGAGCCTGTTTCATTTAAACTAACAGGCCCAGGGCTCACAGAATCCATCCTACTGAATTCTGATCGCCTGTTTATTGTCATACTCTCTCACCAGGCTATGATTTCCTTAGAGATGAGGACAAGTGACGAGCCAAGTCTCTCTTGTGCTGTTTCTCCCCAGTGCCTGGCATGCAGTTGGCAACTAGGCAGCTTGGAGTGGCCACTCAACCCTCCTCCCTGGGCAGCCGTGGACAGTGATTCCCAGCACTCTCCTCTCTGAACCCCAGCTTAGCTTTAGAATCCTCTTGGACACAGTGCCTGAGACAGCTGGTACTAATCAGGTGGAACTGGCATATAAAAGAAAACCCACCTGTTGTCCCTGGGTGTCCCTGGCACCCCCCAAAAGGTACGAGGCGAGGAATAGGTGAGGATGGACTGAAATCCCAGGACTTGGGGTGAGGGCTTCCCCAATCCTCCCAACCTAGGCTGGCCACTCCAGCCCAGGGACGCCTCTTCTCCTGGCTGCTAACCCCTCCTGTCAACGTACCAGGCGTGGACTCTGCAGGCATGCCAGGGCTCTCCCACCTTGGGTCTGCATTACTCCTGGCTTCACTTAGATCCCAGGCTGATGATGGGTCCACCGACTGCCCCCTGCAGGAATGCAAAGACTGCCTCAGATGCACCTCTTGCATCTGGGCTCTGGAGAGACAACGGCACCCTGCCTCCCAGACTCCCTGCCCCCAGTAGGCTGCTAAGCCATCCCACTCCAACACCCAAGCTCAGTCCAGTTGTACCCATCACTGGGTCCCAGGAGCTGGAACTCGAGGTTACCCTTTCCAGGGGCTGTGGGCAACCATATGTATGGATACAATTGAGTGAGAGCCCCAGGAAGAGCTGGGGGCATGAGGAGGGGTCGATGGGCAGGGCTATGGAGAGAGACAGGACAAAGGACCCAGTGCTTGGTTGCTTAGTGTGGCAACATGGAGTGGATGAAATTCCCTGGGAGAAAGGCTCACCCCTCCAGGAGCTGATGAGTCTGGTTCAGGGAGTCCTCAGCAGGAGGCGATGAGCACAGCCTGGAACTCTGGAAGGGTTGGGGGATGCCTAGTCCACAGGGCATCATCCTCCATTGTAGTGGGCGACCTCTAGGCCCCCAGTGATCCCTCCTCCTGGTATCCGTGTCCTTGTGTGACCACCCTCCTCTTCCCCTCCAAGTGAAGGAGTTTGGAAATGGATCCATCCTGCCCACTCTAGCCTTCAGTTGAGACTGTAGTCCTGGCCAAAAGTGTTGGCTGGACACTTCCTCAGTGGTCATCGCTAACACCCTCTCCTGCCACAGCTACTAACCTGCCCAAAAGGCCTCGGGCAGTTGACGGCTGAGCTGGGACTGGGAGGCACATCCTAGTTTCCAGTCACCACAGCACCCTCCTTCCTGGAGGGAGGGACCGGGCACTGGGGCTGCTCAGGGTCTCATCTCAGAGGCACCCTGGGAATCAGTGCCTCTGCCCTCTGGGCCCCACCAGGCCTGCTTTCCTCCCACACTGCAGCCATGTCCAAAGGCTTCTAGGTGTCACCACGCAGTTGATTTGACCAAGATAGTTCACTATGGAATGGTAACGAGCCGGAACAGTCCTGGGTACCAGGTACAGTCCTCCCTGCAGCCCCCTGAGAAAGAGCTATTATCTTCCTCATTTCGTATGAGGAAACAGGCTCACAATCACAAGGAGTGTCAGCAGAGTTTTGAACCCAGATCCCTCTATCTCCAAGCCCTTCTATTTCTCAACCACTTTAAGTGTCCCAAAGTCCCACTGACTGCCCCCCTGCCTTCAGCTTACCCAACTCGTCCACTGCTCAGAGCCCCCATCCATCCTACCATGGGGCATGCTGCACTGGCTCCATGCACATTGGCCCTGGCCTCTCAGACCACAAAGCTGGGCCCGGTGGGGCCAGAAGAGGCCCAGCCCCACCCCGGTCAGCAGCTCCAAGTCCCACAGGAGCTGCAGGAAGACAGGGTGCCAGAATGTGAAGGGGTACCCACCCTGCCCTCTGCCACATCCCCTGGCCGGCTGGACCTTACCTGCTCCTGGGCCCGCCGGCTCCGCTCCATCTGCAGCAGCACGGTGGGTAGCTCCAGGCCTGAGGGATAGGCCTGGCCCTCTTGTACCTGGGGAGGCAAAGTGGAATCAGGCCCCACGGAGAGCCCGCCCCCTTGGAAACAGTGCCCCACCGCCCTCACCTGCTGCAGGGCAGCCCAGAGCTGACCCAAGCCTGCAGGGCAGCGGAAGAGGCACTGGTACAGGGCCAAGGCCTGCTTGAGGCTACAAGGGAGCCCTCGGCCCCCAGGAGTGGCTGCCTGCTCCATGGGGTAGGGGGCCAGGGCAGATGATCCCGCCTTCCTCTCCCTCTGCCACTCCTCAGGAGAGGAGGAGGACCAGGAGCTGGGGACAGGAGCAAGGAGGAGACAAAGGCTCCTGAGCTCAATAATGCAGCTCCCTGACATCTGAGCCAGGGCCTGGGCCTCAGCCAAGTCTCATAGAGATACTGACCTGACTCTGATGCGGGTTTCTTGGCCATCTGAGTGGCAGTATTGGGTGAGGAGTAAGATCCTGATAAAGAGGTGTGTGCAGGTGCTCATTTGCAGTCCGGAACGACCATCAGTTTTACATAGACAGTTGAACCTTCCACAGCTCAGGGGTTAGGGATGCCGACCCTCCACCCAGCAGACAATTCAGTATCACGTATAGTTGGCTCTCCGTATCGGCAGTTCCTCCCTATCCGAGGAGTCAACCAATAGTGGACAGTGTAGTTCTGCAGTATTTACATTGAAAAAAATCTGAGTATAAGTGGGCCCATTGTTCCAAGTGTCAACTGTACATATTATGCTTGCAACTGCATTATATGGGTATGTGATGTGCCCAGTACAGCAGCAGCTCCCAACAGCTTACTGTGTGCCAGGACACAGAAGACTACGTCCGTGTAATCCTTCCTCGAAGCAACTCTACAAAGTAGGTGCTACCACTCTCATCCCCAGTTCACAGTCAAGAAAACGGCCCCAGAGAATAAGTTGCCCTGACTAACAGGTGGCACTATCTCCTTCATTGGAGACAGACGGCCATGAGAATCAGGCTCTGGGAAAATGTGGTCCCAAGTATAAGCAGGGATGCTCTTCCCCAGTGCTCACTGCAAGTGGCCCAAGCACAGAGTGCTATCCATTGGTTACTCCGTTTATTCCCCAAGACATGTGAGATGCAGACAGATGAGAACACAGTTTGCATGACTTATGACAAGGGGAGGGAACAGGCGTACGAGATGGTCTGTAGTCTCCACACCTCCTGCCACCATGAGCAGTCTTGCCTGTAACTGCTTTGTAAGGGCTCCGTGAGAGGAGCCCCAGCAGAAATGGGCTGAGCAAGCAGGGAGGGGGTCTCAGTTCAGCCCAAAGCTCGCTCTCCCTTCGCTCTCTGTTGGAATAATAAGGTTCCTGCAATGAGAACTGAGTGCCCCGATCTTTTAGCTAAGGTCCCTAAAACCCCAAGATCACACACCTGGTAGGTGGCAAAGAGAACTCAAAATAGAGTTTTCTTTGAAGAGACTTCTTGTCAAATTGATTTTTTTTCTACTTCAAAATCCATGTTCCTTCCCCTATAAGGATGTCTTTGAAAGTTGCACGTGTCCCCTCCCACGTGTCCATCAGGGGTGGGTGTGGCTATGAACACATACAGTTGTACATGGGTTTCACATGTGTCTGTATGTCATCACAGACACATTGTCTCTCCTGTTCCCTACTCCAGGTGGGGGATCCCTATGCCACCAGCTCTTAGAGTGGCTCAGGAAGTGCCTGAGCACTCGGTATTGGGACGGCTGAGGGGTACAGGTGCAAAGAATGAGTAAGGTCCCACAGCTGCCACCACCCTGACCCTGGGGTCATTGACCTCTGGATCCCAGGTTCCAAGTAGCCCACACCAGCACCCCTGCAGCAGGAGGAAGCACACATACACAAAAGGAAACCTTAGGGGAGGCCCCAAGTTTACTGCTCCAACTCAACACAGCTGGGGTCTCTGTGGGCCCCGGGCCCGGGCTCCGAGTGCTCAGGCAGGGTGGGAGCTGCTTGCCAAGGGGAGACTTCTGGCCTGAGGAGTCCTGGTAGTGTCATCCTGGCTCAGGGTGGCCCCTGGGGCTCCCGGCTTGGGCCAAGCAGAGCGCTGGGTGGCTGGTCCTCAGTGAGTAGGACTTGGGGGCAGGCCTCCGGTGAGATACAGTGGGCTTCATGCTCCACCAGGCCTGCAGGGCACTGGCAGCCCGGAACACAGGGCCTCACACAGTGGGCTGCCAGCTCCCTGAGGGGAATGTGCTGGTTGAAGCAGGTGCGGGGACAGGGTGGGCCACATTCATCGAACACGAAGCCACGGTCCAGGGGGCATCCCACCACTGCAAGCAGAATGGAAGGCAGGGTCACTGTTCTAGTCACCTGGCTCCCCACTGTGGCCTTCCCTGTACCTACCCTGTCCAGACCTGAGCCCTCTGTCACCCCTTCCGCAACCCACACTGGGCACTACCCCCTCACCACAGAGCGTGGGGCCCCGCCAAGCAGGCGTCACTCCAGCCTGGCGACAGTGGCTGGCATAGGCTTCCAGGGCGTCACAGAGGCAGGTGTCACCTGAGGAGCCGGGGCCACAAGCACAGAGGTCATACACACAGGCAGCAAAGAACGGCTCTGGTGGCACCACAGCATGGCAGCGACTGAACGGGGAGGACTTCAGCACCCCACACCGGGCATTGGCCTCACGCCTGGCACGGTACCCTGCTGCCCGGCATGGATCCACCTCGCGGCCCTTGGAACAGGGCCGCCCAGGTCCTGACCCCTCTGGGACCTGCATGGGGAAAGAGACCTTGATATGACAGCGTCCACTGGCAGCTAACCTTTGTGTCCTATGTTCTTCAAAGTACTTTCAACCAAATATTTTGTTTTAGCCTCAAAAACTTCCCTACAAGAACAGCAAAAGAAGCATCAGCTGCTTTTCTTTTGTCACCATTTTACAGAGAGACAAACCAAAACCCAGAGCAGGTAAGTAGTTCATTCAAGATCACACAGTCAGTGAGTGGCAAAGCAGGGCTTGAGGTTTCAGAATATGAGACCTCTTTCAACTGGCATCCTGCCTCCCCCAGCACCATAACAGGCAAGGAGGCCCCAAACCTCCCTGAAAGCCCAAAATACCATCTTGTGTCCAACCCTCCCACTTTCCATACCAGAGGGCTGCTCTGAGACTCATGCCCAGCCCCCAGCTCCTGTGCCACTCACCTGCCAGCTATTCCCAAATGCAGCCTCAGTAGACAGGAGCAGCCCTTCAGGGTTCCGTAGATCATCCTGGGCAAAGCCATTGAAGTTGCCACAGAGCCCACAAATCTGGCCCCGGTAGGAGCCAGGCACTCTCACCTCCACCTGGGACTGCCCATCCCACAGCACCTGTGCAGAGAGGCTGCGACTGGAGGGTGGGAAAGGGCAAGAGCCCCAAGAAGCCCAGGGCCCATCCTGGCAGCAAACACTGTGTCAGCGCGCCCCCTGCTGTAGAGGAGGAGAATGGACAGGTGGAGGAGCCTCATGGAAGGGAGGCTGCCCTGGCCAAGGCCAGGTGGGGACCTGCTGGAGAGCCCTGGGCATACACAGAAGACGTTAAGAGCTGCCCACAACTCCTGCAAGAGGGCGCCTTCTCCTGTGGGCATCCTGAACTGGGCCCCCACGTGAAATGCAACCCACTTCCAGAGATTCATTCTCGGGCATTCAGGCCTTACTGAGGACAAAGCATAGAGTCTGTATCATAAGAGTACACAAGACTTATTTTATGAATTTACAAGTGTGCTTGTTGTTAGAGGGAGAGGAGTGAAGTAATTTTCGACATAGGAATTGGAAGCAATCTCTGAAACCATCTAGGAGACCACAGTTTATATCCACCTCCCATTTCTTCCCCCATTTGACTGATGAGAAAGCTGAGGCCCAGAGAGGATTGGCTTAAGGTAATGGCCTAAAAGCCCCAGTGTCTTGGTGGCCGAGTCAAGATTAGAAACCAGGCTCAGAATTTCTTTCATTGCACCTGGAGGTCTCTAACCCTGATTCCTCTCCTCCCCTCAGAATCCGGCAGAATTCTCTCAACTCCATAACCTCGTTTGCCCTGGGAGGTAGCTGGTATCCCCACTCCCTCTACAGAAACAGATGCCCTAACAGGCCCGAGGCTCCCCTGCCCCCACTTGCCCTGGCCGTACCTGGAGCCCTGGCTGAGCGTGCAGGATCACCGTGCGTCCCCGAAGCTCCACGTACAGCAGCGGCTCCTGGAGAAAGGGCAAATCCACCGGGCTCCCATCCACCTGGAGGAAAAAGGAGGCGGGAGGATGAGCGAGGTCAGGAAGGACGAGTGGACAGCGTGGGACTGACTTTTCCAGGGTTCTCAGCTCTGCTCACCGTGACCGCCCCGCCCTGCAGCAGCCGCGCGGCTACGTCTCCCAGCAGCACGGCCACCTCCTGCGTCCAGGCCACGCCGCTCCGGCCCCGGTTATCATTGGTCACGTGCACGCTGCGGTGTGGGAGGCCCGGGTGCAGTGGTCAGAAGGGACGGGTGTAGGGGGACAGGGAAAAGGCAGAGGGAGTTGCGCACCTGAAGTTCCCTCCACGGCAGTCCTTGGCCAGCACGTAGCTGCAGCTGCCCTGGAAGTGCAGCAGGCGGCCGTCGAAGGTGCGGTAATGGGGGTCTCCGAAGGCCATGCAGGAAGCGTGCCGGGGCAGGCAGCGGGGGCAGCAGCTGCCGGGACTCAGGGCGGGGGCCTCATCCTGGCCTCCGCCCCAGACGCTGTCAGACCACGCCGCCCTTTCCGTGGTGCCCCACGCAGAGCCCCGCGGAGGACGGAGGATAGCGAGGGAGGCTCCCGGGGGCCCCGGCTCACTGCTAGTGGGGTCAGGGCACCACCTCGTGGCCGCGCCGGGAACTGCACGGCCCGGGCTAACCCCGCCTCCTCCCTCTCGCCAGGTGCACCAGGAGGGCGGTGCCGCTTGCCCACCCCACCGCCCCAGACCGCGGCACTCACGGGGCCGCAGGAGAGCGGCGGGCAGCGCTGGCTCTGGCAGCGTACGGTGCCGGCCACGCAGGAGCAACGGGTGCAGGCGTCCACGGCCCAGCGCTCCCCGGAGGCCACCTGCCGGCCCTGGTGCGCGCACGACTCGGCGGGGGCTGAGGGGACAGGAGGGGGCGAGGTCTGCTGCGGGTCCCTCACATTGGGTCTCGTTCCCGTCTCCCCCCATCGCCCTGGCCCGCACCTTGGCATCTCTCACAGCACCTGCCAGCCTCCCGCACCTTCGTCCAGCCGTGGGGACAGGAGAGAGCCTGGCACTCCTCGAGGCGGCATTCCACGTGGCCCCGCTGAGGACAGACGTCATTGTTCTAGGACTTCAGCAGGGTCTGGAGTGCCTGGCTTCACACTTCTAGGGGCCTTCTGGATCAGGGACTGGGGCAGCAGCCCCTTCTTTCTCTGCCCCTGCCCCACGAGAACACCCTCTTCATGTTTAAGTGGAGGATAAAATCTGCCCTCAGCTCCTTGCCCTCACACAGGGATGCCTCTCTCCTCCTCACCTAGAGGGGGCGCCTTTTTCTAATTCTTTACAAGCCCCGTATTCTCTGGTCCAATGTCCTGAGGCTCCTCCCTTTATCCGTCTATAAGATTCTCCACCCCCCACCCTCCCATCCCCAGCTCACATGGCAGGTGCAGGTGATACAGGCATTGCTGGGGTCCCGCCAGCTCTCTCCGTCTGCCACTGTCCTGCCCTCAGCCTCCACCACACATTCTGAGGACAAAGCAATAGGGATGGGGGAACACTGTCATTCCAACTGCATGAGCTCACCCAGAAGGCCCATAGCAGGGGGGTGCCCACCCCATCCAATTTAGCACCCTGATGGTGTTGATTTCTTCAACCATTGCCTTGGGACCTACTAGATGGCAGCCTCTGCATCAGTGCTTGGAGGATGGCCAGAGTGTCCTGGAAGCCAGGCAAGACAGGCTGGAACCCTTCTCTGGGCCGGCTGCCAGCTCAGCAGTGCAATGCCTTGCTAGTGGGCCTGGGGTCCCTGACCCCCTTGACAAGCCTCAGGCCAGGCCTGGAGAACCTAGGCTTCATTCCCTGCCTCATTATACATCATGGGTCCCTCCTCCACCCCTAATGGAGAGCCCTTCGTTTCTACAAAAGAACAAAGCCTGCATTCAGAGTGTATTCCCCAGATTGCCCACTTGGCCCATGGATGCCACCCCTCCTGCCTCCCTCCTGAGCTCATGCTCTGAGGGTACAGAACAAAACTGGGGACACACCCCTGCACACGGGGCAGCAGCTCCCAGGGAGGGCATGGCGCTCCAGCAAAGGGCAGCTGAGTTCAGGACAGGCCCGGTGAGTGCAGAGCCAAGTCAGGTCCTGTGGAAGGGCATAGAAACACCACAAGTAGGGAACGGCAGGGAGGGAGCAGGGCCTAGGTGGAATGTGACATTCGGGACAAGTGGGCGAATGTCACTGGGGGCAAGGGGGAATGTCTTCTGCAGGAGAGAAGTCACAGCAACAGCCCACAGAGGAGGAAGAAGAGGCTTTGGGAGTCCCCTGGGCAGGAGGGCTCACCTGGCACCGGCAGGTGTAGCAGGGGTCTGGTGAGGCCATCTCAGACCCCAGCAGGCCCTCCGTGCAGTGACTCAGCGCCTCTGTGAAGACAAGAACAGTGTGGGAGATGTGGGGAGGGGAAGCAAGGGACAAAAGCCCAGCTGACCCTCTTACCCACTGTGTCCCTTGATTTCTTGGGCCCAAGGCATAATCCTAGCACCTGGACTCCAGGAAAGATAACCTCTTTCATTTTGTTTCAACAGAGAAAACTTTGGACTTTTGAAAAGGAACTTTGCTAGGCTGCTAGGATGGGGGACCTGGAAATGGTCACTAAGGACCACCAGGCTTCCTGGCCTGCTCCCCATCCCACTTCCTTTCACATTGTCTAAAGGGAAGCACAGTGAGCCAGGTGCCCCAGGTTCCAATCCTGGCTTCAGCACTTAGTGCCTGTGTCATTTAAGGCAAATTAATCAATCTCTCTGAACCTCAATTTCTTCATCTGTAAAAGGGGAATAAAAATGCCTACTTCACTGGGTAACTGTGAAAATTTAATGAGATACTATTTATCAAAAGCATCAAATACAGTGCATGGCATACAGTAGGTGCTTAATAAATATTATTCCTTTTCTCTCCCTGCAGTGCATCCTAACAAATGTAGCTGGGCCACTCACTGCCCCTCTGGTCCTAACATAGCTGCCCTCAAGAAGCCAGCCCCCAGCACAACAGCAGCCCTGCAGCGCCACCTGCTGGACAAGATGCACCAGGTTTCAGAGTCAAGGGGTCTGGCAAGCTTCTTCAGTGCCCCTTAGGGCAGGTCTCATCCACCAGGGTATGGGCTTCCAGAACAATCCACTGGTCTTAGAAAAGGACTGAGGCTGGGGCTGTGACTGTGGAGGAGGGCTGGATGGCTCTTTCAGTGTCTTTTGGGGGTGGCAGCCCTGCTCTCTTTATCTACCCCCCAATCAAGGGACTCACGGGCACAGGTGGGGCAGCAGCGCTGGGGCCCAGGGGGCAGGAGCTGGCTGACAGGGCAGCCCACCAGGCTGGGACACTGCTGGCGGTGACAGCGAAGGCTGGGAGGCCCTTCAGGTTGCAGCTGAATGAGTGAATAGGGGGTGGGTCCCAGGCCATGGAAGCCGAGAGCACCCTCTTTCCCCTGGACTCCAGGCTCCTCTATGCCTTGAGCAGGTCAGACTCTGGTCTGCCGAGACTCAGTGTCTCCCCAGACTTGCTCCTCACCCCATGCCTCGATCCTCAGAGATAACAGTGCCTGCTGCCTGTAATCACCTGGGCCTGAACCTTCATGTGACCTTTAACCCTTCGGCACTCTCATGCCATCCTCTTCTCCCATCCCACTGCCTTATCTCCTGACCTGCGATGTCATTTGCCTGCTCAAAGCCCTTCCACTGGCTTACCATGACCTCTCAAATAGAATTTCCCTAATATGGCCCCTAACCACTTCCCAGGTGTCTCCCCCAAACTTCTATCCACACCACCCTACACTCCAGCCAGGGGGGCTGCCAACTGCCTCACCTACACCCAGCACCTGTGGCCCATGTCCACCCCCAGACTTCCTGGCCCTGCTGGCTCCTCACCCCAAGCCCCTGCCTTACCTCCTGGCCACAGGGACATGCTCCTGTCTCTGACCCCCCAATGCCTGCTCCCTGCAGTGTCCAGGCTGCCCCCTCCACCGTGCCCCACTCTCAGCATCTCCCTCACCTACCTCACAGATGCACACTTCACAGGGGTCTGCCCCAGGCTGGAAGCTCTCCCCAGGCTCATACTTCTGACCCTCATGCTCACAGTCTTGGGGGGCGGGGTAAGAACCAGGGAGACTTCAGGCTGGTGGCCTGGGGTGGGGTTCTCTGCCCACCAGGAACTCCAGCCTCAGAGATTGGGGTGTGTATAAGAATGGGGGCCACTTCTGCTGGCACAGTCCGCCTCTGCCACCCAGTCCAGGGCAATGGAACAGAGATGCTGACCAGGCACTGCCTCCCTGTATCCCCCGCCCTGCCCAAGGCTCCCAGTACCAGAACATCGAGGGCAGCAGTCACTAGGACCCTGGCGGGGCTGGGCACAGGAGGTGACACACTGGACGCGGGCACAGGTGATGACACCCTCGTGACACATGCAGGAGGAGCAGGGGCTGTCGGGAGGCTCCCAGCTACTGCCGTCAGGGTGCTCCTCCCCATGAACCAGGCAGCCTGTGTCCAGATGGGCAGGGATGAGCTCTGAGTCTAGGTTCTGTGCATCTGCCCCTGACCCCCACCCTGGGTGGTCAGTAGGGCATGTGGGTGCCAGGAGGGAGTTCTGCAGGGATATGGTGAAAAGGTGGCCTGAGGCAGAACTCCTGTCTGTGGTCGAGGGGAAAGACACTGGGTCGGAGTCAGACCACCTGGGTTCTAACCCTGTTCCTTGTCTGCTTGCTTGCTAAACCAAGTGCCAGGCAGCAGGTGCTGTCCGTTGTAGCCCAGCACCAGCACCAGTTCCTGGCATGCAGCAGGCATGTAATAAATGCATGTGGGAATAATGAAAGGCTCCATCACTAACCATGTGCCCAAGGTAACTCAATCTCTCCAAGCCTCAGTCTTGTCATCTGTTAAATGGGGATTTCATCTGTCCTGCCTACCTCCCTGGGCAAGGAGACACTGCCAGTTGTGAGAATTACACTATATTGAGGAGTTTATGGGGCGAGGGCCCATTCAGGCTAAGAAAGTCCCCTATTTTAGAACCATATGGCCTAGATGCAAATCTTGACTCTGCCACCTACCGGCTAAGTGACCAAAGGTAAGTTACGTTACCTCTCTGTACCTCAGTTTTCTCATCTGTAAAATGGGAATAATTACAGTACCTATCTGATGAGATCTTTGTGGGGATTAAATGACGTATGTGTAGGGTCTGGCACATAGTATATTCTCAATAAATGTCAATTATATCAGTATTATTATGAGTGGAGAATGGGGGTAGTTGATATATTATTAAGTTACTAAGTAATTATTATAAATGGGGACCAGATGGGAATTTAGGGATGGTGTGGCTTTGAGGAAATTCCAATAAGTGCCTAGAAGGGGAGAAGTTCTGGGGAGGCCAGGGCCAGGGCCAGGTAGGAAGAGCTGAAGGTAGGCATCATGAGAGTTCAAGGACCAAGGTGCGGGAGGGCCAGATGGGTGAACGGGGGAGTGGGGAGGCTGGAGGAGAGCTGAGGAGAGGAAGGTGGGGTGGATGGAGGGACATGGGACCCAGGGACAGAAGCAAGGGGGCAGCCCCACCGGCCAGGCATACCTCTGCAGCGAGGGCAGCAGCTCCCTGGCTCTGTGACCTGGAGCGGGCAGGGCAGGGCCGGGCACTGCAGGCGCACACAGCTGACCCGGCCAGCCTGCAGGAGATGCAGGGTCAGTGACTTGCTCCCTAGGCCAGGTGCCCCGCCCCCTCTGCCACCTCCGTACCACACCTGACAGCGACACCACTCACAGCTGCCTGTGGGCCCCTCAAACTCCTCCCCGTCCTGGTGCTCCCGGCCCTGGGAGAGGCAGTCTGTGGGTGACACGTTTCTTGGGTGGGGGGGTGCCATACCAAATTTTCCAGTCCAACCTCAGGCCTGGCAGAAGGGGAGGGAGAAGGCGCAGGGAAGAGCCTAGAGGGCTGGGGCGTCTGTGCTCACTGTGGCAAACAGGGCAGAAGCAGGGGCCTGGAGAGGGGTGAGGGCAGAGAGCTGGAAGACACGGCTTCTTCTGGCAGCGCATGGAACCTTCCTGGGGGAGACAGGTCATGCTGCCACTTCCCGACTCCCATGTCACACACCCTTAGACCAGGCTGCACACTGCCCCAAGGTGGGGTGCCCCTATTGAGCCTGCCAGGCCCAAACACCCTCTCTCGGTCCTGGGGACTTGAACCCAATCCTGTCCTGATAGCTGTCACAGGCAGGGTGTAACCTGTGACAGCTGTGTGGAGGAAACAACTTCTTTCTGACCAGAGAGGAGGATCAAGGGATGAAGTGTTCTCAAGCTCCCAAAGGGCCGCCTCACCTGGCAGGTGCAGAGGGAGCAGGTGGGGTCAAGTGGGTCCGGAACGGTCTCTCCAGGGGCAGCAGTGACCCCATGATAGAGGCATCCTGGCAGAGCAGGGATGCAATGGCAGAGCCACCATCAGTGGAGCCCTCCACTGCCCCCACAACACTCACACCTGCCCACATACACTCACATGCATTCACACTCACACACACTCACACAGATGGGACTGGGGTCCTCTACCAAAGCTTAGCTAAAGAGTCAGAAAGGGAGAAATGAGTGGCTGAGAAGGTGGGGGACAGGAGGAAAGACATCAGCCAGACCCTGGGAGTGGGGGGAGGGGGTGAGATCAGTCTGCATGAAGCGGATGGAGGGCTGAGGGCGGGATCACAGACTGCAGGCAAGTGTGGGAAGATGTGAGGGATGGGCACACCTGGAAATAAAGGGGAGAGGTGAGCTGGGCTGGGGAGGTGGGCTAAGGAAGCCAGGAGGAAAGGGAGCTGCCCCTCGTGTTAGGCGACTCAAGGGCAGGGGGAGCCGTCGAAGGATTTAGAGTCTGGTGATGTGGTATTTTAGGAAGGCAGCGAGACAATGGAAGGGCAGGAAGGTCTGGCAGCTGAGAGGTGGTTCTTTGCTGAGTACAACAGTCCATGTGAGGTGACAGTGGGGACGGAGAGGAGGGCACGGGTACAAGGTGAGGAACCCAAGGAAAACACAGGGTGTGGGTTTGCTGCATGGCTGTCTCCAGGGAGGGGTGACATTGGGCGGAGGTAGCCTGGGGAGTTGAGAAGGGCAGTGGGAGGGCAGGTCTACCCTGGCAGGTCTGGCAGCAGTGCCCAGACAGGGTGAGGGGGTGGCTGCAGCCCAGAGGCTCACAGGGCCGGCGGCCACAGGTCACGAAGCCTCCAAGGCAGGTACACAGATTGCAGGGCTCTCGGGGATCCGGAAACTCCTGGCTGCTCAGGTAGGACTCCCCTAGGTACTCACAGCCTGCGAGAAAGGACAAGGAGGGCAGGGCAGAGGGGCAGAAATCGGCGAGAGGAGACCAATCATCGGGCTCTGGACTTGCCTGGCCTGAGTCCAAGGCCTCAAAGACCCAGAAGGTGGGGGAGGACTAAATCCAGGCAGGGGGCAAAGGAGTCTGGGGGGTTAGATTGGCCAAAGGGCAAACTTTCTTCTCTTCAGCCTGCAAAGAAGCTCCCTGTCCAATCTGTAGGGGAAAACCCACATGGAATCTGTCTTTCGGGTTAAATACTCAGCAGGCCACTGCCTGGCCAGAAGGTCTCAATGTTCCCAACCCGAGTAGAGTTCGGAATTGCTTGAGGTGACTTAGGTGGCATGGACCCAAGGAACCCTCTTTCCAATGCTCTTTTAAGGCTTCTGATTAACCAAGGAAGGAGAGAGGGTCCCGGGGTGGCGGCAGCCTGACCTTAGCAGCTCTCTGACACTAAAAAAGAGAGGGCACTTTGGTTGATACTGATGAGTTAATGTAGGTTCATCAACTGTGACCAGAGTACCACTCTGGTGGGGGTGTTGATAATGGAGGAGGCTGTGCACGTGTAGAGGCAGGGGGCATGAGAAATCTCTGTACTCTCTCAATTCTGCTGTGAAATTAAAACTGCTCTAAAAAAAGTCCTTAAAAAAAAAGAGAGAGAGTGAGTGAGTCTCAGCTCAAAGCTTTGGCAAGCAAAAGTATCTGACTTGAATTTAATATTTTATTTTAATTGTATTCATTTTTATGGTAATCTATACCTTGCAAATTCCATTTTTCATTTACAGTAAGATATCAAGGCTCCTTTCTGAAAGTGAGTTAATTTGAAGAAAAACACTAAATAAATAAAGTTACAGGTGGTAGAGGGTATGTAGCAAAAATTTCTGAGATAATTAAGAGTGACCAAAGACTGGGGAACTGGGCCTAGTTCAACCCTCTCTTTTTCACAGGAGTTAAAATTAGGCCCAGAGTTACACTTAAAAACAGTGAAGATGGTAAATTTTATGTTACCATTCTGCAAAAATGTTACGCATTCTATAAAAATACACATTTATAAAATTTATTTTTAATTGAAAAAAAAATTAGGTTCGGAGAGATTATGTAAATTGTTCAAGGTCACACAGCCAAACAGCATTAGAGGCAGGAGAAAACCCCAGGCTTTGGTCCAGGGCTTTTTTCTTATGGTAGTAAATATTTTGGACCCACTCTAGGGCAGTAAAGATGTCGCTGCCCAGCCTTCCCACCCCCCCACCCCCACAGTCCCCTGCTCCTCACCGTCACAGGTAGGACAGCAGTCACCCCTGGCAGGGAAGGGGCACCGTGCAGGGGCACAGGCCCTGGTCTCGCAGCTGACGCTGCCCTCCCAGCAGAGGCAGACGTGACACGGGGCAGTGGGTGAAGGGAAGCGATCCCCGCTGGCGAACTCCTTCCCCTGGTACAGGCACCCTAGGGGGCAGGCGAGGGGCTGGGGGGCTGTGGAGGTCATGTACCAGGCACATGGCCTCCCAGACCCTGCAGACTGGGTGGGCACTGTTCCCCCACTTTCTTAGTGAGAACCCCGATGTGGGAAGGGTGGGCCAGTAGGAAGGGGGAGTCAGGGTGGACCCCCGCCCAGGGCTAGAGAAGGAAGGACACAGAATTAGCGGGAGACCAAGAAGTCAAGGCCTTGGGGAGGAGTTGGAAGAAGCAGGTGGCAGGGGTGGGGAGGGGTACAGCCAGGGCGTTACCGTCGCAGGAGGGGCAGCAGGGCCCCTGGCGCGGGTGGGCGCAGGGCGCGGGCGGGCAGGGCAGCCGCTGGCAGGACAAGGAGCCATCCAGACAGAGGCAGCGGCGGCAGGGGTCGTCGGGCGGGGAGAATTGCTCCTGGTGGCGGGCGGGGACCTCGCCCCCGGGCCGAGGGCAATCAGAAAAGGTGGCTGCAGCCAGAGAGCAGGCGTCAGGGGGTCCAGCGAGAGGCTGCGGAGAGGGACCCTCCCCCCCCCCCCCCCCCCCCGCCGAGAAGCAGCGAGCCCTGCAGCTCCTACCGGGGCACTGCGGGCAGCACTCTCCCGGCAGCAGGGTGGGCTCTGGACAAGGCACGGGTGGGCAGCGGCGGGCCAGGCACTGCACGTTGCCGTTCTGCAGAGGACAGGTAGACCACACCAGGCGGGGCTAGCGGTGGAAGGCTGAGACCCCCCCCCCTCCCATGCCGGCCTTGGCGGGCCTCTCCTGGTCTCCTTAAGTCCCAGCCCTCCTCCCCTGGACTCCTCCTCCCAACCCGGTGGCAGACTCACCAGACAGCGACACAGGCGGCAGGGGTCAGAGGGGTGGGGGAAATCTGCCCCACTGGGATACTCTTTCCCACCAAAGGCGCAGCCTAGGGGAGGGGGCAGCTATAGGCCTGGGAGAGGCCCTCCTCCCCCCAGGGCGTGTTGCCCTTCCGGTCCTAAATGCCTATTGATGGGGCCAAGCCATCCCAAGAGACCACCCCCATCCCATCCACCTCACCATTGCAGTTGTTCTGGCAACAGACACCAGGCAGCGGGTGGGCACAGGAGGCCCTGGGGCAGGCCCGAGGTCGACAGTGGGCGTGGCCTTCATGGCACTGGCATTCCTGGCAGGGGTCTCCGGGGTGGGAGAAGCTCTCGCCGTCCACAAATACTTCTTTTTCCAGGTTGCAGTCTGCGCAGTGGGGTGGGGGTGAGGGGTAGGAGTGGGGACAAAGACTGACAATTCGAGGAGCAGGCTGACAAGCCCTCTACCCTTGAGTCCAGAGCCACTGCAGAAGTGCCACTTGGATGCTGTCCCCATGGAGGGAGAGAGGAAGAGGGGCTGTGTACACAGGCAGGGGTATCTCTGAGCACACACACACGCGCGCGCGTGTGTGTGTGTGTGTGTGTGTGTGTGTGCAGGTGTGCATTTAGTCCCTTCACCTGCAGGCAGATTTATGTGTCTCTGAGGGTGAAAGCTGAAGGGCTCATGCGTGTGCGTGCCTGGGTTGGGGACACACGTCCTGCACACTCTCCACGTGGGCCAGGATCAGGGCACACTGTATCCCACCTCCTCGTCTCCCAACTGGAAAACTCAAACATCTGTTGCCTGAACCAGTGTTACACCGGCAGATACATGTATATATCCGAGCAGTGGCAGTACTGGAAGAGGAAGTACAGGATAGGAGGGAAGTGGGTGCAGTAACGTGAAGGGACAAACAAATCTCCCCTCCCGCTCCTGTCCATGCCCTGTGAGTTCCAGAGAGCTCCAAGCCCTGTCAGACTGAAAGCAAGTCAGAAGGCCACTGCTTTCTAAGGTATCGGCTGGGCCCATGGGGCTGTGGGAGGGCAGGGTCTAAGGTCCCCTGAGCCAGACAGGTGCAGTAAGCCCATACCTGGGCACCTGGGGCAGCACTGGCCGGGTCCGCTCTGGGGCCTGGCACAGGTTGTGGGAGGGCAGTCGATCAAGGAGCACGTCACGGTCCCATCCTGAGAGCAGGTGAGAGAGCAATGGGGGCGGGCCCTGGGAGGGGCTCAGCAGGGCAGCAGCAAGCCTGGGGACGTACCTCACAGCGGCAGGTGTGGCAAGGGCTGTCTGCATCTGTGAAGTTCTGCCCATTGGCATACATTTGGCCATGATAGGTGCAGCTCTCACAGCTGGGGCAGCAGGCACCTGAGTGGGGCAGGTTGATCAGAACCCAGCTAGTCAGGGTGGGCTGGGCAAAGAAAGGAAGAAAGCTAGATCGGGGTGGGGCACTCACCAGGGAGCTGGGTGGGGTGCTCGCAGGGGGCCGGGGAGCATAGCAAAGCCCCACACACAGGCACCCCAGCTTGACAGGAGCAGGCGGTGCAGGGCTGACCATCAGGCTCCCACTGGACCCCCTCAGGAAACTCCTCTCCATCAAGCACGCAGGCTACAGCAGGGTGGAGCTGTCACCATGGCAACCCGGACACCTCCACCCATCCTTTTCTTCCCAGACCACAGGACCCTTCACAGGACCCTGACTTTGCCATCCCCTCAGCAGCCTCTGAACACACTCTGGAATGACTGGTGGACTTAGTAATGCCCCCTTGCTTTACTGTGAATGAATGCTCCTCCACCTCTAGTTCTGGCAGAAGCACTCTTTTGTGGTTGCCCCCCAACTCCACACATACCTGGGCAGAGCTGGGGGCCAGAGTCAGGAAGGGTGCAGGGGACGACTGGGCACTCCTGCTCCTCACAGGAGACCTCGCCGGTCTAGGAGGGAGGCTGGGTGAGAGGCCTTCAAGGGACGAGACAGATCTGGGGCGTGAGATGGTGGGACTGCCTACCTGGCAGGAGCAGCGGACACAGCGGCCCCTCTCTTGGAGGCTGAAGGTCTCCTGGCTCTGATACTGGTGTCCCTGGTACTCGCAGCCTGGACAGGACAACAGTGGGACTGGGGGACAGGGCTGGATAGGGAAGCCTCATGCCACCCAAGGCATTCACCCCCCAACCTGACAAGGACAGCCACCCTTGTCCTCCAGGAGACCCTGCCAGCCTCCCCTCACACCCAGAAGTGAGAGGCCACCACGGTGTCCAGTGTGTCATTAAGTGAGAACTTGTCCCTCACCTGTAGTGACAGAGCCTAGGTTTATAAAGGATTTCCCTTGTACTTTAGTTCAAGGGGGCTTCCTGTAGGGCCAATGGAAGCAACTCCCCACCCCCAGGACCCAGAGCCTCTCTTGGAGCAGTGCCTGCCCTCCCCCCGGTGACTTGAGCCCCCACTCACTGTCACAGACTGGGCAGCACTCCCCGGGGATCCTGCCTGGGTGTCTGCAGGGCGTGGGCAGGCAGGGCACAGGCTCACACTGGACACTCCCATTCTGCCAACAGGACCTGGTCAGCATGGGAGAGGCAGGCCCAGGAGCCAGCCCCTCCCTGCAGGGCAGCCACACTCACAGCACAACGGCAGTGCGAGCAGGGGTCCCCAGAGCCCACGGGCTCCCCGCTGCGGTACTCCTGCCCGTTTAGGAAACAGCCTGTTGGGAAGAGGGTGCCTTAGATCCTCCTCAGGGGCCCCTACCATTCAATGTCCTGGCCTTCATAAGAGGCCTGATGAAGCCGTCCATCAGCTTTCTGAGCCCCTCCAGGCCCCACCCCCGACTCACCATCACACACGGGGCAGCAGGTGCCCGGGAGGGGCCGGGCAGGGTATGGGCACAGGCTGGCACATTCTCGCTGGCGGCACTGGATGTGGCCCTCCTGGAAGGGAGCCGAGTGGGCAGGGGAAGGGTCATCAGAGCTCAGCAAGTGGAGGAAACAGCATTCAAGTCCCAGCTACGCACTTGTTAGATGCTGTTATGAGTTAATGGTGTCCCCCTTCAAATTCTTATGTTGAAGCCCTAACCCCCAGGACCTTGGAATGTGACCTTATTTGGAAATAGGGTCATAGCAGATGTAATCAATTAAGATGAGGTCAGAGTGGAGTGGGGTGGCCCCTAATCCAATGACTGCTGTCCTTATAAAAAGTGGAAATTTGGACAGAGACACACTCACACAGGGAGAGCAACATGTGAAGATGAAGGCAGAAGCCAAGGGATGCCAAGGATGGCCGGCCAACCACCAGAGCTCGGGAGGCCTGGAACGGATTCTCCCTGACAGCCCTCGGAGGGAGCCAACCTGCTGACCCCTCAGTCTCAGACGTCTGCCTCCAGAACCGTGAGACAATTGATTTCTGTGTTGAAGCCACTCCATTTGTGGTACTTTATCAAGGTAGCCCTAGAAACTAATACAGATACATAACGCAGCCTGTCACTGAAGTCCTCTGTGCCTCAGTTTACTCATCTGAAAAAAAAGAGACAATGATAGTCCTGTTGTCATAGCCTTGTTATGGTGATGAGGTCAGCGTGTGCCGTGGCATCCACCTCTGGAAGCTGGCGGTTACACAGTAACTGAAGCTGCTGCTACTCCCCAGGGTCTTTCCCAGACAGACCATCCCTGGAGTTCACACCTCCACCTGGGCTTACTACCTCCGGCCCTGTAAGTATCTGGGCAGCCAGTGATTCTTCTCACAGGTTGGGGGGTGGTGTAGGGTGTCAGTGGGAACGAGGAGGGGAAGTACATGGTTGCCAAGGAGTTGGCTGCTCCCCGGGCTTCACAGTGGAGTCCTTAGTCCTTGGCAAGCTGTCAGGAAGCTCTGTGGCTCTGGCTTCAGCCCCCATAAATCACAGCCCTCCTCGGCGTGCACCCTGCCTGGGGCTCCATGTCCCCACTGTCCTCCCCCAGGCTTTGCCCTGACTCTTCCCTACATCTGGTGTCTTAGCCCACTCAGGCTACTATATTAAAATCCCATAGACCGGGTGACTTAGAAACAACAGAAATTTAGTTCTCACAATTTTGGAGGCTGGAGAGTCCAAGATCAAGGTGATGGCAGTTTCAATGTCTGGTGAGAGCCCCCTTCCTGGTTCATAGATGGCTGTCTTCTTGCTTGCGTCCCCACATGGTGGAAGGGACGAGAGAGCTCTCTGGGATCTCTTTAATAAAGGCACTAATTCCCTTCATAAGGGCTCCACCTTCATGACCTCATCACCTCCCAAAGGCCCCACCTCCTAATACCATCACTTTGGGGGTTAGGATTTCAACATATGAATTTAGGGGGGACAAATTCAGTTTATAGCACCCGGAGGGGCTTTCCCCATTTCTCCCTGCTCAAATCCTACTCACCCGTTAAGACCTAAGTAAACCCCGTGCATGAAGATTTTCTAGATCTGTGCTGCCCAATAGAAATACAACACAAACCACATACATCATCTAAAATTCTTTAGTAGTCAGATTTCAGAAAGTAAAAAGAAATAGATGACACTAAATTTTAATATTACATTCCACTCAAGTCAATATATCCAAAATGGTACTTCAACATGTAATCAGCAGTGTTAATGACATATTTTACATTCCTTTCTTTTGTACTAAGTCTTTGAAATCCAGTGTATATCCTATGCTTATAGCCCATCTTAAACAGGACAGCCACATTTCAAGGGCTCAGTGTCCACATGCAGTAGCTACTGATCAGACCGCAGAGTTCTAGATGCCTCAAGCCAGTCTGTGCTTCTCCCTCCCTGGAGTCTGGGCTGCCTGTCACATCCTGCCCAGCCTCACTCCTGTAGCCCGAAGCTCCTTGAGTCCGTTCCCAAACCTGTGCTGCCCGTCTACTCCGCTCAGAACTGGATAGAGAGTGCGACCCCTTCCCCACCCTCACAGCATCCAGGATTATGTCTCCTCCATCTCTGTTCCCTCACAGTGCCTTTTGGGATGTGTTCAGTGGAATGAAGGAATGACTATGGCAGGCCTGGGGCCTGGGGGGTGGGGGTGGGGATAGCCCAGGAGCAGCATAGGAGCTCACCCGGCACTGGCAGATCCGACAGGGGTCCCCAGGTGTGGTCCACTCTTGGCCATGCTCCTGGTAAGAACCACCTTCTGTGCAGCCTTGGGCTGGGGGGAAACGGGGAGAGAGGAGGCCTGGTGGGAGCCAACCTAGAACCCAGTTTCAGCCTCACCCCCTTCCACGTGCCCTCTGAGCCTAAACCAGACCAGATCCTGCCTCTACCTAGACCCCTGCTCCCAGCCCCCTAGGCAGGGTAAGGCCCAAGCTCTTTAGTTGCCCTTCCAGGCCTTCCAGGCCTTAGCAAGGCCACGCCCACCTGCCACTGGCCCCACCCCGCCTCTCACTGTGAGCTTTGGCCGTTGGTGCTTGCACCTTCCCAACTAACCTACACCCACCTTACACTGAGTGCCTTTTTTCCTGGAATGCCCTCTGCTCTGTTCTGCCCTCTACTTCTATTTCTGAACTCCACCTAGCTAACCGTTCTTTAGCCTTTTAAAAAATATATTTATTTATTTATTTGTTTGTTTGTTTGTTTGTTTGTTTATTTAAATTAAAAAAAATTTTAAAAATATTTTATCTTTTGAAATGGAGGTACTGGAGATTGAACCCAGGACTTCACGCCCGCTATCGAGCATGCACACTACCACTGAGCTATACCCAGCCCCTCCTTAGCCTTTAGGTTCGTTTCCGACACGCCACCTCCAGGACACTTTCTCTTTTGTGCCTAGGCTTGATTAGGGCTCCTTCCCCTGAGTTTCCATAGTATCTTGTGCTTAAACTAATCCTGCCTTGGTGACAGTGCTGGTGTGTGACTCAGTGTCACCCTCTAGTGGTCCGCCTCGAGGGTTCACTCTGTGTCTTACATGCACAAAGCAGGTAAGAGTCTACATTTCTTAAGGTATATACTATCATTATCCACACCTTACAAATGGGGAACTGAGGCGTGGAGTACCTCGCTCGGAGGCACACAACCACTAAGTGACAAGGGCAGACTCTGAGCCTAGGCTTTCCAGCTCTAGAGCAGGCATGGCCAAGGCATTGCTCCTCCACTGATGGAACCCCCTAGGTCAGAGGCCAGCAGAGTGGGCTCTGGGTTGAAGAAACGGCATGACAGCCCCACCTGGAGCTCCACCAGGGAAGGGGCAGGGCTCTCACCTTGGCAGGTCAGGCAGCACTGTCCGGGCCTCAGGACAGGCTCAGGACAGGGGATGGGCGGGCACTCCATGGGCACACAGTGAACCAGGCTCCTCTGTAATGCGCCAACAGCTGCACTGCCTCTGGGGCTGGCTCCCAGAGACAGCAGGGTGGGCAGGTGTCTGGCACCCTTGGAAGGGTGGGGTACAGGGTGGGGATGGTGGGAGAATCTCTCTGGCACTAGGCTTTGGAAGGCATGTGAGGGGCTGAAAGAGTGGCAGATACAGCCCAGGGCAGGTGGGGGTGTCCCAGGAGGAGCAGGGCCTGGGCCAAGGTTGGGGGACTCACCAGGCAGGAGCATTGGAGACAAGGATTGGAACTGGACAGGAAGTTGGCCCCCTCCTCATAAAGCTGCCCCTCATACTCACAGCCTGGGGAGGGATGCCAGGGTGACAGGCTGGTCAGCAGAGAGCAGGGTGGGGACATCACCCAAGGGAAGGCATGATCCCAAGTAGATACTGAACCCTCTAGGGCTGAAGGGATGGAAGGCAGGGCAGGGGGGAGGTCACCTGGCCGGCAGATGGGGCAGCACTCCCCAGGTGGGGTGTAGCTCTCCAGGCAGTTGAGCTCTGAGCATGAGGGCCCCTGGCATTGCACGGTCCCTGCCTGTGGGTCAGACACTGAGCCCTCCCTCCTTCTCCACTGCCCAAGCCGTTTCTCTGCTGGCCTAGCAGGCCTAGCAGGCTGCAGGCCTCAATGCCTGGGTGGCAGCAGCAGCCCTGCCTGGCCCCCAGACGGGCTTGGCACTGCCAGGCCTGCGGTACACCAAGCAGCAGGGACATGGGTGATGGCCAGGGCCGGGCTTGGATTCCCTTACCTGGCAGGTGCAGATGACACAAGACTCTGGCTGCCATGTTTCCCCATCCCTGTGGCCTCCAGGGCAGCCTGAAAAACCAGGGCCAGGCCCCCAACTAAGAGACCCAGAGAACTGGGGCGGAAGAACAGACAAGGGCACCACATCAAAGGGGCACCATTCAGGTGATAGAGATTTGATATTTACTACAACTTTCCAGCAGATGGCAGTATAGTGTCTGACTCAAACATAATGGGTAGATTTCCGTTATTTTACAACACATAGAAGTGTTGAGGAAAGGGTCTTCTCCTTTTTTTTAAATTTCACCAATGGGTAAGGTATAGCTAAAGCGGTAGAGCGCATGCTTAGCATGCAAGAGGTTCTGGGTTCAATCCCCAGTACCTTCTCTAAGAGTAAATAAATAAGTAAACCTAATTACCACCCCCCCATTGAAAAACAATTTTTTTCACCAAAGACATCATATGGGCTAGTAGTGGCCCTGAGATACCAGGTGCTCTACAAGCTATGTGTGCATGTGTGCTTTTTCTTTGAGATCTATCAATTCCCAAGATTTTATTTCTTATCTCTGGCCAAGACTTTCAGACAACATTTCCAGACCTCACTGGCCCCTGAGCCACTGTCCCACCTTTTAAACTACCAGCTGACATTCTTCCTGGGGTAGGGTTGCCAGATAAACTACAGGACACCCAGTTAAATGTTAATTTCAGATGAACAACACAAAATTTTTTAGCATAAGTATGTCCCAAATATTGTATGGGACATACTTTTACTTCAGAATGTGTGCAAAATTTATCTAAAATTCACATATAACAGGGCATCTCATATTTTCATTTGCTAAGCCTGGCAACAGTATCTTCCTGACTATGAGCTAGTAACACCCCCAGCTGAGCCATTGCCTCCACTCCCTTTAAGCTCTCTTCATATCACTTATTGTGTGTGTGTGTGAAACACAGACTTCCTAGTTTCCCACGCCTGGAGTCTGCTATTCTGTGGGATCCAACCGTGTTCTTTAGAAACACCCTTCCTTCTGCAGCCCACTGCCGTCCCTGGCTCCATGCCTAGGCACCTGCTATAATAGCCCCCTAAACTGGTTTCTCTGCATCTAGCCCATAGCAGATGAATATTCCAAAAATGCCTCTTTGAACCTGCCACACTCTGGTTCTTCAGCCTTCAGTGGCTCCCCATTGTCCACAGAAGAAAGTCCAACATGCAAGGCTTATGGCAATCTGTTCCCACTGGGCGTCCCAGACTGAATTCCTGAAACACACCTCTCCCTACTCTGTTCCCTACTCTGTGTGCCCAGAGGGCCCTCAAGTACGCCCTCTCCTGGTGAAACCCCAATTTCCCCTGAAGATCCAGCTGGGAGGACTGATTATAGAGCCCTCCCTGCCCGCTGAGTCTGCGTGGGCTTCCCCTGCCTTCTTGCCCTCTCCTCTGGCAAGTAACCACTTACTACCTTTCTACACCTCCTCTTCATCTGTTCATCGGCTCTTAAATCTTGTATTATATTAGCTATATACGTTTATCTTCTCAGCTCCATTAGTAGCTCCCTGAGGAAAGGAACAAGATTATATAGAGCCTTTGGCTCAGTTTCAGGCCAGAGGCAGCATTTGCTGACTTGGGCTTTGGTTCTAAACTCCACTAACCACTGCCAGAGCAAGTGACATGCACCCTCTGGGCACATGGCAGGAAGCAGGCAAGTGGAGGAGGTGGGGCTGGGGCTGGCAGGAGGCTGACCTGGCTCGCAGTGCGGGCAGCAGGCCCCCGGCTTCGGGCAGGGTCCTCTGGGGCATGGCTTCTGAGTGCAGGTAATGGCTCCTTCCTGTGGAGCAGCAGCATCAGAACCCTGGAGGGCAGGGTCTCCAGAACCAAAACCTCACCCCAGGCTGGGACCCACCAGAGGAACAAGAGGCTGAGTTGGCTCAGAGTACGTGGGCTACCCTTGATCCGAGGACAGAAAAGAGATGTCCTTCCCCCACCCCATTATCTCCTGCCACTCTCGACCCTCAGAAACTGTCTCTTCCAGCTGCCAGCAAATTCCTCAGAGTAGAGAGATCTTAGGAAGGGAACGAGGGATGAGAAAGGAAAGGCCGGAAGAAGGTGGATGTGGAACCAACTGAGGGAGCAGAAGGAGGTGGATGACAAGGATAGGTGGATGAGCAGGGACAGTGAGGATCCACAGGTGAGGAGACAGGTATGAAGACAGACACCCCACTGTGTGCACAGGGGTTGAACTCCAGAAAGTAGAACTATTTGGAATCAGCCGAAGGCCACCAGTGTCTTGGGGGGATGGGCAGGCAGACCCCACCACTTATTCCGCACACCAGACTGCAGGAACAGGTAGCCGAGGTGAGGCAGACAATTGAGGGGGACAGGTGTGGAATATCCAGGGTGATTGTGGGAACTCACCAAGCAGCGACAGGTGGTGCAGGCGTCTATGGAGAAGGTCTCCCCATTGCCATAGGCCTGACCATCGTGGCTGCAGCCTGAGGGGGAGATAGGGCTGTCACTCAGGTGCTCAGGGCCACCTCCAGGCCCCGAGGTGGTGCCAGTGGGCAGGTGAATGGCACTCACCATGGCAGTAGGGCAGGCCGGGCTTGGGGTCACAGCGTGCAGCCCCGTCCTGGCAGATGCAGGCCGTGCAGGCGTCAGGCTCCCAGTGAGCCCCCTCGGGCCAGGCCCGCCCCAGCCCCCAGCACTGGGGAGGAGCTGGGTGGCATTCACAGGACTCCAGCTGCCTCACCCTCCCCTGCAGGTCTTTGTTCTGGAGAAAGAAGTGGGGAGGCAGGAAGCTCTGGTTCAGCTTCCCCCACCACCTCCTGCAGACTCACGGGGTGTGGAAGCCTAGCCAGGAGGAGAAGGAAACTTGAAAGTTTCAGAGCAGAAGTGGCTCCCCCTCCAGGCAGCATCCAGTTCAAACAGTCCCAGTTCTCAGGGCCTGGGGTCTGGACGGGCTCCCAGGAAAGCAGGGGGCCCCCAGTCCTCTCCTTTGGACAAAAGGTGACCCAGTACTCATGACCTAATAATTAAAGACCTTTGTCCATCCAAAATCTGTCCTGGTGATGCCTTATATATAGTAGGCACACCGTGTTTGCCAAATACATGGAAGAAGATGAAAATCTGATTGACAAAGCAAATACCCAGAGGGTTCTTCATTTGTATGAAAGAACTGGTCTTAAGAACTCTTCAGATAAGAACCCTTCTATGTGCATTTAAAATAAAACTCTATTTCAGGGTCCCACGGGCCACCCCCCCAGGTCCAACCCTTCCCTTCTTTCCTCCTGCTACACCAGGCCTGCTCTACCCCACACATACCCACCAGCCTCCAATGGTACCTGGTCTCTGAGCTCCATCATCTCAGCCTCCAGCCTGCCCAGCCGCTCCTCCAGGGGGTGCCACCGCTCCCAGGGGCCCCCAGCAGGAGAAGGAATGTGGAGCTGTGCCTGCGGCTGGTAGTCATGGATGTCAGCAAGCCCGGGGGGCTCCCTGGGGACGGCCCCACCTGAAGCATAAGAATCCAGAGAAGGCCTATGAGTGACGGGCTAGCGACGTTTCCAGGGTTTGTCTTTCCAGCAGTGTCCATCCTGTGCCCCACACTTGTCCACCTGCCACCCGCCATCCACTGAAGGAGAGATGGCCTGTGATGGGGCTGGAGTGAAAGCATGGGAGGAGGGAGAGGGAGTCCTAGGGGGACAAAAGGGACCCAGACCAGCTTTCCCAAGTAGTAAGAACCTCAGTCAGGTACAAGCCCCAGGGACCCCACCTCACTGGGAGCCGTGGGAGGAGGATCTAGACCAGGGCCTCCCTGAAGCCAGCCCTGACTCTACAGGAGTCCCCAGCAGTGGGGGAACATGTCAGGGTTGTCCATCCTCACTTGGGCCAGAGACTTGGCCAGGGGCAGCCTGGGGAACTGACAAGTCATGCTGGGAGGCCCCACAGGCCAGCACAGGCTGAGGACAGGAGAGGGAGACAGATGTGTGTGAGAAAGGCGGGCTGCTTTCAGGTCCTGGGGGAGTCTGGGGTGAGCAGACCCCACCCTTCAACTGCCTGTCTTCACTTATGAGAAAGGGCACCACTTCTGTGTGCAGGGAGGAGCAACTCTGCCCTCTGCCCTCACTCCCAAGCCGTGCCACTGTTTTCCAGGGCTGTGGCAGAGAGGCCTGGGGACCCCACCCTGGGCAGGGTGGGCTCCAGAGAGCAGGACTTGGCTCCATTTCTTGAAGTGTTTGGAGAAGGTGCTGGCAGGGACCCACTAGGTTTCAAGGCCCCAGCAGAATGAAGACAGCCTTTCAGGGCGCTAGATGACGCTGGGTCCTAGGAGGGGGCTCCTCTGGGTTCAGGCCTGGGCGTGGGGACCTCCATTTCACCTCACTTTCTTCTCTCTCCGCAGTCAAGAAAGTAATGGCTGTGGGGGTAGTCTGACTCCAGGCGTTGGTTCCCACAAACATCATCCCCCCTGCCCCGTGGGGGTGGGCAGGGCAGCAGAGGGTCTGGAGCAGGAGGTGAGTGAGGAGGAGGAAGAGGAGGAGGGAGAGGGGAGGGTCTGTCCACAGAGACAGCTCCCTAGTGAGGCCGGGACTGGGTGTGAAGCAGGGAAACAAGGTTGCTCACACCCCCAGACCCCACTGCCACCACCGAGGGGGGTTAGAGACTCTAGTCCAAAACCTAAATTGTCCTCTTTTGTCCAAACCTGCTTTGTCCTGAGTTCCTTGTCTTGGTTAATACCATCCCCACCAACCCAGAAATCTGGGGCTCCTCCTCTTATTTTTCTCTTCCTTCTCCTCCCAAACCTCATCAGTCTCTGGTCTCACTCAGTCATCTCCCAACTGCCCTCCCCCTACCCCCAGCTCTTTTCCTCTCTGCTCTGTCTCCACCCAGGAGGCTGAAGACACCCTCCCTCCACCTGCTCCTCTTCTCCTGGCAAAATGATTCTAAATCAGACATCTGAAGGTTCCCAGTGGCGAGTAAGTATGACCTTGCCCAAGTGTCACTTATCATACTGCCCCCCACATCTGGAGTTCTAACACCCGACACCCACATCTCTTGTGGCTGTTCCCACCCCCACCCCTCGGGCAGGGTGCCAGTCACATGGAGTGGCTCTCTGTCTCGGTGAGCTTCCTTCCCAGCCCCATGAAGAGCGGCCAAGGATGGGGTTCCAGCATCTTAAACCTTCCACCCCAGCTCAACACCCCACCCCTATGATCCTTCCTTTCAGGACACTCCCTACAAGCCTGCTCAGGGAGAAGCTGGGGGTCCTCTGGGACCCTCAGGGAAGATAGGGCCAGTCCCTTGCCTGGAGAGACCTGCAGAAAGAGCTCCTGATTGCTGCACAAAGCCTGATTGCTCCCCAAGGAACTGTCCTCGGCTCCCCTCCCCCTCCCCCGCACAGTCCCTGCACTGGCCCCGCTATTCCTGCCTGCCCTCTGGATGAAAGCCAGACCCAGAGACTCAAAGTCAGCTCCCATGGCGGGCCTCCTTTTTTTTCCCCTTTCTCAAGACAAATAATTAACTTCAGACTCCCAGATTCCAGGGCAGCCTCTCCCCCACTGCTGCCTGCAGGAATTCCTCCCCAGGCAGAGCAGGAAGACCCCTCCCGCTCCTGGACCCCATGCCTTAGCCTCCCTGCTGCCCCCACCATGCTGGCTCCTTCACCAAGCAAGGGGGAAGGCTCAGGCTGGACTGAGGGGCACACGCACCCGAAGGCAGGGCCCAGAGAGGCAGCCCCCTGCCCCTAGCCGTTCCCTCAGACTTGGCTGAGCAAGAGGTGGGGTCCTGCCCAGCCTTCCTCAAGCCCTAGGCAACCCGACTTACCCCTGCCCGTCGCCGGGGCCAGTGCCAGGCCTGTGAGCTGCAGGACAACGGACAGCAGAGCAGCCGCTGCCCTGGCCATGCTCGCCCCGCCTGCCTGCCTCGCTGTCTGTGGTCTCAGCTCAGCAGGCGCTGGGAGAGGCGGGGTGGGGACACACCAGGCCGCCTCCCACCCAGTCTTTGTTCAGGGAGGGCTTCTGGTGTCTGTCATCCAGCCTCGTGGCGCCTGCTTCCTTGATGGGTACATCGACCCCAGCCCTGGCTCAGGAGAGCCCCCAGGAGAGCAGGAAGCTGGGAGGGGGTGAGGGTGACTTCTTCCACATATGATCCTAGAGCAGGCCCTAAAAACCCACAAATTCATTGCTCGTGAGTTCTGAGACAGCCAGTCTGTCTGCCCCTTGGGTTACTCCATCACCCTGGGGTTCCCAGTCCAGCTTTTCCCCTTCCTTGCCCGTTTACGGAAACAGCAAGTTGAGCTGGGTTCAGATCCCTGCTCAGCTAATTTCACGTGCCCTGAGGTCTGTAACTTCTCTTTGCCTCAGTTTCCCTGTTTGTAAACTGAAGATCATAATATCTACTTAATAGACTTGCGATGAGGACTAAGTGAGACTATTTAGATAAAGAATCTAGGGTAGGGTCTTGGTTGCCACATGCTAAGTGCTCAGTAAATAAATAACAAGAGATGCTGCTCCAGGTCTGGAAGTCAAGGGCTCCCAGTCTCCCCTCTCCCCACCTCTACATTTCCTTCCTGGACTCTACTCTCCACCCCTATCCAACCCAGCAGCTGCAGGCTGAGCCCCACATGCCAAGGCTTCCCTTCACTGGCTGACCTCAGCCTATTTTCCAGCTCTTGGGCTCAGGATTGGCCTAGGGGGTGAGTCTGGGCAAAGACAGGACTGGGCCCTGGGCTCTGCAGGCGGAGGGGGCCAAAGGAAGTGAGGGAAGCTGGTCACATGGGCCGCAAGGCTGGGAAACTCCTCAGTGCAGCTGGGAAGCAGGGGAGGTGGGAGTGGGCCCCAAGCTCACAGGCAAAGGGACAAGGTGGGTGGAGCTATGAATCCCGCCAAAGCAGGCTCCCTCCTTGCCATAAAGGGCAGCAAATCAGAGCCAGCCTGCCCCCCAGCCCAGGATGAGACTAAAGGTCCCCCCAGTCCACTCTCCATGCATCTTAAGAGAAAGCAGTGTCCCCCCCCCCCCCAGGAGTGTGGGCCCCTAATATGCCCCGAGCAGTTGGCGGGAGTAGGAGGGGAGGTCTTAAGCCAGTGCTGAGACCTGACCTCAGACCTCAGCTGGCCGGGAGCTAGGCTCACAGGAGCAGAGGAAAGCCAGGGTCAGAGGCTGGAAAAAGAACAAGGAAATAGCACTTCTGTTCCCACCAGGGTTAAAGAAAATGGTGCCTGTTTTAAGGCAGGGCCCTGGAAGGCTGGGTGGAGGAGCAGCTAAGACTCTGGTGAGAGCTCCCAGGTCAAATCCTGAGTCTGATACTTCCTGCTATGTGACCGCAGGCAAGTCATTTAACTTTCAGTGGCTGATTTTTCTTAGCTGTGACCTGTGACTCTAACAGCACCCACCTAGCAGAGTGTTTGTGAGAGTTAAGTAAATTAATGACTGGGGAGCACACTTAGCATGGAGCCTGGCAGGTAGCCATTAGCTCTTATTACTTCTCTTATGTGCTTTCTGTCACCCCAACCATGTGGGTGAGGGTGACTTTATTCCCATTTAACAGATGAGGAACCCGAGAAGCCAGGTAAGTCGCTCAAAGTCACATTGAGAAGAAACCACAGAACCTGGATTCAATGCCAGGTCCTCGGGGGCCCTAGGGCCCCCACTCCTGCCAGGTCCCTGGGGGCCTTATCATCCTTATCATCACCAGGAGCCCAAGCCCTTCAGTCATCCCTGGTCACACTTACTCCTAGCTGCTTACTGCCCTGCCCAATGCCCTCACCCCTGCCCACCCACAGTGCCTACTCCAGCCCGTCTGTCCGTCTGTCGGGGCATCTGAGCATCTTTGGAGAACACTCCATCACTTGGCTGGCTGGATTCGCTTCAAATTCACGGCCACAAACCTCAACAGACACGCAACGCTGCCAGAAATTTTATTACAATTCCCTGGTAAATCCAATCTCCCACTCCCTGAGTCATACCCTCTCCTTCCTTCCTAAACATTTCAGTGGCTCTGCCCTTATCCCCTGTATGATTTTGGCAAGTTATTGAACCTGTCGAAGCCGCAGGTTCCTCCCCTGTGAAGTGGGGATAATAATAGTACCTCTGTCATGATTTTTGTAAGGATTCTCTTAGCCTGGGTTCCCTGAGAGCAGAGCCTGAGACAAAGCCTTACATGCAAGTTTATTTTGGAATATGACCCCAGGGGGCAAGAATGAGGGGTGGGGAGTGCAAAACAGGGAAGGATGGAAAGCCAATGCAAGGCTGCCTAATGGAGGAGCTGGTCACTGCTATGGGCGGCTGTGTCCAATCCCACGGGACCATCTGAGCCGTTTGAAAGCAGCTCAGCCAGAAAGCGGAAGCACTTATCCATTGATATGGGGCCCCATTGGGCTAGGGTGGCCCCGCAGGGCATTAGCTGCTCCCAGTTATGCATGAATGAGTGCTCAAGTGGGATCCCCAGGGTGTCCAGCACCAAACAACAGGGAAATTCCAAAGCAAGACAGATTTACAAAGCAAGAGTTACAGCCGGGGCCTGAGGCAAGACGCTGCGAGGATGCACCTGTGCAGAGCTGCTCGCAGCCCTCACAGAACTGGAATGAGGCGCAGCTGAGAGAATGTGCATAAGCGGTGGCCAACGAATGAGACAATGCATATACAACTTTTTGCTGTGCCTGGCACATGTTAAGCACCCAAAATATATTATTATTTTTATCAACATCATCATCAGCTCCTACTGAAGCCCCACCTGAAAGCCAATATTAGCATTCTTTATCTGTAACAGAAGGTAGAGAAGCTTCTGGAAAATTCACTCTGTGAAATAAAAATCAAGGGTCCTAAGGAAAGGGTGTTATTTGGACAGGCATTTGTGTTTCTGCCGTGAGTGACCACTGTGTACCTCTTTGGTGCCTGGCATCGAGCGAGATACAGGAACCCAGGGATGAACGGATCAGGAATAGTGATGGCCTGAATGTCCCACGCCAGGTGAAGGGAAGGGGACGTGGCCCTGGCAGAGGGAGGGGTGTAAGCAGGAGACCACACGTGCACTCAGATGTCAGGCTTGGAATAAGGCGCTCACATTTTTCTGCTGAGCTAGTGGAACCAGATGCCGCCATCCTAACCAAATAGCAGTACTTTTTTTTAAAAGAGGAATATTTTGGCTAAAGAAAGAATAACTTGGGCCCAGGCTTGAGTCCTTACTTGACAGGATGTCCCCATGCATGGAAGGGTGTGCGGGACCCAGGGGGGCTTGTGGGCACAGTAGCATGTGTTGCTATGCGGGACAGCAGAAGGGCCCCAGGGCTTAGAATCAGTGAGCCCTGAGTTCAAGTCCTGCTGGTTCTCTGTTTCTCCCTCCTCCATTCATTCTCCCTCTCCACCCTGTACAGACTGCATTACTCTGGCTTCCTGTTGGGTCAGCCAATGAGCAGCATGGGCAGGGCTTAAAGGGCAGGAGAGGAGAGTGGATGAGGTGTTTCTTCCTGGCTTCCTCCTGCTCACCAAGGCTCTCGTGGTAACAGTATTCCTTCCCCTTATCCCATCAGTGCACGGGGCAGCAATGGCTCCCTATAACTGTCAGTCTCTGGTCTTCAACATCCCTGTTGATTCTCTTAACTGTGTCTGCAGATCTGTAAATGGTCCCTTTTTTAAGTTCTCTTTAGCTAATCCCTTTCGAGAGGAATTCTCTTTTCCCCGGGCCCTTAGCTGATATGCTAACCTTGCCATATATTCCACGAAGTTATTCTACCTCTCTAAGCCAAAATCTTTCATCTGTAGAAGGAAGTAATAACCACCATCACAGGCTGGCAGAGTCCAGTGAGGCAACGAGCATGTGATGGGTGCCTGACCCAGGCCTGGGGACTGGCACACAGAAGATTCCAGCGTAAGTTACCTGTGGTTCCTTACCTCCTTCAGGCTGTACTGTCAATAGCAGCAGGTGGGTTTTCTCTCCGGATTTGGTGGCTGGAAGAAAAAGGCTGCGGTGAGGAAGAAGGGATTAGTAAATGATTAAATTTTTATATTTCATTTAATATCTTTGAGATCACACCAGTTATAACCAATGAAATAAACTACCACAAGGGTTTAAAGGCAAAGCCTGTCATTATACCTGCTCCAGCCCCTTTCCTTGTCCATCACTGCCACCTGACATGACCAATGGTAACACAGTCTGCTTTTCCACACCCTCCACCTGGCCCACACAACAACATGCCCGTGTGTGCACACCACATGACTGCGTTTGGACATGGTTTTTGGAAATAGGCTGTGCAGGATCCCAGCCCCTATCCCCACCTGCCCCCACAAGTCACCAACTTGCCCCTGAGTCACCTCTCTCGGTGGCTCCCATCTCAACTTCCCAATTCCCTTAGGACCCTCTCTCTCCATTTACAACATCATGTTCATCCCAGTCAAAGGTTCCCCGGGCTGATTGGCTGAGCAGCTGCAGCCAGTGGGGGATGTGCTATTTATCACAGATCTGAGATTCTAATTCCACAGCTGTATCCCTCTGCTGACTATTCCTTCCCCCAGTTCAGAGTAGCTAAGCCGCCAGCCCCCTTCCGGGAAGGGCCTGCTTTGCCCGTGCCTGTCCTTAAAATGCCAGGGGTCGCCCTCACTGTGTTCCAGGGACTGTGCCAAGCTGCCGCATGCCTGCTCAAGTGCCGATGTCAGTCCACACACTTGACCATCACTGCTCACAGGTTAATACTCCAGTTGGAACTCAGTACCTCCTTGTTAAATGGAACCTGCTGGAATCTTGAAAGTGTATGTGCAAAGAGAGGCCAATAAAATCGGATTGCACATCTGACCCTCAAAACAGAGCCAGGACCTAGAGAGGAGGAGGGTTGGCAGAATGTTTCCAAGCGCCACACAGGGACTTCCAAGTCTCAACGTTCTCCAGCCTGGAAGGGAGCTTGCTAATCAGCCTTGTACCCATTCCCACCTGGGGTTTCTCCAGTCTCTTTCTTTCTTTTTCTCAATGACTGACTCCGAAGGATCCCATTAGGGTTTGAAGAAGCTAACAGGGTGAGGCAAAGAGAAGAGATAAGCGTGGCTTCCTGCCTGGGGTTCCCTCTTCTTCCCACCCTTTTCTCTTCTATCCCTCATGGCCCTGCTGTCAAGATTCTATAAAGCCTCTGTGGTTCTGGGCAGTGTGACCATTTAGACCAGCACAGTCCAGTAGAATTTCCTGCAAATGTCCAATTTGATGGCCCCATGAGGCAACTGAGCTCCTGTAATACAGCTAGTGCAATTGAGGATCTCAATTTTAAATTTTATTTAATTCTAATTAATTTTAATAGAAATAGCCATACGTAGCTAGTGGCTATGGTACTGAACAGCGAGTATTCAGACCGTAAGGCAACTTTGTGCAAATTAGCGATAAGCACAGCTTCTCAAGACAGCGTGCTTCCTTCCATTGGCTGGAAAAGTTTTGTAATAGATCCTTAATGGCGTCAATGTGAATGAGCCCCTCCTAGAGTTGTGCAGTGCACAGCCCCACGTGGCAGCCCTGGCTCTAGGTCCCCTCTTCTGAGTGGTGATGATAATAACTACTGTGCTGGGAGCCAGGCAGGGGCTAAGGATTATCAGAATTCATGCTGACAGCAGCTCTCAGAGGTGGGTGCTGAGATGGTCCCCATTTGATGAGTAAGGAAACTGGGGTTGGAGAGTTTAGGCAGCTCCACCAAAGTCACTCAGCTGGGGAGCCGAGGAACTGGCACTGCACCCCAGCTCTGACTCCTAAACCTGCTCCTCTCCCACTGCCCGTGACTTTTCTGTGCACTGGGAACTTCCGCTTCTCCATGGCCCTCCCCAGACAGTGCTGGGTCTTCACTCAATTATAAGACCCAGGCGTACTCTCCCTTGCTCATGGGGCTGCCAGCACCCCGTGGGCAGGTCAGTTTGGCCAGCTCTGCCCCTCCTCTGCTTTAATCCCACAGTATGGCCATGGGGTTGCTCGGCAGGTACCAGTACATGGGTACATTTAAGGGTCTCTCCTCCCATCTCAACCCTGTTGCAAAATTTGAGGACTGGGTTCTGGGGTGGGGGTACTGAGTCTCAGAGGCTCCTTTGGCCCCTGCCCCCGCGTTCCTGATCTAGGGCCCCAATATTCAGACTAAAGAAAGGTAAGGCATGGCCCAACTCTGTTTGTTATGAGGAGCTGACGGAGGCTGGTGAGTAGGGGCACTGCCTGCACTTGCCCAGGGCCCCCGCTTCAGGTTAGCCCGGCACCCCTCGGCCATTCTTTTGACTCCCTTTGCAGTCAGCCCATGCTCACCTTCCCATGAAGTCTGGCTGGAAGACACAATCTTGCAGGAGTTTGGGCCAGGACTTACCATGGGGACTCTGGTCAAGGGCCTGATCTCACCCAGTACCATAGCCCCACCCCATAGTCTTGAGACAAATAAGATCTTAGACAGGGGCTGAGGAGGAATCAGAGCTGTTCCTTCCAGGTAGTAAGAAGAGAAGGGGTCAGACGGCAAAGGGGTAGAGGCCAGTGCGTCAAAACCACAGCTGGGGCCATCTCAAGGCACCAGATGTCCTGGCCCCTATTAGTGACTTCAAATTCCTGCTTGTTTCTGTAAGAGCTTTATTGAGATATAATTCATATACCATAAATCCACCTGTTTAAAGTGTACAATTCAATAGTTTGGTGTATTCACAGAGTTGTATGACCACCACTGCAATCAACCCCATACTCTTCAGCATTCACTCTCTATTTCTCACCACCATCCATCCCCTGGCCCTAAGCAACCACTCCTCTACAGAATGCTTCCAGGCACCACATTTTCTCTATGGATTTGCCTATTCCAGACATTTCAGAAAAGTAGTTCTTTGTGCCTGGCCTTTCACTTAGCATAATGTGTTCAAGGTTTATCCATGTCGTACCATGTATCCATACTACACTCCTTTTTATTGCCAAGTAGTAGTCCATTGTACATATGTGTCCTACTTTGCTTATCCATTCACCAGTTGATAGACACTAGGGTTGTTTCCACTTTTTGGCTATTATGAATAAAGCTGCTATGAACATTCACGTGCAAGTTTTTGTGAGGGCACATGCTTTAATTTCTCATGGGTGTATAACTGGGAGTAGAATTTCTGCATCATATGCTTACTATCTTTAAATAATCCTTTGAAGAACTGTGGAATTGTTTTCCAAAGGGGCTGTACCATTTCACATTCCCACCAGCAATATATGAGGGTTCCAATTTCTCTAACTCCTTGACAACACTTACTATTATCTAACTTTTTTATTATAACTATCATAGTGGGTGTGAAGTGGTATCTCATTGTGGTTTTGATTTGCATTTCCCTAATGACTCATGATGTTAAACAACTTTACACGAGGTTATTAGTCATTTATGTGTCTTTTCTGGAGAAATGGCTATTCAAATCCTTTGCCCATTTAAAAAATTGAGTTCTATGTCTTTTTATTATTCAGTTGTAAGTGTTCTTTATATATTTTAGATACAAGCCATTTATCAGGTATATGGCGAGCCAATATTTTCTCCCATACTGTGAGTCATCTTTTCATTTTTTATGTAATTTTTTGCAGCACAAAAATTTTTAACTTTGATGAAATCCAATTTATCTGTTTTTTTCTTTTGTTGCTTTTGTTTTTGTGTTGTATTTAAGGAATTATTGCCTAGTCTATGGTTAGGAAAATTTATCCCTGTGTTTTCTTACGAGTTTGATATTACTAGCCCTTTATATAGGTCTTTGATTCATTTTGAGTTAATTTATGTATATGGAGTGAGGTATGGTTCTGTCATTAGGTGCACATCTGTTTATGTCACTTTTTGATGACACTTTTATCACCAAAAACTGACCTTCTTTACACTGAGTAACTCTTTTTGTTTTAAACTCTATTTTGCTGATGGTAGTATAGCCCCTCCAGTTTTCTTATGGTTACCGTTTGCAATGATAGAATTTTTTTCTATCTTCTTACTTGAAAGCTATGTGCATCTTTGAATCTAAAAAGTATGTCTTTTATAGACAGTATTCTTTTTGAATCTTGGCTTTAAATCTAGTCTGATGATCTCTGCCTTTTGATTGTGCTGTTTCAGTCATTCACGTTACTAATATAGTTGTATTTGCATTTGCCATTTTACTTGTTTTCTAAATATATCATTTTGTTTTTATTCCTCTATTTCTCCTAGCCTGCTTTCTTTTGCATTGAGTGAATATTTTCTAGTATAACATTTTAATTTTCCTGTAATGATTTTTTTACCTTTTTTTGTTTTGTTTTGTTTTGTTATTTTCTTAGTAGTTACGCTAGGGCTTCCCTGTGGACAGTTTACTGTACTGTCCTCCTGTCCCCAGGAAAGTTGCCGGAAGGATGGCCTTGTATGACCAGGCCACAGAAGGGATGTGAGGCACTGAGATGGCCACAGGGTGGCCCCAGTGAGCGACACAGAGGCTGCAGCTTTGATGGAGTTTTGTGGGGCTGCACAGATCTTATGAGTCAGGACAGATGTCCACATCCAGGAAAACACATGTTCTAAGGTCCAGGCAGCAGCTTATTGGCAGCTCTGTGATCAGACTCCCCTGGTAACTACGCCGCCTGCTCCATCCCGCACCTCCATTACCTCTCAGTGTAGACCCCTGAGCTGGTCCAGAATTCCCCTTGGGCCCCCAGGGACCAACAGGCTGTGGGGGCAGGGCTCACTGGGAATGGCGGCCACCCTCCTTTTCCCCATCAGCTGCCACCGGCCCCCTCCTAGGGCACTCTTAGAGCATGCCCAGGTCCAAGGCCAGGATCAGCTTCTCCTACCAGGAGGCCCGCTCTGGGGAGCATGGCAGCTGCTCTGAAGATGCACACCACCTATCAGGGTGACAGGTCCCTCGGTCTCCACCCTGCTGTGCTTCGCCTCTCCTGCAGCACCAGCGCCTAACTGAGCCCTGTGAACCCAGCCTATGTCCCTGAGTGGCCCAAATGGAGAAAGTGGGGCCTGGGGAGCAGGGTGGGGGCTGGGAAGGGGAGGCAGCCCCGGAGTAGTTTTCCACGGAGAAAGAGGAGGAGCAAGGCCTTTCATCCTGCAGGACCTGCAGTTTCCCTAGTATCTGATGACCCACCCTGCCCCTATCCCACCTGGCCTATGGTCTCTGCTTCTCTCGCTCAGGGTCCTGTGTAGAACCCCAAAGTGGGTACTTAGGCAATAGCCCTTAAAGGTCTAGAAGGGTGGGAATCCTGGGAAAAATAATCCACCTTGCCCTTAGTGCCAATAGGAACTGGCCCATTCCCATTCATTCTGTCACTCATTCATTTTTAAATTTATCATTCATTCAGTCAGGAACTCCCAGCCTGGAAAAGGAGCTGGGACCTTTGGCTGACCCTGGGTAGAAGCCTGAGGGTACAGGGCACAGGGTGTGCCTCCAGTTCCCCCATGGGAGTCCTCCCTTCTCAGTGGCTCTGGTTTCTCTCCTCTTGCCCCTCTAGCCCTGCCATTCTCTGCTTTTTTCTGCCCTGCTTCATGCCCCAAAGTGGCTGATCTGGGCCTGCATGACATGGGCTCCTTTGGCCTCCGGATTCTGGGCGGATTTGGCTAAGGGGAGGCACTGGCCAGAAATAGGAGGGCAGGAAGGTGGAACACACGGGCCTCCGACCTTGCACGGCTGCAGGTTCTGGAGGGCAGTCCCTCCCTGGGTGGTAGTTCCCTGCTGATGCTAGGCTTTGGGTGCCCTCAAGTTTCACAGTGGCTTTCGTAACCCAGTTTAGGCCTCTGCAAATGTTCTAAACTTGCCTCCATTTAATGCCACCTGTATCCTGCCATGACCTTGCCACATACGCCTCTCACCAGGAGCCACCCAGACTGAAGGTGGCCCCTTTTCCTGGGTCCCTGGGGCAGTCAAGGAGCCTGATAGAAGTCATCAGTCCCCAGAGACAATACTCAGCTTCCTGAGAGCTGGGAGGAAGTCAGGAGAGGGCCCAGCCAGACAACTGGGGCAAGGGCCCAGCAGAGCCAGGCTGGAGGGAGAGAGAAACACACACAGAGGATAAGGGCAAGGTGCCGCCCCTACCTCTCTGTGAAGAGCCTGTTTTTTTCTTTTCCTTTTAAAATTATTTAGAATTTTTATTTAAGACTTACTTAGGGTCAGGGGTATAGCTCAGTGGTAGAATGTGTGCTTGGCATGCACAAGGTCCTGGGTTCAATCCTCAGTACCTTCATTAAGGGGAAAAATAATAATAATAAAATTAAAATAAGTATATATTTTTTAAAGACCAGAAAAAAAAAAGACTTAAGGAGTTCTTTAAGACGTATTTATCATATATTGGTCTTCTGCTTGCATGAAAAGGAAACTACAAACTAAATAAATTTGTTAAGCTATTCTTAAAACTTCTTGACATTTAGAATTTGGATCTTCCAAATTGTTCTTTAAATTTTTCTTTATTTTTAATTAACATACAATAAAATTCACTCTTTTTAGTGTACAGTTCTGAGTTTTGGCAAATGCAGATAGTGGTGTAATTATCACCACAATCAAATCAAGATAGAGAACACTTCCCATCACTTCGGGCTGCCCCTTTGTGGTCATCCCCGCCCCACATTCCCCCACTATCCATCCCCCCAGCTCGGTTCTCAGACCCTGTGCTTTCTCCTGGGCCTGTTCCTGAGGGTGAGGCAGCTGGGGTGCGAGTGGCCTCTCTCAGGGGCCATGATCATTCCCTGGTACATACATGGGCCATATTTTCTATAGAGGCAACACCCCGGGGCCTGAGCATGAGGAAGGAGGCCCCTAGCAGCCAACTCCCTCTCCTCAGTGGAGGGAAAGAGCGGAGGCATGTCAGGTGGGAAGTTTGAGGTGGGAGGATAGCCCCAGGGATCTCTGGGCGGGTAGAGTATGAGATCTTCATACCCCCTGGCTCTGCCTGCTCCAGGGACTCAGCAAGGACAGCTGGCCATAGTGAGGCAGCCACCCAGAAGCACCAAAACACAGGATGTTCTCTGGGGAGTGGCTACTGCTATGTTTAAATTATCATCACATCTATTGTGTGCCAGGCACTGGGCTAGACCTCACCCCCATTGCTGAAGATTCTCCATCGTTAACAGTAGGACGTTAACACATTTTACAAACAAGGACCCTGAGATTCAGAAGGCTGAACGCCTTGCCCAAGGCCATGCAGCTGGGACCTGAACCTAGGCCTGTCTGACTCTGAAGTGATCAAATATCACTCATGGTCCAGTTCAAATCCCAGTGCCTCATTTTACTAGTTGCTGTGTGCCTTTGGGTAAAGTGCATAACCTTTCTGAATTTCCCAGCCTGGAAAAGGAGCTGGGACTTTTGGCTGTCCCTGGGTAGAAGCCTGAGGGTACAGGGCACAGGGTGTGCCTCCAGTTCCCCCATGGGAGTCCTCCCTTCCCAGTGGCTCTGGTTTCTCTCCTCCTGCCCCCCTACCCCCGCCATCCTTTGCTTTTTTCTGCCCTACTTTATGCCCCAAAGCGGCTGACCTGGGTCTTCATTTATAAAAGAAGGTAATACATATCCCTACCTTGTAGAGTTGTGAGGATCAAATGCAACCCTGATGTTTGGTGGAGAGTAGGTTAAATGTTAAATACTACTATGGGTTGAATTGTGTTCCCCCTAAATTCATGTGCTCAAGTACTAACCCCCAGTACCTCAGAACGTGGCTTTATTTAGAAACAGGGTCATTGCAGATGTGATTAATTAAGATGAGGTCATTAAGGTGGGCCCTAATCCAATATGACTGATGTCCCCATAAAAAAAAGGGGGGTGGATTTGGATCCAGAGACCTGCGCATAAGGAGAGCTTACATGTAAAGTGAGGGCAGAGATCAGGGTGTTGCTTCTTCAAGCTAAGGAGCACCAAAGGTCATGCTAAGAACACAAAGAAGTAAGCTGAGTAACTTGTTCAGGTTCACAAGGTTAGCAAGTAACTCAGCTGGCTTCTTTGTCTATGGGGATACGTACTAACCATGGCCGCCTCACAGCGGCTGGCTGTGACAGTTAAATGCAATAATGTATGAAAAGAGCTTACTGGTGTCCTGCATGTATTAGGGACTCATTAGTATTACCTGGTTGTATTTGTTCCTCCAGCCAGCCCAGTATGTGGCCTGCCCTCTCCAGAATATCACGTCCATTGCCAACAGGGCCTTAATCAACACGGCCCCTCAGCCTTGAGCTGCAGACCGGCAGTGTTACTCCTGGCTCTTCGCCATAGCTTGGGATGGGCTGGCTCCCGGCAAAAGGCCCACCACTTACTCTCTCCCTGACCCCATGGCCCCAAACTGCGGTGAGGACGCAGGATTGAGCACACTTGCTCTCTAGATGGCCAAGTTTCAGGTGGACCCAGGATCCCCGGGCTCACTGCTCTCTTGCCCAGGCTTTTCAGGCACTCCTGAGATCTGCAACTGCAAAGCAAAGCCTCTGCATTAAGTTGGGGGTGCGATGAGGAAGCCCCTGTAAGTTCTTTCCTCCTTGAGCAGGTGCCTCTTTCTTCTTCCTGTCTCGTCCCAACCTCCACTCCCGGTGATGGCCCCTGGAAAAGCAGTCAGGCCATGTCGGCCTCTCTGTGGGTTTGGAAGGACGGCTGCAGGAAAGAGGGAGGAGGAGAGGCTGAGAGAAATAGGGAAGACATGGTCCTCAGATTGGCACAGATCCGCAGGGACTCCTGGATCCCACATGCCCACCAGCACCCTTATGGCCCCAGTCTGCTGGGCATGGGGGACTGGGTAGGCGTCAGAGCTCCAGCTGGCTCCTCGCTTGGAAAGCTGTGAAACACTGAGATTCCAGGAGTAAGGACTCCCCCTAGACTCCCCTCCAGAGAGAACGGACTTCCCTCTTGGTGGGAGGGCCCAAGAGAGCAGAGTGGATCCTGCCCTAGGAGTCCCCAGGGACCATCAGTCCTCAGGGCTTTCTGCTTTCTTGCTTTTCTACCCACAACATCAGCGTCTACAGAAGAAGCAGATAACCTGGGCCATCCCCCACCTCCGGCCCCCAGGCCTAACCCCTACAGGGTCGCAGCACTGGCCCAGGGGTACCCAGCTGGCAGGAGCCAAACATCTATCCCCACAACTGTTTGGTGACTGGCCCCCAAGAGCTCCTTCCTCTGCCTCCACCACACACATGAAATGCTCAGGCCACAACCCCCATCCAGCCCAGTCCTTAGAAGGCCAGAGAGGGGCAGCTGGGACATCCCTCTTCCAGGGTGAAGTGTTGAGAGGCCACTTGGGACAAATATCATGTCCCCTGCCCGACTCCCATAATCTCCCACCTCAGCCACTCCAAGCTCCAGGCCAGAGAGCGCCTCCTCTGGACTTCCAGAGCTGTCCCCAGAGTGCCCTCCCATCCAGGGTGGTTCTGTCATCTTCCCACCACCCTGAGGTCCAGATGTGAGCTGAGGAGAGCCCCCGTGCCCTTGGGCTGATCCTGCCATCCTGAGTCCCCTCTAATCTCCCACCTCAGAGGGACAGCAGTTCTGCCCCAGGGAGGATCCTGAGCTGTGGGGGCTTGAGATGGATCTGGCTGGTAAGCTGCAGGGCCCCCTGCATCCCACATCAATGATGGGTGGTCCTTGTGCATCTGGATAGGACCGCTCTCCCCGGTGGGGACACCTATGGACTCTGGGCTTCAGCCAAGGTCTGTTTGGGACAAGAAAGGACACTGAGATCCATGGCTGGTTCCTGTGGGACCAGGGTGACTTCTGTTCCCACAAAGCAGGGGCCCAGCCATTCCTATTGCAGGAACCCCAGAAGGCTGCAGTTTCCAGGTGGGACTTCCTCCTCTTTCTTTTCCTCCTTATCCAGGTGCTATATGCTCTATCGAGAGTCCTCCAGAGAGGCAGGAAGAATGGAGGCCCCAGTCCCTTCCTAGCAGAGAGGGAAGTGGTTTGAGCGAAACACTGAGCTAAGCAGATTTTAGGAGGGCCTGAATCAGACCCAGTGCAGCTGGTGGGTAGGGGTGGGGAGATGAGGGGCTGGGTGAGGCATCCTGGTGTCTAGGTTGAAGATATGAGTGGGGAAGAATCTGCAGAAGAAGCAATGATGATTGCACTGAGATGCAGGGCAGGGGCGAGGCAGCACGGGGTAGGGGAGGATGCTAAGTCACTGAACTGAGGTAGGAGCGGAATCCAGGGCATTTATTTACAAGGGACGGTGAGAAACCAGGGCAATAGTGAAACTCCTGGATCTGAGAGTTTAAGTGTGAAAGAGACTCAGAGACTGGCATTTCTGAGGCATTCCTGAGGGTTTCAGGGCCTGCTGGAGCTCTAGGTCAATGGTGCAGAGTGGAATCCATGGGAAAAGGGTAGAAGCCAGATGGCAGAGGTTCAGGGAGAGAAGAGGAGCTGACCATGAAGGAAAAGGGAAGTAGCATTTGTTCTCAACAGGGCCAAGGGAGCAGAGAGCCAGGGCCTGGGATGGACGAGGGCAGCTACACAGCTTCCTGGGCCTTAGGCTATTTGAAGAGCTAGAGAGAGCTGCAGATTGGTGAGAAGGGGTTGGACATGAGGTCTAGAGGTGTCTGTGTGACAGTGCCGACCAAGTGGGGGACTTCCAGCTTGCACCTCAGAATACTCTGAAGAGGCAGTGTTTAGTAAGAAAGGGGAAGGAAGCCCCAGCTGTGGTGTCCTGGGCATCAGTAATAATAAAGCTGCCACTGGTTCACGTCAGACATAGCATTATGCACTTTAAGAGACAGGAGCCAGAGTGACTGTGTTAAAAGCTAGATCAGGCCATGTGGTGCCTCTGCTCAGCCTGTACAATGACCCATGGGGCGCCCCTCAGTTTTGTTCCCGAAGCTTTCACTTGTCTGGCTCACTCCACAGAATAGAAGTTCCAGGAGGGCAGGGGCAGTTTAGACAAAGTTCACCACTTTTCCTAGCACAAAGGGCCTAAGCATTTGTTGAATTTAGGCCTCACAGCCAATCTGCGACCATGATGGTATCATTCTCACTTTTAGGTGGGGAAATGGGGGTTCCAAGACAGTCCATGGTTTGCTCAAGGTCACACAATTTCTAAGTGGTAGAGCCAGGTGTGACTCAGTCCTGCTGGATTCCAGAGCCCGGTGTCTAGACAAGTTCCCAGAAATGGGGGGCATCTGAGGAACAGGCCAGTCTGGGGAAGACGGAGAACCCAGACGGAGGGGATGGGTCTTCTGGAGGGGAGGGTTTGGCGGCAAAGGCAGCTGTCATCTGCCCAGGCCTGCACGGAAGGGGCGGGTCCAGAGCTGAGAGGAGGGTCTCACCCAGCTGCCCGCTGGACCTCTGTCTTGTGTCTCCACCACTCACAACTGGGCTTCTTTCAGTTCCCTTTGGGGACTCGGCTCCCCCACTAGCCCACACACATACACACCCACAGGGCTTCTTCCGGAATCAGGCCTCTCACCACACCCTCAATCTGCTGTTCCAGCCAGGGGAAGTGGGGGCAGAGGCCGTCTCACCATTGGGAATGAGAGGCCTGGACACACATCCCTGCTGAGGCTCCTGGGGCCGTGGAGTCCAGGCCTCCTGTTCCCCGTGTGCCTGGCCCGATTGCGGGGGAACTGGCAGTGAGCACGTGGCAGTCAGGTATTGTCTCACATCCCTTTTACTTGTGATTCATCATAAGACAGCATCTGGAAGCAAGAGGACCTTTCAATTTTGGAAGCACCTGACTGATGCTCTCTGCCCCCATCCCTTCCTCCCTATGCCAAGTCTCTGACCCAGAGTGGTTCTTGGCTCAGGTTCCCATGGTCCAGGGAAGGCAGGACCCAAGCTAGTGGAGCCCCTGGGTAGCCCCTATCCCTGAAGCCTCACGCCAATGCTGCAAGCTAGGTAACACCACCCCCCTCTTTACTGCACAGAATGAGATTCCCAGGACCTGCCTATGGCCACTGAGCTTGAACACAGCAGAGATGGATACAAGCTCAAGGGCAGTGTCCTTTCTTCTACACACAGCCCCCACATGGTTCTTGACAAAGTTCAGAGACTTTAAGGGCAGGAGGCCTCACCAGAGCACAGGGGATAGGGGAGGGGGGCAGGGTGCAGAATCCTAGTCTTGTGTTTTGTCAGACTGTGTGGGGGACATTTATCAATAAAAGAAGGCTCTTCTGAACTATTCCTCCACATATATTTCCTAGTCCAATATAGAGCACTTTCTATTAAGCACAACTGACCTCCAGTGAAAAAGATTTGCATTTTGGGAGGAACCACTTTCAATTAAATCGTGGCTTCATTTTTAAAGAAAGAAATACAAAGCAATCTCCCTATCATTTTCTGCATCCACACTTTATATTTTAAAAATGTAAAATAGTGAAATATTCAGCAAGTATAAATAATAAAATATATTTCTATTTTATATCAGGGCTTCAAGAGCAAGGGAGAGGGAGAGAGATGCAAGAGAGAAGAAAAAAGACAATACATAATGAGTAATGATACAGATTAGGGTAGACCAACCCAAGTACTCCTACAGGGATGGAGAGAGGAAGGTCAAAGTTCTGATTCATCAACTAATACTGCTGTGTTTATTCCAAATACAGGCACTAAGGGCAAATAGTACTCTAGAATTTACATGTTTTATTTTCTATCTAAAATTTAATAACTTGACATATAAGTTTCTTCATTTAAAAATATTTTTGTTAAAAATTACTATAGAAAGCAAAAAATGAAAGACAGGAGTGGTCCTTGAATAAGTTGATTCCAGTGGGAATCAGACGTTAAAATCCTCGGTGAAAACCAGCGAGGACAAGCTTCCGAGCCCGGGAACCCGATCTAGGGAGAGAAGTCAAGGTAAACTTTCCAGAAGACATGATGCTGAAACAAAATCTGAAGAGCAGGAGTTCCCAGGCGAAGAATGCTCCAGGAGAGGGAACTGGGTGTGTGGAAGTTGAGGTCGGATGTGTGAGAGCGAGGCTCACTCATGGAACCTTAAAAAGTAAGCCAGACTAAGCGAAGTAAGCCAGACTAAGCGAAGGAAGCCAGAAAGAGAAAGAAAAATACCATATGAGATTGCTCATATGTGGAATCTAAAAAACAAACAAACAAAAACAAAGCATAAATACAGGACAGAAATAGACTCATAGACAGAGAATACAGACTCGTGGTTGCCAGAGGGGCGGAGGGCGGGAAGGGATAGACTGGGATTTCAAAATTGTAGAATAGATAAACAAGATTATACTGTATAGCACAGGGAGATTTACACAAAACGTTATGGTAACTAACAGAGAAAAAAATGTGACAATGAGTGTGTATATGTCCATGTATGACTGAAAAATTGTGCTGAACACTGGAATTTGACCCAAAATTGTAAAATGATTATAAATCAATAAAAAATGTTAAAAAAAAAAAAGTTCAGAATGGTGGACGGATGGTCAAGGTAGCGGTGAGTGAAGAGATGGGACAGGCGACCAAGGCGCTGACCCTGAGAGGCTGGAAGGCGACCAGGGAGTGGGAGCTGGGGCAGACAGATGCGAAGGTTAAGAATTAGAAAGGGACAGAGTAGCCTGAGGATCTCCGTATGCAGGCGCGTGGAGAAGAGGACGTTTGAGTCTGGGTGCCTGCGGCTTAGAGTTGACCGACCCTCGGAAGAGGCGCGGGCGAGAGGGGCAAGGGCCGGGGGCTGTCTATCGGTCCGCCGCACTACGCTAGTACGTGGCTCACTTGACCGACAGTGTCTGCACAGATCTTGAGCTCCGAGAGAGACAAGCTGGGAAGCTCCCGGGCCCAGCCGAACACTGCAGCAGGGTGGGGTAGGGGGCTGGGATTGTCGAAGGACTATTTCGCGGTCCCACATTGCCGAAGGAGCCCAGTAGTCGGTCTAGGTCCTCGCGCTGCCGGGCGTCCCCTCAGCGGCTCTGGGCTGCAGGGGGTCTCAGCCTGGCCAGAGGCCCAGCCCAGTCCCTCGGCCGCCGGGTCAGTGCGGGAACCGCAGGGTGGCTCCGCGGGGCAGGGCGGGGCGCTGCCCGAGCACCGAGGCTCGGCAGCCACGGCCCAGGGGCGGGGGCGGGTGATGCGGAAGTGCCGGGCGGTCGGGCGGGCGGACCAGCGGGAGGTGCAGCTCCGGGAGGGCGCAGCTCAGCCCCACCGCCCGCCCTGTGCTCCCGGGCGCAGCCACGCGGGCTCACCGCAGACAGGTAGGTCCGGCCGCGGCGCGCTCCTCTCCGAGCTCGCCGGGCACCTGCCAGCAGCAGGCCTGGCACTGGAGCGGGGCAGACGCGCAGGAGGGATCCGCGCCCGGCTCTGCCTGGCACTCAAGCTCGGGGAGACGCCTAGGGCAGGGCGCACCCGGCAGGTCTGGCGGCCTCCAAGATGCCTCCTACGTCTGGATCAGCGTGGGGTGCCCCGCACCGCCAGCCTTCGAAGGTGCCCGAGGAGCCCCAAGGCGCGGGCGGTGGAGTTGGCACCGCTGCCAGGGGCGCCAGCTCTGCTGCCTCTCTCCCTTCGCCTCTCCATCGCCAAGGATGGGTAGCGCCGGGGCGCACGACTTGGGCCATGGAAGGGCGAGCCTGGATTCCCACTTTCTGTGCGCTCCGATCCTCCTTCCCCAGGCACCCCTCATCCTCTCTGGTAGGAGGATGCGGTTTAAAGGATTCATCCTCCCAGGATCTTAAGGCCAATGGCAGGAATTCGGGTAGAGAGAGTGTACGGAGATGGTCTCAGGCAGAGGCGCCGTCCTTTGATTCCTGGCGGAGAAAAGGAGGCGCTGACCCTCCTAGCAGAGAAGAACCATGAGGCGCAATACTTGGTTTCTTTACGTCCTTCCCTCGAACTTAAAAACGAAACAAGAGTCTACGAGCGAAGAGAAAGAATAGTGTGGCCGTGATGCATGATAAGAGATGGCGAATGCCTGCGCCAGCCCCAGGCGGTTGGCTTCGGGACCCCGGGGGTGCCGGAGCTAGTACCCCGGAGCGGGGGTTAGGGAAGAGGGAACTTTCCTGGCCTCGCCGCCACCGTAGGCACAATAAAGTGGGGAAGAGGGTAGGGGCGCCAGCCGGAGACAAACCGGGAGGCCGACCCTAAGCCAGCGCCCCGGGGGTGGCTCTGTAGGCTGGCCCAAGAGGCGCGGGCAAGCCGCCCGGGACGGAACCTGCGGGGGCGGTCCCGAGTGTAGGGCCTGACCAGGGCTCCCTGAGCGCCCACAGCGGGGATAAATGACCAGGACCAGTACGGACGCGGGCGGAGCCGACGGAGGAAGCTAAAGGCCCTCGGGAGGAACAGCCAGGCCAGAGCAGATCTGTCTGGCCGGGGAGCTGGGGCTCACAGCAAGTCAAGGGCGGCACTGGGAAACCCCCCCTTTTTTTACCTAAAGGCCCTTTTTCGGGGATTTTCCCCCTGCGCCTTGGCCTTCCCCCAACGTGCCCCGAGAGGAAGCCGAGAGAGGCTTCTTCCTGCCGCATCTGCCGCCCCGAGCCTCATCTACTCTCAAGATGTGTTTTCAACTCACCTGGAGGGGGCGGGGTTTAAGGTCACGCCGGGCGCGGGGAACCCCTTGCCTTCTTCATGAGCTTGGTGTGGAGTTTGCATGAGACGACTGAATCTGACAAACCCAGGAGGGGCAACAGCCGGCTCCTCCGCCCACTACTGGGGGCTGCAGCGCTCCTCCCGTAGGGGTCCCTGGTGCCCATTGTGTTCCAGGCTCCTGGGGTGGCTGGCTCCCGGGATTTCAGGGTCCTGGCCTGAGTTGTGAGGCCGCCCCACCCCAGCAGGGGCGCCTGGGCTACCCCTTCACTTATAGGGGCTTCCTCCTGTCCTCAGCAGGCCACACCTCCTTTGATGTTTCCATGGAAGCTGACACAGGCACTTCCGGCTTTCCTCACTTTCCCGGGCTCAAGTCCACAGGGCTAGGTCTGAGGGCTATGGACTTGATCAGCTGTCAAGGAGTCAGGGTAGACCCCCTTGACCAGCCTGCCCCCTGCTGGAAAATCAAGTCCTCCTCCCAGCCGCGGGTAGGGGGTGTAGGATGGACTTTCTGAGGGCTGTGCTATAGCTTCTGGGATCCCCTGGGAATCTGGGCCACTGCTTCTCTCTGGAGAGAAAGTAGGGGTGCGGTGCAAAGGCACTGAAATTCAGAACTCCTGGCATTAGGATAGTCTGAGTCAGATCTAAGCCCTCCTCCAGGCGAGAGGAAGCCTCCTTGGGGAGCTGATGCTGAGCCTGGTCCTGGTGCCCCTGGCTGCAAGCAACACTCCCCCAACCCCGCAAGCTGAAGACCCTATTGTGGCATGCTGGACAGACCCTCCCTTGGCCCTGGTCAGGCGTGTCGTGGGAGGCCCTCTCCAGAGACCATCCCTGTGTTGCTTGAAGGTGCTGCACCTTACTGACAAGAGACCAGAGTTACACGTTCAAAACCTTTGTGTTGAAGAGCAGTGCTGGGGCAGGCCAGGCAGTTGGACTCGCCTGGACTTCCTCCTTGCCCTGGGCAGAGTCGGCGAACTTTCTGGCCTCCCAGCTGCACCACCTTTGGCAGAGCTGCGGGCCTGACCATGTGTGTGAAGTCCTCAGGGAAGCTTGCCTTTCCCTCTGTGTCAACAGAGCTTTCCTCTGTCCACCTTCTCTTAGCCAGAATGGCCTGCTACTGTGACCGTCGCCCCTCTATTCTAGGACCCAGGACTTTGGGAGGAGTGGGGGTGCTACACATACAAATATGGCGGGTGAAACTCTCCAATGCTGTGAACCACACAACGTACAATGACCATCAGTGGGCTTGAGGGTAGGGGGGTGGGCCACAGGGTGAAAGAGTGAGAATTTGGTCTAGGGGACCCAAATGTCATTTCCTCCACATCCCGTCCCGCCCCCAGCTCACAGTGAGTCAGGTTTCCGAGTTGTCCGGTCTGGCCACTTTCATTTCCCCCAGGGCTGGGTGGAGGCTAGTGCAGAAAGGGGAACCGAGCCACCAGAGCCACCCGAGCCACCCATCTTCTGAGGCCTGGGGGCAGGGCTGGGTGCTCTCCCACCCTCCCTGTCCTAGCCCAGCGCTGGGCACTGCTCTCAGGAGCAGCTTGCAGATGGAAATTTCTTAGCAGTGCGGAGGTGGCATTTAGCCACTATAACCCAAAAGGGTACTGGGTGGGGAATTTCAGGGGAAACTGAGCCTCAGTGCTCGGTGCTTTGGCCTGGAATGATGATGATGATGATGATGATGATGTGTGTGTGTGTGTGTGTGTGTGTGTGTGTCCCACTGAGACCCTGGAAGCCCACCAGGACTTGAGAACTCCCAGAAGCTGCTGCTTCCAGCAACAGTCCAGCCCTTGGTTGGGGGGCTTTAGCTGTTAGAAAGATCTTCAACCTGAGTCTAGCCTGTTTCAGCGGTGGCTGACTTGGTGTTGGCTTAAACCCTAGTCCCTTTGTCACATGGCGGTACCTCTCATCCCCACCCCACTGCGTGTTCACTTCACCAACCCAGATACCTCATTTCCTCCAACCATTCTTTCCTGCCAGGCCTGCCCCCTCCAACCCTTGCCTGCATCACAGCCCCAGAAGCCTTCCTCTTGGGTCTGGCCTCACCTCCTTTGAGTCAGAGGAGGATCCTGGGGAGAGGAGGGCTGGTTGGGGTTAGGGGTGGGGGAATAAACAAGTGGAGGACAGCCAACATCTGGTTGGTATTTCTTTTTAATGGAGGCACTGAGGATTGAACTCAGGACCTCATACATGCTAAGCATGTGATCCACTACTGAGCTATTACCTTCCCTGGCTGGTATTTCTTAAGTCCTACTTTGGTCTAGTGAATGACAGGGTGCCCGGGAGGTGGGGCAGGTGGGGAGGAAGAAAAAAGAGAGGGAGGCACTCCTGCCCTTGAAGAGGTTGCCTGCCCACCTGGATGGTAAACAAGATGGGGGAGTCAGTGCATGGCCGAGTAAGAGCCCCAAACCAGTCATCTCAATGGAGGGAGTGGGCCATGGGCCACCCATGGTGCTGTGGCAAGTGGAGTGTGAGTGCTGGGGAGCCCATCCCAGAGGGTCAGTGTTGGCATTCTTGTACCAGGAAGCATGGCCTCTGGGAAAGACTCTGGCCTGCCCCATCCCTGTGCCACCCTCATCACCACCACTCCCTCTCCTTACCTGTGGAGCATCTTCTAGGGGCTCGGGGTATCAAGGAAGTGGGAGAGAAGCATGGTCCTGGGGCAGTGTGTGCCCTCTTACACACATGCTTGCATGCCCACCTACTCACATGTGTCCAGAAACTAGAACCCCAGGCAGGAGGCAGCCTGATTTCTCATCGCAGCTCAGCCCTTTGTTCTTTCCTTGCCCCATGACAAGAGTCCCCTCTGAGTCCCAGGATAGGGGGCTATGATGGCTCAGTCCTTTCTGTCTCTGACCCTGGGCACACAGATCAAAGGCAAGGGCAGGAGAGAAACCACCTAGGAGTGGAACAGGGCGGGAAGGGGGTCAAGATGGTAAAGAGAAGTTTCAGGCCTTGGGTCTGGAGAGAGGCTGACAGGTGGAGAGAATAAGACAGGGGTTCTGTGTGGCCAGCTGGCCTCTGACTAGGGAGGCAGAGACTGTGGCCCAAGAAAGTGGCTCTCGCTCTGCGGGGGACACTGCCTCTGTAGGTCCTGCAGATCCATGCAGTTTGCCAGCTCCTGGCAAACAAGTTGCTTACTAGCTGCTGAATGAATGCATGGTCAGTGGGGAGGAACCAGAGTCTAGGAAACTGATGGCTTTAAAAGAGTAAGTTCTAAGTTTGGTGGCTGCTGTCCTTGCCAGTGATACAGGAAGGAGATGGAGTTGGCTGATGGGATTTCTCTCAAAATGTCCAGATCAGGGGGCGGGGTGGGGGAAGCTTCATTCCTGAGGGAACCTGAAGAAGGAAGCTCTGAGGATGGAGTGTGGAAACCCTCCCTAACTCACAGGTTTTCCCTTTCACCAGGTTTCCTAGAAGGTGGTTTGTTGAGGGAGTTCTTGGAAGGAAGTGGGGGAAGGGGGCCTAAGCAAGGATGAGGAATCAGCTGGAGACTGGCTTCAGCCGAAACCCATGAGGAGCCCGGAGCACACATTTGCTCCACCTGAAGCAAGGCGACCGGTGTTTTGTCCCAGTGTGCCAGTCACCCACTGGTTGTGGGTTGTCGCCCCAGAGTGGAGGGGTGGGCCTGGCCCTGGAGTGAGGTAGCCGAGGGCAGTTCTCTGGCATGAGCAGCTCTGTACTGTGCCGGCCTTGCAGCAGCTGGGGAGTTGATGCCCCCCCTGGTACAGGGTGTCTGGGTGGGACACACACAGCATCCACTACAGCTGTAAACTCCCTCCTTCCTTTCTTCCAAAGCCCAGATGCAGAGACCTTGTGACATGAAAACTGATGGTTTGAGAGAACTGACTTGAGCACCTGAATGGATTGGAGAGACTCCAGCCCCCAGTGTTGAGAGGAAGGGAAAGTCCTACGGGCCCCTGGCTTGGCTCCTTGAGTGCCCCCACATCCCCTGTCCCAGGAAGCAGCCAGCTGCAAATCTGCTGATACCCTCCTCTGCTCTCTCCGGCAGACCCCTTTGCCATGAACCAGCCTGCCCCCGCTGCCCTTCCTCCACCCCGCCGCGTGCGGCTGAAGCCCTGGCTGGTGGCCCAAGTGAACAGCTGCCAGTACCCGGGGCTTCAGTGGGTCAATGGGGAAAAGAAATTCTTCTACATCCCTTGGCGCCATGCCACACGGCACGGCCCCAGCCAGGATGGAGATAACACCATCTTCAAGGTAAGCCCTGGGAGGGGTCCTTCCTGGACCTCTGAGGCACCCCCTCCCTAGAATAGGACTCCTTCGTACATCTCAGACTGGCCACTCTCCCATCTGCCTAGCTGCAGGGGACCCCAGGCCTGGACTAAGCGGCCACAGGCATAACCACAGGCATACCTTTCTAACCTAATCCCCAGAGCAAGACAAGGACTGAGGGGCATCCAGGAGACCTTCCTGTAACTCCTCCTCCTTGTTCCTGTGTCATTCTCATCACATGTGAGTGATGTCCAGGGTGCACGTTTGGTGTATACAGCCACTAAAAGAAGACCACAGAATTCCCCTGTAATCTTAATACTAGGAGGTAACTATTAGGAATTTTTTTTTGCTTATATTTTTCAATTTTCTGCATGTGTGTGTAGATGAAGTGCAAACATGGACTCAAACCATATATTCCATTTTATAACCTGCATTTTCACCCACCATCAGGACCAGCTTTCCTCTCCAACAACGCACAACACATTTAGTGACCACTGAATGTTCCATTGGAAAGGTTATCCCAGTTTAGTTACCCAGTCCCAGTTTTTGGACACCTCAGGTTGCTTTTCCTGTTTCAGTGTTGAAGACCACAATGCCAGGGACATCCTCTCAATTTTTAACCCTTAGCACATCTTAAATGATTTTCTTTGAGGTTAGTTCCTAGACTTAAACATTTCTGGGTCAAAGAGAATGCTTATTTTTGAAGCTTTGGCTATGTAGTTCTTAGTCTTTGAACCTGACCCCTTTTTTAAGGTTCACTTCAAATCCCTTTCTTATTTTTGGATAGCTAACACGGCCACACAATTCAACATTTAAAAAGTGTAAAATGGTTAACAGCACCTAGATTTCCCTTCGTTTGATGGAGCCCCAAAGGACTGGCCTCATAGCCCACCTTGCAAATGGGCACTTGGGCTCCTCCAGTTTGTCACTGAAGGTCACATCGACAGCAGTGACTCCCACTGGCCAGGAAGGGCTGGGCCTTTGGTGAAGGGTGAGGTTCTCTGTGGTTGCCTGTCTTGTCGTCCTGTCCCAGGCCTGGGCCAAGGAGACCGGGAAGTACACGGAGGGCGTGGATGAGGCCGATCCGGCCAAGTGGAAGGCCAACCTGCGCTGTGCCCTTAACAAGAGCCGTGACTTTCGCCTCATCTATGACGGGCCCCGGGACATGCCGCCTCAGCCCTACAAGATCTACGAGGTCTGCTCCAATGGCCCCACTCCTGCAGGTATCCTGCCTGGCCCTGTGGGGCCACCTAGGAGGTTGTGCAGGAAGGCCCAGGGCCCCCTCCAACGTGCAGTAGTCGGGGACACGCTGCTAGGTCATAACACCCAGGGGTCCCAGGAGTGGATCACTTGTGAGGCCAGGAATGGCTTGGCAAGGACCTGGCCCCTAGGTTTGTCTTCCTCAGCCAACCCTTGTTCTTGGTTCTTGGCTTCAGAGACTGTAGGTCAGGTGGCCCAGGGAGCTGAGTGCCACAGGGTCGGCAGGGGTCCCTATTGATTCCTAGTGGCTGCGTGGCCCTTCAGTCACTCTGGGCAGCTCTGGGCAGGGGAGAAGCCACGGCAGGAGCTGCCACCTGGAGCCCTGGCGGCCTTCCTCCTCCTCCCCTGCTCACTCCTTCCTGTCTTGCTTTTCTCTCTCTGGCTCTGCAGAGGCACAGCCCAGCGAGGATTACACTGTTCATGCAGGAGAGGAGGAGGAGGAGGAAGAGGAAGAGGTGAGCCGGGGGCCGCTCTCCGCCACCTCTGTCTGCACTGATGTGGTGCGCCCCGCTAGGGCGTTTCTGCTGTCCCACTCTGCTGCGGGGCTGAGCAGTCCCTCCTCCGGAGCCCTGCCGCTCTCCCTGCAGCTCTTCTCTGAGTTTCTTCTCTCCGGTTTCTGAGGATAGGAAGAAAGTCACCACCTTGAACCCCTTGGGACTTCGTTGGTGTAAAACATGCTCACACATGGTCTGACTGTCACAGCAGTTGGGGTTTAGTAGGTATTAGCACCTGCAGGTGCGGAAACTGAGGCACTGAGAGCCTACCGACATGCCTGGGATGGCAGAGCTGGGACTGGAGGCAAGGTCTGGCCTTGGCTAAGCTGAAGACTGGGGAATTGCCTTGGGGGTCTCATGTGTTAATTCTTTAGCATCAGATCAATTTAATAACCTGTCCTTCTTTCTCTCTCTCTGGCCTCCTTCCTCCTTTGACTGTGTCTTCCCTTCAGCTCCAGAGGATGTTACCAAGCCTGAGCCTCACAGGTGGGGCTGGGAGGTGATGTGGTTGGGGGTCTAGTATAAGGAGAAGCTGCAGGTACCACAGGTACCTGGTGGGAGGCAGAAGGGAATCTGGGGAGAGGCCCAGGGTTGGGAGTAGGTAGGCCTGGGAGGCAGTTTCTAGAAGTGGCATTAAAGCTTTGTCCACCCCCACCTTCTGTAGAAGCAGTGCAGCCTGGCCCCGCCATGGCACCCTATTCATTACCCAAAGAGGATGTCAAGTGGCCACCCACTCTCCAGCCGCCTGTTGTGCTTGGTGCCCCTGCTCCAGACCCCAGCCTCCTGGGCCCTGTCCCTGGCAACCCCACTGACTTTAGGGAGCTGCTCTCTGAGGTCCTGCCGAGCACGCAGCCTGGGACCCTGGCTGCCGATCTGCCCCCTCCAGGCGAACAACTCCTGCCCGACCTGCTGATCAGCCCCCACATGCTGCCTCGTAAGGACCCATGGGTGGGCTGGGCAGGGGAAGGCAGTGTAGGGGGCTGGTTTGCAAGGAGGGTGGAGGAAGATGAAGAACAAAAACGCCTATGCCAGTCCCTTCTTGAGTGGGGGAAGGAATTGGGAGAGCTGGCAACAGCATGGCTGCTGGGCAGAGAAAGTCAGTGGGCTGCAGAATGGGGAGGCATGGAGCTCATGGGCCGAGTGGGCCTGCTCCTCTGCCCCACAGTGACCGACTTGGAGATCAAGTTCCAGTACCGGGGGCGGCCACCCCGGGCACTCACCATCAGCAACCCCCACGGCTGCCGGCTCTTCTACAGCCAGCTGGAGGCCACCCAGGAGCAGGTGGAACTCTTCGGCCCTGTGAGCCTAGAGCAAGTGCGCTTCCCCAGCCCTGAGGACATCCCCAGCGACAAGCAGCGCTTCTACACCAACCAGCTGCTGGATGTCCTGGACCGTGGGCTCATCCTCCAGCTGCAAGGCCAAGATCTGTACGCCATCCGCCTGTGCCAGTGCAAAGTGTTCTGGAGCGGTCCCTGTGCCTCAGCCCATGGCTCGCACCCCAACCCCATTCAGCGGGAGGTCAAGACCAAGCTCTTCAGCCTGGAGCATTTTCTCAATGGTGAGGCCCCATATCGTGTTACTCTTGGCCTCCTTTTGTCCAGGAGCAGTTCCAGCCTTTGACTAAGGGTGTCGATCTCAATGCAGAGCTCATCCTATTCCAGAAGGGCCAGACCAACACCCCACCGCCATTTGAGATCTTCTTCTGCTTTGGGGAGGAGTGGCCTGACCGCAAACCCCGAGAGAAGAAGCTCATCACTGTACAGGTATACCCCCGTCTCCCACCCCCTCAACTTTGCTTTGGTTTGAATATTGGGGAATCCTGGGGCTAGGCCCTTGCCCCATGGTGGTGGCTCAGGGCTGCCCACATACAAATAGCCTCTGTATGAAGTAGAAACTGCTGCCCCTGCCCCCTGGTGGATACCCTCCACCACCTGCCCCCTGGTGGATACCCTCTTGTACAACTGGATTTGACAGCCCTGCCAAGGTTCTCCTTGTCCTGTCTCCTCTTTTTCCCCCCAGGTGGTGCCCGTAGCAGCTCGGATGCTGCTAGAGATGTTCTCAGGGGAGCTTTCTTGGTCAGCTGATAGTATCCGGCTACAGATCTCAAACCCAGACCTCAAAGACCGCATGGTGGAGCAGTTCAAGGAGCTCCATCACATCTGGCAGTCCCAGCAGCAGCTGCAGCCTGTGGCCCAAGCCCCTCCTGTGCCCGGCCTCAGTGCTGGTCAGGCTCCCTGGCCCATGCACCCAGTCGGCATGCAATAATGAGGCTGAAGATAGTGACTGGCCCAGGCTTCCTGGGTGGCTGTGAGGACTGATATGTGGAGGTGCGATGGCCCCAGAGGGCACCTGACTGGCTGCAGGGTCCTATCTCTGGGTCTCCTGTAGGTGGATTTGGGCCAAGAAGAAGGAAAAGAGGCCTGAGGTTCAGTTCTCCTTGCAGAAGCTGAGGGAAGCTGGAAGCCAGTTTTGCTTGAGGGCTCTGGATGTGCCCCTCTGCTGGCTTTGGGGGAACTCAGCCATCAGCACCAGCGACAAGAGAAGGAACTCCCCAGACCCTGGGAGCCTAGCTATACAGAAGGAGTTGCCCCAGAGTGGCCTACTCTTGTGGTTGCCCCCATTTCCTGTGGCAAAAGAGCCATGTGCCTGTGGCTCAGGTCCCCCAGGCAGGTCCTCTGCAGGGCATGGGCCTGATTTTGGGGTTCCCTTGTTTGGGCCTCGCTTCCTCATCGCTTAAGGTATAAGCACTTAGGTTTACACCCGATATACATAGAGCTGGCAGCTACCTCCCTTGAGAGTCCAAGAACTGGGGGTACAAAGTGGAATTTTACATATTTTTCGATTAATAAATGTTAAAAACAGGCAGACTCAGCTGTTTATTTTTTTCCCCAGTTCCAGTTGCTTCCATGCTGATCTCCCAGACTGTATTTCCCATGTCAGCTGGCCCTTTCCCCCACCACCTGCCCTCCATCTCTGGGGCCGTTGACACAGGGAGGGCCTGCCTTCCAGGCTGATGAGTCAGTGGGGCTTTGCTTTCCAGGAGGAAGCCAGCTGAAGCAAGAGTGTGGATTTTTAAATGTGTGCAGAGCCTAAAATCCTGTCCAAATCAATCTTCCCATAAGAAATGGTGAAAAAGGAAGGGCTGGTATTTCAACTAAGAGCCATTGCAATCTGTTGTCCTCATGTATCTTCATACGCTATTTAATATATTAGGACAATACATACAAATTGGTAGTTCATCGTTTGAATCTGGCTTATAGATACAATTTTTTAACCTGAACAATTTTTGTTATCTTTTTACTATGGAAGATTTTAAATATTTGTGAAAGTAGGGAGAATGGTATGAAATCCCCAAGTAGTAGCTTCAACAATTATCAATTCATAGTGTTCCTCATCTATCTAAACTCCCACACCCACAATGAGATTATTCTGAAGCAAGTCTTAGCATATTACATGTATAGTCAGTACATATCTCTAAAAGACAAGGACATTCTAAAAAAGCCAAAACTACAGTACCATCACAACTAATTACTTTTTATCCAATATCTAGCACTTAAAAATTTTAAGACAATTAGAGAAATTTTATTCCGTTGTAATTGTGGAAGAAATTGCATTATTTGTTCTGCACTGTTTTTGCCTAGATGCTACTGACTCCATCTCTGTTGTGTTATCATATTTTGTCTTCTGTATTTCCTGTAAAGGGGTACTTAGACCCAGACTCTAGATTCTAGAGGCTTGACTGGATGCAGATTTTTGTTTTGACAACCTTTTAGTGGGTATTGGAATTGCTTCCATCTTTAGTTATTATACACAATGCTGTAGTGGACAGGTTTGTGTGTACTTATGTCTTTTCACATTTTTGCCAGTGTATCTTTAGGACAGATCCACAGAAATAGTATTTCTGGGCCAAAAGGTAAATATTTGTCTAATTTTGCTAGGTGTTGGCAAAATTCTGATAAATCTCTTAGTGTGGCTGTTTCCCCGCAGTCTCAATAGATTATATTGTCAATTTTTGGAATTTTGCCCACCTGACAGATGAGAAATAATATTTCTACCATTTCTCATTATGAACAAGGCTGAGCATCTTTATATGGCTAAGTGGCCTGTGCAGAGTTTAGCAATTTAAATAAAAACACATTTAAATGGTTTCAGATTTACAGCAAAGTTGCTAAGAGTGCCTATTTACACTACACCCAGTTTGTCCAATTGTTGACATCTTTCATCACACCTTACGTTATTACAGGACATTTGTCACAACTAATGAAACAAAATAAATACATCATTATTAACTAAATTCTATCCTTAGTCAGATTTCATTCGTTTTTATTTCACACTCTTTTTCTGTTCTAGGACCCATCCAAATGATCACATTACATTTGGTCATCATGTCTCCTTAGCCTCCACTGGTCTGACAGTTTCTCAGACTTTTCCTTGTTTTCGATGATTTGGATGGCTTTGAGGGTACATTTTAGAATGTCCCTCATCTGGGGCTTGTCTGATGTGTTCTTCATGGTTTTTGTTAAGTAAAACAGCAGTAAAGTGTCATTCTTACCACAGCATATCGAGGGTACGTACTATCACCATGATTTATCCCTTTTGATGTTGACCTTGATCACCTGGCCAAGGTAGCGTTCGTCAGGTTACTCTACTATAAAGTGACTCCTCTCCCCACCTTTTCTATACGATACATCTGTATAGAGGTTACAGAATTATTAACCCATGCCTCTTTAAGAAACTTTACCAACTAGAGCACAGCACCTATATAGTTCCTTTTGTCTTAGGCTTAGTTTTCAGTCATCCACAAAGGTTAGCATCTTTCCTCCTGATTTTATAAAGTTTTATTTCCTCTTCAGATTGAAATTAGCTGTCAACCCTTTAAGATTAGGTGATGTCACCTATCTGATTTCCAGCTTCTCTCAAAAGACTGGCAAACATTGTCTCATATTCTCCAATGGCAATAATCAGCTAGAAATTTAGACGGGAACGTCCTCCCAGTTCAATACAGTCCTCACCCAGCCTCCTTCACTCTTCACTGCCTCATCCCCGCAAGTACTTGCGTTTACAACCTGTGATGAATCCTGGAGCAAAGAGATGGAGAGCGGGTGAATTATTATGGAAGCTTGGCAGGAATAGCTGCACTAGGTGACCATTCACGCACTGACTTCTCCAGTACTGCGGACAGCTCAGCAGCTGCCGAAAATCTTGAGTTTCTACTTTTTGATTTCTTAAAAATAAAACATGAAAACAAAAACACCACACCTGGCTGTCATTTCCTATAGATCTCTGAGTTGTAGCAGCCAGTGGTGGATTAACACTATACAAAAGTGACGGACACCACACGTTCCAGAGGTTAAAGGCAAGACATGTTGCCATTCACTGCTCCCTAGCTATGCTGGAGTTCTCCTTGGTAGAGGCCTTTGACTGCCCTGCTGGCCTCTGCTAGTGTTTAAGTTGGAATCCACAGGATACTGATGCTCATGCCCTGGGGAATGAATGCACCTCTCCAGTACCCAGTAGTTTCCCTTACTTCCTTCCTCCAGGGCCCCCTTCCCCACCAAATTCATCTGTATATCCAACAAAACATTCCCTTTCAAGACTCCTTCCTTTTACTCAGCTTTTCATTGACACAAAGAACTTTTCATTCTCTGTGGAGTAGGAGAGAATATTGATAAAGGAACATTCTCACAAGGCAACTTTCTCATTTGCTGGTCAATAGATCTCACAAAATCAGGCATACCTTGTTGCAAAATCTTGGATTTTTAACTTCTTCAAATTTTGGCTTCATCTTTGTAAAATGATTCAGTACCTGGGCTACACAAGGTGGACACGTACTTTGCATTCATGAGGGGTTGATGCCATTCAAAAGTGCAAGTTCCTGTCTTATTTATCCTACATTCTCAGTTATTGACTTTTATAGAACAGGTACCTAAAAAAATCACAAGTTACTTTTCTTCAGCACAATCTTGCGGGGAATAGCCCCAATGGGTGATTTGTGTTCCACATAATCCTGACTATAATTTCTTGGCTAAGCCAATCACGGAAACGAGGGAACAGACAATTCTGTGGGGGCTTTATGACTTAGGTAAGTTCAGGTGCAAGACTGTCATTGTACTTATTCTAGACTATGTCATGCAGGCACACAATGTCTACATTAGGGTACCAGATCCCAAACAGTTCCTTTTTAATTTAACATTTAGGTGGGTACCCTTGCTATGTCAAAAAGTTACAAAACTATTCGTAAGAACTAGTCTGAAGCAATCTGTAACACTTAAGAGTAAGCAATGAGGCCCTGACACCACTAATGAGGTTAGAGCTCTGGTTTCCAAAGCTACAGCTGTGGAGAGGACGCTCTTGGTGGTCACTAGGCTGTGCATTCCCAAGGCTATTTTTCAGTGGCTAGGGAGAGTTATATTAAGCCTTCCATAAGCTTTTCAGTCCCAGATACATCTTTCTGTGATAAAAGCCAAATTCCTTAAACAGAGCAAAACCAACTGGTTGTTGCAAGGATCTAGGATTGGACTAGGCTTCAAAGTTTTATTGTTTAACCAGAAAATGAGCAGGATGGCTGGGGGTAATGTGCTGATCCCCAGAATTTGATAATCTTACTCCAACACCATTCCCCATTGTTCTTTTTCTCTTTCCTTCTAATATTGCCCCTTTAGAGAATACAACTCTTGAGTACCACTGATGTTACGTAGGAGGGTTTGCTTCATGGATTCCAAATACAAGATGCCAACTCTGCAGTCAAGGTTATGCGATCAAAGCCCAATTAGTACAATATACTGTAGGATCTCATTTATAAAAAAAACTCAAGAAAACACAAACTAATCCACAGTGACAGAAAGATCAGTGGCTACTTGGGCATGGGGGAAGATGGGAAGAGGCATGAGGAAACTTGGGAGTAAAGGGTATGTTCACTATCTGTTGTATTAATGGTTTCATGGGTGCACCCTATTTCAAAACTTATCAACTGTATACCTTAAAACACGTTTAGCTTATTACACATCAATTACACTTCCAATAGTTTTTTTTTTAATCCTAAAGCAGATACTCAGTAGGTTAGGAAACAATCTACTTGGGTGGCCACTGTAAAAAGAATATACCACATTTCATTGAACATGCCACGTGACCCATTCTCCTTCCCACTGAGGCCACATGAAGGGATAAAATGTAGCAGAAGTTTTAGAGTGAATTGGGAAAATAAAAAATGCAGAAAGGGCCATTGCTCTGAAATACGAAGGGTCTGTGGCAGTAAGGGCAGGGGCCTGCCTTTTAAACTTTGTACTCACATGTCTATTAGAGAGTAGCTAAGACTATTCACTTAGGCCGTCTAGCTGTGCCATTTCAGATCTACGAGGCAGTGAAAGGAAGTAAAAACAAACACTGATTAAATTTTAAAAATTTATTGTTTTTTTCCTCCTTTTTCTTGTTGCTGTTGATTTGTTCTTGAGATGGCTACAACACCAGACAGAACAGTGCCCTCATATCTATCTCCTGTGCAGGGCTGCAACTCCTTTAAAACATTAGGAGTTGCTTTGGGCTTCCCTCTTCTGCCTCAGCCCCCGTTAAGTCAAATAATTTCCACATTTTTTTAGTAAAATACAGTTAGCCATGTAAACACTTTTTTCCTCTCACATCTATGGGTGAAAAATTAACTAAAAAAAAAAAAATCTTAAAAAACTAAAACTTAGGTATATACTCCTATCCCACTCACCCTAATTTTGGTTCTCTCTAAATATGATGACAACCCAATGCGGATTGAAAGTGGACTCAAGAGATTGAATAGGGTCAGGGTTGGGATATACATAAATTTTGGCCCTGGCAGATCCTAGTATCAATTGATGTGACCATGATAAAAAAATAGAACAGGCTCCTTGCTTACTTCTCTTTGTCCCAACAACTCTACAGGTGGGAAGAATCTGTTGGGAGAGTAGGAGAAATTTCTACTCACTTTCATTAAAAGAGGAGGAAGAAAGAGAAAGAAGAGAGGGCAGGAGAGAGAGGATGAAATGATACTTAAGGGAGGATGATCCTGACCTTTCCTTCCAATTGCAGCTATTTAATTCATTCGAATTCCCATCTTCCCTAAGTAAATGGTTTGTTTCAAAGAAAGTTTTGTACTTTTATTTTTCTGTGTGCGCACATGCATGTTAGCATGTGTGTGTAGGTACATGTATGTATGTGTGTGTGTCATTTGCTACCAGGACAGTGTTTCAGTTCTGGTTTCAGTTTAGTTTTCTTTTTTTTTTTTTCTTTTTTATTTCCTTAAAATTATTTTTCCTTTTAGAAACAAGTTCATCAGGAAATCAGCTCCCCTCCCACCACGCCGGATAGGCCGCAGCCATCTTTTTATTAAACCGTGCTGATTTTCTCTCACACCCCCAAACAGGAACTCCTCAGGATGGCCTCAGAAGGCTGGAGTCTCTCCCTGTCTGGAGGGACGCCCTGGTGGCGGTGAAGGCCCCTCTGCCACAGTGGAGGTTTCTGATTGTGGGACACAGTCTGGTTTTTGTTTTCTTCCTGTCTTCTAATTAAAAAAGACATTCCTGACAAAAGAGAGAAGGCAGTCAGTAACTGAGGTCTAGGAGATAGCAAGCATTTTATAAAGTCAACCTCAAGGCAGAAGTTCCTGTACTTGCTCAGGTACCTAATTCTGGCCTCTGTCATGAGAAGTCACTGGGAAGAAAAAGAAGTTGTATTCTCTTACTTGTGATTTTAAAGGAACTACTATGAAATACTGTGCGCGCTGCTTTCCCAATTCTGTGTGTACTCTGGAAACTAGGAATAGTATGTGGGGGTAAAGAGTAAGTGATGAGTCCAGGCTGCGCACTACAAAGCCAACCAGAAAACCTCCATTTAAGTCAGTTTAAACACTGGGGTTTCATGCAAGATTTTATTTTAAAAGAAGGCTTTGCCTACTAAAAAGAGTTTAAAAACCACTGGTTTAGACTATGGAAAAGGTACTATGTATAAGTATGAAGTAGAGTGGTTAAAAGTGAGGACTCTCGCACCAGAATGTCTATATTTGAATTGTGGTTCTATTAATTACTGATTATGCTACCAAGCAAATTAACATCGTGGAATCTCAATTTGTAAAATGGAAATAATAATAGTAACTAATCCAGAGAACTGTGCGAGGACTATCTTATAGTTAATACATAATGTGCTTTTTGCACATAATATGAAGCACTTAGAACAGTATCTGACACACAGTATGGGCTCCATAACTGTTAGCTAAGAACATCCACAGCTATGCACAAACCACCCTATGTGTATCAACATTAGCTATTACACACACTGTGAAACTTGAGGATCCCAAGTGATAATACTATTCATTAAAGTTTAGAAATAATTTCTGGTGTGAAGAGGTATTGAACAGCATCTTCACCTGCAAGTGCATTTAATCACAGAAACACCAGTGAGAGGACTGCATGTTCATTGACAACAGCCTCCAGGGAGAAAAAATCCTGCTTAAGACATCAAAGGGTGGATTTACAGAAGCGTTTCCTTTCTTCTCTCAGTCAAGGAATTGGCACCATATCCTACTACCCAGTCCTTTCCTTCCTCAGCTAAGCTTTTTGCTTTGCTTCAGAATCAGGAAGCACATGGATAAAACTGATGATCAGAGCTTAGACAAAGAGGCTATCTCCTTTCTTAAACCTCCTGCCTCGGTCAAAAACCTGGCGTTTCAGTGTTCCAATCGCAAAACTGACAAGAACGAGCATCTTTATTCATTAAATCTGAAAGGTCAGTTTTAGGAGAGCAGAGCCATGTATCATGGTCTGCTTTAGATCAGCACTGTTTTCACCGAAGCAGCCAGGTTGAAAACTGTTTGTTACCATACATACTTACCAACCTAGAAGTACCTGTAAGAAGAGGGGAGGAATTTTTTAGTATGTGAGATATTCTGTAACAGTAACTTTCTTATGGGGTTGAAAATGGCATTTAAAAGAAGCTGACAATTATTTGGCTGCCTTGGCCAAGAAAATCAGGGCCCTGCACTTCCCAGCTGTTCAGCAGTGTTAAACTGTTAAGTTCTTCCCTGACTCTAACTACAGTACTAGTCCCAGGATGGGCATTAAAACCCATGCCCATGACCAAGGATTCCCGACAGCCCAGGGAAACGCTGGCAACTATACACCACTCACCTGGGTGACAGGCACAGTACAGGAGTGTGAGCTATCGAAACAACCTGGTGAAGTCTCGCAAGGCCCAGCAAACTTGTTTACATTCCTCCGCACTAGAAAAGAAAAGGGAGGTTGGTCCCTGACTGATGAGAAAGGTGTAATATGCTGAAAAACAATCACAAAGTTGAGGTACAGCGAGAACTGTCCCAGCTCTGCTAGGAGCTCTCTCCATCATCTCTTGACTTTGCCTCTGATCTTTCTGTAACTCAAGGGTAAATATTAACTATTGTATATGAGAGTAATTATGAGCTGTGTGGTCTTTTAAGAGTGGGCTTTGGAGAAAAATTGCTTAGGGCTGAATCTTGGTTTCACTGTGTCTTTCGGCAAGTTACCAATCTGCCTTAGTTTTCTCATCTATTATCTACTTCATGATGCTCTGAGGATTAAATCAGTTTCTACATGTAAAGTACTCCGTATAACAGTGAACAAAATGGCATTTGGCAAATGTAGGCTGCTACAACAATAAAACTTGGTTGAGGTCCTTGACATAAATATAAGAAAGCATCCTCAAAGTTAAAAACCAAGTGTGTTCACCTAAGACTGGTCATTTTAACTTTACGAACTGAGCTAACTTAGGTACCCTGGTTTCCTCATTCTCTTTTAAAAGCAAATTTTGTTTACAAAGCCCAGTCCAGCAACTAAGTCTCAGTCATCGATTTTCTAGTTGAACAGGCTGCTCAAGGTTTCCTCCTATGGGAGGAGGAGAGGAAAGATGAAAGGTGTAAGCACGAAGAAAGGGAGGAGGAGGAAGCAGGCCTTGGTCTTTAGGCAGGCACTGAGATGGTATGAATAGCCCAATATTCACCTGACCCTGTTTCTCCAAAAGGCCTCCTCTGTCTAAAATTGTCACCAAAAAACCAGATGATGTCATCTTCATTCTTTTGTATCAATCTTCATAACTAAGTTTTTGGTAACTAAATATGAGACTAAGCTAAAAACAGTGGAAAAGAAAGCACTTCCTAATAGGCTCATCCTTCTGTAGTCTTCTCTTTGGCTCAGAAAACCTCAGGGACCACAGCCTAGAGCCTGTGATTCAATGTCAGAAGAAAGCTCTCTCTCCTCCTTGTAATGGTTAAACGCTAAGGACATAAAACAAGGTGAAATGAGAGCTCTTCCCTGAAGTGCCTGCATCTGGATTTCCTCAGCTCTTTTAAAACATCATTAAGAACCTTGATTTAGATCTAGGACTTGATTTAACAGAAGCTTTCTTATAGTTTCCCTCTAGCCTAAAAATGCAATGAAAGTAAAGAAGGTCCTCTGGTTTTATTGGAATTCTGCCATTTGCTCTTGGTGAATTTAACAAGCCTCAATAAAAGCACTGCATTTCTTAGTCTATTTCAAAATCAATACTGATTATTAAGGAGCAGTCTTGGTGAGGTGAGCCTCTATCACTCGTGTTTCCCAATGTCATGAAAGAGGAAGATAGTAACCACAGAGAAGACACCGTCTAGTTTACTATTAAAAGAGACTTAAGACAACAAGATAAAGTTAAACCCAGGATAAGGCTGGAGACTCAAGATTCTTTTGCTATCCTAATGCCATACATTTTTTTCAATTCCACCCTTCTTCAGTCAGAGATCTTGGTTTAAGCTGAAAGAGATGTAAGGACTCTATTCTTATGGTCACTTGTGACACATGAGAAAAAAATACTAAAACCAAAATGCAGGGGAAATGTAGTGAGACGGGGAATTAGGGATGGGCCACAGTGTCTCAAATCAGCTCAGCTTCTGCTCCAATCCTGTCAGCAATTGCTTTGGTATTAAGAGCTTCACCCAAATGTTTAACTTAAGTGTCCTTGGTGATTAAGCCCAAAGAAATGAATTTTTAAAAATAATAAAAATAAACTTTAAAAGCTAGAACTATTTTCTGCCTCAGTCCTCCTCACATTTAGTATTTCTGGGTTGTTTGTTTTTATATTTATTTATATATTCATTCACTCATTCATTCAAAACTGCTACTGTTTTTGTAGGTTCTATTTTCTGGCTTCTAGTCCCACCATCCCAATGCTTCCACTGTACTTCTGAATAATTTTATAGTCACTGTTCCTCAAGCCCTGTAATCTTAGTGGTGTGCTGAGAAATGCAACTCTTTTCATTTAATGTGCATAATGGAGAATAACCAAGCTCTAAGGAATGACTTCAGCAAGAAGACACCCCCACACTGGCCTATTCTGGTGTCAATACTTCCTACTCATGTCTTTTGACCTTGAGATCCTCTTGCAAGTAATAAGACTCACAGAATAAACACCAAGATAGAGAAATGGGAAGTGATGGCAGGGTTTCTTCTAGACATAATTAGTGGTGTTTGGAAAGCAAGAATGATATTTTAGAATGAAAAATTCTAGCTTTCTTCAAAACGGCCAACTAAAAATGCCAGGGAATTAATTAATTAATAGTACCATCTGACAAACAGGCTTGGACTTGCTGAAATGAAACTGAACCAGTTCACCCTCCCTGCTAGGATGCCAAACAAAGCAGCGTGTTGAGGCAGGAGTAACAGGACCTTAAAACCAAAAGGGAGACTGAGTCATGCACAGAACAGAAGGTTCAAGGGCAACATACATACTACAGAAAGAGAATTACTAAGAGGAGGTGAGCAATTTTAAATCCTTTCTCTAGCACCTCAACATTACCTCTTACTTCTGTTCATTTCCCACCATTATGTCACAGCCTACCATAGAAGGAGCTGCAAAACTTGTTTAGCAACAAGAGATCAAGTAGGCCAGATTGGTAATACACCTCATTTTCCCTTATCACAGGACAGAGATCACAGGTATTTTTGTTCACAGCAATGCATTATTTGGGTTCCTTTCCTTGCCTCAAGATTTTCCTTACACTATGGAATGTTCATTACTTTTATTTCAGACTTACTCTATGTTTCTACCTGTCATATGGATGAGGAAGTATGGGCTTGGTGGAGACTTAGTCCAGAATGTGTGGGTGGTTGCCTTAGAGCTGAAGGAGATGTGCTCCAGCTAGTTCTGCAAGTACATAATGACATTCTGGCAGGATCTTTTCCAAGGAGAAAGTTCACTTTCAAGTTCACTTCCAAGCAAAAACATTCACGTATCACCTATGTGCCAGATCTTTAAGTTTGTACTTGGTATCTCATAATAACCCTCTGAGATAGGTATTACTAACCCTGTTTTACAGATGGATAAGCTGAAGTTCAAAGTAACAGTAAGTGGCAAGATTCAAACTAACATCCTTGTTCAACGTTCTCCTCCCTAGGCTCTCATTTGCTCTAATCTAGATCTAGAGCCAACATGACCCTGCCTTTCTAATGAACAACGCTGGAATAGAGCAAAACAGAAGCAGAGAGAAGCAACCGTTATACTTCTTTATCCTGAGACAGTTTGTAAGAGTTTGTAGGTGAAATGCTACTTCTACTAGGAAAATTCACAGTATTTAAAAAAAAAAAAGGTGCTCAAAGGTTTGGGATTTTAAACATTAACAAAATTATTGGAGACTCTGGGGAATGAGAAAGTAAACCATTATGGAGAGTGAAAATAAATCAATTCTTAGAAAAAAGGTTAGCATTTATTTTTCTCTCCCTTTAGGAAATCAGGTCTGGTTTTAATTATAAAGGTATACCAAGGTATACCATGCTCAATGCAAATCAGAACTATAATGAGGTATCAACCACATAGTGGTTAGAGTGTGGAGAAAAGGGATCCTACTATACTGCTGGTGGGAATGCAATTTGGTGCAGCCACTGTGGAAAACAGTATGGAGATTTCCTTTACAAAAAAAAAACAAAAACAAAAACACCTAAAAACAGAGTTACCATATGATCTAGCAACCCCACTTCTGGGCATATATCCAGAGAAAACTCTAATTCAAAAAGATACATGCACCCAATGTTCACAGCAGCACAATTTACAATTGCCAAGACATGGAAGCAACGTAAACACCCACCGACAGATGACTGGATAAAGAAAATGTAAGACATACATACACACACAAACACACTGGATTACTACTCAGCCATAAAAAAGAACGAAATCATGCCATTTGCAGCAACACAGATGAAGTTATGAAATGAAAAGTGAAAGTCTCCCTCCTCTCCCATCCTGGTTCTAGTTGTGTATCTTTCCAGAAATTTACTATGCATAATAAAGTAACCTGCATATTTATATATCATATACAATAAAGCAGCTTTTAAAAGTGCAAGTTGGTTCATTTACACCACCATCAAAACGAACAATACTTAAACTAGTTTCTTTCAGCAACATTTTATAAAGATACCAATAAGTGGAAAGACATCTTGTGTTCATAGATTGGAAAACTTAATATTGTTAAGATGCCAATGCTATCCAAAGTGATCAATGCAACCCTGATCAAAAATCCTAATGATATTTCTATGGAAACAGAAAAATCTACCCTAAAATTCATATAAAATCTCAAGTGACTCCAGATAGCCAAAATACTCATGAAAAAGAACAAAGTTAGAGGTCTCAATTTCCCAATTTCAAAACTTACTATGAAGCCATAATAATCATAAACAGCACGATAATGAAATAAAGACAGATACACAGGCCAATGGGATAGAATAGAGAACCCAGAAATAAATCCTATATATATATATATATATATATATATAGTCAAATGATTTTCAAGAAGGAAGTCAGACCCTTAGCATACATCATATACAAAAATTAACTCAAAATGGATCAAAGACCTAATTGTAAGACCCAAAACTATAAAACCCCCAGAAGAAAACGGGGGAAAAGTTTCATGACATTAGATTTGGTAGTGATTTCTTAGATATGACACCAAACGCATAGGCAATAAAAGTAAATAGACTTGGAGAAATTAGGACCCTGTGCACTGTTGGTGGGAATGCAGAATGGTACAGCTGCCGTGGAAGCCAGTATTGCAGTTCCACAAAAAATTAAACATAGAATTGCCACATAATCCAGCAATTCCACTTCTGGATATATACCCAAACAAATCGAAAGCAGGGTCTTGAAGAGATATTTGTACACTCATATTAGTCACAACAGCCAAGAGGCAGAAGCTATCCAAATGTTCATCAGTGAATGAATGGATAAATAAGATACAGCATATATATGCAATGGAATGTTTTTCAGCCTTTAAAAGAGAAGGAAATTCTGATACTTGCTACAATATGGATGAACCTTGAGGACATTATGCTAAGTGAGTCACAAAAGGACAAATACTGTATGATTTCCCTTACATGAGGTACCTTGAGGATTTGAACTTAATAGAAACAGAAAGTAGAATGATGGTTGCCAGGGGCTAGAGGGAGGAGGAAATGGGGAGTTGTTGTTTAATGAGTATACTTTCAGTTTTGCAAGAGGAAAAAGTTCTGGAGATATATCACACAACAATGTGAATGTACTTCATACTACTGAGTACACTTAAAAATGGTTAAGATGGTAAATTTTGTGTGTATTTTACCAAAATTGAAGATAAAAAAATTTTTAGTGCAAGTTGGGTTATATGATACTGTCATTTTTCCCCTCTTCTTTTTTAGTGCCTCCTTAACTATTCTCTACTGATGGGCAATTAGAATATTTTTTTTTATTTTTTTCCACTATTATCAATACCTAACTGCAATAACTCATTTTTGGATCTATAAATTGTTCCACAACTGTATGAATGTAACTCACCGCCTAAAATTTAGTCAAAATTCAAGAATATGAAAATACATATATGTATGTATATACATGACCAGGACATCATGCTGTACATCAGAAATCGACACACTGTATAAAACCCAATTTAAGTTGCTATTGTTAATATTGTCAAGGACCATAATAAAAGTTTCATAAGTTTTGATTCAGTGATTGTATTTTAAGGAAAACAGTCAAAAGAAGGAAAGGGCTAGACTTTTTATATTATCCATAATACTGAACAAATGAAAATTAATAAAGGCACTGTAAAGAATCAAGCAACACCTCATAGCTATAAAACAGTAATTAGGAAGACTATGCAGCTATATTTTAAATGTTTATTATAATCACAGTAAAAACAAAAACACTCATGTACACTTAACATTTTAACTAAGCTGTAAGCAAGTGGCTCATGGGCCTAATGCATCCCACAGAGATGTTTTGTTTAGCCTGCATTAAATCAGAATTTAAATATTTTTAGGCATGGAAGAAATTTCTTAATTCTTAATACAGACTGCAGCCTATATCACTCTATAGTATTTTATAACCAATGCTTCACCTATTCAGGCACCTTCATTTTTGACCCCTGAATATGGGTGAGAACTGAGGAGGACTTCAAAAGGACACAGACAAATCTCTCGAAGGGTAGTGGGCTGCTCAATGCATTTTTCTTTTGGAAGAAATAATGCTTCCACTTACCAATTAGGATCTTACACCAGTTAATGCATACATACACTAAAACTGATGCACACATATACAGCATAGTGGTATTTCCCCCCAGATTGGTTTCCAATGCCAATTTGTGCAACTCAAGACTAAACAGACATAAACTTTGAATTTACAAAGGCATACAAGAAACATACTCCTGAGTAGATCTGTAACTAAGGTGGTATAACAAAGATATTTTTTCTACACATCCCAGCTGCTGTTCACATTCCTTTAAAAAACAAAAAAACACCAGCAACACTTACCTAGTGACTTGTTTATGGAAATCTGTAAGTTGTTTGTGCGTCACTGTGACAGCTCCCACGGTTGTTTCTTTTGGCAAACCTTTCAAGGAATTCTCTAACCATCGACAAAAAGTCTGTTCAGAGAAGAAGAGAGATAAGAGTTTTTTCTTAGAAGTCACGGCTTACTCAACTGAGACCCTATACTTAATAACAAAAATCCAAAGGTTTTCCTTAGTAGCATTAGCTCCCCAGACTTGGAAGCAAGTAAAGGAGTTAACAAAAATACTTTCTTTGGGCCTGCTAACCCACTGGGGGTTGGAATTGTCTACAAAGGCATGCTTAGACTTCCCTGCAAGGGGGCAGCAGGCATCATTTCAGACAGAGCCCTTCTACCTTGGAAGTGAAATCTCTTCTGGATGAGGCTATTGTGCTGCTCCTGTCATTAAACTGCAAAATTTTAAAAATTAAACAGCTGCCAGAAAACTCTTGAGCTTAAAGATCAAAGGAAATCCAACGCAAAGGTTCAGGTACCACAAAGAGTAGGGACAAATAGAAAGTAAACACTTCAAAATATGAATCCAGAATCTTAAGGACTTTAAGGTCACCTCTCTCAGTCGAAGTCATATCCTGTCAGTTCCTTTGTGATACCTGACTGTTCCTTGGGTTAGAAAATTCTTTTGTTGCTCACTCTTGATGCTCTTTAAAACAATCTATTTACATCTGAACATAATCTCTTTATATTTTTCATATGCACAAAAACTGCTTGCCCCCATGTCCTTTCCTCTTCAAACTTAAAAATAAAAATTCTAGAGACTTTCTCTGGGTTCTTATTTTCATTTGAACTGCTCCTCTTTGAGAAAGCTCTAATTTTTCATGTCTTTTTAAAGTAGGATGTATACTTTGGTCACAGTTTTCAGCTATTTTATATCTAAATTTTTTACATCACATACTTTCCACTTTTGTTCATTTATGATCACAATAGACTAGAGCAGAAGTAAATATTCCACTATAAATGTTTAAAAAGTACTGTACCCCCAAGGCAGACAACACTCAGACAAAAACAAGCAGAGGCAAACAAGAAGAAGTCTTAATTGACAAAGTTCTATCATCCAAAAAACAACCAATGAGTTTAATAAGAAATTAAACTATACGCTGTCAACTAATAGTTGACAAAGGGGCTAAAGATACTCAATGTAGAAAAGACAGTTGTTTCAACAAATAGGGCTGGGATATTCATATGTAAAAGAATGAAACTGGACCCATACTTTCCACCACTCACAAAAACTAACTCAAAATGGATTGAAGACTTAAATGTAAGACCTGAAACCATGAAACTCCAAGAAGAAACAAGGGCCTAAAAGCACCTTGACAGGGGTCTTGGTAACGACTTTTTGGCTATGACACTTAAAGCATAAGGAACAAAAATAAACAAACAAGTAAAACTACATCAAACTAAATAGCTTCTATACAGCAAAAGAAACCATCAACAAAGTGAAAAAACAACCTAAGGAATAAGAAAAAATACTTGCAAATCATATATCTTATTAAGAGGTTAATATCCAAAATATATAAAGAACCCATACAAGTCTAGCAAAAAACACCCAAATAATCCAATTTAAAAATGGGCAAAGGAACTGAAAAGATGTTTCTCCAAAGAAGATAAACAAACAGGCAACAGGTACATTAAAAAAATGCTCAACATCACTAATCATTAGGGAAATGAAAATTAGAACTACAATGAGATACTGCCTCATGTTTATTAGAATGACTATAATCCAAAAAATAAGCAATAACAAATAATGGCATGGATGTGGTGAAAAGGGGACCCTTGTGCACTGTTGGTGGGACTGTAAATTGATACTCACTGTGGAAAACAGTATGGAGGATCCTCAAAAAACTAAATATAAAACTACCATATCATCCAGGATTCTACTGCTGGGGATATATCCAAGGGACATGAAAACATTAACTCAAAAAGATGTCTGCATCCCTATGTTTACAGTAGCAAAATACAATAGCCAAGACATAGAAACAACCTAAGTGTCCATCAATGGATTACGGAATAAAGAAGTTGTGGTATACACACACACACATATACATACACACACATATATACACATACATACATATACACATACACACATATACACATACATACATATATTGACTATTATCATTCAGCCATAAAAAAACAAGGAAATCCTACCATTTCCAACAAAACAGATGGACCTTAAAGGCGAAATAAGTAGGACAGAGAAAGTCAAATACTGTGTGATCTCATTAATATGTGAAATCTAAAAATACAAAACTCAGAAAAAGAAATCAGACTTGTGGTTACCAGAAGCAAAAGGTAGCGGGACAGGAAACTGGATGAAGGTGGTCAAAAGGTACAAACTTCCAGTTATAAGATAAATAAGTGCTAGGGATACAATGTACAACATGATGACTACCGCTAACACTGCTATACTAACACAGATACACAGGAAAATTATTAAGAAAGTAAATCCCATGAGTTCTCATCAAAAAGAAAAAAAACGCTTCTTTTTTCTTTCTTTTCTTTTTATTGTACCCATATGAGAAGATGGATGTTAGCTGAACCCACTGTGGTACCCATTTCACAACATATGTAAATCAAACCATCATGCTATATGCTTTAGACATATACAGTGATGTATGTCAATTATTTCTCAAAAAAGAAACTAAACTAAAAAGCAGAGCCAGCACATTAATGAATCTTATCATCTTCCAGTAAAGGAATCTGAAAAAGTTAGTTGAAAAATACTGAATAAATTTGCTACAGATGGGTATCTAACAAAGAAAGGGGGGAACAGAGGAAAGGGTTTTAATAGGTGATATTCAAGTCAAGAGATAAAGCTGGTATGTTATCTTCTATTGAAGAATTTGTGTTGAACTTTGAAAATGGTATCATTAAGAAAGTAGTCAAGAATGCTAATTTTCTTTGGACTTATATCCTTAGTTACAATTTAAATCAGTTTACAGGGTATAGGCAACCCAAATTTATGTGAGAGTTTCTTTTCAAAAACTCAGCTGTAAGTTGGTGTTTACAGAAAACAATCTTTTTAAACTATTTAACAATTCAGTGGGTATATAGTAAACTTAAGAGCACATGGCTACTTGGTTTCTGTTCCTGCCCAAACTTGCTGCCCTCATTTTCCTCACTGGCACTTAACTGTATGTTTACAAATCTAGAATTTTTTGTAAAGTTAAATTTACATAATAAGTCTTTTGCTACCTGGGAACCAAGTATGTTTACAAAAAAGTGAAAGTATGGAAATTTTATTTCTTGTATAGATGACGTTTGGAATAAATTTGTTGGTCCCCAGGGGCTCAGAGTACTTTCTGGAGTCTTAACCCTAAAGAAAACATTAGAACTCTATTACATATCTACCCTACTCGTGACTGTTTTCCATTTGACTGAGCAAATGATCAAGTAAAGCACATGCCCACTAAGGCAACATATACTAATCACTGAATTTTGAAGATGAATACACAAATCCCAAGATTAGGCAGAACTTTTGTCTCCGTAATATTAGAGTCTAAGAGTAAAAGTGAATTTTTTTTTATGAAACTGCTGAAATTGAGGCTAAGAATTGCAATCAGTTATATAAAGTAGGAGAAAACACTAAGATGTACATAGACTTAAAAATTGTAAGATACTTTTATATCTGGATTTTCTTGTGGTTTAAGTCAGCTCACTTTAACTAGGTCCAACTGTATACTTTTCTGAACTGCTTTTACATTAACATCAAAAATTATAAGCCTTATTTAAAAAATAATTTACAGGCTGTTATATACTACAATTATGCTCAAAACTTTCATGCAGTACATATAAACCTGGTTTATGATCATGCGGCCCAGTACTGAAATTACTTGAACATTAATGGATATCCTAAAAAAACCTTCTCTGTGCAGGTGATAAAGAACCTGGTTCAAGAACTGAAACAGGATATAAATAAATCCAACAAATCCAACTATAAATTGAGGGCTAGTTTTATATGCATTTGCCTCCAAATGCTCTGAATAGATCTACTGCCAAGGAACCATACAGTACTATCTAGAAGTGAATTAACACTTCCTGAATAACCTGTAATACTATATAACTGATAAATGGGCATCTTTCACAAGTGAACAGATTTCTGATTGGTCAGCCATATAGAGCTGAACTCAATGCTTAGTATTCATTTCTGGTAATATACAAACCCAATCACAGAGACACAAACATGTTTTCAAGAACCCAATAATGAATTACTGGCCTTCTATAAGCCCCCTCATCTGACAATTAAATGTAGCAATATACGTAAATTAGGTTCCATAAGCATATAACAGAGTTGGTTTCAAAGTTATAGTTGGCCTCAAGGAACCGTTCAGGACTCTGAAAACAATCTTACCGGTCTGTCAACCTGCATGATCTCCCAGAGTACTTCGGCCACATCTGGTAGGGTATAAGGAGGGAGACAAAAGCAGCATGTGTGGAGCAGCTGGCTTACAAGTTGCTGTCCAAGCTGATTCATCACCTGTCCTATCAGTTCTTTCCGTAATTCAAAGTCTTCTTCATGCTGTAAGAAAACAGGAAAAACAGATATCTAATTAAATTTTTCCAAAGACCAAGTACCCTTTCCCCTTAAGTACAGCAATTTCTCTTTCCTGGGGAAGAAAGTATATATATAGCAGCTGGAACCACAAAGTCCACTAAATGCTCTGTCATGAAGAAAATATTAAGATGTTAGTTTCAAAGAAATATAGGTTTCACCTGAGAGTAAACTTAACCCTTAATTTTCCCATGAACAGAAGGCAGGAGAGAAACAGTGGTTAAAGATTAAGAACAGCAATTCTCTTAACCTTTTTTTTCACATGAAAAATAAAGTATCCCTATTTTATTTTTAAAAAATCAACTGAAAAAAGAATTGAAGATTTCTATCAGATATCTAGTCTCTTCTATCAAAAAAAATCATGCTTATTTTCTTCCTTCTTAGTCTCTGAATATACATATTTCTAATATGTCACACAAAAAATAACTTTTCAAGTGCCTTTCACTTGTGGTTATTTTCTTTTCCCTTTCTCTTTACTGCTGAAATTCTTCAATAATTAGCCTATTCACATACCAGCTTACTTCTTTACTGCTCTCCCTTATCTTAAATTCTATTCAAACCTACCTTTGAAAATTTTGTGAACCACTTTACTACGCCAGTCAAACTGGTATCTTAAGTGTCTATTAATACACTTAGTACTATCCTGACTATCTGATCATGCTTTATAGCAGTTAGACTATCCTTCCCTCTCCAATCCATCCAAGTGGCCCCAATGAGGTCCCTATTCTTCCAGAAAGTTATCCCAACCTACTTCTTCTGAAGAACTTTCCCTCCTCTCATTTCATAACAGTCATGACTTTTTATCACTCATCTGATAATCAAACACTGCCTTCTTGTTGTTGTTTAATTCTTTATACCTGTTTCTCTCTTCAATTAAGACAACAAATGGCTTGGGAGCAGAGATAATTTTAGGCTAGTTTACACTGCTTACAACACTTAGTACAGGTTGTCTTAAATCTACTAGTTGACATTTTAGTTAGTAAATTGATTCACTATGGGATGTGCCTACCAAAGCAGATCAAATAAAGAGATGCTGGTTATCCCCTCAAGGAATGAGAAAGAGATATGAGAAGATCATGACCTGCAAAGCAGAAAAAGTACAATGTTTATACTTACATCATTGGCTACCCCTGTATGGATGAGGTCTCGTAGAAACCTCATGACACTACAGTTGGCATCCCGGTGGTCGAGGGTAGTAGAGGCAATGGCCCATTGTAAAATAGGGATGACAACTTGGCTCCTCAGTAAGGTAACAGGGCTACGCTGAATAAACCTGGTATAGAAAGACAGGTTAGCTATAAATGACAGAATTAGGCTGTAAAAGCTGCCAGAGTAAAAAGCAAAACTATGGAGACAGTAAAAAGATCAGTGGTTGCTAAGGGTTGGGGGTGTGGGGGGTAGGGTAATGAAAAGGTGAAGCACACAGGACTTTTAGGGTAGTAAAACTATTCTGCATGATACTGTAATGGTGGATATATGTCATTATGTCATTACACATTTGTCTAAACCCATAGAAATTACACTGCCAAGATAGAACCCTAATGTAACCACTTGTGCAAAGATCATCTCTAGAGATTAGTTTTTCAAGAAACACACCAGGAAAATAGGCTGATAGCCCATCCAACAATTCTCTCACACCAACTCAAAAAAAAAAAAAAAAAAAAGTTTTTCTAACTTGTCCAAAAACTAACAACATTCAAACCCCAGCTCCTCCAGCAATCAATCAACCAAATTACTGACTCCCCCACAAAAAAAAAAACCTAACAAAAGTGTTCATTATTCAATCCTGAGATGAAATAGTCAATACTACTTTACATTTATTAATGATAAAATACATATATTACATGTATACTTCCATATCCTTAATAATGGCTTATTATTTTTTTTTAACATTTTTATGTTCACTAATTGATCTGGTTCAAATTTCTTAGCAAAGGACTAAGAATACAAAGGTTCAGCAATAAAGTCAGTATTATCACTTATTTAAGCAATAAATGGGGTGGCAGGCTAGGGGCAGGGCTGATAAATATAGCACCACTAACTTCTAAGGCATCTTAAAAGCCTAATAACTTTTTATTCTGAGATATGATTATATCTAAAGGATGCTAATCTTCTCAAGAAAAAAGTTGAAGCGTGACATAGTAGCATAAAATGTTAAAACTACACGGGATTCTAGAGACTATTTAGCCAAAAGTTCTTACAAAGTTCATTTTTATTGTCTTGTGTGTGTTCCCTTCCTCACAAAAGGAACTCAGCTACTTCCTCTACCCCCAACCAATTCCTCCTTCTTCATTTATGGGGATATTCTGGTACACGATTTAACTTTGGATTATGAATCATTAATCTACCTACACTCCTTACCTCATTTTAGAGAGAAGGAAACAGTAAAATATTAGCTGACAAAATTAAGCACCAATGGGGATGAGCAATAAAAGAAAGGGCTGCTCTTCAGAAGGACTGACCTGGTGGCTAGCCTGAATAGGTCATCTACAGTGTCCGGGTGATTCTGGAGCCCATTCTGCTGTTCCAAAAGCTGAAAAGTGGGGATGCACAGTGCCTAAAACAAAAGTGATTTTAAAATAAATGCCACAAGACTCAGACCTGCTAAATAACATATACAAAGAGAACAAAGAGGAGGAAGCACAAATAAGAAAAAGACTGCAAAGAGAATCAGATCAAGAAAGAGAAGACATAAATCTAAGTTGACATAAACAGTCTTCACATATGAAGTCCACATTTCAAAAGGTTTGAGGGTACAGATTTTAGCCGATGAAACTGGATAGATGTCATCTCAAAGTTTTAGATGTTTCTAAAAGTGAATACTTGCTTATGTACTAGATATGGTCTGGTCTACTAAGAGAGTAGATGAAGTTTTAATAATGATAATAATGAAATGTCAATTTTAAAAGGAAAGACATCTTGGGAAAAGAAGTATCATGATTTAACTCCCTAATATATTTCCCCCACTGTGAACAGGAGAGGGAGGAAAAAGCAGTATATCAGGAGCCTTTTCCAATGCCTGCTATTTATCCTAAGACTATCCCTGCTAAGTAAACTCATTCACTGGCTATTTCAGGCAAGAACTCAAAATAGAATTGTGCTTGAACCTAGAAAGCCTTTATTTTAAATCCACTTGCCCACCTCCCCACCCTCAAAAAAAAAAAAATCCTATCTCTGGAGAGCATAAATTAGGCAGTAATAGCTGTAATGACCAGCACATTTGCGTGGTCAGTCTCTCTCTCATTCTCCCAAGCAGGCTTGTCCAGAGAACAACTAGCAAATTCAGTTCTACCTCTCTGTTATTAGAAAATTGACACGCATAGGGCAGGTGTAGGAGTGGGGAGCACATAAAGAAGCAACATAATTAAAGACATGGTGAACACACTGCTAGGCCTTTATACCCCACAAGCCCAACACACCCAACACATCTATATTCCCCAAAGAAAACATACCTGGAGCATGTCTAGTAGTCCCTGCCGACAGCCCTCTTCCATGCCATACTCATCCACAAGGATACTGCCAAGGTATAGGAAACAGGAATGCTGATGTACATGGTAAACATTCACCATCTGCCAAGGAAAAACCAATTAGTTCAACTCTTTACCCCTCAAAAAGTGTCAGCTTAGGCAGCTGTCCAGAGGAAGAAATTCAGAGATAAATTGGTCTCTTCTCTTTAAGACAATGTAGTAAAGATTGTTGGCAACATTTTTTGAAACTAGGGCTCAATTCCTCAATAACTTTCAAGTACTCTATTTAGAGTTCTTTCAAGCCTCTGACCTTTTGTATTTCCAAAACAATGCTGTAAGAGAGTTGTATAATATTTCAAGCTGGAAGCCATTAAAGAGTTATTATCCAAAGCTGGCATAATATTTGCAAAACCCTAGCATAGTATACCTAAATTTTCCAACCTAAAAGTTCTTATTTGCATTAGATAACTATTCTTTTTAAATGGACTTAGCAGGGACAAAATATCAAATGCCTTCATCTAAGAGAATGAAAGCATTGTTTAAACTCTGAGTTGTTTCTAAACTCCTCTATTTAATCATTTGAGTAAAAACCAGTGTTTCCAATCAAGATATCTGGATCTGTACAAAGTAAAAATTTCAATGCCTTATAAACATTTAAATTAAATGATTTGTTGAGGATTTTAACCCTACTATCCTTCAAAAGGCCTCTGAACATTCATCTATTTAAAATGCCCTCACAACACATATGTATTGATTTTCTTTTTTTGTATTGATCTTATTATATAAATTCAACTCTGTGAGCTTGTTGGGGGCTGAAGGGTAGAGTAACTGACTCTTATCAGCATATACCATGAAAAGAACATGAGGTGAGAGCTATGAATCTGTTCAGTGTTGTATACTCAAAACTAAATGCTACACTTAATAAATGATGTAAGTTAGGGGTTGACAAACTTTATCCCTAAGTGCCAGATAGTAAAAATTTTAGGCTCTGGCCATACATCTTCTGACTACTCAACTTTGCCATTGTAGCAAAAAGATGGCCGATAAACAATATTTAAATGAATAGGCATGACTATCTCTCAGTAAAACTTTACTTACAAAAACAAGTGTCAGGCCTACTGGCTGTAGTTTACTGACCTCAGATTTACAGGATTTTTGTCACATGTACAACTTCAGAATTTCCTATATAAGATGCTACCGTATGCTACTGGATCAGTCACATAATTAGCAGGAATAAAATAATATAAAAGTTATGGGGGAATCCTCCAATATAAAAGGGATATTAAATCACATTATACTGGGCTTAGAATGTATTGCTCTGAAGGAGACATTTGACCACAGGGGAACACAGCCTAAATATAAGAATACATGCTGTTTGTATTCAGGGTAGAGAAAATGTGGATAATCACTAAAAAATTAAAATTCTGTTAAAATATGTACCTGTACCAACTTTAATCAGATCTACAATTTAAGGAGGAGGCATGGTTCTGTAAGTGCCAACTGACACTGAAATAGCATGACCCTGGCTGAGGGTAAGAACTTTCTTAAGAGTAAGGCATCTGAGGTGCAGAATTTGAGGAGGCACTCACTGTCAGGGTCAGCCTGATAGATGCTCTACCCAGGTGGAGAAGGGTCACTTCAGGTTGGGTAGGTGGGGTCTAACCTGAGGCTCTGCAGTAATTTTCCTCACAGCATGAGTGCATAATTTGAGAAGGTACTTGCTCTGAGTCCTGCAAATAAAGGATTGCCATTTTGCCTCGCCTTTTCAAGTTTGTGCCCAAGGCATCTCACTTGCCTAAATCTAGTTCTGGCCCTGCCGTAAGGTTAACACCAACACAAGTTACTTAGTGAATTAAGTCGCTAGTCATACGCATCTCATATAGAATAGTTTTAGATGTGAATATGATCTCAAAGAACCACGTAAAGTGAGTCACACCATCATGATTACCTAACAATCTTGGTGGCTGAAAGAGTCAAATTTATTTCTTGATAAATAAGAGACTTATGTGAACAACTAACTATGGTTAAGAAAGAGTAAAATCCCTTTGGGCTAGAAATAGCAAAGTTTGACTTGCCACATTTAAAAAAGTAAAATTAATACAAAATGCTTAATGTCAGTATATAAGAGTTGAGAACTGGTCATTCTCTTTTTCTAATTTCACACTGAAATATGTTGCTTTTTGGACTGCCACTATACAGATTACAGGCTATCTGCCTTATAAACAACATTCCGACTATAGGCACTACTTATTTCTTTCAAATAGTTTTTAGTTTGTATTTAATAAATAGAAGTGTTTCATAAGCAGAGTTTTTGTTCTGAAAGTTCCTTTTTCAAATTCTGTACACTTTTGTACATTTTCCCTCTCACTGAGAACTCACCTGTGTGACTAGTGGCTGCAGCAGGGCCGCGGATCCTTTGCCTACACAGCGAACAGCAAAGCGGAGGCATCTGCAACAACGCTCTACAATCCGATTATCAGCCCGGTGTTTATTTAGAGTCTCAGATAAAACTGGCCATATCTGAGATAAAAGTGAAAGAGCACAAGAAAGAAAATAATGAACAACTAAGAAAAGAAACAAACAAAAATACCCACTCCCAAATTGGTAACAATTGATTTGGCTTTTAAATAGTTTTGAAAAAGCTTTCTTTATAGATACACACATGGCCTGATTCTGGTGAGTAAATGTGTGTATATGTGCAGAGGTTCAATATACTGTCCATCACTAAAACACAACTACTTCTTAAGGGAAGCACAGTGACTCTTTAGAAAAGAGTAGCACGTCTAACTTTACAAAACGAAAAGATACACATTTTCCTAAACTCTAGACTTTCTGATTAAGGATGAAAAGAATTAGAATGAGTTTTAGAGGAAGAGGTGCTTAAAGATAGTTCCAAAAAGTTGGAAGATCTTGAACAAAAAGACTAGAGTTAAGGAAATGGCAATATTTGATACCACTGAATACTTAAGGATACTTGGTGTTTCTCTCTTAAAGTCTGAAAAGCACTTCTCAAAACATGCCCTCTGGTCGGCACACTACCCTCAGTTTATATTTAAAAAAAAAAAAAAAAGGCATAAAGGAAGTACATTATCAAAGGAGAAACTAAACTACCATTCTGCCAGTATTGATCAGGTCACCCAGCAACTCTAGAATTCATACTGTTAATCTCTCTCTACTTCTTTGGCCTTTCAATGCACTTCCCCACAGCCTGTTTTCTTAGCAAACCTAAAATCAAAAACATTTATTTGGATGGTTCTGTTCCTCTTTTTTTTTTTTTACACTTTTTTTTTACTGAGTTATAGTCATTTTACAATGTTGTGTCAAATACCAGTGTAGAGCACAATTTTCCAGTTATACATGAACATATATACATATTCATTATCACATTTTTTTTCGTTGTGAGTTACCATAAGATCTTGTGTATATATTTCCCTGTGTTATACAGTATAATCTTGTTTATCTATTCTACATTTTGAAATCAGTCTGTCCCTTCCCATCCCCCACCCCCTTGGCAACCACAAGTTTGTATTCTATGTCTATGAGTTTGTTTCTGTTTTGTTTCTTTTAGATTTCACATATAAGTGACCTCATATGGTATTTTTCTTTCTCTTTCTTGCTTACTTCACTTAGAATGACATTCTCCAGGAACATCCATGTTGCTGCAAACGGCGTTATGTTGTCATTTTTATGGCTGAATAGTATTCCATTGTATAAATATACCACTTCTTCTTTATCCAGTCATCTGTCAATGGACACTTAGGCTGTTTCCATGTCTTGGCTATTGTAAATAGTGCTGCTATGAACATTGGGGTGCGGGTGTCTTTTTGAAGTAGGGTTCCTTCTGGATATATGCCCAGGAGTGGAATTCCTGGGTCATATGGTAAGTCTGTTCCTAGTCTTTTGAGGAATCTCCATACTGTTTTCCACAGTGGCTGAACCAAACTACATTCTCACCAGCAGTGTAGGAGGGTTCCCTTTTCTCCACAGCCTCTCCAGCATTTGTCATTTGTAGATTTTTGAATGATGGCCATTCTGACTGGTGTGAGGTGATACCTCATTGTAGCTTTGATTTGTATTTCTCTGATAATTAGTGATATTGAACATTTTTTCATGTGCCTATTGATCATTTGTATTTCTCCCTTGGAGAATTGCTTGTTTAGGTCTTTTGCCCTTTTCTGGATTGGGTTGTTTGTTTTTTTCTTAAGTTGTATGAGCTGCTTATATATTCTGGAGATCAAGCCTTCATCGGTTTCATTTGCAAAAATTTTCTCCCATTCCATAGGTTTTGGTTTTGTTTTACTTATGGTTTCCTTTGCTGTGTCGAAGCTTGTAAGTTTAACTAGGTCCCATTTGTTTATTCTTGCTTTCATTTCTATTGCTTAGGTAGACTGCCCTAGAAGAACATTTTTGAGATGTATGTCAGATAATGTTTCGCCTATATTTTCTTCTAGGAGGTTTATTGTGTCTTGTCTATGTTTAAGTCTTTGATCCATTTTGAGTTTATTTTTGTGTATGGTGTAAGGGAGTGTTCTAGCTTCATTGCTTTACATGCTGCTGTCCAGTTTTCCCAACACCATTTGCTGAAGAGACTGTCTTTATTCCATTGTATATTCTTGCCTCCTTTGTCGAAGATTAGCTGACCAAAAGTTTGTGGGTTCATTTCTGGGCTCTCTATTCTGTTCCATTGGTCCAGATGTCTGTTTTTGTACCAATATCATGCTGTCTTGATGACTGTAGCTCTGTAGTATTGTCTGAAGTCTGGGAGAGTTATTCCTCCAGCCTTTCTTTTTCTTCAGTAATATTTTGGCAATTCTAGGTCTTTTGTGGTTCCATATAAATTTTATTATGATTTGTTCTAGTTCTGTGAGATATGTCCTGGGTAATCTGATAGGGATTGCATTAAATCTGTAGATTGCCTTGGGCAGTGTGACCATTTTAACAATACTGATTCTTCCAATCCAGGAGCATGGGATATCTTTCCATTTTTTTAAGTCTTCTTTAATTTCCTTAATCAGTGTTTTACAGTTTTCCATGTATAAGTCTTTCACCTTCTTGGTTAGATTTATTCCTACGTATCTTATTACTTTGGGTGCTATTTTAAAGGGGATTGTTTCTTTACTTTCTTTTTCTGTTGATTCATCATTAGTGTAAAGAAATGCAACTAATTTTTGAACGTTAATCTTGTAACCTGCTAACTTGCTGAATTCTTCAATTATTTCTAGTAGTTTTTGTGTGGACCTTTTAGGGTTTTCTAAATATAGTATCATGTCATCTGCATATAGTGACACTTTTACCTCTTCTTTTCCAATTTGGATCCTTTTTATTTCTCTCTCTTGCCTAATTGCTGTGGCTAGGACTTCCAAGACTATGTTGAATAGGAGTGGTGATAGTGAGCAGCCTTGTTTTATCCCACATTTTAGTGGGAAGCTTTTGAGTTTTTCACCATTGAGTATTATGCTGGCTGTAGGTTTGTCATATATAGCTTTTATTATGTTGAGATATGTTCCTTCTATACCCACTCTGGTGAGAGTTTTTATCATAAATTGGTGTTGAATTTTATCAAATGCCTTTTCTGCATCTATTGGGATGATCATGTGTTTTTCGTCCTTACGCTTGCTGATAGGATGTATTACATTGATTGATATGCATATGTTGAACCACCCTTGTGTCCCTGGGATGAACCCCACTTGATCATGATGTATAATCTTTTTTATGTGCTGTTGGATTCTGTTTGCTAATATTTTGGTGAGGATTTTTGCATCTATGTTCATCAGTGATATTGGCCTATAATTCTCTTTTCTTTGCCTGGTTTTGGTATCAGGGTGATGGTGGCTTCATAGAATGAGTTTGGGAGTATTCCCTCCTTTTCAATCTTCTGGAAGAGTTTGAGAAGGACTGGTATGAGTTCTTCTTTCTATGTTTGGTAGAATTCCCTGGTAAAGCCATCTGGTCCTGGGCTTTTATTTGTAGGGAGGTTTTTTATTGCTAGTTTGATTTCATTTCTAGTGATCAGTTTGTTCAAGTGGTCAGTTTCTTCTTGATTCAGTCTTGGTGGACTGTATGTTTCCAAAAATTTGTTCATCTCCTCTAGGTTATCCATTTTGGTTCCATATAGTTTTTCATAATATTCTCATATGATATTCTGTATTTCTATATTATTTGTTGTAATTTCTCCATTTTCCTTTCTTATTTTGCTTATTTGTGCTCTCTCTTTTTTCTTCTTTGTGAGTTTGGCCAGAGGTTTGTCGATTTTATTTACTCTCAAAAAATCAGCTTTTGGTTTGATTGATTTTTTCTATTTTTTTTTAATCTCTATTTTATTTATTTCCTCCCTGATCTTTATTATTTCCTTCTTCTGCTGACTTTTGGGTTTTTTTGCTCTTCTTTTTCTAATTCTTTTAGCTGGTGAGTTAGATTGTTCATTTGGGATTGTTCTTTTTTGAGGAAGGCCTGTATTGCTATAAATCCCTCTTAGCACTGCTTTTGCTGTGTCCCATAAATTTTGTGTGGTTGTGGGTTCTGTTCCTCTTTTAAATGCTATTTAAACCATATCAACAAAATGAATCTTCCTATGAACCAAGAAGACAGTTCCTTCTCACTTTAGTTATCCACAGCTCTGTAAAGAAAAAGGAAGAAAGCCTTATTCCACATGCACCCATTAGCACTTACTTCCTGTATGACTTTTTGGCACGGATGAGTCTGTCCATTTTCCACAATGGGATTGGTGTGTCTGGGGAAAGATAACATCTCAAATTAGTGAAAGAAGACCAATTTCATCAAGGACCCAGAACCCTGATTCCTGCTAGCTTACTTAGTATCATTCTCACCAATTAAAGAAAACCAGATAGTAGTTATTTTTAAGACTCAACATCTTTTCCTCCGATTTCATTCAAACAAACACATAGCACATAGTTTAAATCCTATCAATTTTTTACCATCTTTAAGCCACTTCCACTATAACATGCAAATTTCATCTAACTCTGGGTTTATGGGCTGGTGGGTGTGGAGCATTACAACTGTTCTTTTCATTTGTTTTAATAAACCTTAACATACAGTTTCTTCCAAATTAAAAAAACAAAAACAAAAAAACCATTCAGGTTGTCTGAGTTTACTACAAGAAATCAAGTACTGTTTCATATCTAGCATTAAAAGGCAGAAGCTTTAGGAACTCTGGTCTACCAAAGGTATTTTTCATGGTTCTAGTCTGAACCCAATGATACACAATAGGGGCCTATTTACAATATATCAAATACAACTATTTGCCCAGTTCGAGGATCCACTAATTTGAAGAAGAGGAAGAGGAGGAGGAAGGAAAGGAGGAGGGGGAGGAGGAGGGGGGGGGAGGAGGAGGGGGGGGAGGAGGAAGAGAAGAAGAACCCAACCTCTTTAAAGGAAAAAAATTATTTAATTTTAAAAAGCTCAACAGCAACTCAATAAAAATCTAATTTTCTTTGAATCAGGGTATTTTTACCTTTTGCTGATTTCCTTTCATTTACTGTGAAATAGGGTTATTGTTAATAGGCTAAAAGAATGGCATGTAACAGGACTCTCCTAATTACATAAGGAAAACATTGCACCAATTCAAAAAAAGATACTTATAGACAAGAATAAGCTAAAATGCCTGTTTTAACTTCTTCCATATGTTTTTTACACAACTATGACTCTGATATTCCAGTTATACCTGTAAGAGTCTCACATTTATAAATTATGTAATCCAGAAAGGATCACTCTTTGAATAAAGTCATTCTAATACTTTTTTAATCATTAGGCTCCTCTTGACTTTAAAGAAAGTTTGATTTCACCTGGTCACTGAATAGGCTTCATTATTATTTCTGATACCCATACATGATACAGCAATGATTCTGAAAGTGTGGTCCTTGAAATAATAAACAGCAGCATTCTGGGAACTTACTAGAAATGTAAATATTTGGGTCCTACTCAAGACCCAATCCATCAGACACTCTGAGGATGGGACCCAGCAATCTGTGGTAAGTATTACAGACGACTCTGATGCATGTTAAAAGATTGAGAATCACTATCTAGAGACCAAAAGAATTAATTACATTTTAAAGGGTCTTTTGACAAAAAATAAATTCTTATAATTTGCCTATGCAAATTGTAATGGGCCTAAATTAGTCTCCCAACAGAGGGAGCCTATAGGAGTTACTTGGAAGTTGCAGGAAAAAAATACTTCCTTACTTCAACACATAACGGTCTCATTTGAGATTTCAACCCAGGTCAGGAATCTGGCATCTCCTTTCTTACCTAAATATTACTGCAAGGCGATCTAAGAACACAGTGGGATCTGAGGATATGCCATTGCTGGGCTCCTGAGACAACAGCTGGAGAGAGAGAGAGAGAGAGAGAGAGAGAGAGAGAGAGAGAGAGAGAGAGAGAGAGAGAGAGAGAGAGAGAGAGAGAGAGGGAGAGACTGAGATTAACATCTAGTCATTAAACATACAAACTTATAGCAAACAGTGCAACACACACCCTTGTATATCAACCTGTCTCAATCTATGTTTATTTCCTTATAATACATTCTGAAAGTTATTCAAAATGGTAAAAACTTTAAAATTCATATTATCAAATTACTTTCCTCGATTTTACTGCATCCTAGCTAAGACTGCATAAACCTTTTTACTATATGATTCTTGTGGAGTAGAAAACAATACCACAATTTTTTCCATTTACTTTTATAATAATTAGGATATTATAGACATTATAGATTATATGTATTATATAATAGATTATATTTAATTATACTTTTATAATATAAAGCTATAATAATTTTGAAGCTTTATTAAGAGATAAGGCAAGTTGTCTCTTATTATTCTCTCCTAAAATTTCTTAGATATTATACCAGCATATCACTAGAGATAAACTTTAGAATCATTTTGTCACGTTTCCCTACAAATCCCATTGGTATGTTCATTGTTAATACACCATAAATGTAATTTAAGAAAAGCTGACATTTTTACAATACTCTTTAAGGAAACTTCGTAGGTTATGGTCTTGGTTGCTAACTTGAATGGTGTTTTTCCCATTATAACTTCTAAATGGTATTACTGATACAGTTAAAATTATTTATTTTAGGATATTTATTCCATGTATATAGCAACTTTGATAAACTTACTAATTTTAATAACTTTTCAGTTCATTCTTTTGGCTTTTCTAGGTAAATAAGACCATCTGCAAGTAAATAATTTTGGTTTTTCCCTTATAACACGTGAACATCTTATGTTTGTTTCACCCCTTACTTAACTGGACTCACCTTTTTCAATGCCAAAACCTGAACAGAACAGAGTTCACTAAGACATTCAGTAATCTTATCCAAAGGTAATCTGGCTAGGACAAGTGCTGTTCCTAAAAGTCAAGGGAAGATACAGATGAAGAAAATAAAAGCTGAATTGAGGTAATTCATTGGTCTACATCATACACAGAAAAGGCTAACTGGCTCCATTCTTTTAAAAAGATCAGAACTGCTTTTTAAATTACAATATTTTGTTATTTATGGTTGGTTTTTCTTTATTTGGCTTAGAACACCATATTGACTTTCACAAGGACGTTTACAACTTAAGTTATTATTTCTCCTAGCAGCCTATTGGTTTAAAGATGTTTAAATACATCTCTTCACTTACAATTCTTCAAAGACTTTAAAAATCTCCTTCACAAAGCCAATGACAAAGCTATTTTTATATAGCATAGTATAATGATTCTCAAACTTCCCAGAGATCCAGTGGGTCAAGAGTAGCTTTCATTTTTGATAAGCACTGTAGGAGTTCTTGTCATCAGAGAAGTTTGAGAAATAGGGACATAATATCTTTTTGGAAGAATGAGCTGAAATTAGAGATTTAACTAGTTCTATCATAACAGACTCTAAGAGCTGGGTAAGACATTCTCTCAGGGCATCAGTTTCATTATCTGTAAAAATGAGTGCTTTAAACAGAAAAATAATAGTTAATTTAAGTTTGACTTTCTTTCATTTTTAAATAGTTGCAAAAATCTTCCCTCTCCCTTTTTCCTCCAAATAACATCTTTACTTGGAGCTCCAATAAAGTACGTTAAAAAAGAAAAAGGAGGTAATTACCTTAAAGCGGGGATAGAAGGGCCAGACCCTCCCCACTCAGCCTCCCTCCTCTCACAATCTCCACCAAATGCAGAACCATCTCCCTTACATCCAAAGGATTACATATTATACTAGGTCCCTTCTAGGTCAAAAATTCCTTGACTATGATTTTTCTCATCTCCTGGTATTTTATTCAACAGAACAGTAATCAATCCATAAATCTTCAAATCTGAATAAAAAACAGTGATTCTTCCTGACAGTCTACAAACCATAGATGAGTTAGACTTTTATTTAAAAGTAGGGGGAAAATCTAACAAACGTAATTTTTCCTTTTAATTCATTCCTACTGAAAAGAACGTTACTAAAAAAGTTTTCTATATCTAGAAGATACCACTGATATAACTGTGATGCTGCATTATATGACAAGTTATGTCACTTGAGCATTAAGGTAAAATTTGACTGGAAAATGACAAGATGGCAGCAATAACTACTAGTAGTGATTAAGAAGAATGTTTGACACTGATTTAATGCCTCTTATCTATGCCTATGAAGAGAAATAACAAAAACCCATGCTTCAAAAAGAAAATCTGTCTTGAAAATGCATAGTTACATAGGCTGGTAGGGAACCTGATCACAGAAGTGAGAAAGAACAATCAGTTCACACACAGTAGTCATTCATTTTCTTCAAGGCTGTTTGCCACTCACTGAGGCTTAAAAGACACCACACAGGTTGTATTACTCCATCTTTTATTTGATATACTCCAATCCAGTCTAAACTACCAGCTATAAGGATTTCACTACCTCACAGGACATCTCAAGCTGCTTTCAGAAAGTATGGTTGGAAAGCATCTTCTTTTTAGGAGCCAGTAAACTGTCAACAATCAATTACTCATAAAATAAATCGGTTCCCTCTTTTAGAAGATAATCTTTCAAATATTTAAAAATAGCCACCATGTTAAAGTTTCCTCAAAGTATTTCCCACTAGAATTAATCTCTCTAATTATTCTATTATTCTGAGCTTCATCACCATTCTGGCTGTTAGCCTCTGGATAGGCAATCATTCAGTGTAAACTGATCAGTAATGGTTAAGGACTACTAAGCAATCTAGACCCTTGACTTCCAGTTACAGGACTGGATCCAGCTACACTACCTTTAAGTTTCCATTTACCTCTTTGGTATAACAATGCTTATCTGGTCTCCCTTTTTATTCTTCCCAAAACTCAAAAAGGAACTATGTTTAGTTTCAATGTGTTGTCTCCACCGAAAATCTAGGTTTGTGCTATGAATACTGTAAGTACTTTGAATTAGTTATATAGCCTTAAAATATTCTAAGAATGCATGTACACATAATCAACACCCTCCTCTCTGCATGGAAAAGCTACCTTCTCCATCACGAAGTAAACTGCAACTGAAAAACTGGGATATGACTGCTATAAGATAACCCGAGAGGTAGCTTAGAGACTGTTCCTCCTTAACAGCTTAAGTAAATACCTTTTAGCAAGCCCACTGCAGCTTCTGGAGACAACATAAAGGAGTCAAGGGAACGGGCAATCTCCAGGAGTCCATTAAAGTGCTGAGCCATGTGGTCTCGGCAGACAGAGCAAATGTTATGAATGGCTTTGGCTGCAGCAGAAGCCAGAGGTTTTTCACACAGGCCTTTCATCAAATAGCCCAACACAGGATCTAGGGAGAAAAGCCATTCATAAAGATTACATATTTGAAACTCAAGGAAAACTTGTACTTTGTTAGAACTGAGGTTCACATTCCCATTTTAAGCAAAAGAACCATCTTTTAAAAAATGAAATGTGTTTAAACTCCATGTATAACACATAAAAATGGAGCTGATCTCACTGACAAATAGTGTCAGTGAGGCCTGAGTCTTATCTATTCATCTTCCATTTCTTTCCACGTGGAAGTCAGCTGTTGCTTGTTGCTAGGGCTTCACAGAACACAGTTTGAAAACCACTGACCCAGTCTGAAGTCACTGTGGATATGACCATCCAAGAATTAAGAATACATTTATATAAGAAAAAAGGTAAAACTCAGGGAGTTACTATTATACTCAGAGATGAATCACTCTGTAAAAACAGCCTAATATCAGGACAATGACAGTTCTATTAAGCTAACACTTTTTTTTTTAAGCTAACACTTTTGTAGTTGCTTCTTTGTAATTACAAAAGGCCCAAAAACCACACAGATGGATTTTTAGCACTTGTGGAAGAATTTATTATGTTTTACTTTTTACCAAATGTAAGTGTTCCAAGAAAACTGATTATAAAGGCAAATTGCTATAAAGCAAATCCTAGCTATACTTTACCTTGCTCTATAAAAATCAGAATGTTTTTCTATAGAAAAACCCTAAAGAAAGTCATACATGTTTAAAGAGTACTTTAAGAGTACTCTAGAGTAAATTCATACCAAACCATATAAGAAATAATCTCTGAAAGCCCATTTAAAAGTTATTTCCATTTCTAGTCTAATGACCAAAATAATGCACCAACCCAGCATGAACCCCCTGCTCCCCTCCACACACACACACAAAAAGCCTGTTTAACAAGGGAATCAGAAGAACTAGAATCTAGCAACTCTAATACTGTAGGTTTCAGTGATTCTCAAATTGAGGATTTATGGTTTTGACTATTCTAGAGTAAGCACGAACATGCAGCAATTTGTCTTCTAGCTGAGACACAAGTTTGAATGAGATACTGCAAGGTGGTACTGAATGATATGTCTTAATAGATAAACCCACTTTGTTTCGTTGTGGAAAAAATTGTTCAGGAAAGAAAGCCACATGTTGAAGTACATAATGGAAGTGAAGAAACTTAAGAATTAGAAAATAGGTATTTTGAAAAAAATTTAAATGGTATGTTAAACTTGAAAATGGCTCATCTATGATGTAAGCATATCTATCATATGCTCTATATACAGAAAATAGGAACACACAGTTCAATCAATAAAAAAGATCATGTATAAAATAAAAGCAAGTCAAAAGATGGTATTAAGATAAGCATAGCACATCAAAATGATATTCACAAATATGGAGATTCTTAAAATTTCCAGAATATACAGTACTCTTAAATATCAATGGGGCTTAATATATATCAACCTGGATAAATTAGTGTCTCTGATTTTAGCTGTCTTAACTGCAAAATGAGGGGGTTAAATTATAGAAATTATTTCTAACTTCATTTTCAATCATAAAGTTATTTTATATGATCTTTACTTATTTTTTCAAGTCAGTAAGGGCAGCCAGAGGTTATATAACTCAACATTCTTCATTTTAATTTGTATTTAGTTTCAAATAATTCCTAGTTTTTAAATGAAGCGTATATTTAACACTGAAAACCCCCCTCCTTTGCTTTAGCCTATAAGCAGCTTCTAGGTTAGAACTACAGGAGAGTCTGATTTACTCAAGCATATGCCAAAACCTAACAAAGACAGAAATATTCATGCTGAAGCTGAGCACTAGCAGCAAACTATTTCCCTATCTAGAGATCTAATCTTTCAAAGGTCCTTTCTCCAAAGTCTGATCAGATTATAAAATGTTTTATCAACTAAGCAGTAACTCATAACATTTACTCTCAGTGTCTCAAAACATTCTATCAATAAAAGAGAAAGTAGGAAAACAACAGCAAAAGTTGAGAGAGAGGAAGAAGGAAATCAGAAAAATCAGAAGCAGCATCTGCAGAGGGGAGTGTTCACACATACCAAGGAACTGAGGATTTCGATCAACCACTTCGCTCATCTCTCCAACCAATTCAATGCTGGTGTATCGCACAGCTGTATGTACGGTCTCTGGGAGACGGACAACACCTTCTAGGACCTCCACAAGTGTTGGATTGTTCTCCCTGAGTTTAGAAGGCAAGTACTCACAATTACTAACTTCAGAGGTTAGCTTTTGGCCAAATAACAGGCTGCAATGACATAAATCATTGCTAAAGGGTTTCCTTCTAAATAAATAATTATTTGGATAAAAGTGCTTAACACTTGATATGGAAGTTTTAAAAATCCTCAAAAGGGCGGAAAAGACAGAAATGGAAGATATTGTTTTGGTTGAGAAGCATACTGCTCCTTAATCTTCTAAATGCCAGTGAGGTGTCGAAAGACACATTGTGCTATCAAAAAATAAGGTTCTTCAAACTGGAGAGGCAGGCATTTACTATGGATGAATGTCTTCTTTTAAAGAATCCATTTTATTTATTCCTATATCTGCAGCACCTAGAACAGTGCCTGGCACATAGTGGGCACTCAATAAATACTGCTAAATGAATGAATAATTCTCAAAGACCACTTGTTATTAGTTGTTATTCTCTAAAAGATTTCTTATAGCCGGATAGTGGAACCATTAAGAACAAGTAAGAATGGATGGGCCAGCTCACTAACTAAAACAAGAACACAAACTGCAGGAATAGGTAAAGTGCCCTAACTTGGGACATGAGGGAAAATTAAAATTATCCAAATAACTCCATGAAATTTCCACAGCTCCACGAACTTACTTTTCCCTCTCCCCCTCTCTCTTTCACTCCCCAAGAATATTGGCTGAAATTCTCTAAGCAGAGTGGAGGATGCCCCTAAAATGGCAGAACATAATCCAGAAATGAAAGATGTTTAAAATGTAAATAAATCCTGGATTAGCACAAGAGCACTCCCTGCTGATAAGCTAAGTCTATCAAGTCCTTTAAACACTAAAAACTGTTAATAATGAAGTTGGCTTGAAAATGTGGAAAACAAAAAACAAAATAAAATCTTCTCTCATTTCTACTTTGTTTCCTGAGGGCACTAAAGTAATTATTGAGACTCTCTACCCATCCTTTCTCATGTCAACACGTATCAGTTACATTACTAGTGACTGTAATATCTTCAGACTGTTAAGGAAGGTTCCAAAAGACACCAAAATGGATTTAAGAACAATGCAGTATGTATGTAATTCAGGACCAGAACTTCTTAATAGAGAAACACAAATCTACTCTAACCCCTTAAATATTAACTGGATTTAGTCAATACATGACTTCACTGACTAGACTCTGAAAATCAGCTAAGAAGTAAGCATTATATGTTTTATAAATGCATGCCTTCACCATCTCTCCAACCAAGGCCCTGGATAGAGAGCTCAACTGTAGGTATCTGATTACTATACAGGAAAACTTGTCAGATATTAGCATCAATTTATAAACTCACAGCACAAAATAAATTCTGTTTTTAGGGATTCATGTTGAAACCATAAATAGAATTTCCAGTGTCAATAACAAAAATAATAATTGCCCTTTAGAGCTTGCTATTCTTTTACATGAAATGATGTCTATGCCTTGCCTCTCTGAAACTCACAAATGATTCTCTAAGACAGCAAAAAAGGAGAATATAATTTAATATTTGCAAGGATAACTTACCCAAGGTCACAAAAGCAAGGGAGAGTCAAATAGTGCCTATTCAGTTGCTTTTAACCAAGTGCCAACAATTTAACAGTCTAACAAATTTTTGATTATACCAACTTTCACAAGGAAGCCTCGGTTGAAAAAATAAATTGGCATTCTTTTCCTAGCATCAAGAACAAAATAATTTTAATTCTAGGAAATGTGGTTAAAACACAGACATCAGCAATGCATGCTACTCCGGACTAGACTGTAGAAGTCAGAAGACTAGACAGCATTATAGAAGTAAGAAGTTCTAAGAGTTTCCAAACATATACCATATGAGAAAAATGGTGTAATTTTCCTTTCTCTGATATTAAGAGTTCCCAGCAAAAGACTTATTAGACACTCACGGATCAACACTCTTTGCTATAGCAGCCATGATAAAGAGAACCGCTTCTGTCACCTCCCAGGGTGGGTTGCCTTCTTTCAGAGTAGAATATAACTAGAGAAGAAGAGGTGGATTATGGATCCATTAAAAGGAAAACAGAATAGAATTCCAAAACAAACAAAACAAAAAATCCTGTTAGTTAAAATAAATCCAGCCCCTTGTTTGTAAATTTAATTAGTTACCCCTCAGAGCCAGGGGAGAATATTCTCATTTTTCAAATTTCACTAAATCTAAGTAACACTAGTTTAATATTTGAAATAAACTCATTTGGTCCCCAAGAGTATATCAAGATTATCATCTACCCCACAAAATGAGTATTATGGAAAAAAACAAAACATACTACATGAGTGTCTTTTCCTGGTCCTGATAATAACTGATAAATAAACACTAAAAATTGAGATACAATGTAAAACCTTTACATATGCACTGGCTTTACATTTCTATTATTTCCACTACTTGTCCACATCAACACCAGCAGTACAGATTAAATTCCTTAAAAAATGGCTGAAGAAGCTGTTTTGAAGCGCCCATCACAATACCATATCCAAGCAAAGGAAAAGAAAAAAAAGAAGACTAAGCAGAATACTCAGAGAAGTCCTGAAATTTCCCAGGGCACATCCATCAGTGGAATGTGACTGGGTATTAGTCTAAATAAGACTTCTGCAGTCAAATAACAGACAATGCTGAGTAAGATAAAATTAAGTAATTCTCTTGCTGTAAAGGACTTCACAGAGCCTTTAATACACTATTTAAGTCATTTTGCAATTTTAATTGACATAATTATTATTTATTTTATTTTTTTGGCAAAGAACATCTCATGAGACTAGTGTTCCACAGAACACCTCTTAGACAACACTGATAATTGATGTAAATTTGTAAACTGAGGTCTGGAGAAGAACAAGAAGTAGCTTGTTCAAGGCCACAGAGCCAGTGAGAGAACTGAAATCTGAGCACAAGTCATCTGCCTGTGATCTGGAGCTCTCACTGAATTTGCTTTCTCAGAATCTCCAACCCTTTGTAGTCAGGTCAACTAACATACTTTACTTAATATAAAAAAAAAAAGTTATAATTTTATTAACACTTTCTAGATCAGATGATGCCCCCAAATACACAAAATGACTGGGTACTCCCCCCAAAATTAGGTTAGTTCAGTACAGCTGACAAAGCATCAAAACTAATATTTCAGGGCTCCAAGCATGATCCAGCAACATGAAAACCACCTGAAATTATGCTAATGTTAAGTGACGTGGAATGGTGATGACTGCAACCTTATGACGTAAAATGTTACTCACTGATTGTCAGGAAAACCACAGGACTATGATTCTTCTACTCTAGTATAGTCACCTCTGGGATGAAACTGCACAGGAATATAACCATAAGTGTGGACAAAGGAAATGCCAAATAACTAAGAGTTGCCAGGAGTTAATACATAATTATTAAAGCAAAAAAATTTGCCTATTTTCCTGGCTAGTTCCAAATTCCCTCCAAGTATTCTGGGGGCTTTAACGTTTATCTATGATCTTCCATTCCACCTGAACAAATGCAACAGCTCTCACTAGGAAGAGTAATAGGGTAAACTATGATTGAACCATTCACAGACTGCAATTGGCTTCTAAGATACTAAATAAACATAGCTACTATATGCCAGGCAGTGTGCTAGGCAACTGCGTATCTATCGTCCCATTTAGCATCAAAATTGAAGAAAAAGATGGAACTTTTACAGAAGAAACAGAAGTGAACACAATTAAAGTGATCAGTGAAACTGGTAAGAAGCTCCAAATGGGCTTACCTGAGCAAAACACTCCATAGATCCAATCAAGAAAATCAAGTCTTTCACCAGGTCTGATACCCTCATACGAAACTCCCCAAAATCATCAGTTTCCTCAGGAACCCCCTCCTAAAATTTCAAATCAGATAACATTTGTTTTAAACTCACTAAGGGTTTCACTGACTTAAATCAAGAATAAAAAAGCCATTAAGAAGTCCAGTCCCAATGAACAAAAGATAAATTGCCTAAATCGCAAGGACATTTTACTACAGAAGGTATCCCAAACTTTTAGATATGTCAATACAATCCCATCCTCTCTATCTTTACTATAAGAAACACTTCTTTTTTTGCCTTTTCAAGCTACACCTTGCCCTGTTGGAAAAATCTGGAGTGGTGGGATGGGAAGTGACCTACAAGAGGTGGTAATTTAAGAGTTTATCTAGATAAGATCTAGCTTTTTATTACTGAATAATCCTCTGAAGCTTTATGGTTTGAGATTTACCAAAATCAATCATTATCACAATAACTAGACACAAAACAGAATTTTAAACTTTAAAAAGAATTTTATATAGTTGGACAGATATATATAGTAAGACAGGTATAATGAAATATTAATGGTACAATTTAGGCAGTAGATATACAGATATTCACTATAGAGTTATTTCGCCTTTGCTGTATATTTGAAATTTTTCATTAAAAAAATACAGAGATCATTTACATTTCATGTTTCCTAAATTTTTCTTATTTCAACATACTCCTGCGAGTAAACTAAGGCTTATCAATTGTGAGACGGTTAAAGGCATGTATAAGAATCTTGGGCCATGAGTATTTGGGAAAAGCCCTTGGTATTACTGAGAATCACTGATCTCATTCAATCTCCTTGCTTTAAGATGGAAACATTAAAGTCAAGGAATGAGGAGGAAAAAATGGCTGTCTCAGATAAGATAATGAATTATAAAGCACTAAGGACCTACAAGCATAAGGAATTAACTGCAAGAGAAATGGTGCCATGGAACTAGCAAAGGGAAGAAAGGGATCAAGCAAGCAGAGCCATTTAAACCAGAGCAGACCTGCTTTTGTTTACATATCAGGCTTCCAAGTAAGATGTAGTTGAAGATAGGATTCCTCGGTTAAAAAAAAAAAAGTATTGAAACCCACAGAACCAAATCATCACTAAGGTTCTGTGGAAATACAAAATGCTATGATTCATATAACATTAACATTAAAATGAAGAAAATAGACAGTATTCATGTTGGGTAAGCAATCGAAAACAGACAAACAAACAAACACTCCAGGTGCTAAGATGAAGGACAGGGATGTTCAAGCAACCAACCAAAAGGATTAAATAAATGCTATAAAATTTGAAGAGACTAAGCAAAGAACAAGGTTGAAGAGTTTTCTAATGGACTACTTCATAATATTTCTAGTATATTTTCTTATAAGCAAATAGAGTATTTCTACATTTTCCGTTAAATCATAAAATGAGTATAAATAATGTAAAGAAAAATATGCATGTGGTGTGGGAGGAGTCATGTTATTCTCCACATCCTCACGCAAATATTTCACTTTTGTGTTAGTTTTAATCCATCCATATATTCTATACTATTAAAAATACAGAGTATAAAATTTAACATTTTTTTATTTAGCATACCAACTATTGCTATTTCAAGTCATTATTTCTAACTGCTAAATTATAGGTGCATCAAGTTGTTGCATCATAATTTATGTAATTCTTCTAATACTGTTGCACACGGGTTCACCGTTTTTTACTTTTATAGCTAATGCTTTGTACATAAAATAGCTATTTTTTTCTTCTGCATAATTATTTAAGGTGAATTCCCAGAATAATTACTGGCTCAGCAGGACTGATTTCTATGTACACAGGTCTGGTGTTCTTCATTATACTGGTATTGACTTCTTCAGTGTAAGCTATACAGCGACAGAAAATCTGCAGATTCCATTAAGCTTTATTGTCTTTTCAGTTCCTTTTCAAATTAGCACTGAAAAGAGAAGGAAATTAAGATTTGAGATTAAGTAGAGAAGAAAACTTACATGATCTGGTTCCAGCTGGCAGTGTCGAGCCAAGGCATGAAGAAGCCTTTGAATATAAGCTTTGAAGATGCCATGAATAACTTCATCGTTAGTTTTGTACAAATGCTCCCCTAGTCGGTACCAAAAGTTAAAGGAAATTTCTACTACCTATTAAATTAAAAGAGAAAAGATGGTTTATTTGAATCAGAAAAGGAATGGAGTAAGAAGACAGTTTTATTATTACTAAGGCCATATAGGAAAGATATACTTTTAAATATGAGCGGAACTAGTTAAGAAATCACCTTTTCTCCAGATTTATTATTATCCTCCCAAATTATATTCCTGTCTTAAGTCCAAAACTCTATTTAGGATGACAGGCTTTACATTCCCTGTTTAGCCCTGAGGTAACTTCTCCAACAGTATACTGGATTTTAAATTGAGAGAAACAGATACAGAAATGGAAGTCCCTTTAAAAGTATTTCTTTCCAAATTCTGAAATTATTCAATTTTATTTCTGAGTTTAGAACACTTTTTACCAGACAAGCCATCTGCAAATACCTGAACATACCACAGCCTATCTTATATACGGCACTAAAGGAGTGATAATTATTAGGTGGTATTATATTTCCTACCAAAAATGTTTTGAGTTTCAACAAAATCTAGATCTCCATGAGATTATGTCAAACAAACATTATATTTTATGTGATCATAGAAAAAGGACTGAGAATCACAGGGCTACTGTACCCCTTCCTGAGAGGGGCCCTATCATCCTTTTCCCATCAAGAATCCAAAATAGAGCTATTTAAATAAAGCTAACCCAGCTTGAAAATTCTTTCTCACTTCTTATACTATTAAGGGGAGGTAAAATTTCTTGAATAAATGGGGATATTTAAAAAATAATCTAGCAAACTTAAAAGAGGCATTGTGCCTTAGAGATTCTGGAATGAAGAAGACTCTTTAAATCCTTTCAATCTCATTCTCATTCCCATCTATAATTTGGAGAAAAATTTTGGATGTTGAAGACTTGTGGAGGTATAGTTAATATATATATGTATATATATATATATATTTTTTAAGCTATAAGCTCTAAAGAATAACTGAAGCTAGAGAGGGGCCTCAGTAGAAAAGTAATTGGCTTTCTTTCTATAACAGGTGCCTTGAGGTTCCTATACCAGTCAGCCCAGTTAACCAGGTAAGAAAATAGAAAAGAATTCTAAGCAGAAGTCTAAATATAATTTTTTTAAAAATTCAATACAGAGGAAATTCCCACATTACCTTAAATAAAAATAAAACTATAATTTCCCACAAATAAAAAGATGGACAGGAGACAATGGAATATAGATAATGTGCAATATTCAGCTGGAAAATAATGACTTTAGCACAGTATAAAATACTACCTCATATTGAGGATGTCCTGCACAGATAAGAAGCAGTTCCAGAGTTCGTAGGTCCCCAAGGCCTTGGCCTGGAGTACAAACAATTTTTTCAAGAAAAGTTTCACATAGTTCAGTGAAAATACGGCAGTAATTCAGAACTCTGTAGATGAAAGAGAAACGAGAGTACCAAGTCAGAAATTTGGATGTTATGTGTACATACTCACAGACACAGTTAATCAAATAAATAAAAGTATCCTCAGCCTAAGAGACACAGTGATTATCTGCTATACTGTATCACAATCTCTGTAACAGCAACCTTTCCTTAAATCATATACTTTTAAACATATAAGTAAATGACTCCTCTGTCAGTTCAATTCTCAATTACTAAAACATTTGAATAAAATTCCCTTCAAATCACACCTGATACTTCAAAGTTCATCTGTAATTTTTAAGAGACTAACTTTTTTCTTTGGGGGGGAGGTAATTAGGTTTATTTATGTATTTTAAAATTATTATTTTTTTTTTTTAGTGCAGATACTGGGGATTGAACCCAGGACTTTGTGCATGCTAAGCATGTACTCTACCACTAAGCTATACCCTCCCCCAAGAGCCTTACCTTTTGTATTGTGAAAAATTACTATTCTCCATCATCACCTCTCCCTCTGCATCCAATGTGCCACTCTAGGTCAGATGAGAATAGCAAAGCATCTTGAGGATGCAGTGTATATATTTACAGAGTCACGAAGAATCACAAAGGAGAGATGAGTAATAAAAGGTGACTTAACACCAGACTATATGTGAATCCAGGGCTACTGCCTTTAATAATTACTCACTTGTCTAAGTCTTCACGTGCCACAGCCATATGATAGGCAGTCTCCAATGTAAGAACTCCTTGAAAAAGTTGCATGGCTAATGGCAAGTTGGTTTCCACATTCTCAATGGCATAGAGAGCTGAGCACACACAGTCTGAAGCAGCTTCATGTAAGTTGGATGAGGTCTTATCCTGTTGCTGAGAGATAGCAGGAATAGGGAAGACGTATGATCATTAAGCTATAATCCAAGTAAGAGGAATGCAATTATAGTCTGTTTCTGAATATGTACTTTAAATGCATAACAACCTGATAGTCATGGCCTTCAATGAGACAATATCCATCATCTTCCTAGTCCTATTTCTGACAATTTCCCTATACATCAAGCACGTCAGCCTTTTGTACCTCAATCATGGTCACACGACTTCTAAAATCTATGTTTTCTTCCATACTAGTCCCACCAAATAGAATACCATGTGCTCCCTGCCCTATTCAGTCTGTGAAAATCTTCTCTATCTTTTTCTGATATTCTACTATCTAAAATGAAAGGCTCCAACAAGTATAAAGGACCCATACCTAACACATCATCATGATATTTCAGAATACCAAGGTTAAACAGAGGTTCTTAAAGCTTCTGGGGAGGAGAGGAGAAAGTAACTTTGAAAGGAGCAAAAATCAGTTCATCCATCTTCTCATTAGCAATGATGCATGTCAGTATACAAGAAAGCAAGGCCTTGGAAATTTGAAGGAAAATATTGAATCTAGAGCTTTATACTTAGCTAAACCATCACTCAAGAATGAAATAAAAAAATTTCTCCAGAATGCATGCAAAAACTCAGTATTTATTTCCCACATGTCCTTCTGAGGAAGGTATTTGAGAAGGTTCCAAAAAAGAGTTAATCTAATCCAGAAGCACAGTAAAAAAGCAGCCCCAGGATGACAGCTGGGGAGCAGATCAAAAGAGCAAGTGATAATAAATTAGAAGGTTCAAGGAGGGAGGCCTCCAGGGTTTCTACTTAGGAGAGTACGGTTGAGAGGTTGGATAAATTTAGTGCAGGTATACTGATCTTTTGTGAATAATAAAAAAGGACATTTAGAATCTTCAGGGTGGAAACAGCTATAAAAGCAGGGCTGGGAAAACACAAAGACACAAATTATTCATTAGATCATTCTTAGATTGATTGGCGGTAAATTCAAAAATATTCATTTTATCACTGTTTTAAAAGTTAAATAAATGTTCAAATTTATTCTTTTCTATATATCAAGTATTTTTTAAAAAAAATACTTAAAAAAACTATAGGGAAAAAAGCTATATAATGTCATGGTCAAGGCATAAAGCAAACTAAAATATAGCATGATTTCAAACCACTGTATGAATGTATGAACAGTAATATATTTGACCCTGATTCCAGAAACACTCTTAAGTGGCAGAGGACTGGTCCTGACACTGGATCAGTACAGAAGATAATATAATCCTGGTACATTAGCTTGTTCCTTGCCCCAATCTCAGTTCCCAGAAGTCACCACTGTTTTAAGTTTGAAGTGTATCGTAGACTGTGCTCCATTCATATTTAATATTTATAAACTTTCAACAAAAGTGAGACTTAAATTTTTTAATACTGACTATTCTTCACACAACTTGGTAAAATGAGAATCAAAATTACCATTATCGAGGTACAGCATCAGTAGACATGGAGACAAAGACAATGACTAGCAAAACAACTATTAACATCCTAACTTTCCTCAGTTTTATCTTCTGAGGCAAAAATGATAGCAGAAATACACTAACAGTACAATGCCAAAAATGTCTCCTTGAAGGATGTGCTTTCCATTTCTTTCTTTCATTCACAGTCATATCAACCTAGTGTCATGCTACCATCTTCTAAATAATAGTGCACCAGCGTAAAACCAGTATACACAGAGTTTCCATACTAATACGTCCTCATGGAAGGAAAACCACCAGGGAGAAAGAGACGAAGTCACTCCCACTTCCAAAGACCTATTTAATATTCCTGCTTGAGATAGTGCTTTCTTATTCTAAAAACTTGTCTTATTCCACGTACTCATACGCCCCTATCTAACAAGACACAGGAATGTAGTACTAGGCACTATGACTTTTAAAGTTTAAGAAAGAAGTGCACAAGTATATAAAAAGACATTACCTCTTATTCTATTAATCTAAAAACCTGAACTCCAATGTATACATTCCTATACATACCATGTTTAAGCAAATTATCTCAACTACAAAGATAATATTCTGATCTAAAATTGTCTCAAAGACCCAATAACCATTATTAGAAATATACAACTTAATATTTTTAAAATAAGGAAACAGAGACCAATGGCTTTTTGTTACTTGAATTTTAGCATGTAAATCATGGATCTATATAATAAAGGCTGCTTTCCTCTTAAACCTAACTACATTCTACTCTGAATATTAAAACTAATACCTTAATTTGGTACTTGGCAACAAGAAGGGGACAGTGCTGCTTTCTTACCATACACCTTCCATTCACTCTGCAAAGATCTGAAAACACTCATATCCCAGAAGGGCAGTTATTGTAAGTGACTATGTGGCAGAAATAAAAGCCACTTCATAACCAAAGTCATTACTTACCAAAACCTCAAAAAGGAGCGCAAGTAACTTATTGTTAGCCATGAAGTTACTGTCTAAAACTCCTAAGTTAAACCAACTTCCCAAACAGCGGAAGACCTTCATAAGCATTTTCTCATCTGTTCCTGCTTTTTCTACACAAGTCATCTGCAAAGAAAAAGTTACAACAAACAATGTCAATCTTTATATTTAAACCATTATTATCATCACTTTACAGATGTAATAATGAGAAGGATAATAATAACACCTAACTGTTAAAAGTGCTTTTTAAGTGCCAGACACCGTTTGAACACTCTTAATTCATTTAATCCCCATGAAAACTCTATAGGTAACTATTATTATTATTTCTACTTTCTCAACTAGGAAGCTGAGGTACAGAGAACTTACAGACTTGTTCAAAGATAGATATGTTTTAGAAACTATGTTTCTTAGATCCCACTTCCACATTAACGTAACTTATCAATAGAATTGTCTTCAATACTCATCATCTCAGACATTAAAAAAATGAAATTTTGTCATTTGCAACAACCATGGATGGACCTGGAGAAGGTATTATGCTTAGTGAAATAAGTCAGACAGAGAAAGAAAAATACTATATGTTATCACTTACATGAGGAATCTAAAAAATGAAACGAATGAATATAACAAAACAGACTCATAGATACAGAGAACAAACTAGTGGTTACCAGTGGGGAGGAAGGGAGGGGACGGGCAAAACAAGGGTAGGAAATTAAGACGTAAAACTATGTATAAAATAAATAAGCAACAAGGATATATTGCATAGCCAGGGAAGATAGCCAATATTTTATAGTAACTTTAAATGGAGTATAATCTATAAAAAATTTGAATCACTGTTATACACCTGAAAATAATACTGTAAATCAACTATAACTCAATAAAAAATAATAAACAAAATAAATAATACTCATCTATACATTTGATTTTATGGAACAGAAATAAGCTAGTGATACTATTGCATATTTCCACATGAAAAGCTGGTATTTCAGCTTCAGCACTGGAACCCTAGCAAATATACCACCCCACATAAAGTGATACTACTGTAAATATGGTAATTTACTACAAAAGAAAGAAAACAAAAAGTCAGACTAAAACTCACCATTGTTTCTCTTTGCAAACTGTTTTTGTGATGTATACTTTTCCCAAAGTAAAGTGTAATGCAACACTATGGATAAAGAATGTTTTTGCGGGCAATAGGTTAGAAACATCTTAACTGCCATGGGGTTTAGAAGGCACAGGAGTGGGGTGTGTGGAATGTAATCCCACAGTGATCTAAATGCTGATAAGTGGACCTCCAAATAGCCACGGTCCCCCTATGTCTGCAGTATCAGGTAATAAAAATATATACTTATTAATTAGTCTGAATTGCATTGAATTGAATTAAAATGAAGGAAGAAAAAAAGAAATGATTCGAGTAAATTCATGGCAATCACATACCCACACCCACAAACACACACATATCAATCTTTGAAGCTCTCGATGTAAACTGATTACACAATTGCTTGGCCTTCCTAAATGACATTTCAGGAAGGCATGATGGTTACAAACAGAAGGACTTGATTATACATTCTAACTACTGACTAATACTTTAGGATGGAATTTTGGAAAAACCCTACATCTAAAACTAGTTGCTCTGAAGAGAAGAAAATCTGTTAATTAAATCAAACATCATAAAGCTTCAGAACCAAGAGTTGCCTTCAGTTTCTCTTTGAGAATTGTATTATTAAAAACTCTGTCTCTTAAGACCTCAAAAGCTAAAAGATAAATACCAGAAGAGCTCACCAGTTAAAAAAAAAAAAATACAGCAGAGGTAAATAATAAAATGATCCTGAATTAACAAAATGGTGAATAAATGGAGAAAAACATTAGAGGCCAGGCTCAGTTCAAGAGCAAGAATACCAATATTTTAAAAAATGTTAAGTTCAATACAATGTTTAGGAGTGAGTCCATTTGAACAGACCACAGAAGAATAATACTGACAAGAAAATAAGAGAATAGAACCATTAAAGAGAATGTGGGGGAACTGAATGAAAAAAATGGAAAAGGTTCTAAGAGGCCTTTGGTGTCTGCTATTACAGACAAATACCTATTTTTCTTAGCAACTGTGAACTAACTTCATCCTCTAGGTTCTATTTATAACATGACAAGCAACATGATAGAATTACAGACCTTATTAAGCACCACAAGGATGTATTTTTCAGATTTCATGACGATAAATCAAGCTATCACCTATTGTCAATTATTATGAAGTACTAAGTCAAGCCCAAGTGGCTGTGGCACTTGACCACTGTGGCAGTAATGATTACAAAGAATATAGTGGTAGCTGGATTCTTCTGAGTTCATTTGAGTGCTTACAAAAAGAAAATGGCAAGCTCAGGTTCATTAACTCAGTTCAAGTCACAGTATGAGAACTAGAGAGCTTCCACTTCCACAACAGCTCTAAATGAAGCTCTTACATTTTTGTAGCTGTAGGGCTAATATTGCTGAAACTCATATACAAATGTAATTATGTGGCTTGCTAAATTACGAACAATTTGAATTTACAGTCTCACCAAGTTTCTCATGTGAAAGTTAGGAAACTGGTAAGAATGGACTACTGAAACTTGGAATAGAGACATCCAATTGGACCCTAATGAAACTGATAATCCTAAAACCCCAAGTCACTTTGAGTCTCCCTTACCAGTGGAAGTAGCCTGCCTTCCAGTATCTGAGACTAGCCTTCCACAGTTTGAAAGCCCTGAAATCACCTCATCTGAGACAGATGCCTTGAAAAAGGATGCCTATTCTCTTCAACACCTACCACACCCATCTCCTGTACCACTCACACCCAGGGTCAAATCTCAGTATGTTCTAGGGGGCAGGTACATACAGGAGGAAATAATTATACATTAAGAGAATCATAAAACTTTGCTAATATGTATCTGAAGAAACCTGGGAAACATGTGGGAGTGTATTCTAAAGGTGTTAGACCAAGGAAGGGTGGAATATAACACTAGATTGAGCCAAACTCACTGATACAAGTACACTTCCTAGAGATTCTGGATTTAATAAGCCTCTGGGAATAGGAATATCATAGTGCAGTTATCTAGGATTTTGGAGGAAATCTATGCCCTCTTCTGCAGGTAACTATTTTCATTTTAAGAAGCAGCTTCCAGCTTGCTACTGGGCCTTGGTAGAGACTGAACATCTATCCTTGAGACATCAGGTCATCATGTGGCCTGAGCTCCCCATCATGAACTGAGTACAGTCTCAACTACCTAGCCATAGGTTGGGCATGCAGAGCAGCAACTTGTCATCAAATGGAAAAGATATATAAGAAGACTGAGTACAGGAAGATCTGGAATGTATAACAAAGTTACAAGAGCATGTGGTTCAGATTCCTTTAACACCCCCTCTTCTTGCACTGATTCACTGCCTACAACCCACACCTGTGGCCTCCTGGGGTGTTCCTCAAAACCAGATAACTGATGAAGAAAAAACTCAAGTCTGGATTACAGATGGGTCTGCACGATATGCTGGTACCACCTGAAGGTGGACAGCTGCAGCATTAAAGGCCCACTCAGTAGTGAAGGCCAGTGCTGAAGAAAAGCCCTCCTAGTGGGCATAACTCCGAGCAGTATTTACGGTTGTCCACCATGTTTGGAATGACCAGAAATATGGATCTCCAATTATTCAGGGACATTTATCGATCATTTGGATGGATGACAAGGGATTGGGAAGAATCATGATTGGAAGATTGGTGACAAGGATGTCTGAGGAAGCGGTATATGAATGGTATATAAATGGGCACAGACTGTGAACATATTTCTGTCCCTTGTGAATACCCACCACAGGGCATCCAGTTCTGGAGACTGAAGTCCAAAATCAAAGTACCCACAGATCCAGTATCTGGTGAGGACCTGCTTCTTGGTTCACAAACAACTGTCTTTTTGCTGTCTTCACATGGCATAAGGGTGAAGGGAATTACCTGGGGTTTCTTTTATATGGGCACTAATCCCATTCATGAGAGCTCCATTCTCATGACCTAATCACCCCAAAGGTCCCACCTCCAATACCATCACCTTGAGGGTTAGGATTTCAATATATGAATTTTGGAGACACAAATATTCAGCCTAATAGCAGCAGGGAAAAGATGAAACGAATTGTGAAGAAAGCCTAGATACCAATTACAGCCTTATAACTATATAAATAAGAGCTGTATAGTACCTTTGCATATTTCCTATTTGTTTGTTACGCCATTGTGCTGGAGTTTAAATCTGTGTAAAAGACTACATATGGAAGCTGAGTTAGTCAAATGGGAAGACTGTGGCCAATTATACACTTATTGCCTCTCAGCTCCAAATTCACCCTTTTAAGACTACTCTGTAAAAATGGATCTGGGACCTTAAAACATTTTTTCCTGTGCCAACTGGCATTAACTTTTTGTCAGGACACTAGAGAGAAAGTGCACAAGGAAAACAGTTTTGCTTCCTGATTTCAATGTGCTCACTTAGTAGTAGCCTTCTGCAGAATGTGCAGCTTCTCCAGCCCCAGACTCCTAGCTTCTCTGGTGTCCAGCTCTTGTAGTGCACTGGCCAGCAGTTTCTCTAGCATTCCCCACCCACTATCATTGTTTTATAGCAAAGTGCTTCTGGCCCCTAAAGAATGTACAACTTCTTCTCTAGCACCAGATTCAGTGCACTCAGCTTCTCCAGTGCCTGCAGTGTACAGTGTCCAGTAGCTTCCCCTGGTATTCCCACAAGCAGGCGATGTTGTGGCAGAGTACCTGTGGGAGACATCTTCCCTAACTACTTTCTTGGGCTTCCTGGAAAGCAGATTTCTAGCAAGGTTGAGAGGACAGATTTTCAGCAGCATGCAGCACCACAATGACTTCTTTATCATGGCTATGCTATCACCAACAGGGTCTGGATCTCAGCCCTCAGAAGGGGGTTTCTCTTCCTTCCTTGGAAACGATCTCAGCCTTGAAGTTAACACCTGCTCCTTGTATCTGTTTTATTTCTATATTCTTTACAGCTTTCTTTACCTCTTACTAGACAATTCCCCATTCTATAAATGCCTGTTATAGTTTAACATTCTTTATATTAAACAGCCCCAACAAATTACTAAGTGGTTTCTCTCTCCTGACTGGACTCTGATGGATACTAAAAGGAACCAAGGATTCTAGATCTGGGATAAGGAAATAAGATGAATACTAGTCATCTTTTTGTGTTAGGAAGTAAAGAGGTGCTCAGTGGCCAGAGTTATGACATTTTAAGCATCAGAAGAATAATTTAAGTGGAGACCCTGAATCAATGAAAATCCAGTGGGCCCATAACACTCCATAAAAAGAAAGCCAGAAAAAAAAAGTAACATTTAAGGCATCTTTAAAGCAAATTCTTATAATGAAAACAGGAAATTTAAAAATTAAGACTTATCCTGCCTTTCTAGTAGGAACTCAGAAGAATGCTAACTAATATACATGTAGAAGGAAAGACAGAATTAGCAAAACATTATTTTGCAAACTACAATGAAAATTTTAAGGCAAGGATTACTAACTAGAATCTAAAACCATCAGGAAAAAGATTCATAGAATCACACAACGGTAAAATAAACTACCATTATACAAATTGCATTATATTACAAGGGTGAAAACATATTTTACATATGGAAGAATCAGACTTTCATTATCCTAATCCAGTCAATCCTAGCATCATTAATGGAAGGAAAACCAAAAAGTATTTATTTTCCAATAAAACGCAGCATAAAGTATCTAAAATGTATTTAGCCAAAAATGTTTAACCTTTTAAAAGTAATCCATGATAAGTCCTGCAGAAAATGATTTGAGTGACTATTTTCTCAATTATCCCATGGATAGTATACAGTTAGGACCATTATTGATACATAGGAGAAAATTCATGACATACAATGGATGCTTTAGGGCATTTAAAGCTTAATTCTCTTGAGGAATCTCTACTGAGCAGGGCTGCTTTAGATATAATTTTCAGTTAGACGAATTACGGATAAAAGAAAAACAAATGAAATGAAACAAAGACAAGGTAACAGAAAATCCAAAAAGAAAGATGTCTTATAAAACAACTGGTCTCTTCAACAAATCAGTGACATTTTGAAAAAGGAAGGGGAACAGGGACTGTGATTAAGTCACAATAACTTGATAAAAAGCACGATTCTAGACTAGATACTGATTTGGGAAAACGCTGTAAAAGATATTTTAGAACCAACTCAGGAATATGGTCTAGATAATTTTTACTTATATTAGATAATATAAAAATTTACTGAAGTGGAAAGATGAAGCTGGATGACTAGAAACGCAGGCTGCAGAAGGGTAGGTAGAGTACATTCTCACTTGGATTTTAAAAATCTGCACATATGTTCACAAAGGTTATGTACTAAAGGATTAATAGTGTCATCTCAGATGGTTTGAATGTAATTTGTTTATCTGTATTTTCTAGTTTTCTATTACACTATTTCTTTAAGATAAATGTTTAACTGAAAAATACATTTAACTTAAAAATTCACTGGAAAATTGTTCTTTTAAGACCAAGCTGAACACAATTTTAAACAAAATTTTGTTTTTTCAAATAAAAAGTTCAGTTATGCTGAACTACTGAAACAAATTCATAAAAAATGATCTACTATAACTACATTGTTGAGAAAATTGACCTGGACTATAATGACTTAAAAATGAGCTATGGGCTAGGTAATCAGTTTAATACCATCTAGTAGTTCAGCAATCAGCACATATTTTAGGCTTTGTAGACCATGTGTATCTGTGAAACCTACTCAATTCTGCCATTTTAGCCCAAAATTATGGACACAGACAACATGTAACTGAATGGGCATGGCTGTGTACCAATAAAACTTGAGTTACAAAACTGGGTGACAAGCCCATAGGTCGTAAATTAATCCACCCTGGTCTAGAGCATTAAAATTTCCACCTAATCAAAAAGGATGTCATCACATTTAACTCTTTTTTAAAAGATGGTGTACTATTAGCTAATCTATAATTGTGATACCACTCTAAGGTCAAGTGAACATCTGTACCACCACCCTATCAAAATCTCAATTTATCCTTAAGAGAGGATCTTTTCCTTAAGAAAAGTAAATTTATACACACTTCCCTTAGCACAGTCCTTGACCAAGAGCCTACAGTTTGTAGCATGAAGTAGAAGAGCAAGGAATACGTAATCAGAAGGCCTGAGTTCAAATTCTGAATTAGCAGTTGTATACTTCTAAAGTCTTCTTCTCATCATAAAATGGAGATAACATCACCCTTGCAGTATTACTTAGAAGCTCAAAAAGTATAGTTTTTGAAAGTATTTTTAACTGTAAAGTGTTATATAAATGCCACAGTATTATCATCACCACATTTTGCTAAGAAAGCTATTTCACAAAGATGCAACTGAGTTACAAAATAGCCATCAAGGCTTTTTGCCTCTAGGCAGCAATTTTGTACTTCAAACATACTCACCAATAGAGATACCACTGTACTAGAATAAAAGGCCAAATCTTCTATTATTTCTGTACGCCGGTTAGCTCCAATTCGTAAGGAACGACTATGTACTTCTTCAGGTAACACTGTAAGGATCTCCAGCAGAAAAGGCAGAGAAGTTACATCATTGCTATATCTAGAAAAGAAAAGAGAGATATAAGTTATTTAGAGTTCAACAATACAGAATTACATAACAACAGCCATCAGAATAACTTAAGACAACAAAAGCAGAATTATCACTACTGTTAAAGGGGATAAAAAATAGATATAATTCTTTGGAAAGGCATCTAGAAGTCAAAATTTCAACCTGTATAATAATCTTTGACCCAGCAATTCCATTCCCAGAAATTTCTCTCTCAAAAAATCCCACATATACATGCAAAGTATACAAAGATGTGCACTGCAGTACTTTTTTTATAAAAACAGTAAAAATACTGGGAAAATATAAAGGTCATCCATAATTAGACAAAATTTAGAAGTTACAAGCATTACACAGTAGAACATACGTAGCCATTATAATGAATGTATCTCTATGTTATAACATGAAAACATGTCTACAATGTATTAAGTGAAAAAAGTGTATGTAAAAAGCTGAAGATCTAATCTGTTCTTAGAAACAATAATTAGTACATACATATAAACTAAAAAAATGTACAGTATACTTATATGTATTTACATGTAATATAATGTATATATGCAAACTGTAATAATTCTACATAACAAAACTGGAAGAAAAAAATTTTTTTAAGTATATGAAAGATGTTATTACATGTGACTGAAAAAATACATAGGTATATGCATATTAATATATATGCATTTACTTATTTTAAAATGCTTAAAGGAAAGTCTAGAGGGCGACACAGCCAATCATCAATAGTGTAGCTTATGAAATAGCTTATGGAATAGGAATATGGGAAGGTATTTACTTTTTACTTTGAAAGCTTCCATACTGCTAGAATTTTTTCAAGGAGTATGTGTTATTATTCTTAATAAAAAGTTTCTTAAAACAAAAAATAATCCATATAAAGGCTTTAATGATACACTATAGTTGGTAAAAAGGACATTCACTTTGTTCAAAAATAATTTCCTAACCAAATGCCAAAATGCAAGCAAATACCAAGCTTATCTTGCCTTGCCAACACCATGAGGAAATGCTCCTCATGGTCAAAGCGGCAAGCTCCATATATCTAAAAATAATACTGTTCCTTTTACAGACATGAAATAAACCCCAACTAGTATGAGTACATATACGCATAACTTTCAATTTCATATAATTTTAAACATTCTGACAATATTTTTATAAAACTGCTGATATGTCAGTTAGTGAGAGTGATCCACAGACAATGAAAGACTGTTGCAGTTAATTCAAGAAGTGTGTGTGTGTGTATAAATTATGAGAGTCTTTTATGTCCCACATGATATATTTCTGTATTTAAATTTTAAATGATTTTCTTTTAATCTAACAAAGGTTAATGATAAATAAACTTATGTTAAGAGTTTGGGGAAATAGTCCAAATGCCTAGCTATTACTAACAAATTTCTCTGTGTAGGTTAATGGTAATTCCAAATGCTAGCATAGAGTCAATACAAATTACTTACTTTTCCACCAATGTCTGTACACACCCCTTCCAGGAAGGCATCTGTAGGGCAAGGTCTGCTATTGCTAAAGCCAGCTGAATAAAAAGAGAGATTAAATAAATGAATAGACAGATGAACAGAAACAGGGTTACCATCAATACTAACTGGAAAGCAAAGAAACTAAATTTCTTCCAAACAGTATGACAACTAAGACTGATACTACCCTCCTCTCTCACCCTCACAACTATATACCATGTATAAATTCTTCTGGACTAACTGCAAATTACTGGGATTTAAATGCTAACCTTAAAAAATGAAAAACCAAACCAAACCAAACCAAAAAATCAACAAAAAGAAGTCAGAAAGAACAGACTATAGACTTTCCTCAGAATATATTAATACTTACTTTTATTTGGCAATACCATAGAACTTCATGGATAAATTATACTTTGCCAAAAAAAAAGCCAAAGCTACTGACAAAGTCAGCCCTTTGACTCACTCCTCAAGTAATGGATTGCCATTTCCCTCCTCTTTTCACTTCCCATCTTGAAGCCTTATGCAAAAGCCTCCTTCTTCTTCACGGGCACTTCTATGCCAGGCAAAGAACACACGTGAGTATGTATTCACTGAAGCTTCAGTTTTCCTTTCTAATGTATTTTCCTGTCTAAAGGGGGAAGGCCAGATGCTCTAGTTCATCATTTCATTCACAAGACTTCTACTAGTCAATCAGTCTAGAAAGGACTTTTTAAAAAGGCAACTATGCAGACCTGTGACCCAGAACAGTACTTTATCATCTATAGTTTTAACAGCGGGGGCAGGGGCGGGGGTGGGTGCTGAGGCTAGCACATCCCTGCCTGTAAACACCTACACTCACCTCCCACCTCCCCCACTTCTGGTATTTAAGTTAGTTTGAAATCAAATGAATTCTAAGATTAGTACAAAAGATTTAAATTTTTATCTTCTATCTACATATAAGAATATAGCAATGAATGTCTAATAAAGTTGTTAACATTACTTCACATGGCCTAGCAATGTCAATCAAAATTAACTTGATAAATCCAAGTGGACTTAAAAATTTCCCTAATGAGAGGCACAGGATTTACCTGCGTTACAATGACAGGTGACAAGTCTTTCAAGTTCTGGATATGGGTTAGTAATGAGTCCCGTAAAGAGGCATGAGAGTCTGTGGGGAGCTCATAAAATGAGGTCTGAATCTTCATCTTCATGGTCTGTGCAGCAAAATAGCATGATTCCACATCCTGTCGGATCTGTAACAGTTGGTCTGAAATCTCCCACGCATGAACCTGAAAGCAGATCAGACAAAAATGTCTTTAAAACTACTTTTCTAAACAATTTGAATGCCATATAACCTTGATACATATATAAATTTATTTAGATCAAAGTAGAATGAAAGAAAAACCTGACAGGCTAAATTATCCACTAATTCAGCCAAAACTTCCAATAGTATACATTTATAGGCCATGTTCAACAAAAGTATTACCTAAAATCTTCTGGTTCTAGGAAGGCATCAAAGCTATCAATTGAATAAATAGATCTAATCTTGCTGATTAGAATTATTAATTGTATGGGGGGTAAAGAAAAATGACCCAAAAGTTTCTACTAAAACTAAAATGTACACTGTACAGCTTCCAATCCAATCTATAGGTTGGATGTTTCTTCTCTTTTTCACTTAAAATAAGTAAACTTTGTTCACTCTGAGAATTGAGTCTGGAAGCTATTTTAATATATGTCTAAATATGAGATATATTTCATATTGGTCTCAATAGGCCTATATTTCAATCTTTAGTTCCTGATTAACACAGCAGAAAAACTATCTCACATACTTCAATTATTTTCTAATGTTTTTATATCTGACAAAGTGCTATAGATGCTATTAAAATCACTTTCACAGGAGCATCTATGGAAATAATAAATAGAACAAAAACATAAAATTTGGTCTCTAACAGTTAATCTATAAAAAAGGGAGTCCTATCTTGAAAGATAACTTTGGGAACAAACTTGTGCAGTACACAGCAGGCAACAAATTAACAACTGATACATTCTAATCCAATTCTACATCAAACTGCCTCTTCATGGGAGCAGGCTAAAACGGGCTGGCAATATGGACTGAAAAATTTTTTTCAATCCCAATTCAGGAACTGAGCCAAATGTGAAGACATACAACATAGATTTACCTACTCAATTTCTTAAGAAAATAGAGCACGTCACGAGTAATACCAACGACTCTTCAAGATCTGTCCAAAGATAAATAGCAAATCAAGGAAGAGAAACAGGCAAAATAAATGGCCTGTACAACTTCCCAACGTAAACTGAAAAGAGAACCTAAAACTCACAATGATAGACTTATTGACATAACTCTACTTTCAATCAAATTGGTGAAAAATAAGCATGAAACATTAACTTCCTTGCGGATAAAATGTATTTATTAACTTTTTGTACTTTTACCCCTAGCTTAACATCACAAAAAAACTTCCAGCCATAGTTTTAGCCATTCATTTATCTATCTAGTAACCAAGCACATCTATGATTTAATATATCATCAAAATATATTTTGCTCAAAGGATATTTTTAAAAATAATAGCAAATACAAAGCCTTAGTATCACCATAAATGCCTCATAAAAACAGAGCAATTAAACAGCAAAATGAAAGTACTATGGAAGTTAACAACAAAACTAGGTATTACCTAGTAATCTCCAAGAACCCCAAAATATAAGTGAATGGGGACAAACCAGTGACATCTATTAAGATCCGAGGACTTCCAACTTCCATGAAAGTGGCAGAGGGAAACAACAGGGTATCTAATGTATCTAAGAACAGAGAACACCAAAGGAGCCAACAGGGATGCACCAGAACGTACAGGGGGCCAATCTGAGGACTATAGTTGAAAACAGAAAAGGTTTTGCCCAATCCAAAAGCAAATGAGTAAAAGAGGCCTACGTAAGGTCTAAGGAGATGGAATAGTCTAGCCTCCATAAATTCTTAAAACTGAGCAGAGTCCCAGATTTAAGAGAAATTGTTGTGAAAAGAATCAAAATTATACAGGATAAGTACAACAGAGACAAAGAGAAGGAGAAGGTAACAAAGCTAGCAAATCTTAGAAATCAAACCACGTATTTGTAAATATTATCTCAAAACAGGAGGAAAGGAAGCTCTATGAAGTTGGAAATACTATCCCTAACTACGCCTCCTTCTAAAAATTCAAAAAAACTAATTTCGTAAAAAATAAGCCATTGAGGTCAAATGCCGTGTGTGTGTGTGTGTGTGTGTGTGTGTGTGTGTGTGTACAGAGAGAGACAGAAAAAAAAGAGAATAATGAGAATAGCATCACTACAAGGACAGCAGGCCAGAAAAAACATTTTAAAAACTAGCCTAAAGTCCAAAGGACATAGGAGCCACCTGAAAAAGCTCCCAATGGCCAAAGATAGAAAACTGTAGTAACAAATTATAATAGCACTGGATTATAATTAAAAAATAAAATAAATATCTATGAGTCCATACTGATGTGAATAACAATTGAATAAATAACTGGGAAGAAGTTATTTGTAGGATATGACATCTTTTTTACAGAAGAATGCTACTTAATAAATGTAGGAATGAGGGAAATATAAAATCACCATTAGAACACCACAGAAATAACTGCTACCAGCAAGATCCATGGATAAATGATAAAATATATCAAACTATCTTCCCAAAATATTTATTGGTTACTGTGGTGGTTTTAATATATGTCCACAAAGTCTTTATAACACTTTTCATTAACAACTCGGACTACTCTGCTAGAGAGACACCATGGAGACTCTGCTGGAGAGACAATGTAAAGACATCTAAGACTACTTGGAAAGCAACTGGAGCCCAGCTAAGTCCAGTCATCCACCTATTCCTATCAGAGTGTCAGGTATGTAAATGAAGCCATCTTAGAATCCCAAGACCAGCCCATCCACCAAATGGATGTCTCATGGAGCAGAATCACTCACAGAGCCTTGCTTGCATTTGCTCAAATTCATGACCTAAAAAGTTATGAGATACAATGAAACATTTTTTGTTTTAAGTCACTAAATTTGAGGATAATTTGTTTCACAGTAGTAGATCATGAGGATAGACAGTTAGATACTGCATGCATCCTGCTGAAAGATCAGAATACCACAATGACAAGAGAATCAATGTGTCTCATTAAACCTCTGGATCCAACTAGCAATTTGCAGGAAATACAGAGGGAAATAGAACTGCATCGTAACTATGTAATCAACAAAATCCAGACTGTAGGGAAACTCAACATGTCAAACGGCCTACATTCTTCAAAAGTAATATATACAGGGAGAGAGAGAACCTGCAGAAAAAGACACTCAAAAGACATATTTTAATTCACCAAGTTATAAATTTGTTTTGTGTGATTTTTCTGTATTGGTTAAAAAAACAAAATATAACAACAAAACAAACAACAACCCCCGATATTGCCTATTAAATTAAACTAGTATGAAGTGTTTCTCCCAAGTGAAATCTAATTTGTCAACCCACCAGGTCAGAACCTTGGTCACAGAGAAAAAAAATGTGACAATGAATATATATATGTTCATGTATGACTGAAAAATTGTACTCTACACTGGAATTTGACACAACATTGTAAAATGATGATAAATCAATAAAAAATTAAAAAAAAAATCTTAGTGAAAAAGTCCATTGACTGTCCAGTGCCATGCTGTGCTTTAATCTGAAGGGCAGAAACTACTAAAACATGCCAATCATATCATTCTTATTATCTGTATTTCTGTCTTAAACATTTCTATCTCCTTCTAAGTAGAGATCTGAAAAATGAAGGGCAGAAGATTAAGGTCCAGTCAAGGTGGCAGAGTGGCAGGACCATGAGCTTGCGTCTCCTCACAACTACAAGAAATCCACAAGTGAATGCCAAACAACCATCCAAAAAAAAAAAAAAAAAAAAAGACTGGAACATAGCAAAAACACAGATCTTCTGCAACTGGAAACATAAAGAGGGAACCACAGCAGGACAGTAGGAGGGGTGTGCTCGTGATATAATTGGGCCCCATATCCATCCCCCACCATGGGCGACCCACAAGCTGAAGAATAGTTAAGTTGCAGAGGCCCTCCCACAGGAGTGAGAGCTCTAAGCCCCACGTCAGGCTCCCCAGCCTGGGTTCCAGCACTGGGAAGAGAAGGAGACCCCAGGACATCTGGTTTTGAAGGCCAGTGGGACTTGATGCGGGGAACCCCATGGGACTGGGGGAAACAAAGACTCCATTCGCTTGGGAAGTCTACACGGAATCTCATGTGTGCCAGGTCCAAGGGCAGAGGCGGTGATTTCATAGGAACCTGGGCCAGGTCTGCCTGCTGGATTTTGAGGGTTTCTCAGGATATGGGGGACAGCTGTGGCTCACCCAGGGGACATAAAAGCTGGCAGAGGACATTCTGGGAGTGTTCATCTATATGAGCTTTCCTGGAGGCTGACATCTTGATTGGATCATTAGCATCAAGACCTAGCCCCACCCAACAGCCTGTAGGGAAGTCTCAGAACATACAGGGTGGGAACACAGCCACACCCATCATCAGACTTCCTAAGCCACAAAGGCCTCTAGACACGGCCCTACAGCCCTACATACCAGACGTCCAGGACCAAGCCTCATTCAGGAGTGGGCAGGCACCAGCTCCTCCTGCCAGGAACTGTAAGCCTCTAGTCTAGCCTCATCCACCAGGGACAGATACTAGAAATAAGAAAACAACAATCCCAAAGCCTGTGGAAGGAATCCACAAACACATAGAAAGACAGATGCAAAGGAATATCTCCCAGGCCAAAGCACAAGATAAAATCCGAGAAGAAGAAATAAGCGATAAGGAGATAAACAATTTATCTGAGAAAGAGTTTAAAGTAATGATGGTGACGATGTTCAGAGAACTCAAGAGGAGTATAGATGTACAGAGCAAAGTCTTTAGCAAACAGTTGGAAAATATAAAGAATACCCAGAGTTTAAGAATAAAATCACTGAAATTAATAACACACTAGAGGGAACCAAGAATAGACTAAATGAGGCAGAAGAACACATCAGTGAGCTAGAAGACAGATCAGTGGAAATCACTACTTCCGAACAGAATGCAGAAAAAAGGAAAAAAGGGAATGAGAATAGTTTAAGAGAACTCTGGGACAACATGAAACACTCTAATATTCGCATCATAGGGGTCCCAGAAAGAGAAGAGAGAGAGAAAGGACCTGAGAAAATTTTTGGAGCGAGAATCACTGAAAACCTCCCCAGCTTAGGAAAGGAAACAGTTACCCAAGTCCAGGAAGCGCAGAAAGTACCACAAAGGATCAATCCAAAGCGGAACACACCAAGGCACATAGTCATCAAATTGACAACAATTAAGGATAAGGAGAAAATACTAAAATTAGCAAGAGAAAAGCAACAAATAACATATAAGGGAACTCCCATAAGGTTATGGGCTGATTTTTCAGCAGAAACTCTACAGGCCAGAAAGGAGTGGCACGATATATTTAAAGTGATGAAAGGGGGAAACTTAAAACTAAGAATACTCTATCCAACAAGGCTCTCATTCAGACTTGGGGAAATCAAAAGCTTCACAGATAAACAAAAGCTGAAAGATTTCAGCACCACCAAACCAGCTTTACAACAAATGTAAAAGGACCTTCTCCAGTCATCAAACCATAAGAAAAGAGAACAAAAAGAGAAAGAAAAAAAAAAAGACCTACAAAAGATTGCTTTGGCTGTTCGGGATCTTTTGTGGTTCCTTATAAATTTTGGAATTGTTTGTTCTAGTTCTGTGAGGAATGTTGTGAGTATTTTGACAGGGGTTGCATTGGATCTGTGGATTGCTTTGGGTAGTATGGCCATTTTGATAGTGTTGATTCTTCCAATCCAAGAGCACAAGAAATCTTTCCATTTCTTTGTGTCATTTCAGCTTTCAGAGTATAGGTAACCTCCTTGGTTAAGCTGTTTCTAGATGTTTTGTTGTTTTTGATGTAATGGAAATGTCTCTGACAGTTATAAAATTCCAGTTTCTGAAGTGAAAAAAAAAAAGTGAATGAAGGGCCACAAATGGCAAAGCATCCTTCTTTCTTATGAGTGAGTTGTATTCCATTACATATATGTATGCTGCATCTTCATTATCTATTCAACTATTGATGTGCACTTAGGATGCTTCCATATCTTGGCAATTATAAATAATGTTGCTGTTAATAGCAAGGTATATGCATCTTTTTGAATTAATTTTTATTTTGTGGTTGGCTTTATTCCTTTGATAACAATTTAAGTTTAAAAAGCTAAAGATCTAAACATTCTTAGAAACAATGAACAGTACATACATGTAAATTTAAAAATATATGTGCAGTAGGGAAAAAAAAAAAAGAGCTATCAAGCCATAAAACACATGGAAGAAATTTAAAAGACATATTACTAAATGAAAGCAGCCAGTCTGAAAAGGCTACAAACTGTACAATTCCAACTAAATGACATTCTGGAAAAGGCACAGCTACAGATACAATAAAAAGATCGTGGTTTCCAGGGGTTTGAGGAGAAAGAAGGAGAGAGGATGAATAGATGGAGCACGAGGGATTTTTACGGCAACGAAATTATTCTTTATGATACTATAGTGGTGGCCACATATCTTTACGCGTTTGTCAAGCCCACAGAATGTACAACATCAAGAGTGAACCCTAATGTAAACTATGGATTTTGGTTGATAATAACGTGTCCATGTTGGTTCATCGATTATACCAAATATACCACACTGATGAGGGATGTTGAAGGTAGGGGAGTTTAATGTGTGGGTGGGGAGGGCTATGTAGGAACTCTGTATTTTCTGCTCAATTCTGCTGTAAACCTGAAACTGCTCTAAAAAAAATGAAGTCTGTTTAAAAAAAAAAAAAAAGAAGGGCAGAACCAAAAGTCAAAACAAAACAAAAAAACATTTTCCACCTGGGAACTGTTAACTTGTGGGTAAGGATGCAAAGATTTCTTTTTCAAGCACCTTTAATGATGTCTGAATATTTTTTTAACATGTCTTTTGGAACAGCCTTAAAAATAAAGATGGATTTGTATTCCTAATATGGAAGTATCTCCAAGATATACATTTAAAAAACAAATATGCAGATCTTACTCTAAGATCCTTTTTGTAAAAATTTAAATTACACTTTTTCTTTTTTTGGAGAGTATAGTGAAGCTTTTTACAGGAGTTGGTTTTATGCCCGGCATGCTGCCTAAATAACCTGAAGTTACAGTGCCTGTAGCGTGCATCAGGCATTTCAACTTTGGTTTTACAACACTAGCTGGCATTATACCAATTTTCCAGCCAAAAACTAGTAGAAAAAATGAATTAAATATCAAGAAAAACTTGTTTGAAGACATCAAAACTACCAAGACATCCAGAACATGAGGCTATAGATTCCAGAGACAGGAAACGTGAAGAGTAGAAAGTTCAACCTAATTTAATATTTGGCTCCACTTTTCCCCCTCAAAGTATCTGCCTATTTGGAAGTGGAAGACAAGAGGCTTAAGAAGTTGAAGAGCTTCTCAGAAGACTGGAGAGATGAAAGGTGGACTTCAGAGTCCACTAAGGAAGAGAGGGCCTGGTAAATAATTCAGATTCTCAGTTGGGACCCACTGTAAGAAACAGGAAATGTGCCTCAAAAAGACTGAAACTTCTCCAGGATAGACAAGTTGTTAGGCCACAAAATAAGTCTTAAATGTACAAAGACTAAAATAGAAAGTATCTTTTCCAATCACAATGAAATGAAACTAGAAATAAAAGAAGGAAAACCAGAAAATTCACAAATATGTAAAAATTAAATAACACATTCTTAAATAACCAATGGTCAAAAAAAGGAAATTAGAAAGCATCTTAAGACAAAGAAAATAGAAATACAACATACCAAAACTTATGAGATGCACTGAAAACAGTCTAAGAGGGAAATATATAGCTATTCATGTACACTTAAATTAAAAAAAGAAAAAGTACCTCTAATCAACAACTTAATTTAATCTCTTGAGATATGAAGGCCGGGGGCGGGGGGGGGGGGGTGCGTCGGGACAAACCAAACCCAAAGCTAGCACAAGGAAGGAAATAATAAAGATGAGAGCAAAGATAAATAAAACAGAATATAGAAAAGCCAAGATTTAATAATTCAAAAAGATCAATAAAATTGACAAAACTGTGGCTAGATTTTAACTAAGAAAAAAGAGAAACAAAATGAAAATGGAGACATTACTAATTTTACAGAAATAAAAATTATAGGAAATACAATGAACACCTAATTGTACACCAACAAACTGGATAATCCAGATAAATGGACAAATTCCCAGAAACATACAAGGTATCAAGACTAAGTCAAGAAACAAAATCTGAATAGACTATATTAGTATGATTAGTGAAAAGACTGAATCAGTAATCAAAAACTTCCCAACAAAGAAAAGCCCAGGACCAGATGGCTTTACTGGTGAATTTAAAGAACTAACACAAATCCTTCTCAAACTCGTCCCAAAAATTGAAAAAGAGAGGAACATTTTCTAATTCATTCTATGAGGCCAGCATTACCTTGATACCAAAATCAGACAGAGATACCAGAAGAACAACAAAAAAATCTACAGACCAATATCCCTTAAGAAATACTGATGAAAAAAAAAATCATAATCAAAAAAAAAAAGTAGCAAACTGAATTCAACAGTATACTAAAGGATTATACACTATGACTAAGTGGGATTTATTCATGGAATGAAAGGGTGGTTCAACATGTGAAAATCAAACAATGCAATACACCACACTAACAGAATGAAGCAGGGAAAAACACCTGAACACCTCAATTAATGCAGAAAAAGCATCTGACAAAATTTAACACCCTTTCATGATAGATACCCAAAAAACTAGGAAAAGGAAACTATCTCAAAATAATAAAGATCATATATGAAAAACCCACAATGAACATCATATTCAACGGTCAAAGACTGAAAGTTTTCAAAACTCTAAGCTCAGGAAGAAGACAAAGATGCCCACTTTTGCCACTTCTATTCACCACAGTAACAGAAATTCCAGCCAGAGCAATTAGGCAGGAAAAAGAAGTAAAAGGCATCCCAGTTGGACAGGAAGAGGCTAAATGATGACTGCTCACATATGACATAATCTTATATGTAGAAAACCCTAAAAATTCTCCCCGTTAGAAACAGAATTCAACAAAGTTGCAAAATACAAAATCAACACACTCAAATCAGCTGTTTTATACACTAACAATCAATGATTAGAAAAGGAAATTAAGAAAACAGCTGAATTTACAGTAACTTCAAAAAGAACAAAATACTCAGGAATAAAAGCAAGGAAGCAAAAAGACTTATACACTGAAAACTATAAAACACTGCTGAAAGAAATTAAAGAAGACACCAATAAATGAAAAGACATCCTGGGTTCAAGGATTAGAAGATTACTACTGTTGTCAATGCTATTCAAAGTGCTCTACAGATTCAATGCAATCCCTATCAAAATCCTAAGAACTTCATTTGCAGAAAGAGAAAAACCCATCAGAAAATTCATATGGAATCTTAAGGGATCCCAAACAGTGAGAAAGAACAAAACTGGAGGTCTCACATTTCATGATTTCAAAATTTATTACAAAACCATAGCCACTGAGATAGTATGGTACTGCGTAAAGAAAGATATATAGACCAATGGTACAAAATAGAGCACCTAGAAATAAACCCTTGAAAATACTGTCAAATAATCTTCAGCAAGGATGAGAAAACTACAAGATGGGAAATATTGTTGGGAAAAGGATTTCCATACGCAAAAGAAAGTAGACTTGTATCTTAAACTATGCACAAAAATTAACTCACAATGGATTAAAAAACTAAATGTAAGACCTGAAACTATTAACTCCAAGAAGAAACCACTGGGGACAAGAAACTTCATGACTTTGGATTTGATGATGATTTCATAGGTACTACACCAAAACCACAAGAAACAAAAGCAAAAACAAGACAAATGGAACTACATCTAACTTTAAAACTTCTGTGCAATGAAGGAAATAATCAACAGAGTGAGAAAGTACCTATGGAATGGGGGGAAAAATCTGCAAACTATGTAACTGATAAGGGGCTAGTATCCAGAATATTCAAAGAATTCCTACAACTCAACAACAAAAAAATCAAATAACCCAATTTTAAATTGGGCAAAGGTCTTGAAAAAAGACATTTCTCTAAAGACAGTACAGAAATGGCCAACAAGCATGAAAAGATGCTCGACATCACACTAATCATCAAGGAAATGTAAATTAAAACCACAATTTGATATCATTTTACACCTGTTAAGATGGTCACTATTGAAAAAACAGAAAATGTGTTGGCAAAGACATGGAGTTACTGGAACTCTTGTGCATTGTTGATGGGAATATAAAATAGTGCAGACACTATGGAAAACATTATGAAGGTTCCTCAAGAATTAAAAATAGTCCATTTATTTCTGCTTAATCTTTATGATTTCTTTCCTTCTACTAACTTTGGATTTTGTTTGTTCTTCTTTCTCTAGTTGCTTTACATATAAAGTCAGGTTACTTGAGATTTTTCTTGTTTCCTGAGGTTCCTGAGGTTCAATGAAATTAAAAGCTGGTTCTTTGAAAAGATAAACAAAATTGATAAACCCTAAGCAAGATTCATCAAGAAAAAAAGGGGCCCAAGTTAATAAAATCAGAATGAAAGGAGAAAGTTACAACCAACACTACAGACATACAAGGGATCATAAGAGGCTATTATAAGCAACTATATACCAACAAAAAGGACAGTCTAGAAGAAATAGACAATTTCTTAGAAAGGTAGAATTTGCCAAGACTGAACCAGGAAGAAATAGATAATATAAACAGACCAATTACCAGTACTAAAATCAAATCAGTAATTTAAAAAACTCTCAGCAAACAAAAGTCCAGGACCAGATGGCTTCACAGGCAAATTCTACCAAACATTTAGTGACGAGTTAACATCTATCCTTCTGAAACTATTCCAAAAAAATTGCAGAGGAAGGAATACTTCCAAACTCATTCTATGAGGCCACCATCACCCTGATACCAAAACCAAACAAAGACATAACAAAACAAAAAAAAAGAAAAAAATTATAGGCCATTATCACCGTTGAATATAAATGCAAAAATCCTCAAGAAAATAGTAGCAAACTGACTCCAACAGTGCATTAAAAGGATCATACACAATGATCAAATGGGATTTATCCCAGGGATGCAAGGATTTTTCAATATCTGCAAAACAGTGTGATACACCACATGAACTGAAGAATAAAAACCATATGATCACCTCAATAGATGCAGAAAAAGCTTTTGATAAATGCAACATCCATTTATAATAAAAACTCTCCAGAAAGTGGGCATAGAGGGAACATACCCCAACATAATAAAGGCCATATATAACAAACCCACAGTTAACATCATTCTCAATGGTGAAAAGCTGAAAGCATTTCCTCTAAGATCAGGAACAACACAAGGATGCCCACTCTCACCACTTTTATTCAACATAGTTTTGGAAGTCCTAGCTACAGAAATCAAAGAAGAAAAAGAATAAAAAAGAACCTAAATTGGAAAAGAAGAAGTGAAACTGTCACTATTTGCAGATGACATGATACTATACATAGAAAATCCTAAAGATTTTACCAGAAACTACTAGAGCTCATCAATGAATTCAGTAAAGTTGCAGAATACAAAAATAACATACAGAGATCAATTGCTCTTCTATACATTAACAATGAAATACCAGAAAATGAAATTAAGGAAACAATCCCATTTACCATCACATTAAAAAGAATAAAGTACCTAGGAATAAACCTATCTAAGGAAGCAGACCTGTACTCCAAAAACTGTTAAGATACTGATCAGAGAAACTGAAGACAACACAAACCGATGGAAAGATATACTATGTTCTTGGATTGGAAGAATCAATATATTGTTAAAATGGCCTACTACCCAAGGCAATATACAGATTCGACGCAATTCCTATTAAATTACCAATGACATTTTTCACAAAACTGGAACAAAAAATGTTAAAATTTGTACGGAAACACAAAAGACCCCAAGTTGAGAAATAAGAATGGAGCTGGGGGAATCATGCTCCCTAACTTCAGACTATACTACAAAGCTACAGTAATCAAAACAGTACAGTACTGGCACAAAAACAAACCACATATATCAATGGAACAGGATAGAAAGTCCAGAAATAAATTCATGCACTTATGGTCAATTAATCTATGACAAAGAAAGCAAGAATATACAATGGAGAGAAAACAGTCTCTTCAATAAATGGTGCTGGGAAAACTGGACAGCTACATGTAAAAGAACGAAATTAGGGGAGGGTGAGGGGATGAAATTTATTAAAAAAAAAAAAAAAAGAATGAAATTAGAACATTCTCTAACACCATACACAAAAATAAACTCAAGATAGATTAAAGACCTAAATGTAATAAGACCAGATACTATAAAACTCCTAGAGGAAAACATAGGCAGGACACTCTCTGACATAAATCTCAGCAATTTTTTTTGAACCAGCCCCTAGACTAATGGAAATAAAAGCAAACATTTTTAAATGGAAAAAGAAAAGGGATCTAATTAAACTTAAAAGCTTTTACACAGCTAAGGATACTATCAACGAATGACAAGACAAGCCACAGAATGGGAGAAAATATTTGCAAATAATGTGACCAACAAGAGATTAATTTCTAAAATATACAAACAGCTCATACAGCTTAATATCAGAAAAACAAGCAACCCAATAAAAAATGGGCAGAAGACTTCAATAAACATTTCTCTATTGGTACATGAAAAGAGGCTCAACATCACTAATTATTAGAGAAAATGCAAACCAAGACTACAATGAGGTATTACCTCACATCAGTCATAATGGACATCGTTAAAAAGTCTACAAACAATAAATGGTGGAGAGGGTGTAGAGAAAAAGGAACCCTCATACACTGTTGGTGGCAATGTAAACTGGTGCAGTCACTATGGAGGACAACATGGAGGTTCCTTAAAAAACTAAACATACGACTTACCATATGACCTTGTAATCCCATTCCTGGGTATATAACCTGAGAAAACTCTAATTTGAAAAGACATATGCACCCCAATGTTCATAATACCACTATTTACAATAGCCAAGACATGGAAACAACCTTAAATGTCTACTGAAAGATGAATGGATAAAGAAATGGTGTGTGTGTGTGTATGTATGTATATATATATATATATATATATATATATATATATATATATATATATATAAAGGAATACTACTCAGCCATAAAAAACAGTAAAATAATGCCATTTGTACCAACATGGATGTACCTGGAGATTGTCATTCTAACTGAAATAAGCTAGAAAGAGAAAGAAAAATACCATAAGATATCACTTACATGTGGAATCTAAAAAAAAGACATAAATGAATTTATTTACAAAATAAAAACAGACTCACAGACATACAGAACAAACTATGGTTACCAGAGGGGAAAGGGGGAAGGAAGGGATAAACTAGGAATTCAAGATTTACAGATACTAAATACTGTATAACAAGAAGATAAACAAGTTTATACTGTATAGCACAGGAAACTATATTCAGTATCTTATAGTAACCTATAATGAAAAAGAATATGAAAAGGATATATGTATGTATATGTATGACTGAAACATCACACTGCACACCAGAAATTGACACAACATTGTAAATTGACTATACTTCATTTTTTAAAGTGGGTGGGGTGAGTGAGAACTACTCAAAATTCCACCAAAAAATTCTGAGTAAAACATATAGTTAAAACAAATAAATGTGGTAATTATAACATTCTGTATTATTAAAATAAACCATCTATTCAATTTGACAGGTTTTCTACTTGGATTATTTTTAAAATAATATAGATTAATTTAGTTAACTTTGACAGGTTTGTCTACCTCTTAGATAATATTAAAAACCTAATATAGTTTAATCAGAAAAAACTTTAAATAGAATTACCATATGATCCAGCAATTCCACTTCCAGACACATATCCAGAAAAAAGGATCTCAAAAAGATACTTGCATACCTAAGTTCACTGCAGCATTATTCACAATAGCCAGGAGGTAGAAGCAACCTGAAGGTCCGACAGTGGATGAATGGATAAAGAAAATGGGGTATATAAATGCAATGGAGTATCATAAGTCTTAATGGAATAATAATCTTAAAAATGAAGAAAATCCTGTCATGTGCTATGACACAGAGGAACCTTGAGGGCATTATGCTAAGTGAAGTAAGTCAGTCATAAAAAGGCAAATACTGCATGATTCTATTTATATGAGGTATCTAAAGCAGTCAAACTCAGGGGCTCGGAGAAGACGAGGTGAGGTGTTCAGTGAATACAGTTTCAGTCATGCAGGATAGGGGGTTCAGGGGATCCATTACACAAAACAACGTGCATGTGACTGACAATATCGTACTGTATAATTCAAATTGTTGGCAGGGTAAATTTCATGTTATGTGTTTTTGCCACCAAAAAAAAAAAATTGGTACTAGGGTAAAGACAGACACAGACCAGTGGAACAGAGAACCCAGAAATGAATCTGTGCCCATATATATATATATAATATATATTATATATATATAGAGTCAAGTGATTTTCAACAAGGACAACAGGACCCTTATCTTACATCATATACAAAATTAACTCGAAATGGATCAAAACCTAAACGTAAGACGTAAAACTATAAACCTATTATATCATGGACATTAAATTTGGCAATGATTTCTTGGATCAAAAGCATAAGCAACAAAAGTAAAAGAAACTGAAGGATATCAAAATTTTAAACTTCTATTCATCATTAAAAGATACAATCAGTATGAGAAGGCAACCTACAGGATGGGAGAAGATATTTGCAAATGACATATTTGATAAAGGGTTAATATCCAGAATATATAAATAACTCCTACAACAACAAAAAACCAAACAACTGAATTCAAAAATAGGCAAAAAACTTGAATGGACATTTCTCCAAAAAGGTATACAGTCAATAAACAAACACAGGAAAAGATGCTCAACATCACTGAACATTAGAGAAATGCAAATCAAAACCACAGTGAGATACTACCTCATGCTCATTAGGTGAGCTACTACCAAGAAAATATAAAACAAGTATTGGTAAGGATGCGGAGAAATTATAACAATGTGCACTGCTGGTGGGAATGTAAAATAGTGTAGCCAATATGGAAAATATAATAATGATTCCTAAAAAAATTAAAAATAAAATTACCATGTGATCTAGCAACTCCACTTTTGGGTATATACCCAAAACAATTGAAAGCAGGGGCTCAAACAGATATTTATACACCAATGTTCATAGCAGCATATTTCATATAGCCAAAAGTTGAAGACAACTCAAATGATGAACATTTGACAGAAGAATGGATAAACAAAATGTGGTGTATATATATATACAATGGACTATTATTCAGTCTTAAAAAGGAAGGAAGTTCTATTACATGCTACAGCGTGGATGAACCTTGAGTATATTATGCTAAGTAAAATAAGCCTGACACAAAAGGACAAATATTGTATGATTCCACTTATATGAGGTACCTGCAATAGTTACATTCAAAGAGACAAACTTAGAATTTTGGTTGCCAGGGATCAACGGGAGGGAGAATGGGGAGAGTTACCATTTATTTAATAGGTAGAGTTTCGCTTATAGAAGATAAAAAAAGTTCTGGAGATGGACTGTGGTGATGGTCATACAGCAATGTGAATGTACTGAAAATCACTGAATTTTACACTTTAAAATGGTTGGAATGGTAAATTTGATGTCACATATATTTTACCACACAAAAGAAGAAACACAGTTTAGAATCTGCTCAATCCCTTCTTAGGTTAAAAGAATCTGGTCCTATCATAAAGACCTTCCAGAAACAAAAGAAATCATCTCAGGAGAAAAACATTTATTACCTCTTCAACTTTTCATAAACAAATATATCCACTATTTATTAGCAAAAAACAGGGGGGGAGAGGGACAGACAATAGAAAATAACGTATCTAGATAATGGAATTATCAGATGAGAATATGATAACTAAAGTAACTGTGATGTCTTAACCAAAGTAATAAAACTTAACATCACCAATAATGGGACAAACAGATTTTATGTAACTCTTGGTGCGAGTCACTGAAAACATTTTTTCATCAATATAGTATTCTTCCAAAAAAATGTTTCAGCTGACTGCAATCATGAGAAAACAACTAGACAAATCCAAATAGTGAGTGGGTCATATTAAAAACAAAGACAAAAATGGGCCTGAACATTTTTTAATGTCACTGTCACTTTAAAAAAAACAAAACTGGAAACTAGAGACATAACAACTAAAAGCAATGCATTATCCCTGATTGGATCCTGATTAGGGAAAATAAAATTTTTTAAAAGCTAGGTATCTGTAACTGAAATAATTGGGAAATTTGAATAGGGACTGTGTATTTAGACAATATTATTGTGTATCAATGTTAAATTTCTTAAATGGCTTTAGTTCAGTAGAATGTCCCTGTTCTTACAAGCTATATGTCAAAATGTTTATAGGGGTACAGCATTATAAGGTCTGCAATTTACTTCCAAAATGTTCTCAGAGAACAGAGAGGAACAGAAAGGAAGTGACAGACAGAAAGCAAACACGGACTGTCAAATCGAGGAGAAGGGATTATATCAAGTGTTTACTATACAATTCTTCCAAGTTATAAATTTTTCAAAATAAACAGTTGTGAAAAATTAAATAGCTGATTAATATATTTAAGGAATTAGACAAATTAGTTTCCATTAAGAAATGAAATCTATAAAAAAAAAACCAAAGACAAATTCTAGAAATGAAAAATACAGTAACTGAAATTAAGACCTAAATGGAAGAGTAAAAAAGCAAATCAGACAACTGAAGAAAAGATTACCATGCTAGAAAACAGGTCAACAGAAAATAAGAGCTGAAGCACAGTCAAAAAAGGATAGAAGGTTAAGAATGAGAAGAATGTAAGTGACATGGGGGATATAGTGAAAAAAGTCTAACATATATACAATTGAAATCCCAGAAGGAAAAGAAAAAAATGGGGCAGAAGCACTATTTAAAGATAATGGCTGACATGACATGGAACCAACCTAAATGTCCATCGACAGATGACTGGATAAAGAAGTTGTGGTATATTTATACAATGGAATACTACTCTGCCATAAAAAATAAAACAATGCCATTTGCAACAACATGGTTGGACCTAGAGATCATCATTCTAAGTGAAGTAAGCCAGAAAGAGAAAGAAAAATGCCATATGATATCACTCATATATGGAATCTGGAAACAAACAAAAAAAGGCTACCATGAATTCATCTACAAAACAGAAACAGTCTGACAGACTTAGTAAATAATTTTATAGTTACCAGAGAAAGGGGGATGGATGGGATAATTGGGAGTTTGAGATTTACAAATGTTAGCCACTATATATAAAAATAGATTTTTTTTAAAAAAGTTTCTTTTGTATAGCACAGGGAACTATATTCAATATCTTGTAATAAACTTTAACAGAAAAAATATGAAAATGAATATAGGTGTGTACATGCATGACTGGGACGTTGTGCTGTATACTAGAGATTGACACATTGTAATTGACTGTACTTCAATAAATTAATTAATTAATTAATTAAAAAAATAAAGAGAATGGCTGAGAAATTTCCAAACCGGTAAAAGATATCACGGCACAGTTTAAGAAGCTCTATGAACCGTAAGGACAGAAAAACCAGACCTAGGCACATCATAATAACACTGCTAAAAAACTGCTAAAGACAAAAAAGGAAAATCTTAAAGGCCAGAAAAAAAAATGAATTACCTTTAAAGGAATAACAATGAGACTGACAGCTGATTTGTCAAAATTAAAAATGGGAAGCAAATATCTTCAAAGTACTAAAAGAAAATAACTGCCAATTGATTATTTTATACCCAGCAAAAAAAAAAAAAAAACCTTCCAAAATGCAAAAAAATTAAGACATTTTGAGACCAAAAGAAAAAAACGGTAAGAGAAGGAGAGTTCATTACCAACAGACCTATAAAAAAGAAAATACTAATGGGTGTTTTTTGGACAAAAGGAAAATAATTCTAGATGGAAACACGGCAATCAGGAAGGAATGAAGAGTACTTGAAAGGCTAAGTATGTGAATAAATCTCTATGAACACTGGTTATATAAAGCGGTATCTTGTGAGGTTTAAAATAAATGAATCTATACACCTGAGAGGAATTCCACATCCACTTAAGATGTATAAAGTTGGAAAGAACATTGCTTTTGAGTTAACAATAAACAAAAGCAAATAAACTACAAAACAACTTTTCTTAAATACATCAGAAAGCTGAGGTCCCAGGACAACCAAGTAGACTGAAGCCTAAAGACAGATCTCTCCATGGAGATAGAAGGCAAACACTGGCTCATCTGGGGCAAAACAAAGACAGAAGAGACGTGGGACATCAGACAAGCAGGTAATAAAAACTCAAAGTTATTAACAAATTGATAAAAGACTGAGTGTGGGCCTGTATGGACATATAAAACCCCTGGGAAACATGGACACAAGGGGAGTTCACAACCACCTACAGGCTCTTATCCACAGACCTCCACTAAACACTCAGGACAAAGACCAGGTGGTAGGGTAGGAGACCAGAGAAAACCTCCTTGGTGGTACAGTCCTTGAGGTGAGGAGTAGCCACAACTGCAGAATGGGCACAAAAATTACTGACTGGACCTCCTGAACGAAAGCCATAACCTGTGTGGGAAGGGGAGCAAATCATGCCACCCCAGGGCACACTGCTGTTGCTGTAGGGTAAAGGAAAAAACCTCTGCCCTTACAGGATAAGGCATAAAACAGTCTTGAGCCCATGATACTGTAGCAATACCACCACAGATGTCTCCTACCACTGAAAAAAGGGCAAACATATTTATTCTGCCCAAAGCCCACCAGATATAAGACAGCATGAATGCCACAGCCACAGGGGAAGACAGAATCACTGAGAAAGCCCCACCAAAGAAAAAAGCAGATCCTGGAACTGCTAAAAACTACAGTAAACAAGGGAAAGAGAGAATATTTCCGTCTCCTACTCCCCCACACAAACACATACTAAACACATCATATTCAAACTCCAGAAAGCCACAGATAAAGAGAAAACATTGGAGGAGAACCTTTTACCTTCCTATAAAGGTACCCATGACTGTAACAGTTCAACTGTAGAACTTTATATTGTAATTACTTGGGCCTTTCTTCATCTTTTCTAATAGACAGTAAACTCTTCAAAAGTTAAGCACAACCTTAAATCATCTCTGCATCTCTCAAAATGCCCTGGCCACAGAGGCACTTAAACAAATGTATATTAAATTATTAAACATGAAACAAAATGACAAGATACCATTATCTCGTCTAAAACACCACTTCGTTTTCCCAAAGATAAAGCCCATTCTTTTACTAGGTAGCTGAGATACTCACTGGGTTGGGAGTCAGCTATAAGAACAGAATCCACAATGTTTAGAGAGAAAGGGCAACAGAAAACAAGCAAACCAGTTCTTTAGATAAAGAAAACAAAGGCCCTGAAAGGATGAGACATTTTTCATTCAGAGTCCTCATTTGCAGAACTTCAATAGCCTTATATACATGGAGCCTTGGTTTTGTTTTGTTTTAAATATATATTTTGTTTTAATGATGAGAAGCTCAATACTTTCCTAGCCAAAATCTGAAGATTTAAGAATTTCAGAAAAATGTCAATGAAGAGAACCTTAAAGTTTCCTGAAAATGGGAGTCCTTTTTTGAAATGAGCTTACTTAAAATATTACCAGTATTTCTGAAATAGAGAAAAAGGATAACAACAGTTAATCCCAAGCAACTAAACAAAATACGGAATTTGCATCTTCTAATGCTAATTATGCTGTTACAGTTTTTTGTTTTTTAGCTAAATCAAAATATAGATTGCAGCTATGTCTTTCCTAGGATATTCCACGAGGAATCAGTCTTAAAAAAATTTCCATATTGCTCCTTGTGTAAATGTATCAAGTAGAATCAAAGTGAAAGAAGAGCTGTCTTCTTATTTACAGCATCCTTATTCATCTTGATACTGCCTCACCCACTGGTCAAATGTGCCTCTCTTTTCAAATATTTGTCTTTCGGAATAAGAACAAAACACAAGAGTGACTTCTAAAGAAATATGGCAAACTTGAGTATCACACACTATTAAGCAAACTGTCAATGAAAAATTACCCAGGATGATACTGCCAGTAATATGTATTAAGGGGTCATAATTTGTCCCTTTATTTTTGAATTCCAGGAGGGTTTAAGAATTATTGGCATCCAAAAACAAGTAATCTTGCTTTGATCACCGAATCATTAAGAAAATGCAACCAAATCCCAATACCCTAGACACTATATAGTATATTGCTCACTGTTCTCCCCCTCTGCTAAGCTGCAGAAAGAAGAAAAGGAAAAGGAATTCTTTACAAGGAGAGAATAAAGCACTTACACTTCATAGGACTTTCTAGCCACAGATGCCAGGTGCTACCCACTGAAATCCAGGCTTGGACTAAGCTCCACATTTCTGAAAGGACCATCTCAACCGAAGCCTGGGGCTCAGAGTCAGCAGGAGGAAGCTGCAGCTCCCACTAGCAGCACATTTCAAAGAGGCTGCAACAAGAGAACATTTTCCATTTAAGCATCTAATTCCAATCTTCCATTTCACAAAGCAGTAGCAGAACAGGCCTTTACAGCAGACTTTTCAAAAGATATTTCCATGACTATGTGATGAATATGAAGCAGGCTATGGCCCAGCAATCCTTTCACTAACGTGCTCTAAGTCTTTCATTATACTTCACAGCAGATCCTAAAAGTACTTGCCATTTTTTTTTTCTTTAATGGTGCACTACTGCTCCAAGACTCACTTCTACACCAACAGTTCTAAAACTGCTGAATCAATCGAAATCACTGAGCAGGCCCTCAACAATGGAAGCACACACTCAGGCAGGGGCCTAAGGATTCATTAGCTGCCAAGAACCAGAAACAGATTAGAGTTGCTAGTTAATCCTACACAAAAACTCCCCAAATTAAGCAGAATTACTCAAAATACCTCACTGAAAATGGAAGAGCTCTGGCAAATAGGAAATGAGGTTCTGGAAATACAAATATTTCAATGAGATTTGAAAAGTAACAAATGTGTCAGGTTGCTATACCTATTTTAAGTATTTCAATTAGTGAATCATATATTTATTAAATAAAGATTTAGAATATACTGGAAGGAGAGAGACTAGGCAGGAGCACAGAGTAAAAAGAACCCCTAAAAAAACTACGAGAGAATGCAACATTTTAGACACAAGCCCTGTAATAATGTGGTATTGAGCTAGAAAAATCACAATTTCCCAAATCCAGAAAAAATCATTTTCATGAGACACATAAAGAACAAACAAGTCTAATTAACCTGAAACAGAGAAAGTAACTTCTTAAGTTGGTCAACTATCTTAAGTTTTTTGTTATCTAATCCTTTATGAAAATTTCACAAAGTTAAGACAAATTGCTACATCTGACATAAGTTACTTTCTGATGGTTTTCTTAGACAGCAAGCAAAGAAAATGGTTTGAACAGATATTAGGAAAAATATAAGCTATAGATTGCAAAAGATCACCATCGCTACCTAAAAATGTTATTTTTCAAAATAACTTGTTTTGCAAAATGGCCTGAAATACAGAAACCATGATGAAATGAAACTTAGCTAATACCTTTACCACAGCAGTGATGAGTAAACAACTCCCACTCCAAAAGCAGAGTAGTAGTGAAAAATAATCATAAAGTTCCTAAAAAACTCCCAGAACCATGGAATACCCATGTATGCAAAAATAACTTTCCTAAAAGCAAAAAGTTCTTTTATTTAAGAGACAAGTTCAGCCAACTTACATTTTCACAGCCATCCCCATAATAATTGAATAGATAATTAAAAGGGAGGTATTATTTCCCTTAAGAGGGAAGAGATTCCTGGCTAAAAATAATTCTTTAAAACATCATAAGCCATTCAAAGTCCAGGAGAAATGAATCTTCAACTTTGGAAAACTGTAGTGTCCATATGCACTGTTCTATCTTGATCTCAATGAAAGGAATCAGTAAGACCAAATGGCAAGAGCATTTCTGATGAAATCCCAGTGTTTTCTGGGACAAGCATTTTCAAACAATCCTGTCATAATGACCTCTGTCAAATAAACTTCGGCTCAAATCTGTAGCTGTTGGTCACACATAATATGGTACAGAGAAGGTTTGCCAAAATTTTTTCATGTCAAGTGTAAAGAATCTCTATCCAAATTAAAAACACTCAGCCACCTATGAATGTGAATATTAATCTCAAATATTATCCTGAAAAAAGATGAATATATCTAGATCCATTAAATCAAGTTGGGTTAGGAGTGACTGAAGCATGCATTCCTTGATAATCACTTCACTGTGGGCCTCACTAACTGTACTAGGGAGCCCTGCTTTAAAAGTAGAAAATGCCAAGCTTGAAACCATTTCATTTGAAGCAAATGGGTAGCGCATGTAAGGATTTCCTGAAAGCCAAAAATAAAGAAAATGGATTTCCTTTAATCACTGGTCTCTATTCCTGCCTATCTGAGCAAGTTTTAAAATAATTCATATAAACCTGAAGAATTAGAGTATTATCAGACATATTAAGCATACATTAACACCTTGTTGAAGATTCAAGTTTTTCAATCTTATAGAAATATGAGCTGTCTAGCTTAAGCTATTGTTAAAAAAAAAAAAGGAAGAAAGAAAAAAGCATTATAGTGTTAGAAAACTCTGAATGCTTACGTAAAAATGTACATTTTCCAAGACTAGTTCTAAGTATATTCTTTTGCTTTAGGGCCATCTGTTTAAACAGTATTAACTATGACTGAGACAGAACATACAAATGGTTAATACAGAGAAAAACTGAAGAGTGCTACGGGCTTGAAAAAAATAAGCAAAAACCATAATGTAAACTTTGTTAATAGAAAATTTCTCACCAAAAAAAATAAAATAAAATACAAGTTTCATAATATTTTCATTTTGGGAACTCTACCAGAAAGAGGAAAATTACATCAGTACTTTCAAGGGGTTCTGCATGCCAAATACTACAAAATTATCCCCACTAGCAATACTGTGAACTTCCAATAAACAGAAATAAAGCTTCTCTCTGGAACTTCACCTGTCAGCAGTAAAATATGCTGTGGTAATATTTCAATACACAGTACAAGCTATGGATATACAGCAGAGGCAACGTGAGCAAGCTCAACTTCCTAGGAATTGAAGTTCAACAGAGCTTAAAATTCTATAAAATCCAGATAAACAACAAGTTCATACTGTGTAACACAGGGAACTATATTCATTATCTTGTAGTAAGTTATGGTGAAAAAGAATATGAAAACAAATATATGTATGTTCATGTATGACTGAAGCATTGTGCTGTACACCAGAAATTGATACAACATTGTAAACTGACTATTCTTTAATATAAAATAAATAAATAAATATCAAAAAAACAGTATGTCAGTTCCTCAAAAACAAACAGAACTATCAAATGATCCAGAAACTCCCATTTTGGATATATACTCAAAATAATTGAAAGCAGGGACTCCAACAGATACTTGTACACCTGTGCTCATAACAGCATTATTCACAACAGCCAAAAGGTGGAAGCTACCCAAGTGTGCATTGAAAGATGAATGGATAAACAACATGTGGTACATACATTATTCAGCCTTTTAAAAAGGGATGAAATTCTGACACATGGCACATGGATGAACCCTGAGGACAGTATGCTAAGTGAAACAAGTCAGTCACAAAAAGGACAAATACTGTTTGATTCTACTTATATGAGGTTCATAGAGCAGTCAAATTCATGCAGACAAAAAAAGCACAACGGTGGTTGCCAGGGGCTGTAGGGAGGAGGGAATGGAGAATTATTGTTTTACAGGTAGACAGTTTTATTTTGAGAAGATGAAAATGTTGTAGAGATGGAAAGTGATGATGATTGCACAACAACATAAATGTACTTAATACCACTGAACTGCACACCTAATACTGACTAAACTGATACAGTAAGAAACCTTATTAAACATATTTTCTACTTCCCTCATAAACATCAGTGCAATCAACCTGAAAATATGAAGAAATATCTGGTACTTTTTGGAAGAAAACTGTGTTATAATTTTAAAAATGTAGCAGTGCCCTGATAATTTTATATCCTGGTTCAAACCATCAACTCTGGTCCAATGCCTGGGAAGACAAGAAATAAACTAGTCCAAATAACACATGAATGTCACCAGATAACAGACTACCATGTCAACAGAAATATCATAACAAATTCTCATTCACAGCCTCCATTACAACAAGGACATGAAATGTCTATATTTGCGCTGTTCAAGACTTGGAATGTGACAGTGCAAATAAGGAATAGATTTTAACTTTTATTTAGTTTTAATTAACTTAAATTTAAGTAGTCCCAATAGCCATCTGACTAATGGTAATTACATTAGACAATATAGTCAGATTGGTAAACTCTTCAGTAGAAAGGTCTTTGGTTTTATCATTTACTCCCAGTTTCCAGCAATGCAAAGCATACAGTATTCCTAAGTTCACTGAAATAACTGATCCACAGAAGTTGTATAAGAATTTTTTCTATTTTCTAGAAGGCTTGCCTTTCAAAAACATGTTTTAACAGTCACCTGATTAGAGGATGAGAGCAGAAGCATTAAAAGATGTCTAGATTTTCAGATATATCAAATCAATGACTGCACTTGCCACAGAAAAAACAGACTCTAAGTTTTAGAACTAGGCTGAAGAATCAAGAAATTCCAAAGAGGAACATTACTACGAAAGAAGTTTGAAGCTGATACTTCATGACCTATGACCTTTCTAATATATTTAGAAGAAGAAAATTTTCATGGATATATAATAAACTAAACATTACAACACCAACTCAGGCCATCAAAGCATGATTTGATTCCCGTTGATTTATGTTTATTCTCTTCATCATTCCTTTTCAGTTTCCTGACTGAACTATAAACTATAAAACTTTTGAGGTAACCTCTAACCCACAGATTGTGTCTCCTTCTTATTATCTAAATTACAAACTTAGAACAAATGAGTAGCATAACTCATCAGCCCTACAAAAAGATGGTCTTTCCTTCCATTGCTTTCTACATTGTCTACTAATTTTGGTTACTAGAGGTGGACAAAGAAAACTACTAAGTGTTCATAATAGTCCATGTTAAATAGGCTTCAAAATCCATCTCAAAATAAATTTTTCTTTTCAAACACTCTAAAGAGATCAGTGATATCTGCCTGTCACATAAAGCAATAGCTGTAAGTTGTTTCCATGAATTCTGGTAGGAAAAAAGTTCAGAGAAATGAATGTAGATTCTTCAAAAACAGGCTGAAAGAGAAAAGATGTTAACTCCTAGCATGAGCTAAACCATACCCAAATTACATCTTTATAGCAAATCTTTTACCATTAGGATTATTATAACTATACTAAATGATTTTAATAAAATTAGTAAAGTGTGGGGTGGATGGAAGTTAAGGATAACAATTTTTCAAAATGTGTATTCTTCAAAATGGTTTTAACATAAACCAGGCAAATTCTATTCCTTTCCAATTTTTTCTTTTTTTTATGATGTGTGTCGGGCCAGGTATTTATTTATTTAATGGAGATACTGGGGATTGAACTCAGGACCTTGTGCATGCTAAGCATGTATTCTACTACTGAGTTATACCCTCCCCCTGTTCCTTACCTATTAAAATTAAATTTTAAATTAAATTAAAACACTATACTACTACACTAATATGTTTTGTTACTACACTATATCAGACTTTTGGTTAAAAATGTCACTTAGAGACTACTTTAAGAACGCCTTATTAAGTCAAAAAGTTCCTCTCTCTTGCTGTACCCAAGTTGTTCAAAGTATAAAATGAGGGCAATATAAACTTATCTCATAAAGGTTGTTTTTTTTTTTTTAAAAAAGGTTGGAAAGACTGAAAACAGTATCATAGGAGACTGAATAATATTGTTTTTTCAATTACCCATGGATATGTTAGAGAGAAGCAGCAAAAATAAATGAAATTCATAGATAAAGACAAATCTGAGTTATTCATCTGCCTCTACAAGCAGCTAAGCATTCAACAAACATTTGTAAGAACCTGTGTGTCAGGCATCTTGAGCATTTCTTTCTTAATAATCATGGTTTATTCCTTCAACTATGGGTATCAGATTATATAAACAACTAAAAGGATACTACTGTCTGGTGGGGGAGAAAAAACATTTTCAATATGGTAAAAAAAAAAAAAAAAGATAAACACAATTAAAGTGCTCTAGGTGTTTGTGGGTTGTAGGGGGTAGAAATGACTTCCAGTAGGAGAGAATAGGTTAAAAGCCTCTAAGAACAAAGAATTTAGGCTAGGCTTTAAAAAGATGGACTAGTTGGATTAGTTTCTTCATTTGAAGACAGAATTGGGAAAGAGTAATAAAAGCACAGAGATAATGAAAAACATCAAAGAAATTATAAAGCTGGACAAAGGCAGCATCCTCTCCCATAACAAAAAAACCATCTGCTCACTATGGGAGATACTACAGCTGTGTGAGTGCTGATGGGAAGGACTCAGCAGAGAGAGAGTCTGAAGATAGAGGTGAGACACAGGACAACCAAAAGATGAGGTTCCTGAGAATTTGGAAAATAAGATGCAGAGCACTCAGATTTGACAGGAGAAGCAGTTGGATACACATGCTCAAGTCATACCAAATAAAAGGTGAAGGGTTGGTGGTATATTGAAGAAAGTGACAAGGATAGACCCTGGAAAGACAAGACCTAACATAGAAAAAGTAAGGGCCACTCAACAGAATAAGGTTTTGATGAAATTCCAGAACTATGTCTTGTTTAACATGATTAAATTGATTGAACACATCTGTTTGCCCTCAGGGCCCTTACAAAATCAGAGTAAGAAGATTTTTTTTAAAGAGGGGGTGCCCACAAAGACATAGAGAATGGAAACATGACTGATAATAACAAAACTGGAAACTAGAAAGCTAAAGGGTGAGTGTTAACAGTCAGTCTTAGCAGGTCTAAGAAAGCTGAAATTTGCCTCGGGGCTGGGAGGGAAGAAAGGATGAGAATGGGGAATTCAAGGGGCAAACTAAATCACTTTCAAAACCCCAGTAAGGCTCAAGAATTAGAAGTATGAGGTACACCTGGAGACGGATGCACTGGTGGAACAGAAAATAAAGGAATAGGTTCAAAATCTGTACAAGCAGTTAGTTTCCTAGATTTTCTCTCTGACTTGAGTGGCCAGGCTACCATACTACCCACCCACCATCAGAGAAGACTCAAAATTTACTTTAGAGAGATTGAAGTAGAGAGACTCTGGACTCTTGGACAAGAGATTCACCTAAGGACAGGAGTATCATACTGAAAACATGTTAAATAAATTTAAGCCTACACATTTAGTGGTGCGATCCATCCCTCGACTCATTTTCCTACCTGCTACTGGCAGCCTAGTGTATAACCTCCAGGCAGAAGACTAGAGAACCCTCAGTGTAAAAGTGGTTCAGGAAAAAAGAACAATAGCCAAGACAATGAGAGAGAAGGGGTGAAGGTTTCCTTCTCAAGTATCTGTCAAATGAGGGAGTAATTCAAGAAAAGCTCATGGGATCCAGGATTCAGTCAAGAAAAAGGAAAAGGGAATTCCCTAGGATAGTAAGATCCCCGGACAATAATTATGCAACAGACTTGAAGAACAACTGGGCCAGACTGGAGGCGGTGGGTAGAGGGCACTCAGGAAAGGTTTCTTTCCACCAAAAAAAAAAAAGATAGATTACCAGTGTGAACATAGGAAGAGGATATTTACACCTACTGACAGAGAGTTTGGGATGAATTACTGTAGATATATAGAAAATGAAGCAAATGTGGAAAAAAAAGAAAAAGGTAATGATTACTACCAGAAAAAAAAAAGTTGTGCAAAAAAGAAAATACGACTATGGTATATATGTCGCATGGATAACAATGTGTATGTAATGTGATATACTTATGTTAGAGTGAGGAGGTGTGAATAGATCAACGGGCTCCCGTGTCCTCTAGCTTCTGGATGGGCTTGCCCAATCAGGAATCCCAGGAGAGGTTTAGGAGAATAAGGTATGAATATTTATTCCTCCAGTTTCCTCCCTTCAAAATCATCTCATGCTGGCTGTTTCTTTTCAGCTGAAAACCACCACTCTTCCCAAGGCAGCCAACTCCACACTTCTCTTGAGAGTCCAAGTAACCACTTCCTCTTATCCCTTTTGGCTTAGGGCTGTCAACAGCTTAGCTACAGGTTACTACACTATCTTGTGCCATACCATATTACACCCACATCTTTATAAACAGTACTTTTATAAAATAAACCCTCATCAAATTATCCTATTTCAAGCGTGCCGTCTATTCCTGTTGAGACCTGAATGTAAATAGTGGTGGTGAATATGATGATTATGATGATATAAGGTTGAAACAAAGAGTAGTGGAAAATAAGAAAAAATGACTAATATTTAAATAAAATTACTAATATATTTCGAGCTCTAGGTTCCAAGAACTTCGTTAAGTTCTTTGTAGGTATTAATCCATTTATTCATCACAAATATCCTATGTGGCAAGCAAAGCTTTTTTCTGTTTGGTTCACTTCCATATACCAAAACCTAGCAGTTGCCGGTACACAGTAAGCACTCAAATATTGATTTAAAACACACACAACAAGAAGCAAGTTTAATAGGGAAGAGCTGACTTTTGATGTGGTGTAGCATTTCTCTTATTTTTACTTTGAAAACTATAAGATCAGGGACTTGTGGCTCCCCAGATCACAAAAACTAACTAAACACTAAATAAGATTACACATGAATTCATGTGTAGCCTACAGTGAGCCTTACTCCCTTATCTTCTCATGAGGTTATCCAGAACTTGGGTTCCAAAAATTTTTAAGTGTAATATTTAAAGTCAAAGTTGCGAATTTTAAAATATTTATTATGCACTTGAAGCCTAGGAACTGATCTAAACGGGCAGAGCATCTTTAAGTACCAATGATTAGTTTTAAAAAAGAAACGGAATGGGAAGGCACAAATTAAAAATACACTTGGGCATCTAAAATCCAAAAATAGGAAAGGTAAAGTCAGCAAGATCACCAAGTATAATGTACACACACAGAATTCAAAGCACGGTAAAGATGAGTAGGAAAATCAGAGGAGGAAGCATAAGACACGTGAATCCAAGAAGGCAATAGGTACAAAAGGTTGCAGTTAACCTCCTTACTGGATGTTCACATAATTATGTGCAATAATCAAAGCAGTTATGATACCTATAACTTATAAAGAACCTAAAAGTCAGGGGAAGGACAAGAGTAGAGAACCAATATGCAGTAAAATGAAACTGCAAAGATTTTCTGAAATCAGAATTGATACTTTTCTCTTTACATTATGCTGCACCCCAAAACACGGGGGAAAGTCACGTGTATAAGAATCTAGAAACCTGAGAAGTTTCCAGAATAATGGACTCTACTAGAGTGAAAAGCAGCAAGGCACAGTGAGGTGTAAGGCTACGCACGAATGGACCTAACACCTGGACACCGAGGAAAGACGGATAAAGCATCCTTAAGTAGAAGATGGAAAAAGACTGGGATTGGGTTTGGTTGAAGAATAACAAAACGGAAAAACAAGGCCTAAGAAGCAAGTATCAAGGACTTAGAGAATCAGATCGAAGCCACAAGCAATAAGTATAGGACCTACAAATCAGTTCCTACGGGGTGGGGAAAAGGCCACTTCGAGACCGACCAGCTGCGACTAGTTTCTGAAAAGAGGCATATCTAGCTTTGCAGCCCCACCCCACGGCGGCAGCTCCTCCCCAAGGAAGACCTCACGAGGCCAACGGCCGGGCTCGGGCTCGGGCTCCGGCTCCCGCTCCCGCTCGAGCCTAGGTCCCATCCCGCCCTTGCCCCGCGGCATAGAACGGCCTCTCTGGGCCCCTCACCGAACGCTGCAGCTCCCCAAGCCAAAACGAGGCGCGCTCCTTTCCGCTGGGATCTGGGTCGTGGTACAGCGCCTGCACTGCTTGGTACACGAGCTGCAATGTCGGCTTTGCCCCTTCCATGATGGTAGCTGTGGTAGCGGCAACGACGGCTTTGGCTCTTCTCCCGCGGCTTCTCCGGTTGCTCCGCCTTCACGCTTCCTCACTGTGTCGGCCACGGCCGCTCCCTGACTGGCGCCATCTCCTCTTCGCCCGTTACCAGGGCAGAGGGGTTCCCTGTGGAAGTTACCCCCTCGGAAACAGAGGTTAGATCGTATTCAAGTTCCTAGTCTTTTGTCCGATCCTTCCAGTAGACTCCAGACTTCTGAGTCCAGGCCTTGGTGCTCGCCTCTTGACCCGCTGACTTGCCCTCAGAAAGCTGTCCCGGCACGACTCAATCCACGCAGTGTACCTAAGCCGCGTTTACCCGGACCGGAAGCGGCAGCACCGATACCTTTGGCACACTTCCGCCTGGTGCATTGCAAACGGCCTCCTTCCCGGCACGCCTCCTCTTGTCTCTCCGCCCCCTCCCGGAAGTGGCCCTACAGGGACGGGTGCTGGGAGGAATAATGAATGTGGCTCTCTAGGTTTCCTGCGTCCAACTGGAGCTTTGGGACCGTCGTGGCTCCCACACCTGTGCAGCTCTCCGCTCCTTGGTAATAGATTTGAGGTCTTTCCTCCTCCTTTCGACCTCCCCATTCCTCTCCAGGGAATCCTTTTGGACCCCCGTGGACAAGGAGCGTCAATTCAACCATCTGTGGAGTATCCACTGCACTGATACCTTAATTTCAGACAGGATTTGTATGCTGACTCTTAATGGAGGAGACAGACACGTAATCAAGTAACTTGTACAAACCTGAAATATGTGCCGCATTGAAACAAATCCAAAATGCCTAGAATCTCTGTTCAGTCCTCCTTTTTCACTAAATTCTTGCACCCAAAAGGATATTTCATTCTGTTGCACTCCAGAGTATATGTGCAGGAGTGCAGGTTGCCTGGGGAACCCCTGAAGTAAGGCTGACATCTGAAGTGAGGGCAATCTTGAGGGGAACTAAGCCCTTAAGTCTGTGGAGTCTGATACTAACTAAAGTGCATTCTGTCACACTCCAGAGTATATGCACAAACATGTAGAGTTGTGTTTTTGTGTATGCCTTTCTTTCCAAATCAAAGATCAACGGTTAACAATTCTCAATTCACAAAAGAAAATAGAAATCTTGGAATCTGTACTGTGGGGAAAGTTTCCCAACATTACTGCTACTTCTTTGCAATGATAAATAATAAGCATTTGAAGAATGCTTACAATGTATAAAGCACTATAGTTACAAGGTCTCATTCAATCCTTTTAACAGCTGTACAAACTAAATCCCATTTTAAGGAATAAAAAAATCGGTAATGTAATTTGCCCAAGGTTACACATGTCTTAAATGAAAGTCAGGATTTGAATCCAAATCAGTTTTGTTCCAAAGCCTGTTAAATTGTACAATCCCTATCATCCTGTATACTGGTTTGTTGCTGAATTGTTATTGCCAAGGGATTTTAACTACCAACATCACAATGAAAACAGTGTTACTGTACATAGTTAATATAACTTCTGACCCCAAAAAAGCTGGATATTTTGGTTACCTAATTCATTAAAAAACAATTTAGTTAAAAAAAAAAGATTTAGTAAAATCTCCTTGGTCTCTACTCTCTTGAAGTTTACAGTCTAATTGCAAAGACAAGCAATTCAATACACTTTTAAAAGTTCTATGACTAACCACAAGTAAGAGAATGATGTTGGACCTACCTTGCATCATATAAGAAAAAAAATTAAAGAACATAAATGTAAGAGCTAAAACTGTAAAATTCTTGGAAGAAAACAGGAGTATATCTTCATCCCCTTGGATTAGACAATGTTTCTTTAGATATGGCGGCAAAAGCACAATTAACAGAAGAAGAAATACATAAATTGGACTTCATCAAAACTAAAAACTTGTGTGTCAAAGAACACTATTAAGAAAGTGAAATAAAAAAAGAAGACAAATGAACTTAAATATAAAATAGAAACAGACTCACAGACATAGAATACAAACTTGTGGTTGTCAGGGAGTAGAGGGGTGGGTAGAGACAGACTGGGAGTTCGAGATTTATAGATACTGACAGGTATATATGGAATAGATAAACAAGTTTATACTGTATAGCACAGGGAAGTATATTCAAGATCTTGCAGTAGTTCATGGTGAAAAAGAATATGAAAATAAATATACGTATATTCATGTATGACTGAAAAACTGCTGTATACCTGAAATTGACACAACATTGTAAACTGACTGTGACTCAATAAAAAAATGTTTTTAAAGAAAGTGAAATGACAACCACAAAATGAGAGAAAATATTTGCAAATCAAATATTTGATAAAGGATTAGTGTCCAGAATATATAAAGAACTTACAATTCATCAATGAAAAGACAAGATGGAGATTGGTCACTACAAAGACCAATCATGTGATTAGAGGATTGTAACTGGGCTAGACTAAGTGCAATCACTTACCACTGATTTAATCATCCGTGTTTAGTAATGAAGCCCTGATCAAAACTCTGGACACTGAAGCTCAGTGGAGGTTCCTGGTTGATGAACACATTACTGTGCCAGAAGGGTGACATATCCTGACTCCAAGAGAGTGCCTGGGAATTCTGCTTTCCTCCCAAACCTCACCCTGTGTATAGCCTTTTAAATAAAACTTTAATTATGAGTATAGCACTTAACTGAGTTGTAAGCTGTTCTAGCAGATTAGCAAATCTGTGGGGGTTTCACCTCTTAATTTGTAGCCAATTGGTCAGGAGTGCAGGTGACCTGGGGAACCCCTGAAGTAAGCCTCACATCTGAAGTGAGGGCAGTCTTGAGGGGAATTGAGCCCTTAAGTCTGTGGAGTCTGATACTAACTCCAGGGAGTGTCAGAACTGAATTGAATTCACCCCAGTGGGGTAGAAGCAGAACAGGTAAGATGTTCACAAAATCTGTAATTTAATTTAACAGACATAAGCCCTGTTCCCCACCCCCAAATAGATGAAGCCAATAAGGCAAAATGTTAATGATTGTTAAATGTGAGGATAAGTACATTTGTTCACTATACCATTCTCTCTACTTCTCTGAAATTTTCCAAATTAAAAAAAAGTCAAAATTGGAAAAACAAAGTCATTTCAATTTTTATTTACTGACATGAAAAGCTGCCAGAAAATATTATTGGAAAAAGAAACAGATTATGATTCAGCATGTGAAAATGACCACTGATACGAGATTGTATCTGTATTTCTATATAGGCAGAGATGTGTCTGGAAGGATGTTCAACAAAATGTTAACAGTGGTTATCTCCAGTAATGGGATTTCAAGTGGTTTCTACTTTCTTTTTTTGTGTTTTTCTTCATAGCACTTTTCACCACTTGACACATTCCATATTTTTATTATTTTGTGGCTACTCCCTCCATTAACATGTAGGCTGTAGGTCACTCATATCCCCCGTGCTTTGAATGGTGCCTAGCATATGGCAGACACACAATAGACATTTGTAAAATGCATTAATAAGGTTTCTGTGATTAGAATTTTTTCTTTATAATGATTATTTACACTTTTAACAAATACATTTTATCAAAAACAACACAGCTGTTTTCTTTCCAAATAGTGACACAATAAACTTAAAGTCATAATCGTCAGTGTTGACTGAATCTTGGTGGCTGTTTGCCAAGAAAAGGCCCAATGCACAATGCAGACCTCTCCTGGCCCAACTTCAGACTACTCAACCTATAGGGCATATAGTCTATACCATCATCACCTGAAACAGCCATAACCCCAGCACCAAACCTGTCTCTTTCCCTCAGTTCAACCCACATTCAGGGCTCACGTGCTGAGCACGGCATCTGCCTTTGGCTCTCCAGCTCAGAACTGCCCTCAGTCGTGGACAGCTTTCCCCCAATTTCACTTGCAAAGCAAATTCAAACTGGTGAGAGGGACTGAGAGAGGAAGATGATTAGAGATGGTGAATTTTTATGGAATAATGAGAGCACAAATTAACTGTCCACAGTCAAAAGGACCCTGGTTTCAAGATGTTCTGAGGAACAGTTCTGGTATCACCCGGGTAGGAAAGCACAAGCAGGTTTGAATTTTTCTGGACATCAGCAAAGTGAGATTCTTTTCAGAAAACAATAAATACAGTACAGAGAACCCAGGGACAATGGAAGAGAAAAAACACACAGTTCAGTAAATGTCCACCAAGCTGCCCCCGATTCCTTCTCCTTAATTCCTCGCAGTCTTCCTTCCCCTACTGAGGTCTTCTTTTTAGAAGCCAGACACATGGGAAGGGGCAAGTAGCTTTCTCTCAACAAGATTAATTTTTATAAGTCATAGTTTATCCACAGTTGGTTGACCTTTAGCCCAGTTTTACGCCAGGGTCTTAAGCAATGACCTGGAGCTGGTGTGATATGGGCCAAACTGTCACCCAATCAGGCTGACAGGAGATTACACTTCTCTCACAAATGCAGAAGGCTCCAGTTGGCTGTAGAGAGAAAAATAATAATAAAACTCTCAGGGGAGGGAACAGCTCAAGTGGTAGAGCCGTGCTTAGCATTCAGGAGGTCCTGGATTCAATCCCCAGTACCTCCTCTAAAAATAAAATGTAATTACCTCCCCTCCACCAAAAAGCAAACAAACAAACAACTCTCTCTCCTATGGCATGGTGTAAAGAGGGCTTCCTTAAAAATCAGCCCCCCCCCCCCGTATCAGTCCCAGCCCCACCTCTTTCTAGCCACGTGACTCTAGCAAGTAACCACCTTCCTAAGCTGGATTCCTCTGCCAAAAAGGGCATGATACCTACCCACCCAACACACAGAGAGAACCAAGATCATGTGAAAGTGCCTTGGCATTGGCTCATTGTAAACAACTGTAAAGCAATCAAATACCTTTTTACAAAAATATAGAGTCAAACAGTCACTTCTAGTCTTATCGAGATACTTAGAAATCACAAGTTTTTACCCCCAAAACACAGGCTTTTCAAATATGGGAGGAACAGTGTATTTAATGAGCAACCCAGGCAGTGAGCAAGCCAAAGGCTTGGCTACCCCACCAGCCACACACCAGTGAACACTGTCACACCTGTCACACTGCCTGCATCTCCCTGCTTCCTGGGGTCAAAGTGCTTACCAGCTGGCTCTTGCTTCTGGAAGAATTTAGATATTTAGATCCACTTCTGACTCTCGCCTTCCCTGCCACTCTGCTTAGTAGACATTGGGCACATACCTGCTTTGGTCCCATGCTGCTGGATCCAGACTCAGGGCCTCTTCCCTTGAACAAAGCCCTCAACATTGTCCTCCAGCCTTCCAGATCTACCTACAACCTGGGGTGTTCCAACTTCCCTCTTCCCCCACTGCCCAAACACTTCACCTTCCCAGACTCCAACTTCTGCATCTCATCCCTCTTTGATGTCACTTTGATTCCCAATGATGCTTATCAACCTAGCTGCATATTAAAATCACCTGAGGGAAACTTTAAACAATACCAGTGCCTGGGTACCTGCCTAGATCCGTTAAATCAGAAACACTGAGGCTAGGTCTGGGGCTCCAATCTGGGTCACTTGAAGCTCCCAGGTGTTTCTAATGTGCTGCTAGGTTGTTAGTCATTTTGTCACAGAAGAGTTTCTCAGCAGGAGAACTACTAAATGCCAGGTGGGGTGATTCTTCCTTGTTTAGTTCTGACCCAAGCTTTGTGGAATGCCACTAGCATTCCCCAGTAATGGTGACAACCATAAATGCACCAAACATCTCCAAATGAGATTCTCACCAGTTCCTTCTCTTCCTTTTGTGTTCCCCCACATCACAAAGTAAAAGCCCCTCCCTTCCTGCCACACCTTCAATTCTCAGGTGATCGATTTTTCTGGTTTGCTCAGGACAGAGGGGTTTCAAGGGACAGGAGACTTTCAGTGCTAAAATAAGGGAAATCCCAGGCAAACTCCACAACTGTTAGTCATCCTAGATTTTCTTCTCTTGCCTCCCATAAGGGGTACCCATTATTTTTTCTACTTCCCCCGCCTCTTTTCTGGGAACTGGTCCTCCCCAACCCCAACCTGCCTCCCCTCAAGGAGGAACAAACTTGAGGAGGTTGCTGACACACACTTAAGTTCCTCCCCCAGAATTTGCCATTGGAATAGGAGGCTAGTCTCAATTTCGCTAGTTCTCCAAAAGAGATTTGAATGTGGGAATTGGTGGCCATTTCCTGCCAGGAAGTCTACTGTGGTGTGTAGGGAAGGATCAGCAGTGCAGAAAATCTGTCTGTAGCAACAGAGGAAACAGGTGCCCAAAAAGAAACACATGCAGAGGTGAGGTAGAATCTTCCTGGCTTTTCCACAGAGCTCAGGTGATTCTCAGACTTGAGCAAGCATCAGCAACCATCACCTGGAGGGTTCCTTAAAGCACTGCTGTCTGGGCCCCACCCCCAGAGTTTCTGAGTCAGTAGGTCTGAGTGTGGCCCAAGGATTTGCTTTTATAAGGAGCTCCTAGGTGGTACTGATGCTGCAAACTAGGGATTTTGTGAGGACCACTCCTCTGAGCCAGAGTTCCAGGGCCTTGTGAGAGCCTAGCAGGCTCAGCCCTGCTCTGAGGTTACATGAGTCTCTATCTTTCTAATAAATTCCTCCCCACCTTTTTTTTTTCTTAAACAGCTTTATGGAGATATAATTCATATCCGGTACAATTCACCAACTTAAAGTGTCCAGTGATTTTTAGTACATTCACAGGTATGTACAACTATCAACAAATTTAGAACAATTTAGAACAATTTTCATCACCTCACAAGAAACTCCATGCCCCCTCTTTTTAAAAGTCCTTTTAAAGTTTGTTTATTCATTTATTTTTAATGGAAATACTGGGGATTGCTGTCACATCCAGGAATCCTTTGGCAAATCCAAAGTCATGAAGATTTACTCCTATGTTTTCTTCTAAAGAGTTTTATAGTTTTATCTCACACCCATTTTGAGTTAATTTTTGTATGTCATGTGAGAACTTCATTCTTTTGCTTGTTGATGTAGTTTTTTCCAGCACCATTGTTTAAAAAGACTATTCTTTCCCCATTAAATGGTTTTGACATCCTTGTTGAAAATCAGTTGACCATAGATGTATGGGTTTATTTCTGGACTCTCAATTCTATTCCAGGGATCTATATGACTAACCTTGTGCCAAGGACCACACTGTCTTGATCACTATTGCTTAATTGTAAGTTTTGCAGTTGGGAAGTGTGGGTTCTCCTACTTAGTTCTTCTTTTTCAAGATTGTTTTAGCTATTCTGGATCCCTTAAAATTCAATAAAAACTTTAGAAACAGCTTGTCAATTTCTACAAAGAAGTCATCTGGGACTCTAATCAGTTGAGATCACACTGAATCAGCAGATCAGTTTGAGGACTGTTGCCATCTTAACAATAAGTCTTCCAATCCATGAATATGGGACGTTCTTCCAATTAGTTAGAACTTTAATTTCTTTCAACAACATTAAAAACTTTCAGAGTAAAAGTTTTGCACTTCTTTTATTAAGTCTATTCCTAAGTATTTTATTGATGCAATTGTAAATGGAATTGTTTTTCCTTCTTTTTTTTTTTTTTAATAGAAGTACTGGGGATTGAACCCAGGACCTCATGCATGCTAAGCATGCACTCTGCCACTATGCTATACCTACCCACAGAATTGTTTTCTTAGTTTTATTTTTGGATTTTCATTGTAAGTACATAAAAATACAATTGATTTTGTATATTGATCTTGTATCCCACAAACTTGCTAAATTCATTTATTAGTTCTAATAGTTTTTTAGTGTATTTTTTAAGATTTTATATATAGAAGATCACATCATCTGCAAATAGAGATAGCAATGAAGTATTATTTAAGAAAGACCCAGAAAGTTTAGTGTTGGAGGATGGAGGGAACAAAAAGTGCCCACTGAACTGAGAAGGTATCCTGAGACCAAAAAATGAGGCAGACATCTCCATATAATCAATGGATCCATTTTTCATAGGTTGGAATTGGGCAGACAACAATCTGGAAGCATTCACAGCTGCACTCCACACTGCCACAGGGCCACTAGGACAGTTTTACAGTTAACCTAGGGTATGGGAGTACATGCTTGGAAACAGGAAGTGCATTCCTAAGTCAAGATTTATGAATGGGTAACTAGTCTCATGGGCACCAGGAATAGGTCAGTAAAGGTCTTCATTATTGTTCGGGGACTAACAGAGCATAGAGCTCATCTAGACCTAATGATCATTAAACAATATCTGTTACTACAAAGCCTCTGATGACAGAGAAGGGGTTTACTACACAGTATAGCCCTAGGTAGGGTCAGTGAAAGGACAGGAAGAACTGAACAAGCCCAAGATGGCATCAGTTATGCTAAGGGCCTAAGGGATGGGTACCTAAACAGTGTATGGTCCTTTCACACTTTCTGTTACAAGCTAACTCAAAGTTCTTCTAGGGAAACTTAGTATCAATGCAAGTACTGAATTTACATTCTTGGTCCTGACAAAAGCTTTTCTGTTTGTTTGTTTGTTTTTTGTTTGTTTGGTTTTTGTTACTCCCCTTGTCTTGAAATAGAGCTTTTCAAACTTTCCACCAAAGTTGCCCTAAAGGCAGAGAAGAGAAAAATTTGAAGAGTAATCCTATATAGCCTCTGATGACATGAATAATTTTAAAGTGATATATTTTATCTTAAAAATTCATGAAAATTTTATCATCTACTCCAGGATAAAGTCAGTTCATTTTAACATTAAAATAATAATTTTTTTCAAGATAAGAAAGGAAGCCTTTCCCACATGATCCAGAAATTCCATTATGGGGTATATATTAAAAAAAAAAAAACTGAAAGCAGGAAACTGAAAACTTATTTGTATACATGTTCATAGCAACACTATTCATAATAGCCAAGAGTTGGAGGCAATCCAAAGGTCTATTGACAGATGGATAAACAAAATGTGGTGTACACATACAATGGAATATTATTCAGCCTTAAAGAGGAATGAAATTCTGACCTATGTTACAACATGGATGAATTTTGAAGACATTAAGCTCAGAAAATTAAGGCAGTCACAAAAGATAAATACTGTATGATTCCACTTATATCAGTATCTAGGGTAGTCAAATTCATAAAAATAGAAAGTAGAATGGTTGCCAGGAGCTGGGCAGAATGGGGAGTTGTTGTTTAGTGGATATAGAGTTTCAGTTTTGCAAAATGAAAGAGACTGATTACACAACAATGTGAATATACTTAACAGTACTGTTCTGTACACTTAAAAATGGTTAAGATGGTAAATTTTATGTCATGCATTTTTTTACCACAATAAAAAATAATTTAGAAATTTTCAATAGTTTAAAAGGCCTTATGATTTGGTCAAAGAAAGCCGATTAGTATCTAGATTCAGCTAGAGCTAAGTATACTTCCTTGGTTTAATTTATGGAAATGTTTGTATAGTCACCTTTTAATTATCCTGCAGGGACTTCTTTGCTCAGAGAATCATCCTGGTCCCCAGGCCAACAATAAACAGGAACAGAGACAAAGGAGTAGACTATAGACATCACAGTGTGTTTCTATCATGCCATGGGAGCCTTTCTGGGTCACCTCCTATTGTGTTCCAAGATTTAGAATGCATTCTAAAATATCACTCAGCATCAGCGAAGGATTAGGCTTTATTAGGTAAAGGGAAATCTTACAAGGCTGGCTCAACAGGCAAAGAGAAAACAGAGGTCCCCCACAGAGAGATGTGCTGGGGTCACGGTGCTCTGTTGGAGCCACAGAATAAGTCTATGTTCTGCTGAAGGAATCTTGCACCTCTCTGTTCTCCCCTGTTTTCACAGTGCTGATGAATCAGGAATGAGTGAATTAACACATTTCTGACCACAAAATAAAAACAGCTGAAAAGAAACAGCTTTTGGAGCCCTCAGCATAACAGTCCCTGCCCCTGGTTCATATAACAAATGTTCAGAGGCTCAGAGCATATTTCAATTCCATGCAATTATCTTACCCCTATGCTACCTTTGTATCTTCTCTTAATAACAGGTTCACCAAGCCTGCAATGTCTACAGGTACCACAGAGGGAAATACACAACAAAGAAAAGTCACCAATCTGAATTTTTAGCATGAGACAGGCCAGCAGCCATAGACCCTACCACAAAGAGGAAACCATGGGAAGCTATTTCCTAAACAGCCTTTCTCCCTCAGAATTAGCTGCCCACCCAATTTCTGGCAAACCTTCACCCTTGTCCCAGGAATAAATAATAGCAAACCCTGATTTAGGCTTACTACATGCCAGGAACTGATCTAAGACTCTTACAAACATTAACTCAGTTCATCACTACCCTATAAGGTAAGCACTATTTTTATGCCCATTTTATATGGGAGAAAATTAAGGCATAAAAGGCTTAATGAACTTGCTTAAGATCCAGACAGAAAACCAGGATTAGAATCCAAGCAGTCTGGGTCAGAGTCTGTGCTTTTAACCACCACACCAAACCAGAACTAAGACATTGGGCTAAGGGCTTCTGCAAAGGCTTCAAATGTGCATCGTCCTGGGAAAGAAGCACCAATAAGTGTGGCAGAAAATAGGGCGTGTCCTGGAGTACAGCCATGGGGGATGGGAGATGTTGGAGAACACTGGTGAGGATAGAAGAGCAAAATAAATTGTAGGGAGTACAGTTGGAAGGGAGCTTTTTTCAGAGTGAAAAAATAGTAACATGACAAACAACAAGTAACAGAGGATTGTAAAGTCCCTTGGATTCTTTCAAAATAGCTTTATCGTGGGGTGAGGGGATAGCTCAGGTGGCAGAGCATGGGCATAGCATGCAAGAGGTCCTGGGGATTGAACCCAGGACCTCCTCCAATAATAAATAAATAAATAAACCTAATTACCTACACCGCCCCCCAAAAAGTGAAATAAAATAGCTTTACTGAGGTATAATTGACATTCACTAAACTGCACATGCTCAAAGTGTATAATTTAATAAGTTTTGACATATGTATAAACCATGAAACCATCACCATAGTCAAGATAATGAAAATAAACATCACCCTGCCAAAGTTTCTTTGTGCCCTTTTGTAAACCCTCCGTCTCTGCAACTCCTCCCAAACTCTACCTCTGGTTGTCCATGATCTGCTTTCTGTACCTGTAGATTATTTTACATTTTCTAGAATTTTATATAAATAGTATACGGTATTTACTCTTTGTCTGGTTCTTTCACCTGGTGTAGTTATTTTGCGATTCATCCATGTTGCTGTATTAATAGCTAATCCTCTGATAAGGGACTTATATCTACATTATGGAAGGAACTCTTACAACTCAATAATACAAGATAAACAATCCAATTAAAATAATGAGCAAAGGGTCTGAATAGACATTTCTCCAAAGAAGATATACAAATGTACATGTAAAGATGCTTAACATCATTAGTCATCAGAGAAATGCAAATTAAAACCACAATGAGATACATCACTTGACACCCACTAAGATGGCTATAATAAAAAAAATCAGATAATAACAAGTGTTGATGAGTATGTAGAGAAATAATAACTTATATATGCTGCTAGTAGACATATAAAATGGTGCAACCACTTTGGAAAACAGCCTGGCAATTCCTCAAAAAGTGAAATTACCATTTGATCCAACAATTCCACTCCTACATGTTTATCCAGATGAAATGAAAACATATACATGCACACAACTTGTATATAAGTATTTTAGCAGAATTATTCATAATAGCCAACATGTGGAAATAACCCAAATGCTCACCATCTGATGAATCGCTAAATCAAATGTAGTATATTCATACAATAGAATATTGTTCAGCCGTGAGAAGGAATGAAGTAGTTACACGCTACAACATGCCTGAACGTTGACAACACTCTGCTGAGTGAAAGAAGCCAGACACACATACACAAACACATAATTCATGATTCCATTTCTTAATGAAATGTTCTGGATTGGCAAAGGTATAGAAACAGAAGGTAGATTAGTGGTTGCCTAGGGCTCTGGGTGAAAGTTGGGAGAAAATTGAAGGTGGCTGCTAAAGACTACAGGTTTTTTTTGTGGGGTGATGAAATGTTCTCAAACTGATTGTGGTGATGGCTGTACAGCTCTGTGACTATATCAAAAACTTTTAACTTGTATACTTTAACTGGGTGAATTTTATGGTTTGCCAATTATATCTCACCAAAGCCGTTACCAAAAAAATCACTTGTTGCTTTTCATTGATGAGCAGTAGTTTTCCATTATATGAATATACTGCAGTTTTCTAATCCGTTCATCTGTTGATGGATATTTGGGTTGTCTATCATTTTGGGCTATTAAGAATAAATTTGCTATGAACATTTATACACAAGTCTTCGGGTGAACATATGCTTTCTTTTCTCCTCGGTTAATACACAGGGATGGAATGGCTAGATCATATAGCAGGTGTGCTTAACTTTTAAAGAAACTACCAAACTATTTTCTAAAGTGGTTGTACAATTTTACACTCCCACCAAAAATTTGTGAGAGTTCCAATTCCTCCACAACCTTGTCAAATCTTGGTATGATCAGTTTTTTTAATCAGGCATTCTAATAGGCATGTTGCAATGTCTCTGTGACTAATTTGCATTTCCTTAATGACGAATGATGGTTAGCATCTTTTTATGTGCTTATTTGCCATCCATATATTTTTTTGGAAAAGTCTATTCAAATTTTTTGCCCCACTTAAAAAAAATTGAGTTGTCTATTCTTATTATTGAGTTTTCAAAGTTCTTTGCATATTCTAGACTCGAGTCCTTTAACAGATACATGTTTTGCAAATACTTTCTCCTGATCTGTGACTTGTCTTTTCATTCTTCTCACAGTGTCTTTCCAAGAACAGAAGTTTCTAATTTTGATGAAATCCAGTTTATCAAAATTTTCTTTTATTAATTGTTTTTAGTGTCATAGCTATGAAATCTTTGATCAAAAGTCACAAAGATTTTCTCCTATGTTTTCTTCTAGGAGTTTTATAGGTTTAGATTTTACATTTAGGTCTATGATCTATTTTGACTTAATCTCTCTACTGGTTTTTTTTTTTTTTTTGACAGTGCAGAGAGAGATTTAATAACAATAAAAAGGTCTGCTTGAGAGCCGAGGCTCAAAACCACTCCTTTGCAGCATACCCAATACAGAAAAAGTCTCTATTGTTCTTTTATAAGAAGTCTTGAAATCTGGTAATGTTAGCCCTCCAATTTTGTTATCCTCTTTCAAAGTTGTTTTGGTTATTCTAGGTCTTTTGCATTTTCATATGAGTTTTAGGCAGCTTGTGAATTTCTACATTTGTGTGTGTGTGTGGAGCTATGACAGAAATATGGTATAAATGAAAAACCCAGGGCTCTGTGGTCAGTCTGCATAGGTTCAAGACCCAGATTTACCTCTTCTTAGCTGCTTGACTTTGGGCAAGCTACCTAACTTCTCTGCAACTCTGCTTCTCATTCATAAAGCTGAGATAATAATATTAACAATCTCATGTGATGGAGCTGAAGTGAAACAATGCATTGTAATGTTGAGAGACTGAAAACTGAGACAAAGGCCAGAGCATATATGATAATTAGAACTCTGACCCACAACAACCAGTCCAGGAAGCCAACCACAGCCTCTGCAGGAATTGGCCCAGAACAGTCAGGACTTGGTCAAGTCAACGAATGCCAACTTCTCTAATTTTTGTCCTGGCTCCCAACTCAGGACCAAGCAGAGAAAGCCAAATAGGTTCCCCAAACCAATCACATAGGATACCTCATTTCTAGCCAGCTCATCTCCAGCTTTCCCAGGCCAACAATATCCTATCAGGGCTAACCTGAAGCCTTCCCCCTTTTTTCTTACTGTAAAGCTTTTCCACTCCTCTGCCTGCCTTTGAATCTCTGCCAAATGCAGGTGATGGTGGCTGACTCCTTGGCAAAGCTCTAAGTAAATAGCTTCTGTTTCTACTCATTTGGGTGATCTTCATTCATTTCCACAGAGCTTAACACTGTGTTTGTGGAGTTTAATGAGTGCCCGATAAATTTCAAATAAAGCAGCAGAATTGTTTTGTCCAATGAAATTTTACACAGAATTCCAATATATAAAACATATAAAAGTGGCATTAAATAGGTTTTTATTTAAGCCAATCAGTACTAACAGTGGGACTTTTGTGGTGATCTCAATAAAATTAAATGGGGGTAAAAGATGATAATTGCAGACACGGTATTTTAAAAATCCTGATTCACACGAGAAGTTGCCAATGACAACAGTTTTTTTTTTTTTTTTCCTTTTAAGCAGGTCACTTACAATCAAATATTTGCAGAACCCCCAAAGCACCTCTTCAAAACTCTAGGGCTCTCAGAAACAGGGAGTAAAAACTACTGGTATGAGGTCAGGGTTCAGGGTCTTAAGTTGCAAGGATGATGCCAACCAGCTGGGTAAACTTGGGCAGGTCACTTGACCTTTGTCTGATTTTTGTTTCTTCCTCTGAAAATTGAGGAAGCTGAACTAAACAAGAAATTCTCAAACTGTAATGTGTACCACCACTTGCATGTAGTGGAGCAGGCAGCAGTGTTTGCCTGTTTAAAAAATGCAGGTTCCTGGCTCACTCACTGGTTCTAACTCAGTAAATCTAGGGTAGGGCCCTATCTACATATTTAACAAGCACCCAGCTGATTTTGATGTTGATGATCCTTGTGCATAATTTGAGAAACACATGAGTAAATGACCTCATGGGTCCTTCTGGCTTTGGCATGTTATTTCGGTAGAGTTGGAAAAAGAGATGTCACAGGGAGGGAACATGGGGAGAGAAAAAGCAGAGAGGGGAAATCACTCAACAGTTAGGACAAATGATGGAGAGTCTTTTAAAAAGCCTGTTGTATCAATATTCCCCTTTTGAAAATCCCCATGATCTGGTCCAGAGAAACCTGGATTCCGCAAGGAGCCCTTGCAAAAGCTGGTCTATTTTCCGCTAGCCCACAGAAAATATCGCTCCCGAAATCCCCAGCCCCATGGCCCACAAGTGAGTACACCAGAGATGAAATGCAACGTGCAGAATGCTTCCCTACCCTCCAGATCCACAGTTTCCCCATGGCTCACTTGGGGTACAAGAGGACAAAGGAGGATTTGACTGGATTAAACCCAGGCCACATCAGCGCTCAGAGCAGAATCCTCTCAATTCTGCTGTTGGGATCCCAGCTCAGTGTGACAATACCTCCCTCTTGCGGCGAAGAACGGGACTCCACCTGGCGAGGAGAACCAACGCCAGGGGCGGAAACAGCCTGGAAAGACCCAAAGTTCTCTGGGATCCAAGGGAGGAGGGTAAGAGAAGGAGGAAAATAAAGATACTACCAGAGGGACACTCTTCATTGTCTCTTTCTACTTTACCATTCGTTTCTGCCTCCCAAAGCCAGTCCTCCCACTTATCGTTTCCCTCTATTAATAACTTTTTCCTAATGCTGAAGTTATGACCTTGACCCCTGTAGGAGCCCATTAACTTGTATTCTGCTCTGTGGTCAGGAATGGAACCTTAAACATGCCAGGGCTTGGTTACAAGAAGAAAAAGCAAAGCATGTGACCAAAGCAGCACAAGTCTAGATACACAACTAGTTTTTTGGTTTCATAAACTCTTTAAAAATTAATCAAGTTACACAGAAAAATGCACAAATCATAAATGTATAGCTCAATTAATTTTCACAAGGTGAGCACACTCGTGCAACCAGCATCCAGATCAAGAAACAGACCATTATTAGCATTTCCCTAATGCCCCCATCATGGTCCCTTTCAGTCACAACTCATCTGCAAGGTAACAGCTAGTCTGACTTTTAACATCATAGATTAATTTTGTCTGCTTTTGGATTTCATATAAAAGGAATCAAATAATATGTACTCGTGTATCTGACTTTTGCTGAATATTGTGAAGTTGATCTATGTTGTTGCATGTGATCCACTCTCATTGCTGCGGTATACCGTTGTAAAAACATACCACAATTAATTTTATTGATGTTGGTATTTGGGGCATTTCTTGTTTGGGGTTATTATAAAAATGCTTCTATGAACATTTTTCCACATAGTTTTTGGGAAATATAAGTACACATTTCTGTTGGCTTATAGTCAGAAGTAGAATTGCTGGGTCATAAGATCGCTTAAAAAATTTTTTTTTTAATTGAAGTACAGTCAGTTACAATGTGTCAATTTCTGATATACAGTACAATGTCCCAGTCATGCATATACATACATATATTTGTTTTCATATTCTTTTTCATTAAAGGTTATTACAAGATACTGAATATAGTTCCTTGTGCCATACAGAAGAAACTTTTTAAAAATAAGATTGCTTTAGTTGATACTACCAAACAGATTTCCAAAGTGTTGTAAGCACTAATTTACATTCCCATCAGCAAGGTATGAGAGTTTCCATTGCTTCGTGTTCTTGGCAAGTTGGTATATTGTTTTGCATTTTAGTCATCCTGGTGGGTGGGTAATTGTATTGCCTTGTAGTTTTTTTTGACTGACAGATCCTGCCTCAGGTTTATTTGTACAAACAGCACAGGTAGACACGAGCCCCATGTAGACAGCAGCCCAGGGGTCACACTAGTCTTTCTATCCTTACAGCAATAGATGAAAGCCTCTACTCTGGAGCCTTTGTGGGGGCCTGGACACCTTCGGGAGCCTGAGCCTGAGCCTGAGCCTTAGCTGCAGCTGCAGCTGCATCTGAAGCTGCAGCCGCATCTGAAGCTGCAGCCTTGGTCTGAGCCTTATCCTTGGCCTTTGGGTGACAGAGCCTGAGACCCTTGGCGATGTGGGCAAGAGCACATTTCCCGAGCTTGGGATGAGCAATGTAGGCAAGTCGACTGAACTTGTGGCTGTTGCCCTTTGGAATATTGGGCTTGACCTTCTTGGGCTTTATGAGAGCCTTGACAGCCTCAGCACGTGCACTCATGGCCTTGGCGTTGTTGGCCTGCATCTTCTTCAGGTCCTTTGTGTTGTGCTTCTTGGCAAAGCACATGTTCCTCAGGAACTTGGGGTCTACCCCCTTAAGAGATTCGTATCATTGTGATTGGGGTTTTTTGATGCCATTTCTGTGCCATTTTCGGGACTGGTTGTATGTGATATGGTTCTTCGACTTGGCCATGCCTGCACCTGGAGGATGAGAGCGCAAATCAGGGCTGGGGGCCTACCGCTGCCACCCTTGTGGAGCCGGGAGATCCCGAATCACCTGGGACTGGAAAAGAAAGAGCACCTTGTAGTTTTAATTTACATTTCCCTGATGACAAATGGAATTGAACACCTTTTCATGAGCTTATCAGCCACTTGGTTTGGATATCTTCTTTTGTCAAGTTCTTATTCAATGCATTCAGGCAAACAAGTTAAAGCCTAAATTTACCTGCCCTGAGTGATAAGAGCATTCTTCAGTATTCAATTTAATCCCAAATAAGCATGTTCTATTCATGGGCTACATTGAGAGATGGCCCTTATACTTGTGTGATAATTTACATATCATTTGGTTAACTCAAATACTCTGAAAAGTAGAAGGCTGAGGTTATGCTTGTTTTACAGAAGAGGAAGCAGTCTCTGAGAGATTGTGACATGCTCAACCCAGGTGGCAGAACCAAGATCTTCTATCAAGATTTGGCTATTTCCTGACCAAGTGCTCATTCCACTACAGTGGTTTAATCTCCCTATCTCTTAGAACAAATATTTTGTATCACTCCTCCTTTACTACAATGAAATTAAATCTACAGATAATTTCAAAAGATAATCAATGTGTTGTCCCTATGGTATAAAGGAGAAACAAAATAATAATAGTTTAGAGTAAATAATTACTGTAATTACAAATAAAATAATAATCTAATACAAGTATAATTACAAGTGAAATAATAATAGATACTTGAGCACAACTATACTAGTCCATGTAATGAAACAATAGGTACTCTATGATCCAGAAATCTCACTCCTGGGCATATATCTGGAGAAAACTCTTAATTCAAAAAGATACATGCACCCCAATGTTCATAGCAGCACTACTTACAGTAGCCAAGACATGGAAACAATCTAAATGTCCATCAACAGATGACTAGATTAAAAAGTTGTGGTATATTTATGCAATGAGATACTACTCAGCCATAAAAAAGAATAAAATAATGCCATTTGCAGCAATATGGATGGAACTGGAGATCATTATTCTAAGTGAAGTAAGCCAGAAAGAGAAAGAAAAATGCCATATGACATCACTTATACGTGGAATCTAAAAAAAAAAAGACAAATGAATTATTTATGAATCAGAAACAGACTCATAGACACAGAAAACAAACTTACAGTTACCAGGGGAGAAAGGAGATGATGACGGGTAAATTGACAGTTTGAGATTTGCTCGACTAACTACTATATATAAAATAGATAAAGTTTCTTCTGTATAGCACAGGGAACTATATTCAATATTTTGTAGTAACCTATAAGGAAAAAAATATGAAAAGGAATATACATATATATATATGTATGACTGAAGCGTTATGCTATACACCAGAAATTGACACAACATTGTAAACTGACTATACTTCAATAGAAAAAATGAAAAAAAAAAAAAAGAAATAATAGGTGCTTAAAGCAGGCTCACTATAAACACAAGCAGCCCCAAATAAAGACAAGCACAAATGGTTGTTCTGATAACTTTAATTCCACACATTGCTGACCCTGGCGTGATTTTCCAAATTGGTGAACAGCTTTAGATAAAATTCTGAACAAAACGAAGTACAATCATCCCTTAAGTTACATAGTCCTTGTATTCCTGAGAAACTCACTGTGTTTGTAAACCATGTAAAGATATTTTGTGTTTGTATGAAAAAGAGATTTAGCAGTTTTAGACAGATAATTATGGACAGTTTTTCAGCTATGTGAATATCTGAGGATATATTCAAAAGTTGGATAGGATGTAGGACAAGCCTTCATTTTGCAGGATTGTCACATTCATTGCAGGATATCTTAGAGGGTCTGGCCCATGCCCTCTATCATCTCGGGGTTTTTTTGTTTGGTTGGATTTTGGGGTGGGGGTAGGCAATTAGGCTTATTTTTATTTATTTATTTAAGTGGAGGTCCTGGGGATCAAACCCAGGACCTCGTGTATGCTATACATTCCTATATCCTCCCCATGCCCTCTAAATGGGAGTAGTGTCAGCCAGTCATTGTGACAACCCCAAACTCCTTGGAGCAGTACTGCTCATACTGAGAGCTCCACACTACGTGCTTTGTACAGCACAGCCCTTGCCTGAAGTATGAACTGTGACCAAAAAGCTGGGCTTCAGTCTGGGAAAGATCTGAGTTCAGCAGTCAGCCATTCATTCTCTGTAAGACTCTCAGCAAGTCACTTAACATCTCTGAGCCTCAGAGTCTCCAGCTATGAGGCTGGCCTCTGCCTCTCGTAGCAGCAGCAGTTACTCTGTGTCCCTGAAGCTGCGGCGGGTTGTACGGAGAGAGGCTCCACCCCTCACACTCCATCACTCAACCCTCCAGTCCACCTACCACCCCGTCCTGCCCCTTGTTGGCAGCACTTTGCAAGGTTGATCAGTTATGCCTGCATATAGTGCTTTTGATCTTCCCAGTTCCTGTTTACAAATATGTTCAGCAATAGATGGTGTAGAAGATATTAGCATGAACACTTAGACAAGAAGTATCAAAATACAAATCTATTGCCTCCGTGGAAAATACTCCTTAAGGCCTTAGCAATTGAAAAAAATTCACTGTTTGACACTTTCTCAACTCTAAATGAATTTCCTCATCATGGCCAAAATTCTTGGTAAATATAACATTTTCCCATTGGGATCCCAGCTGCAGGCTCTGCTAACAACGTGCCTTTTTGAAATTGGTGATAATTGGACTGCTTGGAAAATAGAAACCATGAAAACAAATATACATATGTATATGTATGACTGAACTATTATGCTGTACACCAGAAATTGATACATTGCAAACTGACTATACTTCAATTAAAAAAATAAAAATAAATAAATAAAAATAGAAATCAAATTATTGAGTGGTATCACAGTGGATTCAAAAGTATTACTAGAACTTAAATTCAAAGGTCCAGAGGGAGAGGGTATAGCTCAAGTGGTAGAGCACATGCTTGGCATGCTTGAGGTCCCGGGTTCAATCCCCAGTACCTCCTCTAAAAATAGATAAATCTAATTACTTCCCCTCACCAAGAAAAAAAAATTTAAAAAAACCAAGATACAATAATAAATAAATAAATAAAATTTTTAAAAAGGTCCAGGGTGCAGAATAGAAACATAATAGGGACATATATGAACTAAACTGGAGTATAAATTTTTTAAAAATTAGTAAAGTAACATGAACTTCTGCAAATATAAAATTAACATGTATCAACAATTTTATTTAACTCATTAATTAGTGAAAAAACAATAGGATGTTAAAAGCAATTCAAGTGAGAATTTAACACACTAGATAACATACTTTTACAGTTTGATGAACAGAAATCATTTGCATTACTATGGACAAAAATCATTTGTATTTCTCTCGATTTAGCTTCCACCTCTAAAGGTTGTTAAAAAACAAAACAAAACAAAACAGAAAAACCTGATATTAGTTTTCTACTGCTGCTGTAACAGATTACCAAAAACTTGGTAGCTTAAAACAACACAAATTTATGATCTTACAGTTTATTGGGAGTATCTTACAGCTGGAGGGCAGAAGTCCATAATGAGTTTCACTTGGCTATAATCAAGGTGTCAGTCAAGCTGTGTTCCTTCTGAAGGGTCTAGAGGGGGAATCTGTTTCTTGCTTTCCTCACTTTCTAGAGGCCACTCCTATTCTTTGGCTCCTGGTCCCCTTCCTTCATCTTCAGAGCCAGTAACAGTCGGTTGAGTCTTTTTCACTTTGCAGCACCCTGGGTTCTCTGATTACATTGTCACATCTTCTCTTTGACTCTGACTCTCCTGTCTCCTTCTTTCACTTCTAACGACCCTGGTGATTAGACTATCCTGGGTTATCCAGGAAGGTCTCCCCATCCCAAGATCCATCAATGCTGTAAACTCTTGTAAGAATAAGATAATCCCTGAGGAGTCCGTGAGAGACCACACCTTGCAGTCCCCCAAAAGGACACTCGGTCATCTCTTTTGCCCTTTTCTCAGTCTTGGAAAATTTTTCCTGATGATGCCAAGGCTCATAACAAGGATGACTATGCAAAACACAAAATCAGGCAGCCCTGGGACCACAGCCCTGAGCAGGGTAGCAGTTGCCCCTATTATCAGGCCATGGTCACTGTCCCTGCCTAGCTGATGTGGCTTGTTTCCTTTGGCCTCTGCTAGCATTTGGGTTTTCCAATCCTGGTAACTGATTGATCAAATTCCCTTTCCTCCACCCCAGAGCAGAAACACTTAGTCCATAAACAGGAAAAGTTAGAAGGCAACAAAAAGGGAAAAGAGGCATATAGGTAAGGCACAAACAAAGCCAGACCTTAACCATTTTATGAGCCAAACCTTAACCATTTTATGCTTTTGTGTCGACTTGGTATTGTCCCAGGGCTGGGGCAGGGAGTGGGGGGCGATAGAGAGTGTGGTGGAGATGTCTCTCCACACTGCCCTCTTCTTCCCACTCATTTGGCTCTCATGATATAAGGGAGAGCCAAGAATTCCCCTGTCACAAGTCCAAGACAGCTTCATGCTATTAACTAAATGGCCACAGCAAAATGGGAAGTACCTGGCCACTTTCTGGGGGGTGGGGGAAGGGAGGTAATTAGTTTTATTTAGTTAATCATTTTATTTAATGGAGGTACTGGGGATTGAACCCAGGACCTTGAGCATGCTAAGGGCACACTCTGCCCCTGAGCTACACCCTCCCCCCGGCCACTCTTGATCAAGCCACCATTTTTCATACTACTCCTGCTCAAACTCCTGCTTAACACTGAATTTTCACATTTCTCAGTTATTTATCTCACCTCTCCTAAGCAAATCCTCTTAAATAAATGGCCATCAACCAAGACGTAATCAGAAGCTGCCTGATGGAAGCCAGAAGGTCACTTCAGTCAAAGCCAAAGTAACTCATTCCTTCCCTGAGCAAAAGCTGATTGAGCCTCTGCTGAGTGCAAGGTCCCAGGTCAGGCTCTTCTGGGAGGGGCTTCCAGTCCAGTGGGTGGAGAGGTAAGGGGGAAGTCACATGTCCAAAAGCAACAGGTGAGAGAGAGGGAAGAAAAGGATTCCAGGGTGAGGGGACAGCAGCAGAGAAAGCACAAAGATGTGGACACAGAGGATGCGTTCTGGGCTGGAAATTTCAGACAGAAAGTTCAATCTATTAGTTCAAGCTCTGGATAAATGGAACAGTGCCACAGAAGATGAGACTGAAGAAGGGGAGGAGGACCAGATTAATGTGTGTGCGTTCTGTCTTGGGTTGAGTCCTTCATTCACTAGGTATTTATTTAGTGCTTTGTATGCACCCAGGACCGAGTCAAGCACTGCCAGTGGCTCTACCTTCAATAAGCCACAGTCCAGGGAGGGGAAAGAGCTAAGCAAATAAATATTCTCTTTAGACTGAGATAATGGAAAAAGACGTGTGCTTTAAGTGCAGAGCAAAAGACCCACAAACTCTGCCCCCAAGGAACGGGCGGAGGAAGGAGGGCCACACAGAAGATTTTGCAAAGGCTATATAATTAATAATATACTTCCTGGGTAATAAGTAGATGAGAAATTATGGAATGATAACTCATGGTCTCTTCCAAGGCCCCATGCTTTTAGTCATTCTAAAGGCACAGAACTCATCACATCTAGTCTAAATGGGTCCTTGATGGCTCCGTTCCCACTGCATCAGGATAGTCTGAGGCCAGATTTAAATCCGGCACAAACTGACTTCTCTTCAGCTCCATTCATTTGCCTCCCGCATCACATGTCTTGGACTGGTTTCTCTCCGCCCTGTAGTTCTGCAGTGTAGCCCAGGTTTTTGTTTCTCCCAGTTTCTGACCTTGGACTCACTGTCTGGCTGCAGCTCTTTAAAGTGCTGATTCTGTGAAAGGCCTTAGGGTCACGCGAACTGCCTCTACCAGTTACTCAGTAACTAACTTGCAAACTTGGAGATTCCCAGTCAGGCAAGAAGGAAAAGCTTACAGGCACTGTGCATTTGCTCCACTTGGCTAACTCAGCATTGTAAAGAAAGTTTCTCTTTTCAGAGGTGAATTCCAGATTTTACAGCCAGTGGAGCCCACAGTTCTGAGCCCATACGTGCCACTGCCACCCTCCCCCAGTGCTGGCCAAGTCCACAGTGTCTTCCCCTCACCTTCTCAACTACATCAGAGACCCTACAGTTTTGTGGCATCCTGCCTAATTTTTTTGACCCTCTGGGACCCATGTTTTTTGGGCAAGGAAAATCAGAATGCCTTACAGGGAAACTCTGAAATGGCCTGTGCCCCTCATGCAGCCAGAAAGACCCTGTACAGATACAGCCTTGCTGGATTCCTCATGGGACCATTTGGAATAAAAGACCCTAGCTGGCATTGGCCAACGGCCACTGCAGCTAAAGAAGGGGTTAATGAGCCTGTCTTTTGTGGAATTCTGTTTCCTGGCTCTGAATTTGACCTGTTTGCAAATATCCAGGAGGGATTGAACATAATTATGCTATAAACCAGCCTGGACCCTGAAGGAGATGGCCTTACAGAAATGGTGGCCCTGAGGGTATGAGCAGGCTGGCTAACCGCCTACACCTGCTCACCGGTCTGGCCAAGTCCAGAATCTGGCTGGGGCCTATCCACGGCACAGAGGTCCAGGGAAATGACTATAACTGTGCACATGACCGTAGAGACAGATGTCAATTATACTGTGGGTGGGACTTGCTCCATGCCCTTCCCCAAATAACCTGCCAGTTCCAATCCTGTTTATACCCTCCCCTTTTTCTTCATGCCTCACCCTATTTGCCTGCAGGAATTTACCCATGGTTCAAGACACACAAGTTTCTAGGTGTTGAGCCCTCTTATCAAATAAGGCCGATCCATGGGGCTCAGATACCGAAACACCCAGACTTCTGATCTTGGTGAATGTCGCCTCCAAATGTGGTCTACTAGGCATAAGAGGTTCGAAAGGGGTTTGTCCTCCCCCTGCCATCCCGACAGCTGGCCATGGAACTTGTGAATCCACTGACATTTTTATCACCCACTTGTCATGATGATACGAGCAATGACCTGTTTTAAGATGCTAGGGTAGTGCTCTGAAACCTCAGGTGGCGGTGTCTCTTTAGCTACCTGCTGCTTGTCAGCACTACTTACAGGCCTCATAGTCAGGTGCACAACCATCCTCCCACTACCAATTACTTCCTGATCCCTGCTCTTATCTGACCCGTCCCAGACCACTGGCCAACACGTGAGGAGTAAAGAACTCCTCATGGGACAGTGACTGTCTGAGTCATCACCCTTATTCCCACTGCTGCTCATATTTATATAAACTGTCCAGCACAAGGAAAAGAACTACTTAGGCGCTTTATAAACACTATTTTCATTATTGTTATGCTATGTGATGATCCCTAAATAGACAGTTTTTCAATTCCAGGACCTTATTTCTTCTAATTGTCAGTCAAACATTCCAAATGTCTTTCCAATTCAGCCTGGTTAATGTATTCCCTCCAAATCAGATTTTTCCTCCCCACTTCTCTCTTTCTGTTACCATTCTCTCAGTCTTTGGGATTAAAAACCTGAGAGTCTCACCTCCAAATCCTCCCTAACAATCGTGTCTCATATTTCATCCATTACCTGATACCTCAAATTCTTTTTGAATGTTTCCCTAACCCAGCAGTTCTCAACCCTGATTGTACCTTAGAATTATTAGAGGAACAATCTTAAAATTACAGATGGGGGTCACGCCTTTATACGGTTGTGCAGATTGTTCAGTGTGAGTGGGTGGTTGATCCAGTTCATGTTCCACTTGCTTAAGCCATTGCCCCCAGCGAGGAGCTGCATTTGATGAGAGGAAGGGGAGCCTTTGAATTCACACAAAGGCACAGTACAGACCAAGAAAGCCCTGGCCATCTTCTGAGACTCTGATTCAGCAGACCTAGGGAATTATATTTTAAATAGTTTCAGTGAAATACAGGGGCTTTACTGCCAAATCATTGCCTCCCCTTCCCTCTCTTTTTTTTTTTTTTGTGCTATTTTTGTTATACATATTACATCTATGTATGTTCTAAGCCCAATAATACATTGTTACAATGATTACTTTTAAAGAAGCTTAGAGAAGGAGAGCAAATACATATTACAGAATTGGTTCTATTAACCTTTGATTTGCCCCTCCTGTTTCTCTTTATTTCTTTCTATGGATTTGAGTTTCCATTGGTATCATTTCCTCACTTCAAATCAGCTTTGCTCCCACCTGCCTCCTTTGTGCTGTTATTGTCAAATATGTTACACTTTTGCATGTTATAGCCCCAACAAGACAATTCTATACATTATTTTATTTTATTTTTTGTGGGGAGAAATAATTAGGTTTGTTTGTTCGTTTGTTTGTTTTAATGGAGGTAGTGGGGATTGCACCCAGGACCTCATGCATGCTAAGCACACACTCAAGCACTGAGCCATACCCTCCCCCATACATATTATTTTATGCCTTTGCTTTTTTTTTTTTAAGCAATATATAACTCAATACCATAAAATTCACTCTTGGATCACTGTTGATGGCTATTGCTTGTTGGCCATTTATATATCTTCTGGGGAGAAACATCTATTCAGATCCTTCGCCCACTTAAAAAATTGGATTCTTCTTTTTATTGTTGAGTTGTAGAAGTTCTTTAAATATTCTAGATACAAGTCCTCTACCAAATACATGATTTACAAATATCTTTTCCCATTCTGTGGGTTGTCTTTTTACTTTCTTGATGGTGTCCTTTAAAGTACAAAAGATTTTAACTCAAAAAAGTTTTAAATGTCAATGATTCCAATTTATCAAATTTTTTCCCTTGTTACTTGTGCTTTTTGAGTCATATTTAAGAAGTCATTCCCTGATCCAAGGTTGTGAAGATTTACCCCTATGTTTTCTTGTAAGAGTTTTATAGTTTTAGCTCCTTGATTTGTCTTGAGTTAGTTTTTGTATGTGATGTGAAGTTGGGGGCCCAACTTCATTCTTTGACATGTGGATATACAGTGGTGTCAGCACCATTTGCTGTAAAGACGATTCTTTCCCCAGTAAATGGTCTTGGCACTTACATCCATGTCCTAGGGCTGCTATAACAAATTACTACAAACTGAGTGGCTTAAAACAACAGAATTTTCTTTCTCTCACAGCTCAAGAGACCAGAATCCAAAATCAGGGTATCAGCAGGGTTGATTCCTTCTAGAGGCTTGGAGGGAGAAACCATCCCATGCCTCTCCCCTAGCTTCTGGTGGCTGCTGGCAATCCTTGGTGTTCCTTGGCTTGTAGTTGTATCACTCCAATCTCTTACCTCCATCGTCACATTGCATTCTCCCTGTGTGTCTGTGTCTCTTCTTTTAGGACACTAGTCATTGGATTTAGGACCCATCCTAATCCAGTATGACCTCACCTTAGTATAACTACGGTTGACCTTTGAACAATTGGAGGGTAGAGGTGCCATCTTAATCCAATCCAGCATCAATTCTAAGTCCCAAGTCTCATCTAAATTTCAATTCCCAAAGTCCCAAATCATATCATCTAAATTATCTAAATAAGTATGAGTGAGACTCCGGATATGGTCCATTCTGGGACAAAATTCCTCTCAGGCCACAAACCTGTTAAACCTAGAAAATAAGTTCTCTGCTTCCAAAATACTATGGTGGGACAGGCATCTGATAGACACTCCCATTCTGAAAGGGAGAAAAATGAAAGGAATAGAAGAGTTACTGGTCGAAAGCAAGTCCACAGTCCATCAGAGCTAATTCCATTAGATTTCAAAACCTGAAAGTAATCCTCTGTGGCTCTGTGCTCTATCCTCTGTATCCTCCGGGATGACCCCATCTTCTCTGGCCTCAGAATCTTCCTCAGAATCTTCCTCAATTTCATCCCATCTCTGTCCCTTGCAGCACAGGCTGACAGTGTTTTTTCTATTGGTGTAAAATTCTCAAAAACCTTCTTGGTCCTCTGTGATGTCAAGGAGATCCACACCGTTAGACATAAGGGTTCTCCACTGGTTCTTCCTGGAAAACCCCATCTCTATTCTTGGCTTTTGCTGAAATGGTGGATTGGATTTATAAGTCACACACAGAATCTCTTTAGCAAATGGTTGTCCAGAAACACCTTTGGTGTTCTCTCCAGAACATCTTTTCTCATCTTATGCAATACAGATATGCTGAGAGTTTTCCAAATCATCAAGTTCTGATCCTTCGTTGCTTAATGGTTCCTTTTTTTGATGTATCTCTTTCTTCTTGCATTTTGCTATGAGCTAGGAGAAAGTAGGCTATGCCTTGAATGTGTCAGCACTTTACATCAAATTTGGGAAGTTTTCAACCATTACTTCTTTGACTATTTTTTTTCTCTTTGTCTTTCCTCTCCTTCTAGTACTACCATTCCACATATGTTGGTGCACTTACTGGTGTCCCACACCTCTCCAAGGCTCTGTTCCTTTTTATTCATTCCTTTTTCTCTTTGTTTTTATGATTGCATAATCTCTATTGATCTACCTTCAAGTTCACTGATTCTTACTTCTGACAGATCAAATCTTCTGTTGAGTTCCTCCAGTGAATTTTTTGTTTTGGTTATTGTACTTTTTGACTCCAGAATTTCCATTTGATTCTTGCAGTTTCTCTTTACTAATATTGTCTATTTGATGAGACATTGCCATCATAAATCCTTTAAATCTTTAGGTGTGGTTTCCTTTGATTCTTCGAATATATTTATTATAAATGCTTTAGAGTCTTTGTCTGCTAATTGCACCATCTGGGCTCCTCAAGGTAGTTTCTATTGCTTGCTTTTTTCCCCCGTGTATGCGTCATACTTTACTGTTTCTTTGCATGTCTCATAATTTTTTATTGAAAGGTGGACATTTTTGATAATAGATTGTAGCAATGATGGATGCTGATTTCCCACCAGAGGGTTGGAGCTATAGTTGGTTGCTTCACCATTTGTTTATTTGTTTAATGGTTTGGCTGAACTAATTTTGCAAAATCTATTTCCCCTGCGGCATGCAGCCCTGATGTCCCTGCTCAGATATTTCCCCCTCATTTTCATTTTTTAGCCTGGCTACCTGGGGTCCCCCTGGCTTGGCCTTAGCTACTTATCAGTCACAGATTGTACATAGGGCCCCTAGCCAGTCATATTTTTAACCTTTTTCATTGGATGTGTGAGGTTGCTGTCACAGCTCAGGGAGTTTACTTTTTTGCCCCATTTTTGTCCAGAGCCTAATAGCTTGGATGTTCCCTCTCTGATCATTCCTAATAGGGTGCAGCCTCTGGCATGTCCACAGTCGCCTGGACTGCCAGGGATGAGTATGATTTTACTCTGAAGCCTTATTTCCTAGGAGTCGCTCCTGGTCAGAGTAGCTTACTATTCAGTCAATGTTTGGTTAGAGGTTGTGTTTAAGCCCCTCATGCCATGAGGGGCCCTGTGTTAATGGGCCAGTGTGTGGCTCGGGGAAGTTCTCAAGTCTGCAGCATACCCTGCGCTGATTGCCCCTGAGTGGGAGCAGCCAGGCGTGAGTGTTCAGCCTTCCTGATCTTCAGAGTTGAATGGGCTTCCAGGAGGGCTCTTCTTGGCTTCCTCTTTCCCTGGTTCTCTATTAAATTTCTAGCCACTCTGCCATTTTGCTTGTGTCGTGGAGCTACCAGCTCCCCTTCATTGCTCTACATCAGGATCTCTGTTGTTTTCCACGGCACCATTAGACGGAGTCCTCTAGGCTCTGTTCCAATAGTCTCAAGTGGAGCTCTAAAGCTCTTGTCCTTATGGGTTGCCTTTTAGCTTGGTGGAACTGCGTGCCACTGCATCAGAGCTGGGGGTGGTGCCCCACTTTTCTTTGAGTGATCCCCTGCTCTGTAAGTGGTGGGGGAAGGAAGCTACTGATCTTCTCTGCCTATTCCTCCTGGTGTAGAACCCCCACCCTACAAACTGGCTTAGGGGAGGCATGGAGTGATGGGGCCCCAGTATTCGCAGCCTGCCTTGCCTATAATAGAGTTTCCGCAACAGGGTGCTGAGGGCATGAGAAGCTCTGACAGCTGCTTCTCCCAGGGTGAAACTGTAGCCGCAGACTGGGAGCTGGGAGGAATCTTCTTGTTAAGACTAGAGCTCTCCAGGAGAGCTTCCGTAACAAGGGGCTGGGAGAGGAGGGCTAAGGGAATACTGGGTTTTGGCTCATATCAAATAGACTCTCATCATTCTTCCTAAAATGTAAGTTTTCTTGTATAATATTTTTCTGTTTGTTCTATGCCCTTAGAACAATTTCAAGGGGTTGTAAATGAGAGTCTGTGTTTTGTTTTACAGGTTTTACCAGCTGAGTTGTTGTTTTGTTGGGGAGAGGGTCCACCTAACTCCTTACTCTGCCATTCTGGAAGTTCAACCCCCTCTGTATTGTGTGTAGGACAATGCCTATTGGGGTAAGTGCTCAACCGATGATAACTGTGTTATATTTTGTTTCTCACTATTTATCCTTTAAGATTCAGTGGTTTTCACCTCCTCAGTGAAGCCTTCCTTAGGGTGCAAAGCCCATGACAGCAAGCCTGCCTCTGATTCCAGTAGCGTTTATTAGGTGCTGCTTTGCCCAGTTCTGTGGACCAGTGCTGCCTCCTTGGCTGGGGCATGAGATGCTCCTCTGCTTTTTTTATATTCCCAACACATCTGATGCTCTGTAACTATTTGTTAAATGATATGAGACACAGAGAAGTATAAGTAATAGAGGAAGAGTTTGTACCTGACAATTATGTAACTAATCCCATTGACACATCCACTCAATAGGCTATTTTTAAAAATAATAATTTTATCATAATTCACATGCCATTATAATTCACACGCCATTATAATTCACACATTTAAAGTGTCCAAGTCAATGGTTTTTAGTACATTCACAGACTTTCACAATGATCAATACAGTTTTAGAACAATTTCATCACCCTCATTAACAGTCATTCATTCCCCATTTTACTTCAAGCTCCCATCCCTAGGTAAATCCACCTTCTGTTTCCATGGATTTGGCTATTCTAGACATTTCATACAAATTAAATCATATAATATGTGATCCTTTGTGTCTGACTTCTTTAAGTCAGTATAATGCATTCAAGGTTCATCCAATTTGTATTATGTTTCAGTACTTCATTTCTTTTTATTGCAGAATAATATTTCACTGTATGGATATATTATATTGTTTATCCATTCATCAGCTGATGGACATTTGAGTTGTTTCTATTTTTAGCTGTTATGAATAGTGCTGCTAAACATTCATATCCCAGTATTTGTGTGGACGTGTTCTCATTTCTCTTAGGTATATACTGAGGAGCAGAATTGCTGGATCATATAACTTTATGTCCAAACTTTTGAGGAACTGCCACAATGTGTTCCAAAGCAACTGCACACTCTTACATTTCCACCAGCAGAATATTCCTCAGCCATAAAAAGGAATGAAATCTTATCATTTGCGACAACATGGATGGAGCTAGAGGGTATTATATTAAGTGAAATAAGTTAAAGAAAGACAAATACTATATGACTTCACTTTTATGTAGAATTTAAAAAACAAAATAAATGAACAGACATAACAAAGTAGAAACAGAGTTATGGATACAGATTAAAAACATATTGTTGCCAGAGGGGAGGGCAATGTAGGGAGGAAATACATAGATGAGGGAGATTAAGAGGTACAAATTTCCAGTTGCAAAATAAATGAGTCATGGGTATGAGATATACAATGTGGGGAAGGCAGTCAATAGCCATGAAATATCTTTATATGGTGACATATTGCAACTAGACTTACTGTGATCTTATTGAAATGTATAGAAATATCAAACCACTTTGTTGTGTTACAGGAACTAACATAGTGTTGTAAGTCAATTATACTTTAAAGACAAAAAAACAAACTCATAGAAAAAGAGATCATATTTGTAGTTACCAGAAGTGGGTGGTGGAGGGGGAGGGGGAATTGGATGAAGGCAGTCAAAAGGTACAAACTTCCAGTTATAAAATAAATAAATACAGAGATGTAATATATGACATGATAAATACAATGAACACTGCTGTTAATGTTAATTATGTTATATATGATAGTTGTCAAGAGAGTAAATCCGAAGTGTTCTCATCACAAGGAAAAACATATTTTAAAATTTCTTTAATTTTGTATTTATATGAGATGATGGATATTCACTAAACTTCTTGTGATAATCATTTCATGATGTATGTAAGTCAAATCATTCTGTCATGTACTTTAAACAATGCTGTATGTCAATTATATCTCAATAAAACTGGAAGAAAAAATTATGGACATGAAGACTGTACAGAGAAAGAATAAATGCTTATGATGAATGTGCTAATTTGTTAACACATGACATCTACCCAATTCAAATAAATTTTAGCAGAAAAGGGATTTATTGGTCATGAACTTTGAGAAAGTTCAAATGACTAAATCGTAGGAAAGCCAAGGTCATGGTTCAACTTCAAAAAGAGCCAGATCCAGAATTACTGATAGCACTGGGACTCCCTTTACAGCTCTTCAGTCGCTTATTTTAGTTATATGTCCAGAAACAACATCCCTGGCAGCTCCCAAGTTTTACATGTTACAATCCTGACAGTAAGGAGGGGCTGCTCACATGGTCCATGTGTCTATACTCCAAATAGGAGCAAATCCACTGCTTACCCCAGCCCCTCAGAGCACATGCAACCCAGCTATGTGCTTTATATAAAAAGCTATTTTCTGGGAAAAAAAAAAAAGAAGCTATTTTCTGGAAAGATACATAAGAGTTGGTAGTGGTCACTGGGGATGAAGTTGAAGGAGAGAGACTGTTACTTTTTATTTCATACTTTTTAAATCATGTACCTGAATTACTTCTTTTTTAAATTAAAAACAAAATGATCCTTTAATGCTTAGAAGGCAAAAAAAAGTGTGTATAGCAGAAAAGAGAGGAAAGATAACCTTTAAATGCTAGTATGTGACAGGTGCACTAAGAGGATGGAGTCATGCAGGATTGTTTCTTTTTTTCAGTTTTTTTCCCTTTTTTTTTTGGTAAAGTGATTATATAATGTTATACCAAAGATAATTTTTCCCAAAAAAGAGAACCATAGAAAAATTGAAGAAACCCTTCAGAGATGCTTTTGCAAAGCAATAAATAAATACATAAATAATCACCTCCCAAATGAATCATTTGAAGAAAAAAATCTGGATTTCTGTATTTTGGTTTTGCACAAAGTAGAGCTGACCCAGAGTCACTCTGCTCTTCTGGTGCTGGCAGTCATGACTGTTGCCAGCAAGTGTGTGAGCCAGAGAATTGAGTGCAGAAAATTTCCCATTGCGCGTGTTAGCCCAAGTCTGGTTCTAGGGCAATACACTGGGAAACGGGTGAGGTTTTAGAAGCCTAAGGATGATGATAAAGCTCCTTTCGCATAAAATAAATGGGGTTAGGACAAAGTCAGTTTGTCTTCTCCAGTTTTATCGCTGGGCAAGGTCCACCTGGACCCACCTGGGTGCAAGAATCTACTCAGCCACAGACATGGCTGCAGGGATGACCTTGGCTTGCACTTCGCCCGTTAGTGGATTTCCTTCAGTCTCAGCCCCAGCCTTCCCTCTTTCTCCTTTCTCTTCAGTAATATCTCCTTTTATATGGGCCCCATAAGTCTCTTGCTCACTAACCACTAACGAGGCTAATCCCTAATCTCTACATCATGAGCTAACAAAGATCTCTGGTGCTTCTCTCCAGGATGCTTGCCATGGCTTTTACCAGGTCATCCACCAAATCAACATCAAGGAGTGGAAAGGGCAAGATGACTGGACAGGAGATGACTGAAGTGACCACATTCCTAACCAGGGAGTTTAGGAATGGACCGTGCAGATCCAGGCAGGATGAATCAGGGACTGGAAGAGAGCCGGCTCCTTCTCCTCGGCTCCCAGACTCAACCCCCCAGGCTGTGGAAGTGGGAAAGTGACAATGGATGATACGGTATTGGTCTTCCCATGGGACTCTGTGTTATTTTAGAATTCCAAACTTAAGAAACACTTTAACCTTCCTTATATTTGTTTATCTGCATTCTTACTTTAGCTTGGCCAGCATATTTTATACATCAGAGCAAACGCCTTCAGAGTTTGCCTATGTTTACATATTAACATCAGTACATGCCAGGAAAACTCAGAGCATCTGGTTACTTAAGGATATCCCTGAGCTGGGTCTGCCCCTTCTAACACTTCCCCTCAAAAAATCAAGCTGGCTTTCAAGTCGAGAGAACTGGCCAGTTCCTGTTCACAGGGGCATTCTCAGCCTTGTTGTGGTGAATAGGGTGGGACAAAGCAAGTGACAGAGAGTACTGGCCTGGAACCAAAATTCAGAGTGGGCAAACAACAGGAATAGAAAGTTGCCCCTTTGTAAGGCAGACCTGGAAGCGCTAGAGATTCACCTGGTCTCCTGGAATTAATTCACATTTGGTTTTACTTAATGGACTTAATAGTTCCTTTCTCTGGTCCTTCTGCTTCTTTTTTTTTTTTTTTTTTTTTTTTTAGAGTGGGTATTAGGTTTTTAAATTTTATTAACTTAAAAAAAAAGTTTTTTAAATGGAAGTACTGAGGATTGAACCCGCTATCTTGTACATGCTAAGCATGCACTCTACCACTGAGCTATACCCTCTTCCTCCTCTGGTCCTGCTTTAAGCTCAGGCCATTGATGTCCTGAGGTTAGGGGACCAGAGATTCCGTAAGGGGCATAAGATTGGTGTGTGGAGGGGCACAGGGCAGGCACACCTGAGGAGTTCTCAGAGGATGCCAAGGTTTCACATCCTGGCATCAGGCAGTACAGCCCAAACAGAGCCAGGAGCATCTGAGGCTGAGCCAGGATTTAAGGAGAAAGACAGAAGATCCCAGAAACAATTAAGTAACATTGTGAAATGCAAGGAAGCTGGCAAATGCAACGTGGCAGGTTTTGTTCTGGGTATTGAAACTGCAGATCTGATTATGAATAAGATGACACTGCTGGTTCAGGGCAAGGCCTGATAGGCCAGACGACCCTTCAATAGTTCTGACCTCATAGTACCCAGCCTCCTTTCAGTGACTGAAGGAACCAAAAAACGCCCCTCCTTAAGGACAAAAGTATCTCCTATCATAGGTCTGATGCAGGGCCCTGAAACAAGTTTGTTCCTTTAATAGGAGTGTTTCTGCCAAACTGAATCCAATGTCCCTGTTAAAATGCAAATACACATTTGGAGCAGTGATGGAGTGGATAATTCATAAGCCTTAGCAGCTATTGGTGCCTTAGCATGAATTAGTTTAGGAACAAAGAAAAATTTCCTAAGGACAAGATATAGAATGGGATGGTTCAGAGTTTTTATGTTGTTAGTGGTGGTGGTAGTTGGTTGTTTTGTTTTGTTTTGGTGAGGAGGAGGAGACAAGTTGAAGGAAAGCTCAGAGCCAAAGCAAGGCTGAGTAATGTAGGAAGCATTCAGATGTACCATAGTCCTTGCTCTCAAAGGATACATAATAGCTCACAGGCACTAGGGAGATAAACCACTAACATCCTAATGTCTCAAAGTAGTCATTGGAAAAGAAAGGATGAGCCAGGATATATTGGAGAGTATAGTCATACAGAAAGTGGGTGAGAAATTCATTTACTTCCCCACTGGGCAGAGTGTTTGCTGGAGGAAAGCGTTATAAAGAGAAGGTTGAATTCAGTGAGAAAAATTCCTGGGCTGCTCAGTAAGGCTTACCACCCTGGCCTGCCAAGCCCTATATAGGACACGTCTCCAAGAAAATGCCAGGGTTTCACTTTCCTTCTTGTTCCAAGAACCATACTGACATCTGTGGTTCCAGAGGCCACAGGGTTTCTTATCAGTCAAGACTCTAGCACTTTGTGAGTGACAGTCAGGTGCTCACCTTTCATTTAACCAACTAACCACCACCAACCAGCCACACCCATCAGAGTCCGTCCTGAAGGAGGCCTTGGAGTCTCTGAGAATCAGCTCTGTGTCATACTGTGCTATGGGTCATGGCACCCTGGACACGGTCTCTCCTCTGCACATCCCCAAATAGCAGCTGGCCTTATTAAAATGTGCCAACTTGCTTATAAATCAGTCTCTTTAGGCTTTTCAATTCCCCATGCCATATAAGCTCAGAGACTTCAGGAAATATCAAAGCCAACCTCCCCTGGAAGCCTCAACACCACCACTTTACAAAGGAAGAAACTGAAGCACAGAGAGATTAAGGGGCTTGTTTAAGTCACACAGCTACTTCGTGGCAAATTTGGAACTAGGGCCCAGGTTTCAACTCCCACTCAGTGTTCTTTCCTCTAGAATCTAGCCTCTGCCCTCTTGTTATTTTCGGCATAAGAGAAAAGGATTATATTTGCGGCTCGAGGAAAGCTTCGCTCTTGGATTGAATTCTGATTTTCTCCTCTCAAGGCTTGTTGAAAGCCACATACAAAATTTCTCCGCTGGATTTAAGTATAAAAAAAAAAAAAGAATCTGAAGGGAAAAAATAGCAAATCTGGTATCCTAATGAGATAATGAATGCACAAGTACTTTGAAAGAAGTACAGTACTTCAATGCTTTTCAAATATCAGGTATTATAATGCTCTTGAAATCAATGCAGAGGCCTTACTGGTGTGGGAGTGGGGGTGGGGGCCTGGCAGAGATGGTGAGTCACAGACTGTGGGAAGGAGGGGCTTCCCCAGAAAGCTGACTCATTTCTTGGTTGTCCCAAATTTAGAGAGCCAAACTTCTTGGGGTTATTTCCCACCTCAGGAAGGAACTGGTGGTGGGTTCTTTCTGGGGTCTAGCACTGCAGGAAAAGCTGCCCACAGTATGGGATGGGTCATCTGTCTCCAGACTGCCCAGGCCAACTTTGGTTACCACAGTTGACTGTGGTTAGCTGTTGGCATAATCAGCCTCTGAGATTCAGCTTTTAAAGAGCTCTGCTGTGCTTGTCTTCGCTGAGCTGCTGAAAGGAGGTCATCAGGCAATTGCCAGAGTTAAAGAAGTCAATGACTAAGATATAAAAACAGACATCCTAGGTCCGGCTACATCATGGGGGTCTTGAATACAGGATGAATTCCAAACAAGAGGTGAACGTTATTGTTAATATCCACAACACATAGTAACTCTATGCTTGTTTTAGTCCATCTGGCTGCTATAACAAAATACCACAGACTGGATAGCTTATAAACAACAGAAATCTTTCTCACGGGGAAACCAAGATCAAGGCACCTAGCAGATTTGGTGTCTGGTGAGAATCTGCTTCCTGGTTCTGAGATGGCTGACTTCTTGCTGTGTCCTCACATGGCTGAAGAAAGGAGAAAAGTCTGAGAATAGGGTTACTTTCAGGCACTATTGGATCATGGGGCTCAAATGCCATCAGGACTTAGTTTCGCCCTATCTCTCAGCTCTGCCTCCCCTAGTGTTACCTTCAATCCATGTGGTAGCTCTTACCTGTAATGCTAGGGGTCCCAGCAAAAGAGAGAGGGAATCTCTTTCAGTAATGTTCCTCTCCCCATCAATTTCGTTCTGATTGGACCAACTTGAATCACATCCATCCCCAAGTTCAGGTTGGCCAAAACAGAGTAATATGCTCCAACTCCAGAGCCCAAGAGTAGATGTTCCTCTTATGCATACCTGGGAGGGAAGGTAGGGCAAGTCCCCAGAGGAAATCTAGAAGGCTGGTACCAGCAGGGGGAATAGATTCTGGGCCTGGAAAAATAACAGACAGGGATTTAATTCTACTCACATAAATACTTGGAACAGTTTCTCCCCTCAGATCAGAGTGATCAAATTTCAAATGGATATTCTGCCTGAGCTCTATCATCCTTTGATTTCTGGATGGCTGAGTGGAAGGTATACAGAATAAATGTTTCCAAAAATGTATGACATCTATAGTATGAAGTGTAGATACTGGGTTGGGTGTCTCTCCCAGGAATATTTGCATTTAATGAGCGATTCAACACTTTAATCTAAAGTGAGATTAGATTATGGTTGGATTAGAAAGTGGTGGGAATTTCAGGCAAGCCGGTAAGAGGGAGAGGTAGGGGAAGGGATGCTTTATGGAGCCCTTCAAATGGCACAAACATGGACAGTGCTCTACCCCTATGCGGGAGTAAGGCTGCTCCGGGTAGGAAATGTTCCCAACCCCCCTGTTGGTAGTCCATAGTCCCAGTCTCAACTCCATGGAATCATTATGCTTCCCTTGAGGTCACCACTGGTTTGACCAGTTAGTTACCTCCCTAACCAGCACAGTCTTTCTGTTTCAGAAAGTACTCCAAAATTTCCCAGGGCCTTTTGCCAATTCACATGTTTGCTGGATCTTTTTACCATTCCTACACCATGTTCTATTTTTTTAGATTCCCCTATAACATGTTTCTGTCCTGTAAACCTTATCCCTAGCTAGTTTTATCTCCCTGAATAACATGGCCTTAATTCTTTGAATCATTATTCATTGGCTACTCATTGACTGTATTACCCTAACAGCATAAATTCTCTGTCTCTCTCTGTCTCTATCTTGCTCTCCTGGGGCTAGAGAGGTAATACAGTTTTGGAGCTGGCTGAATATATAATTAGGAGTAGGGGAGACTGTGATTAATTGGAAAGGGTAAGCCCAAGCTAAAGACCTTCAAATTTAAGACACTGTGGGACAAAGAAAACTCACCTATTGTCCAAAGAGGTTAATGTGCAAACCACTGTTTAAGCATGAAGTGGAAGTTTTTCTGTTTCGCAGAACCCAGGAATGGGCAGTGCATTTCCTTCTCACCTGGTGGAGTCAGGACATGTTGTTTAAAACTCTTGCAGGAAATGGCAGTAATTAGAAATGGAGACTGAACAGGAGGTTATGCAAATATTAAAATATTATTTATTTACCATTTTTCATTAGTAATGTATTCTGTAATCATAAGTGAGCTGTGTGAAGACCTCAGTATAACCTGGAAATATTACATATTTACTACCAGCCTCCTTTCCCTTCCTTAGAATCAAACTCCAGATCCTACATGGTCTCAGTCAGTTCCAAGTCACTGCTTCTTCAGACACTTCTGTAAGAGGCGGCAAGGTTCAGTGGTTACGAGCACGGACCTAGTGCTTGTCTAGCTGGGCTTAAACCCAGACCCCACAGCTTCTGGGCTGTGGCTTCCTCTATAACCTTGGGCAAGTTAGGCAACTTCTCTTTGTTTCAGTTTCCTCATTTGTGAAATAAGGATAGTAGCTCCTACCATCGTTGAAAGGATTAAATAAATTAATAGTATAAAGTACAGGGGTATCTGAAAAATTAAGAAACATAAGATAAACTTGTTTTTAAACAGTATTTTAGCTTTTCAAATAATATTGTTAATGTCTTTTTCTTCAATTCTTGGACAGCCCTAGTTCAAAGCAATGAGTCCAGTTTTAATCTGTAAGAAGTATAATAAATATGCTAAAGAGTGTCTAAAAATTATAGAAATATAGGGAAAATTATATATCCAGTATATATATGAAATAAACTTTTATCACACAAGTATATCCATTGCTTCAAATTTAGAGATATTTTACTGAAAAGATGTCTTGGGATTTAAAAAAAAATTGAACACATTATTTGAAAAACTAAATAACACACAATTTAAAAATCAGTTTGTCCTATGTTTCCTAACTTTTCAGACACGTTGCGCTTAGAACTGTGATTGGCACATAGTAAGCACTGTTACAAATGTCATTTTCCTCTGACTGGTTAAGTCCTATTACCTTTATGGGGAGGGTCTCCTCCTCAGGCTGAACTGTTGTCTGGTCCTACATGCCCACTTTGGAAACTCTTAAAGTAGCATGTCTCCAAGAGCTTGGTCTGCCCATACTATTTCTTGCTGTTCCTGGAGGGTGGAGTGATGTGTATAGAAAGACTACTACAGACACAGTCACAAAGTGGAAGTGAGCAAGCGAGGCTAGAAACCACTGATTTTATAAATAACCAGAAAGCTTTTGTAGCAGAAGCTGACCACTTTTTTTCCCAATAATATTCTATATTTATTTCGGATGTGAGGGCGATCTGGCTTCCACAACTGTCACCCCATTGATCGCCAGTGTTGATTCCGCTGATCTGGCTGGCTGAGCAGGTGTCCCCTTCGTCCCTCACCGCTCCATGTGCATCCCTCCCAAAGGAGAACGACCATCCCCGATAAAGGAGAACCATTCTTCTTGGTCAAGGGTATATGAGTAGCTGCGTTCCCCTGCTAAAACCTCCAAACAAGCTCTCGATAATATTCTGTATTTATTTTATACAGAGGTAATACATTCACATGGTTCACAGTCAAAAGATGTAAAAGGATGTGCAGTGAAAACCCTCCCTTCTCCCCCTGCCCTCCAGCCTGTTTTCTTCCCTGTGTATGTTGGGCGGGGGGGGGGGGGGGAGTGATTTTGACTCGTTGCTCATGTCTCCTTCCAGAGTTAGTCTATATACATCCAGATCCACAGCCCTTCATCCCAAATCCTTAGGGACAAATGGCTATCAGAATCCAGAACTCTGCAGACTAAAATCTGATGAATTCCGTAACACCCCAGGCTCTGTCTAGGATGGCCAGTCATTCTGGTTTGCCCTAGGCTGTCCATTTTTAGCACTAAGTCCCATATGCTGGGAATCCCCTAGTCCAGGCAAACAAAGCCAATCTGTCCACTCTTTAATTTTTAACCAAGTTTTTATGAATGGCTTCTTTGCCTTTGCTGTGTCTTAACGTCAATTCAAGATTGTTTTCTGATTATTTTCCTTTTCCTTTTCCTTTGGTTTTCAGATTTGCCCTCTCTTTCAAACCACAAGGCAAAATGCTATGGCAAACATTTCAAATTCCACATCAAAGTGGACACTTACAATTTTAGCACTCACTAAGAATTAACCTCAAGATAGCTCTATAAGTAAAATTAGCAGGATTATCAAGGGACAATTCAAAAGGCAGTTACAGAATTCTTTCTCTTGTTCTTTAAAAATTCCAGATATTCCCCCATGATATTGTCTAGGTCTCTGGAAAACATTATATATCAGAGTTACTTTTGTGAAAAATATGTTTGTGTATGTGCATGCATGTGCCCAGAGAAAACTCTGGAAGACAGTGGGCTTACAGATGATTTTTATTTAGTTCTTTTTTATTGTTTATATTTTCCAGAATGAATGTGCCCTAATTGTATAGCAGTTTGAAGTAATTTTTTTCTTTTGATTATGTAGATTTCATAATAGAATGAATGGGGTTTATGAAACCCAATTTATATCTAACCTCTCTTTTAAAAAGAGACAAATGCCATCTGTTTTTATGTAATGAAATCATATCTGTAAAGAACTGATAATTGAAATGCAGAATTTAATTATACTTCAATATTTTTATTTATTTTTTTCTGTATCATTCCATTTAGAATTAGTGACAGGTTCCTCTTGCTGGAAGAACTCAAAATGGCCTTCCCCTTGCAAGGGACTTCAGGTCTTCCTAAGGACCCATCCCCACTACTTCTCATTGCTCCTAGACCTGTAAGATGTAAGTTATAGCATGCCCCAGAGGATGAGGTACAGAGAATAACGTGTGAAGAAGTGAGATACATACTGAAGAATTGCATTATTTTACGCATTTATATCCACCAGTTCCCAGACTGGAGAAAGTTCACAGACCCAGAGCCTCTTGTGTGAATTTACCAATTTATATCAACCCAGGAGATATGTGTCAGAATGAATCCCAAAAGTATGGAATCAGGATGAAAGAAATATAAAACTGGACCAGGCCAAACTTATTGACATGGGCTCACTAAGTAGAGATTCTGATGTAACATGTTAGCTCAAGCTTCAGGAAAAGGCTCTTGTCGTTTAGTTACTTAACTGAAACCTAGATCCAAAGATGGCCTAGACTGAATGAATTTTCCTTAATATGCTATAGAGCAGGGTTTCTCAACTTTGGCAGCCTCAGTATTTTAGGCTGCATAATTCTGTTTTGTGGAGGGCTGCCCTGTGCATTGTAAGACGTGTAACAGCAGAGCCAAGACCAGGGTGAAGTAAGGGAGGCAACAAGTTCTGTGCTCATCCTGGCCCTGTTTAGCAGTATCCCTGGCCCCTATCTACTAGATACCAGTAGCACCTTCCTAGTTGTGACAGCCCAAAGTGTCTCTAGACATTGCTGAATGTCTCTTGGGAAATTGTCTACCCCCTTGAGAACTACTGCTGTAGAGGAAAGTTTCCAAAAGCTTAGGAAAAATTGGAATGCTAAAGTAGATTTATCATGTAAAATGTGCTCACCCCACAGGACAATGAGAAATATACGTGTAAGGAGAACTCCAGCTTCCTTAAAGAACCCTATGGTGGCTCTTCTCTGTAGGCCAGAACAGTGAGAATTGTTATCACTAAACTGGGTCCCCTGAATTTAGTGGGGATGATGGGATCCCCAGGGTGGCAAGGGCCAAGTAGTAGCACTTAATTGTCAACAGTAATGTGATTACTGTAATGGACAGCAGAACGAAAGTAATAATCAGAACAGTCTGACCCACAGAGAGCCTTGGCATTGGCCAGTTGATCATAGTGTTCCTAGAACTGAAATTGATGGGCAGCCTAGTAGTGTACTTTATTTCTGTGAAGGTGGAAAGCTTTGGGTCTGGTGAACAGAATTACGACATGAATTACCACAGTAGAGAATCTTAACCCTTCAACCAATTCCCAGACTGGAACAAGTTCATAGACTTAGAGCCCCTTGCATGAAGGGGAATCCAGGTCCCTTTGAAGAAGGAACCTGTTATTTTACACAGTCAAAATTTTATACCATAAATCTTTTCCCTAGCCTTCTCTAATAGAAACTGCAACTGTTTTCCTGGATGACTGTGCATGGGGAAAAGGGAAATAAATGTCTTAGGGAAAACTGGGCACTGGCTCTGAACGATACTAATTCCTGAAGACCCAAAATGTCACTGTGGTCCAATAGCCAGAGTAGAGGTTTATGGTTTTCAGGCAATCCATAGTTATGTCTCAGGTTTATCTCACAGGGGGTCTGGTGGGTTCCCATAACCACCTTCTAGTTATTTTCCCAGTTCTCTGATGTAAAACTGGCACAGGCATGCTCAGCAACTGGCAGAATTCCCACATTGGTTTCTTAATTCATGGGGTGAGGGCTAATTGTGGTAGGAAAGGCCAAGTGGAAGCCATTAAAACTGCTTCGACCTACCAATATAGTAAACAAAACCAACACCACATCCATGAGATCAGTGCCACTATCAAAGACTTGAGCAATGCAATGTCATTAAGTATGTATTAGTGTCCTAAGACATCCCCATTCAACTCACTTATTTGGCCTATGAAGGCAAGTAAATCTTGGAGAATAGAAGTAGTTTTATGTAAACTTAATTATGTGGTGACTTTAATTGTGGCTGCTGCTCCAGCAGTAGTTTCTTTGCTGGAGCAAATCAACCTATCCCCTGGCACCTGGTAGGCAGCTAGTGACCCAGTGAAAGCTTTTTCTTCTATACCTGTTAGTAAAGGCCATCAGCAGCAGTGTACTGTCAGCCAACAGGCTCAGTATACACCTTCACTATCCCACATCAGGGCTGTATCAATTGTCCAGCACTATGTCATGATCTAGTCTGCAGGGACTTTGATCACCTCTTAATTCCACAGAACATCGTGCAGGTCCATTACATTAATGATGTTATGTTACTTGAACACAATGAGCAGGGTGTGGCAACTATGTAGACACATTTGTAATAAACATGTGTACCAAAGGATTGGAAACAAATCCCACAAAAATTCAGGAGCCCTCCAAAGGAAAATTTCTAGGGGTTCAGTGGTTTAGAGCACTTGAGATAAGCTTTTCAAGATAATGAACAGGTTGTCCCACCTGGTCCATCCTCTCTCTAAGAATGACACAATGCCAAGTGGACGTCTTTAGATTTTGGAGGCAACATATAGCTCATTTGAGAGTGCTACTCTGACCCATTTATTGAGTGACCTGAAAAGCTGATAGTTTTGAGTGGGGCTCAGAACAAAAGAAGGCTCTGCTGTGGATCTGGGCTGCCATGCAAACTGCTCTGCAAGTATACTTATCATAAGACCGAGCAACTATGATGGTGTTCGAAGGGTATGTCGCAGATAGAAATGCTTCATAAGACTTTGGCAGACTCCAATAGACGAGTCACAGAATAGACCCTTAGGATATTGGAGCAAAGTTGTGCTATCCACCACAGATAACTACTCTCCTTTTAAGAAATAGCTCTGACTTGCTACTGGACTTTAGTGAAGATTGAATGCATAGTCATGATGCACCTGTTCTGACCTGAGCTGTCCATTTATTGCATCCTATAGTTTTCTCGTGTATTAATAAGGGTTATTTGGTTGAAAGAAAGGGAAAATTAAACTAGCTTAATGGGAAATAAACTTAAAAAATAACAGTTAACTCCTAGGACCCCAGGGCAAGTAAGCAACAGGGCCTGAGGAAGGGACTCATCCAGGAAGTGGAAAGACTCCTCTCTCCAACCATCTCTCTTCTCTGCTTTTGTCAGTGTGGCTGATTCATTCACCTGCTGAAGATCAATTCTTTTTTTCCTCTCTGGTCCTTACAGCAAAAGCATGGCTGTCCTCGGCTACTGAATTTATCTGTTAGAGGTTGAGCCACACAAAGAGAGAGTGACTGTCTCTCTGTTTTGAGAGGGAAGGGATTGGTTAACTCAGCTTAGATGTCAGGAGTGTCTGGGTGAGGTAGCTGGTGGGTGGGCAGGAACACATGGTACAAAATGGGTGCTACCTCTATGGATGAGATGGCACACTTAAGGGTAACTGGGGACAGGGTTCATGGTCCAAAGTTTCCATGAGATTTACATACATGTCTGAATCCCCAGCTAGATTGTGAGCTCCTCAAGGGCAGTAATAGGGGCTCATTCATCTTCACGTGCTTTTGCCAAGAAACAAATATTTATTGAATGAATTTTTAACCAATTCTTTTGAATTTAACTCACACACTAGGCTCACACAAACATCCAAATTAATACCTACAGACTTTGCTGAAACATGGCCTCTGTACCATGCTTACCAAATTAAAACTCGAAGACAGAGTTTTGGATGAAGTAGAAAAGGCAGCTTTATTTCTTTGTCAGGCAAAGGAGGTCACAGTGGGCTAAGCCTCTAAGACTATAAGCCTTCTGGGGAGAGAAGGCAGGGATTTTATAAGTAAAAGTTCAAGAGTTCAAGGGGCAGTGTTGGGTTCCATCGAGATGTTATACAGGGTAACAAATTGTTGCAAAGTTGTTCTTGTTTTTGCAGACGCAGTTGTCCCCTTCCCTCTGCTGGGTATGAAGTTCACCTCTGGCTTTGGGACTCTCATAATATCCTTGTACCTAGAACAAAGGATGCATAGGAAGAAGGCCTGTAGAAAAGAGCTCTAGAGAAAATTTTATGCAGTTTAAAGTCAGGTGGATAAATACTTTTAGGTTTTTAAGCAGGCTAAGGTCTGGGACCTTCTGCTGCAAGCTGAGGCCTATAGCTCAAACAATAGGATACAAGGAAACCATTAGGGGCTAAACAACTGCAGACATGCCCAGTTGGGGTGAGTTATGAATAACAAGATGCACAAAACACCCAACAGCTGTCTCTGAGGTGTCAGGATCAAGAAGAGGGCACTGGGGGCAAAAGCAGGGCACTGAGCATGATTCCTGCACCCAGCACCACTAGGGGGTTGGGCAGACCACTCAAGCTTTCCTCTTCTCTATCCTAACTGGTCAGCAAAAGCATGAGAAAAACCCTTTAAACTATTATACAGTTAAGCAGTTACAAACACCATTACAGATATCAGACGGTTACTGATGACAATAGGGTCCTGCTCAGTTACACAGACATATACTGATAAACACTATAACATACAATAAAAACTTTGTGACAGATACTTTTCTAGTTTCTTCCCATATCCTTTCTCTCCTTTCTTAAAAATAGAGCTTCATTTTCTCCCTCTTAGAGAAGTAGTATTGTTAGTTAATAATACTATTTTTCCCAGACCCTTTGCAGCTAAGGTGGCAACGTGACCCAGTTCTGGCCAATACTAGTAGAAGTCGCTGGTAGAGCATCCATGAACACTTTGTGAAAGGGACCGCCATGTATCTGGCTTGCAACTTAACTTGAATATGTATCCTCAAGGAGGGTCCAACTTCCTGAAAGGGAGATAAACTGTCAAGCTTCAATTGGAGTACACAATTTCCTATGTGTTTCTTGGTAAATGTTCTTCTTTCTTTATTAAGCTTGTTTTAACTAAATTTGCTAATTCAATTTCCCAATTCATATATGCAGTTGTACTCAGTATCATATTTCAATTGTCTAATAAATTTGAAATGAACACAATCCAATATAAATCCAATTTAATGTTTCCTTCATTTAGACATTCTTTCGTTACCAATTCTTCTTAGGTTCAAAATAATCTTATCCAATTTTGTCTTTCATATTGTACTAAGAGTTCTTTTTATATGAGAAAACATAGGTAAACACTGTCTTTAAAACCCTAAATCTTGAGTTCAAGTATGATCAGAGGTCATTTACTGCATAACAACAGCTATCTGACTAATTTTAGACCCCCTAAACCATTCCTGATCCTATCTTTTGGAATCTCATTTCTTAAAGCACCCTAAAGTACAATCTCCTTACTAGTCATTATACTATCCTCAACTCACTCCTGACTCTTCATCTGTGCTTATGTTGTTTCCCCCTCTAATTGAGCCAAGTTCTACCTCCTTTACAAAGCCTTCTTCAACTCCTCTAACCCAGCCAGCTAGCTCTCTTCTTTAAATCTTTATTCTACTCACCATCATTACCAACCAATTTTCTCAATCTTCCCAAAGGAGATCTTAGCATGTTAGTCTCCAACCAAAAATCTTTCAATAGAATTATGTTTTCAACAATAAATACACTCTGAACATCCCACAAAGTATGCTCTGCCATGTGCCAGGGATATACAGATGAATAAAACACAGCCACTGTCCTACAAGCATTACAGACTGATGGGTTATTCACACCTGGGGCTCACTAGAATTCTCAAGTGGTTTATAGAGCAAACTGGAAACAACTTCAAGGCCTTCCATGATCTCTTTCCAATTTATTTTGCTAATTTTATCCCCCATTATTCCTTTTCCTCTGATTAAAATAAACTGGGCTACTTGCCGCTCCCCAAGCATATCTGCTACCTTCTGTCTCTTTGAAATTTTCCCACTTTGATCTCTGTTCCTGAAATGACCACCTCTCTTCTCCACCCATGTCAATTCTGACATATCCTTAAGGACTCAGAGTGCAGATGCCACCTTCTTTTTTAAACATTTTGATTGCCCATGAAGTTTTAATTAAGTTGGGTTTCTTTAAAAACCAAATATAATGACTCGTTCTTGATTAAATCCTGGTTTGAACAAACCAGCTCTAAGAGGTATTTTGGGGTAAAATAGGCAACTTAGAGTATGAACTATGTACAAAATTAGGGAATTATTGTTAAATTTATCAGAAATTATGATGTAATTGTAGTTATGTAGAAGGGTAATTATTTTTAGATATGAAAATTAAATTAAAGGGTGGAATGTTATTATGGGTGTAGCTTAAAAATGGATAAAGCAAACATGGCAAAATGTGAAAATTTGGTAACGGGAATATAGATGTTTGGGGATTATTCTTTCTACTTTACAGTGTATTTGAAAACATTGCTTTTTTAAAAAAAAAATTTTTAAGACTTTTTTTCTAGGGGGGAAGGTAATTAGGTTTGTTTATTTAATGGAGGTACTAAGGATTGAATCCAGGACCTTGTGCATGCTAGGCATGCACTGTACCACTGAGCTATGTCCTCCCTGCTGAAAACATGTCCAATCAAAAGTGAAAACAAGAACCCCAAACACTTTTTGCCTATAAAAGTAAAACATGTTGACTAAAGAAAAATTGGGGGAAAAGAAAAGTAATAAAAATAAGAAGCAACCATTATCCTACCATGCAGAGTTAATTATTATTTATATTATGTTATAAGTCCTTCTACAAACTTTAAATACAATTCTTTTTATTTAACAAAATTGTGATTCTTCTGGATGTATAGTTTTGTATTGATCTCAGATTTTAAAAGAACATATGCAAAAGGTAGAAAGAGGAGCACCTAAATAAAAAAGAATGATATATTTTATAGGTATGTTATATATTAATAATAATTAAAATACAAAACCCCCCACTCCAGTATGTAACCTCCCATCTTAATATGTTTTGTATCTTTCTACAGTTTATTTGGGTAGATGTGAGCAAATACAAATGTCATTTCTTTTTTTGTCCCTCTTTTTTTAAAAACAAGAATGTAATATATTTTATACATTGTTCCTCATTTTGCTTTTTTCACATAATAACTTAGAGATTGCAGACTGTTCCAACTCAGTACACTGGAGAGTTTCTTCATAGTTTGTTCTACAGTTCACGGCTCATCAGGTACCATCCTTGACTTCCACATAATGAACATTGTGGCCATCCCAGCAATGCCTGATCTCATCTTCTTCTCAGTCCTCACCGCTCAGACCTCTGAAAATGAGTATCCACCCTTTGCTTACCCATTTACTTCTTAACCTCTTGTAAAAATTGCTTCTGTCCACCCCACTCCCTTCATATAAAACTGATTTCCAAGTGGTCATCTTAACCTGTTAATGGCCAATTTCCCAGTAATCTGGCCTTGGCTCACTTCTTTGACCTCTAACTCTGGTGCTTCTGTCACCACTACCTGCCCCCACCACATATGCACCATAGCCTAGACTTAGAGATGTTATCTTCCCTTCACTTCTATACTTTCTCATCAGTTATATTCATTACCCCTAAAGCAGATCCTAATTTCTGATTATCTAGACTGTTAACAGTGATCTTGTAACAAACCTTCCTCTCTGCAGTCTCTTTCCCACTCTAACTGAAAAAAAGGTCTTACATTATTTCCTTCTTCCAAACTCTTATTCCCAAATCAATTAAACACTAACTCCCCAATATGATATTCAAGTCCTTTCACAATTTTAACTCAATTCAGCATGTATTGACATAAGTCAGCATTACCTACTACTGCTATACTAAGCAAATCCTATGCTCCAGCCAAATCAGTCTGCTTATCTTTTTTTCTTCCAAAGATAGAGAAAAATTTTATTTTGCATGAAATAACTGAACATAAATTTAAGACCAGCTAAATTTTCAAGAATGAAAAAATTACTTTAAGGACCCTATAAGTGGCACCAGAATTTAGTATAAGACTTATTAGATGGGGACCCATGAACCCTCGCCCAGGCTCTGAAAAGGTCTGTGAACTTTTTTTATTTTATTTTTTTTAACATTTTTTTATTGATTTATAATCATTTTACAATGTTGTGTCAAATTCCAGTGTTCAGCACAATTTTTCAGTCATTCATGGACATATACACACATTTTCTTCTCTGTGAGTTATCGTAACATTTTGTGTATATTTCCCTGTGCTATACAGTGTAATCTTGTTTATCTATTCTACAATTTTGAAATCCCAGTCTATCCCTTCCCACCCTCCACCCCCCTGGTAACCACAAGTCTGTATTCTCTGTCTGTGAGTCTATTTCTGTCCTGTATTTACGCTTTGTTTTTGTTTGTTTGTTTGTTTGTTTTTGTTTTTGTTTTTTAGATTCCACATATGAGCGATCTCATTTTGGTATTTTTCTTTCTCTTTCTGGCTTACTTCACTTAGAATGACATTCTCCAGGAGCATCCATGTTGCTGCAAATGGCATTATGTTGTCGGTTTTTATGGATGAGTAGTATTCCATTGTATAAATATACCACTTCTTCTTTATCCAGTCACCTGTCGATGGACATTTAGGCTGTTTCCATGTCTTGGCTATTGTAAATAGTGCTGCTATGAACATTGGGGTGCAGGTGTCATCCTGAAGTAGATTTCCTTCTGGATACAAGCCCAGGAGTGGGATTCCTGGGTCATATGGTAAGTCTATTCCTAGTCTTTTGAGGAATCTCCACACTGTTTTCCATAGTGGCTGCACCAAACTGCATTCCCACCAGCAGTGTAGGAGGGTTCCCCTTTCTCCACAGCCTCTCCAGCATTTGTCATTTGTGGATTTTTGAATGACGGCCATTCTGACTGGTGTGAGGTGATACCTCATTGTAGTTTTGATTTGCATTTCTCTGATAATTAGTGATATTGAGCATTTTTTCATGTGCTTTTTGATCATTTGTATGTCTTCCTTGGAGAATTGCTTGTTTAGGTCTTCTGCCCATTTTTGGATTGGGTTGTTTATTTTTTTCTTATTGAGTCGTATGAGCTGCTTATATATTCTGGAGATCTGCTTATCTTTGACTGAACGCACAGTGTGCTTTTGTACCTCCAGGCTCTGGCTCACCTTTTGTCACCTGGATTACCCTTCCTCCATCTCTGCTATTGTAAATCTTCTACTCCCCTAATTTCACTTGCCATGATATCTTTACTAACTCTTCACCAATTGTGTTCTAGTTATTTGTGCTTTATCGTATTTCCCCAATGGATTCTAAGTTCAGTTCAAACAAAATACTGCATTTAGTGAACACTTCTTTCTTCCAACCTGTGCTGTGATTTGCATGCAATATCTCACTTAATCCTCACATCAACGTTGGTAGGCCAGGACCCTCCCTATCCAACATTAAAGAAAATGTGGCTCAAGGAGTTTAAGCAGTTTGCCAAGGTCATGCATCTGAGGAGGTTGAAACCATTGTCTTAGTTTGTTCAGGCTGCTGGAACAAAAATAGCATAAACTGATTAGCTTATAAACAACAGAAATATATTTCTCACAGTTCTGGAGTCTGGGAAGTCCAAGATCAAGGCACCAACAGATTCAGTGTCTGGTGAGCACACTTCCTGGTCCCTGTCTTTTTCCCTGAGTCCTCACATAGCAGAAGGAGTTAGGCTCCATTCTCATGACCAAAGACCTCTCAAAGGCCCCATCTCCTAATACCATCATCTTGAGAGTTAGGATTTCAACATATGAATTTAGGGGGTGGGGGAAGTGATACAAACATCTAGTCTACAGCATTCGTGTTTGTGTTACTTACGGTAGGCAGCACAGTGTCCAGTACCGATACTGCACTCAACCTGCGAGCCTTGGATCAGCGTGTTAAAAATGGTGTCTGCGTGTAGACCAAGACTAAAATAGTGAGGTGGAGATTGAAACAGTAATGAATTAGGACAGCAGAATTGCTGGTGATGTTTCCAAATTTCCACTGTTGGGTTACAGAGTTTTTTAAATAAGCATCTAAAATATATAGTAACTAAACAAGATTGCAGCTACTCAAATATTCTCCAGCTGTTATGTATAGGTTACTTTTGTCTCTCTGACTTTATTGTCATCCCCCACCTTTCACCCCCTGGAATTATTTCTCTTCTCTTGTATTCCCACAGCTTTCGGCGCATTGCTCAACACATGGTGTATGTACTTACTGATTTTAATGTATGTGTGTTTGTATATGTGCACAGCAACTGCGTAGAGGACGTGGGTGTGTGATGCAGTGTGCACTCCTCATCGTTTTCCCCTTTAGCTGCAGCCTGGTTGCTTTCCTTCTCGGGGGAAGAGCCAGAACCGCTGACCCTTTAACAAGTTGTCCCTCACAGAACAGGTGTCTCCCCCGCCTCTCGTAAAAGAGGGATTGGACTCAGTGACATCAGAGACCGACCAATGAGAAGTCGGGCGTCGGCAACCGCGCCAATGGGCGGCCGGGGGCGGGCCTGGTTTCCTGGGAGCCTGGCGGGCCGGGCTGGTCCTCCCGCCGCAGCGGAGTCTCCGCCGCTCACGCTGCCCGCCGCGGCTCCCGCGGCTCCCGCGACTCCCGGTGGCTCCAGTGGCGCTGCCGTTCCACTGCCCGCGCTTCTCCCGGACGCACCGCGCCGGCACCTCTCGTCGCTGCGCAGCTTCTCCGCCGCTCGGGCTCCGGCGGTGGCGCGGTTCATGCGTTTCCGCGCGGAGCGCGCAGGTGGGCCGGCCGCCGCGGGGAGATAGGCCCCCGGGGGCGGCCGCGGCTGGACCATGGCCCGGAGACCCGGGGCGCCGGCCGCCTACGGGGAGGACTTCTCCTTCATCAACCCTCTGGTGAAATACCTGCTCTTCTTCTTCAACATGCTCTTCTGGGTGAGTCTTGGGGGTTGTAGGGTCACCTGGGCTGCAGGGCACCCCTCAGAGGGTTGAGTGGGCTGCCCGCGGCAGACGAGGGGGTGTCACTGGGTGCCTGGTCCAAGGCGAGCGTGGTGAGCGGCACTACCTAGTTTTCTGGGAAGAGGGCACTTTGGGGTAATTCATCCTAGGCAGGAACACCACAGTGGCGCCTTGTCTGCCAGGGGTGTTGGGATGGGGGGCTATGCAAGAGATTCAGTAAAGACTTATGGGTATTCTCTGGGCATCGCATGTGGGTCTGTGTCAGGCCAAAGAGGTGGGTTTAAGCGGGAGGAGCGGATTTTCCTGTTGGCCCAAGGCAGACTCACTGATACATTCATGATTGGGGGATTTTTCAGGCCTGGGGGCAGGGAGGCCCTGCTGTCAAAGAAAAAAGAGGAAGGGGGGGAAACCCAGACCTTCCCTCTCTCTTACCTCAGAGAGAATGGGTTAAGGGGCTTTCATCTCTTCCTTTTCACAGGCCTCTGCTGTCCGCCTCCCTCCAAAAGCTGAGAAGGGACAGGAATGGCCTCCAGGTGTGGATGTCTTGCCCAGCATTGTCCCAAATTTTGCTTCACCTTTCTCAGGACCAGGCTCCATCTCCTGGAGTTTGACCCTTTCCAGCTTCTTTAAATGCAATCCTATGTTGGGCTGGAAGGCCGGGGGTCCTTTCAGAATCTTATGTTTGGGGCTGGAAAAGTTAAAAAAAATGTATATATTGGACTGGGGCTGCCTAGATTCGTATTTCCACTCTGCCATTAATTGTTGACTTGACTAACTGGGCAATATGTTCATCTCTGGAGGCCTTAGTAAAATCAAACCCAGCAAGATCAAGGAAAACAGAAATACTCTGCTGGAGCTGAGAATGCAGCTGGACCAGATCATGAAATGCTAGCTCAGTCCTGTTTCATGTCTAGAGAGTTCCTGAGCCCTTCCGGGTTTGAGAACACAGGGAGGTCCATCCCCCATTCCCTGATTTCTCTTCCAGCACCAGTCATAACAGAGCTAATGCCCTAGGAGCCTGTTATGCTTGCCCACCTCTGCCTGAGACTTAAAGTTCAGACTTGCAGGAGGGAGGAGTCTTGGGTCTAAAATATGTTTCCTAGGAGAGGGAGCAGACTAGGCATCTAAGCCAGTTGCTGGAAGGGTTTCACCAGGGCCATGGTGTAAACAGACACAAAGTACATAAGTGCTAGCCTGTTGGGAAAAATGAGAGAAATCCCAGCTCCCTTTCAGCCATCGTACTGGGGAAAATGAAGTTTGAACTCCTAACAAATACTCAGTTTTAGAACTGGAAGAAAAAAAATTTGGAAGACATCTTGTCCAGTACCCACCCACATTTTATATACAAGAAAGCCAAAGCACAGAGATGTTGTTTTATCTTAGGTCCAACATCTGGTTAGTAGGCTTGATCTGGTGGTGTTTCTACTGAACCACAATGCCTCTAGGGGAAGTCCTTGGCCAAGATGGCTGCTACTGTAGCTGGGGTATTAGCAGTGTTAGTAGTTAACTAGTCAACACAGGTTCCATGGTCTAGTTCAGCTGGAGGTTAGGGAAAAACAGCAGAAAATATCACCATCACTCTGCGAGGGCTGGGGGATGTCCTAAGGGGAACCCCCACTTAAGGGAAATTTCCAGAGAACCCTCCTACATGCATACTGAATGTGCCAGGCCAATGACTTGATGTCCTCAGAGTCACCACTAGCATTCCAGGGACCTCAGTCCTCATTCTAACTTCCTCTATCAGCTAAGACTTTGCATCTCCTTTGGAGCCTTCAGCACTTCACCCTTAACTGTGCTCCCCAGTGAAAACAGATGGGTGCATCTGTTACACTTGTGTTCACGGTCATTATCTAGGACTTCCCCACCCCGCCCCAAAAGCCTTTTAACAGATAAATGACTTTGGGAGGTCACAGCCAGGGAGAGAGTTTGGCTCCACAGACCTATTTTTCTTGGTACAAATGCTTCATTCAAGGTCAGAGGACCTGGCTAACCAAGCTGGCATCACTCCAAATTAGAGAAGAGCCCCTTCTTGGCCCTCCTTTAGACTCTTAAGAAGTCAGAGGCTCTAGGAATAGCACACTGGAGGACAAGAGGCCCAGTTTCTTTCTGGCACCAGCTTCCTGTGTGACCCCAAGCCAATATATCTGTCTCTCTGTCCTCAATTTTTCTCCTCTAAAGCAGAAAATTTTTCTGCCTCTGTGAACTATTTAAGATGAATGCATCACTTTGGGGACTGTTTTCTTTCTTTCTTTTTTTTCTTAGGTAGTGCCCTTTGGTTCTTTATTTATTTATTTATTTATTTTATTGAGTTATCGTCAGTTTACAATATTGTGTCAATTTCCAGTGTAGAGCACAATTTTTCAGTTATACATGAACATACATGTATTCATTGTTGCATTCTTTTTCGCTGTGAGCTACCACAAGATCTTGTATATATTTCCCTTTGCTATACAGTATAATCTTGTTTATCTTTTGTACATGTGCCTGTCAGTATCTACAAATTTCGAACTCCCAGTCTGTCCCTTCCCACCCCTCTCCCCTCTGGCAACCACAAGTTTGTACTCTATGTCTGTGAGTCTGTTTCTGTTTTGTATTTATGTTTGGTGTTTTGTTTTTTTTTTTTTAGATTCCACATATGAGCGATCTCATATGGTATTTTTCTTTCTCTTTCTGGTTTACTTCACTTAGAATGACATTCTCCAGGGACATCCATGTTGCTGCAAATGGCGTGATGTTGTCATTTTTATGGCTGAATAGTATTCCATTGTATAAATATACCACTTCTTCTTTATCCAGTTATCTGTCAATGGACATTTAGGCTGTTTCCATGTCTTGGCTATTGTAAATAGTGCTGCTATGAACATCGGGGTGCAGGTGTCTTTTTGAAGTAGGGTTCCTTCTGGATATATGCCCAGGAGTGGGATTACTGGGTCATATGGTAAGTCTATTCCTAGTCTTTTGAAGAATCTCCATACTGTTTTCCACAGTGGCTGCACCAAACTGCATTCCCACCAGCAGTGTAGGAGGGTTCCCTTTTCTGCACAGCCTCTCCAGCATTTGTCATTTGTGGACTTTTGAATGATGGACATTCTGACTGGTGTGAGGTGATACCTCATTGTAGTTTTGATTTGTATTTCTCTGATAATTAGTGATACTGGGCATTTTTTCATGTGCCTATTGGTCATTTCTATTTCTTTCTTGGAGAATTGCTTGTTTAGGTCTTCTGCCCATTTTTGGATTGGGTTGTTTGCTTTTTCTTATTAAGTCATATGAGCTGCTTATATATTCTGGAGATCAAGCCTTTGTTGGTTTCATCTTTTGCAAAAATTTTCTCCCATTCCGTAGGTTGTGGTTTTGTTTTGCTTATGGTTTTCTTTGCTGTGCCTGGGGACTGTTTTCTTTCTTTAAGACCTGGAGCTGGATCTAAGATGCATCTTTCTTGTGTCCCGGTATCCTTGGGACATTGACCTTCCCAGGGGTTAATACTCTTGGGGCGTTACTGAGTATCACTTCTCCCTCAGGTCCAGAGCCTCAGAGTTCATTCTGTACAAGTCCAGCTGGAGATGAAGGGCTGCTTTCCCAGATCAGGGATCATCTTTCTTCCTATCCCCTCTTCTAGGACTGGTTACTGTGGTTTCTTTTTTGCAGCCTTCCACCATCCTAATCAAATTCCCCTCTCCTGCTCTGGAGACCCACCCATGGTAGGAGTATCAGCCCACTCCTTTTCCAGGCAGAGTGCAAGTTCTGGCCAGCTGCTGGGGAGCTGTATATGGATGGTATTTGTGTCTGTGCCTGGATCACACTGGGAAGGCAGCCAGCATTGCCTGGTCTCATACTCAGTGGTGGCACTGATGGTGGTGGCTATCTCTGCTGCTTCTCTGGGAGCCCTGGTCCTCAGGGCATTTGGAGTCTGACTTAGAAAGGTGCTGGCTCCCTTAGGACCAGGACCAGTTCCTCCTGCTCAAGATTCAAATCTCACTTCCCCTTTTGCCCAGAAGTTGTGGTTTTTCTACCCAGAATCGTGCTGCTGGGTTACTGACTGTTAGGATCCCATGGCTTGGAGTAGTTGTCCCAAGATCCCAAAAGTTGAATTTCAGTCTTTCAGTTAAAAAGTAATTGACTTTACTTACCTCCCTGTGTTGGATAGCTCTGTGCAGAGGGAAGGCAGTGGGCTGGCACATGCTTTATAAGCCTTGGGCTTACATTGGCAGGAACATTATCAGTGCTCTTGCTGATCGTTTTCCCACCCAGGGCAGCAGTTGGGGTGGCTTTTGAGTCAGGCAGAGCCCAGAAGCTCAGGCCTCCTGCCCCCGTGTCCCTGCCCAGGCTTCCTTAGCAGTGATGTCTCAGGGCTCCCAGGGCAACTTACACATATTTGATTGTCCGATCTTTCTTTACCTGTGCTACAAGTCTGTACTTCTGTCTCCCCATCTAGACTTCAGGCTCCTGAGGGCAGAGAATGCCTTATTCACTTCTGGATTCTCAGTGCCCAGCTGTGTTTGGCAGAGGGTGGGTACTTACTGAGTGTTTATTGAATGGTGAATGAGGGAGCAGACCCTATAGCATCGAGGTGTGATGTCCTACCTCCCTCTCTCATAGACAGTAGTCTGTCAAGATGCAGCACAACCTTAAGTCCTCGAGCAGCCTTGGTTGGGGTGTCCACCTGTGCTCTCCTCTGCAGTGGCTCCTATGGGCTGGCACCCCTCCCTCAAGCCATGTCAGAAAAAAATGACAGCCATCTCTTCTGATATCTCCCTCAGGGTCATGCCTAATTACTATCTGCAGTACCAAATTTTTTTTACTTCCACTGCAGCACATGTGGACCCCCATCCAGGTCTTTCTTCCTTAGGCTGATCCAGGCCTCTGGTAAGGTATCTTGAAGAAATTCACTTTCCCAGCCAGGACCATTGCATTAGAGTTTCCAGGGTACTCAGAAAGCCCCAAGCCACCTGCAGCACCATCTGTTGTAACCTGGCTCAGAAGCCATGAGGACATGACCAGGCATCAAGCCTGGCAAAAACCCCTTCAGAGTGGCAGAGTCCCTTCCTGCCACCCAACCCCACCCCAACACCCTACCTAAATGTACTCAGAGGCAGAGCCCATTTCCTCCCCCATTTTTTCCCTCCTTTCCGCATAGACTAGACAGGCTACAATACATGAATTATCACATTATTTTTATAAAAACAACAATAACAACACCAAGAATGAAGACAAAACCACACTCTTTGCTTTCAAGTCACAAGCATGCGTTCTTTACTCCCCAAATAGCTGTTTGCCTTGTACCAAGTAGAAAATCGTAAACTTCAAGCAGCTTTTAAAAAGAATAAAAGAAAACATGTAGCATCTCTCAGTGTCTTATAGCAGGCAGTTTGAGTGTTTATATTACTGTGAGCCCTTGTAAACGTCCCTTCCTTATTTATAACCTTGGAAAACCAAACCCAGTCACGACCTAAGGAAGAAGCTAAAGGGTTGGCCCAGACATTGCAGAGGAAAGAGCCCTGTGGACTCCTCCACTCCAGCAGGACAATTCCATCCAATCCAGAGAGAGAAAGCCAAGAGCCAGTTTCATACAGATAGTTGCCACCTCAGAAACCCGGAAACAGTGGTGCCAGGATGACTATAGAAGAACCAGTGTGTGCAGATCCTGAGCAGTGAGAGAGAGGAGGCCTTGCTTTAGGGCTAGCAGGCTGTGATTTCTTTGACTTCATCCAGAAATAAGAATAGAAAAGACTGAGAAACCAGAGGTGCAGACCCCTCCCTCCCAACATCCCTCTGGTTAGGGACAGTGTTTTGATTCCCATGCAGGGAATCACTCTACTCTCAGCTGTCCCCCACTGTCAAAAGGAAAGGGAAAGAGATTCATTCCAAAGAAGAGAAGAGGACTCTGAGACAGATCTACCTGGTTTGCACAGACCAGACTTTAGAATATGGGAGACAGATGAGGCTGGGCTTGGGGGCTGGTGGGCCCTGCATGGTGATGCCATCTCCCCCTTTCAGGCACAGTTCCAGGGACTTCCCTCTGGGCCCTGTTGGTGCTGTCTTCCTCCCCACTACCTGAGCCCCACCCAGTTTGGAGATTACAAGCTCCCTCCCACCTCACGATGCCCCTAAGTGAATGCAGGTGTCCTGGGGTTGCTGTGAGGCAGAGAGAGGAAGGCAGCCATGTGGCCGAGGGCATGAGGCTCTGGAGACATATGCACCTACTTTAGCCACACACTGAGTGAATTCTCCCAACATCCCAACAGGGCTGTGAAGTGGAGATCCTAACACCCTCTTGGGGTTGTGGTCATGTGTGTATAAAGCGGTTAGCCCAGTGCCTGACCCTTAGCACTCAACAAAAATTAGCTCTTACTATCATTGTTAGAATTGGCTCCTAGAAGTCGCCTGTGGGGACGGTCTTGGAGAGCTAGGATGAGTGCTCCTCCTACAAGTGGCAAGTAGATGGGGATTAAGCCTAGATAAGGGCCGACCTGGAGCCTGACTTCCTTCAGCCTTGAACATCCTTTGCTCACATTCCTACTGTTAGCCAGAGGAGATGATAATGAGTGGTGTCTCTTTATTTTATCATTTACAGGGAAGTTTCACATGTATCATAGGAACAGAGACCCCACTGATGTCTTTGAGGGCCTTCCCTGGGCCCCCCTCCTCAGGTCTTTTCATACCGCCTTGGTCTTAAGGTGCAATCCAGTGGAAATGGACTCCAAGAGCTAATTTGCCTGTAATTATCTGCATTTGAGCATGAGAGCCAGGAGAAGAACTCTTGTTCAGGACCGCAACCTGGGGCCCTATAACCATTTCTCTTGTAGTGCTGATGGCCCTGAAGTAGTGTCCTAGGGACCAGAATAAGAGTTTTTCTCAGAAACATCAAATCATGACCATCTTTTCCCGTTTTACAGGAGAAAAAAAAAATCAAGAAAATGGAGAGACTTTTCTCCATTTTCTGTTTTCTCCCATGACCACCTTCTCTTCAAGACCACAGCTGCTAATCTGCCACCAAGTGCTAGCAGAAGGCAAAGGGAAGAGGACAAGTGGCAATAAACATTGTGGAAAACTAGGAAACTATTTAGAGTATTGCCATATTATTGCTTTCTGAGATGTAACAGTCATCATCTGTTAGTAAAATTGTTCCATATTTCTGTGATAGAAATTAGTATGTCATGTTTCCTCACATGGCACATTGAGAAGGACAGGTTATCTGTGTTAATACTCCTGTCAAAATATGTCATCTGAATCTAATTGTGAGGAAACAATCAGACGTCCGAATTGAGAGACATTAAGCCAAACAACTGGCCTGGACTTAGTAAAAAAATGTCATTGTCAAAAGAAAAAAATGTCAGAACATGTGTTGGCAAGGGTATGGAGAAATTGGAACCCCGTACATTTCCGGTGGATATGTGAAATGGTGCAGCTGCTGTGCAAAACATTTTGGCAGCTCCTCAAAAACTTAAACATAGAATTACCATATGACCTGGCAATTCCACTCCTGGGTCTACACCCGAGAGAACTGAAAACAGGTATTCAAACAAAAACTTGTACATGGCTATTCATAGCAACACTATTCAAAATAGCCAAAAGGTGGAAACAACCCAAATGTCTGTCGATGGATGAATGGAAAACACATTGGGTTCTGTCCATACAATGGGATATTATTAGGTCATAAAAGGTAATGAAATGCTGATACATTCTACAACATGGATGAACCTTGAAAACATTAAGCTAAGTGAAAGAGGCCAGACACAAAGAGCCACATATTGTATGATTCCGTTTATGGAAAATGTGCAGAATAGGCAAAACCATAGCGACAGAAAGCAGATTTGTAGTTGCCAGGGGTTGGAGGAATGGAGGAGATGAAGAGTGACCATTTAATGGGTACAGGGTTTCTATTTGGGGTGATGAAAAATGTCCTGGAACCTGATAGTGGTTATGGTTGCATAGCAGTATATATATACTTAAGGCCACTAAACTGTACCCTTTGAAACAGTTGACTTTGTGCCATATGTATTTTACTACAATTTTTTGAAAGTCACTGTCTTGAAAAACTGACAACAAAGAAAAGAAAAAACTATGAAACTGTTCCAGGCTAAAGGAGACTTGCTCACTAAATACATGATCCTTGACTGGATCCTGAATCAGAAAAAAGGAGAAAAAAAAAACAGTTATAAAGGACATTATTGGGATAATTGAGGAAAGTTAAATATAGACTGTAAATTAGACAGCAGTAATAGCATATCAAAGCTTAAAAAAAGAATTTAGTATGTCAAAATTGTGTAGCGTTCACCAACAGAGCACTGTAGCTTCCTGGTGCCCTGTCACCTGAACAGTTTTAAGATCCACCACCATATGTTTTGGTGAAAGGAGAAATCACCCCAATTAAAGGTTGTAAAATTGCATGCAAGTGAATCCCAGTTTAAGAAAATATGATATTAAAAAGTATGGATTTACAAAACTAACGAATCGGGGGTTATTTTTAATAGATTTTTAAAAATAACTTTTATTATTATTATTATTTTGGTCGGGGGAGATAATTAGGTTAATTTTTTTTTTAGAGGAGGTACTGAGGTTTGAACCCAGGACCTCATGCATGCTAAGCATGCGCTCTACCACTTGAGCTATACCCTTCCCCTAAGATTTCATTCTTGAGAACAGTTTTAGTTTTACAGAAAATATGAGAAAACAGTACAGAGAGTTCTCATATACCCCACATCCAGTGTCTCTTACTATTATCATTTTCCATAATTCATTTGTCACAATTAATGGCATTATCATCAGGATCCATACTTTATTCAGATTTCCTTAGTTTTTCTTTCTGTCCTTTTTGTGTTCCAGGATCCCATCCAGGATCCCAAATTTCATTTAGTTGTCATATGTCCTTAGGTTTTTATTGGCTAGTGCAGTTTCTCAGAATTTCCTTGTTTATGATGACTTTGATGGTTTTGAGAAGTACTGGTCAGATATTTTGTAAAATGTCCCTCCATTGGAATTTGCCTGATGTTTTCTCATGGTTATACGGGGGTTATGGGTTCGGGGAAGGAAGGCCACAGAGGGGAAGTGCCATTTTCACCACATCATCTCATATATCAGTGACTTACATCTGTTGATGTTGACCTTGATCCCCTGGCTGAGATAGTGTTTGTCAGGCTTCTCCACTGTAAAGTTAGTCTTTCCCCTCTTTTCCATACTGTTCTCTTTGGAAGGAAGTTACTACGTGTAGCCCACACTTAGGAGTGGGGAGTTATGCTCCATTTCCTTGACAGAGCAGGACCGACCTAAATTATTTGGAACTCTTCTACATGGGAGCTTTGTCTTTTCTCCCCCATTTATTTATTTATTAAGTTGTTTATATCAGTATGGACTCACAGATATTTATTTTATATTTGGGTTAACAATTTTATACTTTTTTATCTTGATGTCTCTTTGGCATATCCACATCAGTGTGAGGTTTTGGTTTTGTTTGTTGTTTGTTTTTGAGCATTCCCATACCTCCTGCCCCTGCAAGATGCTCTAGGCTTATCTTGTATTTTTCCTGCCTAGTCCTACAATCAGCCATTTTTCCAAGGAGCCTGGGGATGGCTATTTTCATTATAAGGTGATTACTCACCTTACATAACGATAAAGGTACTGGAGCATGCAAATTATTTTATAGAATTTGATCGACAACTCTTCAGGAACATGCCTTTTGCTGGACTCAGCTATTTTAAAACCTGTGTCTAGCTTTTGTAGGTTCCAGAGAAGCTTCATTTTAACCAGAATATGAAAAGCTATTCTAAGAAGAGAAGTGTCTTTATCTCCATCTTCATCATGAAAGGAGGTCATTGGTGATATTGTGGGCGTTATAAGGATTTTATAGCAAAGACTGACATGGTATAGAGAGTACCCAGCTGAGATTGGAGATCGGGTTTGGTCCAAATATTGCTGCTGCACCCATGTACAGTTGGTCAAACATCACTTCGCTCTTTTGGCCTCATCTATAAAGAAAGGTGAGTGACCGAGCTCATTTCTGAGGTTCTATTCAACTCTAAAATGCTATGCTATTAACAGCAGCAGCACTAACTTTGGAATGGCAGCAGCTTTGAGGGATTCGGGGTGGGAGATGTGAGCAGGAATAGAAGTGTGAAAGAGCAAGCTATGACTCCAGGATGAAGAAGCAGATCAATGACAGAAATGCAGTTTTAGAGTTAGCTAGTGAGTTCCAGGTAAGCAGTATCATTAATGATCATATTCATTATTGACGATAATATTAAAGTCTTAATCTTGTTTTTCATGTAGCCTGCACCTGCTGCTCTAGATTCCTGGCTGAATATGCTTTAGGTTTGTGGTTCTTGAACTTGGCTGCATGTTGGAATGACCTGGAATGCCTTCAGAAAGACTGTTGCCTGGGTTCCAATGCCAGAGATTCTGATATACTTGGTTTGATGTGCAGCATAGCCATCAGGAGTTTTTGAGAACTCAAAAACTCCCCATTCTTTTTTATTTATTTTTATTGACTTACAATTTTGTGTTAGTTTCAAGTGTACAGCAAAGTGATTCCGTTTTATATATATATACACAAGGAGAGGGACTGTGCATACAGGCAGAGAAGGGTCCTGAAAGACACAGCTTTAGGTAAGGCTTTCCCATTTTTTGCTGAATGCACTAGATAGTAGAGTTCCCTGATGAAAATGTCTTTCTACAGAGGGACTAGTCTGACCCTATTATTACCTGCTGTAGGGGCCCAATTCCCTTCTCCCACCAAAGCCCAAGATGGCTCTTCTCAGCTGGTCTCTGTCTTGCAAGATGGTGGAGTCCAGCCAGCCCTCTCCTTCCCCACTGAGTTGCTCAAGTCCCTGCTGCTGAGAACTCTATCCAGCCAGAGCTTGTCCCCAGCTATTGCCATGGTGACAACCAGCTGCTGCTTAGCACCAGCCTGGGGACTGGGCACAAAGAAAGGGTGGCCAAAGCCTGTGCACACTGGGCCACCCTGCTCTCCTGGGGGCCTGGGGGTGGGGCACAGAGAAGGCCCCTTTAGGGAGCCCTGGTGGTCTCTGATGAGTTTGTTCTCCCAGAGAGAAGCCCAAAAGTTTGAAAGGTTTAAACTCCTCTGTTCCTCCACACTAGAATCAGGGTTTATAAAGATAAAGGCTCCTTTGCAAGGTAATTCTCCTATTTTACACATGCACATTCATATGCAAGCATTCTTTCACACTGGTTTGCACTTTCCCGCGTCTGACACTGTATTGACCTCCAAGAGGGTTAGAAACCTGGGTGTGTGCATCAGCTCAGGCCTGCTTCAGCTTTAGGCCTGCTGCCCTTTTTATAGCTGGATTCAAATTCAGAACTTCAGAGTTTCATGTGACCCAGGGCAAGTTAACTACTAGTAATGTTAGATAATATTTATTATCAGGCATTGTGTTAAATGCTTTCCATGCATTTTATCTAATTTTTACATTAATCTTAATAGATGACGTTGTTTTTAATTCCCATCTTTAGATACAGAAACTGAGGCTCAGAGAGTTTTCCAGCATAGGCCCAGGTTTGACTTGCTCCAAATCTCATGTTCTTAACCGCTGTTCTGTATTAACCTAGTATTGCCTTAATCTACTCATCTGTAAAATGGGGATAATATCTGTCTCACAAGATAACTGTGTTGAGGATTAAATGAGATAATCTTGGTACAAGCTTTTCATGGAGGTAAAGCACTGACAGATACTATCAATAGTATGACTGGGAGGAAAAAGATGCTTATCTTTGGGTCCAAGAAGAGTCGTCCTCCTACTCTCCTTTAAGGTTATTCACAGCTTTAAGGGCTCTCTGGTTTCCAAAATCTCAGGGTATGGCTCCTTCCCTGTCTCCACAGGTGATTTCCATGGTGATGGTGGGCGTGGGAGTCTATGCTCGGCTGATGAAGCATGCTGGTGAGCTATAGGGCCCCGTCCATCTCTCCACGACTCATGCATGCCCCTTCCTCCTCTGCCTCCTTCAGCCCTGGCTCTTCAGCCCTCCTTCCCACATAAGCCATGGAGCTAAAGGGGGCAGCCACCTTCTAGCCAAATCTTAGCAGCCTACTCCAAGGCATCAGGAACCCAAGGCAGTTCACTTGGATTTCCCTGCGCTCCCATGAATCTAACAAGATCTGCCTGTATTTTAGGTTTAGGAAGTGTCTAGGAAAGAACGTAGGCCTCTGCATGCAAAGAGTAATTAGAGTCTTTAGCCTCTCCCTCACTCTGTTCTGGAGTAACTCAACCTCTGTTCCTATTCCTCTGCATAAAGTCTCCAGGAAACGGAATCTGCAAAGCCAACGAGCCTAATGCCATTCTAATTCTTTTCTGGAGCGAAAAGTGGTCCCTCCTTTCTTAAGCCTGGGAATAAAGGCTCTTACTTTGTTAGTTCCTCAAATTAAATGCCACAAGGCCTTCTGGTCCCTTTGTGTTCTTCCCATGGGAGGGCAGTACTGCTCCCTGTAACCTCCACCCAGCCACACTGGAGATTCCCCCACCAGGGCAGGAGGACAGTTTTGGGGGGCGTCCCCATTCCATCCATGGGTACCCCCCTCAGTTGGCACCAGGCTCAGACTGAGAGACAGCCCCCTCCCCCAGAAGCAGCGCTGGCCTCCCTGGCAGTGGACCCTGCCATCCTGCTGATCGTGGTGGGCATCCTCATGTTCCTGCTTACCTTCTGTGGCTGCATCGGATCTCTCCGGGAGAACATCTGCCTCCTGCAGACGGTGAGTGGTCATGGGCGCCCCCCAAAAGGCCCTGGCCCCCTCCTCCATGTGCCTCTCATTCCTGCAACCTTTCAGTCCGTCTCTGTTCCCAAGGCTTGTGCTGTCCAATCCTCACTCTAGAGCTCAGCCCAGGTGACCCAGCACAGGGTGACCACCCCTAGGACAGTGTCCCAGAGGCAGCAGCCTTTACTGCTTGGGGGTCACCCGTGAGAAGTGCCCTGTGGCCCCCCAGTACTCCGCATGGCCCTGGAAGAAGCTACTGTCCGGCGTGTATCAGACTGTCTCCTTTTCCTGCCTGCTCCCCACAGTTCTCCCTCTGTCTCACCATCGTGTTCCTGCTACAACTGGCTGCTGGGGTCCTGGGCTTCGTCTTCTCGGACAAGGTAATGCTGGGAGCCAAGGAGCCTCCTCAGATGTGAACCAGAGGGAGGAAGGGAAGGTTCCTGCCCGTGCTTAGCCTAAGTAACCACATGACGAGCTCTTTATTTCTTTTAAAAATTATTTATTGGGATAAACAGAAGTAAGAAAGGGGGGAAGCAAACAAACAAACAAGGTTTTGAACAGTGCTTACCATATCTGGAAGTGGTCTGCCCCTCAGTGACTGTCCTTTTAATTAAGAACCAGATTTCTTTCCCAAAGGGCAAATGATTGCCAGGGGCAGAGTACAGGACTATGGGTAGGAAACTTTGAGAAAAGTAATGAAGTAGGAAGGAAGAGAGCATGGTAGAAACTATGAAATTGAGAACCACTGAGCGAATTCAGAAAGTCCTCGTCCTGGCTTAGTAAAATCCTAAAATGATTGCTTTTTGAGTCTAAAGGGATGCAATTCTCTGGTGTCCACTAGAGGTCAGTGCCTCAGCTCAGTAAGTCCTTTTCTACTAAAGACACAGACACACACATACACATACAGAAGTTTTGCGGCTTTGCATCAGTCAACAAGTATTTTGTAGTAACAGTATTCAGTAATAAATATTGGATTTTATTGAAATGTGGCTCTGAGAGGTCGCAGCAGCAGGTCCAGCATTTTTCTTGCCCCCTGGTACCTGAGGGCCCAGGGATGCAGAGGCCTCAGAACTGGCCATCTTCCATCACTAGGACTTGGTTCTGATTTCAAGTCTGAGTTAAATAAGGAGGGATAACTGCCTATTGTTATTTCTGCAGGGAGGAGCAGGTGAGGGGTTAGTCCTGTATTCTGATTCCCTCCTCATTTTTCTGGCAGGCCCGGGGGAAAGTGAATGAGATCATCAATAATGCCATCGTGCACTACCGAGATGACTTGGATCTGCAGAACCTCATTGATTTTGGCCAGAAGAAGGTATGGGCTAAGAGTGGGGGTAGTCATCTAGTGGTCTGGGAAGCTGTGGGCAAAAGTTAATGCCATCCCAAGAGACACCTTACCCTCCAGGCCTGTGGGCTTCTGCATTACCTGCCAGGTAATGGATTCTGGGAAGGGGTTTGGCAAAAAAAAAACACATGTAGCTTTAAAAGTGCTTTTAAGGGTACAGAACAGTATATAGTAATCTACCCTTTGTATAAAAAAAGAGAAGAAAGAATATGTGTTCATATTTGCAAAAGGAATCTGGATGGGTAGGTAAGAAATCATTTTAAGTGGTTACTTATAGGGGGAGCAGGAGCTGGGCAGATTTTTTTTTTTAATGTTACCTATTGAAAAGTTAGATTTTTTAAAACTGTGGTAAAATATACATAACAAAATTTATCATTTTAAAGCATACAGATCTGTAGCACTAAGTGCAGTCACATTGTTGTACAACCATCATCACCAACCATCTCCAAAACTTTTTCATCTTCCCAAACAGAAACTCTGTACCCACTGAACACTAACTCTCCATTTCCCCCTCTCCACAGCTTCTGGCAACCATTCTGTTTTCTGTCTCTGCGTTTCAGTCCTTTTGTGACTGGCTTGTTCCACTTAACATGTCTTCAAGATTCATCCATGTGGAATGTACCAAATTTTTCTTCCTTTTTGAGGCTGAATAATATTCCATCATATGTATACACCATATTTGTTAATTGATTCATCTATGGAAGCACACTTGGGTCACTTCTACCTTTTGGCTATTATTAATAATGCCGTTATGAGCATGAGCATACAAATACCTGCTATGAATCAAAAGTTAAATTTTAAACAAAACTGCCTTTGAGACCAATGCTGAGTTACCATTCACTTATGCTACACTGTTGACTTGGCTTCTAGTTGCTTTCATGGTGTAATTATGGGCCCACAATATTAAAGTGTCTCCTGATGTGTTTTCTCTATATTAAGGCAAATGTTTGTATGGTATTAATCTTTTAATTATTTCAGCCAGTATTTTTGGAACATCTACTTTTGCCAGGCTCTATGGTGTGCAGGAGTTCAAAACCAGAAACTGGCCTCAAGGAGCTCACAGCTGAATGTGTAAAACAAAATATATATACAACAGTAAGTTATAACAAGATATATAAAACAATAGAAATTAAGAAGAAAAAACTTCTTCAGGTAAAGGCCGCTGAGAAGCTTGAACTCAAATTTCAATGCTGTGTTTAAACACGTGAACTTACAAGTGGAAGCTTCCCATAGACTTTTGGTTGCTCTGAGAGTTCCCCTTGTCGCCTCAACGTGAGGGGTGGGTGATTCTTAACCCCTGTGGTGTTTGTTGCAGTTCAGCTGCTGTGGAGGGATTTCCTACAAAGACTGGTCCCAGAACATGTATTTCAACTGTTCAGAAGACAACCCCAGCCGTGAGCGCTGCTCTGTGCCTTACTCCTGTTGCTTGCCTACCCCCAACCAGGTAAGCACACAGGCAAGCCCACCTCATTTCCTTCTTTGCAGTGATATGAGTTACATTCCGATTAGCTGCTATTGGGAATCCCCATCCCTTAGTTTAACCAATCAATTTTGTAGGACAGCTGTCAGATGTTTTTCTTCACCCAATCTGATTCACTCCTATAGCCCACTTTGGGGTTCAGAAGACACAGGTCTCTAAACCAGGGAGACCTGGACTCAGACCTCTCAGAGGAAGGTAAGTCAGTATTTAGCAACTTCCAGTCTAGCATCCTCCACATATATTCTCCAACAATTTAGGAGTTTAGGGAAGCCCATTAGCTAAGGCCCAAAAGAAGAAGTTATTAGAATGGGAGTCTCACTTGACTTCAACTCTCTCCCCAGGCAGTGATCAACACCATGTGTGGCCAAGGCATGCAGGCCCTCGACTACTTGGAAGCTAGTAAAGTCATCTACACCAATGGCTGTATTGACAGACTGGTCAACTGGATACACAGCAACCTCTTCTTACTTGGTGGTGTGGCACTGGGCCTGGCCATCCCCCAGGTAACTTACCCTGTAAAACTGTGGGCTCCACAATTCTGTAAAGACTCCTTTGTTTGGGGAGGGCACCTGGGGATCACCAAGGGTGTCAGGCATTGACATTGCCGAGGGGCAGAGAATGTGATGGTGCTGACTGCACTGGGAAGACTGAGTCCGGGAAAACAAGGGCGTCACTCACTGCTGAGGACCCAATTCCTTCTCACCTTTCCCAGCTGGTGGGAATCCTGCTGTCCATGATCCTCGTGAATCAGATCAAAGACCAGATCAAGCTACAGCTCTACAACCAGCAGCACCGGGCTGACCCATGGTACTGAGAATCCATCCTGCACCTCCTCAGTAGAGCCACAGGCAAGCCTCATCAACCAACAGCAGTGGTTACAGCTCTCAGCACGAAACAGAGATTTGGATTCCAGCCCCCGAAAGCAACAGCCCAGTGGAAAGAGCAAACTCCAGGTGGCAGAAGGCGGGGTGCACGGGTGGCGCAGGTCTTGGAAAGATGTGCCTCCTCTCCCCACCCTAGCTCTCAGCATTGTTATTTTGTGTTGTTTCTAACCTTATGCATTTGGGTGTGTGTTTTTTGTTTTGTCTGAGCAGAGATGCTTAAGCCACAGCAGCTGTACACAGTAGTCGGGGTACTAGCTGCTGCTTTTCCCCAAGGCACTCCTGCTACTGAGCTTGACAGGCATACTCAGTTTCTGGCTGCCAGCGAGACCTGGCTAGAGAGTGGACACCAGGAGCCCTGCCTGGAGTCCAGTTAGCATGATACCAGTTCCAGAAGGGAAGCGAGTGGATCAGGCAATGAGCATGGGGGTTGGCTGCGGACAGTTGTATGTGTTGGGTAGGAGTGGAAGGTGATGTGTTTATTAACTGCCTGTCCTGCCATCCTCCCAGGTAGTCAGAGTGAGCTACATCCTGCCCCTCCTTCATTTCCATGGAAACGTGGCAAGGGATACAACAGCAGCCAAATTCATCCCTTCTCCCCTCCTTTAAAAAAATGTTTGGAACCATGGTCTCTATATTCTGCAGCCAGCAGAAGTGGGACTAAGCCATACGTGCCCTTGAATTCCTCCCCTGTCTGGCCCTCCCTCTCCAGCAAGTGGTTTTTTTTTTTTTTGTTTGTTTGTTTTTTTAACCTTGGCAATGTGCAGAGAAAGAAAGGTAACACCCCTCATTCCTCTGCACCAGAGCTCAGTATTTCTACAGAGTAAGCAGGGCTCTTGCTGGGGCTGGGGGAGCCAGAAATGGCAATAAAAGTTTGTTGACCTGGGCTAAGCTGGACTCCATGAATTTTCCATTCTGGCAACTAGAAGGGGAGGGGGTAGAAGGGCCCAGCTGGTGAACCCTCCCTCGGAGGGGTCTGGAGATACCCCTAAACGCGCTAAGGTACTGCCCCCCCCCCCAACCAGCTGTGCTACTCCCCTCCCACAACACAGCTCTCTCCGGTCTAAATTAGATCGAGAGATTTCCTAATTCATATCTGGGAGCGGCGTGATTGTATCCCTAATCCTAACATTAATTTTTTCCAGAACTAAAGTGAGTTGAAATTAATTTGCTACCCAAAACTTTCAGGATAGCTTAGGGAAGGATACGTCCGGAAATCACAGCCTAGCCCTCTCCGCCGGAGGTAAGGGGAGACGAGGAGGAAGAAAGCCATCTCTTCCCTCCAAGTCTAGACCTTCTAGCCCCCTTCTCCATCGTTATCTGAAGGAGCTGGGTGTCCTGGCCCATCCTGAATTAGGGAAGATAGAAAACATTTGGAGCTGGGCGCGCGGCTGCCTCTCGCCGAGAAGAGCGTGCGAGGGCGGCGAGCTGGGAGGCCGGGCTGGCGCGTCTGGGGGCGGGGGCGGCACCGGGGCGGGGCCACGCGGCGCCGTGGGTGGTCCCCGCCCCCGCGGCAGCCGGCCCGCGCCTCAGTCCGCGGCCGGCGAAGGAGGTGCGGGACTGCGAGGGAGTGAGCGTAGGGCCGCGTGGTCCCGCTACGTCGCGAGTGTCCCTCAAGTGTCCCCGCCGCGCCCTGCTGTCTGGGGGCTCAAACTGGGGACTTGGCCTGGCCGGGGAAAGACTGGGGAGAAGCCCTACGGCGCTGGAGAGACGCAGTCGAGCGTTCTTTCCCCGCCCCCAGTTGCTCCTAAGCCAGCCTTCTGCTCCTGGGAGGGCGCCTTTCCAGCAGCCGTCTGGGGCCCCAGCCAATGTTTAGCTCCAGCTAGTAACAGAACGGAAAGAAAAAATAAAATCATCACAAATAAAAAATTAAAAGTAAGGGCCTTTTATTCTAGGAGAGAAGAGTTTAAAAAAAGCGCTTAGTGCCAGAGAGTTGCATTTTATTCTCCTTCATTAGGTGATGCAGAACCAGAATTCGGTATTAGGAGCTGTGGTGGTGCACCTTCAGGCAGGGTTTGCCGGCTTTGAGGAGTCTACCCAGCAGGGAGCTCGTTTAGGGCCTCTTGGAGGAAAAGACCAGGAACGCTGGTCTGCAGAACAGGGATTCAAATACAAAATCCAAACTACACTTTTACTGAAGTGTCTACTGTCTCTCAGTAGCTAGCCTCTGGCGCTTGAACAAAAGGGGTCGGGATTTTTCTACCAAGTCCTAGGCTTTTAAAAACCCTAAGCAAATGTTCAGAACCTTATAGTGCGAGTTAATATTTCTAGCCAGATTCATTTCTCTATCTCTCTAGGTTTCTTTCCCTTTGACCTGGAGCTAAAAGAGAAAATGCCCCCGTTTCTGAAAGGTTTCTCATTGTTATTTCACATTTTAATTTAATTTGCTCCCTGAATTTCTGTTTCTAATAACCCTAGTGTCAAGCATATGGGGTTAACACCAGTATCTTAAAACAGCTGTCAAGTCTAGACCTCAAAGGTGGGGGAATCGATGGAGGTACTTGGGGCAGAGGAAATTAGGCTGGATGAACAGAAGTAGAGAGAAGGTGAAAATCTGTCTGGGGTGACATGGCAAGAAAGGTACCTCTAGGGTCTGTGGTCCTCAAACCTTGTAATTTAAACAAGGACTTGTGTCCAGGAGTACAAATTTAGCAGAATTTTCAATGAAATTCTAATTCCCTCTGTATTTGTTTTCTATTGCTGCTGTAACAAGTTTCCAAGAATTGGGAGGCTTAATACAACACAAATTTGTTATCTTAACAGCTTTGGAAATCAGAAGTCCAAAATGAGCCTCGCTGAGCTAAAATCAAGGTGAGAGCAGGGCTAAGTTCCTTCTGGGGGTTCTAGAGAATCCATTTTTCCAGCTTCTAGAAGGGATTTTGATTCTTTGGTGCCTGGCCCCTTTTTCCATCTTTAAAGCACATCTCTTCAACCTCTGCTTCTGTGATCACATCTCCTTTTTCTCTGACTTTGACTCTCCTGTGTCCCTCCTATAGGACCTTTGTGATTAATTTGGGCCCACCCAGATTATCTCCCATTTTAAGATTCTTAATTTAACCATATCTATAAAGTACCTTTACCAGGTAAGGTAATATATACACAAGTTTCAGGGATAAGGACATGGACATTTTGGGGTGGCCATTATTCAGCCTACCACATCCCCTTCCCCTTGTCATGCATGGCTTAAGGTGGGGAAGATGCAGGAATGGGCTATTATTGGATACCTGCAAGAGTTTGCCATAGGTGTTCATTCTAATAATTACTAACATTTATTGTGTTACTTGCTGTGTGCTGGGTACATATTTATTACAAAGTTTGATATGTGGGTCCTTTACTATTTTCTAGCGTGTTCTCATCCCAGTGACCAGATTTGTTAACAGGGCCAGGGACCAGTTTCAAAAAAGGGGAATAGTACAGCTTCTTCCGCCTGAAGTTCTTTGGGTCCATTATTCTAAAAAGGTTAGGAATATTTTGTAAACCTACTCCCCCACCCCCCAAAAAAGTTAAGAGTAACTAGATATTCCAAATTGCATAGATAAAACACTCAGAGGAGAGAATGAAGCAAGAGATTGGAAGTTAAGCTCTGCAGTCGTCTCACTACCATACCAAGAACCTGGCCAATCAGATGACTGGAGTAGCATAGAGATTCTAGAAATGTATTTAATCATTAGTTCTCACTGACTAATAAACAAGGAGCAACACAATGATGAGAGGAAAGGGTAATCACCAATAAAAGTTGTTAAGACAAATGGATTACATTACAGAAGAGAAGTAACTGAAATTCATATCTCACATCATACAACTGCAATGCATTCTAGAGGGTAAAAGAATTTTTTGAAGCAAAACAAACAGCAAAAATGAAAATCAGAATATCATATTTGTCCTAGCTGTCGAGAACTAGAGTGGACAGCTTTTCAGTGCATCTGCCCAGCTCACACTGATTCTTCCTTCTTTGGAAACTGGTCCTCTGCCCCCAAGCCATAGGGTTGAGTCTTGACAAGTCTTGTTTGTACTGTAAGATTTGGTCTCCTAGACAGTGCTGACTGGATCAGGCTTGGGCACTGTATTAGTATCCTGGGGCTGCTGTAACAAAGTGTAGTTGATCCTTGAACAACTTAAGGGTTAGGAGCACCAACACCCCATGTAGTTGAAAATCTCCAGAGAACTTCACAGTTGGCCTTCTGTATCCACAGATTCAACCAGCCCTGACCATGGAGTATGTATTAATTGGGGGGGAAAATCCAATTATATGTGGACCAATGCAGTACAAACCCGCATTGTTCAAGAGTCAACTATACCACAAACTGGGTGGCTCAAAAAAACAAAATTCATTGTTTCACAGTTCTGGAAGCCAGAAGTTTGAAATCAAGGTGTTAGCAGGGCTGTGCTCTCTCTGGCCTCTAGGGAAAGATTCTGGTGGCCTCAGGCTACCTTGGCTTGTGGCAGCATGACTGCAACCTCTGCCTGCATCTTCACGTGGTGATTTTCCCTCTGTCCCTGTGTCCCAGTTTCTTCTTGTTATAAAGACACCAGTCATATTGGAATAAGGGCCCACCTTATTCTTGTATTACCTCATCTTAACTAATTACATTTACAATGACCATATTTCCAATTAAGGCCACATTCTGAAGTACTGAAGGGTTAGAGATTCAACATATCTTCTTTGGTTGGGGGGGACACAATTCAACCCATAACAGGCATTTAAACCTATCTGTGCCAAACAATGTTCTCTCCCTGGGACTTTGGAATTGAGAATCAGATTCTAGTCACAGCCTGGGCTGACTGGTCTGGTGAAGAAAGAGAGGGCAAAAAGAATCTGAGGCTCAACTTCTTACACTTTATGGGCTAAGTAGCAGAGAAAGTCTATCTACAGAAAGAGAAGAATGAAACAGATTGGGGGTAGAGTGGAGAAGCAGAGACAAGGGAGACAGAGGAAGGACACTCCTGGTAGCAGCTTTCCCTGCGGTTCAGCAACCTTTCTGCAGCCCCGTGGCTGTTCCTGCCTTGGGTTCTGTACACTTACAGAAAAGCCTGCTTTGCTTGCTTAAGGCAGCTCAACTTGGTTTCTGTTGCTTACAGGCAAAGCTGATAGGAAAGCTATAATCAGAGTTAGGCGCTATATTAGTTTTCTATTGCTGCTGTAATAACTTACCATAAACTTAGTGCATAAAACAGTACATATTATCATATAGTTCTGCAGGTCAGAGTCTGATCCGGGTCTCACTGGGCTAAAATCAGGATGTGGGCAAGGCTGCATTTCTTCTGGAGGTTCCAAAGGAGAATCTCTTTCCTGCTCTTTCCAGTTCCTTGAAGTCCCCTCCTTCGGTCTTCAAAGCCAGCAACAGCAGACCAAGTCCTTCTCACCACACATCTCTCTTGTTTTCTGCAGCCAGGAAAAGTTCTCTGTTTTTAAGGATCCATGTGAGTAGATTGGGCCCACCTGCATAATCCAGGCTAATCTTCCCATCTCAAGATCCTTAACCTTAATCACATCCATCAGCAAAGTCCCTTTTGCCATGTGAAACATCATATTCACAGGTTTTGAGGATTAGTATGTGAACATCTTTAGGACCCATTACTTTGCCTACCACAGATGCACAATGAAATATATCATGACCATTTGTTACAAGATAGATGGCTGAGAGCTTAATGATCTTTCTTTGTATGGTCTCTTTTTCTTATAAAATTTCTTCATTTTACATATTTGAGCAACTCAGTCTGAAGCCTTGACCTCCTGAAGTTTTTTATGAGGAACAAAGGGTCAACTCTGTCCAGATTCAAGGACTTTTATTTAGCTACCTTCTCATAGCTAAAGTTTTAACTATCCCAGAAAGACACTAGATGAGAACATATTCCCAAAAGGCTTGATTGGAGCCAGGACAGAATGAACAGAATGGGATTAAATACTTAATTTCCCACTAGAGGATTGCATATATTAAAATGTTATTACTGAAAAAAGGCAGTTGAGATTCCTCTAAACGGAGAGTCTGGGGTGGATATCTTGATGAAAGTGTTTTCTGGCAGGACGCTGTAAGGACCAATTTATATATAGACACAAATGAAGTGTACACCTGCAGGAAGGCAGGTAGACTCATGCATTCATTCAACAAAGAGAATGTGCCAGTTACCATTTTAGCACTGAACACACAATGGAGAACACAAGTTCCTGGCTTCTTAAGTCTACTGGAGGAGATAGAGTTCTACAAAATGTTGTATCTTATACATTACATATACTAGAATGTCAGGTAGAGAGAGGCTAGGGAGAAAAATAAAGCAGGCTCTGAGGGTAGAGAGTGATGGAAGAGGTGCTATTTTAGATGAGGCAATTACAAAATGCCTTAAATTTAAAAAATGATTTTATTCTGAAATAATTATAGACTCGCAGGAAGTTGCAAAGAAATGTACAGGGATGCCCCATGCACTTTTCCCTAACCTCCTCCAGTGTTGACATTTTATGCAAATATAGTGCGATATCAAAACCAAGGAATTGACATGAGTGTAATCCATAGCTTATTCAGATTTCACCAGTTATACATAACACTCATTTGAGTATGTGTGCATAGTTATATGTAATTTTATCATATGTGTAGCCTTGAGTAATCATCACTACAATCACGGTATTGAACTGCATATATGAATTGTATCTCAATAAAACTGTTACAAAAAAATACTCAACTGTGCCATCATCACAAGACAAATCATCTCTGTTACCTCTTTATAGCCACATCCACCCTCCCCACTATCACTAACCCCTGGCAACCACTAATCTGTTCTCCATCTCTATAATTATGTTATTTCATGAATGTTACATAAATGAAATCATGCAGTAGGTATCTTTTTGAGACTGGATTTTTTCACTCAGCATAATTCCCTCGAGATCTGTTCAACTTGTTACATGTATGAACAATTCATTCCTTTTTACTGCTGAGTAGTATTCCATGGTATGGATGTACCACAGTTTGTTTAACCATTCACCCACTGAAAGACATTTGGTTAGTTTTGAGTTATTACAAATAAAACTGATATGAACATTGATGTACAAGTTCCTGTGTGGAAATAAGTCTTCATTTCTTTTGACTAAATACACAGAAGTGTGATTGCTGGGTTGTATGGTAAGTGTATGCATGCTTTTTTCAGAAACTGACAAACTGTTTTCCAAAGGGGCTGTATCATTTTGCATTCCCCAGCAATGTATGAGTGATCCAGTTTCTCCCCAGCCTTGCCAACCCTTGATGTTAATCACTGTTTTTTTTTTCATTTTAGCCATTTTGATAAGCATGTCATGATCATCTCTTTGTTTAATTTGCATTTCTCTAATGACCAGTAATGTTAAATATCTCTTCATGTACTATTTGCCACCTATGTAATTTCTTTAGTGAGAATATATTTTGCCCATTTTCTAATGAGATTGTTTTCTTAATGCTGAGTTTTGAGAGTTCTATATATGTTCCAGATTCTGGATCTTTGTTGGTTATGTGATTTGCAAATATTTTCTCCCAGTCCATAATTTGTCTTTTCACTCTCTTAACAGTGTCTTTTTCCAGAGCTAAAGTTTTTAAAATTCTGATAAGGTCCAGTTTTTCTGTTTTTTTCCCTTATGGATCATTCTTTTGCTGTCAAGTCTAAAAACACTTTGCGTAGTCACAGGTTCTGAGATTTTTCTCCTATGTACTTTCCTAGACGTTTTATAGTCTTATGTTTACATTTAAGTCCATGATTCATTTTGTGTTGATTTTTGTACAAGGTATGAAGTTTAGGTTGAGTTTCATATTTTTGCTTATTAATGTCTAATTTCTCCAGCACCATTTATCAAAAAGGTTATCCCTCCTCCATTGAACTTCTTTTGCTACTTAGTCAAAAAAACAATTGGGCATATTTGGGGGCATATTTAGGGGTTTTCTATTCTGTTCCATTGATCAATGTATCTATCTTTCTGCCAGTACCACACTGTCTTGAACACTATAGCTATACAGTAAGCTTTAATATTGATAACTTATTCCTCCCACTTTATTCTTTTCCAAAAATTGTTTTGGTTTTTCTAGGACCCTTCATTTTCCATGTAAATTTTAGAATATGTTTGTCTATGTCTACAGAGAAACCTGCTGAGATTTCGATAGGAATTGTGTTAATCTTAGGGGTTTAGGGAATCAATTTAGGGAAAATCGGTATCTTCACTATACTGTATCTTCCAATCCATGAACACAGTGTGTCCCTCCAAGGATTTGGGTTGTCTACTGTTTCTTTCATCAGCATTGCATAATTTTCATCATATAGATCTTGTACATATTTTTGGTAGATTTACACTTAAGTATTTCAATTTTTTTTTTTTTTTTTGGAGCAGTTGTAAGTAACACCTTCTTGAGGAGGGCTATTTGAACAGAGACCTGAGTGAAGTGAGAGCATGAGCATGAACAAGAGTGCAAAGGTCCTGAGACAGGCATTTACTTGGTGTGTGTAAGGACCAGCAAAAAGAACAGCAAGTCCAAGTTGGAGTGAGCTAGAAAAAGGGCAGCAGTAAATGAGATCCAGGAGGTTGCCAGGTTGCCAGCGGTCTACAGGGCCTTGGTGAAGTCATGATGAGGTCTTGGAATTTACCCCAACTGTGATGAGATACCATTAGAGAGTTTGAGCACAGGAATGATATAATCTGACTTATATTTTAGAAGGATCACCCTGGCACATGGCTGGAGAATGGGCTATAGGAGGGTACAGGGAAACAGAGGGCTCTGTTAGGAAGCTCTTGGAGTAGCCAGGAGATGAATGATGGTAGCTCCAACCAGGTTGGCAGCTGTGGAGGTGATGAGGAGTGGTTAGAGTCTAGACATATTGCGAAGGTGTAGCTGACAGGATATGCTGATGGATTGGGTGTGGGATGTTAGAAAAAGAGAAGAGTCAAGGATGACTCAAAGGTTCTTGGCCTGGGTGTAGCTGGATAAACGGTGGTGCCATTTATTGAGAAGAGGAAAAGTATATTCTTTAGTATAAAAACAGAACTGTCACCACCCAGAAAAGACCTAAAACCTGAAATCACAGTGTGCAGTCACAGACTGGAAAGGGGTAGGATTATACTTTCCCAAACCAGTCACGTTTCTACAATGTTGACTACCAGTTGGTCATCCAGGAATCACTGAAATGGCACCATAGGTAGGATGCTGGCGATGAAAACAGGGAAGTGAAACCAAAAGTTATTAAGTACTTAAAGACCAAGCTTTTTCACATTATATCATATTGATCTTCATCAGATTCCTTATAGCCAACTAGTAATATGCTTATTTTTTCTTTTTAAAAAAATTATAGTATACATAATAGTTATCATTTTTACCATTTGTAAGTTTACAATTCAGTGGCATTAAATACATTTACCACGTTGTGTAACCATCACCACCATCTAGACCCAAGACTTTTTCATCATCGCCAGCAAAAACTCTGTACCCATTAAGCAATAACTCCCCTTTCCTCCCTCCCCTCTAGCCTTTAGTAAACTATATTCTGTTTACTGTCTCTATGAATTTGCCTAATCTAGGTAGCTCATATAAGTGGGATCATTTAATCTTTGTCCTTTTGTGTCTGGCTTATTTCATTAAAAATAATGTTTTAAATTTTTTTTCATTTTTAAACATTTTTTATTGAGTTATAATCATTTTACAATGCTGTGTCAAATTCCAGTGTAGAGCACAATTTTTCAGTCATACATGAACATATATATATATTCATTGTCACATTTTCTTCTCTGTGAGCTACCATAAGATCTTGTTAAACATGATGTTTTAAAGATCCATCAATGTTGTAACATATATCAAAATCTCATTTGTTTTTACAGCTGAATAATATTCCATTGTATGTACAGTTATCCCTCAGTATCCACAGGGAATTGGTTCCAGGACATGCCTCAGATAATAAAAGCCTCAGATTCTCAAGTCCCTGGTCAGCATCCAGATACAACCACCCTCAGATCATGTAGTATTGTAGCATTTACTGAAAAAAAACCCCACATTTAAGCAGACCCCCACAGTTCAAACCTGTGTTGTTCAAGAGTCAACAGTATATGCCACATTTTATTTATCCATTCATCTATTGATGGATGCTTTGGTTGTTACTGTGAATAGTGCTGCTATGACCATTGGTGTACAACTATCCATTTGACTTCTTGCTGTCAGTTCTTTTGGACATATACCTAGGAGTGAAATTGCTGGGTCATTTGGCAGTTCTGTGTCTAGCCTTTTGAGAAATTTTGCCACAGCAGTTGCACTGTTTTACATTTCCACCAGCAATGCACAAGGATTCCAATTTCTCTGTGTCTTTGGCAACACTTGTTATTTTCTGTGTGTGTTTCTTTGTTTTTATTTTTTTTTAATAGCCATCCTAGTGGTTGGGAGGCAGTATCTCATTGTGGTTTTGATTTACATTTTCCTAATGACTAATGATGTTGAGCACATTTTCATGTACTTATTGGCCATTTGTATAACTTCTTTGAAGAAATGTCTATTTAAGTCTTTGGCCCTTAGTAATTGGGTTGTTCTATTGTTGCTGTTGTAGAGTTTTAGGAATTCTTTACATATTCTGGACCCATGAATCCCTTATAAGATATATGATTTACAAATATTCTCTCCCATTCTATAGATTGTCTTTTTGCTTTATTGATAGTATCTGTTAATGCACAAAAGTTCTTAATTTGATGAAGTCCCATTTATCTATATTTTCTTTTATTGCCTATAATTTGGGTGTCATATCCTTGAAATTATTGCTAAATCCAATGTCAGGCAGATTTTCTGTGGTTTTCTTCAATGATTTTTGTAGTTTTAGCTATTAAACTTAGGTCTTTGATCCATTTTGACTTAATTTTTGCTTGTTGTGTAAGGTAAGGGTACAACTTCCTTCTTTTGCATGTAAATACTCAATTTTCCCAACACTTCTTGTTGAAAAGACTGTCATTTCCCCATTGAATGGTCTTGGCACCCTCCTAGAAAATCAATTGGCCATATAGTGAAGGTTTATTTTTAGGCTCTCTATTCTATTCTTTTGGCCTATATGTCTATCTTTATGCCAGTATCATAGTGTTTTAATTACTGCAGATTTGTAGTAAGTTTCAAAATTGGGAAGTGTAAACCCTCTAATTTTATTAGTCTTTTTCAAGATTGTTTTGACTCTTCAGGGCCTTTTGTATTTCTGTATGTGTTTGAGGATCAGCTTTTCCATTTCTGTGAAAAAGGCTGTTGGAATTTTGACAGGGATTGTGGTAAATTTATAGATCGCTTTGGGTAGTATTGACATCTTAACACTGTTAAGTCTTCCTATCCATGAACACAGAGTATCTTCCCATTTATTAGGTCTTCTTTAATTTCTTTCAGCAACATTTTTGTAGTTTTCAGTATACAAGTCTTTCACCTCCTAGGTTAGATTTATTCTTAAGTATTTAATTCTTTTAGATGCTCTGTAAATGGAACTGCCATCTTAGTTTCCTTTTCAGAATGTTCATTGCTGGTGTATTGAAACACAGCTGATAACATCTCATTTTTATAAAGAAAGAAATCAGGGCTTAGACTAAGTTGTTCAAAGGTCCTTGGCCAGTAAGGCCCAACTCAGGTCTCTAACTCCAAATCTATTGTGCTACCTCTCTGAGAAGGTAGCTTATCTAGCCCCTTTCCCATTTCATCCTTTCCTTCTGCCTTGATGCTCTTAATTGTAAAATAAGAAATGCTGGAAGACAGAAAGAACTGGAGTATTGCAACAGTTGTGTTCCAGACTCTGGCCAGTATGACAACTGAACCTTAAGGAGCAATCAAGTTCTCAAGGATACCCATGAATATCCCATAGATACTTTCCTATTCATTCTTTTCAAGTGGAGGGCCCAGAGGCAAGGAACAAACAGTCAACATTGAATGTGTGACCTCAAAATGCCAAAATAGTTGATGAGAATGACTCAGAAATCAAGAAGCTACTTGTAGCAAATCAAGTACTGTAATGCATTGTCACACAGGATAGCTTCTCTTGGACCTGACAAAAGGATTGTGTTATGACATGTAGATGGGGTCAAGACTCTGGAGGAACTGGGTCAGGGGTGGCTCAGGGTCAGGAGAGGAGTGCTTTGCACCCTGCCATCACGAGGCTGGAGACCAGCAGTGTGTCAAATCACTCTGAGGAGTCTCTAAACTCTACACTGGAAGTCTTGGTGTACCTGAAGGAGGGGATGGATGAGCTTCCTCCAGGGCCTTGAATGCCACTCAAGAACCACCAGGAAATCCTCTCTTCCCTAGTCCTCACTGAACACGTTCCTTCTTCCCCGGAACCTGCTCTCTGGCAGGATTCCTGAATCTCCACTTCCTGAAGAGTGAGTCTCATGGAGTTGAGAAATGAGCACATCTTCTCCCTCCTCTTGAAGGGAAGAACATTCTGAATGGAAGGCAACACCATAGGATCTTCTCAATTCACCCTCTTCTATCTCCAGAATAAAGGTACTGTATAACAATGATTGATTTTTCCACATGCCTCCCAAGAAATCCCAGACAAAGGATGGTAGAGCCTTCATACTTGAAGAATTGCTAATATTCTTAGGCAGACAGGTAAGGGGCTGCCTTAGCACACGTGTAGGTTTCTCCCTAATGCATAGAATACTGAAACAATCCCATAGGGCTTCAAAGCTGCCACTGTATCAACCAGATAGAAAATAAATGGAGAAAGTTCCCAAAGCAGAGCATCAGTGTGGTAACAGGCAAACTTCTCTGTGGCTCAGACTTAGACATAACTGCCATTTTATTTATATCACAGAAAAAAATAGCTGAGGTAGGTCATAATGTTTTAAATTGTTTTTCCAGTGAGAGTATTATACCCAGATAACATAGACTATTGCCACTTCTTCCATAAATCACCAGCGACATCCCTTAAGATGTTCCCTTGCCTTCAGCCTCTTGCCCTTCATACCATCCTCACTTTGCCTGATTAATGTTCTTTAACATATCACTCCTCTGATCAAAATTTTGCACTGTTTCCTATTTCTAATAGAAAGAAACCTTAATTCCTCTGTATGTCATTTGAGGTGTCTTACCAATCAATTTCCCTACTCATCCCCTATAATGTCCTTCTTTCTAGGCCAGTCATGCTCTGAGCTATGGTCCTAGTTTCCTCCATAGTAATGCCAGCTCAGCTCCTCTCTACTTTTCTCACTCCTCCTACTCATATTTCAGGGCTGGATTCAAATCCCACCTCCTCCACTGCTATCTGCACTGACCTTTCCCTGGTATAAATTCCTATAGCACATTCACTGTACACCTCATTTCTGTCTGCAGCTTATTTATTGAGTGATTAATATGCATATCTCACTGCACGGGATGCTTTGTGGATACAGAAAACAGAATAAGATCCTTGCCCTGGAGGAGGGGACTTGGTTGCTTTGTCATAATGTATTACTCTTTCTTGAGGGCAAGCCTTGTCTCCACAGTAAAAATCAAGTTTTCAAGGATGTCATGCCTATCATAGTGCTACATACATCCCAGCATTTCAGAAAGGCTTGCTATATAGAATTAATCCTGTGTGTGTGTGTGTGTGTGTGTGTGTGTGTGTGTGTGTGTGTGTGTGTGTGTGTGTGTGTGTGTGTGTGTCTCCCTCTCTCTCTCTGTCTCTGGGGCTTACGTACTACTTGAGGATGGTAGCTGAAGTGCAGTAGCTAATTTGCTCTAAAATGGCCACACCTAACAGAACGGGTTCCCTTGAGCTACGACTGAAGGGTATGGGTGTTGGTAAGAAAGGAAAAGCCACCCTAGAGCAATGCCCCTCAGCAACATGGAAAAGTTGCTCAGTGCAAGTCCACTCTCCTGGCTGGACCCCTGGTTATTTAGAGGAGTAAACTGCTGCAGGGTGAAATCAAATTCGGTGAACTGAAAGTTGACAAGCAGAGGATTGAGAAAAGCCAAAATAAGCCGAGTAGGGGAAGGAGAGTAGCAGGAACTTTCTCAGCCAGCATATAAGCAGCAAAGGGCCGTCAAAGAGGGATTGGCTTCCTTTGGCCACAATCAAAGACAAGACAGGGCCAGCCACTGGCAACCACAGTTCAGATTTCACACATTTGTAGCAATAAAGGCTTGATGCTGGCACTTTTGGTTTCCAGACATCTGCTCCCAGAGGTAACAGCAAGCCGGGGCAGCTGCCCTGAGTGACTCTGAGGTCATCTCTCTCACAGGTTCCAAGCTGTAAGGACTTGGACAAGCGGGAACCCCAAACCCTGGTTCTTCTCCATGAGGCTCTAGGACGAGTTGAAAGATTTAACCAAAAGCGGAAAAGACTGGCGGGTTGTGGGCGCACGGCGGGTATACAGTAGAGGCTTCAGATGACTTCAGGCACCCTATCTCTCCCACCGTCAACCAGAAGATCCCACTGCCTATAGACCAAGTCGAAAGATTCTCTGGCCAATCAAGGTGCCCGCTGAGTCCTGTTGCAGCTCCTGGCCAAGATTTCCACCCATCTCTTGCCCCCGGGCGGCTGCGGGTGACCAAAGCCCCCTGGCCCGGGCCCCTCGGGCACCCGGGACGCCGAAGCTGGAGCTCCTCCTTTCTCGCATCCCTCCCCTCCCCTTCCCTCCCTGGGCCAGTCCCTCCCCCAGCCGTGGCGGAGGGGGGGCCGGGCTTGGCTCGGCGAGGCCCGTGCATTCCAGAGAGCCGAACGAGCTAGAGCAACAAAGGAGCCGGGTAGTTGGCGGGGAGAAGTCGGGGGGCTGCGGCGCGCTGCAGTGAAGGGGGCGGCTGGGCCGCTGGCTGGCGCGGGGGCGGAGCCGGGGACCTACTCCCGCACCCCTGGCCGGTGCCTGGCCTCCATCGCGGGGCGGGGAGGTGGTATTAATGGTGGGAGAGGGAATGGGGCTGGAAATTGGGGGCCCAAGGGGCTCCCGGAGCTGAAGATAACTCGGATTGTCAGGGGAAGGGGTAGGGAGTTGTTCATCCCGTCCCGGGCCTCCGCCGCCCAACATGGGCCCCGGGGTCCAAAGTTTGAGAAGTTGGGCGCCGAGGGCCCGCGGCGCGCGGAGCTTTCGGGGGGGCCCGGCACGGGACTTGAGGGGCGCACAGGTCGCCTGAGCAGCCCCCGCGGCCCCAACGGTTGCGCGTGTGGCCGGGGGGCTCCGGGGAGCGGGCGGGGGCGCCTAGGCTTCTGCTGAGTTGGCGGGTTTGGCCATGGCCGCTGCCTTCCTCGCACGGGGGCCGGAGCTTCTGCTCCTGGGGCTGCTGCTGCTGCTGCTGCTGCTGCTGGGGGGCCGGGGCCGGGGGGCGGCCTTGAGCGGGAACGCGACCCGGCCTGGGCCGCGGAGCGCGGGCGGGAGCGCGAGAAGGAGCGCGGCCGTGACCGGCCCTCCGCCGCTGCTGAGCCACTGCGGCCGGGCCGCCCCCTGTGAGCCGCTGCGCTACAACGTGTGCCTGGGCTCCGCGCTGCCCTACGGGGCCACCTCCACGCTGCTGGCCGGGGACTCGGACTCCCAGGAGGAAGCGCACGGCAAGCTCGTGCTCTGGTCGGGTAAGCGCGCGCGAGCCGGAGCCGAGGGCCAGGGTGGTGGGATGCGGGGATTCTTGGGAAGAATAGGTTCAGGCCTGAGCTTTCGGGAGGGCGGGCGCAGCACCCGGGAGAGCTGGAGGAACAGAGTCTGAAACTTCAGGGTCAGACTGTGTGCAGGATGGGCCCCTCCGTGATAGGAGGGAGGGCAAGAAAGTTGAGGAAGCGGGTCATAAAGGGCCTGAGGAGGGTGGATGAGCGAAGGATGAGGTGAGGGGCTGGGGTGGGGGAGTGAGGGGCCTGAGAGGAAGGGGCTCTGAGCCACAGGAAAGGATTTTTTTTTTTTTTTAAAGAAGAGGAGATGCTCCACATAAATGCCACTTTGGAAGCGGGGTCCTCAGGAATTCAAGGAGGTGTTCAGACACCTTGGGCAAGAGACAGGGAAATCGAATTGAAGAGGAAAAAGGGAAGGATGGGGTAGAAAATTCGGGTGTTGAGGGAGAGGGTGGGGAAGAAGAATTGAGTGATATTTGTGAAGGATAAGAAATCCCTGGTGATGAGTAATTAAAAGGTAACCAGAAAGTTCCCAAAATATTGTTTTGGGAGACAGGAAGTCCAGAGAACTGTGATCTTGTCTTGCTTTCACAGGAGATTTCAGTTTCCTCATCTGAAAAATGGGGGATCGGTTCCTTGTCTGAAGTTGTGAAGGAATGAGACTATTCTAGCGATTATTTGTGTGTTCTTTGGAAGTTTGGATCCTCAGACTGGTCAGGGCTGTGGAAGGACACCTTAAGTCTGGGATGTTGAGAGCCTGTGGATACTTCAGTGGTGGTCTGAAGTCCCAGCATCCTCACCTCATGGTGGGATTACACCCCCACCTGAAAAACTGCAGACTGAATCTGAGCAGTCCCTTCTTTAGCAGTGTGGAGTGGATTAGCTCCCGACCTGTCACTCTTCTGAACTGGGGACCTGAAGAGGCCTTGGGAAGGGAACTGGACTTGCAATCCCTTGCCTGTAGCTAGTGTGATTCCAAAATTGTCGTTGAAGAAAAAAGAAATAAAATGAAAAGCCAGGGGCGGACCTGGCAGCTTCCTCCTTTTGATAGGTCTTGAATGCCCCACATCTCAGTTCTGCCCAGGGGCTGGTAAGGATCCTGAGGGGGAGTGTTTGTAGGCTGCCTGTCCTTGTCAGCTTGGCCACTAGAGTTCTCAGAGTCTTTGCTGGATGTTGGACAAAGCCATATCATTCCTGGCTTGATACAGATGCCAGAGGAAGAACTTGGAGGATGGTACCCACGGTGGAGCCACATCCTTTGTAGGCATCAAGTTCTAGAGGCAGCATGCAGGCAAAAACCATGTGTAATCAAGAGTAGCTTGGAAAAGTCCATAAATGACCACAACATAAGGTCTATGTGATTTTGCATACATATACTCGTTTATGGTGATATGTTTGTAAAAATGTGCAACGTATAGTAATGTACAGTATATAAGGGGCATAATAGAAAACAGAATTTTAGTCTTTAAAGTTACATAAATGCAAAGGAGCAGAAGACTGAAAGAATGAAAAAAGAACACAAAAGAAAGGTACATACAAGGTTTCTTTGAGCACTATGTGAAATAAGGCTTGTGTTTAGGAGCCAACTATGTGGAAAATCTAAATGTCTCAGCAGTAGAGTCTCACCCAGTTCTGAGTTGCTCATGCTATGAGAGGATAGTTTCTCTCTCTTCAGCTATTTATTTTGCAGGAGCCCATGGTTAAATTCTCCTAAGTTAAATGCATGTGTGATGCCGCCCTTCTGTAGTTACCATCAAATCAAGGAGGAAGGGTGTGAACCTCTTTTCAGTCCATACTCCTGAGAGCAGCTGCTGAGCAGGCAGAAGTGGTTTTAGCAGGAAAGTTTAGGAGTTAGAACCATCCGCTGGCTGTGCAGGTTCGAACTCTGCTAGCTATGGTTCTGGTGGGGCAGGTCCTGCAGGGGTACCAGCATTGAGCCCTGGCCCCTAGTTCACTCTGAGCTCTTCTCTGCCGCCTTCACCCCTCATCCCGTTCCTATATGCCTTCTGGTTGTTCTCTTCTTGCGCCTGGTCTTTCTGGTGGATGTTACATGAAGTAGGGCGAGAAGCAGGTCTTGGTGTGAGCCAGGTCAGCAGCTGGGTAGGGTGAACTGGAGGCAAGTGTGAGAATGTCACAAACAAGCCTTCAGGTGGGAGTTCTGGCTAGTGATGTCCTGTCCTGAGTTAGTGGTCTTGATTTGGCATTAGGTGTCATCAGTGTCACCTGGCTCTTAGGGGTGTTTTTGTGGGTGAAGAATGAAGATGATCTAGGTTGTCTTCATCTATAAACTTTTGAAGGTAAAGACTTGTTTTTTACTTTTTTCAAGAATTCTGAGTACACAGCCATCCACTCATTCATTCAGTTAGGTATTGGGTGCTCATTACATGTCATCCTGGATCAGGTTCTGAGGCAGATTAAGATGAAGGATACAGGCAGGATCCCTGCCATCAAGGGGAAGATAGTTAAATAGGCTTTAGCAATACCTGTGATATTGTGACCAGATGGGATTCTGAGGGAACACAAAATACTTTGGGGAGCAAGGGAAGACCCCCAAAGGAACTGACATTTAACCCACAACCTGAGAAATAAGTAGGAATTACTGGGGCCACGGAAGATTTGGGTGGGAAGGGATAGGAAGAGGATATGGCATGCAAAAAAGTGTAGCAGTGAAAGGGCTTGGTACTTTCAAGGAAGTATAGGAATTTCAGTAGAGCTGGATCAAAGCATGTGAGAGATAGGATTATAAGAGACAAGACCTGGAGAAATAGAAAATAAAGTTTCTCTAGGTACTTAATACTAAGAGGAGTAGAATTGCTAGATAATAGGATATACATGCCTCAGCTTTGCTAGATAATGCCGGACAGTTTTTCAAAGTGTTTGTACCTAATATCCCATATTAGGAAGTTTGTTTGTTATCCACAATAAAGAGCCACTGAAGGCTTTTAAGCAAGAGAGAGATGTAATCATATTTGCATTTTAGAAAGATCTCTTTGAGTACTGTGTGAAGAAGCCACGGGAAGAGGGAAAGCCTGGAGCCTGTTTGCTTGCTTAGGGGATGGCAAAAGTAGTCCAGGCGAGAGATGATGGCAGTCAGCACCTGGGTAACAGCTTGGAGGAAGTGGACAGATCCTGGAATTTCAGAGGTAGAACCAATGGGACTTGCTTATGAGCGAGCAGGAGGACCCAGGTTTCAGGCTTGAATGGAAGGTGGTACCATTCTCTCTTGCTAAGCTGGAGAATGCTAGCAGAGGAGTAGGTTTAGAAGGAAAGTATGGGTTAGTTTTGGCCATGTGACTTAGAGGCGCTCATTGGACATCGATGTGGGAAGTCCCAGCAGATCTGGAATAAGAGTTGCTGAAAAGAGGTGGCCACCATGTGCTTCCCTAGCCTAGACTGCTGAGCTTTGGAAGCATGCCATCAGGTAAGGAAGTTTATAGCGCAGGTCGGGCCAGTTTCCAGGTCTGTATAGAACTCAGGTCTGTCTCCTATCTTTTCAATCCCCAGGACTTAGGCTTCTTCAGGCACTCAGCATCTTTCTCCAGGATAGCTTGAAATGTCTCCTCTCAAGCATTCCAAGCTGACCAGACAAACATACTATCCAGGCCATGGTCCACCTTCAGCCAAATCTGGTTGGTCTGGTAAATGGGGCAAGAAAGCCGAAAGACCTGCGTCTGGCAAGGGAAATAGGTCCCTGAGAGCCAGCACGTAGCCTCTTTGACCACTGCTGTGCTCTGTGTGTGCACAGGGGTGTGTGGCCCTGTCACCTAGCCCGGGGCTGTAGGATAGAGGTGGAGAAGCCGGGAGGAATTTCTCATTTGCTACTCAGACATCTAGTTAAGAGATTGAGAGGCCTGTTGTCGGTGATGGTGGAATATTTGCAGGGGCAAATCAGGAAGAATTTCCTTAGAGCTGTTCCCTAACCTGGCTTATGATCAGAATCAGTTTTAAAAAATATATTTTTGGAAAGTGTAAAAATACAGAGAAACACCCACATGTTCATTTTTGATTCAGATTTTTAATTTTTTTAATTGTGAAACCTAGCATGTATACAGAAAGTGCATGACATAGAGGTACTAAATAACAAATAATTATTAAGTGACACCTGAGTCAAGAACTAGATGATGGTGGGTACCCAGGAGCTCCCCCTTTATCTTTTCCAGTCACATCCCTCTTCCTCCTCTCCTAGAAGTAACCACTACCCTGACGTTTTTGATAATCGTTTCTTCTTTCCTCTAGTTTTACCATCTAGTTTCAGAATCCCTAAACAATATATTTCAGTTTTGCATGTTTCTGAACTTTATGCAAATAGAATCATGCTATTTGAATCCTTTAAGTTTTGTTTCTTTTGCTCTACATTATTTTGTAAGATTCATCCATGTTTGTTGCAGCCCACTTTTTTCATTGTTAAATAGTATTCTATTGTAGAATGGATCACAATTTATTTATCTATTTTGTTGTTCTTAAACATTTAAACTTGTCTCCAGTTTGGGGACATTGTGAATAACATTGCTGTGCATATTCTTTTATTTATGTCCTGGGGCACCTGGGCAAAGTTTCTCTAGGTACATACTAAGAGGAATGGAATTGCTAGATAATAGAGCATACATACCTCAGCTTTACCAGATAATGCTGGACAGTTTTTCAAAGTGGTTGTACCAACTTCTACTCCTACTATTCCTGTAGAAGAGTCATCATTGCTCCACGTGATTCCCAACATTTAGTATTGTCAGCCTTTAAAATTTTTGCTAACCTAATGGATATGTTGTGGTGTGTATTTGTGATTTTAATTTGGAGTTCCCTGATTGCTACTAAGGTTGAGCACCATTTCAAATGTTCACTGGCCGCTGGATTTCTTCTTTTGTGAAGCCTCTGTTCAGATCTTTGGCCCATTTTTCTATAGAGCTATCAGTCACATTTGTAAAATTTGTTGTTCTTTATATGTGCTAGATATGAGTCCTTTATTGGCTTTATATGTTGAAAATATTTTCTGTTCTTTGACTTGCCTTTTCATTCTCCAGTGTCTTCTCTTGAACAGAAGTTCTGAACTTTAAGGTAGCCATTCATCAAACTTTTTATGTTAGTGCTTATTGTATCTTATTTTTAAAAGTCCTTTCATACCACAAAGTCAAGAATTTATTCTGTTATGTTATCTTCCCCCAAATGTATAGATTTTCCTCTCATTTTAGGTAAATAATTCACCTGGACAATTTTTTAGAACTCCAGTTACATATATATAGTCTCAACATCATTTGTTAAAAAGAATATCCTTTCTTCACTGTGCTGCCATAAATCAAGTGTCCAAGTATGTTTTTATTTCTGGGATCTTTATTCTGTTCCATATCATAGTTTGTTTATCTCTCGCCAATATCACATCATCTTAATTGTCATATCTTTATAGCATGGTTCTTTACCTTCTTTGAGCTAGGAACCGTTTTGGCAGCCTGGTGAAACCTATGGGCCTCTTCTCGGTATAATGTTTTTTTAATTCATAAAGTAAGACACATAGGATTGAAAAGCATACAGAATTACAAAGGAAATGAGTTATATTGAAATATAGTTATCAAATATTAAAAAAGCAAGTATGTAATCTAATATATGTGCTTCTTTATTGGTACATTAAATAAGATCTAATGTGGGTTTAATAACCACTATAACATTAAGGTAGTGATGAGCAGTACCAGCATTTTGAATATCTGCGCCAAAAATATCTGATTTCCATTTGTGACAAAGCCACGGGTACTGCTAACATTTCCATAGTATGTTGCTCACGTTCGTAATTGAAGAAAGACTAAGTTTCAGTTAGATGTAATTTTTTCCCATCCATGCTCATGGACCCCTAAATTCTCTCCAAGAATCCCTTGTGAACTTCAGGCTAAGAACTTCTACTTTTTTTTTTTTTTAACATTTTTTTAATTGAGTTATAGTCATTTTACAATGTTGTGTCAAATTTCAGGGTAGAGCACAATTTTTCAGTTATACATGAACATACATATATTCATTGTCACATTTTTTTTCACTATGAGCTACCACAAGATCTTGTATATATTTCCCTGTGCTATACAGTATAATCTTGTTTATCTAGTCTACATTTTGAAGTCCCAGTCTGTCCCTTCCCACCCTGCCCCCTTGGCAACCACAAGTTTGTATTCTATGTCTATGAGTCTGTTTCTGTTTTGTATTTATTAAGAACCTCTACTTTATAGTATGATAGTATCTAATAGACAGTCTGGGCTCTTCTTGACCTTTTGTATTTTAATGTGAAAATATTTTTGGTGGTTTTGATTGGAATTACATTGAGTGTATAGATTAATTTGAAAAAAATGATGTCTTTACAATATTGAGTCTTCTAATCATTATGAATCTCTGTCTTTCATTATGTATCTTTGTTTAGATCTTCAGTTTTCTCAATTTTTTTTACAGTTTTTTGCAGAGTTCTTAAATATCATTTGTTAGATTTATTCCTAGATACTTGATATTTTTTATGCTGTTATAAATGGTGCCTTTATGTTTTATTTGGTTTGTTGCTTATGTATAGAAATTTAATTGATTTTGAATCCAGTAAACTAGCTAAATTTATACTACACAGTAGTCATCTCATTTGTGAATGACTTCTGTTTCTCCCTTTTCAAGCCATATATCATAATCTTTATTGCCTCACTGCAGTAATTATGACCTCCAGTACATCATTAAATAGGAGTGGTAATAGTGGCAGCATCCTTCATCCTTGACTTTTTCTGCATTCTAAATGGAAGGCTTTTCTACCTTTCACTATTAAATATGATGTTTGGTGTAGGTTTCTTTTAGTTATATTTTGTCATATTAAGGAAGTTTTCTTCCACTCCTAATTTGCTAATTATTATTTTATCATGGATGGATGTTGAATTTCATCAACTGTTTCTTCTGTATCTATTGAGATGATCATACGATTTTCTTCTTCTTTAATGTGTTAATGTGGTAAATTGCATTGATGAAATTTTCTAATGCTAAACCAACCTTAAAACGATGGTTTTCAACTTGACTGATCATCAGAATCACACAAACAGAACTTCTTTTTTAAAGTTTAAATTGTGGCAAATGTTATTTAAAAAGTTTATAAACATAGAAAAATACAGAGACTAATATAATACCTGAGTCCCTATTTTTTCTTCTTATTTCATATTTTCTTAGAGTAAAAGAAATAAAACAAAACAGACAAAATTGATGTCCCCTTTCTTCTTACTTCCAGCTTCATTCCCTTCTCTTCTTGTCTGGGGAGCTTCCCCTCTCCCAATAATTTGCATATTTTTTTAACTTAATTACTTTAAAAATGGGCAATATATACTCATAAAATTAAAAAGGAACACAAGTTAAATTCCTCAGCTTCTGCTTCCAGCTACCTGTTTCCCCTTCCCACAGACAGCCAGCAACACTGGTTGTTGTGTGTCCTTGTGTAGATATCCAACATATGTACAACGTAGGTGTGTCCTTAGTCTTTTTTCCTCTCATAACCAGCAGTAGCTCTCTGGGCTATTCACGCAACTGCACCCATTTACAAGACATATTGGAGATTGTTCCATTTTCAATGCAAACAGTTCAACCCTAGACAGTGTTCTGTTATATTGATGTGTGATATTTTATTTAGTAGGTCTCCTATTGATGGATATACATTAAGGATAGTTCTACTCTTTTGCTATTCCAAACAATACTGCAATGAATAATCTTATGTACAATCTTTGTGAACATGTGAAGGGGAATTGCTAGTACATTTGATAGCTAATGTCAAATAGTCTCCACAAGTGTTTACACATTTTTATTCCGACTAAAATTATACAAAAGTGCCAGTTTCCCCCACACTCTTACCAATATAGCATTTTCAAATGTTTTGATCTTTATCACTGTAAAGTTTAAGAAATTATATGTCATTGTAGTTTTACTTCACATTTATTAAGAGACAGACTGAGCATCTCTTTATGCTTTTAAAGGCCAGCTGTATTTTCTCTGTATGATCTGTTGTTTGTCTTTTGCCCATTTTTCTATAGAATTATGAATTTCTTACTAATTTGGAACAGCTTTATGCATATAATGAAATTAATTCTTTACCTGTGACATGTACTGGAAATAATTTTCTCAGTGTGCTGCCTTTCTTACGATCTTGTTTGTTTTTTAACCCTACTGATTTTATCCATTTTTCCGAAGTCTTTTCTTTAAATCTTTTATTTCATAACTTCTGTGTTTTGTGTCATACTTCAAAAGACCTCCACTCTAAGATTTAAAAGAACATTTTCCGCTTTTTCTTCTAGTACTCTTAATTTTTTAAGATAATGTAGTTATTTTTGATTCGCCTGGAATTTTTTTTTTTGTAAGAAATGGGGTAAGGAACTAACTTCTTTCCCCTACATGCTTCCTCAATTATCTTGGATTTATCTAATAATCTATCATTTCCTTGGGGTGTTTATTTTTAAGGTACAAAATAATATTTAAAATGAGAAAAAAAGAAACAAATTACACATTTTTAAAAGCTGATAATTATCACAAATATCACAAAGTCTAGGAAAATAACACAATATTGTGTGTGTGTGTATGTGTGTGTTCTGGTTATTTATTGCTATATTACAAACTGCTCCAAAATTTGGTGGCTTAAAACAAGAACCATTCCTTTGGCTCATGAATCTGCATCCTGGGCAGCACTCAGCAGGGAGGGCTTATTTCTGTTCTCTGTTATCTGTGGCCTTCACTGGGAAACTGGGAAAGCTGGGGACTTAAAAAACACAGCATCTCGTCCTCTTCTTTTCCCAGGGCATCTCCAGCAGGACAACCTCAGGATAGTTGGTCCTGTTGCACGGCAGCTGGGCTCCAAGAACAAGTATTCCAGGAGACCCAGGCAAAAGCTGAATGGCTTAATATTATTATCTGGGCTTGAGGGTCTGAGAATACCACAAGTCACTAAAGCCATCCCATATTCCACAATATTTTCATTAATCATCTTCCTGTTGCTCCTCTAAGATACATTTTCTCTAGGGATCCCCTCCCCATTTAAAATGTATTGTTTAATAAATATCCAGTAAAATTCACTTTTTATTTGTTGTCACAGTTCTGTGAGTTTAGACAAACACATGGGGTTGTGGATCCAGCCATGACATTCAAAATAGAGAACAACCCAATGTTCCCCTCATGCTGCCCCTTGGTAAACCCCCCTCCTATTCCAGCCCTGGCAGCCACTGCTGTGTTCTCCACCCACACCCTCTTGGTCAGAATTTCTGAGAGTGAGTTCTCCATCTAGAGTGATAAGGGTCCCCCAGGTGATTCTGATTTGAGTCAGATCTGGGAACTGTTGCCCAAGGACATTGTTTCTTAAGTGACAAGAGCTTGCTTTGCACCCTTGGAATAGGCTTTGTCCAGTGAGAGCTGTGAGTGGTCAGAGGCCTCAGATAAGTAATAGTAACAGCTAATATTTCTTGAGTGCTTACTGTATGATAGGAACTGTGCTATAAGCACGTTTAACACGTTGTCTTACTCTGTACCACAGTTCCATGAGGTAATTCTGTTATCCCCATTTTACAGATAAGGAGACAGAAGACTAAGGCTAGAAATAGCCATGGAGATAGCCCGGAATTACACAGCTAGGAAATGGTAGAGCCAAGATTTGGACCCAGGCAGACTACAGTGTCCGTGTTCCTTAACCCTTTAATATATTGCCTCCCTCCCAAAAAGAACAGTTACCTGCCCCCATCACCCCCAGCCCGGGCAGCACCTATGTTGGCTCTCACATCCTCAGAAGCTTCTTCTAGTACAATGTCTTGTTTGGGAAGTAGGTGTTTCTAAAGCAGGGATGATGCGGGAGGGGCAGAGTGGGTGGACTGCTGAGTGAGCCCAGCCATGGGGGAGCAGGGTAGAGGCCTGGGCTGGGGCAAGGGTGCTGGGAGACTTCCACCTGTTTCTGTCTTGCTGACAACACCTTTCCTCCCCCTGCACTGAACACAGCCTCCTCTATTTCTCTCCACCTGATTTCCTGTTTCCTCCTCTGGCTTTGGAGTGGCTCCCCTGACTACCTCCTCTTAAGCTCCCACCTGTTCTCTATCTCACCTCAGCTTGGTAAGAGGAACAGGGGTCCTGGGGTCTGGGCAGGGGGGAGCATTTCCTGGTTCTGGTGCATGGGCCCTGTGAGGGTGGGTCCCACAACACTCCTTCCCCATGGCTGTAGAAGGTTTTAAGAATACCCTTAAAAAGGTAAAAGGTAAAAGTTAAATCGACCTAGGGTTCTCAGCCAGAGGTGTTAACATTCCCTAGGAGGGCATTTGGAAATGGGGGCTGTTTTTTAAAAATACTTTAATTGAATTGTAATATACATACAGAAAAGTGCACAGATCATAAGCTTGATTTTCACAAGGCAAAAATACCCGTGTAACCAGTACCAGATCAAGAAATACGTCACCAGTGTCCCAGAAGTTCCTCTTCAGGCCTCTTCCAGTGGAGTGGGAGGGGTGGGGGAGTATTCTTTGGTGTCACAAGGACTTTGAGGTTCTGTTGGCATTTAGTGGTCAGGGTCTAGGGAAGCTAAATGTCCTGCAGCAAAGAATGGTCCCGCCCAAATGCCCTGCTAAGAAACGCTGTGCCTGACCGTTCTACGCTGTCATGGCCTGCAGAGTGGCAAAGAGAGCTGCTGCCTTAGGCCTGAAGAACAGAGGTGCAGCTGTGTCTGTGGGTCAGCGTGAGGAGGGGTCTTTGCTGCAATGTGTCCACATTGTCGCTACCCCCAGGCCTCCGGAACGCCCCCCGCTGCTGGGCAGTGATCCAGCCCCTGCTGTGTGCTGTGTACATGCCCAAGTGCGAGAACGACCGGGTGGAGCTGCCCAGCCGCACCCTCTGCCAGGCTACCCGCGGCCCCTGTGCCATCGTGGAGAGGGAGCGGGGCTGGCCCGACTTCCTGCGCTGCACCCCCGACCACTTCCCCGAGGGCTGCCCGGTGAGTGCTCTGGGAGGCAGGGTCTGGCCTGGCAGGACCAGGCACAGGACAAGGCCCAGCAGGAGGCAGGGCAGGGCAGTCCAGAGCTTTCTCTCCTGGGAGATCCTGGGTCTGCACCCCACAGACCCAAACTGACGCTCGCCGGCTGGGCCAGTCTACCAGGGATTGTCTATCTATTTAGGAAAGATCTTTGTGCACCCCCTCTGTTCTGGGGTTGGGAGTTACTGGAGTCATGGGTGACAGGAGCCTATCCTCAAGAAGTTTATCGTGTATGTGGGGAGTCAAGGCTTGCACATGTAAAACAGAGACACCAAGGTAGGGATGTGATCTAGTTCTGGGTGGTGAAGGAGAGCGCATTAATAATATTAACAGTAATGATGATGGTGATAATGCTATTTATTATTATTTACTACCTTTTAAAAAAATCTTTTTATTTATTTTTTATTGAGGGGAGGTATTTTTTTATTTAAATGGAGGTACTAGGGATTGAACCCAGGGCCTCTTGCATGCTAGGTGTGCACTCCCACCACTAAACTGTACTCTCCCTCCTATTTACTACCTTCTAAATGCTATTATAAACATCTTATATCTGTTTATTCATCTAACCCTTAAACCACACCATGAAGTAGGTACTATCTTTAGATGAGGAAACTGAGCTAAGAGAGGGGTCAAATAATTTGCCCAGGCTACTGAGCCCCTGAGTGGCCAGGCTGGGATTCAAATCCTGGAAGGTTGTCTGCAGGGCCTGTGTTCTCAGGCTCCCTGCCATGCTACCCCTGTGCCTCTCATTAAACCAAAGGTCCTCCCCAGCCTACTGCTCCCCTTTGCACTGTCTTCACCCCTTCCCTCATTGCCAGAACGAAGTGCAGAACATAAAGTTCAACAGTTCGGGCCAATGCGAGGCTCCCTTGGTTCGGACTGACAACCCCAAGAGCTGGTACGAGGATGTGGAGGGCTGTGGGATCCAGTGCCAGAACCCACTCTTCACCGAGGCCGAGCACCAGGACATGCACAGCTACATCGCGGCCTTCGGTGCTGTCACCGGCCTCTGCACACTCTTCACCCTGGTCAGCGGAGGGCAGGCCCGTGGGTGGAGGGTGGAGGGGTCAGGGGAGTGGCAGGGCCTGGGACCCTCAGCCAGCCTGTAAAGTAGGAAGGGGGCCGATCATCAGTGAGAGAGGCTAGGTTCTGGGAGCGGGGAGAGGACTGGGCAGCATTCCCTGGGGAAGGGTCATGATAAAAGGGGTTGAGGATTCAGGTGAGGGCAGCAGAATAACCGTAACCTCACAGAACGGGCCCCACTTCTGTCTTCCAGGCCACATTTGTGGCTGACTGGCGGAATTCGAATCGCTACCCTGCTGTTATTCTGTTCTACGTCAATGCATGTTTCTTCGTGGGCAGCATTGGCTGGCTGGCCCAGTTTATGGATGGTGCCCGCCGGGAGATTGTCTGCCGTGCTGACGGCACCATGAGGCTTGGGGAGCCCACGTACGTGACTTGGGGACCCAGGGGTGAGGGTGAGGGGAGGAGGCCGGCACGCGTTTTCCACAAAGGTTGGACTTGAAACTGAGATTTCAGCGTAGGATTCGGCTGTGCCCTGTTGCACCCAAGGTCTCCAGCATTAGAGCCTTGACTCTTTGCCTCTGTCCAAAGAGGCATCTGCTATACCCTCTTCACTCCTAACCCAAGTCTGGTCTCCAAGCCCTGACTCCTGAGGAATCTCCAGACTTTAGAAGCCAAGGGTCTGGGGACAGGGTTGGGGAGACTTGGCAGAGGAAGTACAGAATGACCACCCCAAGTGACACCCCACATGTCTGCACAGCTCCAACGAGACCCTGTCCTGCGTCATCATCTTTGTCATTGTGTACTATGCCCTGATGGCTGGCGTTGTCTGGTTCGTGGTCCTCACCTACGCCTGGCACACGTCCTTCAAAGCCCTGGGTACCACCTACCAGCCTCTCTCAGGCAAGACTTCGTACTTCCATCTGCTCACATGGTCACTCCCTTTTGTCCTCACAGTGGCAATCCTCGCTGTGGCCCAGGTATAGTGACTGGTAGTGGGTGGTGACCTGAGGGGGGTGTGCTTGGGTGAGAGGGCCAGTGACCGACTCTGTCCTTCCCACATTTTCCTGCTGCAGGTGGATGGGGACTCTGTGAGCGGCATCTGCTTTGTGGGCTATAAGAACTACCGATACCGTGCTGGCTTTGTGCTGGCCCCAATTGGTCTGGTGCTCATCGTGGGAGGTTACTTCCTCATCCGAGGTGAGTGAGGACCAGGCCAGGACCAGTTGGGCAGCAAAATGTGTTGAGTACCTGCTCTGTATAAGCAGGCGCTGCCTTCGCAGTGGGCCCTCAGCTGGCTTACATGGGGCTTTGGTGCAAAGCGGAAAGTGCCCGTGGGCAGACACAGCATCATGGCACTCGGTGTGGGGCAGCACCTTTGTGCGGGCCAGAAAAGTGCTCCCCTTACTCCAGCCTTGTGCCAGGGCTCATGGCTTGTTGAGTGGAACTTGGGCTGGATTCCAGCCTCTGCTCAGCCCTGGCCGGATGCCCTTGTGTGGTCAACATCCTCATAACCAACCCTGTCCACATGGGCCAACTGGTGGCCTTTGGTCATGTGTGTGTGCCCTGAATTTATATATACATATGCTCAGTCTTCGGAGCTTGGTTTCTCATCTCCTTTCTGCGTACAGCATGCACACACGCACAGACAGAGTTTTCACAACATGCACAGATTCTCTGTTCCCTCATTTCCCCGTCTCAGTCTGCCACCTCCACAGTCAGCCTCCGGATCTGAGCTCATTTTTGCTTAGTTTTCTTTGTAAACTTCAGTTTCCTCCCCCAGCACTGTCAGCCTTCTGTTCAGCCCACCTCTTTTCCCTCTTTTTGGCACTGGCTGGGCCTCTGATTTATGTTTTGTATCTGCGCTGTCCGGTACGGTAGCCACTGGCCACGTGTGTTGAAACTAGTCCAGATTGAGACGTATCATAAGTATAAAATACACACGGCACTTCAAAGACTTAGCACACACAAAAGGAAACTGTCTCCTTAACAATTTGGATATGGATTACATGCTGCAATGATCATGTCATAAACAATGATACATTGTTTATAAAATATATTGAAGTTTGTTTCATTTGTGTCCTTTTACTTTTTTAAGGCAGCTTCTAGAAAATTTGAGATTATGAATGTGGCTTACTTTGTATTTCTCTTGTACAGCACTGTCCTGGAGTCTCTTCTCATGCCTTTTCCACCATAATAGCTTTGACCTTGAGCTTTGAGCTGCCTTACTTGAGGAGGCCAGACCAGGACTGAGTCCATTTCAATTTTCTGTCTGTGCTCTGTGCCAGTCTTTCCAGTCCATGGCACATCTGCCACCAGCTGTACTCCAGTATCTCCAGTTCCCCAAGCTTTAAATCAGCATCAGCACAGGAGTCATCAGACCTGGGACCCTCTCTTGCCACACACCCATCCCTCCCAGGAGAGTGGCCTGGCCCCAGCTAATGTCTGCCATCTCCCTTCTGTTCAGGAGTCATGACCCTGTTCTCCATCAAGAGCAACCACCCCGGGCTGCTGAGCGAGAAGGCAGCTAGCAAGATCAATGAGACGATGCTGCGCCTGGGTGAGTTGGCTAGCCCAACACCACACCCTCCTGGACTGCAATACGTGGTCGTGGGGGGCAAGTTAGCAGGCAGGGAGGCAAGACAAGGCTGTGTGTGTGTGTGTGTGTGTGTGTGTGTTAGTTAGCAGGCAGGGAGGCAAGACAAGGCTGTGTGTGTGTGTGTGTGTGTGTGTGTGGTGGTGGTGGTGGTTGCAACTCAAAAGAAAAGGTAGCTTCCTTCTCAGGTGAAAGATGTCAAGTTCATACCAAGGCTGCTTCCTCATGGCCACTTTCCTCCCACTGAGCCCTCCCAGAGTTGCCACAGTTGCCTCCTTGTCTTATTTTGGAGGATACAGTTCTGGAACTGAGCCCAGCATGATTTCACCCCAGTCTCAGATGTCCATCAGGCCCAAGTGGAGCAGACACCCTCCTCCCCACTACTGCTTCCACACCTGGGATTGGTGACGCCCTGTCCCCACTCCCGTCTCTCTGCAGGCATTTTTGGCTTCCTGGCCTTTGGCTTTGTGCTCATCACCTTCAGCTGCCACTTCTACGACTTCTTCAACCAGGCCGAGTGGGAGCGCAGCTTCCGGGACTATGTGCTGTGAGTGGGGGGCTGGGGGCTGGGAGGGGCAGCAGTGGTGGGAGCTGGAGACGACCCTCCTCTGCTGTCCTGAGAACTGCCTGTCTTGCTGTGGGTGCTCAAGCTGTTGCTCTGTAACTTGCAAACATGGCAAACAGCCCTCAGGTCCCTAACTCTGCCCTTCCCTCTGCACCCCCAAGGCTGGATCGTTGGTGCGTTTGTAACGCCACTGTGTTTTGGACTCTCCCAACTCTGTGTTGGCCACAAAAGTTGCTTTCTACTTCTCATGTACTCTTTACTGAGCTCATTGCAAATCCCTGCACAGAAGTAGTTACCTCTCTACGATAGGTGAACAACCCACTAATGTTTTCTGGTTTTGCCTGTGCTTTTTTATGTCACAATGAGGATGAATCTGAGAGAGTGAAGCATCTCAGCTGCTCAAAGAAGTGCAGTACCTACCAGTACCAGGAACAGCGGTTAAAATGCTCATTAAAACCCTGCTTCAGTCTTACTTAGGGCTCCTGCTTCCAGTGTGGGAAGCTTTAAACCACACGGATGCCTGGGTCCCTCCCCCAGAGATTTGATTGAATTGTCTAGGGTGTGGCCCAGAGATCAGGCATCAGTAAAAGCCCCCAGGTGACTCTGATGGTCACCAAGGACTGTAAGCCAGTGCTGTGGGGCTTCGTTCTCTTTAAAGTGTTTGGATTGATTGGGCAGCCACCCAGGAGACCCAGGAAGCCTCACCTGTCCACTACCCCTCACCTCAGATGCCAGGCCAATGTGACCATCGGGCTACCCACCAAGAAGCCCATCCCCGACTGTGAGATCAAGAATCGCCCTAGCCTTCTGGTGGAGAAGATCAACCTATTTGCCATGTTTGGAACCGGCATTGCCATGAGCACCTGGGTCTGGACCAAGGCCACGCTGCTCATCTGGAGGCGCACCTGGTGCAGGTGGGGTCAGCAACAGCCTGTCCTGACCCTGCTGCCTTGCTCTCTCAGCCTCGACATCCTTTAGGCTTTGTCTGGTCACACGTGTCCCAGCCCAGCCTTGGGCAGGTGTGATTTCTAAGGGCCTGCACTGGGCTGCCAAAAGTGGCCTTTTCTGTGGCTCACCACTGCCCCCTGGTGACAACTCCTGTCCTTGGGAGGATGGGCCAAGGGCTGAGCCCACTGCCAGCATCTTCTAAAGAGGAGTGATTTGAAAACTGGGCACAGGAGCTCTGCATTCTAGGCCCCCTTTTTTGCGGAGAAGTTCTCTACTCCTCAGGGTTCTCGAGGGTCTTGAGGCCCTCTGGAGGCTCCTTCCCTGGACGGAGCGGATTCACTGGTCTTTTGCAAAATTTAAGGGGAAGCAGCTGCCCCTCCACGCCCCTTCCCCCACCCTTTCTGCCCTCAGGTTGACGGGGCAGAGTGATGACGAGCCCAAACGGATCAAGAAGAGCAAGATGATCGCCAAGGCTTTCTCCAAGCGGCGCGAGCTGCTGCAGAACCCAGGCCAGGAACTCTCCTTCAGCATGCACACCGTCTCCCACGACGGACCTGTGGGTGAGCTTCTGCCCCTCTGCTCCTCTGGAGCCCCTTCCCTGTTCCATCCCAGGCTGGTGTGGCCTCCCGGATTCTTTGGCAGTCCGTGCAGAATCGGCGCTCCCTCCTCTGCTCACACACTCGTTCTCCTCCGGTCCCCCCACCCCCACCCCGCCCCCAGCCATTCTGCCCTGTGTTCCTGCTCTGCTGATGCTGTGGTTCCAAAGGACTCATCTCCCTCGCCTTCAGCTGTCTTCTCCAGCTGTTCTCCCTGGACTAGAGGAAGTCAGATTCCAGGGACTGCATTTCTGGCTTCTTGTGAGGCCCCTCTCTTCAGACTGGGGATGCGTAGAGATCCACTGTGATCACCACCGGGGCGGGCTTTCCGTGCTAAGTGGGAGCCATTGGCCGGGGGAAGGGAGATGGTGCTGAATAAGGGAGGAGCCGTCATGGCAAGGGACTGGGCAGTCACGATTCCTTATCCTTCTGTCCCCACAGCGGGTTTGGCCTTTGACCTCAATGAGCCCTCGGCGGATGTGTCCTCTGCCTGGGCCCAGCATGTCACCAAGATGGTGGCCCGGAGAGGAGCCATACTGCCCCAGGATGTGTCTGTCACCCCCGTGGCAACTCCAGGTATGGGGTTCAGGCTTCTGTAGAAAGGTGGGAGTCGTAGAGGCTGGAGGTTCCTGGGACTAGCAGTTCCTGGGCTGCCAGCAGGGGAGAGTGAGGGAAAGGCCCTGGAGGATCTGAAGTCTGGGTTTCTGAGCTAAAAGAGTAGGGGTGCGAGTAGAGAAGGGGTGATGTAGACAGATCCAGGGTCCCAGGCTCACGTTCTCTTTTCCACCATTAGTGCCCCCAGAGGAAAAAGCCAACCTGTGGCTGGTTGAGGCAGAGATCTCCCCGGAGCTGGAGAAGCGCCTGGGTCGGAAGAAGAAGCGGAGGAAGAGGAAGAAGGAGGTGTGCCCGCTGGTGCCGCCCCCTGAGCTCCGCCACCCCGCCCCCGGCCCCGCCCCCACCTCCAGTGTCCCTCGACTGCCCCAGCTGCCCCGGCAGAAGTGCCTAGTGGCCGCAGGCGCCTGGGGAGCTGGGGAATCCTGTCGACAGGCAGCCTGGACCCTGGTATCCAACCCCTTCTGCCCAGAGCCCAGCGCCCCAGCCCCCATGGCCTGGGCGCAGGGCCGAAGGCAGGGGCTGGGGCCCATTCACTCCCGCACCAACCTGATGGAGGCAGAACTCATGGATGCAGACTCGGACTTCTGAGCCTGGAGTGCGGGACCTCGGATGAGAAAGAGGAACAGATACCTTTCCAAGGCTCTTCTTCCTCCGAGATTGCTTCCCCAGGGTCTCATCTTCCAGAGAAGCTGAGGGCCCAGTGCCCTCCCAGGAGAGTTCGATTTGTCTGGCTCACAGCAGCAGGACTGTGGGAAAGAGCCCTGACATCTCCATGGACAGGCCTCACCCCGGGGCAGGGCCCTGGAGCTCAGGGTCCTTGTTTCTTCCCCACCAACTGGAGTCTGGCTGGCAGCATCAGTCTCCCACAGGGTGGTGGGGTGTGCGGAGCTTGTGGGGCAGTAAAGGTGGAGGCAGAGGTGACAGTACTTCGCTTGGGCTGTTGTGGCCAGGGAGGCAGCTAAGCCCATGTCTGGCAGATGAGGGCTGGCTGCCTTTGTCTATGCCAATGGTTGCCTTTCCCTGGCTCTCAGACCAAAAGTGTTTATTGTGTCATTAGCCCTTTGGCTAAGTGGGGACAGGGCTCCTTTCTCCCTCTTCCAAGTGATTGTGGGGCTGGGAGTGCCTGTTCCCACAGGGGCTATCACCTCTCCACAGTGTCCATCTGGCTCCACCCCAGGCCAGTAACGCACCCTGTGTTTTCCTGCCACCCTCCTTCCCCTTTCCCATTTCAGTTCAACCACGCCGACCTCTTCCTCTTTCCTGTTTGTTGATTAAGACCCAGAATTGCAGTTTTTCTATCCCATCCCCACACCCCACCCCTTTGCTTCTGGGCTCCATCTCCAGGTAAAAGATTGATTCAGCTATAGAGCCTGGCATGGTATAGAAGCAGTGAGTGATGGGGAGCCTCTGGGAGACACAGGTTATCTCTTCCTGTATCTGTCCAGTGGGGGATGGGTCCTCAGACTTGAGGGGCTCCCCTGGGAAGCTGCTGATGCTTCAGCCAGGCAGGAAAGCTTCCTTCAACTTCCACAACCAGTGGGTGAAGAGATTCTCACCTCTCATAACCCCTGTTCAAGTCCCCAAGGCCCCAATTTCAAGAACCAGACAGCAGGAAGCCTTAGGAGCTGGCTAGGTTCCAGATCGGGGGTAGGGATAGGGAGACGAAATGTAAACAGTAAATAAAAGGTTTTTGTATAAACTCTTGGTGTGCTTCTTTCCATAGGCCCCCCATCTTGACCTGTTTACCTGGTCTTGATCTTGTTTGTCTTCCACTTCCTCCTCAGGCTATTCTGAAAGGCCAAGAGCTTGGTGCTAATGAGGTCAGGACTGACAGATGTCAGGCTGAATCAGCTTAATGTGCTGGCCATCCTTCCTGGCCAGTTGGCTCTATATGTGGACTTCAGCCACAGCTGCCTCACTGTGCACTGATCATAAGTGAGCAAGAACATGTGGCTTGTCCCTGGAGTGATGATTGGAAGTAAGTGTCCCCCTACTGGAGAGTGTAGATGGGCATGGCTCCTCATGGCAATCCTGGGCCCCCACTCTGGGGTCAGGTGCATTCTGATTCATAGCTTTCTCCTGTGGGCAGTCAAAGGAATTCAGGCTTCCCTGAGCAAAGCCTATTAGCCCTACTTCCTCCAAAAAGATGTCAGTAAAAGACTGGGAGCTGGGCTGCAAGGACTCAGGATCATGTGGAAAGGAGATCCACGGAGGAAAGGGGGTGGTACTCACAGACCACTCGGGGTAGTTGGGTATTGTGGAGTATTAGCCATACTTATCTGGGGATATAGCAAGTGATGGAGACACAAGCAATCTGCCCAGAGCCAAATTCCAGGGGAAGAGGAAATGAGACTAACACTGATCGTGTTCTAGGTAATTTCCATGTGCACAAAAATAATAATAATAATAGCTAACTCTTATTCAGCGCTTGCTAGGCTCCCTTCCAAGCACTTCACATGCATTAACCTGTTGACTCTCAGAACAGACCTATGAGGCACTGTTAACACCCCCAAAATATTGAAACACAGAAAGTTTCAATAGTTTGCCCAAGGCCACAGAATAAGTGTTAACACTGGGATTCCATCAGGGCCATCTGGCTCCAGAGTCACCTGGCTCTTGGCCACCACACTCTACTGCTGCTTAATGAATTCAGAAGGATCAGAGGAGCTAGTTTTTGTTTTTGTTTTTGTAGCAACAAACTCAGTGATGCAAAATACTTGCCCACAACCTCATAGCTAGTAAGTGACAGACACTGGGTTCAGGATCTTCCTGACTTCAGTTCAGACTCTTTCCACTGTCAGTTCAGACCTTCAATTTTTTACCCTAGCCAGTTTTCCCATGCTGTGTTCCCTCTGGCCACCTTGTATCCCCTTGTGCTTGCCCACCTTGCTCATTCTTGCCACCACTGCTCTTCTCAACCATAGTAGAGCTACTTTTTTTAATTGAAGTACAGTTAATTTGCAGTGTTGTGTTAATTTCTGGTGTACAAAAAAGTGATTCAGATATATAGATATATAGTCTATAGTCTAAATCTGTATCTATATATCTGAAGCATTTTTTCAGATTATTTTCCATTAGAGGTTATTATAAGATACTGAATATAGTTCCTTGTGCTATACAATAGGTCCTTGTTGTTTATCTATTTTGTATATAGTAGTGTGTATTTGTTAATATCAAACTCCTAATTTATCCCTCCCCCCTTTCCCTGTTGGTAACTGTAAGTTTGTTTTCTATGTTTGTGAGTCTATTTCTGTTTTGTAAATAAGTTCATTTGTACCATTTTTTAAGATTGCACATATAAGTGATATCATATGATATTTGCCTTTCTTTGTCTGATTTACTTCACCTAGTATGATAATCTCTAGGCCCATCCATGTTGCTGCAAATGGCATTATTTCATTCTTTTTTATGGCTGAGTAATATTCCATTGTATATATTTAACATATATGGTTCTTTATCCATTAATCTGTTGATGGACATTTAGGTTGCTCCCATGTCTTGGCTATTGTAAACAGTGCTGCTGTGAACCTTGGGGTGCATGTGTTTTTTCAAATTAGACTTTTCATCTTTTCTGGATATATGCCCATGAGTGGGATTGCTGGATCATATGGTTTTGGATCATATAGATCACTTTAGTTTTTTAAGGAAACTCCATACTGTTCTCCCTAGTGGCTGCACCAGTTTACATTCCCACCAACAAAGTAGGAGGGTTCCCTTTTCTCCATACCCTCTCCAGCATTATTATTTATAGACTTTGATGATGGCCATTCCGACTGGTGTGAGGTAGTACCTCATTGTAGTTTGATTTGCATTTCCCTAATAATTAGCGATGTTGAACATATTTTCATGTGCCTATTGGCCATCTGTATGTCTTCAGTAGTACAGCTGTTTTTAAACCTTTATCAATAGCAGTATGCAAAACAATAAAAAGGATCAGCGTTGTCTAATGATTTTTTCTGAACTAAGAGGAAATGTTAATGATTTTCTTTCTTCATTTTATATCCATGGACATTCCCTCCATCTCTTCTTTCTTTAGAAGTATTACTTATGTAAAGGATGAGGAATGAGGTGTTGGGGGAGTTTATCCTGGGCTTTAGAAAGCTGAAAATACTACGTTTCTGGTTGTGAAGGCTGACAGACTCTGACCACTAGAGGGCACTGTGAGCCCACCTTTCATGAATGCAGCCAGGCAGCAGTTGGAAGTCCAAGACGATGGACACTCTCACAACCAATTGTGTATTGCAGTATTTTTACAGGAGCACCAGTTCTCAAGACTGAGCAATAGTGTCCAGTTTCCTACCAAAACTCCTGAGTTGGATCTCTGGAAGAAAATCCTCAGGGTCCAAGAGAAGCTTGGTTTAGGGGACCTCCTGTGGCAGTGCTGCTGCCCTGAGGTCTCCTTGCTTTCACCCCTCCAGCAGGCTCTGCCCTCTGCTGCTCCGTTGGGCTCCCCCTTACCACTCTCAAACTCAGTTGTCCATCTTTCCAGGTTGTGAGGCCTGCCTCTGTTGTTCCCAGCTTCTTTTAAGTAGTATGCCCACTGCCCCAAGCCTTCCTCTGCCTGCCTTTTTTTTTTTAATCTAAGAAATTGAAAAGATATAGGAAAGCACAAAGAACAACCTCATAAACACCCATATTCCCACTGCTCAGAAGTAACAACTGAAAAAAAATCATCTTATATTTGCTTCCAGCCTACTTTTTAAAAAGAAATAAAATATAACAGGGGGAGGGTATGTAACTCAAGTGGTAGAGCATATGCTTAGCATGCATGAAGTCCTGGGTTCAAGTCCCAGTACCTCCATTAAAAAAACTAATTAAATAAATATACTTAATTATCTCCCTCACCAAAAAATAAAATAAATAAAATAAAGTATAACAGATTTAGCTAGTCTCCTTTGACCAATACTGCTGTCCCATTTTTCCTCCTACTTTCCCTTTCCTCAACAGAAAAACAACTGTACTTAGTGTTCTGTCTGAACTTAGTGTTCAAGTATGAACTTAGTGGATTTCCTTCCAACCTATTTTTATATTTTATATATGCAAATGAAGCTATGCATCCATAAACTATTTATGTATTGATTTTGCCTGCTTTAATTTTTTATTTATTTTTTAAATTATATTTTTATTGAAGTATAGTTGATTTACAATATTATATTATTTTCAAGTATATAGCATAGTGATTTGGTATTTTTATAGATTATGCTCCATTAAAAGTTATTACAAAATGATGTCTATAATTCCCTGTTCTGTACAATGTAGTTTTGCTTGCATTTAAAGTTTTAATTTTCATCTAAATCATGCATGATATAGTTTGAAAAGTCAAGTCGTTCCACAGCTATCTCAGTACCACATCATTTCCTGTTCCTGGGAGCCAACCACTGTATTTTAGATAAACTTTATGATATTTACTTCCATATGTCTGAATAACAGGATAATGCCATCTCTTGAAAGTTCATTTTAGGTGTCAACATTTGACCTCCCAATATAGACGATAAGGATTTAGCTCTTTTTCACTTTTTGCCTGCAAAGAGGGAAAAAGAGATGGAGAGGGGAGGAATCACTAGAAAGTTTTGAAAGCTGGAAAGCAAATGAGTAGTCATTTGGCAGACTTGAAAAAGCTGAAGTCTTACCTAGTAGTAGGGAAAACTTACATTGCCGCACCCTTAAAAGGCTCTGAACTGGAGACAGCAGTAACTTCAGAAGGCAGAAATGAAAGCAGGAGGATTGGTCTCTGATCCCCTACCCAACTGAACAGTCAGATGACTGCCTTTCCCAACTTTGGCTGATTGTCAGTTCACTCTTGGGAGAACACAAACAGAGGATCTCAAATATTTGAGGGCATTATTTTCTAGCTTCCAGAAATTCATTTTAAGAAGTTCAATATATTTCTGACTGGAGCTTTTGTAAAAATGCTCCTTGACCCACTTTTGAAGGATTGTCTCTTCGTCCCCAGAATTACGAAATTTAACAATGATATATATTAATGCAGGTCTATTTTTATCCATTGGGGTGGGCACCTAGTGGCTCCTTTCTTTATGGAAATTCTCATTTTTCAGTTTTGGGAAATGTTTTGAATTATTTCTTTGATGAATTTCTTCCCCCTCCATTTTTTTTTGGTTCCCTTTTTATGGCATTCCTATTATTCAGATGTTGGTCTTCCTGGACTGACCCTCTGATTCATTTTCTTTCCTATTGTTTCTTTAATTTAGTAACTTTTTAAAATTCTTTTTTGGGGGAAGGAGGTAATTTTATATATAAATAATTTTATATATATATATGCTAAGCACGAGCTCTATCATTGAGCTATACCCTTCTCCCTCTATTTTTTTTAATTAGAGAAAAAATGTATTGAAGATCTGAAAAACAATTCCTAAGAGACTGAATTTTCCAGAAAACTGTAGCTACATGATGCATTGCACCTATCATGTTAAAACATACATTAGACACAAATATAAAAACCATGAAACAAGCTTCCATTCTTCAACAGTCTGAGCAAAGATAAAATGCATCTTTCCTATTTTTAATTTCTTCCTCTTTTTACTTATTGAATTTAAAAACATTTCTGATAGTGTGCTTGGATTTCAAAAGTCCCATGTTTGTTTTCTGAATGTTCACTTCTTGAAACAGCATGTTCTTTCACAAGTATAATACCTTCAGTCTCTAAGGATATTAATTTTTTTCTTTTTTGGTCTTGATTTCTTCTTGATACATAGCCTCTGTTTCCTCCCAGTTGTTTTTATTTTGTTTTGTTTTGTTTTTTGTTTTTCTGTTTATGTTGGCCTCTGCCTTCCACATTAAAGGTTTTCTTCATATAACTGGCGACTTTGTCTATCTGCTCGTACTTAAGAGTACTTAAGTGGTTCTCTGGAAACTGTGAACTTGGGTGTTGCCTTCATCAAGGGTGATCTGGCTGGCCTACTTTCTTGCGGAACTCTCAGTGTTAGTATCTTCAAGTTTCTCACTTGGATTGATCAGATATCTTAGAGAAGTTCTTCTGGGCTCCTACATGGAAGATCCATTTTTACCTGCCAAGGTCTGGAAGCTGAATTAGCCCAGTGACAAAAGAAGACCTGTACTCTAGATATTTCATAAACTAAATAGGCCATAAACTTGTGCTTAATTATCCTGCTTCCATTATGGTATTTCCATCTTCAGCTGTGCCTGGTGTCCCTCAGTAACAAAGATGGTAGAAGCAGCAGGTGTGTAAGATGGAGTTGAGAATGGGTGAGGAATGTGCCCTGATGTTTGGCCTCAACCAGTGATTGGTGCCTGAATAAATAAAGGATGAATATCAGTTTCTTTCCAGTGCTCCAACTCCTTATGTTTTGTAATCACATCCCACTGAAGAATTAGTTCATCCCCTCAGTAATCAAGTTGAATAGCCATCCAGGTAGGCAGCTGCTGCCTATGAGCTTCGACACACACCAGGTGGCTGTACCGCAGCTCCCTTGTGCATTAGGGGGAAGAAAGAAATCAGTTATAGAGCTGCTAATCTCTTCTCCGACAGCTGGAGGATGAAGCTCTGGGCTGGTTCTTTCTAACAGGAAGGAAATTCTAAAAGCCAGAGTGTGAAGAGAAAGCTTAAGAAGGCCTTGTGTCTGGTGGACTTGTGAGCTTTGTGGAAAAGGCAGTGCTCAGATCCCTTCCAATTCATAGTGTTAGCGACAAATTTTGAAGGCCAGGAAACAAAAGACTCCTTTTGGGGTAGGACAACTCCACAAATAAACAGAGTTCCAAGATAGCAGTAGCACAGGGAAGGAGATCAAGGCAGGCGATTTCTCCCTCTCCTTCTTGCCAGGGAAAAAATAGTTACTCCAAAGACTAGATGTGCAGTGGCCTTCTGGGATTGCCAGGGCTATCACTTACTCTCTGAACAGCCATAAACCATAAGATCCCCTTTGCTTCAGTTTCTCTGAGAACAGAGAGGAAATAACCTACCCCATAATCTGTCACCTGGAGTCAACTGCATTTTAATACATTGTATTTTTAAAGTATTATTTACATAATTAAAATCTAATAGAATGTGAAATTTTGTCTCCTGCTTTTTAACTTATGTTATCATAAGCACTTACTTCTCTTCAACACTGAAAAAAGTTCTTGGCAAACTTAATTTTGAAGGCATAACCATTCCCCTAATTGTTAGACATTAGTTTCAGATAACTTTTCGTTATTAGAAGTAAAACTGCCTTACATGTCTTTGGGTTTATACCTTCTAAAATAAATTTTAAATTTAAAAATAATACAGAAAAGTACAAAGTAAAAAAAAAAAAATCCCAAATCCTTTCACTTAAAGAAATCATTACTCATATTTTAGTTAATATTCCTCTCTGCTGACATATTTATTTTTTCTTTTGTTTTTTGTTATTTTCTTCTTTGGTGGTGGGTAAAAGTTTATTATTTATTTTTTAACGGAGGTAGTGGGAACTGAACCCAAGACCTCATGTGTGCTAAGTATGCACTCTACCATTGTACTATACACCTCCCCCGCCATATATTTATCTTAATTTCGTATTGTACCCCTGAAACCCGAGTAGGACCCTATGGGCCCTCCTGGGTACAAAAGCCCCTCCATGTCCCCTGTTTCTTTTTTGTAGAAAAAAAAAAAGATTTTAGTCTCTTAGGTTCCCAAGTTCCAAAGAGCAGGCTCAAGTAGTTAAAAGGACAGTCACAGGACTACTATTCCCCCTGAAGGGGTATGGATAATAATCTGATACGTATCTCTGAGTCCCTCTACAGACACTAAGCCCCTTACCCAGGTGGAGGCTGATGACTACATGCTGACCACAAGCAGAATTCCAAGGTTGGAACCAGAAAGTTGAGATTACTGAGACATCACTATTATCTCATCACCAGTCAGTCAGAAGAAAGTCACACAACCTGTACCCCTCACCCCAAATTTTGCCTTTAGAAACTCTTCCCTGAAAACCATCCAAGAGTTGGGACTTTTTGAGCACAAGCTGCAGGTTCTTCTTCTTCTTCTTTTTGAATTAGACCAATAGCTTTATTTAAAGAGGAGAACAGAGACTGCCCCCCACCCCCTTCCTGGTGGGTTGGCCTCAGGCTCTGAGCATCCAGGTGTTCTGCTACCCACAGTGCTGAAGGTTCTGCTGGCTTGGCATCCTACAATGAACCTTTCTCTGCTCCAAACTCTGACATTTTGGTTTGGTCTCATTGTGCCTTAGGCAGGTACACTAACTTTTGTTGAGCAACATCCCTGGCAGAATTAATAGGGCAAAAGAATTGGCCTTGTTTAAGGCAACCTGTAATTCCTTAGCCTTGAAATTTCAACCTAGTGTTTCCTAACTTGTATTTTATACTGATTTTAAACTCTAACCCCAGAATGTGCCAGAAATTACCACAGCAGAAAGGTCCTATTTTATTCCCTCTAAAAACAAAGGGAATAAAGAAAAGGTAATAGGGTCCCAATTTCACAGAAGTAGAAAAACCAAGCCACTTTAAGCCTGAGGCAGCGCTCTCCACACGTGACGCCCCGGCTTTTCCTTTAAATGCCTGCTCACGTGATCGCAGACGCGCACACCCAGAGGAAATTTACACTGTCAGGGTAGAGAGCTATTCCTCCCCGACCTTCCCAACCATAGGGTTTCAAGCGTTCCCTCCCCGAAAGCCGCAACTCCTCTGGAGACTTTCTCTTCCTCATGGCCTTCGTCTTGTCACCAATTCTGACCCCTTTCGGTTAGTTGCCGACCCTAAAACTCCATCTCTGCTACAGAATCCCGCTTGCCGGAGGAAGGGCAACGCGGACTACAACTCCCAGGGGTCATCGCGGGCCCCGCCCTCGGCGCGCGCAGTGGCGGTCGGGGGCTGAGGTCCTACGGTCTATTCGCCGCAAGCGGCCGGGAGCAAGCGCACTACAGGTTCCGTGGCACCACGCGCGGAGCCAGCCTGACCGGGGCGGGGAGGGGCGGGGGGTGGGGAGTGAGAGGCGGGGGCTGGCTGGCTGGCTGGCGGGCGGGAGGGCGGAGGAAGGGGGTGGGAGCGGAGGCGATGGAGGGGAGGAGTGGGGGAATGGGGGAGGGAAGGGGAAGGGAGGCGGGAGGCGGGGCCGAACCAGAGCTGGAGCTGGAGTCTGAGCCGGCGGTTGCAGTGGAGGCGGTGATGTCGGTGCAGGTCGTGTCAGCAGCCGCTGCCGCGAAGGTACCTGAGGTGGAGCTGAAGGACCTGAGCCCCTCTGAGGTGGAGCCGCAGCTAGGACTGAGCACGGCGGCCGTGAGCGCCATGGCCCCCCCAGCGGGCGGTGGGGACCCTGAGGCTCCAGCTCCCGCGGCGGAGCGGCCCCCAGCCCGTGGCCCGGGATCGGGGCCCGCCGCGGCTCTCAGCCCCGCTGCTGGGAAAGTGCCTCAGGCGTCGGCCATGAAGCGGAGCGACCCTCATCACCAGCATCAGAGGCACCGCGACGGCGGCGAGGCCCTGGTCAGCCCCGACGGTACCGTCACTGAGGCGCCGCGCACAGTCAAGAAGGTATTGGGGCCGGGCTGCCTCTTTCTAAGAGGGAGGGTGAGGAGGGGAACCTCAGATCTTCTCGGCGCGGCTGTACCTCCCTCCACGCCCTCCTTTCTGATCGTAGGAACAGAGAGATCCGTTTTCCTCTTAAACCCACTCTTTCGGTGATGCCCCCCACCCGGGCCCCAGTGCTGGAGAGCCAAGACTCCATGTGGTACAGCCGTACTTGGCTGGGAATAACATGGAAGTAGCGCTCTCCCCTACTACTTGGAATAGGCTGGGAAAAGAGAGGCACCTAATACTACCTCTCTCTGTACTCCCAACATACTCCTGTGTGTATTTTCCAGACTATCGGGGACAAGACCCCGATGGTATAGAAAAACCTTACCGCTTATGAGAGTACACCTAGCAATAAGAGTGGAAATATCTTTGCTATTTCGAGAACGAGTAAGGAGTAGTTACCTCGCGTTGAAATCCTGAGTTGTCTGGTTTCTGTCCAGATAATGACTTTCTGCCTTTCTGTGGCCAGCCGCTTCCATTAAGCAGTACTGATGTTGTGCCCTTCATTCCAGATACTGCAATATCCTTACATCTTCTCTGAATATAGAAGGGTAATGGAGAGATTCTCTTCACTCTTTTCTATTCGGAGGTTTTTCTTCTCCGCTCAGTAGTTGGTCACCAGGATTATTTGACCGTGTATGAAAAGAATGATTGTTTTATTGGTTCCTTTATTATGATCTGAAAGTGTTAGGAAGAAATGCTTCTACTTCTGGGAAAGGCAATCATTGTGGGGTTTTCTGTCTCAGCTGTCAGCTTCTTTCAGACACAGTTTTGAAGAGGCAGTAGCTTCAGAACACCAAGGAGTAGGTATGCCTAGATGACCGATACTCCCAATATTACCTTTACAATGGCTGTCTGTGGTGTGTCTCTCCTTCTCTCATAAAGCTAAATCAGCACAGGAAAAAAAGGGCAAATATTGCAAAAACAGAGATGTGAATCATATGAAAAGGGATTATCGCTCTAATTTCCTAGGCATAATGTGAACACAGAGATTTATGATTTTTTAAAATTTTGTTTTGTGAATGATTTTTAATTGCTTTATCAGAATGGCATGAAAGTGATTTGAAGTCTGTATTGGTTTTACTGGATAGGACTCGCTGAATTGGAACCTTGGGTCCAGCCTAACTTTTGTTGTAATAACTTCATGATTAAGGTATAAAGCAGAGAACTCATTTATTCTAATCACCCAAATATAGGTGATAAACGATGTCAGAGGCAAGACCGAAGGAATTTGTTTAATGATGCTTTAAGACAGTGCCTTTCTCATTTGCATTATGAAACTCCTGTGGGAGGAATTATAGGAGAAAAGAGAGGCCACATGGGTACCAGTGCTGGTGGTCCCTAGATGTGAGTCCCTGGAAATCTGAAACATATTTGTGACTAGCTGAGTTGCTTTATAACTTTGGCCAAATCCCATGATTAAGAGTCTTTTTGTGTAAAATCTGTATTTTGATTAGATCTCTTGAGGGTAAGAGTGTTTAATAAATTGCCTTTAGAATATGGGATTTACAGCCAGGATCTTAGTACCCCCACTAACTGGCTTTTGGGTAATTTCCAAATTCTCTAAATTTTAGTTTCCTCTTTTATAAAATGAGATTACTAAGATGATTGAGGGTTAGAAATATTTGTAGAAGGCTTTAGCATTGAACTTGGCACATATAATAAGGGCTTAAGGAATGACAGCTATTATTACTAAGAATTGATTTTATTTTCTTCTTCCTCCCATTATGGCTTAAGTGCCTGCCTCTGAAAAGTACACACAATTCAATAGATTCTATATAAAGAAGTGAAAGAAATCACAGGCCAGCATACCAGGCTATTTTTCCTAATTCTAGTTGTGCTTCTTGACCATTTTCCTTATTGCTGAACCACCTTCTTCCTGTATCAAAATGTAGATTCCATGATTCTAGATTTACTCAGCAGCCTTAAGGCTATGGAAGACAGGGCTGAGCTTGCCTTACAATGTTAATTGCAACCAAAAAACAACTTCTTTACTGGAAGTTAAGCAGGCGAAGCTCTGGGCAAGGGTGCAGCTGTATGACACAACCAAAGGCATTGCTGAGCTGCTTTTGGGGGGCAGAATCTTCAACTTTCTTGACATTGAATTAGCTTAATTAAAACAAGTACACGAGGCTGTCCTTTCTCCAAGTTGAAAGTCACCTCCCCCAAGGGACTGCAGTGTGACATTTTGATTTGTTGAGCCTTTCTTGATTTTTAGTTTATTTAAATAATCATTCTGACCTTGACTCTGTTCTGCTTTTATTTTGTGTAGGGAGGGACTGGGAGTACTAGGGACTGAAATAGCTGCTTTGGCTATGTAATTGGTGATTGTTGCTATTATTTAGTAACTGTCGCATACTACAAGCTTATTTATCTTAAGTCCCATTTCCATTGATGGTTTCCCTTACTCCATTTGTGTGTCTGTCATCAGTTTTCTTAGTACTGTTACTCCGCTCTGCCACACAAGGGAAATCAACTTTTTACAAGAACCAGAATTCCCAAATGCAGTAGTTAATGCAAAGGAACATAAGGAGTGCAGGTTACTCAGTCACACCTTATCTTTGGCATCTACCTCCATCTTGTAACTTGTGGTGCTCTGGGGACCAGATCTTGTCATTGTGGCTATCGTGTATTTGTATATATATCTTTCGTCATAAGTTCCCATCAACAAGAGAACTCAGCAAATCAAAACTCTCTGTAAAAAGTGATTTGTTTAACCGGAAGATAAGTTCCACAGTGAATGGAATAGCAATAGCTGAGAGGATTTCTTCCCTGTGTCCTTGAAAATGGGATAATGGAAATGTTATAGCACCACAGAGAAAACAAGGCAGGAAAGGATTTGTATCAGAAAAGTTAAAACTTTCTGACAATAAGGCTGGAAATCCAAGAACCGCAACTAATTTGTGCTTACGTCAATATTAGTAATGACCATGTTCGAGCAGATTTGGGGGGGGGGCCAAACGAATCCACCTTATGCTGGCTTTGTTGCTGTCAGCAGAGACTGAGTTGAGCCATGTTAGCGCTTTCTTGCCCTGAATACTTTAAGCTCTTGATTTGGTTAATTATAGATTACTAAAATGGAACCTTTTGGATATAGTCATGGGAATGTGGGAGCAGTGTTACTCCTTTTGCCAGTTAGGAGAGTACAGCCTTGCAGAATGTTCAGTCAGGCAATTGCCAGATTGACCCTAATAACAGTTACCAGTAATTGGCCCTTTATATGCCTGGAATTGTTACAGGCTTTTTTCTAATCCAGACAACTACAGAGAGATATAGGTGGCATTATCTCCATTTCACAGATAAAGAAATGACGTCCAGAGAGGTAAAGTGCCTTGACCCAGGTTATGCATCTGAAAGTGACAGATGGAGGACTTAAACCTCTGTCTAAAGCCTTGATCTGTTTCCAAACCCCATGCTCTTTTCATTATGCCACACTGATTCTTTCTACCTGCTTAGTTGCTGGGTTCTGGCTTTCTCCCAGAAGTATTTCAAAATACTCAGTGAACTCTAAGGTATGTCTGTCTGTTTTAAGACTTCGGTCATCCCAAAACCAGAGTAAGGAGAGTCTGAGTCAGGGCTTTAAGAAAAAGATGGGAAAAAACTGTATAAATGTAGAATCTCAAAGAATTGTAAAATTATGAGAGAGGGAGAAGAAGATCTTATTTGTATATAAAAAAGCATTTCAGGGTCAGTGATGCACTTTCACATTAGTAATTTAATGATAATCTGAGAAATATATTCTAATTTTTTAAATTATAAATAAAACTAGAAGACTGTGTCCTCCTTCCTGTCTAGCTAACAGTTTTCCTTGTTCTTTAAGTTCCTCCTTCTCTATGAATCAATCTCTAATTAAACATTTTAAAAATTAGAAGGGGAAGTGTACCTGTTATGTATTCCTACCTTGTGCCAGACATTGTATTAGAGCTTCACATGTACTATTTAATCCTTTTAAGAGCTCTGAGATAAGTAGTGTTATTCTTGCCTTATTGAGGAAACTGAGGGTTGGAGAGATTAAGGATTTTGTCTCAAGATTACACATTTAGTAGCTGTGATGTGGGCTAACAGAACTCTAATCAGTTTGACTCTCATGGTTAAACTCCATTGCTTTTCAATTGAAGTATTTCTCTGTTCAGACTTTGAATTGAACTATTTATTTATTTATTTGAAGAATAGTTGATTTACAACGTTGTGTTAATCTCCAGTGTACAGCATAGTGATTCATAAATATATACTTATTTTCATATTCTTTTTCATTATAGGTTATTACAAGGTATTGAATATAGTTCCCTGTGCTATATAGGACTTATCTATTTTATATATAGTTTATGTATTTTATGTATAGTAGTTAGTATCTGCAAATCCTGATCTCCCAATTTATTTAAAAAGATTGACCCTTTTAAATCTTAGTTAATCTGTATATTTTTCTGGATGTTTTTGTTAATTCACTAACAGGCAGTTTATTTTTATGTATTGAGCTTGTTTAATTGTCTTACCATGTTCTTATGTGAACATTTATGAATTTTCTGAGAAGGCAACCCTTATTTTGTATTAGTATAATTCCTGAATTCTGTTCTCCTTCCTGGGAAGGATTGGACATTAAGAGCTGTTTTAGGAGGTTGCTCAGAGCTGAAGTTGCAGTTGTGTATTTAATGTCTTGAGGAAGACTCCTTAGGTCCTTAGTGTCCAGTTAATTGAATAAATAGTTTATAAGAAGGGAGAGTGAGTTTCTTTACTATATCATTTCCTTGAAAGTGTTCACCTCCCCTACAGGTAAAGGAAAAAAAGAGGAAGAGATTTGTTGGAATCTTCATTCAGACTTCATTCTTCCTTGGTAGTCCTTGTTTAAATAATTCAGAGAGGTTCAACTGAGGTGGATAGGAGAAGAACAGTAAATCTTGGCAGCTGCCCTGGTCCACTGCTCTGCTGTCATGTTCAGGTGGTACACACAATTAGAGGAGCTGAAATTCCACCCCCTTAGTAAGACATTTAGTTAGATTGATCAGGTTTCAATGGAATTTGTAGGAGCTTTTTATATAGTCTGAGTGACTTATAGCCCGAGATTTGGTGAAAGCTGAGCAGAGGAGAAAGCAGTAGAGTGAAATTTCTTCTGTAATAGTTGTTAAGTAAAGACTACTTTGATTAAATTAAAGAAAGTAAGCCATATGATGTGTATGACTTTCAGTCCCCTCTTCCCCTGTATTCTGCAACAGTTCATTTAGCCACTTTCCCTCTTGGACACTGCATTAATGGCTAGATTTCCTGTTCTTTTTTTCAAGTGTCTATCAATAGAAATGTTTTGGTTTGGGGCGCCCGGTTCTTTTTAGCTCAGCACTTATATTAAGGAAGTGTTTAGAGGTTCTGGAACTGCTAGTTGAATTTCTCTGATAGAAATCAGGCTTTTCCTTAAAGCCTTTCTGAATACTACAAAGCTGTTATTGAAAGTTAAGCAAGCTGAGACTTAAACTGACTTCATCTTCCCTACACATTTATCTCCTGGAATGCTCCAGTGTGAACGCTGTGATCACTCTAAAAGATTTGACACTGTTTTCTTGGAAACTCTTCTCGGCTGCAGTTATAACCCTTCTTTCATGGCTGCTGTTTACTGAATACTTACTCTCTTCTAGCCATTTCTCTCTCTCTCATCTCATTTAATCCTCATAACAACTTTATCAGATGAATATTACTGTCTTTATTTTACAGATAAGAAAAATAGGCCCCCAAAAGAGTAATTAACTTGCTCAAGCCTTTGCCAGTGCCTTTGGGATTATGAGATGAGACACTGCCCACTGCAAAAGTGGGAAGCTTTGCCACACTGCTAATCCCTTACTTTTCTGACTAAACTCCTATGTGAAATCTGCTTAAGCTACTGCACCTAGGCTGCTACAACCACTCGGCAGCCTTTTAGATCCCAAAATCTACCTTCTTCCAAGAGGAGGCCTACACATTCCTGTTTACCTCAGTTACTGCCTGATGTCCAGTTGGCCATTATCTTCCTAACAGTCTCTCCCTTACCACTCTTCATCTCTCAGCGAGTCCAATCCTCCCAACCTTTCCACTATGTTCTCTACAACTTGCCCCTCCATTATCAGCAAATCCTCTAAGAGCATTAGCCTCTAGCAGCAAGATCAAGTTACAGGGGTGACAGTGGGGGTGCTGGTGCTCTGGCACCTGGTATCCAGAACTCTTTCTACTAGAGCCTTTTCTACAGATTTCCTTGCTCTAATCTCTCCCAGTTTGAAAATCCTGTCCTCTAACCTCCGTATCTCCTTCCTGCTACTGTCCTAATTTTCTACTCCCTTTCACAACTGAGTTTCTTAAAGGAGTTTTCACTTTTTTTCCCCTGCAGACTCTTTAACCCTCTCCTACTCAGATAACACTCTCTTGCTGAAGTTGCCAGTGTCCGTCAGATTGGGAAATAATAGCCGTCTGTTTTTTCATTTCTCATCATATCGTTTGTGACCAACTTCTTACCAGAACACTCTCTCAGCTTCCATGACACGGCTCTTAACTTGTTTTCCTTTATTTCTCTGGCTGCTACGTCTCAGTCGTCTTTAAGGACTCTTTCTCTTTGATCCTGGGCCCTCTGCTCTTTCCATTGTGCTTCTTCCTAAGTCATCCACACCATTCCTGTGCCTTTGAGCATACCACCAGCTCCCCAAATTATTTCCTTAGCCAAGACCCAACGTCTCCTGAATGCCAATCTTGTGGGTGTACAACTGCCTACTTGCAGCTGGACTTCAGAACTAACATGTCCAAAATGGAATTTTTTATCTCCTATCTAATCCTCAAAATATGTTCTTGTTTTCCTTGTATTAGTAAGGTGATATTTACATGATTTTTTCCCCTTTTTAAAAGAAAAGTTGTTTTTAATTACACAAGTAGTGCTTGAATATATTCTTGTAAAATAATTCAGTCTGATGAAGCAGAGTCCTTCCTCTTGGCCCTCAGTGAGTCTCATTCCCCTCCTGAGAGGTGACCGTTGCTATCAACATATCTTTCTCAACTTTACATTCATACTGGTACATAGAGAAATTGGTAGTTTTATAATAACTTGTACATAAATAAAAGCACATTATATATACATTGTTTTGCAGGTTGCTTTTTTCTCTTAACAACATGTCTTGGAGCTTTTTACCTATTAGTATATATGCATCTATCTCATTCTTTTTAACTGCTGAATTCATTTCTATAATCTATACCATTGTTGTTTATTAAACCACTCTTCTGTTGATGCACATTTAACTTAACTTTTTAAATAGACTGCACTGTAGTAACTATCTGTAAGCATTCTCTTTCTGTACATGTATAACTGTTTCTCTAGGATAGATACCTAAGTTTTGGAGTTGAAGGATATCCACATTTTAAACTTAATACATAATGTCATGTTGCCTTCAGAAATGTAGTATCATTTCACACATCAGCTATGTACAGGACAGCCCTTCTACCACACCTTCACCAATACTGGGTATTTTTATACCTTTTATGAGAAAGATAGGTTACTATTGTTTTTATTAACATTTTTCCTGCTTATAATGAAGCTGAGAGTATTTTCATGCATATATTGTTGATTTATATTCTTTCTGTTATAGTTATTTATTCATATTTATTCATTAACAAATATTTATTGAGTGCTACTATGTGCCAAGTGCTGAGGATACACTAGTTAACTAAAGAGATAAAGATCTCTGCCCTCTTATTGACTTGTCTTTTTCATGTTGGCTTGTAGGAATTCTGTATATCTTCTGGATATTAATTCCTTGTGTATATGTTGTAAATATTTTTTCTTACTCTATTTCTTTTTGACTTGTAACTTTGTTTATGATATTAAAAGTTTTTATGTAGTCAGACTGGCCAGTATTTTATGGCTGAAACATTTTGTGCCTCAGAATGGCCTTTCTTACCTCAGGTTTATAAACAAGTTCTTCTGTATTTTCTTTATCTGTTTTTATGGTTGTATTTTACTGTTTTTTTGGTCTTCAGTCCATCTGGAATTTATTTTCATTTGTAATTTAAGATAGGAACTATTTGGAATATAAGATAGCTCTATTTGTCCCCAAATAAAATTTAACAATTTACTTTTTCAGGCTTGTTCTCTGTTTCTTTCTCTTTATCTTGTCCTTAACCTTTTTCTTTCTTAACATTTAGCTGGACATGTAGAAGTAACTTTTGAGTGAAGACTCTATTTAACTCAAGATTGACACTAAAATTGCCATCCTGGTAGTACCAACTTTTCCAAAATGACACCTGATTTTTTTTAAACAGGCATTGCCAGAAATTGAGTATGTGTGATATGACTGTAGGAAGAAAATTTTTTGTCCTAATTAGATAGTTGTGTGCATCTGCCTTTCAAAGTTGATATTACCTGCTCCAGGTTAAAGAAGAACTGCTTTTCCTGACAGGTGAAGAGTCTTCTTCAACAAAGCTTTTATTGTGTGAAACTTGACTGAGTCTAGTGTTGGGTCACTCTGCTTTAGGAGACAGAAGTAGAATAAGAATTTTTACTACATTCATGTCTGTTGTTTCTATTAAGAGAGAAAAGATGATTGGCTTAATGCTAGTTCCTTTTTGGGGCCTATAATAGACTGTATTGTAGAAGAAAAGAAGCAGTTTTACTGCTTCTAGATACTTGTATAATAATCTCTCCCAGTACATTCTGAGCTTCTTTTGTACAAAAACCATTTATGTGTTGTGTGCTAAACACTAAACAAGTGGTAAGGTTATTAAATCAGCAAAACACCATTCTTGCCGTCAACAAGAGGATAGGGAAAGTAGATATGAAAATAAATAAATATAGTCTAGTTTGATATGAGCAATACTGGAAGCAGGAATTGTTGCAGTTTGAGGAGGTCAGCATTGAAGCCAAGGTATATCACCTTAGGAAAACCAGTTGTCCACCCAGGTGGCTTCACAGCGTAGCAGAACCTTTGGGAGGTATCCATGTTCCAGCTTTACAAATCCAGAAATTCACATTTTTAGTACACTTAGAGATCGTTTACCTCTTAGTACTGGCTCATTCAAATCAAACTCACGAAAGACTCATGTTTAAAACAAAATAACTTCTAATTTATGGTCAGAAGGTAATACTGAAGCTGATCTGAAATACATGTTAGGCAAAGGAGACTCCGGAAAATCTACATGGGAAGTCTAATTGTAGTTAGAGGTAGTTAAGTTTGGAATTTTTTAAATCTTTGCTACTCAAAACTAGTCCACGACTAGAAGCATTGACATCACTAGGAGCTTGTTAGAAATGCACAGTTTCAGACAACTTTGGTTCTGTACTAGCGTGTACCACCAGAACCTTAGTTTTTTACTCATTGTTGAATAATGTTGGCTTATCAGTTGGCTTATTTCATGTTTCTTTCTCTTTTATGAAATCTCAGAGAGGCAAGAAATTTATTTTAGGATTTTGTGGAAGAGTAGACATTTATAATGAAACTTATTATAAGACTTGTAATAAAGTATTTGATAGACACAGAGACAGAAGCATAGATGGGCACAGATACACAAAGACAGAAACATGCACAGAAATTCACCCATGTACACAGAACCCCTCTAGTCTCCTTTACCTGGATCCTTTCCATGCACACAGATACATCCCAACCCACAGAACCCATGTGTATCCACAGAGACTCCGACTTGTACCCCGCCACAACCTGCAGACCCACATACATCTTGAGGCTCACCCCCACACAGAGAGAGATTCACACACACTGACACTCAATAGGTAGTGCGTAAAACTCAAATTTTCATAGGACTTAAGCTGTGTTTGTGGTTATTTTGAGGAGAAGCGACAAGTACTAAGGTACTTTTAATTGAGCCAGAAAAAAAAGCAAAAATAGATGGGCTGCCACTGGGTCTGCAAAACAGTGACTGCTACAAAGCTAGTTTTATTTGAATTCCTGTTTCTGGAACCGCTTGTTCTTGGGCATCATTTTCTGTTTGATATACTCATCATGCTTGGATGGAAAGTCATTGTCTTTCTTTCTCTCAGGAACTTGCATCCTAGATTGCTGGTTAAGCAGAGTTCCATGCTCAGTGCCCCTTGGCACCAATTAACACACTGCCTGGATGCTATCTCAGCCACATAAATCTGCCCAGGATTGGAAGATCCAGAAACCCTGCACCTATGTAGAGGATTCGTACTGAGTTCTCTGTGGGTGTCCAGGACTGAAGAATATAGGGTGGAGAGGGAAAATTATGTTAAAACTAGAAAGAGATGTAATTTGGAGGTTTTAAACCTGTTGGATCATTCATGGTGTAGGTTTGCCTAGAGACCTGTGATGAAGCTTAAGAATGACTCGGGAATAATTTAGTTGTAAGTTAAAAGATTTTTAAACTACACTGATAAGAGCTGGGAGTTGCACATTGATTGTGTTGGTTGAGAGATCATTGGTATCCACATACCCAGATTTTTCAGTGCCTACGGCAGCATCTATGAGAGAGAAGTGTCTTGTTAGGGAAAAAGAGACTCAACCGTACAGCATATTTGTGCTTAAATACTTACGAGTTTCTATCACACTGAGGGAATAAGTCACCAGAGAGACATTAGTTTTACAAATGTAGGTTCCAAAAAGAGAAGTATTTTCTCTTGCCTGGTACATGTATAATATGTTCATTTGACCAAAAACATGTTAAAAAACATTTTTTTCCCAAGCACATAGAGGAGTACTGAGAAAATTGTACTCATTGCTCAATATAACAAATGTTAGCATTTTGTAAAATTTTCTGTAGATATTTTAAAAGATATAAAACATTGTATGTTAAATGGAAGACCCCTTTGTACCCTTTGTACCCCTTCTCTGTTCATTTTCTTTTCCTTCTCTCTCTCTCCCTGTGTTATAGAGGTAACTGCTCTCCGAACTCTGCTGTTTATAGTTCTCGTTTATGTTTTATTACTTTTGCTATATATTATTTATTAGTCTCAATTGTATATCAGTAAATGACATATAACATTGTTTTGTATGTTTATAAACTTAATATAAGTGGTATTATAGGGGCAGAGGGTGTAGCTCAGTGGCAGAGCTCATGCTTAGCATGCACAAGGTCACAGGTTCAATCCCCAGGACCTCCATTAAAATAAATAAATAACCCTAATTACCTCCCCCTCTCAGGAAAAAAAAATGTATAAATGGTATTATAGAGCAGGTGTTATTCTGCAACCTACTTTTTTTCACTCAACCAGTCTGAAACATGCAGATTTTCCAGTTGATTCATTTTAACTCCTGTGTAGTACTTCATTGTATGAATATAGTACTGTTTATCCATTCCCCTTCAATGTTTCTTTTTTTTTTTTTCCTTCTAGGGTGAATTAATCATGTTTCCTTATGCATTTTAATGATAGTTTCTCTAGGGTATGTCCCTATAAGCAAAATTCCTTAAGGTATATCCACTTTATCAGATATTCCAAATTGCTCTCTAAATTGGTTTTATTAATTCCTATTTTCTGAACACTTAGTAATATCTGCAATTATCAGACATTGAACTTTTGTCAGTCTGGTAGTTGTGAAATGGTATCTCTGTTGTTTTAATTTTCATTTTGTTGGATGTTACTGGGATTGAGCATCTTTTAATATATTTGTAGTCAGTTGGGTTTCCTTTTTTGTAAATTGTAGTTTGTATCCTTTCCCATTTTTCTGTTGGGATTTCATTGGCTTTTCTTATTGATTTGTGAAAGTTCTTTATATATGTTTGTTCTAATCCTTTATCAGATATATGTGTTGCAGACATCTTCAGGTCTGTGGCCTGTGTCTTACTATTTTTTTAACTTATGGCTTTTATACAGAAGTTACATTTTTTTTTTTAATGTAAAGTTGATTGGTTTTTTTCTCTGTGTAGTTTATCCTTTGAGTCTTGTTTTAGAAACTTTTCCGTCCTGAGGTCATATATTCTTCTGTGTATATAGTCTTCTAACATGGTCAGTGTTTTTTTTTTTTTTTTTCCACAATTCAGTCTTTAATATATTTGGAATTTATTTTTGTTTATGGTGTGAGATAATGATCTATTTTATTTTATTTTTTCATATGGATAACCAATTGTCCAGCCCTGTTCGTTGACTAAGTTTGTCCTTTCCCTGTTGACACGTAATGCCACTTTCTGTCATGTGCTTGGTATCCATTCTGTTTCTGGGTTTTCTATTTTGTGTCATTGGTCTCTTTGTTGATCTCTTTATCAGTACCACATTTTTATTTTTTAAGTTTCTAGAACTTTATAATAACTCTTGATATTTGCTTGGGTAAGTTTCTCCTAATGTATTCTTTAAAGATTTTTTAACAGCTTTATTGAGGTAAAATTTACATAGGGTAAAATTCACCCATTGTATATTCAGTTCAATGACTGTTAATAAATACATTTGTAGAGTTTTTTCACTATGGAAAAAATATATAAAATGTATGATTTACCACTTTAACCATTTTAAGTTATATAGTTCAGTAACATTAAGCATATTCACATAGTTGTAGATCTAACACTACTGCTTATTTCCAGAACTTTTTTCATCTTCCCAAACTGAAACTTCATCATACCCATTAAACAGTAACTCCCTATTCCCCCCTCCTCCCAGTCAGCAACCACCATTCTACTTTGTCTCTATGAATTTGACTACCCTAGTTACCTTGTGTAAGGGTATTATGTCTAAGAAATCTATAACTCAAGGTCATAAAAATATTGTTTTCTTCTAGTAGTTTTATAGGTTTAGATTTTATATTTAGGTCTGTGATCCATTCTGAGTTGACTTTTATGTATGGGGTGAGATATGGACCTAATCTTTTCTTCCTTCATACAGATTTTCAATTGTCCCAGCACCATTTGTTGAAAAGACTATCCTTTCCCTGTTGAATTGTCTTGACACCACTGTTGAAAATTAGTTATTTGTAGATGTGTGGGTCTATTTCTGGGCTCTGTGTTCTGTTCCAATGATTTGCTTGTTTATCTTGACGCCAAACTATACTTTTCTTGATTACTGTAGCTTTATAGTTAAGTACTGGAATTGGGTAGTATAAATGCTCCTATTTTGTTCTCGTTTTTCAAAATTATTTTGGCTATCATAGGTCCTTTAAATTTCCATATAAATTGTAGGATTGGCTTGTCATTTTCTATGAAAAATCTTGCCAGGATTTCAATAGGGATGGTGTTGAATCTGTAGGTCATTTGGGGAGAATTCCCATTGTAATGATGTTGACACTTCCAACCCAAGAACGTGAAACATCTCTCCATTTTTTTTTAATATTCTCTAATTGCTCTTAGTACTGTTTAGTTCTTCACAGTGTACAGGCTTAGCACTTCTTTTGTTAAATTTATTTCTAAGCATTTTATTTTTTGATGCTGTTATGAGTGGAATTGTTTAGTTGCAAATTGTTTATTACTGGTATATAGAAATACAATTGCTTTTTTTTACTGTGGTAAAATATATATAATGTAATATTTATAATTTTAACTATTTTAAAGTGTAAAGTTCATTGGCATTAAGTACATTCATAATGTTCTATATCACCATGATCTCTACCCAAACCTTTTTTTTTAAATCATCCCCAACAAAAACTCTACTCATTAAATAATAACTCCCCTTTCCCTCCTCCTCCCAGCCCCTCTCTATGAATTTGCCTTTACGTACCTCATATAAGTGGAATCATACAATATTTATCCTTTTGTATCTAGCTTATTTCACTTAGTATAATGTTTTTCAGGTCCATCTATGTTGTAGCACATACTAGAATTTCATTTCCTTTTTAATGCTGAGTAATATTCCATTGTATCTATATACTGCATTTTATTTATCCTTTTCTCTGTTGCTGGACATTTGGGTTGCTTCTCCATTTTGGCTATTATGAATAATGCTGCTGTGAACATGGGTATGTAAATGTCTATTTGAGTCCCTGGTTTCAATGTGTTATACATCCAGTTGATATTCGTGAAATTGATATTTGTATGTCAATCTTGTATCCTGCAGCTTTGCCAAACTTGTTTATTAATCTAGTAGTTTTTTTTGGAAATTGTGTAAATTTTCTACATACAGGATCATGTCATCTACAAATGACAGCCTTACTTCTTGTTTTCCAATGTATATGCCTTTCCTTTCTTTTCTTGCCAAATTGTACTTCCTAGAACGTTCAATACAGCATTGAATAGAAATGGTGAGGGCTGACATTTTCACCTTGTTCCCAATCTTAAAGGAAAAGTATTCAGTCTTTTACTATTAAATATGATACTAGTTGATAGTTGGTACATTCCTGGGTCTGGCAGGAAGTGACCTTCCTTACTTACCTGTGGGGCTGGAAACTATGTAAGCCAGGTACCAGCACATTTTTTCCAGGAGGACTTTTAAGCATTGGGGCCATAAAGTCAACCTTAGTTCCATAAAGCTGTCAAATCATATCTGATTTTGTGTATCTTATGTCCTGCTACAAGGAGAACAGATCCTTATTTAACTTATTAATGCCATGAAAATAAGGACACTTAAGAGTGTTCCAAATTCTGGAGGGATCAAGCAGGAGAAAAGATAAATTTTGTTTATCATGGTATAATTTATTAAATTACTGTAAGTTATAGTTAGCTTAAGAGAAAAAGGAAAGGAGTTCCTTATATCTGGAAAGTAGAACGTTTAAGTGCCAGCAAAATTTTGCATAAGGCTATAAAAAGTCATAATCCTTCATCAGTTCATTGAGTCCCATGTAATTAATTCTTGTTCTCGTTGATCTTGTGTTAGCAGTTTCAAACATTTTCAGAGAAGGATCTGAGTAAAACAAAAACTGTGCATGACAAAAAATTTAGAATAATTGACATTAAAGATCTGATGAGAGTTCATTTGATAAGGAAATTTGGTTACTTCTGTGGAATACAACATTTTAGCATAATAATAGGACAGTGAGGTCATTGACAGATTTTTATGAACTTCATTGCAATTTCTGGAATACTTAATTTATTAACATTTACCCATAAAAAAAAATAACCTAGGGAAGCTTAGGCATCCTTTTTTATTTGACAATGTTTTACGTGCAATTTAATATATCAAATAACTGGAATTATTATTATTTTTAACATTTCCCTTTCCAAAGTAAAAGAACAAATCCTTTGACTTTCCAGGAGCCCTCTAGGAAATATCAAGTTAGTTTGAGGTTAGAAAGATTTCATTTAGAATTTGATTTTAGGAAATTTGCCAGAAATCTCAAAAGATTTGAACATTTGATTATATAGGGTGAGAGGTCACTGTGAAATAGTACTCAGTTATCCTATTAACCAAAGTGATGATAAAATATTTTAAAGGCAAATATAGAAAGTAATATAGATGTCAAAAAAAAAAAAAAAAACAACCTTAGCTTATACAGTTCTGGGAAGACTTTTTTTAAGTAATCAAAGACATGATAAAGACAATATGAAATACAGGAAATTATTTTGCTAAGATAATAAAATCTTTGTTTCCTGTTTGTTTTTGGAGCCCCTTATCCTGAGTGCAGGTGTTTGGTTATTTTCTGGGTTGCTCCTTTCCCCTTTCCTCCTGCCCAATGCTCATTTCTAACTGCCCAAAGGGCAGATTACCTAAAAGGTAAAGAAGAACCTTTTTACAGTTTCTTAATAAGAGCAGACAGTAATCCACTAAAAGTTTGTCATTCCAATTTTGCATCAGTACGCTTTTGATATTAAGGCTCATATTTTTGTTTAATTTATAAATAAATCCTTTAAATCTTAGCTGTTTGAGCACACATAAAATTCCTTTTCCACAAACAATCTACGTGTTTTAAAATACCTATTTAGTTTTTTAGTTCATCTTTCTTATTCTAAAACAACCAGTCATTCTAGTTTATTTCCCTCTAAGGAAAACACATCCTTCATACCTCCTACCTTTCCTTATCACAAACACCTTTCCTGGTCACCTCACTCCCTCATCTTCAGAGATAACCAGTAGGTACTCTGTGGAGTGTGTATCTATTTTTACTTTAACCTGAGCACCCAACCCCCACACCTTGTGGCCTTTCTCTCGCCTTCTGAAACAGCCTACACTCTATGTAGTATGTATCTCTCTTAAAAAAAACACAAAAAACAAAAAAAACCCCACACCTTTCCCGGAACCTCCATGGAGCCTAAAAAACCCCCAGAAAACAAAAAACCCACCACATCTTACTTTTCTTGCATATTTTGCATATAGAGGGTTTTTTAAAAACTCGTTCCTAGTAGTTTCACTTACATATATTCATTATAATTTTTTTTACTATTAGTAACCTTTCTTTTACTAAGGAAGCTAGGAAGTAGATAAAGGTGAATTGACTGTCACATCCCAGCATTTTGTAGCAGATAAGCAAATTTTATTAATATACTATTGTGAAGGAAAAGCTGGGCTGGTCTAACAAGATAACTCACAGGTCTAGGAATGTGAAGGAGAGGCTGGGCTGGGCTAACAAGTCTAAGTATTGGAATACTGATCTGAGTTCTGCTGGACTAACTTGTAAATCTAAGTTAATTAGTGTTGGTTTGCTGTTTTTATTTTTTTGCTAGCCAGCTGGATTTTCAAAGATACATATCTGGCTTTGGAATGTTGGTTTGCTGCCTCCCCGCCTCCATTTTTGTGATGATGATGCTGCTAAAGCTGTTCCATGCCTATTGGCCGAATACCCCAAGCTTGTACTTTACCCTATAAAACCTCATGTGCACGTCTTGGAGGTGCTCAGAGCTTCAGAGCAGAAGCCCCTCTGAGCCCGCCGGCGTAATACATCTGAGTACTCCAACCCTCCGAGTGGTTCTTGTTTCTCGACTGGCCTATCGGTTCCGTAACACCATCTTGTATTTTTTATAGGTATATTCTGTTTCCTCACAGTACAGTTTTTCAGTGTGGTAAAGAACATGTTTACTAACAGAACCAAATATTTTTTAATCTTTCTATAAAAATTAAGCCAGAGTAGATAAACTTACATTTAGCAATTAACGTTTCAGCATTTTTATCTTATTTGGAGCTGAATCTAAATAGTCAATGAATACTCATCATTCAACTTAGTATAGCTTTAAGGTTTCAGGTTACCAAAAAGATTTTGGAAACTATTTTTAGGTAAAAATATTATAAAACATAATTAATATTGAAAAGTTCAGTTTTAAAATTTTATTCTACTTACATCTATTTAATTACTTGTTTTTAACAATTATGCTTACTTATTTTCATAATAATTTACAAATCATGAATTTTTAAAATGTAATTTCATGAGATGTTAAAAGAAAGCTAGCCATCATTGTTATTTGTTTCTTCTTGACAAATCAGGCAAATACCAAAAAAAAAAATCACAAAAGCAAAGAATATAAAAAGTAAAACATATGGCTTTTTTATTTCTGCTGTGCTTGACATGCATCAAGAAATTGATTTTTATTTACATTTTGTTCTTGGGTTGGATTTATAGTTTTATAATCCTAAACATCCAGTAGAGTTAATATAAGCTTGTTGACTAGTAAACGTAGGAAGAAAAAAAATTGTATATCTATCTGAATTTTAATACTGACAGCTCTGAAGAAATACCTGTTTTTGTTAAATGAAAAATTTTAATTAGCTTTTTTTTACCAATGATTATCCCAGATCACATGCATTTGAAAGGAGCATTTGGATTAGTTTTTATATTTTTGAGAGTTTGGAATACTTAATTTATAGAAGCACTCATTTATCTCTAGGCCAATTTACATAAAATTTTGGGTTTTATAAATTAATTTGGTAATGCTTTCAGGAGGTAGAAAAATATTGTGTATATATATATAACACACATAAATACATACATACATGTAAACACATGAAAACATACGGACAAATGTGAACAGATTTTATAGCTTTCATTCTAAATCTTAGCCATGAGTTAAATATAAATGCATAAACACACAATTCCCTTTATTTACGATTCTCATCTTTATCTTATTTTTTCTAATGCAAGTGTGTTTCTGACAGATGGAACAAGTTAGGTTACATGTTTAATGATTGCAAAAGCCTTTTTAAATATTTTATTCAGTACTTGTGGAGAAGACTTTTAGGATTTTCATTTGTCCTTCATATTTATGGAGGCTGTGGACCAAATTTTGGGCAAGGGACTCTGGAAACAAGTCAAATAGCAGTTTGTTACCATAAAGCCTTCTTAATTTTTTTTCCTCCTTTGGATTGGGGAAGCAAAAATTATCCGCTTGGAAGTTTGCATTTCAAAGAGATGGCTCTCAAATCTCAGAGAAGATAGAGTAAAAAATTTATATCTTAAAGGCACAGAGAAGGGATGTAAATTTTCTCTAAGAAGGATTTCAAGGGGGCATATTTGTGTATTGTCAGAAATATAGGATGCTTATTATTTGTTTCTTTCTCTCTTTTTTAAAAAGGCCAATGAATTCTTTGTGGTTGGAGTCCCAAATGTATTTGCAAAGGACTTAGCAAGGCCTGTACATTTCCTGGGACTTTGCCAAAACCATTTCCTGGCTGTCAGTGTTAACATAAATCTCAAGCCTGGTCTAAGTCTGATCTTTCCTCCTAATCTGTTAAGGGGAACTTTTCCCCCACCTTCAGACCAGCCAAGGTACTCTCCTGTGTATTTTCTTTTTCTTTTCAATCTGATCTTCCCATAGGTACCAATAGGGCATTTGTTTAGGATGAATGCTCTCTGAAAATCCTTTTAGATGTAAAAGTGCAAATTGTTAATGGTATACCTATTTCAATGTGACATAAGCGTTTTCGTAGCTTAACTTTGGATGCAAAAGGCCTCCCCAAAGAGGGTGCAAAAGATGCAGACCCCACCTGAAGACCCAAAGATAATCTAAGAAAGTAAAGACTTGGTGGTGGTATAAACAACCTCCTTATGACAAAGGATACAAAACAGAGATACAGGAAAACAATGACTGTTTCTGGGATCAATAACCAAAGGGTATGCAAAACAATATTCACAGGACTCACACTCCAAAGAAATAATTCTTGCAAATGTTTTTCTCCTGCTAATCTGACAAAGAGAAATTCTCCTTCTCTCAATCAGAGACACTGCAGATGGACATCTGGGAGGCTGACTTTGGAAAGAATTCTTACCTTTCACTGCTTTTGTCAGTTGTTCCAGGATTTAGCTATAGCCTCTGGGGTGAGTAGGACATCCTAGCTGTCTCTTCATGATCCCCAAAACTGTAGGGGAGGAAAAACTCTTGTTCCTACTACCCTCCTTGGCTCTCTGGCTGGGGCTCTATAAATTACACTGACTATAAAGGCAGGCAGATTAACAAGAGAAAAGCATACAAAGTTATTTAATATGTTTTATGTGAGATGAGAGCCTTTATTAGGAAATAAAAACACAAAGAAATGGTTAAACTAGTTTTGATGAGAAACAAAAGTCATGGCAAAATGTGATAGGGCAATATAAGCTAAGGAGAGTAAACTAGAGGAAACTTAGCAAGGCCTTAAATATTCAACATGCAAGGTGCCATATTTAGAGGTAATATGTTTTGAACCCTATCAGTAACAATGATAATTACATAGCTTGATAATGATGATATCCAAAAATAAGTATTTCCTGTTTGAATATACCCATTAATTTACTCAGCTGATCCTAAATTCTTTTTCTGCCACTGCTTCTGAGTTATCATAGTGGCTTATAAATTTTATGGTCTTTAGGATCTTGTGGGTATCCCAAAAATTGTTGAGCTTTTTTTTTTTTTTTTCTTTCCCTGGGGTAATAGTATCTTTTAATCTCTTCTGTTTGGTTAGCTGACCCACTTTTTGTTCATTAGTATTTGGCTTGCTGTTGGTGGATATTTCACAATTTAATGCTAACATATAATGGTGCTTAATAGAGGTTTGTGATTATAGAGCTGAGCCCAGTCAGGAGCCATTGGTTTATAATATACTCCTCTTCCCTTACCAGTTTGATTACCTGTGTCTCTTCAGTGAACTTAACCCCTGATGCAGTCACATATGTGAAAACTTCAGTATTAACTTTTAACTCTTGTATGTGATATTCTTGGCTAGATTCTCTGTCATATGGCACTGATAATTAAGCCTTTGGGAAAAGCATAAGGGTTTTCAGGTTCTCTGGCTAGACAGTAACAAGAAGAGTGTGTAGTATATATTGACATTGATGATACTTGATGATTCTAAAGCAACATTGGTTATATTCAAGAGCATCATGTTAAACCAGTTAAGACTCTTGGCTTAAAACCTACTCTGTACATCTTACAATTTTATCTACTCTTTTTCTCCAAAATTGTTCCTTAAATATGTAGCAGAGATCATTGGTAGATATGAAGAGAGACTTAGCCGTGGGGAGGGGGGGCTGTTGGCTTAAAGGGAGCAAAGGTGGTGTATATTTTGGGACTCACAGACTCCTGAAGCCTCTGTCCCAGTCTTGGGAAGAAAAAGAACGGCACCCTAGGAAGGTTGGGTCCTTGCCAAGATGCAACAGAGTATCAAAGAATACTCTTTAGAGCACTTATAAATATGAATTAGTTCTTACAATAGCACTGTGGTAAGCAATTATAGTATACTAATCAGAAGCCTGAATAAAATAAAATAAAATTAATGTTTGTTAAATGCCGTTAAGCACTCAACTTAGTGCTTTCCCAAGGCTCCAGAGCAGATATTTGTAAATGCAAAAGACAAATGCTTCACTTTGCCAAGACAACAGCTCAGTTTCTTTATCTGTAAATAATTCGAGTTATAAGATAGTAAAGAAATATTCTTGAGCAAAGATTAGAATGTGTTTCAAAACATACTTGTTTAGGTTTTTATGTTTCATGACTTTTCAAAGGGGTAAAAAGTCAAAATTAGAAAAACAAGAAATAAACTTAGTTTATAGTTGTGTCTTTTCTGCTTAAATATTATGAATTTAGTCAAATCAAACACAATGTAAAAAACTGGACTTGAGTTCTTGTTCTATAATACTTCAACTAAATAGTAATATGAGCACTTGGTTAAAGTACTTCAAAATAAGAACTCAAGTTTTTTTACCTTGTGTTTTAAATATTAGTATAACATTCAAACAAAGATGTCTTGTAGTTAGCTAGAACTGGGTTCCGAGTAGAGATGGGAGGGAGGGAGTCAAAAAATAGCTTTGGAAGTTATCATAGAGGTCCTTATCATAACGGTAGCTATAGTTAGAAGGATTGTAGGGAGGACAAAGATGGCTATTGAGAGAACCTTGGGAACAAAGCACTATTTAATGGACAGGAAGAAGTAGTATTGGCAAAATTACATTATTATATTACCGTAACAATTTTACCTTTGTATAGCTCTTTATACCTTTTAATTCAGTTAAATCCATCATTTTATTTGATACTGAGATAGAGTTTGAAATAAACTAAGTGAGTTTTTGATTTCAGGGAAGCTATTACTGTTTTTTTTTTAACTATGATTAAAAAACTAGATATTTTACATTTAATTATTTGTACTTGATTGGTACATTGTTAATATTTTTCAAACAAACAGCAATTGAAACTAGAGCCCAGGTGCCTTAAATTTCTACCTGGGTCTCTTTGTTGAACCATATTGTTGTAAAACCATCACTGTTCAATAAGCCCTGGGTTACTTTTTATTTAACCTGACCAAAGCAATGTTATCTCCAAGCTCTATTTCAAAGAAGATATAATTTTGTAAATAGACCTAAAGGCAACATTATAGCTTCCCTTCTATTTTCTCTGAGGCTAGGGAATAGGCTGAGGAAGGGAGAAGGAAGAGGGTTCAGAAGTGACAAAACAGTGAAATTCTGAAAGTTTTTTGTGGAATGTGAGCAAGTGAATTAATAAGAAATGTAGCAGGGTTTCTGTGTTAATCAGAAAGTATAAAAGAATTAAATTTTCTAGTAGCCACATTTTAAAAAGTAAAAAGAAACAAGTAAAATAATTTTTAATAATACATTGTATTTAATCCTATATAAATCTAAAATGTTACAATTTCAACACGTAATCATATAAAAATTGAGATATTTTACATTTTTTTTTCATACTAAGTCTGAAATCTGGTGTGTATTATGTATTAACAGCACATTTGAATTTGGGCTAGCCACATTTCAAATGTTCAGTGGCTGCATGTGGCTAGTGGCTATTGAGCAGTGCAATTCAAAAGTAATTAAAAGTAAATACATTTTGAGCTTCATAGACATTGTTATCTGTTATTTATATGGATAATATTTTTCTCTGTAACTGCCTAGGGATAAGGCAGTTCATTTGATAGACCTGGCTTGATGAACTCAAGGGAGGTTGATATGAATTAAAAATAAGGTGAGATCAGTTAGAAGGAAATTCATTCTAAAAGAGGAGGCAGTGCCAAGACTAAATTTAATACTATCATCCTGATGCAAGAAAAACGGATGTGGGGCGTGAGGAGGCCGTGTCTCAGGCTTCTGTTGAGCCCCTGGGACGTGCCCCGCCAAGTGTGGGTCCTTGGCTTCACACAGGAAAGAATTCAAGAGTGAGCCACAGTTGAGCAAAGGCAGATTTATTTAGAGAGATACATACTGCATAGAGAGTAGTCTGTTTCAAAAGGTAAGAGGAAAGGACACGAGGTGTGAGGGTTGGGTGCTCAGATTAGAGTCAAAATAGGTACGTACTCCATAGACAGAGAAGGAGAAGGGAGAGAGATGGCTGTGTTGCCAGTTTTTATGGGCTCAATGGCTTCATATGCTAATAAGTGAAAGGACCAGTCTAATTAGCCTGGGGAAGGGGCTGGGATTCCCAGGAAGTTGACCATTTCCCACTCTTTGACCTTTTGTGGCTAGCCTTGGAACTGTCATGATGGCACCTGTGGGCATGTTATTTACCATGCTAATATATTACAATGGGTGTATAATGGAGCTCAAGGTCTACTAGAAGTCAAATCTCCCACCATCTTGAGCCTCAAGGCCTACTGGGCGTTGAATCTTCAGCTATTCTGGTGCTAATGCTGTGTTATTCCTTGAATGACTGTGCCTTGCCGCCTTCTTGTCTCAATCCAATGTAGACATATCCACCTTGCCGAATTAAAGCTGGTTTCTTGCTACCCTTCAACTGCTTTCTTTTTCTGATTACTTGAAAGAAATAGCTATTTGATAAGAAGTCAGTATGTTAAAATCAGAATGTGAGGGCTGGAAGAAACTTTAGAAGATAATATAGGTTGTTAGGGTGATAAATAAATTTAAAATTTTAATAGATTATACATGTAATGGTATAAAATTTTTAAGATGTAAAAAGATTATGTAGCAAAAATAAAGCCCTTGTCCTCTAGCTATTGCAGGTGGATGCAACCGGTGTTCCAGGTTCTTGTCCTGTCCCAGACAAAATTCAGAGACAAGACATAGTGGTTAAAAAAAGTAAAGTGAGGATTTATTAAAGGATGGATAGTACACTCTCACGGGGAGAGCTGGCAGGCTCAGGTGAGCGGCTGCCCTGTGTTTCTTTGGCAAGTTAGTTACATAGGGTGTAAAAATTAATGGGTGGAATATTCATTGGGGAGGGGGGGGTTTGGGGTCATATTCCGTGCTTAACATCCCACTCCACCTTCCCAAAGGGAGGAGGGACTTTTGTCCTTATTTAGTCTGGATTGGAAGTGTCATCATGTGGGTGCATGATGGGTACTTCTAATCTGCAAGGCTAATTTTATTGAAATGAGGGCATAATGAGCAAAAGGTTACATTCGGACACTGGAAATTCCTGCCTTTTCTCACCTTTGTTTGTTGGTCTCCAGGCCACTCATCACCCCTAAAGGTGTGGCCCCTTATCAGCCCAAAGGTTCCTGCTTTTCTGTCTCTGCCGGGGACCCCTGGTGCTTACGTGATGTATAGTTTCCTGCATTTGGCTTGTGCCCTTCCTTTCTGCCCACTTCTACCATTTGGTCTGTGTCCCCCTTTCTCTCCTCATATCTAGCTATCTGCCTGCTCTAACATAGCCACTTGATTGCCCTCTTTAGAAGGAACTGGAGTATTTAGTTTTTATGTGTCCTTCAGGAGTTATTTTCAATGTATTTTGCCTTTACAGACTAAGCTATAATGAATATATTTGTATATATGTGTTGAACACGTATGTGAATGTCTGTAGAATAAATTCTGACGAGTGAAATTTCTAGTTCAAAAGGTATGTATTTTTAAATTTTATGACTATTGCCAAACACAGTAGAGAGTATACCAGTTAATATTCCCAACTAGTTATGTGTGAATGAACCTTTTCTTATTGAACTGATTATCTAGTCTGAATCTTAGGAGGAAACAAAATTTATAGATTAAAAAACATTTTATTGTCCTGTTCTAATTGAAGAGAGGTTGGTAACCCCCTTTTGTTTCAACATGATCCTCGTGAGTCCTCAGAGTTCCAGAGTATAGGTTGAAAACACTGATTGTAATCCAGCTCGCCTTATTTTATGTATGAAGTATTCCAAAGAAATGGAGCTATTCTTCCAAGGCCTCCCCAAAAGGAGAAAGAAGATGGACTATAGAATTCTCCAAGAAAAATAGGAATGGCTCTGAAATATATACAAAAGGAATTTCTTAGTGTTCTGTGTAACAGGTAAACCTCAGTTAATGAATTTTGAGAATTAAACTGTTTTAAAATAACATTTGCTGTTTGATTTTGTTTTTATAATTTCATGATTTTAGTAAAAGCAAAAGGGACAAAGACTAGCTGAAGAGGATAAGGTTATAGGAGAAGAAGGATCTAGAGTGTCTAGTCTAGTGCCTGGTAAGTAGTGGCTGCTCAGTTACCCTAGTTCCTTGTTGGTGGAAGTACAGACTAATCTAACCATTTTACAGGGTAGGTATAATGCATTGTGTATACCCTATGATCCAGCAGTTCTTTTTCTAGATATATATCTGAAAGAAATTGTCACACGGATCCACAAGAGGTCATTCATTACATTGTTTTTTGTGCATGTGGACAACAGTCTTGTCCATAGTCTTTTCCCAATATTAAGTAAATTGTGGTAGATTTATACTACTGAGTACTGTTTGAAGCAGTGAACTAGATAGTGCTGAATAAAGACAAAAAGAAACAGATTGAGATATGTAACACAGTAGCACTTATAAAACTTAAAAATGTATATAAGGTAAAGCACATTACACAGTTTGTAAGAAAACATCTAAACACATTAAATACATTACAATAATCGCCTAAGTTGAGGGGGTGATGAGAGGAAATAAAAGAGAATAAACAGAATAAAAACATGTAAATATGAAACTTCATTTTTCTGGTGAGGTGATCTTTGAAGCATGTGTTGGCTGGCTAGGAGGATGTCTACAGACCACTTACCCCTGTGTCTTTCATTTTTGCTGTATTTGGGAGTAAATTATCATTGGAATATATTTTTTTTATTAATCTGTACTTAAAGTGAATGTTTGGAGTTCATGTTTCAGAAATCTTGCTCCTTTTTTTGGTCTTTACTTCCTCTTCACTTTTCCTGTTACTATGTGTTTGGTGGTTGCCTTTTACTGCAGAGAATCCTAGTCTCATTGTTTATGTCTGGTTTAGGTATTACTTGTATAGCTAGTTGTCATTTTATGTTGTCATTTTTAGAAGATAATAGTGTTGAGTCATAGGAGAGACTTTTCAATGTCCTTTTAGATAATGGCCTTTTTTGATTAAAGCAAAGGGAAAAAATACTGGTAATAAAGCAATCACTGCTTGGATCCATTACTCAATCAAATTTGTTATCTGTCTTGCTTTTCCTGTAAGAATCTCTGGTTGGGGCAGGTAAAAATACTGACTCCTAGAGAGTTCCCTGAGATAGCAGTAAGATCTTGGGTAGAATAAATACAGGAAACAAAGAGCCCTACCTTTCGTCAATTTTTGTTGCCAGAACTCTCCTTTTATAGGTCGTGAACTTTTGAGTAGCCTGAGTTTTGAGTTAGCCTTAACTGAGGTTTTAATTTTTAGCATGAACCACCCAAGCCAGAGCTTCAGATTAGCAACTGGAGAAAGGAGCTGTGATGGAATTAGAGTAACCTTGGCAACCATTATAATGTAAATGAGTTCCTTGGGAAGGAAGTTGAGAGCGTGGGCACTTGTTTGGGCATTGCTTTGGAGATCTTACTACTAGAGCTGACTAGCATTTTGCTATTTTAAAAACCTGGTGTAACTCCTCTTTGGACACCATCAAGTCCTGTGCCTCTCCAGCCTTATTTTAGTTTAATGAGAAGCTAACACCATGTTTTAATTTGTGTATAAAACAAAATGAATCTCTGATGTGTTTTTCCTCTTCATATACATGAAGACCTCTTTCCTCTACTAAAGTTAAAGTTTTTCTCACTGTCTTCTGGCACTAAAGTTGATGCAGCTCTGCACCAGGTCTCTGATGCACAAAGGAAGCCACTTAGGTTTCCGGAGAAACAGTGTGGTGTGTGCCTTGCATACCCTGTTGGCCAAGATTTTGATGCCATAGCTACCCTGTAAGCAGCATGAAAGAGACAAATCTTTGGTTTCAAATCTCAATTTTTTTTTTTGTTTTAGCATTTAAGCTTTAAGAAATAAAAGTTTGTTTTATAGTTTTAATGCAGGCTTACTCTGTGGGTTTAGAGATTGGATGACTGGAGGGGAATAATAATAAAAGTGAAACCAAAGTATTACCAAATTGGGGTTGAGTTGCTAAGTGTGCTTATTTATTTTGTCCCTAATTAGTTAAAGGGTTTTGACAAAGAGATTGTGGGTAAAAAGCTTAGAGTTCTGATTCAAGGTTAACCATTGTCATGCTGTTTGGTGCCAAGCAAATAGCTTCTGTCAGTCTCAGTTTTCTCTCTGTAAAGGAAGAGTGAAAAAAATGACTCTATTGTAGGGAAATATTTACAAAAGGAATTGAAATGTAACTAGTGGTATGATCAAGAATATCATCTAAGACAAATTCTAAATTTCAGGGTAATGTGCCTCAGATATCCTATGTAGCTTGCTTCAGCTAAGGCTTTTAAGTGTTTTTACTTTGGTTCTTAAGTTTCCTTCCTCCAGCCTTATTCTTTTGTTGAGTTGTCATTGATGTCACATCAAATATTCCTGTATGACAACTGTCTTTCTTGGCTTAGCCATCAACAGGTGAGTTGATTTTGAACTTCAAATATTTGAGCATTTATATGCAAAATTTGGAACTGTGTGAGTGGGGAATAATTACAAAATGTATAAAAGCATAATACCTACCACTCAATATAATAGTCATTCAGATAACTTGGAAATAGCTCTGATGTTACTTTTTCTGCCTCAGATCTTCTCTTGTGGAGATCATTCCTGATTCTCTAGTTCTTCATATGATTTGGTTTGCCAGCTGCATTACCACCATCTTGGTTATCTGTTCTGAATCTATTATATGTGGTCAGTGTCACTTGTTAGAGGTCATATTCTATATTGTAATTCTTGGGAAGTTGCCTGACCTATAGTGATTTTCTTCTTTGTTCAGGTCATTGTACTTTAACTTTATTAACTGAATTTGTGTGAGCTTTTTAAGCTGACACTTCACACTGAAGGTTCATCTTGAGTTTACAGTCAACTAAACTCTCAACTAATTATCAGCTAATATTAAAATTGATTTCTTACTAGTAGCAAGCATACTTTTGTTTAGATAAGTTATTTACATTTATCCTTGATAAATTTCATTTTGCATTTTCAGCCCATTGTGTCTATCTGTTCAGGTATTTTTGATTTTTGATTGTCTTTCATGGTATCTAATCTTCCCAGGTTTATATCATTAGGAAAATGTATAAGCTACCATTTAAATCTGAAAGTGTTGATAAACATTGACTAAAGTAAGGCCAAATACAGAGCCTTGTGACAACATGAGAGCCTCCATCCAGATTAATATCAAGCCATTGATTAATAAGCTGAGGATGGTTCAGTCTATTCCCAATCTGTCACCTAACTAACATAAGAAACTTTACCTTGATTTCAATGAGGTGTATTTGACCTATTCTATGTTATTTCTCTAATCTCTCAGTCTAGTAGTTTTTAAATATGGTTAGCATGATTTTTTTTTCTTATTGAACCCATTCTGGCTTCTGGTGCTCTCTGTACCCCTTCCCTATTCTACCTTAGGCTGACAGAATATTTCTGGGAATTCTTGTTAAACTTTTTTTTTCCTTCCAGTTTTCTTGAGATATCATTGACATATAGCACTGTATAAGTTTAAGGTGTGTAGCATAATAATTTGACTTACATACATCATGAAATGATTACCACAATAAGGTTAGTGAACATCGTCACCTCATATAAATGCAGAATTAAAGAAATAGAAAAAAATTCTTTTCCCTTGTGATAAGAACTTTTAGGATTTATTATTTTGACAACTTTCATTTGTGATGTTCTTCAATATTAATTATATTTATCATGTTGTACATTACATCCCTAGTACTTACTTATCTTATAACTGGAAGTATGTACCTTTTGACTGCCTTCATCCAATTCCCCCTTTTCCCATCCCTGCCTCTGGTAAGTACAGATCTGATCTCTTCTATGAGTTTGTTCATTTATTTGTTTTGATGTATAATTGGCCTACAACACTCTGTTATTTCCTGGTATAGAACATAATGATTTGATATTTTTATACATTTCAAAATGATCACCATGCTAAGTCTAGTCACCATCTGTCATCATCATACCAAGATATTATATAATTATTGACTATATTCCCCACCCTGTACATTTCATAACCATGATTCATTAATTTTGTTACTGAAAAGTTTGTACCTCTTAATCTCCCTCACCTATTTCTCTCGTTCCCCCATCCCCCTCCCCTCTGGCAACCATCTGTTTGTTCTCTATCTGTGACTCTCTTTCTGTTTAGTTACGTTTATTTGTTTTGGTTTTTAGATTCCACATATAAATGGAATTATATAATATTTGTTTTTCTCTGTCTGACTTATTTCACTTAATGTAATACTCTCTAGGACCATCCATGTTGTTGCAAATGGCAAGATTTCATTCTTTTTTATAGCTGAGAGATATCCCATTGTATATATGTGTGTGTGTGTGTTCATATATATACACACACCACATCTTTATCCATTTGTCTGCTGATGGACATTTATGTTGCTTCCATATCTGGGCAATTGTAAATAATGTTGCATTGAACAAAGGGGTGCGCATATATCTTTTTTTTTTTTAATTCAGAGACTAGTAGCACTAGTCACAGTTTATTTTTTTAACTTTATTTATTTATTTATATTTAATTATTTTATTTTGGCCGGAGGGGGAGATAATTAGGTTTATTTATTTTTGGAGGAGGTACTGGGGATTGAACCCAGGATTAACAATTTTTAGTGTTAATAAGATTCTGGATATGACCTTGGTAGTGGTTAATGGAGGTAGAAAGGTGAACATTAGAGATAAGATAAAGGAACTTGAAAGCCAAGGTCTTAATGGGCCACCCATGCATTATTGAAGTCACCCAGTGTTACAGAACTTCTAAGTTGTCTACTCAATGTCCAGTTTCTACTGCTGCTTTATTAATAGAACCCTGGGCAATGTGCACTGGAAAAACTATACTATTTAGAATTAGATTCAGCTTCATAGGACGCTAACCCCCAATAACAATGACTTACATGCACTTGGGTTTATTTTCTCATAAAATATGCTATCTTTGTTCATATAAAATCATCATTGTTTCACATCTTTTGTAGCATTTATGGTATTATTACATTCTGAGTAAGTTATATACATGATTTACCAATTCTACTCAACTGTAACCCTCAGAATGTATATACTGTATTTAATTTATAAAGAAATACAGAGATAAGCATTACAAGGTTGGTATGGTAGCTCCCCAAAGATTAGGGACCCAGACTACTGTCATTTTGTTCTGTCATTCTTAGTATGTTGCTTCCATCCTTAGGGACAGTTTTATGGTTCAAGATGACTGCTGGAGCTCAAGGCATTAGAAGGAGGAAGGGCAAAAGGTGCAAAAAAAAAAAAAAAAAAAAAAAAGCCTTTCCAGAAGCCCCACCCAACAACTTCCACTTACCTATTGTCTGATAAACCCAGGTTAATGGTGGAATTAGGATGACTATAATGAGAGAGAGAAATTTAATAGGTGGCATTAACTAGGAGGGGAAGAGATAGCGTAGTTGCATGGCATGAACTTAAAAGAACTGCTTTTTATAAGAGAGTGAAGAAGTAATGTCCTGGCGGAATATGCAAGTGCAGAGCTTCTTAGGGGTAGTATATCAGGCAATTTTGAGGAATAGCAAGGAGGCCAGTGTGACTGGAGTAGAGTAAGAGGGGGAGTTGTAGCGATGAGACCAGAAGATAAGGGAGACAGATCATATGGTCTTACTATGTCATATTAGGGATTATAGGCTTTAGTGAGATAGGAAACTATTGGAAGGTTTTGAGCAGAGTGACATTATCTGATCTTGTTTTAACAAGATCATTCTGGCTGCATAGTTGAGAGTAGACTGAAGGGGGTCAGGGGTGCTAGCAAGGAGACAAGTTAGGAGGTCATCGCAATAACCAGAAGAGAGATGATGATAGTTTGGGCCAGATAATACTGGTGAAGATGGGAGAGTGGTTAGATTCTGCATATATATTGAAAGTAGAGCAAGCAGGAAATGTGAATGAATCTGATGAGTGAAAGAAAGAGAGGAGCTGGGGATGACGTCAAAGCCATTGACCAGAACAACAGTAAGGATGGGAGTAATAGGGACAAATTGTTCAAAATGAGGCTGTGTTGGTACGGTGACTTACTTATAGGTTTAGTCAGTTTCTTCCTGTTTCAATATATTCGTGTATTCTTTTCTTCCTTTTCAGTGCACATTTAACTAGCTTTCAGTATATTCATTCACTGTTGTGCTCAACAAATGTCTGTTGAACAGTTACAAAGTGTTTCAGCCTTTATGGATTAGGTTTCTTTGGTTGCATACTGACTTAAGTGACAAAGGAAAGGAGTGGGTGAGGTGGGGTGGGATATTATAAGAATAATAGGGGTAACTCACAGAATCAAAGGAAATGCTAAAGAATCATGCCTTAGAAGAGCCCTGAACTACAGTGTCATCCCACAGAGATCTAGATAGCATAATGGACATAATATTTTATATCAGAGTAACCCTATCTGGGTAAATCACTCATGTCATTGAGTATCAAATTTAATAATGATCTGAGTTAGATGCTGGAGTAGGACTGGTTGGGGAGGTGGCATCCAAAGCTGAATAAAATATAAGACATTCATTCAGAGGGTTATAATAGAGTAATAATAGAGTAGACTTAATAAATAATATAACAATAATAGAGTAGACTTAATAAATCATATAATAAATTAGAATGTAATAAATGCCATAAATGCTATAAAATATGAAACAAAGATGATTTTATTTTATATTAACAAAAATAGTTTTCACTTTAGATATAAATAGGTTTTAAAGGAAAGATAAGCAAGAAAAAATGTTGAAGAGAAACTCCTTTGTTCACTAGTAGAGCATGAATATGTTATTTACATTGTGAAGACAGTAAAATACGGTACATCCATAGAATGTAATATTCAGCCATCAAAAATTATGTTGCACAAGTATACTTAATGAGAAGGGGAAATGATCATTTTATGTGGAAATAAAAAATGAATTATAAAGTAACATGAGCAGAAAATTTTAATTTAAAGTATCAATTTAGTTTAAAGGAATGAAAGGAGAGAAGGGAGACAGGGAGGGAGAGAGAGAGAGAGGGAAGAGAGAGAATGTGTGTGTGAAACCCTCCAGTTTATTGAGTTCACTTTAGCCTTATTAGGTTTGAGCAGTATTGTGGGTAATACATTGGAGGTTGGGGTGAGGCTAGTCTTTACGGCTTAGGGAATAGGCTATTGTGGTTATCTAAGTAAGAGAGGATAAGGGCCTGACCTAAACAAGAAATAGAGAAGAGGAGCTCTAATAAGAGAAATATTAAGATGGAATTTGGTGATGTTTGTGTGTTGAGGTGGAAACTCTATGTTATTGGAGAAAGATAAGTTTTTAGTTTTATATAATTGGATAAATGGTAGTACCACCTCCTGTTTATTTCATAGTCCTAGGAACGTGAGAAAAAGAACTGAAAATGCCAAATTATCTATTTTAAGAAAACACTTGATGAGGGGAAATACCTAGAGAGAGTGAAAGTGAGAAATAATTTCTGTTGAAGACTTTTTAAACAAACTTGCCATTTCAGTCTATTCGCCTTTTACTCTAAATTCTAATTAAAATTAATAATTTCCAAGTCTGAATTTTAGCAGTTGTGGGATGATTTTTAAATTCCTGTGCTATCTTGAAGATCTTGTTTTTATCAGCTAGAGCCTAAAGAAGTTCAACTTGACAGAATATTGTGGTATAACCAAGTGGAAAGATCTATGTATTAGAAAGCTGTAACTTTGAAGGAGGCATTAGGGAGTTTGGGTATGGTGTATGATTCTTTGGAGACAATGTTAATGCTGAGTTTCACTTGCTTAAACAAACAAACAAAGATCTTGAGTATTGCTTAGTGGGCTGAATTTCTCCTTTGGTAGAATGTTCTAGCTTTTTAAAAATAAATAGATGTCTTTTTTTTTTTTTTAAATAGCTTTATTGAGGTAAACTTTCCTACCATAAAGTTCATTCATTTAAGGTGTACAATTCATTGTTTTTTGTGTATTTACAGAGTTGTGTGACCATCACCATAACTTAATTTTAGAACACTTTCTGTATCCCCAAAAGAAACCTCATAGTAGTCATTCCTTCCTCCTCCCACTTTGCCTCCCATGCCATCTCCAGGCGAGCACTGATCTATTTTGTCTCTATAGGTTTGCCAATTCTGGACATTTCATATAAATGGGATCATACAATATGTACCTCTTAATTTTTAAGGTTTTTCCCTTTCTAAATGTTTCTTTTTGTGTTCCACGTATTTAGAGGTCACTTTAAAGTTTATAATGTTTATAGGTCAATCTTGAGTGATAAATTTGCTTAGTTCTTAATTCATATTTGTATCCTATCATTTAATACAATGCTTTGTACATAGCATATATCAAACAATTTATAGTATTACATGAATTTTTAATGGATATTAAAAAATACTCTTTGTTGATATTGTCCCATGTCTGAATTTCCTTTACTGTTTTCTTATTCCCATTTTCTCCCCTAACTATTCAATTTCTAGCTGAATAATGTTTTTACCTACACTGCTGATGGAAAGCTTTTTCCTCACTCCTTCTTTATTCTGGCCAATTCATGTAATTATACAGGACTTAGTAGGAGAGAAGTCAGAAGTTTACTGAAAAGAAAATGAAGCCCATTAGGAGACTAATAGGTATATCTTAATACTCCATTTCTCAGTTCCCCTAGACCCTACCTCATTATATAATCTGGGTCACCCTGGTTGGAGGATTCTGCCTTCCAAATGTAATGTCAGTTGTGTCTAGGATTACCTTGGTATACCTACTTGAATGGTGTTCTCTTCCATTAAACACTAGAGCACAAAGAGATTCAGACAGGATCTTAAAGTATGTACATTCCCTTAGTTAAAATCTTCTTATTGCAAATAATCTTGAATCTGTGAGTGCTCTGTCCTGTTTGTGATGAAAGGCAGATTTTTTTTTCTTTTTGAGTTTTGCTTCCTGTGGCCTTTGGTTTTGGTTTTTATTTTTCCCGCTGTCATATGCTTTACATCTGACAAAAGGTGAAAAGGGCACTAAAGATTCCTAGTCAAATTCCAGATAGAATATAATAAACATTATTTCAAATCCAATAGCTGAGCTTGTTTAAAAAAAAAAGTATGGAAAATTTTCAGGGGCAAAAAATAAAGAGGGTATTTAAAACCAAAGTGATAGCTACTTATGCTAAAGTCATAGCTGCTGTGGGTAACTAAGAGTTTTCCATTTTAATAGCCATACAGGAACAGGAGACTTTCTTGCCTCCCTCCATAAAGCTAGCTCCTCAAAAAGTTGCCATATCATTGAAAAGTTGATGTAGAAAAACATCTATCCAGTGACATAGGTGTCAAGGAAGTTTGTCCACACTGAGTGAGCTCTAGGTAAAAAATTTTGTTCTGAGAATTTGTTACCATGGGCTTGTCCTCTTGTAACTTTAGTTTAGAGTATCCCTCTTTCTCTGCAGTTCAGGGAACCTAAAGCTGAGAAATTAATATATAGAGTAGTCCTGAGCCAGTGATGGTCCCTTGGCATCTGGATAAAGCAAATGCAAAATGTCTGTATAGGAATATCCTTAATGTAGGCCACACTGCTAAAAGTGTCCTAGAGATTTTTTTGAAAAATAAAACTTTAAAAAATATAGTTATTGAAATTTAAAACTCAATGGACAACATCAATGATAGAGGGGATAAATTATGGTATATTCATACAGGAGAATACTATAAAGCAATGGAAATGAATAAATTGCTGGTATGCACAGGATCATGGTTGAATAATAATAATGCTGAATGAAGGAAGCCAGACACAAAAGAATACATACTATATGATTTCATTTATATAAAGCTAAAAACCCTACCATATGTTGTCAGAAGTCATGATAGTAATCTCTGAGGAAGAGGGAAAGGATAGTGACTAGGAGGAGGGAAGGTGGAGGTTTCTAGGGTGCTGGTAACATTGCATTTCTTGACCTGGGTGGTAGTTATGTGGTTATTTCACCTTGTGATAATTTATTGAGCTTATGATTTGTATACTTGTTCAATCTAATAGAAGGTAGGAGTCAAACATATAATAAATATCACAGAAAAAACAGGATAAATAAAAAGCACAGTAAAAGATGGTGGAAATAAATCCAATGCATCAGTAATCATAATAAAGTAAATGAATTCCACTTACCAATTATAAGACAGATTGTCTATTAAAGCATGTTTCCAAGATGACTGACGTTAGTTCCTTTCTTCTACTTGTGTGCCATTTTCCCATCTATAGGTGGAGTTTATTTCTCCATTCATCTTGAATTTGGGCTGGTTTTAGTGACTTGTTTGATCAATAGAATGTGCCAGAAATGACATTTTGGAGCTTTTCAAGTCTAAGTCATGAGAAGTTTTGCACCTTCCAGCTAGCCTCTTTGAACATTCTTTTTTGGAATGTTCTCCCATAGAACACTCAAGCTGGGACCTAGGTGGCATGCAAAGAGAGGCCCAAGCCAGATGGAGGGGCCTAGCTGAGCTCCCAGCTAACAGCCAACAGCGATCATCAGCTGCCAGCCACATGAATGAGTGAAGGAATCATCCTGGACATTCCAATCCCAGCAGACATCAAACTCATGCAGCAGGCATATGGACCCAGTCTAGCCATCTTCAGACTTAAGAGCCACCCAATCTGAGGCCCCAGATGTCATGGAGCAGACATGAACCATCCCTACTGTATCCTGTCTGAATTCCTGAACCTCAGAATTATGTGCATAATAAAATGTTTGCAGTTTTATGCCAATAAGGTTTGGAGTAGTTTATTCATAGCAAGAAATAATTGAAACAATTTGGTACCTGAAATTGAGGCACTGCTATAACCTAAAATGTGAATTGGCTTTGGGACTTGGCAGAGGGTAGAAGCTAGAGAGATCCTGAGACTGTTAGTGAAGCCTTGAAACACAGAAAAATATTACTGGAGGCTGGATAAAAGGGAACTTTTGCTATGTGGTGATGGTGGTACAAGGTTTGTTAGCACTGTCACATGTGATAACATGGAAGATAGAAAATGTATCTAATGAATTCATTTTATCTAGAGAGATTTCTAGGCAGAATGTTGAAAAGTATTACCTAACTCCTTCTAACTGCCTATGTTGTACAAATACAGAAATGAATGAACTAAAAGATGAACTATTCAGTTTTTAAGCAGAAGTTAGAGGGGAAATATTTCTAACCCAGGATCTGTTATGTTAGAAAAGAGAATTTTTTCTCATCCTCTGTTGCTCCAGATAGCTGATGACTTCTAAAAAAAAATGGCTTAAAAGCAAAGATAAAATTCAACATGCTGTCAATAAAATATGGCCTCAAAGTAAAGATCTCAAGGATGCAACTATAAATCCCTTTGTTAAATTTTGGAAAGATTTAAGGCTGTGCCTCATAGAACCTTTCAGCTAGGTGAAAAAATGTCTAAAAGTATTAAGGGAATACCTCTTAGACCCTCTTAGCTAAACAATAGGACTTCTAAGGATTGGAAGGGTGTTTTCTTACAGTAGCTTCATACAGAACTTGAATAGAGAAGGTGGGTATGACTCTGTCTACTGGAGTGAACCTATAAGATTCATAGGAAATCTGCAAGATTTTTAATAAATTTGTACTAATTGTAGCAGCTTCAGCATGGATTAAAAGAATCAGAGACAGTGAAAAAAAAAATTTTGGACTTCCCAACCATCTACAGGCAGAAACAGGCTGAGAAGGCTACTCCATTGCAAATATTAATCATCTCTTATGTAAAAGGAAAGATAATTCAGGGTGGGGTCAAGAGTTTTGAAGGATAACTCTTCGAGAGTAGGGTTGGGCTGTAACCAAGAAACTGGTGATGTGTGTCTGATTAAATTTCAGAATTGCTACAGAAAAATAACCTCTGTGTATCTCCTGTTCCTTCCCCTCTTTTCTTCACATTTCGAATGAGAGTGTCTATTGTGGTTATCCTGCGTCAGTCTCACTATTGTACGTTTGTGTATTGGGTGTGTGGGAGCAGACAATTTGTCTCTTTATTCAGATCAAGAGGAATTATACTCCAGTAGCTGTACCTGAGGAACTGCATCTGAGGAACCTCAATCACACCTGGACCCGAATTAGATATCAAGATTCTGGACATCAAGCTGATGCCATAATGAGATGAGACTTTTGAAGGTCTTAGGAGAGGGTGAGTGTATTTTGCATGTGGGAGGGACTTGTTGGGGCCAGAGGGTGGTTTGTGGTGGCTTGCCTCTAGAGTGGCCATCATCAGTTTCTTCCCTTCTTGCCATGCAGAGGTAGAGGCTGTTTCTTTCCTCCCCTTGAACCTGGTCTGGCTTTAGTGGCTTGCTTGACCAATTAAATGGGACTTCTGAGGCTAGGTCATAAGAAGCCTTGTAGTGTGTGCCTATGCCTCTTGGAATACTTGCTTTCAGAACCCAGCAACCATGCTGTGAGAAGCCCAAGCCAAATGGAGAGGACACATGTAGGCACTGGTTGATAGCCCCAGTGAGCTACCAGCGAGCAGCCAGCATCAACTAGCTATCAGCCATGTGAGTGAGTGAAGGAACCATGTTGGACACTCCAGCCCTAGTAAACATCATCTGGAGAGAGGAACTGAGGTCCCAGGCAGATAGCTCCTTTTGAGACATCCCAGCCATCTTCATCTATTCAAGTCATCCATCCCATCTGAGGTCCTAGACATTGTGGATCAGAGACACCCTGTCTCTGCTGTGCCCACAGAATCATGAGAATAATAAATGATCATTGTTTACCACTGTTTGCAGGTAGTTTTTTATACCGTAATACATAACTGGAACATTGTCAGATTGAATAGAAAATAATCCAGCTCTATGCAGTTTATAAGAGGCATACCTAATAAAACATAAGGAATCAGAAAGATTGAAAGTAAAGGTATGGAAAGACATATTCTAAAAGAAAGCTAGTATAGCAGGGTAATAGTAGGCAAAATTAACTTGAAGGCAAAAATCATTACTAGAGTTAAAAATCATCACAAAAAATTATAAAAGGAATAACCAGGAAGCTATAATAATTCCAAATATGGTCTCAAAATATATAGATAGGATACAGATAGATTGCAAAATATATAGATAGAATACCAGAAGAAAATACATAGATACAATTATAAGAAAAAATTGATAAACCTACAAAGCAAGAAATTTTAAAATCTTTTTCAGCAATTGATGGTCAAACAGACAAAAAATTTGATAAGAGTTGAACACACAACCACAAGCTTGATTTGGTGGGCCTGTACAAAGCCCTGCACCTAATACATGAGAAAATACTTTCTTTTTAAGTAGTTTTTTAAAAATTGAACATATACTGAATTCATAAAGCAAGTCTCAACAAAACCAGTCAGTAGTAGTATGCAGGCTATGTTCTCTTACTCATTTCAGTTAAGATTGAAATTAAACTAAAAGATAATCAAAATAAAGATGATTTATTTGGGAATTTAAAAGCATCCTCTGAGTAACTCATAGGTCAAAGAAGAAATAATAGTAGAAGTTAGAAATAAACTAACTTATTAGAATTGTTTTAAGAAGGAATAAAAACCTGAACAGACCTATAATCATTAAATATCTTGAATTGTAAATAAAACTCTACCCCAAAGAAAAGAGGCACAGATGAAATTTTTTAAATAGTTTTATAAAAGTATAATTGACATACAATGCACTGCACGTATTTAAAGTGTACAACTTGAAATTTTTTGACATAGGTATTCAACCATGAAACTCATCACTTAAGATAAAGAATACATCCATCACCTCTAAAGTCTTCTGCCCCTTCCCACCTCCTAACCTCATTCCTAGGCAATCACTGATCTTTATGTTACAATAGATGAGTTTGCATTTTCTAGAATTTTATATAAATGTAATTATGCAGTATGTATTCTTTTTTGGGGGGAGGCGATATTATGCTTCATTCACTTAGCATTGATATTTTGAGATTCATTCATATTGTTGAGTGGTCAAAGGCTCATTCCTTTTCATTGCTTAGTAGTAGTCCATTGTATGGCTAGATCACACTTTGTTTTTCACCTGTTGACAGACATTTGGGTTATTTCCAGCTTGGAGTTATTATAAATATTGCTGCTACAAATATTTGTGTAGAAGCGTTTGTGGACAGATGCTTTCATTCCTCTTTATTAAATATCTATGAGTATAATAGTTGAATCATATAAGTGTATGTTTAAGAAACTGCCAAACTGTTTTCCTGAGTGATTTTGTCATTTTACATTCTCACTGGCTGTATAGATTTTGAGTTCCTTCACATCCTTGTCAACATTTGATAAGAGAACTCTTTATTTTCAGCCATTCTAATAAGTAAGTGTATATAGCATACAGTTGAGTTTTGCTTTATTAATGCATTTGATGGTCTCTGTTTTTCAGTTGACTTGTTTGAACCATTTATATTTAAAGTGATTTTTGATATGGTTAGGTTTAAATCTACCATCTTGCTACTTGTTTTCCATTTGTCCCATCTGTTCTAGGTCCATTTTTTCTTTCTTTCCTATCTTATTTTTGATTAACTACTTATTTGTTATCATTCTCTTTTATTCTTTTATTGGCTGCTTTTTGTTTATTTTGTTTTAATGGTTGCTTTAAATCTGACTTGTAGTATACATCTTCAGCTTATCACAGTTTGCCTTTAAAATTATGTTATACCACTTCACCCATAGTATAAAGTAAGTTTACAATGAACTAAAAAAAGAAGTTTACAGTATTTCTTAGACAATAGAAATACTCCCCTTTCTTCCCTCTCAGCCTTTGTGCTATTTTTGTCATATATTTTCTACCTTTATTATGAACCCTATGCCATCTATGTAATTATTTTTGTTTTAATAGTAAACTATCTTAGAAAGAGATTTCAATAATAAGAAAAAAATCTTATTTAAGTACCCATGTAGTTATTCTTTCTGGTATCCTTCATTCCTTTGTGTGGATTCAGATTTTCATCTGGTATAATCCTTTCATCTGGTATAAAGGATGTATTTTAACATTTCTTCTAGTGTGGGCCTGCTGGTAATGAATTTTTTTGTATATCAGAAAATGTCATTATTTCACCTTTATTTTTGAAATATTTTTTGCTGAATGTAGAGTCTAGGTTGACAGCTTTCCTTTTTTTCATTACTTTAAATCTGTTGCTTAACTACTGACTTGCCTGCATTGTTTCTGATGAGAAATCTGCTGCCATCCTTATCTTTGTTCCTCCATACATAATGTGTCTTTTTTTCTGGCTGCTTTTAAGATTGGCTTTTTGCCAGTGGTTTGGACAATTTGATTATTATGTTATTGATGTGGTTTTCCTTGCATTCTTATTCTTGAGGTTCTAAGCATCTTGGACCTATGGGTGAATTGTTTTATTCAAATTTGGAAAAATTTGGCCATTATTTCAGATATTTTTCTGTACCTCTTCCTTGTCCTTCACAGAACTCAAATTATATATATATTAGGCTGCTTAAAGGGTTCCCACACTCACTGATGGTTTTTTCCCCTTTTTTCCTCTCTGGTTCATTTTGGATAGTTTCTTTTGTTGTGTCTTTAGGTTTATTCATCTCTTATTTTGTTTTGCCTAATCTGCTGTTAATCCTATCCAGTGAATTTTCATCTCATTGTACTTTTTATCTCTAGAAGTTTGATTTAGCCCCCCCCTTTTTAAAGTATCTCCCATATTTCCACTTAGTTTTTTGAATATAGAATACGCATATAATAACAATTTTAATACTCTTGTCTGCTAATTCTAACATTTATGTCAGTTCTGTGTTGGTTTCAGCTGATTAGTTTTTCTCCATTTATGGGTCATATCTTTCTGATTCTGGTAAACTTGCTTGGATTCCAAACATTGTGAACTTTACTTTGTTGAGTACTGAATCTTTTTCTTCTTTGTTTTGTATCACAGTTAAGTTATGGATACAGTTTGACCCTTTCTGGTCTTGCTTGTAAGACTTGGTAAGTGGGGCCTGAGCAGTTTTCCATCTAGTGTAATTATTCTCCAAGACCTTTCTGAATAATCTACCCAATGTTCTGTAAATTATGGGGTTTTCCATTCTGGTTGGTCGGAACAGGAATTATTTCTGTTCTGCTTGAGTGCCGGATAGTGTTCCTTCTAATCCTTTGAATGATTCTTTACATGCAATTACTGACCAGTACTCTGCTGAATACTTGAGGGTATACTGAACACAAAGAGTGTTCTCTCTTCTCCAGCACTCTGTCCTGCAAAGTCAAAACTCCATCTCTTCAACTAAGACGAAGTCTGCTGGGCTCTCTCTGGGTTCCTCCTCCCTGACCTATGCCTTGGAAATAGTCGGAAGGCAGTAAACGGGCATTTATAGAACTCACCTCACTTGTTTCCTGTCTCTTGGGGATCACTGTCCTTCATTCATTGTCTGATGAGCAGTGTCTTCAAAACCATTGTTTCATATATTTTGTCTGTTTTGCTTGTCTGTTTGAGTCAGGTAAATCCTTTACCTGTTACTCCATATTGGCTGGAAATGGAAGTCCCCTATTTTCTATACTTTTTAATGTGCTTAAAATGTTTTGTGATAAATACATAAACCAAACAGGTATATTTGTCAAAGATAAGGTAGTGATTAGAATTTTCCAGACTTGAGCTAAACTTCACTTTTTTCTTGAACATTCTGAGAGACTACAGTTTTATATTTCAGGTGGTTTTTTGTCTGTTTGTAGAGTTTTTTTGACATTTATTTCAGGTGTTTTAAAGGCAATTTCTTTTGCTTTGGTTCTATTAGAGTTCAGTGATTATCTTTAAAACAGAGAGGTTTATTATGTTCTATGACTGTATGAATAGAGCAATACTTTTTCTACTACAAGCCCTGAGACCTGAACTCAGTGTCACTATCTTGTTTCATATAAGGTTCCAAATATCATCAGGTGGTCATTTTTTACTTCAAAACCAGTCTACTAATCTGGTCTGATTTGATCTTGTGACCTCAGAGAAGAAACCTCCCAGGAATAGAATAAAGAAACATTTTACATCCTGAAGCTTTAAAAAACAAAATGGAGATCCAAATACTAAAATCATTTAAATATCTTTAAACCTTTCTACAATGGAGTCATTTAACCAAAAATGGAAACACTGTCCTCTTAGCTAGTTAATGAATTATTTAATTTGAATACTATTATAAATAATTTATTTTCAAGATTTCCTGGGTTAGGAAGACTGTGCTCTAGCTGAGTAGTTTAAGAGAATTGATAAGGATATGAATTCTGTTGGTGGAAGTAATAAAGGAAAGAGATATGGGGTTGGGGTTGATCTATAGTAGAGAGTGATTCTGAAGTTAAGATGAGAGTGCTTGCCAGTTTTCTCACAGAGGAAGTAAGGTTATCTGACAAAAGTGAGGAATAGGGAAATTAAGCCTCTAGGTGGAATAGAAGAGGCATGAAATAGCTATTTGGGGGGTAATTCAGCAGCAATGAGACTCTCACCTTTATGAGGATGAGGAATTCTCTTGCAGGATTCTAGCTTATCACTTTCACTCTTGCTCACTTTTTCCTCTGTGTTCAACATGCAGTTGTTGATTAATTGAAAAGGAGTGGGAATGAAAACTTTTTTTAAAAGAAAAATTTTTCATAGCAGGAAAATATATCAAGAAATAGAAAATTTAGATCTTTTGTTACTCAAAATTTATTTTCGGCTAACTGGAGTAGTACTAGTTTTTATTGTATCAGTTTGTAGAATTATAGCTGTAGGAAAGTGGACGAAATCTGATCGTCCACAATATTTTTATAAAGGTGAAATCCAATTAAAATGCCCTGGAGTATAAAAGATGAGAAGACATGATTTAGAAGGATCCAGTGTTGCTCAAGGGTTAGTGAGGATGGGGCAACCAACTCCAGGTGTTTGCATTTATTTGTATGTTTGTAAGTATGTATTTATAGCCAGCATTACCTGTTTTAGGGCTGCAGTCTCTTCTTTCCCATCTGTGGCCTCCCTGATAATTTATGTATATAACCTCTCTGATGTGTGTATTGTATGTAATGTATGTATGAATTTACAGCTAGCATCAGCTATATTTAAGGCTGCATTCTTTTCTTTCTCTCCCATTTGTGGTTTCCTTTAGTCATTCCTTCAAGAGCTCACCCAAATTTCTTGAACTGAATTAAACTTCAAGTTTTTGTTAGAAGAACTTGGAAGAGATCAGTGCATAGAGATTCCTAATGGAGAATCCACAAGGCAAGGAGAAGAACAGATCTGTGTCCTGAGATGACCAGCTTTCTTACCCTGACCAGGAAGGATTATTTTGCCAAAGTCTTCCCATGGTGTCAGGGAACTGGGAATGAGAACTCTAGCTTTGGCAAGTCTTAATGAAAAGGAAAAAAGATAACAAAAGAAAGAAGTTAGGTCTTTGGACTAAGAGCCAATCTCCCTCCAATGGGAAATGTTCTTTCTGGCCTTGTAGAATCCATGTGATCAAAATTCTTCATATCTTTTTATAATTGAGCAGTAATTCTCTCTCTTTTAGACCAGAATAGCCCCCCCACCCCAATAAATTTTAAATTTTAAATATATCAAATCAACTAGTTTTAAAGCAGTGTCCTTTGTAGGGTGCGCAAATGAAAGAATTGAAGCTACGCAACATAAAATGTAATGGTAATGTGAGGTGTCATAGTGACAGACACAATCAGAGTTGTGTGTGTTCTAGAGCAGCAGTTCTCAAATTTTTTGGTCTCAGGACCCCTTTATACTCCTGAAATTTGGGGATCCCAAAAGAGCTTTTGCATAAGAGGGTTACATCTATCACTATTTACTATATTAGGAATTAAAGCTGAGAATTTAAATTTGTTTATTTAAGATAACAGTAATAAATACATTGTTACTATTTATTTAAAACAGAAATTTAAAAAAAAATCAGCCTATTACATGTTAACATAAGTAACATTTCCGTGAAGAATGTATTTTCCAAAACAAAAAAAATATTTAGTGGGAAGAAAGGCTTTGTTTTGTATTCCTACAAATCTCTTTGATATCTGGCTTCATTAAAAACAGCTTAAATTTCATATCTGCTTTTGCATTTGATCTGATGCATTTCCACACATCATGTATCCTCTGGAAAACTCCACTGTACACTGGAGATGACAAGAGTAAAAAAGGGAAGTATCGTCTTAGTATTAGCACAAAAATATTTTTGATTACAGGTACTGGCTGAAAGGCACCTCCAGGGAGTTCTGGCCCACTGTTTCCCAAGTGTTAACATGTGGGGAAAAAAGAAACACAGAAGTTATCACTGTTGGATAAAGCAAAATTTTCCATGTGTTTAATCAGTACTGACTGTTTAACCTATTAATTAAGAAGTATAACATCCAGATTCCAGAATTGAAGTGGGTGGTATAGCCAAAACGTCCAAGCACTGAACTGGGAGCCAATCCCAGTTCATGTGCTTTTTAAAAGTAGTTGTTGTTCAGTGTTTTTGCGTGCTATTGTTAACTAGTGGGAGAAGAAAATTGAGCCAGACTGGGGAGGATGTGGGGTGTGGAGAATCAAACAATTTTAGAGATAAAAATGACCTTTATGAATAATCTAATCTAGGATTTTAGACTTTCAGGATTGAAAAGTACCTGAGAGGTCATCTAAACCAACCCTTAAGGTTTATAATAATTATAAATAGTACTTGTGATGTACAGGCTAGGTGCTTTACATACAGTGTCTTTGTCTTTGTCTGTCTGTCTGTCTCCCTCATTATTTTGATCCTTACTGTTTCTTTTCAATATTCTTTGTAGTAAACAATGTCAAACTGTACCCCATCACCCCTTGTACTACTCAGACCCACTCCACTCTCCCCTCTAGATTATTGAATGCAAATTCCAGACATTTTATATTTTACCTACAAACATCCATATATACCTCTGAAAGATAAGAGCTTTAAGTAAATGATCATAATTCCATTATCACACTTAAAAATTAACAATAATTCTTTAATAGAATCAAAACCAAGTGTTTGCATTTCCCTGATTGTGTCATACATACATGTATTTTTTTTCACTGTGTTTGGATTGGGATGCAGTAAATTTGTACAATGCAGTTAGACTGTCCATCTCTTTCTCTCTTTTTTTCTGTTGTAATTTTTTGTTGTAGAAACTGAGTTTGCCTGTAGAGTTTCCTTGAGTCTGAATTTTGCTGATCACATCTCTATGGTATCTTTTAGCATGTTTCTTTCTCCTCTGCATTTCCTGTAAATTGCTACGTAAATTTGGAATTTGCTCAGACTTCTTCACGAGTGGTAAATATTTCCGGCAGGAGGTACTGTCTCTTTCTGATGTCAATTGCTATTGATGACCTTTGCTTAGATCCATTAAGTCATTAAGAGCTGCAAAATGGCAGTGATATTCCAATCTATCATTCTTAATTTATTAGGTGGAGTACTTCTCTTTTTTGGGGGGAAGGGAGATAATTAGGTTTATTTATTTATATTTAGAGGAGGTACTGGGAATTGAACCCAGGACTTCTGCATGCTAAGCATGTACTCTACCACTTGAGCTAAACCCTCCCCCCTTAGATGGAATACTTCTATTAGGAGAAACTTTCCTTTACCTATATTTGATTACCCAGCAGTATAGTTCATGTAAGAAAGTCAGGATGAATGCCTGATTCTTTCCTTTAATTATCAATTTTGAAAATAATGAATTGGTTCACTAGTATTCTCCAGTAGTGACCAGTTAGGATTTTTTGTTTTGTTTTATTTTTGGTATCATTATGAATGTCTAGATTTAAATATTTAAAAAATTTTTTTTATCCATTGCTATTATTATTATACATTATTCCTTTCCTAGTAATTTTACATATTCATTTCTTCTGATAGACTAAGCTTGAAGAGAAGGACAGGTCTTAGTCATCTTTGTGTCCCTGGTGCCTAGTGCATGACTTGCAGTAAATATTTGTTGAATGAATGAATGAATGTTCTGAGCAGCATTTTAAAACATGAGTTCATTTTAGAGACATGACAGATGAACAGTGTCAAGTATGGCTTTCCCTGCTTGATCTAAAACAAGATGATGAAATGGTGAAAAATATTCTGAGTGAACATGAAAGAAATAGGTATTTTTTAAAAAGTAAATGTTATTTAATTGTTATTTGTTATCCAACTTGGAGTTCTTTACACCATTATTTCCAGTGAGTCTTTTCATTGTATTTTTGTTCAAAGGAGTAAATCAGAACCTTTGCTTTTACTTCTCTTGCTATAAGATATATTACATTTAAAAACATCTTCCCCCTCATCTCCTACTTGTTCTTTTCTTCCTCAAAGTAAATGGCAAAGAACATTTACATTATCAAGCACACATTCCCCATGCGTTTATCCATTTGTTTTACAAAACCCTAAAAAAAAAAATTCAGGAAAGTAATGCAAAACTAAGTACCTACCATATGCTAGCCACTGTTCTGAGCACTTTTACATGGAATATGTATGTATAATTTATTCTAACCACAACCTTATTAAATAGGTAAGATTATTATCATCCTCCCATTTTATAGATAAAGTAATTGAAACCATAGATTAAGTAACTTGCCCCAGGTTACAAAACTAGTGAATGTTAAAGCCAGGACTCAAATCATGGATTTTCTCCAGAGCCTGTTCTGTTAAATTACCTATAGTGACTTAACCACAGACTCTTGCAGTATGGGATCATGTTCACTAAAGAATTTTATAGTCATGTGAGAAAATTATTCATCGTGTCACAAAATCTGTCGTTTTAGAATGATAAGTAATTATTTGACTAAGCCAGTTTTTTTTAATGAAACTATTTCCTGGAAAAGTGAATCTTAATTTTTTCCCTAGGTCATCATTTCGTAGGTGACATTAAAGCAAATAAGTATGAATATGAACAAGTTCTTCTTATTGTAAAAAAAATACATTCATAGAATTTGAAAATCTCAAACATTTTTAGTAGGAACAGTACTTGTAACATAATTTGTTTGCCATCACTTTCCCTTTGATTAGGTGATTATAACTTGTTTTGTGTAGTTACTAACATGTTCATAGCACCCTACTTGAGCCCTGGAGAGGCGATTGTCCTACTTTCTTCATTTCTCTTTGCTCCCATCATTATTATGAATTTATGCCTGAGAAAGAGAAAATAACCCACAAGCACTATAATAATCAGTAATTGTCACAGCTAAGGCTGTAACATATATAACAGAGCCTGCTGGTTGTGCAAAATTCCTTGCTGACTAGCCATATGTCAGTCCTTCTCCCACTCAATAAAATTGAATGTAATATGAGAATGAAAGTGGCATTAATGGGGAGAACTTTGAATCTAATTTAGTTTATTTATTAAAAAATGTTAAGTATTATTAGGAGTAAGTTATTTGGGACCCAGTTTTACAACTAGACTTCTAGATTGAGAAACAGAACTTTTTTTTTTTTAAATGGTGTATGATTCTCTTAATGTATTGTTGAATTTGGCTTGCTAATATTTTGCTGACGATTTTTATATCTATGTTCATCAGTGACACTGGCTTATAATTTTCTCTCTCTCTCTGTGATGTCTTTGTTTGGTTTTGGTATCAGGGTGATGTTGGCCTCATAGAATAAGTTTAGAAGCATTTCTTCCTCTATAATTTTTGGGCAGAATTTGAGAAGATTAGTGTTAACTCTTCTCTAAATGTTTAGTAGAGTTTACCAGTGAAGCTGTCTAGTCTTTGACTTTTGTTTGTTGGGAGTTTTTTAAATTACTGATTCAATTTCATACTCATAGTCTGTTCACATTTTCTATTCCTTCCTGATTCAGTCTTGGGAGATTGTACATTTCTAGGAATTTGTCCATTTTTTCTGGGTTGTTCATTTTGTTGGTGTATAATGGTTTATAGTACTCTCTTATGATCCTTTGTATTTCTGTGGTGTCTGTTTTAACTTCTCCTTTTTCATTTCTGCTTTTATTTACTTCAGCCCTGTCTCTTTTTTTTTTTTTTTTTTTGATGCATCTGACTAAAGGTTTATCAATTTGTTTATCTTCTCAAAGAACCAGCTCTTAGTTTCACTAATCTTTTCTATTGTTTTTAGTCTCTATTTATTCCTGTTCTAATCTTTTTTATTTCTTTCCTTCTACTAACTTTGAGTTTTGTTTATTCTTTTTTCCCCACTAGTTCTTTTAGGTGGAAGATTAGGTTGTTTATTTGGGATTTTTCTTGTTTCTTCAGCTTGTATCACTATAAGCTTCTCTCTTAGAATTTCTTTTGCTGTGTCTTATAGGTCTTGGACTGTTGTGTTTTCATTTTCATTTGTCTTGAGGTATTTTTAAAAAATTTCTTCAGTGACCCATTGGTTGTTCAGTAGCATATTGTTTAGTCTCCACTTATCTCTGTTTTTTGCAGTTTTTTTCCCCTTGTAATTGATTTCTAGTCTTACAGTGTTATGGCTAGAAAATATGCTTGATATGATTTTAGTCTTAAATTTACTGAGACTTGGTTTGTGGCCTAGCATGTGATCTATCCTGGAGAGTGTTCCATGTGCATTAGAAAAGAATGTGTATTCTGCTGCTTGTGGATACAATGTCCTGTGTATGTCTGCTAAGTCCATCTAATCTAATGTATCAGAGAAACATTACTCTTAAAGCATATTACGCAACAGCCTTTCTTCAAATTGATATAGCAGAGACATCTAGTAGTATTTTTTTTCTTTCTATCTTTGAAACTTTAGTTTTTGGAAGCTCAGTTTTAATGACTCAGGAAAAGGAAGTTTTAGAAAAGGAAACCAAGAAATAATTGTGCTAAATTTATTTTAATAAGTAATGTGTTACTGATTTCCCATGACTGGGAGATTAAAAAAACACTCTTGCAGCACATAAAAGTTGCATACCAATATATGTATGCCCCTTCAACTAATATCAGTGTTAGAATATGGCCTTGAAAATGTTCTAGTAGAAACCATGGATTGATTATGACCACAGAATAAAATTTATTTGTGGGAGCCCAACTCACCCTCAGCATTTTTCAAACAGAAACAATTAAAACTGCAACAACAAATGTGAGTTCTTAAAGGTCAGGGGTTTCACATATTGAAGTCATTCAAATATTTATAGCAACTGTCTTTCAACTATCTATTGAAATATAATAAATCCCAGGAATGAGGTAGCTTACTATGAATTTATATACGGTATTGAGAATATGACTCAGATGTGATTTGTTCTAAACTATTCATTTGAAATACTGTTAACTCACTTTTAGAAACTCATTTCACAGTCAACTGATTACTCATTTATTGATTGTGAAAAATGCTTTATCCCATTTGGCTTTTTTGTTAATAGTGGAGAAGGATTATTTGTATTAATGTTATATTATTTCTTTTTGTATGGATCTAACCAGTTATTTTGTAGGAAAAGTAACATTAATTCAGCTCTTCTTTATTGGGAGGCCGAATGGTGTATTCTAGCTGCCATTCAAATACATGTTCAGTTGGTAGAACAATTACTCTGTGTGCCCATGATAAATGTTATTTATTTGGACACATTTGCACTTTCCTATTTTTTTCTTAATTTGTTTGCATCTCTAAAAGCTGCTCATTAGACTGACAGCCAAAAAAGCCCACATGTCTGAGGGAAGTGCCAGGAAAATATTAATGTTCCAATTTCCCTAATCCTCATCCCTTAATTTTTAGGGGTCGCTGAAATCAGATGAGTTAGACTGTCTCAAGGGCTGGTGATCTGTTTAGAACTGTTCCAGGGAAGGGAATTAACATTTGAATACGTTTTGTGTATCAGGCATTTTACTTAGAGTTCTGTGAGATAGATGGTATACTAGTTTTACAGATAAAGAAATTAAGGCTAGTTCTCAATTTACCGTTAAGTCATATACCTTAAATGTCTAGACTGTCATTTGAACTCATCTTAGTCTCCAAAACCACTCTTTTGTTGCACCCCATGTATCTATATCTGCTATACTAACATGATTGAACATGCTGTCTTCTCTTAGTAAATGTTTCAGTAAGTTGGGGCAGATAATAGAATTAGTAGGCATACTAAAGAGATTGCAAAGGTATGTAATGTGGAGAAATTGCAGGGCTATAAGAGAGTAGCATATTAGATCCAACAGTTGGATCCATCACCTAACACTGGGCAAATGATACATTGCCTTTTTTGCATTTTCCCAGTGTTTAAAATGAGGATAATATCTCTTCTTCCTTCCCAATGGGGTGTTGAGAGAGAGAAAAAATATGTGTGTGTAAACTTCAAAAATTATAAAACTTTACAAATGTAAAGTATTATGTATTTTGACTATGGAGAGTCATGTAGCTTGGTGAATTGGTGTCATTCTTTTAACTAAGGAACAATTAGTTGATCTTGGCAATAGGCCATGGGAACTCAAAGAAATAGCATCTGTCAATCACATTCATTTCTTAGAAGGAAGAATTGAAAATAGCACAGCAGTTATTCTCCTTGACCTCTTTCTCTGAAAGGGAATTTGATTAGGGAAGCTGGTTTCATAATAGAGTAGAGCCTCTCCCTTCTCTCCAGGGAATTGAAGCTGAGCAGCCAGACTTGTTCTGTGAAGCTAGAGCAATCTGGTTTTAAAGGATTTAACTAAATTTATTGTGATTAAGGTTTTATGAGGGATGTCCATTGCAGAGCAGCAGCTTTAAAAATGTTACTTATGAGTCAGCCTATGTCTCTAGGTTTGAGAACAGTAAGCTGCAACTAGTTTAAACTCAGGGAATGGTCCTCAGTAGCATCTTGAAGAGAAGCCTAGATCCTGAAAGTAGAAAAATAAGCAGTATGTGGACGAATTGTATGGACTGTCGAATTGAGTCCCCATCTAGGCATTATTTGATGTTTCTCTAGACCTTGGTTAGTGTGCTAGCTCATGGACTTTTCCATTACATAGAGAAGAAAATTGAAACACAACACTCAACACATAGTAGGCACACAATAAATATGTGTATAAATATTTAGTAGAAATAATTATAGGATTATGCCTAGTTATTGTCTTAAGGTAAAGATAGTGAATGGCCAGACAAACTAATTCAAGTGAGTTTCTGTAACCATAGGCATCCCTAGAAGGTTACTGCATGCCCTGTTAGAACTCAGATTGTCTCTAACCAGGAAGATCTTGCTCAGTCCTTTATTCCCCCAATAGTTGCTGGCATTGCTGGGGTTTTGTATGAATATATACGGAGTTAAAGCCATTGGTTTAAGTAATTTGGCAAACGTCGGGATAAAACTGGATTAGTCAGATTTTCTAAAGGTTCTCTGCATTCATACTGTTGCCTTTATTCACTAAATGTATTTTGGATAAATATATAGCTGATTTTAGACCCTGGAATCTTAGTACCTGATGCCAGCCTCGTGGCTCTGCTGCTCCCATCTTTACCTCCTAGGATAGTATTACTTAAAGAAACTCATTGGAGACTTGGAAATGTGGTTTCGAAAGTCTCATCTTGGGGGAATCATTTAGGATTACTCAAAACAGATATTTGGTTGAAAGTAATTAAAAAAATAATAGGAGGAGTAGAGGAGAGGCTACATAAAAGAGCCAGTGAACAACCACTGGACCCCTTAATATACCATCAACCACACACTTTCTTCCAATTACTTTATCAAAAGATCAGAAATATCCATGGAAGGAAGATACAACTATTTTCTGGTGCCACGTTGGCTTTCATTGTATTAAAATATTTTGGCTTCCTGGGATGATCCATGCAATTGACAGAGAGTAAATGCCTGGGGTTTATTAACTGAAAAGCTTAAGGTGTTTATACCTATATTCATATAACCTGAAAAGTAAAATAACAAATTCAGAACCTTCTGATACCCGGTGGTTTAGAACAATACTCAAAAGAAATGGTTTCTGAAAGTAGCATTGTAAAAGAAATGAATGTGTATTTTCATTTTAAATTAAGCTAGCTAAGTTAGAGTCCTTACAACCTTGCCTGTTGAGTTCATTTTTGGAGGCTTTAGTATACGTTCTTCTTTTTAAGATTTAGTGTAAGATATGTCAACCTTTCTGAAGTAGGTATCCAACTTGTCAAGACTCTCTGTGTGTGTGTGTATCTATGTATTGTATCTAGTACAATGTGTAAGTATAAGAAGGGTGTTAGAGAATGCGACAGGAAAGGATTATGGAGAGGTGGCTTCTCCAAAGAGAGGGAGCTTCTGGAAGACATCTCTGTTATTTATTCCAGTTAGGAATTTTTTGTACTGCACCTATCCCATGGGTAGTGATGGTGGCAGGGGTTGCCTGTGAGTCCTTTGCATTTATATGCTTTACTTTGAAATAAGCTTTTTCTTAAAACCTGGCTGATGTGTGTACATGCTATTGAAATCAGAGGGAGAGAAAAAAAGTATAGGACAGACCAATCCCAAAGAGAACTCCTGTTGGGAGCTTTGGAAAGCTAGTGAACAGCTCCAGGGTACTGAGCGATTGGGTTTAGAATGCTTTTGCCTAAGGCCTGATAGAAACATCTTCCTTCCTCCTGCCTAATGCTAGAAAAATTGCCTTCTAGCTCTGGCCTAGTGGCCCAGTAATTAGAACTGCAATTATGTTCCTGTGATTTGCAGAATATAAAAGAAACTTTTTTTCTTGTTTATAAAATGAGAAAAATCTTTGGGAAGGATTTTTGTTGTTAATGAAGGTAGTGTTTGATAAGGTGATTTGGATCTGTTATCAAAAAGCTGAATAGTCAGTTATTCCCAGTTTATATAAACAAGTAGCTTGACGGTAGTGCAAAAGAAGTCCTAGGGCTTGATTTGAGAGGAAAGATGCTAAACCTCATTGAGAATAAATGATTGGAAAACACTCCTTTTTTATTAGCAAGAGGAAAAAAACTTTGATTCCAGCCGATGAAGTAGGTTCATATTCTATAGGGAATGGAGTTTTCAACAACCAGCCTGTCAGTTTCTGATCCCTTAGTGGAATCTGATTTAAGAAATATAGGGTAGCCTGGTTTTACTGCTGAACTAGGAAAGAAATCACTTTGTCCTATCTAGTTAACTGAATATTTCAAATTAAGGATCTGAAGACGGTTTAAATTTTTACTACAACTTGAAATCAAATTTTGTTTCTCTAGTTTGGTTAGAAACTATCTCCACCTACTGGCCACAAATCACTTGACATTTCATGAGGACACTTGCTTTTTTGTTTTGTTTTACTGTTTTCCTGAAACATGTGGAAGGTGCCTAGGTAGAGTTGCAGGGACAAAATACTGTACCTTTATATAGCTTCCCCTAAAATTCCTAGAGGAGATTTGGTGAGTTCTTATAAAAGGTTGCTTGGATGATAACTGAAGAGAAGCAACGTGAGGGCTTATAAGAACTAAACCAAAGAGATGAACTCCTGTAAAAGGCACATTTGCAGTAATATGTTTGATACCTGCCATTCCATCGATTGAATTAGGACTAATTTACTTAATAAACTATTAAAGCTTTAAAAATTCTGATTGACTAAAGTCATCATTTTCCAAATTGCTATTGGTTCAAGCTCTTGTGTCCATTTGGAAATAACTGTCACCGTCATCACTGGATTATACAATAAAATAAAACTTTTTTTGGTTAGGTGGCAGCAAACTTCTTGGTAAGGTGTTAGAAGTAAGGATTTTAAGGTTTGCAGCCTACATGTTCTTGTTGCATTACTCAGCTCTGCTGTTGTAGCACAAAAGTAGTCATAGACAACTGTATTCCAATAAAACTTCATTTATGGAAACTGAAGTTTGAATGTCATGTAATTTCCATGTGCCATGATATATTATTCATTTTAAGATTTTTAAAAATTATTTTAAAGTGTAGAAACCATTCTTAGTTTGTGAGCTATACAAATATAGGCAATGTGGCAAATTTGGTCTGTGGTCCATAGATTGCTGACCCCTGCTTTATATTCAGACATATTAAAAAATTTACCAATAAGTTCTCACATCGCATGGAGGTGATAGTCTAGATGAGAGTTAACCAATTTTTAGGAGCATTTTCATGCTCTCTCTTTTTTTTTTTTTTTTTCTTTTTTTAACTTTTTTTTTTAAATTGAGGTATAATAAGTTCACAATGGTGTGTCAATTTCTGGTGTACAGCACAATGCTTCAGTCATACATGAATATAGATATATTCATTTTCATATTCTTTTTCACCATCGGCTACTACAAGAATCATGCTCTTATTGACTTGTCAGGAGGGTATAATACTTGTTCACCATTACCATCAACCACATAGTGTAGAAGTCCACAAATTTGTATATACAGAAGTTGATTCTTTATCCACATCTGTGGGATCTGATCTGTCCTGGTTTGGTTGTATTTCTACAGTTTAGATAATATTGAATCCAAAACACCAGAATGATTTTTCTAAAGGATATTCTAGCACATAACTGTATATATAGAAGATTCTTTATGTGAATTTAAAAGCCAGGAACATTCAGATAATGGAATTATTCTAAAATTATTTCAAAATATAAACCATTATTATAATGAAGAGTTATTTGCTCTGGTAAGGGACATGTGGTATTGGTGCTAGGGCACATGGCCCACTTCATATGGGCAGGCTAGTGTGGATCATTACAGACAGTTTCAGTGATATTCTGTAGTCATGTATTTGTTCTCAGTCTGTTACATTTTGCTTTGAGTTATAAATCCTGATAGTTACAAATAATTGATCATTTCAGTTAGTCACCTATAAATACCTTCAGCTCCCTTGGCTCTTATCCTCTGCTAGTCCCACATTCCTGGATTACTTCTGTAGTCTGCCTTTGTTTCTGCCTGTGCCTATGCAACTCAGTGCTATGAAGTTACAGAATTGCTGCCTCTCTAAATTCATGTCTCTAAATTCCAGTCTCATTTTTTGCTAACAGGCAAGAGCTAACAGATTTGGATAGTATAAGAGGGTCAAGTTTCCAAAAGTGTAGTTGAGCTCAAAGAGAAATCATGAAAAGAACAAAGTAAGAGACTCTTAAAAAGGATTAGCAGTTGCCATCAGAGTTAAGATACCATAATTCATTGATTTTGGTTTTTTTTTTTAAACATCTCTGGGGTTGAAATGTCAGTTTAATTGGTAATTTTTTTTCTTATTTGTATGTGAAATAACGGTGAGTCTTCCAATTGATGGCATCTTAGATTTGATGAAATATGGTATTTAAATTTTAGATTCCTACAGTGTAGAAGGTATAGGTACTGACAAGTTTACCGGCATATGGTCATTGGAAAAGGTAAAAAGGAATTGAGGCCAAGCATCTGATTAGATATATCATGCTGTGAAATTTGAAGACCCAGAATCATGAGCTAGTTTTGGGTGTTTTCACCAGTGAGATGAAGTGACTAGGTAACAGCACAGAGAGAGCTAGAGAAGAACAGCTTCACCCGCAGGTTATCCTTACTCCCTTCAGGTCTCAGACATCACTTTCTCAGAGACCTTCCCTTATATATCCTTGCCTCAAGACTAAATTAAGTTCTCCTCTTACACTGTTTCATAATAGCCTATACTTTATGATTCTTTATTAGTTTCTAATTATAGATTTTATTGTGTGATTATGTCTTTCTTCTACTAGATTGTAAACTCATTGACTCGTGTTATGTGCTGCTAGCAAATTCTAAGTACTAACTTGTTTTTGCTGAATAAATGAATTGAAGTAGAGAAAATAAAATTAAGGTTATACTCTGGAATAGTGTTCTAGAAGCCACAGTGACTGCAGAGGACGCAGAGGACCGTACAGAGCACAGCACAAATTTAGTAAAATTTGACTCTTTTTGATGGTTGGTTTATTTGTCACATTTTTTAGCTTTATTTGTTTTCTCTGAGTCACAGGTTCTTCTGTGTTAGATTAAGATGCTAGTATCTACCTGACAGCTTATGGTAACCATTAAATGGGACAGAATGTGGGAGTCATATAATATAGCACCTTCCTCATAGCTGATGGCTCAGTAAGTGTTAAGCTGAGAATAGCCCTCTTGATTTTTTTTTTCCTTCTGAAAATCTTCAAATTTGAAACCCATAACATCTTATCTGGACTGTTGCAGCTGACACCTGATAGATTTTCTTGCCTCTGTCCCCGTTCCTCCCATTTTCTTCTCTACATTTATGTTACATGATTCTTCTAAAACATTGGTCATGTGCCTTTCTTTTTTATATTTCTTTAACCTCTGCTCATTGCTTACGTGATTAAGTCCAAACTCAGCTTGCGCTTCAAGGCATTTCAGGGTCTACTACCTCAGTTCTTTTCTAATTTCCTACTTTCATCTCCTGACATTTTCCCCCTTCCTGCCCTTTATGCTCCGGTAACACCATGCTAGTTGTTTCCCAAGCATTCCACACTGTTCAACATTCTTTGCCTTTGTTTTGAAATTTCTCTCTGACTGGAATGTCCTCTCCTCCTTCAGGGTCTGATGGATTCCTATTCAACTTTCAAGTGACCACCTTTCCTGACCTTTGTAGTTTGTATAATCTTCCATTATTGTGTTATTACACTGAGTTATAAATATTTTTCTACATGCCTTTCTTTCAAACAAGGCTGTGAACTGTTTGAGGGCAGAAGTGATCTATTCATCTTTATCCACAACATCTGCATCTAGGGAGCACTTAGTGAAAGTTTATTGGATTAAATGAACTATGGAGAGCATACAACCTATTTTGTTTTAACTAAAATAGTTACTAGAAGGAGGATATAGGTTTGAGTGAAGATTTTTTTCTTTTTACTTTTTTTTTTATTGAAGTATAGTCAGTTTACAATGTTGTGTCAATTTCTGGTGTATGCACAATGCTTCAGTCATACATGAATTTACATATATTCGTTTTCATATTCTTTTTCACTGTAAGCTATTACAAGATCGAATGTAGTTCCCTGTGCTATACAGTATAAACTTGTTTATCTATTGTGAAGATTTAACAAAGAAAGATCTTAAGTAGGAATTTAACAAGGGGGAAATTCAGTTATGAATATTATCAATAAGCGATTTCTAGTACTAATATCAGGCCAAAATATGAACAATATTCATTTGCCTGGGAAATTAGCATCAGTGCACAATTCTACTCTTGTTTCAGAGGCTGAAGAGGAGATACAAGAGATCGGACAGCGAAAAAAAAAAGAAAAGAAGGAAAGAAACCCCAGAGGGACAAGAGAGCACTTGACAGTAATGGCAGATAACAAACTTGGTTTGGGCTTGAAATGTGATCTGGCAGTCAAAGAAAAGCTCATGCTATTCTAGGCAGTGAACAAAGAAGAATTGTGCCACAGCGTAGGGAGTTGGCAGAAGCCCTTTGGGAGTATTACATTCAGCACAGTGTCAGCATGATAGAAACAGAAGGTAGTGCGTCCTGAGAGCAACTGTAGTGCTGAAAAGGATAAATAGATGAATTTGTGAAGATCATTTAAAGATTTTAAGCATGCCGGGTTGACTGAATTCTGGCAACTACAAAATCCAGGAGAGAGAGAAACACTCCCACATATCTGAAGGTTGTTAACATTAGAGCAAGAGAGGAATTATTTATCCTGGACTAGGAAACTTTGCAAGAAGGTGAAACTAAGGGCAGGAGAATTTATGCCTCTCTTAAAGGAATGTCCTGATGTAGTTTTTGGGTAATGGTATCACCTTCATCCCTCAGAACTTTTTATAGTATGAAGCTGTTAAGGTCAATATGTAAGATTTAAGAAGCTATTTCCCTTGAAAAATTGCTGTGGAATATTTTGGTCATATGAATAAAGAGAGTTTTTATCCTAGAAGGCAGGTCATGGAGGATTAGTTTAACGTTTATTAGCCACACCCAGTAGGTCGAGCACTATACACAGGGCAACATGATTCTTGAGGTTCTAAAGTAAAACCGCTGGTCTTTATAGGCTTCATGCATTCTCAGTTTGTTTCAATAATTTAGAAACTTTGGCAGATTTCATAAAACTATCCTTTTTGGAACAGAATAATGGTAGAAGTAAGCCAAATGTAAACTTGAAAAAAAATACAGATGAAATTCGATTTAAATGAATGTTGCCTGTCACTGGATGGCATAACATCTATACTTGGGTTGAGATTTGAGATTTTCCTTAGGGATTGGGATGAAGAACCCTTGGGCTAATAACATATTTGTTGTTCAGGACATTTTAAATGCCAGAGAATAATGCAATTGCCTTCATTGCTAGCCAGATCTCTGAGTGATTTCTCAGTTCAAGACAGGACAAGGAAAAATTGGTGATTCACTTAGAGACATCGTTGTTTCCTGAGGCAAATGTATTTGAGTGTTCAGATGAAATAGCTAAAAGAGCCCACAGCATACTGAGATTAAAAAAACTTTTATCTCTTCCCTCATAAGTGGGCTCCATGGCTTCTAATTCCTTATCTAGAGAAGCCATCCACGTTGTGGCTTTAAACGTAACGTTGGGTATGAAGAATGTGGAATCAGGACCAGTTTAAACAGGTAGCTAATTCTTTCCTCAGTTAGATTATTTTATGTTCCCTATTTCAGTGTAGATTATCCAAGGGGCAGGTGTCAAGACAGGCGTAGAGGTGCAAGATTTATTGGGGAAGCACCTGTGAACTATAAAGGGAAGAGAGTCAGGAGTAGGCAGGGAGGGCTTTCAGAATGTGATCCAGGTCCAACAGCTGTGAAGAAAGACAGGGAAGTAAGGATTGGGTGGGAATAACCTCAGGCCACAGCACAGTTGAGAAAATCTCAGCTAGGCAAATGTGGAGTCCCCAAGCAAAAATTGCCTGTTACCATAATTCTTTATGGAACAGAATTACACTGGGAGCTCTTAGAAGCCTACCCAGAGAAATGAAAGCATATGTACATATAGACTTGTATGTAATGCTTTTTCTGTACCTATTGAGATGATCATATAGTTTTTGTCTTTTGGTTTATGGATACGGTAAATTACATCAAGTGATTTTCATATTCCAAACCAATCTTCCATTATGGAATAAACTCTACTTGGTTGTGATGTATTATTCTTTTTATATACTGTTGGAATTGATTTTCTAAAACTTTGTTAAAAATATCTGGATCTGTGTTAGTGAAAAATATTAATCTATAAGTAATTTTCTCTTACTATACGACTCTTTAGAGTTTGCGTAGAATTTGTATTATTTTTTCTTTAAATATTTGGTGGAATTTATCAGTTAAACCATCTGGGCCTGGTGGTTTTTCTGAGCGGTGGAGGGTGATGGGAGGTTTTTAACCACAAATTCAATTTCTCTGAGAGATAAAGGGCTATTCAGATTTATCTGTTTCTTCCTGAGTGAGCTTTGTCTCTTTCAAGTCATTTATTGAATTCATTAGAAAAAGCTGTTCATAATATTTTTCTTATTTCCCTTTTAATATCTGTAGAATTGTAATGTCACCTCTCTTGTTCCTGGTATTGTTATTTGGATCTTCTCTCTTTTTTTTTCTTCTCATCAATCTGACTAAAGGTTTATCTGTTTCATTCATCTCCAAAGTACTAGCGTTTGGTGTCAGTGATCTTCTGTTACTTGTTTCTAGTTTCTATTTTATTGCTTTCTACTCTGATCGTTATTATTCCATTCTTCTTTGGGTTTTATTCACTCTTCTTTTTCTAGTTTCTTAAGGTGGAAACGGAGGTTTTTGACGTGAGACCTTTCTTTTTTGTAATAGAAGTGCTTAGTGTTATAAATTTCTAAGTGCTGCTTCACTGCATCCCACAAATTTTGATATGCTATGTTTTCAGTCAGCCTAAGATACGTTCTAATTTCTTTCTTGTTTTTTTTTCTTTTACTCATGGATTATTTAGAAGTATTGTATTTAATTTCCAAATGTTTGGGGGATTTTCCAGACATCTTTCTGTTACTGTTTTCTGGTTTAATTTCATTGTGGTCAGAGGATGTAAATTGTTTGAACTGAATTCTTTTAAATTTATTTAGACTTGTTTTTATGGCCCAGAATATGTTGTTAAATGTTCTGTGTGTACCTGAAAAGAATGTATTTTCTGCTCCTGTTGGGTTGAGTGTTTGATAAATGACAGTTAGGTCAAGTTGGTTGACAGTGTTGTTTAAGTCTTCTATAATCCTTTCCGGTCTTCTGTTTATTCTGTCAGTTAAGGGTATTGAAATCTCAAGCTAGAATTGTAGATTTGCCTGTTTCTCTTGGCAGTTCTATCAGTGTTTGTTTTATGTATTTTGAAGCTTAGTTGTCAGATAGAAAATCACTTAGGATTATGTCCTCTTGATGAATTGACTCCTTTGTGATTGAGAAATGATATCATTTATTCCTGGTAATATTTTTTGCTCTGAAATATATTTTATTTGATATTAATATAGCCATTTCAACTTTTTTTTAAAAAGAAGCTATATTTTAATTTTTAAAATATGCACACTTTTTTTTTTTTAAGCTGCAAAGTAGTATTTTGAGACAATCATTTGGTTAAATTTACTGGGGCGGGGAGGGGTGTTCTAGTTTCTCTATTTGATGAAAGCAGGTTAAAATCCATAGGCTTATAAAAGGAATTTACAACTCTGAGATATTTTTCCCCCAAGAACAATTGCCTGAGGAATGGTGGGGGATATAGTGCTTGAATGCCTTTATTACTTAAGTTTGCTGTTCTCAGGTATTATGCACCACTAGCATGTGAAGTTGAGAGGCATCGACTTAATAAGCGTAGGTTTAAATGCTGGTGAATCATAAACAAAAGACATAATTTATGTAAGGGAAAATGTATTCAGTGTTTTTCTCTGAGTAAAGTATGCAGAAAACCTGCTTAAACGGGGCATGTAATTTTTAATGACTCAGGCTTTTTAATCCTCAGAAGTGAACTAAGTACAGTAAATAAGATGGGAGCTGGTGAATATTGAGTGTCTCATCATCACATCATCAGATTTGAAATTGCCTGAGGATATGTATAAAAGGTTGTCTTTTAGCTTTCTTTTGTTTTAATGAAGTATATTTTTTCCATTCTTTTTTCTTTTAGTCTGTATCTTTATTTAAGTATATTTCTTGTAGGTGGCACGTAGGTGGCACATAGGTGGGTCTTGCTTTTATCCAGTCTGATAATCTCTGCCTTTTAATTGGGGTGTTTAGACCATTGACATTTGATGTTATTGTTGATATGGTTGGGTATAAATCTGCTATTTTGCTAAATGTTTTCTCTTTTTCCCATCTATCCTTTGCTTCCCTTTTCTTGTTTCTTTAGTATTAAGCATATTTTAGTCATTTAATTTTATCCCCCAACTGGCTTATTACCTATAACTTTTTATTTTCTCTTATTTAGTGGTTGTTTTAGGGTTTATAGTAGACATCTTTAACTTATCATAGACTATGTTCATGTGATGTGGCACTTCACATATAGTGTGTCAATCTCATCATAGTATACTTCCACTTCTCCCCCCCCGTCCTTTGTATTGTTGCTATCATACATTATTTCTGCATATATTATAATTCAACAGTACCTTTTTATTTTATTTTATTCATTTATTTGCTATAAGCTTTTTCATAGAAACATCTTATTATATGTATTTATTTTATATTGAAATATATTTGACATATGACATTATGTAAGTTCAAGGTGAACAGCATGTTGATTTGATACATTTATACATTGCAATGTGATTTCACTCTAATGCTAAGACCTGTTTCACATCACATAATTATCATTTACTTTTTGTGATGGAAATAGTTAAGATCTACTCTCTTAGCAAGTTTGATGTTTATAATACAGTACTATTGTTTATAATCACTGTAGTGTACATTAGATCTCCAGGTCTTATTTATCTGCTAGTTGTAAGCTTATACCCTTAAACAACCTCTCACATATTCCCCCACCCCTCAGCCCCTAGTAACCACCATTTATTCTCCAATTTTATGAGTTTTTTTTTTTTTAAGATTCCACATACAAGTTATATCATATGGTATTTATTGTTCTGTCTTACTTATCTCACTTAGCATAATGTCCTCAAGATCCATTCATGTTGTCACAAATGGCAGGATTTCCTTTTCCATGGCTGAATAATATTCTGTTGTATATACATGTATATACACCTCTTCATTATCCATTTATCTGTTGACAGGCAATTAGGTTGTTTTCAAATCTTGGCTTTTATAAATAATGCTGCAATAAACATGAGATTTCATGTATCTCTTTGATATCCTATTTTGATTTCCTTTGGGTGTATATCCAGAAGTGGAATTACTGGATCATGTATGGTAGCTATATTTTTAATCTTTTGGGGAAACTGCATCTTGTTTTCCATAGTGGCTAAACCAATTTATATTCCCACCAGTACTGTACAAGACTTTGTTGAAAGAAATTGAGGAAGATATAAATAAATGGAAAGACATCTCATATTCATGGGTCAGACAAATTAATATTGTTGAAATGTCCATACTACTCAAATCCATCTGTGGATTCAACACAATCTCTATCAAAATTCCAATGGCATTTTTCACAGAAAAAACATCCTAAAATTTGTATAGAACCACAAAAAGATCCTAAAGCAGGATGAATAGCTAAAGCAGTCATGAGAAAGAAGAATAGAGCCAGAGACATTACACTTCCCGATTTCAAACTATAGTACAAAGCTATAGTAATTTAAACTGTAGGATATTGCTGTAAAAATAGACACACAGACCAGTGGAACAGAATAGACAGCCCAGAGTTAAACTCTCACATCGACAGTCAACTAATATTTAACAAGGGAGTGAAGAACACCCAATGAGAAAAGGACAGTCTCTTCAATAAATGCTGGGAAAACTGAATAAAGACATGAAAAAAAAAAAAAAAGACATTATACTCTTATCTTACAGCACTCACAAAAATTAACTCAAAATAGATCAAAGACTGAAACATAAGACCTGATATCATAAAACTCCTAGAAGAAAACTTAGGGAAGAAGCTCCTTGACATTGGACTTGACAATTATTTTTTGAATATGGCACCAAAAGCACAAACAATAAAAGCCAAAATCAATAAGTTGGGACTATATCAAACTTAAAAACTTCTGACAGCAAAAGAAACAATCAACAAAATGAAAAGGAAGCCTACAGAATGGGAGAAAATATTTGCAAACCGTATATTGGATAAGAGGTTAATAGCCAAAATATATGAAGAACGCGTACAACTTAACAACAAAGAAAACCAAATAATTTGATTTTAAAATGGGCAGAGGAACAAAATAGACTTTTTTTTCCAAGTAAGACATCCAAATAGCCAACAGATATGAAAAGATGCTCAACATCACTAATCATCAGGGGAATACAAATCAAAAGCACAGTGAGATATCATCTCACACCTGTTAGAATTGCTGTCGTCAGGAAGACAAGAGATAATAAATGTTAGCAAGGATGTGCAGACTGTAAATGTTTTTAGAGATATAAATAATTAGGAAAAAGAATCTTGTACTTATCCACATAGTTACCATTTTTGGTGCTCTTTATATTTTTGTGTAGATCCATCTTTTCATGTTCTTTGTGCCAAAGAACTTCCTTTAACATTTCTTGTACTGCTGTATACCTGTTTTTCGGCATCCCTAGTTAACAGTTCAGCTTTATAATGTTAGTTAATTGGAGAAGAGGCAAAGAAAACAGGGAAATTCAGTGAGGACAGTTCTGAGTAAATATAGTATGTAGGATCAATGAAGTATACACATTTTTTACTTGGATGTTCAGTCTCTTGGGGGTAGGAAACTAGTTCTTAAAGAAGACTCTGAATATCCAAGTAAAAAAATGTATATACAAAAAATGATGCCATAAATAATGTTGAAAATTAAGCCATAGACTGGGAGGGAATGTTTGTAATATGTATGATAAAAATGAATATCCATGTTATATATAGTATTTCTGCCAAGCAATAAGAAATAGACATTCAATACAAAGATGAGCAAGAGCTATACACTAGAATTACACAGATGAGAAATTACAAATGCCCATTTAAAAATATGAAAAGATGCCCATCTTCACTAGTAATTAGAAACATATGTATTAAACTGACAGACTACTTCTGTCCATAATATTGGAAAAAAATTTTTGAAGTAGTAACATTTAGTCTTGGCAAGGGTATTAGAAATGGGTACATTCATACCCAGATGATAGAAGAAACGTTTTTACATCCTCTTTGGAAGACACTTTGATAATCGCTATTAAAATTAGAAATGCTCATGCTCTGACACACCAGTTGCATTTTTTAGTATTTATCCTAGAGAAAGACTCACATAATCCATAAAGGCCTTGGTACAAGAATTTTTTTTACTGCAGTATTTTTTGTAATAATGACAAATTGAAAACAATAGAATAACAGATGAATGATTAAATGAATCGTAATACACTCATTTAATGCAATATTGTCCATTGTTTAAAAAAAATGATGTAAATATGCATATTCAGTCACGGAAAGGCCTTCAGGGTACTCTGGTAAATAAAAAAAAAGTCAGTAAACCACTTCTTGTAGTGTGGTGTTGTATGACTATACTTATATAAACTAGGATACATTTATTCAGTGGAATACTGGCCACTTAATAAAATGTTGTAAAGTACAAAATTTATGCAACATGATTATGTTGTTGAGTGTTTACTATGCTGGATTTATCCTATTATCTGTTATCATTTAATAATTAGAATATGCCTGTGAGGTAAGCAGTTTCTATTTCCATTTTATATGTAACGAAACTCAAGCATTGAGAGAGGTTAAATAACTTGTCTAAAATCATTCAGTAAGTAAGAGAGCTGCGACCCAGTTATGTCTGACTTCAAAATCCATGCTCTCAATTATAGTATTTAATGATTTTATGCACATGAAATATGTAATAATACATTAAAAAGGGGTATAACGTGATGTCATTTTTTGCCTATAAAAATTTACCAGAAGGATACGTTCTAAAATGTCAGCAATGGTAATAGTTGCATGTTCGAATTACGGTTGATTTTTGTCTCTTCTTTTGTTATTGTTTTCCACAGTGAACATGAATAACGTTTATAGTTGAAGTTTTTTTTTTTTTTAAAGGTATTCATTTCATAGCGTGGGGTGGGGTGGATTAAAAAAAATAAGCATTCCCTCTTCCCTTCTGTTTCTAAAGAGGGAGGTATTTCTGAGTTTGGGCGTATCCACTCTTGATGTTGCCTGTAATTTCCTCTTGGCACTAGTTTGTAAAAACTGGAAAGTTGGAAGGGCAGTGTTATTCTGAGATCCAAAGATGTGAACGGATGAAAGATCTTTAAATAATACATTGTAACCATTATTCAGCTTGTACCCTAGATCTGGGACCAGGGCCACTAGTAACAGGATTCAGAAACCAGAAGCACAGTACCTAGGAATTAACACAGTTAGCAATTCCTCACCCCCATCTCTTTTAGCCTTTCTCTAGAAATCCTCCTTCACCTCTCCTTCCTACCAGTTCTTTTTTGTTAAAGGGTCTTTTTACTTGGGTGAAAAGAATTTGAGCCAATCATAAACAAATAGCTCTCTTTTGGGCCTGACTTTTTGTGCGTTTCTGTTGCCTCGTAAATCAAATAAAGCTAGCTGTGAGTAGACCTAAACCTGCTGCTGCCTGAGCCTCCCTCCCTAGAGGAAGGGAAGGGGTGGAGAAGGTCTAGAAGAAAGGGTAGAAGTTAAGGGAAGAGATTAGTATTGTGTTTACATTCTTGGTCTTGACTCTCGCTCTGTCTCTTTAAGTATAAGATTAGTATATGTTACCTATAGCTATATGTGTTGGTCCTTAGTCATTTTTCCCAGCAGCTGAGAGATGTAGCTGACTAATAACCTTTTCTCTGTTTGCTTGTTGGAAACTGTCACTACTTTCCAGTAGTGGAAACTTTCCACTACTTTCCATTAATAGATTCTGAGTTGTCTTTCAGGACTAGAAAACCTAGGAAAATTAAAGGTTTATGCTATGGCATAAAGTTTAGGATTTTTGGTTATACAGGATTTCACTTTGGGGATTGGCATAAAAAGTAGTTCCAGGGTGTCTAATTAAATATGCCCGGGAGGCACTATGCAGAGATACTTGTAGCTAGCTGGTCAATAACTTACAAGCATTTCCAGTTTCAACTGGAGAGACAATAACAGCTGAAGCCTGAAACAGTGGCACAGACACTAGGTAAGTACTTAGATAGTAAGGATGTTAATTTAAATTGTAAATATTGATTATGGGTAAGTGGAGGTAAACATAGGGTGATACATCATTGTAGGAAGAGAAAGAATGAGTGTGGCAGTTACTCATCTAATCCAGTTATGGAGAAAAAGTCATGTCTTATCTGATCTGAGGAGTCTTTGGAAATCAATCAGCATCAGACCCTATTGTGCCAACTAATGCTAAATTACCGGATGGTCTAGTTCACCCTTAAGCTAGGAAAGAGCAAAACTTGAATGAGAAGTGTCATTATAATGGTCTTAAGTCTCTCACTGGGCAGGTTGAGAATGAACTTACATGTAAGTAGCCAAAACTTTTTTTTTTCATGGCCTAGTTGTTATTTCTTATTGTTTCTTTATGTAAGTATAGATAATCTGTATATTTATTGTTATCTCCCCTTTCTTAAACCAAAGGGTCACATAATATGAACCTTCTGTATGAGTACAAAAGAACTTCCTCTTTTTACAGATATATAATATTCCATTGTTTGAATGTACCTCAATTTATGTAATCAAAACCCTGTTGATAACATTTGAATGGTTTCAGATAGTTTTAAGCTGGAATTATAGTATCTTTAAGCCCCTTTTATTAGCAGTCTTACTTTGAGGCCAGGCTACAGAGTTTAATACATAAAAACCAATTGAATATAAATAAAAAAACTACAGATTAGCTGTAGTTCTAATCTGGGCTATGGGAAGATGTCTGCATACCTTCATACTTATGCATCTCCCTCTACTTTGTTTTTCTTTCTTTACTACCATCTGGTTTTTTTTTGTTTTGTTTTGTTTTGTTTTTTTGGTGCTGTTTGGTTTTTTGGGGGTTTTTTTTGTCTTTTAATTTTCTTATCTTCATTCCTTCCTGACCCTGTCTAATACAGCAGCCTCCTTAACTGCTAGTTAGACCTTTGTTAAGAAATTGTTAGACTTGCAGATGACTTTTACATTTTACAATTGCCAAAGGATAGTTGTTTTCAGTCCAGGTGAGGGTGAGATTCTTGCAGTTTTTCCTTGCTGGAAGTCTTAATACTCAGATAATGCCCTTCTGCTGTCATTATTCGCCTGTTACCAAGGTACACTTAGTAGCCCATTTGCATTCTATTGGTGATAATCCATACACACTTATCAACTGCCCCAGGAAGCTGGCACCAAATATTGCTAGTGGCTCAGCAGGAGTAGAGACAAGCAGGACTGGGAAATGCTCTTTAAATCCTAGAATTGCAAATAGGTCTAGGCTCTTTGGAGAAAAGCTTAAAAGGGTGATTGATTGATATTATTTTGGCTGCTACAAGGAAAAAGAGTGGACTAAAGAAAGGAAGGAGAAGATACAAAGAAGTTTTGGTTATGGACAAAAACACTACATTGAGAATCAAGAAGCATGGATTTTGATCTATATTCTATTACTGATTTGTCCTGTGATTTCACTTTTCTGGACGTAAGTTTCCAAATCTATGAAATGAGTGGTTTGGAATTTTAACAAAAATATCTCTGAAATTCTAAGGCAAGGGGGACAAAAAAAAAAAGAATAGAAACAAAAGAAGTGAAGCAGAATGTCTTCAAGATTGTTCACAAAGATTTCAAATAGTATAGAGTGGAGAACTCCTCTACTGTTATGTAATACCTGTTATAGTTAGTGTTTAGAATTTGTTATGCAACTGCCAGAATTTAAAGATTTAAAATAAACATTTTACTTTGCTCAAAGTTTTGTGGGACAGAGTTATGGAAATGGCTCAGCTGGACAGTTTTCACTTGGGGGCCTCTCCCTTTTTTTAAGCCCTGCCAGTTCGTAACTTTTGGTCAACCAAATAATATATTTAAGTAGTTGTTTGTATGATATATTTAGTTGTTTACAGTGGGAGGATAATTCAGTGTATTTTGTACTTTATACTATTAGAAATACAAGTTGCTTTTACAAGTTACCCTTATAGAAAAAATTAGCTAAAAGCATAGCATATAATTCTTTGGTACCACTTAGCAGAGAGAGAGAGAGAGATGAGATACAGGAAGAAAAGGAGGTAGGTGGTGGTAGTAGTTGGGGGGAGGCTGAGGATGCAAATGGAGGACTGAGTATGTATCAGTCATTGATAGCAGTAGAAGTGACTTGTCTACAATGTGCTCTTGTAGAATTCTCTGAATTTCTAGGGTGGGAATAACACATTCATGACTGTCATTTAAAATGTGTTCTGGGCAAGACAGTGGAAATAAGAAATATAAAATCTGCCAATAATCTTGAGAATTTACCAACAGTTGGGAAGATTTAGCAAGTGCTTAAAGGGAAGAATGTCAGTGAAAAGGAGCCTGAGCTACAAGCCAGTTAAGTAGTGTGGGCAATAATTACCACAGAAATTTAGAAGAAGAGATCATCTCCAAGGATATGTAAAGGTAGAGCTTCAAATAAAAAGCAGCATACACTTTGGCATTCAAAGATGTAAGTAGGGAAGGAGAAGAGAAAGTAATTAGAGGATATGGAATGGAGACAGAAAAGCTATTTTAGACTGAGGAAATTACAGAAGTACAGGGAGGGCCTTGTTAGTACCATCATTTACTCTGTCAGCTCATAGCAGAGTGGTAGAGAACTGAGAGTCCAAGAAGAAACAACATTTTGAGGAGAAGAAGAGTAATGACTTAACTTTTGAACCTAAGTAACTAGACTAATAATAGTGAGACTACAAATTTTTTAAAAATAATAGATGATTAAAAAATACAAAAGTAAAGATAGGGAGGTAGTTTGAAAGAAGAGATGAGGAGAGAGACCCTTTTCTTTAAAATAAGATGGAAGAAGGAAAAGGTAGATGAATATACTAAGAAATTTTGATGAAGTAGAAGGCTAAGTAAGGCTGGGACTCCTCAGAGGAGTATCTGTACGTAGAATCAGTGAGAGACCTTGAGACTCAGCTGGAAATTCTTCGAGACCTACTGGAAAATTATGATATACCATTTGGAAAAGTGACTTTAGAGCTAATAGCAGTGTAAGAACCTGCTCAAGAATGAGTTTATGCAGAGAGCAGACATTTTGGATTTTGGATTTCCTCCTTCAGATCTGGAGGCTTGGTGATGGGGAAATGGAAATATCTAAAAGATTAAATTGTTGAGCAAAATTGCTGTTGAAAACTACTTTTAATTTATTGTTTCTCTCCTGCCTGTTTAGAATGTTGGAGATTAATGTAGATAGCTATATATTCTCTGTGGAACCTAACAAGAATTAGTTGATTATAATCAACCTTTGAAACTGTTCTGAATGAAGTATTACTCACTTGCCACCTATTTGGAGAGTTCATATAAAATTCCATTTCACTGTTTCAAAATGATTAACCTACAATTTTAAAAGAGCATTATATATATATGTTTTTTTGGATATATAGATGTGTAAAGCCTTATTTTCCCCATGCTCACCCCTGTTCCTGCAGATAATTATTGTTGTCAACAACTTTTGTGCTCCATTTCGGAAAATGTGTGCATGTCTAATACTATATTGTGTATTGCATTGTGTACAAGTATATACAAGTATATATAAACATATGCCTTGATAGTGTATCTAAACTACGTATCTTGAAACCATTTAATTTACATCTTTGCTCAATCAGTTATGTAAAATCCTTCTCTTCCTTTGAGCTCTGGTCCCCATTTTGTTTGTATAGGAAAATATACTGTGGGAATATAAATTCAATCACCTGTTTTATTTTTCTAACCAATCTTCTATTTCACTGCATTCATATTGAATTAACATAACTTAAAATAGTGAAAAAATTTCCTTCTTATTTAAAAAAATTTTATTTTAAAAAGAATGAGGAGACTAAATGAAAATATTAATCACATTTGTTGGTATTCTGTATTCCTCTGAATAGTGTTTTATTGGCCCATTTCTCTCGTGTTTGGCATATCCCTGCGGTTTCTCCCCACTAGAGGGCACTAGGATATTGTTTGGTTTTAGTGGACTATTTATGGTGAATTTAGAATTAAAACTTTCATATTTTTATTTGTCCTGCATTTACTATGAATAAAATCATCCTGAGATCAGTCTATGTTTGGCATATATGGATAATTGTAGTACCTTCTGTGCTAGCAATTTTGATTTTGAAGAGTATTTTGTGCTAAATGCTTAAAGAAGAAAAAAAGGAGGGCTTAGACAACTGGGAAAGAATTTAGATTTTTTTTGGACCCTGATTATCACCTTCTTATCACTCCAGCAAAGGTACTGACCCGAAAGGGAAAAGAATAGGCACAAATAGGTCAATGCAACAGAATAGAGAGTCTAGAAATAGACCCATACGTAGACAGTGAATTGAGTTTTGACAAAAAGCCAAAGTAAATCAGTGGAGAAAGTATCTTCTTTTTGACAAATGGTGCTAGAACAATTAGATATCCATTTGCAGGAATAGTGATCTTTTACCTTTGTCTCATTCCATACATAACAATTCAAAATAGATCAGAAGCTACAGGAAAAACAAAGGAAAAGGATCTTCATGACCTTGGAGTAGGCAAAATTTTCTTATTTCTTTCAAAATTTAATTAAGTAAATAAAAAGGGAAGCCACAGAAGGGGAGAAAATATTCACAATACATTTACCAGAAAAAGGACTGGTATCTAGAATATATAAAAAATTCTTACAGCTCAATAATAAGATACACAGTCCAATTTTTTAAACGGATAAATGATTTGAACAGACATGCCTCAGTAGATGCTATACAAATGCCAGTAAGCATATAAGTTGCTCAACATCATGAATCATTTGAAAAATGCAAATTAAAGCCACAGTGAGATACTGTACACCCACTAGAATGGCTAAAATTGAAAAGACTGAGAATACCTAATACTGATGTGGATATGAATCAGTTGGGATGCTCATATGTTACTGGTGAGTAACAGTTTTCTAGTTTGTTATAAATGTATTATATACTTACCAAATAACTCAGCAATTCTATCCCTACCTGTGTCTTTACCCCAAAAAATGAAATCTTATGTTTACACAAAGACTTGTATACTGGTGTTGATGGTGTTTTAATTCATAATGGCTCCAAACTGGAAAAACACCAAATATCCATCAGTAAGTAAATGGATAAATAAATTATGGTACATCTGTATTGAGGAGTACTACTTAGCAATAAAAAAGAAAGAGCTGAACATGGAACAATATGGATGAATCTCAAAAATATGCTGAGTGAAAGAAGCTAGACACAAGAATATATATATTTATGTTTCCATTTATATGACATTCTATAAAAGTCAAATCTCTCTATAGTGATGGAAAATGAATCAGTGGTTGCCTAGGGCCATTGTAGTAGTGGTGGAGAGTCAACTGCAGTAGACAAACAACTGAGTTAACCAAAAATCCACACATTATGAAAGAAAGAAAGGCATAGGCAGCAGGATAAAGTCTCTAAACTGGAAAAGAAGATTGGTTTTTATTGGAGTGTTTTTAGGCAGAGAGTAAATGGTGAAAGATGGGGTTACAGAGGTAAATGAGGGCCAGATCATGTGGAAAGAGTCAAGTCCTTAAGAACTTGAGAGGGAATGGACAGTAGAGCACATGGTGAGAGCCTTACTTCAGCGAAAGTGGGGAAGGAGAAACTAGGGCAAATGAGGTAGGCCTGGTGGTGGGAATGTGAGAGAGCTTATATCAGATATTTTTCTGTTTTCTTCTATTCTCTTTTTTCTATATAAGGTAAGGTTGTCAGTTGACAGTGAGGGTAGAAGTTTGAGGGACAAGCATGAACTATTCTTCCTGGGAGGGGACACAGGGAGTATGTACCACCAAAGAAACTTCATAAGATGACAGAGGCACTATAGATGCTCATTTGAGTTTAGGGAAGGTTAAAGTGAAACCAATCAGCTTGGTTACATGGTTTTCCTCTTGCAAAATTTAGCAGGTTGGGCCCAAACATGAAATAGATAGATTGGTAGGGGTCATCAGGATTGAGGTTTTGCCTGGCAAAAATAATGAAGAGAGAGACGGAATGAAGCTATTTATAAGAGTCACTTTCAAGATGGACCAGGAAATCTAGATGAGACAAGGAGGGAAGTAAAACTAAAAAGGTGTTGATGAATTGTGAGAAAATAATGTCACTGGACAAAGGACAGAATTTTATGAATTGGGGCTACTTCTGCAAGTGAAATGGCAGGCTGGGAGGAAGTGGTCTTAGGGTGACTTTGGGGTTTCTGAAATGGAGGTCCATTTATTGAGATGGAGAATCTGGGAGGAGGAGGAGCAGGTTTGGTATAATATGATGAGTTCAATTTTGGATAGGCTGTGTTTGAGAAATGCATGGGATGTTTAAGTGGTGATGTCCATTAGGAATTTAGAGATAAAGATCTGAAAGATCTGGGCTTTAAATAGAAATTTAGGAGTTGTCAGCACATAGGTGACAACTGAAATGTGGTGATGGAAGAGATTATCACAGGGAATTTATGAGATGAGAGAAGGGGAGGGTGTGTGGTTTCCATTTTTCAAAATGAGAATGGTTATGGTGGTTGTTGGTTTTATTGTTTGTTTGTTTTCCTTCAGTATTTTGTCTCCTTTTCCAAGTAAGTCTTTGTAAATACATCATGGAATGGTGGTAGGAGCAGAATTTAGGTCCTGGCTTTGTCACTTCCTACTGTATGTTTTGAGCAGGTACATTTCTGAGCCTCAATTTTCTCATTTGTTAAATAGCTGTATCAATAGAATGAGAAGACAAGCCACAGACTGAGAGAAAACATTTGCAAAAGATCTATTTGATAAAGGACTGTTATTCAAAATATACAAAGAACACTTAAAAGTCAACAAGAAAACAAGCATTTCAATTAAAAAATGAGCAAAAGACCTTAACAGAAACCTCACCAAAGAAGATATATAAATGGCAAATAAGCAAATAAAAATATGTTCCACATCATATGTCTTCAGGGAAATGCAAATTAAAACAAAGAGATACCACTACACACCAATTAGAATGTCCAAAATCAAGAACACTGACAACACCAGAAGCTAGTAAGGATGTTGAACAACAGGAACACTTGCTTCTTCATTCCTGGCAGAATGCAAAATGGGACAGCCAATTTGGAAGATAGTTTGGCAATTTATTACAAAACTAAACATACTCTTACCATACAGCCCAGCAATCGTGCTCCTTATTATGTATCCAAATGAGTTGAAAACTTACGTCCATATATGGATGTTTATAGCAGCTTTACTTGCCAAAACTTGGAAGCATCAAGATATCCTTCAGTAAGTGAATGGATAAATAATGGTACATCTAGACAATGGAATATTGCTCAGTGCTAAGAAGAAATGAGCCATCAAGCCATGAAAAGACATGGAAGAACCTTAAATGCATATTACTAAGTGAAAGAAGCCAATCTGAAGAGACTACATACTGTATGATTCTAACTCTATGACATTCTGTAAAAGGCAGAACTATGGAGTAAAAAGAACTCAGTGATTGCCAGGAATGGAGGGTGGAAGAGATGAACAGGCAGAGCATAGATTTTTAGGGCAGTGGAACTATTCTATAAGATAGTATAATGGTGATAGATACATGTCATTATACAGCCATCAAATCCACAGAATAAACTGCCCCAAGAATGAACCCCTTAGTAAAGTTTATGATCATGTGTCCACATAAGTTCATCCTTTGTAACAAGTGTACCGTACGACTCTGGGCTGGACTGTTGATAACGGGAGAGGCTGTGTGTGCTAGAGGGGAGGAGACAGATAAGAACTATCTGTACATTCAATTTTGCTGTGAACCTAAAACTGCTCTAAAAAGTAAAGGTTTTTTTTTTTTAAAGCTATAATAAGAAACTGCATGGAGACAGGTTAAATAACTCAGGACTACTGGTCTAAACTTGAAATCACTTAGTGAAAACTCTAGGATTCATATGTCTTTATTTTCAATTGTTTGCTGCTGCTTAATGGGAAGCTTTTGCTTTGCTTACCTTCCTTACCTTCACCACTTCCGTCAAGTATTTTTACAGTGATAGTGAATTACACTCTTAGGAAATATGGAAAATGCCCAACACCAATAATTAAAAGAAATTTATTTCACTAAGCTAAGGAATATTTGAATCTTCTTTCAGCTATATTTTTCACATTGTTTACTTTTACACCCAACTACCATTTCATACTTGAAAGCTTTTCAAATAGATACTATACGTTGATCTACTTTGAGTATTAGGGCATCCCTCCCCTGTGGGTTCCAAAACAATTTCTGAAAAGATGGGATTGGGTTATACCCATGTATACAAATGAGCCTGTAAAACTAAGGTGAGCTAATTGGCTGCTTCTGGTTGGTGGATACACTCCCCTCGTTTACTGCATCCAGATTTTGCGAGGGGAGTCGGGGAGAATGGCAAAAGTCATTTTTTTCCAATAAAGAGAATGATAACTAATACTTCTGGACATTTATCCTATAGATAATCTCACACATGTGTGAAATATACATAGAAGAACATTCATTACAGCATTATCATGGTGATATGCAAATAGCAAAAGACAGGAAATGAACTGAATGTCCATTGGTAGGGGACTGGTTAAATAAAATTAGTACATCTGTAGAATAGAATACTGTACAGGAGTTAAATGTACAGGAGGCAGCTCTGTCATCTGATACGGAACAGTCTTCTAAATATTGTTAAGGGGGAAAAGCTATATGCATGATATGCTACTATTCATCTAGAAAAAGAAACAAAGAATAGCCCCCACGCATAAATGTACCTAGATTCAGGTCTTACGTCTGCTTCTTATTAGTGTGATCTTGAGCCAGTTTTTTAACCCATTTGCTTATATGCAAAAGACATCTCTAGAAATATCCATAAGTATGAGAATTTCCCTCTGGAGAAGATAATCTGGTGCTGAAGGAAAGGGGGCAAAAAGAGAGACTGACTTTTCACAATATACTCTTAATGTCTCTTGAACTTTGTGCCATGAACCTTTGTTACCTAGTTAAAAGCAAATGAACAAATAAAAAAATAAAATCCAGATTTTAAAAACCTATCTTTAGGATTGTCTTGAGGATTAAATGAGTCATGTATATAATCTCTTGCAGTGCTGCCTGGCAGATAGTAAATGTATAATGAGTGATAGCCTTTGTCCTTGTTTTCTTCCCCTCCAATTCCATAATTACTGTTTGGAGAGTTCCCAGGATTTATTTTCTTCACTTAGGCCTAAGTGAATTCAGATTGTCAATCTGAATGGACCTATGAACTCTTTGAAATTGTATACCAAATTTTGTACAAGCAGGTACCAAATTCTCCAGATTCTAGAGAGAGGGTCTGTGACTTTCATCAGATTTTCTAAGGAGGGCCCATGGCCCTAAAAAAAGTTGACAGATTGATCTAAGCCATTTTACTATTTTATGTATGTTTTCTCACCAGAAAATACTTTGCTGTTGGTTTTCTCTTTGTAACTAGTCTCTTTTTTCTTAATTGTTGCTATTAAAAATATGAAGATGTAAAGCACTATTGCAATTTTGGAGGCTTAAAGAGTTAGGTATAACTTATTTCTTCAGGACATTTTTTCCCCAGTGAAGCCTTCCCAGATCTCACAGGTGTTGAGCTGTGTACTCTGTTTATAAACAGAGTACTTCCATCCCTAGACATTCCTCTTGGATATATGTGCTATGCATTTCTTCATTACAGTCTCTCAGTAAATAATAAATTTGAAGCAGCCTCATTGTAAGTACTAGGGATATGATAGTCACCTTAATAGATGAGCTGGAGGTTCTAAACAGTAGTCAGTTCAGAGATTTCCCAAACATTACTGACAAAAGTAAAAACTTTTACCATAGAAAAATCTAGTCTTCCCAAAGTTAGGTTGCACCTGGAAGATGTCATGCCCTCTTTTTGCCATGTGCTTGGTGACACAGTGATGACTTTTAAATCATTCTTCTTTTCAGAGCTAACATTTTCTTGTTATCCCACAATCAGAATATCCTTGATAATTTTGATGACTACTTTAAGGAAATGGCCCTCTGTTGCACTGGTTAGTCAGAAAGGTAAGATTCAGTTTCTTGAATTGAAGGGTCTCAGTCGACGAGTGGGTCAGAGTACACTTTTCTATAAAGAGACTAGGTTCCCTGAATTCCACGTTGAGGTGTGGAATAAGTAAATAAGTTGTGGAATAGAGTGGTTGATTATCAGAATTAACCACTAGTTCTCTTCTAAGATTCCTTTGTTGCATAAATCCATTAGCAATGATCTCTTTCTGAATGCCCATGCCCTCTATTGTTTTCTTGACCGTAAAGAGGAGGGGGGAAAAAACAGCAGCTCAGAATCAGGTCTCAACTGTTTCCCTGTAAGTTTGGGATTTCCACCAAGGGTCATGTAGATTTTTTTCTTTCTCTCCCTGTCAGATTCCTAGCTGAATCAGAATTAAAGGAGATTCTTAATATTTTTAAAAGAACAGCAGGCCCCATTACTGTCTTACTAATTATTTCAACAAAATATGTAATTCCTGAGTAGACTCTACCTAATCCTAAACTGAACTGTTTTATTCAGTTTTTCATCTGTGCTTTTTCTGGAATGATTCAGGATGATTGTCATTTAAGTCGTGATTTGGGGTTATTTTATCTTTGTATTGAGTCAGTCTTCATGTTGTGTGACACTTAAAAAGCTCATCTTGCTTCCATTGGAAATACTCAATTCTTTTTTTTTTTTTCAAGCAATAGATGACTAGTCTCAACGTGATGCTATAACTTAACTGGTGCCATAATACTATTCAAAAATATTCTGTTGCATAAGACAAAATAAATTATTATCGACTATAAATCTGAAGGAAATACTAATTTCATTTTATTTTCATGTTTTATTTACAAATTTTTTCATGTTCTTTGGGGTAGATTCTTCTCTTCCATGAATCAAAGACCTCTCTGATATGTTAGTTTCATCTTTTTCAAAATTAGGTATAAATTTTACAGCTGTAGGTTGAAAAAAAAGATTCTTTAAATCTCCTTTTTAAAAACAATTCATCTTTAAATATAAAAAGATTATAAATAAATTTTCTCTTATTTCAGAGTTTTATTAAATTCTAAAATAGTAAGTTTTAAATAAAATTTTTAAATTTAGAAAAGTTGAAAAAATTTTTTGAATATTATTTTGAAACAATTGGACAATGTGTACTACTTATTAGTGTTCCACATGGACACTAGGAAGTCTTTGGGATTTAAAAATAATAATTTATTGGATGATAATATAATTACAGAGATTATAGCAGAAGATCATAGACAGTAGGAGCATAGTAGAAGTAATGAGCTGCAAATACTTTTATTTATACCCTAAATCAATGTCCTTGTTAAGTTTTAGAAAACACAAAAATACAGAAGCATACATTTCATTAGACAGCATAGTGATATAACATCATCACTTATAGCCTCTGGGAAACTCAACACTGTTGAGAGAATGAAAAGTGAAAAAGACAAACAACATTTTAATAGTATTATGAAAATACTTTTGACTTTAAAGACCCCTTGAATAAAAGGCCAGGGGGTTGGTGGGGAGGTGGGCGCCATAAAAAGAAGGAAGTCCTCACTGTTTATGGTAGCGGTTATGAAAGTTTGTAAGAATGAAGGGAAGACTTTTCTGAGATACCCATTTGCAGGTAAAAAATTCATGTCTTGCATAAAGCCCTTGATAATCCCCAGACCTCCCAATGGTCTCCTAGTACCTCTTTTGCAGTGGTTCCCAAAGTGTGGTCTGTGGATTTCTGAGAATCCCTGATACCCTTTCACAGGTCTGTGAAGTCAACACTATTTTCATAATAATATTAATATGTTATTTGCCTTTTCCATTGTGTTGACATTTGCACTAATAGTACATTAGCAATGGTAGGTAAAACTGCTAGCACCTTACCATGAATTAGGCGGTGGCACCAAATTACTAGTTGTCACTGTATTCTTCATTGCCACGCACTTGCAGTCAAAAATTATATTCCAGTTGCTCACAGCGAAAAAAAAATGTGACAATGAATATATGTGTGTCCATGTATAACTGAAAAATTGTGCTCTACACTGGAATTTGACACAACATTGTAAAATGACTAGAACTCAATTTTAAAATGTTAAAAAGAAAAAAGAAAAAGTTATTTTCCAGTTTCACTTAAGTATGTCCTTGAGGCAGTTGAAAATTTAATTTTATTAATATTGACCTTGGAGTACAATTCCCTTTTATAATGAAAATGGAAGTACACATAAAGCGCTTCTGCATACTGAAGTGTGATGGCTGTCTTGAGGGAGAGCACTCAGGTTTTTATGGTGCAGACTGAACTAGCCTCTTTTTTATGGCATACTGCTTTTACTTTAGAGGACAGCTGACCATAGTTATTCAGACTTGGGCAGTTGGCAGACATTTTTTGGAAAATGAACAAAGTGAACCTGTCACTTCAAGTAAAACAGACAGTGTTTGTTGTCAGTGATAACATTCAAGCTTTCAAATGAAATTAGAATTTTGGAAAACTCAAATCTGCCACCATGAGCTTGACAGCTTCCAGTCAAGCTGCCTGTAGTATAGACCTCTTACTTGAGCTCCAGCTCTCAGATCTACCCACCTGCTTTCTGTGTCCATTGTTTCACAGATGTTCCAGACTTAACATGTGCACAGTGGACATTGACTTCTTCCATAAAACTTTATCTCTTTGGCCCCACCCAAGTTTTTCTCATCTTGATAAATCACCTTCAACCCAGTTGTTCAAACTAGAATTGAAAGTCATTCTTTCTTTTTTCACACCTCCTTCCTCTGATCCCTTGTAAGTTCTACCTTTGAAATTACTTCATGTCTGTCTGCTTTTACACATCTTCATTGCTATCAGCCTTCTCCAAGTTACCATCGTCTTTCACTTGATCTGCTACATCAGCTTTCTAATTGATCTTCCCTTCTTGCCTGTCCATAATCCATTTTCCACACAGCAGCAAGTGTAAATACAAATTGATTCATGTCATGTTTCTTAAAATCCTTTAAGCAACTTTAAGCAATAAAATCCAAAATGTTTATCTTGGCTCATAAGACCCTTCACGTTTAGGCCTTTGCCTTTCTTTGCAACCTCATTCTTCCTTTCAGTCACAAAATTGTCGACGTGCAATTTTTCCTTCCATTCCTTAACGTACCAAGGTCTCTCTTACATTGGAGTCTTTCTAATAACTATTTCCTTCCTTTCATAGAACAAGCTTTCTCTCATTATTCTGGTCTTAGCTCAAGTGTTATCACTTTTAAAATGTCTTCCTGGATCATTCTGTTGAAGGTAGTTTGTTCCTTTTATACTTTGCTTTAGCTTCTTGCTCATTTCCTTTATAACACTTACCAAAAATGATTTCATTTATTTGTTTACTTATTTTTTATCTCCCTTAGAATATGTAAGTGAGTAATTTTAGATATGTTGAGTTGGATGTGCCTATGGGAACAGCATAGAGTAAAGCCATCTAGTAGGTCATTGTCTATTTAGATAGAACTGAAGCTCAGAAAGTGCTGGATAGAGTTTCGGAATTTATCTGCATCTTAATAGTAAACACAGCCATGGATATGTATAGGAGAATGTTTTGAGAGAAGAAGAAACAGAGATCAGAATCTCCCAAGAACTCCTACATTTAAGGGACCAGAAGTTTAAAAAAAAAAAAAAAAAGCTACAAAGGAAAATGAAAAGGAAGTTATCCTGGAGATCAAAGAAAAGAGTGGTATAATATCAGAAAAGCCAAGGGAAGAGAGTCTTACAAGGAAAAGGTATTAACAGTGTCAAAATTATGAGAGGTAAAGTAAGCCGAGAAGTCTCTATTAGATTTTGCATCAAGGACTATTGGGCACTGATAGTTTCAGTGGATTGGCAGGAGCCAGACTGTAGTAGATTGAGGAGTGAATAAATAGTTAGTAAAACATTAGGGATATAGTGAGTTTAGAAAGCCCAGGAGTTTTGCTCTGAAGGTAAGTACAGAGAGCAGTAGCTGAGAGATAAAGGTGGAAATTTATTCATTTTTGGGATAGGAGAAACCTGAACATATTCTGTCCTGATGGGAAGAAGTCAGTGGCCGGGGGGGGTGAGGGGTGACAGGTTGAAGGAACATGAGTGAGAGGGGGTAATTGATAGAGAACAGTCCCTGAGAAGATGAGAGAATCTGATCCAGACCATTGGCTGGAGGGATTAGATTTAGATGGTATGTTAGTCTACTCAGGCTCTGTAACAAAATAAAACAGACTAGGTGGCTTAAACAACACAAATTTATTTTCTCATGGTTCTGAAACCTGGGAGACCAAGATCAAGGGGGCTATCAGGGTTGGTTTCTGATGAGGTTTCTGGTTTATAGATGGCTGCCTTCTCCCTGTGTCCTCACATTACATTTTCCCTGTGCACTGTAGATAGAGAGTGGTCTATGGTGTCTCTTCCTCTCCATATAAAGGCAATATCCCACGAGATTAGAAACCTACCCTTAATGACCTCATTTAACCTTAATTACTTCTCTAAAGGCCCTATTTACAAATATAGTCACATTGGGAGTTAGGGCTTCAACATATGAATTTTGAGGAATACAGTTTAGTCCATTGCCTCAAGGAATGGAATTCTCTTCCATTAAAATGGAGAGGGTAGGTAAGAGGCGACAGATGATAGCTGTGTGTGAGGTTGTAGGCCCTGGTATCAGGAAGTTGAAAAAAATTTCCATCTAATGGTTTTAGTTTTTTCTGAAATAGGAATATATGTACTGAGAGTATAGATATTATAGTTGGGCATTTGAGCCAAGAATAGAAAACATTTGACAGCCAGTATGGAGATGGGAAAGGGGAGTTGAGTAGGGAAGCATGGCACAATTACTAGGTAGTATTGACCTATCTGTGTGCCTGGGTGGCTTTCAGCAGCAGAGCAGCACAAGCATAGGCAAGAGTGTTTGGCAGTGATAGCCTTGCATGTCTGAATACAGAACCTTAGGAGTCTTTATTGTGTAAGACCTTCTCTTGCAACCAGGTGTAGACTCCTGTTGGCACTACAATGACAGCATTGCTTTAAGAAGATTGAAGTCTCTTCCACTTTCTCAGTCACTGCTAGACTGGGCAGAAGATTTTGGCTAGAGCATCCTTATCTTGCAGAGAACTGCACTTAGAAGCAAAATTAGGTTGATTTATGAACTTAAGGAGGCATTTACAGCAAGTGTAGGCAAGAGTTAGCTGTAAGCTTTAAAATTGGAGCAAATGTGCTTTGGAATCACTTGGAGCAAGAGAAATCAAATAGCACAGTCGATCCCCATTATTCCAGATTCTGCATTTGCAAATTTGAGTACTTGCTAACATTTATTTTAATCTCAGAATCAATACTTGTGGCCCTTTCAGTGGTCATCTGTGGACAGCACAGAGTGGCAAAACATTTGAGTCACCTAACATGTATGTTTTCAGTTGAGGTCAAACAAGGCAATGCTCTGCTTTCTTGTTTAAAACTCTCATACTCTCATCCAGGTGTTCTTTACATGGTCTATTTACTGCCACTTTTTTCTTTCTTTCTTTTCTTTTTCTTTTCTTTCTTTTTTTTTTTTTTTTTTTGCATTTTTGTGCTTTTTCTTGATGATTTCACTGTTTAAAATGTCTCCTAAATGCAGCGCTGAAGTGCTGTCTAGTGTTTCTAAGCACAAAAAAATGCTGTGATGTGCTTTGTAGAGAAAATGTGTGTGAGATAAGCTTCATTCAGCTGTGAGTTATGATGCTGTTGGCTGTGAGTTCAATGTTAACAAATCTACAATATACATTGAATAAGATGTCTTTAAACAGAAGCATACATAAAACAAGGTTATCTGTTGGTCATTTGACAAAATGTGACCAGGAGCAGTGCTTCAGTTATTGGCTAATTTAGTGTTTGTGGTGACTTTATTAGAATATAACTACCATGAATAGTAAGAATCTACTGTATTTTATATATTTTTTCCTTCAAAGACTTCAAAGTATCTTACAGGGGAGGATTACAGCTCACTGGTAGGGCACATGCTTAGAATGCATGAGGTCCTGGGTTCAATCCGCAGTACCTCCATTAAAAAATAAATAAATAAATAAATAAACCAAATTATCTCCTCCTCCCAAAAATTAAAAAAAAAAATAAGTATCTTACTGACATTAGCTCAGGCATCAACACAATTTTCAAAACTTGGCTGCTAGACAGTGATTTATCTATTACATGGAGGACGGTGGGTGGCAATCCACTTAGTAGGTTTTCTCTAATGTTCAGATTCTAGGATAATTTTTGCTTCCTATTAGTAATCTCTTAAATATATTATATCCTGACCTTGGATGTAAAAAGATCTGCTTCCTAATCATAGTTATGCTTGATTGATTTGCTTTGGAACTCATTAGAATATTTCCTATTTGACTTTCATAGGGAAAGGTGAAAAGGCAAAGAATTTTGAAAAGCAGAGAGAAATTTTTGGCAGAAAAGTGTCAGGTAGAGAGAAATAATCATAGGGATTATTATCACAAAAGCAGTAATGGTGAAAGATGCTGAATGCATGGAATTTGAATGTACTATGTTAAAAATGGCTTCATATATATATATATATATATATATATATATATATATATATATATATATATATATATATATTATAGGAACATTCTCACCTTCAGCTCTGCATCCAGATCTTTGTCTAGATCTTGCTTTTTTTTCCTTTAGGTAATTTCTCAAATTTGTCCTTTCTTTTTCATTCTTACAGTCATAATCTGGAAATCCAGACTTTGACCATCTTTAAGACTGATCTTAAAGTTGCTCTCATTTCCTTTAGCCACATTCTTCCTTGACTGCATCTTCCTGTTGCATATTTTTATCATGTCACTCTGCAGAGATATTACTGCCCTATTTAGAAACTTTCAGTGGTTGCTGGTTGTCTGTTTTTAAATTACTATAAACCAATTAATGCTTCTCAACTCTCCTACAGCCCTTCCTCTCCACCTACCCCTAATGAATGTTATGTCATAACTCATTATTGGTGGGGGGAACCTCTTAGATGTGAATTCCCTCATCTTATTACCATCATCTGTAAATCTGCTACATCTATTCCTTCTTTTTTCTTTCTATAACAGAGGAAGACATATTCCTAATCCTAACCGGGAATAGCTTCTTGTGCCCTGGATCCCATTCTCTTTTATCTTCTCAGAGACGTTTCTTCTTGATATATTCCTAAGGCTGTTAAAATTTGGCAAAAACAACAATGCAATGCACAGTTAAATTTAAAATTCAGATAACCACGAATAGTTTTTAGTATAATCATGTCCCGTGCAATATTTGGGACCCACTTATGCTGAAAAATTGTTTTTTGTTTATCTGAAATTCAGATATATCTGGATGTCATGAATTTTATCTGGCAACCCTATTCTCTCCTTCCTTTATTTATACTTTTAAGCGCCTGTGCGCATGCGCGCGGGGACACACACACACACACACACACACACACACACACACACACATTTTTTCATCTTCCCCCTCGTTGGATCACTTCTTTCAGAGTTCAGTCAAGCTCTAGTAACCATCTTGTGAACAAAAGCCATCTTGTGAACAAAAGCGCACACACACATGCAATTTCCTTTGACTCGTAATCCCTCTTTTGTTATTTCCATACCTCTCTGCTCTCCTTCACAACCCAGTTTTTCAAAAGACTTGTCTCTTCAAACTGTCACTCCTACTTAACCTTGCAGTCATTCTTCAGTTTTGCCTAATCCTGCTTTCACCCCCATTTCTCCCTCAAGTCACCAAAACTTCCATGTTGCCAAATCCTAAAAACTGTTTTCAGCTGTCATCTTATTAAACAACTCAGCAGTCTTTGGAATAGCTGACCACTTTTTACTTCTTGAAATAATCTCTTTTCTTGATTTCAGTGACACCGTTCTCTTTGGATTTTCCTCTTTATTTTCTGATGGCTGCTTCTTAGATTTCAGTTGCTGGCTTTTCTTTTTCTTCCACCCTGTATGGTGGATTGTGGATCAGGGCTCAGACTTGAATCCTGTTTGTTTTTTTCTTCTCTCTAGGCAATTTTTATCCATTTCCATGGTTTTGTATATCTACATATACATGGGATTTAAATTATAGAAATGCATGAGATCGGTAACTCTCAGTTTTATGTTGTTAGTCTAGGCTTTCCTCTGAGCTCCAAACTCGGTATTCAGTTGCTGTTTCAATTCCACTTGGATATCTCATAGACGTCTCAAACTGAACATGACCAAAATTGAAGTCCTGATATTCTTCCCACATCTATTTTCCCTTTATTCTTACACATTTGAATCAATTGCATTCCTATTTAATCAGTTGCTGGAGCCAGAAACCTAATGCTCATTCTTGACATCCTCCTCACCCTTCATATTCAGTTTGCTATCAAGTCTAGTAGAGTCAACCACCAACATGTATGTCTTAAATCCATGTACTACCATCATCCTCATTCAAGCTATCATCATCCCTTATATATTTTATTTTTTTTTTTATCTTTTTTAATGGGCTTGATTTTATTTCACTCATATGTTTAATGACCTAACTGTTTTCTCATTTCCATCCATGTTCTTTTTTTTCTTTTTAAACAGCCATGATGATCTTGTAAAAACATAAATTTTCAGTAACTTCTCATTATTCTTAGAATAAAATTAAAACTTTTCTGTAGCCTGTAAACCCTACATGATCAGGCAGTTCTGCCTACCTCTCCAGTCACATCTTAACATTCTCTCTCATTAACAGTGTTTTTATACAAAATAAGGATTCAGTAAGAATGGACTCTTATTCCAAAGCACTTTAAAAAATGTTAGTCATGGTAATGTGCAGAATTTTTTAATTTATGAAAATGTTACAAACTAAGCATGCATGAGTAGTTAGCTGAAAATGAGGTATTTAAGACCAAACAATCTCCTCCCCTCCCCTTAAAATTTTAGGACCTTCATGTATTAATTTTCTGTGGCTTATAATAATATAAATGTGTTTAATTATAGTTCTGGAGATCAAACGTCCAAAATGGGTCTCAGTGAACTAAAATAAGATGTCATCAGGGCTGTATTCCTTCTGGAGGCTCTAGAGGAGAATCCATTTCCTTGCATTTTTCATCTTCTAGGAGCAGTCAGGATTCCTTGGCTTGTGGCCCCTTCCAGCATCCTCAAAGCCAGTAGTGTAGCATCTTCAAATCTGTCTCTGGCTCTCACTCTCTGCCTCCCTCTTCAAGTATAAGGAACCTTTTGATTATATTGGGCCCACTTGGATAATTCAGGATAATCTCCCTCTCTCAAGGTCAACCAACTAGCAACTTTAATTCCATCTGCAGCCTTACCCAAGCTATGTATTCACAGGCTTTAAAGATTAGAACATGGACATCTTGGTGTGTGTGTGGGAGGGTGGGGTCCACTATTCTGTCTACCATGTGTTTTTTTTTTTTTAATTTCTATTTTTTAAGGGCAGTACATTCATTCCATAAAAATTAGAAAACAGACCAGCAATTGGGGAGCTGTTTAGGCCCTGTGGATCTCTTAATGGAAATAGAGACACTTAGTTCATGTTAGTAAGAGAGGGTCTCTGAACACTTGAGGCAAATAAAGCACCCCCAAAATATATTAAAAGTCACAAACAATAGGTATCACCTTCCAAATAAAATCAGTGGGGAAAGGAAGTACTGTAAGACTTTGGGTAAGTAATTTCTCTAGGTCTTCACTTCTTTATCCTTAAAATAAGGACACTGAATTAGCTGATCTTTAAAAGTATTATTATTTTTTAATATTGTCTTTATTAATGTGTAAAATTGGTATCTCCATTGTACTAAAATTAATCAAAAGAGATGAGTAGATAACATCACAAGAAAAATATTTGTAACTATGTGGGGTGATGGATGTTATCTAGACTTACGATAGCAGTCATTTTGGAATATATACATATATCAAAATCATTATGTTGTATACCTTATACTAATACAATGTTATATGTCTATTATATCTCAATAAAACTGGGGGAAGGGACTAAAATTTGATCAAAAAAGATAAGTAGATAATATAAAGGTTTTTGTTTTGTTCTGTTTCCAATCCAGTTAGTGCATAGTTTATTTCAGGATTCAGTCAACTACTGTTGTCAGGGTGATGAAAGAAAGGGAAAGACTAAGGAACTGTCATGGAGTAGAGGAGACCAAGGAGACATGACAACCAAATGCAATGTGGGATCCTGGATTGGACCCCAGAACTAAAAAAGAATGCTAGTGGAGAAACTTTTGAAACCCAAATAAAGTCTGTAACTTAGTTAGTAGTATTATACCAATGTTAATTTATTAGTTTTGATCATTACCCTGGTTTTACAAGATATTGACATTAGAACAACTTGGTTGAAGTGTATGTGGGAACTTCATGCACTATTTTTACAAATTTTTTCTAAGTCTAAAATTATTTCAAAATAAAAAAATTTTTAAAAGACAACAGTAAATGTGGGAAAGCAAGCCACAGAATGGGAGATATTTGTGAAGGACTCATAACCAGAATATATAAATTACTTAAACAGATCAAAAAGGGAAAGACTGACAACCCGATAGAAAAATTGGCAAAATACTTGAAGGGCCACTTCACATAAGAGGATATTCAAATGGCCAGTAAGCATAAAAGTGTTTGGCAGTGCAAAAGGGTTCCAGTTTCTCCAAGTTGGAATCCTTGTGCATTGCTGATGAGAATGTAAATGGTGCCATTTCTGTAGAAAATAGTATGGTGGTTACTCAAAAAATTAAACAAAAATTACCAGATGACCCAGCAATCCCACTTTTGAGTATATGCCCAAAATAATTGAAAGTAGGGCCTTGAACAGATACTTGTACACTTATGTTCATAACAGCATTCACAATAGCTAAAAGTTAGAAATAACCCCAGTGTCCATTGACGGATGAATAATAGATAAACAATATGTGTTATGTATGTACAATGAAAAATTATTCAGCCTTAAAAAGGAATGAAATTCTGATACATACTATAATCTGGATGGAGCTTTATACTAAGTGAAATAAGCCAGACACAAAAGAACAAATATTGTATGATTCCACTTATATGAGGTATCTAGCCAAATTCAATGAGACAGAAAGTAGAATAGTGGTTACCAGGGGCTGGGGGAGATGGGGAATGAGGAGTCATTGTTTAATGAGTACTGAGTTTCAGTTTGGGGTAATGAAAAATCCTGGGGATAGATGGTGGTTAGGGTTGCACAACAATGTGAATATACTTATTGCCACTGAATTGTACACTTTAAAATGGTTAAAATGGTAAATCTTATGTATATTTTACCACAAAAAAATGTTATAAGCTAGTATTTCTGATCAACATAGATGCAAAAATCCTCAACAAAATATTAGCAAATTTAACAGTACATTAAAAGGATCATACACCATGATCAAATGGAATTTATTCTAGAGATGAAAGGATGATTCAATATCCACAAATCAATCAATGTGATAACCATATTAACAAAATGAAGGATAAATATTATGTAATTATCTCAATAGATACAGAAAAAGCATCTGGTAAGTTCAACATCCTTTCATAATAAAAACTCTCAACAAAATGGGTATTGAGGAAATGTGTCTCAACAAAATAAAGGCCATAAAAAAATGTCCTGGAGGCGGGTGTATAGCTTTTACTCTTCAGGTGACTGTTATGTATTTTATTCATTTTAGGCTTTACTCTGAGTGAACTATTCCTTCCTCCCCACTCCCCAACTCTTTATTTCCTATGTGTGTATATTTTGGATAATTCCTATGATCTGTCTTAATGTTGTTTTTTTTTTTAATTTGGGGGGATTAAGGGGTTGTTTGGGTTTTTTTTTTTAACACCTTTATTGTGGTGTGGTTCCTGTACGGTAAACTACACGTATTTCAGTTGTACAATTTGATGAATTTTGATAGATATGTAGAACTATTCTTTGATTAAGGCTTTTTTTTTTTCCCCCATTCAGCACATATTCATTAGTTGTTTGCTACGTGCTTGGAACATAGGAATGAGACGCCTAATCTCTTCCCTCAGATTGCTTGCAGTTCTAGTGTAGAAAGAGATAACTGATTGATTATAGTATCAACACTGATACGTACTATGACAGAGATCAGTCTGGGCGATTACTCAGTAACTCGTAGAACTGATTCTTAACCTAGACCAGGAACTGCAAATATGTACTGAGGGAAGCTAGAACTAAACTAAATTTTGCAAGATGTGTGTTTGTGTATGCATTTTGTGTGTGTGTGTGTGTGTGTGTGTGTGTGTGTGTGTGTGTTCAGAGTGGGGATGTGGGGGAATTCAGAGCCGAGGGCTGAGGCTCAGGAAATATGCAGAGGCTAAGTCATGAAGGGTCTTGTGTGTCATGCTAAGGAGTTGGGATTTTATTTTGAAGACAGTGGGGAGTTACTAAGGCATTTGAACAAGGAAGTGAAGAGATCAGATTTTCAAATATTTGTGCTGATGATAATCATGTATAAATAAGGTAATTTAACAAACGGAAATAGGCCATTACAGAGATGGAGTTATCTAGGACTTGTTAAGGTGTAGTCCCAGCAGTATCGGCATTATCTGAGAGCTGTTAAAAATGTAAACTCTTGGGATCTACTCCAGACTTACTAAATCAGAATCTGCATTTTAACAAGATCTCCATGTAATTTGTGGGCACATTCAAGTTTAGGCAGCACTGATTTAGATGGAAATGATGATGGTCAAGCTTTTGACAGCTGGTATGAAGAAGGTAGGACATACTGTAAGAGACAATGTGGGGTACGTGTTCTTCTTTCTATTCTTTCCCTCCCACTCCTCACCAAATGCACACCAGGTACCCACTACTCATCCATTACCTTTCAGCTTAAATGGAGCTTCTTTGATGTGGCACTCCCAGCACACATGATTAGTACCCTTGCCAGACACTCCCATAGCACCCTGTACTTAGCTTATCGTTTTTCACATTTTTATTATAATTATTCAGTTGCCTATCTCTCTTCCTAGACTTTAAGCAAGGACTGTCTTTCTATGCTATCTGGCACTTGATAGTAAATATTTGTGATTCGATTGAATGAACTCACCATATATAAGGGAATATGAATTTGGATGTGTTGGTGGATATACATGTCACATTATAATAATAATCAATTTAAAATAACACTGACAAGTCCCAGGAACTGTTCTAAGTACTTTATGTATGTTAGTTTATTTGACCCTCTCAGCAATCCTATAAGGTAGAGTCTCAATGTCCCTATTTTACAGATGAGAAAACTGAGGCACAGGGAGGATACATAATTTGCCTAAGATTACACAATTAGTAAGTGATGAATCAAGATTCAAACCAGTCTGGTACTACTCTACTATGTCTGGTTTTGGACAAAATAGCTTCCTGACACTATACTAAGTGCTTTCTATGTAGTTATGTGTATTGTTTAAATTTTACAACGTCAATGTGAGGAAGGTTTTATTATCCTGTTTTACAGATGAGGAAGCAAAGGCTCAAAAAGTTATGTATTTTACCCAAAGATGCACAGTTAGTAAGTGATGAAGCTAGCCTTTAAACCCAAGCCTACCCAACTTTAAAGTCTGTGGTCTTTACCAGTGATGATGATGCCTCCGTGTGGCATCTGAAATACCAGTAGGATGTGAGTCTTAAGATCACCAAGGAACTGAGAGTCAGGATGCCTAGTATTTAAGTTGTGGAGTAGGAGGAGGACTTAACAACTCCAATTGCTCTAGTATCATGGGCATTTCAAGTGTGACTGGGCAAGGGAGATTTGAAGCCCAGCAATTTCAGCCGGCCTCATAATTGACCCGATGGAACTTTGAACTCAGGTGGTTAGGAACCTTAGCCTCTATAATAAGCTGTAACTCAGGTGACTAAGGAGTAGTTATTGCTTTTTCTTATGGCCTCAGAGAAACCAGATGGATTAGAAAAACTGAATGTCAGAACTGGAAGGAACTAGTTCTCACCTTCCACAGTGCACTCTTACCCACCTTCCCCTCATTTCATAATAAGGAAACTGAAGAAGAGAGTAATTAGGGGACTTGACAAAGTCTAATAAAACCACTAGTGACCAGCCAGGAATAGAGGATGGGGTCACAATCTTGTATTCTTTGCCCTGTGCCTTATGACTTTCTAGGCTCCAGATTTATTGCCTCCTGTTTAAAACTCTTCTACCATTGTCATTATTTCTTCACCACTGCCTGGTTCTTTTTGACTTTGACCCCTGAAAATACTAACTTTTTGACCCCTGAAATTACTAACTTTTTGACCTTTTCCCTCCAGCCCCAAGCATATACTCACTCTGGCAAGTCATCTGGCTTACCCCCATTAATTCAATAATGATACTACTATCAAATCACCACTGGTAGGAACACAACTGGCACATAGAACTTCTTGGAGTAAAAATGAGATTCTTGGAGTGAAAATAAGATTCTTTTGAGCTATTCATACATTTGGTCAATTTTTGTGATGCTTGAAGACTGCAGGAACAGATACAGTTTGTGTAACCTTCTGAAGTTGCAAACTCCTCCCCTAAATATTAAGGGTGATTATTATAGATAATCATATGCAGGGGTCTCACTCCTGCCCTTGCTATAGGTGTATCTTCTCAGGCACATTATGGTGGAATGAAATTAGATTGAAAACAATTTTATAATTAGTACTTACACCCATACCCTGTGCCTTATACAGTCCTACTCACTTAATAGACCTTCATTCTCAAATGTAATAGCTACTATTTTGTTTTTGTTCAGAGTCATTACAGAAAGGTATGATAAGGCTGCAGTTTTCAAATGAAGTCCATTTTAGTTAAAACCTACCTAAAAAAAAAAAAAAAACCAAAATGTCACAAATAAAATGACATTTAGTTTAACCTGCTAAAGTGACATATTTTACTTGTACTTATTCTTTTATTCTCAATTCTGTCTTATTTAAAAGTTATTTTCTTCCATGTTTTAACACTACCATGAGGGCAGTCATCTTCCATTTACTCAATAACTGATGAGTACCAAGAATCTAGTAGTTTGCTGATCACTGACATCTTTTAAAGATTGAGTTCCACTCTAGCCATAAAATAGTATTTTGGCCTTGATTTGTTCCTAAAATCCATCATTATGATGCAATCTAATGGATTATATATTCATGCAGACATAATATTATAATTAAGGATTAAAACCCTAAAAGGACCACAAATAAGTCATAGTTTTTATCAGTAGTATAACTAAGATCTGTGTATATAAAATAATGTTCCACATCCTATAAGATGGGCATAAATATATTGAACACATTGGTTATACAAGTAACCCCAGAGTACTATAAGGTATACATACAGGAGACAAAATTTGACAGTTTCTTAAGCCCTTACTATCTGCTGGACACTAGAGGCAAATCAGAGCTGGCTAAGCCCCTAAAGAGCCTGGAATCTAACGAGAGATAACATACACAGTAACAGTAATATGAGGAAAGGTGAAAATAGTGATGTGACCAAAGAACAATGTTAGAGGAAAGGGAGGTTTCTTTTTTTAGGGTAGTTTCCATGGCAGAACTATCATTTGAGCTGAACCTCAGAGAATATGAATAAGTGAAGATGATGGAAATGAAGGCAAAATGAATGCATTTTAATTGGAGAAAACAGCATAAGCAAAGGCACTGAGGTGGGAAAGGACACAGCATAACAATGATATAAGTAAGAGCTACCATTTATTAAATACTTAGTGTATGTACACTTTTTAAATCCTTACATCAGTACTGTAAGATGGCTATTATTATTACCACTCTACAGATTAGAAAACTAGAGGGTTAGAGAGGTTAAGTGGCAGCCAGGGTTCTAGCCTAGGTCTTTTTAATTCCCAAATAGTACCCTTAGCTGCTCTGCTGAATGGTCTTCACATTCAGGAAATAGTGGGTAATACATCTTATATGGGGGTGCAGGGTATGTAGGGATATGAAGTGGAAGATCCTGGAAAGGATTTATAGAGGGTTTTTAGGAGGCAGTGAAAATAGAGAGGGAAGGATAGACAAGATGCTTAGTGTAAGAGGGTCAAAAATAATTGGCAACTGATTGTTCTAGGGGCTAGAGAAAAGGGAGAAATTAAAGACGACTGAATTTTTATATCTAGATGACTGACGGAACAATGGTAGAAAAGTGAGAAGAAACTTGTTTGAAGGATGTGGGGAAAGGAAAGATGGGGCAATCATTTTGATTTTAGATATGTTGCATTTAAAACACAGATGGAATGTATCATTGGAAATTTAGGCAACAAGTGTTAACATCTCATTTTATTAAGAATTTTGGATTAACAGGAAGACCAGACAGAAGACAGTAACTGGAGGTTTCTGAGAGCTGAGGCTTTATCGAAATTGACACTCTGACCTCAGAGGGCCTTATCAAAATTGACATCCTTATCTCAAATTGCTCTTGCATTTCATCAACTTTCTATATCTTGCTGTCACTCAAATTGCTTCTCTCCATAGCTCCTCTAGGACCATAACTTCCTTTACTTCCACCTCTGTTCTCATTGCATCTGACCTGCCCTATGATCTCTAATCCTTTGACACCTCTGCATTGATCTGGTCCAACAGTCCCCTTCTGTTTTCAATTGCCTTTCTCTCTCGTGTAGATCTCTGGGTCAGTCATTTGAATTCTGCCCTTTCTGGCATCTTAAAATAATACCTCTTCCCCTAGAAGTTACCTTCCTGTCCTCCATTCTCTTAACCAGTGAAAGCCCTGAGCCTGTAATCCTAATTATAGCATTATGACTATCAGCTCCAGAGAAATTATCCTCTGCAGTGGGAATTAACACTGTAAAGAGTCCCTGGTCCTTGAAGGGGACCAGAGCAGGCATATCTTGTTGAGCTTCTTTTGTGCCTGAAGTCTGTGGTACTCTTACTGGATAATATACTCTAGGAATGAACTAAGAAGGTAAAATAGGTTAGGTCACCTTTTTTCTACTTTTGTCTTATTTCCAAACTTCTGAAGTATGTGGAGAGGAGGGAGCCGGTGCAGGGACATAAGTACGAAACAGCTTCCCTTAAGATGATGGTATGTAAGACTACTGTGTTGACATCCTGTTTCTGAAACCAGATCTCTCAGTAAAAATCAGCATTGGATAGGGACTTTGAGGCAGCACTAGTCTTTTTTTCTTTTTAATTGAAGTATAGTTGATTTACAGTATTATATTAATCTCAGGTATATAACGTAGTGATTCACTATTTTTATAGATTATACTCCATTTAAAGTTATGTTAAAATATTAGCTATATTCCCTATGATGTCCAATATATCCTTGTAAACTTACAGATTTAGATAATAAACCAGTGGGGAGAGGGAAAGGGGTAATGGGGTAAGACAGGAGTAGAGGGTTAAGAGACACAACCTTCTATGTCTGAAATCAAGAGGCAGCCCTAGTCTTGATCAGAAACCCTGGCTCCTAAACCTACCTACACTGTGGTAGCTCCTGACTAGCCTCAGGGAAACAGCTATCTTTCTGCAGCTGAAGGCCCTTAGACCTTCTTGTACATAGCACAGGGAGCCAGCAGAGGGGGTTGTGGTCCCAGAACTTTCTTGAGAGCTTCTAAGTTCTGATTTTGCAAGAGATCTTCCCTGGCTCCATCCGAATCTCCTGTGCAATAAGAATTTAACTTGAGATATGCCTGAGTTTGGTGCCAGACCCCTGGTGTGAGTAGATGGGGAGCTTCTGCATAGCTGTTTAAACTTGAAAGCCATAAGGAACTCTTGATTTCAAGGAAACACCTGTTTACTGTACAGATCCAAATCAAGCAACTCTCGAGAAATGGGAGTGTCTTCTTGACCTCGATCTTTATTGATCTTGGTATCAGCACCTCCAATGACGTGTCCTGAGGGGCGGGAGAAAATGAACAAGTGCCTTATACACCGGGAAAGAGCAGAAGCCTAACTGTTGCTGCAGAAAGTCCCCACAGAGGAGGTGGGGTTAGAGTGTTCGGGGAGCATTAAACAGTGAGTGCCCTGTAGAAAGTTCAGTACCGGGGTGCAGAACTTTGCATCGGCTCTGATTTTGAAGCAGAAGCAGTTTTGAAGCTGGCCAGTAAGGGACGTGTCAGGCATTTGACTTATTAATGATCTTGATTTTAATAGGAAACCTTTGTGAAAGGGGATGCAGCTTCTGCTAGATATTGTCAACTTCTGAATTACTAGATTTGGTTCTACTTTTTGGCACTCAGAAAACCCCGGTATTTCCAAACCAGCTTTCTTTTGCTTCAGGAAGTATATTACCCAAGCCTGTACTATGGAGAATGGGGACGGTAATGAGGGCACCTCAGCTTTTCACGTGCCTGAGTGGATGGTGAGTTCTTTGGTTGCTTTGCTTTTCCTTCTGTTTCTTGATAATGAGGCAGCCATTTCTGACAGATGACAGGATCACTTGTGAGAAGTCTCTACCAAGACCTGTGGTTGGGAAAACAGTTATTGTTCTTATTTCTGATTAGTTCCTATGTCCTGGGTCACCCCTGCTGCTTTCTTTTGTTTCTTCTTCTTCTTCTTTTTTTTAACCCCTGTTGTTTTAATTACGAGTGAAGCTGGGGAGGGTCTGAGACCTGCCTGGCCAAATCAGCTTATTGCCTGGCTGTCTGTGCTGGGCTGGGGCTCCCCCACTGCTGCTGGTATCCTGCATGAATTGTGTTATTCTCTGATTGCTCTGCATTCTACTTGCAAGCTGATGCTTAATTTATTTCTCATGGGGGTAAAAGAATAGTGAAGGGATAAAAACCAGAACTTGTAGAAATGGTGCTCCCTCAAGTCTCTGAAAAAATTTGACATACCTCTCCTACCTGCCCATTTTTCTCCAGCCAGTCAAAATATTACCCCAAATATTCTCCATACGTTTATTTCTAAAAGGCAGGAACTACAGCTCTCTTGCTACTGTTCTTCAAAATATCTTATTTGCCTGATACATATTTTAATATAATTATAATAAGGTTATAATATTATAATTATTATGATAAGAACTAGCACATATAACCTAATATTTTAGATCCAATTTTAACTTTTGATTTAAAAACAGTAACTATCTTTATTTTCCTGTCTGCTTTCTTCCCGGTTTAGCCTGATTTCTTACAGTCTGTATACCAGCTTGTGTTTTTCATATATATGTATATTTTTCCCCTATTGAAAACTGGTTGGACTATACATAACATATTCCAAGTTCTTTTCAGTGTTTAGGGAATTATGGACTTAAAGAAATAACCATCAATAATGAGATTGAGTATATAGTAGACCTAACAAATGTCCAACTGACGAGCCCACATTTCAACTCTCATAACAACTATTGTTTATTATTTTTGTTGGAGTTATTCCTGTTGTTCTTAATATTGTTCCAGAACCCTGTGCTCAGTTTAAGATATTTGATCAAAAGAAATCCTACCCATCCACAGGCTTATTTCAAATAATGTAGTGTTGGAGATTAATGGAAGGGGTTCAAATAATAATTCTAGTCGGGCTTTTAAGCTTGTTTTTGAGTCTCCAGCCATGTAATAATAACAGGAAGGGGGAGCAGGAATTCTGGTTTTCTTAGGTGAGGGCCCACATTAAGTACTTTGTTACTTCTCTAAAGGAATATTACAGAAGAATTCCACAGTTGACTAGTGTGTCAACTCAGAATCAAGAGAAGTTTTATTGTAACTCTTATTCTCATGAGCAATACACCTTTCTGTCTTACCTCCTGAGCACATCCTCTCAAGAGGAGCTCCTACTGGACTTTTACCTACTCACCTTTTTATTTACGTGAACAAGATAGATAACTGTCCTAAAAGAGTTAGTGTGACTATTGCTCACCTAAGATTTCCCCAGTTTTTGATAACTTTTTAAAATCTTTTTTTGGGGCGGTAGGTAATTAGGTTTATTTACGTATGTTAATGGAGGTTCTAGGAATTGAACCCAGGACCTTGTGCATGCCAAGCACACACTCTACCATTGAGCTACACCCTTTCCCCTAAGATAACATTCTTTAATAAAGAACAGCTCTGCTTTGTTTTCAATACAGCATGTCTCTTATTTAACGATTTCTTGGCCCTTCTCTCTCAAAAACCAGGAAAATACCTTTGATCAGTAGGGTTTTTTTTTTAACGATGAGAAAAAGTAGGGAGGGGCTTGTCTTCAATAACTCAGTTTTTTCATCAGCTGTCTTTTTCTTGCCAAAGATTAACCTCTTGAGGCTTTCTATCAGATACCACATAAGTCATTAATTTCTGACCTGGTCTGGAAGTGCTTCAGTAGGCTGCCGCTGATATCCACTTAGCCACCAAAGTGAGCCACTGAGCACCCTCTAGTGTATTGCCTATAGATTTCCAGACCTTAACTTGTGAAATGTTAGAGTGCTTTTAATCCCCTAGAAGAAAGCCCGGAGCCAGTTCCCACACTGAGCCAAAGTTTCAGTTTACGAAAGCTTTAACAAATGTCTGACTCATGTTCCAGTTTACATATTAATGTAATGAAATTTCCACTGAGACTATCTTTGCCCCCAAAGGAAATATGACAAGGCTCTCAAATCTTCTTTCGGGGGAAAAATATAGCAGAGAAGTTAAATTATAATACCTCCCTTCTTGTTAGTGATCAGCAGCAAAGGGACTCGCATATCCCTCAGAGAATAGGACTCAAGACCACAGACAGCAGCTGACAGTACTCACATCTCTGATTCCCAGCAGGGAAATAAGCCAGGTCGAAGTCTGAAGAACTCCAGTCTCGAGAATTGACAAGGTAGACCTTCAAGTTAACATTCCATCAGTCATTGGAAAATTTCTGCTGGAGCCCTGCTCCTCAGCTGTTTTCATGTGAAGGATTTTCTTAACCTTGTTCAGGCAGTTTTACTGCTAAAAGGTTGGGGAACTCATCCTTTTAAAGGTTGTCCTTATTAATACGTTTTACTTCCCTTGAGAGTTCTTTAGTCCCTGCTGGTAAGTGAAAATACTTCCTCTTATGTGCATGGAGATCAGCAGTAACCTTTTTTAAGTTTCTACAAATTAATATTTCCTCCTCCCACTCAAGCTCTCTGTGGTACTTGGTACTTTTCCATAGGAAATCTGATTGACTTTCTTGAGTACCCAGCCAGCTGGTCACCCGATTTTCTTTTGGCTAGAAGTAATCCCTTGTATAGGTGAAGAATTTGTTCAAGCAGCTCATTTGGCTTGGAAGGGAGCAATGTCTCTATAAATGCTTGAACCATATCTACTTGGAAGTGAGACAAAAACCTTGAAGGTATCTGGTAAATGGTGTTAGAAGTAGCTTGACTATAACTCTGGGTCAGGATTGACAAAGCAGAGACCCATTTGAGAAACTGGTGAAAACTATGGACTCTCTCCCCAGGAAAATTTTGCATTCTGTTTTAGGGGGTCTAGACCTCCATGTACTCTAGAGGAAGAACTTTTGGCCTTAAAAAAAAGAAGAAATGTTAGTATTTTATACTTGTGTATCATTATGTTGTCTCCCAGACTCTCTCACATACATTATTTTCTCAGCACACAGTTGGGATAGACAAAGTAGATATTGTCATTCCTATTTTACAGATGAGGACTACAGATGTTAAGTACAGGAATGTTAAGAAATGAAGATATGGAGAGAGAGAACCTCTGATCACCATCCTTTGTAGTCCTACTTTATGTACTTGAAAAGGAATGAATTTTTTTCTCTTGGCCTGCTCCTCTGTAGGGTAAATAGATCTGTTCTCCCCATGAGTCCTGTATTTCTTAACGTGTTAATCATCTACTCTTAACAGCCTTAAATTGTGGAAATCAGAATTAGACCCTGTTCTCTTTATTCCCTGTGTTGGATAACAAAAAAGGATCACCTCATTCCATTCTCTCACCTTTGAAATAAACTTTTCTTTTCTGCCTGTGAAAATGCCTCCATGGTTGTAGCTACAGAGAGGATAAAATGGTTGGTTAAGGAGAAAATTAGGGCAAATTAGGGCAGCTTTATTCATGCTTGGAGAAAGTATTAAAGCAGTGGTTCCCAAAGTGTGGTCCCCAGACCAGCAGCATCAGCATCACCTGGAAATTTGTTAGAAATGAAAAATCTTGGGCCCCACCCAGATTTGCTAATCAGAAACTCTGGGGTAGGGCCTAGCAGTGCATTTTATTTTAATAAAATAATGCACCTAAAATTTGAAAAGTAGTTTGTTAGATGAAGTTGTTAAGTGGTAAGGCTCTTCCTAATGTCTTCTGGTTGTATTTGATATAGATCTGCATGTCCCTCTACTCAGGCCTAGTGACTTAAGCCAGTAGGCCATGGAGTTCCTTTTCACCTGAATGAGGAAAATGAGGAACCAGCTGAGAGTTGTATTAGGGTGAACATGCTTGGTTAGGAGGAGCAGAAGTTTAGAGACTCATCAAGCAAGCAGAAAAATATCAGTTCATCTCATTTTGTGAAATTATGAACAGGAGATTAAGATCATCATGGGTGATGGTGAACATTCCATCTCCCAGGATCAGTTCAATTCCATTTCAATTTTTGGTAGTGGCCTTGGGCAAAATTGCCAGTTAAAGGGCTGTTAGATTTCAAATTCTTATATGATTTAGCCATTTCAGAATTGTGGTTTGATTAGAGCCCCAAGATTATCTGGGATGATGTCATTTCTGAGACCTAATCTGTTAAGAAAGTAAATCTAAGGAGTAATTTTAATTAAATAAATTTAAGATAAATTAAGAGGAAAGACGTACACACAGAATTAGGACCGGGGGAGTTTTGGGTCCTCTGATCGATATCGTAATGTGTGGTGTAGTGGAAAGAGCTTTGGCTCTGACATAAACGCAGGCTCACATTCTGGTCCCACTTACTTGCTGTGAGACCTCAGGCCAATCATTGTTCTCTCAGAGCTGTACTTTCCTAATTTGTCAAATGGGGTAATGAAGCCTATTTTTTAAGATTCTTATACTGATTAACAGAAGCAACATGTATCAGGGCTGGGCGTAGTAGGCACTTCGTAAATATTAGTTCTCCTCCCCTTATTCTGTTCTTCCAGAGACCTTTTCTCTCAACATAAAGATTATCCTAAAAAAACAATCTACAGTTTCATGCTCCTTCTTATGCTCAACAAGCTCTTGTTTTTTAAGGAATTCAAATCACATTCCCACCCCTATCTCTGTAGCATACAGTTGAATGTAGCTTTCCTATTCACTGAGTCCCTTTCAGAAACCAACAAATGTGATTCTTTGCCCTTTCATTTGACTCTATTTGATATGTAACAAGGTCATTATGATTCTAGGGGCTCTGAGGAAATAAGAAACTCCCTATTGCAGTCACACCTTCCGTGACACACACGGGTTTTGAAAAAATTTTTTGAAAAAAGCAAGCAGATCACTCAACACCTAATCAGGAACAATCTTGAGATGGAACTAGAAACCAGATGTCAAAACCTGTATAAAAGATGCATAATTAAGAGTAAAGCAATGTTCTCAGAAAGTTGATTTCCCTGGTGACAGAGCTAAAACCAGTGTCCCCAGTCTAACTAACTAAAGGACACAGAGTATAAGGTACAGGCTGCCTGAGCACTTGGCACCATTTTTTTCCTTACCGTCTTAATAAATTCCCTCATTGTTTTAGTGGCTCTGTAGTTAATTTTTTTCCAATGAGACTAGGTTAACTAAAGTCATCTGACATGAAAAAGGAGGAGGTAAGGTTAAAAAGGAACCTAATTAGCAAGTTAATTATAGCAGGTAAAAAAGTGCACCGGTTATATAAATAAGCTATTGTTACGCGCATGCAAGTTGGGCCTTGTCGAGGGACTTGTTAAGGTTTAGAGGTCAGAGGATCTGTGTAATTGGGTATTTAGGAAAAAAATTAAAAATAAAAACAAAACAGCCAGCAGAATTAGGAATGGCTGATGAGCCACTAACAGAAATGCCTTATTAAATTGGGCTCTACTGCTGGAGGGGCTGTTGGAGCTGCTTCAGGATTTCCAGGGAAGGGTAGGCACCCCACACACACACACCAAAAAAAAAAAAAAAGCTAGCTGGAACCAGAGCCAACAGAATTGCTGATGAGGAAAGTTTAAAGGCCTAGCCACAAGGGTCCCTGGACTGGAGAGGTGGCAATAGGGCTGGTAATGTCACTATGCTGAGCAACAAGAAGAAATACATTGTCAATGGCAACTTTGGGATTAAAGCCCAGGTGAGGCTAAGCTCTTATTTACCAGTCTTGCTGCCGCTTTTCCCTCCTTTCCCGCTTTCGTCCCTTTTTCTGGCATAAGGTGAGCTGCCCCTCTCCTAGCAGTCTCTTTCCCTTCCCGTGCCTTGATGACTGCTGGAATAGGCAATTCTCTCTGAAGTGGATAAGGAGGGTTACCTTGAAGGACTCTTTGATTTCAAACAAGGTAGGAAATTTAGGGATAGAGCCTACCAGAGTACCCTAACTGGGGTGGATAGATTACTGTTTTACAAAGGAAGAGTAAAGAATGTAATGGCACATAACTGTTGAGGGGAGGTGGGCAACAGGGATGACCTATTTAAACCATGTGTTCTGGTTGTCAGTAAAAGATAAACATTTATTTCTTGAGGAAATTGTATAACTTATTCTATATATTAGTCTCTTTCTAATATTCTTCAATCTTAAAGAAATTTGAGTTCAGTGTCCAAAAAGTAAAAAAGATTCAGAACCCCATGTCTCTGAGTGGAGAAAGCCTACATTCTTTAGTGCCAAAAGATAGCCTGAACTTGACCTGGTTAAGAGGAATTGCTGTGGAGAAGTCTTCACAGAGAAGAGAATTCAGTTTAAGGAAACTGGTTTGAGATGATGGTGCAGCTAGAAGGCTACATGGTTTAGTATTATTGGGGTAAACGGGTGTATGCCCACCCACCCCTGATCCTACAAATCTAGAGAAGTAGAGTGACCTGCCCCCTCTAGTGGTGGGTGGGTGCGAGTGGGAGTACATACCTGAGGCAGGGTTTATCTGTTACTCTTTTTTAAAAAAAGGCACTGCCGAAGTTAGTGACTCATGTGGCCTTTGGAAAGTCAAGGACTATTTCTTTTCCTAGATGAGCCTCTACAAAAAGAAAAACGACATACTGTCTTGAACTGGTTGGTGAAATGGAAGCCAGGGATTTGAGCTTGACTGCTGTTCCCCTCCCCCATCTTCTCCCCCACCTTTTCCCCCTTCCCAACTTTTTTTTTTTTTTTTTTTTTTTCCCTTAAGAATTCTTTTAACTTTAGACTTGGCTTATGGTTACCATATTTACTTAATATTCAACCAAGTACAGCCTGCAAATAGAGTGGGCTACTTCAGATTCACTGTTTCAGCACATGGTTGCCTACCGTGTGTCAGGCATTTGTGCTTGAGGATATAAGTGTGAATAAGGTACACAGCTCTTGCCTTATGGAGCCTAGTTTGCACAGGATACAGGTAGGTAGTTATATTCAGGGTGGTAAGTGCTGGGATAGGAGAAGTAAATGGAAGTTCACGTACGTTCCATGGGAGTGCAGAGAAACAGGGCTTTATCTTTTTGGAATACACTGCTACTTCAAAAAAAAATTAACTTTGCCATTTTTCATTTTGCGGAAAGCTTCTAATCCAATGAATTTTCCTATTGCTGGAAACAATTTACAGTCTCTGAAGTACTACACAGGCATTATTTGTTGTTATAGCTATGAAAATGCTATAAATTCCCCTAAAAGGTATGCTAAGCTAATTCAATTTGGCACTTTTCTCCTTGTCTGAATACTCAGATGACTCAATGGTTACCTCTAACTTCGGGAAATGTAGCCGACAGTTGCTTTCGTTCTGATGCGCTATATCTGTGTTCTGCCCATCAAGGGCCCATCTTTTTCTCATGAAAGGCAGAACCAGTCGTCAGATCTTTGATCCTTTCTGCCTCCATGCCAGTTTGATCCAATCTAAGCAATTATGCAAACATTCAATTAGATAAAAAAAGGTATTTTTTGAATAAATGATATGAGCTTTGATTTGTAACGTGTTATAAAGCGTCAGCTGGAACTTCCAAAATGCAACCTCCACTGTATTGAGGTTTATACCTATTCAGTCCAGTCATCTACTCCTTCTACATCTGTTACAGTTAATAAATGATCATCTTGTGGCTTTTAGTATTTGATACCAAATATTAAAAATAATAAATTAATGTTTACTTATTAGTACCGAAAAGCTAATTAATACATTTTAGGAATCCTTTAAAAAGCTAGATTGACTACCTGCAAGAGTTACAAGAACAATATAAACTTGTTTTGTAGGGGTGAACTAATTGAATCTCCTGCTGAGTTTCACAGTTTACACGTTATTTCATATAACCCTCTCTAAAACTTGTGAAGTATCTTTGTTGTATTTATGAAAAAATGAGAGTCACAAAAGTATCTTGACCAATGTCACATAGCTAATGAGTGGCATAGCCAGGATTTGAATGCAGTTCCAGAAAGTTCTGTATGAGTAGAAAGCTTTTTTTTTTCCCCTTTCCATTATACCATACCATTTCCTGAGAATCTTAAAACCTGAAGGCAAGTCACTTTACCTTTCTGTACCTTGAAGTTTCTTATCCAGATATATGGAGGTCCTTTCCAGCTTTAATTTTCAGTGAAACTATAGAAAGGATTTCTGGATATGAATTAACTTTCTAAAAATTTGTTTTAACCAGAACATTCCCTTTTATTGCAAAATGTATATAGTGAGAGAGTGGATCAAAGATTTAAATTTGATAGAAACAGAGTAGGTAAAGAATGAAAAATCGTTCTCTCAGAAGAATGTTAACATTCCAAACGTGGGTTGGTACAATCAGATCAGCTGGGAAGGAAGGTAAGTTCCTACAAGCCTTGAATTGCTGTCTCACAATGGAGGTTCTTTCCCTTTATGAAACTAGAGTTCTTTTTCTTAGCAGATTCAATTTGCTGACCAGAAGCAAGAATTCAACAAGCGTCCCACCAAAATTGGACGTCGCTCTCTGTCTCGCTCCATTTCTCAGTCATCTACTGACAGCTACAGCTCAGGTGAGTGCTGGACTGCTGTGGACCAGCTGTGGAGGCTGGTTAAGCCTGATCAGCAGACCGTCCTGTCTATCCAAAGCTAATTAAGCACGATCAAGCCTGTGCTTTGGAATACACACTTGGACTCTCAGTCGAAATTTAGACCAAAATTCTGGATCGAATCTTTGGATTTCTCTTGGGGATTCAGAGTGGAGCCTAACAGAGGCCACATCTTCCAATAAAGGCAGAAGAGGGTGACTAGGGAAAGTGAGTTCTGATTTATTCAGAGAATGGGAGTATGTTGCTCACTGATGACCTTCACTGAACAGCATGTGTAGGGACTTGTGTTTTTTCCATTCTTTGAAAATCAAAGAGAGGATCCCCATCCCTCCATCTGGGAAACGTTAATTGCCCCAAGAAACAATGAAATCATTGTAGCTACCTCAAGTGAGCCCTTTGCCTTTCCTTCTAAGCTGTGACATTGTATTGCTTGTTACTCCTTTCCTTTGCAGTGGCATCAGTTCCAATATGTGGTCCCTGGGGCTGAGTTATCATTTAATGCCAAATGAGTATCAACATGTGGGACCCCTTGTCAACATTGGCCATTTGTGTAACAGTGTCTAGTATGTGTCTGATTTAATATGGAGCTGTTTTATTTTGCTCTTATGTAGGAATGTGATAGGAAGCTGGGTGTTTGTCCAAGTTATGTCTTAACTTATAAATAATAATATTCATTAAAAAATGTTCATCATGACCTGAAATTTTATTTGTTTTTCACACAACTAGGAAATTAGCATTTGTTATGTAAAGCTGAAGAAAGCTTGTTTGGGAAGCTGTAACTTTTAGGTTGGGTGGGCTGTTATTTACACTTTTTACGTTTCTTTAAGTTTCCCCCACAATAACTGAATGATGTAAAGCACATGGTATAAATCCCTATGGATTTTTGTCTAAAGATACCAAATTTTGTACCTACGTTATTCTGAAATAACCAGCAGAATAATAAATAATTAAATTATATTAAAAAATTCTCAGTAACTGTTAAAAATTCATGAACCAGTTAATATAATTCAGGAAACTATAATAATTGTGAAAATATGAATTGTAGAACATTTTAGACTGTGAGTTTGTGCATGTTATCTAAAGATTGATACTAAATAATAAAAACAGTAAATTTTAACTCTAGATCCTTTTCTTCCCTACACACTTGATCCACATTTCCAACTGTGCTCCTATAGGGAAAAGCAATGCCTGCCTTCCTACAAAACACCCATATATATATGCAGGGAGAGTACTTACAAAGTATCTACTTACCTAAAAGAGTGAGTTTGATACCCTTGGTGTCCAAGTGAACGCATAGTTACTTGGGATAGCTCATTGGTGAGTAATATTGACTGATGTCACCCTGGAAAAGTTGGACTTTTAGGTTGAACTATATGAAATTGCCATTTCTATAGTAAAAAAAAAAAATCAACCTTATATATCTATTTAAGGGTATTAAGTTTTGAAGCATGGAGTCAAAACATCCTGGACTTGGAAAATAACTTAAAGATCAGTTATTTAGCTTTGCAGTAGATGCTGGACTTGCCTTGATGGCATCCCTGACAAATGGCCATCTGGTCTCTTTAGGAGCATTTTTAGATGATAGGATGGTCCTTGCTTTATCTAGTAATTTAGCTGTCTCTGAAATGTAAAGATTTTACTTAGAAATAGAAATCACCATTTTTGGTTGCCTAATTTGGAGGGCATCCCATTGTCCTTGTTAACCTCATCTGGATATATTCCATATTAAGTGCCCTTTCAAAAATATTATACCTATAAATATAATATTCTAGGTATGATCCAAAATAATCTATAGGAAGTGTTATTTCCATAAACTCAGTGCTTTTAAAATGAAACCTCATTATGTTTGCTCTTTTTGCAGCAGCATCTCACACACACTGTTACCTTGTTTTGTTTCCACGTGAACAGTTGTCAAACCCTTTTAGAACTGTGAATGGAGATGCCTGCTGCTTTGAGTTTTACACTGGGAGTTAGAAGAGACCTAGCTTCTAGGCTTTCATCAACGTGTGATTTGTTGTGTGATTCTGGAAAACTCTTGCAGCCTGCAATGTTCATAACAGAGGGAATGGGAAAGTGATATGAGGTGATACAGAAAAAGCTCCATACTCATCAAAAGAAAAGCCAGGAATAACAGAATTACTCGCAGCTTTCTAAATATGAGAAGATGTGCGAATGCATGTCAATAAGAACTTGGAACCCCTTTTCAGCATATGTTATCATTTAATTGACTGTAGAAATGAACGTTGGAGAGCCCCGAAGACTTCTCTTCTCTGTTTATCTCTCCCTAGGTGAACTCATTCAGTCTCGCAGTTTAAAATATGTATTGATGTTTGATTCTTGGATTTTGTCTCTAGCCCAAATCTCTTCCCTGTACATTAAACCCAGATATTCAACTGCCTCCATAGTGCTTTCACTTGGATATTTTACAGGCATCTTAACCCTCCCATGTCTTAAAAACTGAACGGCTGAGTTCCAGCCTTGCCCCTCTTCGATCTATTCTCAGTGCTGCAGCCAGATCCTTTGTTTTAAAATAAGGGGAAAGGCGTCCAGAGACATTCTCGTTAAACGACTTTACACCTCTGTGAAGGAGTGTACACCTCTGATATACTCTGTGTGTGAGCAGCTAGAAGAAGGTTTCTGGCATTTCAAAAAAAAAGGTACCTTTCTGTCCGAAGTGCTTGTTTTGCTGAGGTTACTTGGAGCCTTTCTTAGGCGCTGGCCTACGCTCCCTTCCTCATGTTCCTGCCACTAAAGTCTGTCATGCTTTTATTTAGGAACCTCCTCCAGCCTTTGCAGCCAGTTCCTCATGTGAATCACAGAACACAGAAAATGATTTGAAGGGTTGTTTTCTCAGTTCTTCAAAGGATGGTTCAGAATTACTGATACAGGCATAAGAGAGAAGTTAATTCATAAGTCCAATGGATGCTTCAAGGCATTAGAGCTTAATTCTGGTGAAACCCAAGTTGAAAAAGGCTACATTAATCCCTGAAATTATTTTATAAAAACCAAACTTCTAAAAACTCTTTCTCTAAGCACAAAACCTCATAAAAATGAATGAACAGAAGAGACTTCTTCAAAGTTAGATCATCTCAATGATCTATTTCTGAAAAAGCTGTCTTTGCAGTGAGTTAATTGGTTAAGGATAAGGAAAGAGGACTAAAGTGTCACAGTTCATAACTGGTTCTTCTAAAGCTTGAAATTTTTTCAAATAACAAAGTTTTGTTTGTTTGTCTGTATTTTGGTTGCTAACATAGCTTTTCACATATTTCTAGAGTGATAGTCGTCAATGAAATCTACTGTACATTGACACACAGGTCAATACTCTTATTCCATTACCAAATGAGTAGATTGGGCCCAAGAAGAATTGCCTGACTTGAAATTGTCTAATAGGACTAATTCAACCAGCAATCTGACTTCTTCTCCTAGCAATTACCCACAGTATCACAGCTGCTGAGCAAATGTATGCATGTTCTGTGGGATAGATTTGTGGATTAATGATTCACCATATTGTTTTCATTCTGAGATATCATGAAACAAGAGAACATCCCATGGTAAAGTTATTTTGCACTTTATGTTACTCTTCTATCTAGAAATTGACCCTTTTCTGTTATCTCGTTTATTCATAAGATTTTTCTTGTGGTAGTTAGGGGGAGGGGAGAGTCTGGGAGAGAGAGGATCTGTTAGACCCTCTATTATACAGTTGGATAAATTGAAAATTGTTCACTTAACCAATTAGAGGTGAACTAGAGCTAAGGTGTCAGGGCTGTGCTTCAGTAGGTTTCTGTGGTTATTGATTGTTCACTTTTAATTAAATTGTAACTCTGGGCTTCAGAGTGTACTGACAATTACAAACACTTTAGAAACTATTCAGGCATGTGTATACATATGTGTTGGGTTTCTCTAAATTTTCCTAGCAAGAATTTTTTAATGCTATCTCAACCATTTTCATGAATATCCTACTTTAAATATAGTGGCAGAAATGAGTTATGGATTCCAAAAATAAATGTCATGTTAGTTCGGGAATAATCTACTGTGTTTGCAAAAATAATACTTTCTTGGTCTGGGTCTCTCGGCCATTTTGCATTCACATATTAGTCCAGTCTAGACAACTGATACTTTCGGTTCTTACCTGATAACAGGTCTGTATAAAGGGTCTTGGAAACAAATCCATTTTGGCTCAAAGAAAAGCATTGGTTGAACTAACTACAACCAGTTGACTACCATTGAGAAAAGAAAATACCATTTTTTCCTTTTAGAATAGGGAAATAATATAAATAATTTTGTTCTTTGAGTAGGAAGAAAACAAGTCAAGCCAAAAATTGAAGTACTTCTCTTAAGGGGAATTTTGGGGATTTTTGTTGTTGTTTGGTTGGCTTTTTTTCCCTGGCTCATCCTTTGTTGCTGAAGAGGCATAGGAGAGGAGAGCTATTCTGGGTAGAGTTAGGACTCCAGTCTCAACCTTTCTAATCACTGCCAGCCAACCACCTGCTGCTTGGATAAATCAGTAGATGACAGAGGTAGAAAAAAAAAGAAACTGCTAAATAATATTGTGTGTATGTCATTCCTTTCTCACTCAATATCCTAAAGCTGAGTAAGAACCTTTAATGATGTAATATCTGGCATTGAATTAAAAATATGTACAAAAGCCAATAATTATATCAGGTATAATTTGAATACTTAATTACTTTATGCCAAGCATTGCACTAAGCACTTTACTTACATTATCTTATTTAATTCTCAACAACTTGACTCTGACAAGTCATGTCTGCCTACTGTATAGTCTGCTTCATAGCACATATTATAATCATGTGGGAAAAAACCCTCTAAATAATTAATATTATAATTAGTTATTTCATGTCTGACTCACCTACTAGACTGAAAACTCCGTGAAGGCAAAGACAATCTATATCTGTCCTGTATCCCCAGCACTTAGGCTGTGCCTGGTACATAGTGGATGTGTAATAAAAATTTGTTGAATGAATAACTAACTGTGTGAATGACTGAATCCATGAATGAATTAACAACCCTCTGAAACAGGTTCTGGAGTCACCTCTACTTTATATACCCAGAAACAGAGATGGAGACTTCAACCAAATTCTGTCTTGCTCCGGAACACATAACCCCTAGATTTAAATGGCCTTTGTGGAGCATCAGAATCATCATGTCTCTGGAAAAGGATTTGAAATTGAAGATATTCTAAATGTGAACACTTTCTTCAAAAGCAATTTTCCTATAAATTTGGATCAGGATTAGGGATGGCTGTTACCTTTCTTCTCTCGGGTGATAGAATCGTGTTTCCCTTAAACCTCCAACTCATAAGCTATTTCTGAGTATTGATTAGTGAAACAGATGACTACCCAGGAAACTGTTTTTGGGCTCTGCTGCCAAAGGTACTTTGAGCTCTCACTCACCCTAGGAGGGAGATCCATAGACATTTTGTACAGATTAGCTCCTTTCAAGAACAAAAGTCCCTTTGGGGATTTATTAATTCCCTCACCTCCCCTGGTGTCCATGTTCATTCTTGTTGCCTCGTGTTGGGACTTTGCTCTAGGGCAGTTTTCCAGCCCCAAGAGAGACACTCAGCCCCTGCTGCCCAAGCATTCTGTAGCGCCATGCCTGATTAACCGGGCAAGGTCAGACTTGCCTTTTGCAGCCCTCCCAGAGATAGACCATTTACTGAGAAATCCCAGAAATGCCTTAATTCTCTGGGTGTAAGTAGATCAGAGCACCAGAAACCATAGGAGCTCTGAGCTTTTGCAGCTTTCTCCCCTTTAAAGTGTTGGAAGTACTTTTTATCTCACTGAGAGATGTATAATGCTTTATAGACAGTGCTTTAAGTCCCTCAACCTTCCTCCCAGCAAACCTTGAAGACTACTTAGGTACTTAAACTTTAAGTCAGAAACTTAAACATAAATTAAGAAAAGAAATTACTTCAAACCATCCAGCAAATGATTAGCAACTACAGAATTATATGAAGACTAGGAAGACCTCAGCCGAATACGGGAATAGTGGCAGCTGCCTGTTAGCCGCAATCAAAAGTCTTAGACCTTCTACCCTCTAGTGTATATTTCTAAATGGATTAGTCATCAGAGCATTTAGTTATACCAAAAGAGGATATATCCACTTCTTTGGGAATCTAAAATGCCTAGTGCAGGACCCACTGAGGCCAGCAAGAAGGGAGAGCACACTGAATGCTTCATTGTAAATGTCTAATTGGGTCTGCAGGCATAGTTCAGTCTCATCAGAGCCAGTCTTAAAAAAGAAAGCTCTTGTTTTGTCAGACAAACACTTTTTGTGTGGTTCTTCTTTACTTTCCCATGGGTTCCTTGTTTTCTAGGACTTATCTGTTCAGTTATTGTACTAAAATACAAATGACATCAAGCATTTAAGCAGCAAACAGAAGGGTAGCTAGGATCCCAGAAACCCACAGGTTAATGACCATGATCTTGCATTAAGAACTTGAACCTATTGCTCCTGTGGTGTAACCTCTCTTTTTACGTGTTCAAGGACTTCTGCATGTTCTGAAGATAAAGTTAGCTCTAGATTCCAAGTTATTGCTACCCTACGAGAATGTCTTTGGCAGCCTCTCTCAGCTTCCTCTTTCTGACTTGTGGGTAATAGCACTTTCCATAGGAGATGACTGAGAGAGCTCCTTGGTGCCACTTAGGTGTTTACCAAATGGGAAAATTTACATGATGCTGGATGACTAGAAAAGCCTCAGTTCACTCATGGTTTGGAGCTTTGAAAGAAGCCGTTTTTGCCCCTGAGGGTTTTTTATTCTGTCCTTCCAGCGGCTTCGTATACAGACAGCTCTGATGATGAGACATCCCCTAGGGACAAGCAGCAAAAGAACTCTAAGGGAAGCAGTGACTTCTGTGTCAAGAACATCAAACAGGCAGAGTTTGGACGAAGAGAAATTGAAATTGCTGAACAAGGTAAAGAAAGCACCTTTCCCTTCTCAAGCTGCCTGTGTCTTTTAGTCCACGTTAATCCCTTTTTACATCCTGGGGTCTAGTAGTTTGTGAAATTTCAGTGTGATTGTGAAGAATACTTGTAATAAAGAAATCTGAGCTCAGGAAACACTGGGGAGGGAGTAAACTCCAGTGGGTCTAGAAGGACAAGAAAAACAGGAAGAGAGACTAGATAAGGAGAACTGGGATGTAGGGAATCAAACACTGGAGCATTTGCCTCTGAAAGTCCCTTATAAAGGAAAAGTCAGGCTTACTATCTTGAACCCCTGAGAAACCTAATGTAACAGAGAACCTGATTGGGGAAGGATCTTACCTTAAGAGAATGCGTTTTTCTGTGTATTCTTTCTCTCTCATTCCCTCCTCTCTAATATTGCTGTGTATGTTTTGGGCCTTTTCAGAAATGCCGGCACTGATGGCTTTGAGGAAGAGAGCTCAAGGAGAAAAACCTTTGGCTGGAGCCAAAATCGTGGGTTGCACACACATCACTGCTCAGACTGCTGTGAGTCCTTTTCCTCTCTCCACGTAACAATAGTTAATAATAGCCACCGGTTATTAAGGGCTTCCAACTAGTTTAAGCACTAGTTTAAGAGGCTAAGACCTTAACAAGTATTATTTTGTTAACCCTCATAATGGCTGTGTAAAGCCTGTTTTCCTGTTTCCATTTTATAAATGAGGAAGCTGAGGCTCAGGGAGTTTAAGTAATTTGTCCAAGGTTGTACAGCTAGTAAACCATAGAACTGACATTTGAACTTCAATACATCTGATTCCCAAGCTGATGCTTCCTTCACTTTTCTGCAGTGCTTCCCTTTATCTTCCCTTGCTTTATCGTTTCTACAAGGCAACTGTGTTAGGCTGCTTTCAGCTGCAAATAAGAGAAAATCTGAGTCAACCTGGATTATACATAAAGGAATTTATGAATTACATAGCTAGAAGCCCAGAGGTAAGGTGGACTTCAGATGAAGAATCTCAGGGCTCCTATTTCATCTGTCCGTGCTGCTCTTGGAGCTGCCTCCTCACTGTGCTTACTTCATCCTCAGGCTAATAGCAAGATGGTTACAGCTCTTCAAACCATCACAGGCAGACATGAAGAGGAAGAAGGACCATTTCTTCTCTCTATTCCAAGAGCAAGGAAACCTTTCCCAGAAGTCCTCCAGGATACTCTATCATGTCATTGAGCAGGACTGGATCACATCCTATGCCCCATCAGTCCTGGAAAGGAACTGGGGTTACCATGATTAGTTTAGATCAGTGCTGTCACCTCTATCAAATTCAATGACTCCTTTTTACAAAAAATATTTTGCAATCCCCCTGTATTACCTTGAAATGAAATTCAAGTATAACGTATCTAAGTACATATTATTTTCTTTAAAAAATCAACATAAAATCTTACTGAAATATGAAGGAAGAATAAAAGGAAAGTAATTTATAATCAAATTATGTGTATTTCAGTATCTAAGTGCTTGGGTACATGTATAGTAGAATGGTCAGTTATTTGTATTTACTCATAGCATTATTTGAACAAGAGTGCTACAAATATATCTACATGGAAGTGTGTTACTGTTTCCAGAGCATCAGAGCAATATTGCAAAACTGTATAATTTTCTGAAATGATAAACAACTTTTTGTAAATTTTTGAATAACAACAAAAAGTATGAGTTATCTCTTGATTTACACACTTGTTGCATTCTTGGCAATGCTTTTGTTGATATGTAAAGTGGAATAAAGTTCTTAACTCAGATCATTATAAATAGGTTTCTCACTCAAGTGAACTTTGCATTGAAACATTTGAAGATTAAACCAAATATGTATCAATTATTGTGACAACCAAAAACGCCCCCACAAAGTTCAGAGTTCCTCTGTTGAAAACAACTGACTTAGAGTTTTCATCAAAGATGTAGTAGATACTGAGTTGCCAGCCATAATAGGACCAGTGCAAGAAATCCCTGTATCAGGAAATGGTCTGGAATCTCTTATAGGATTTATAAGATCCAAGTCAGTTGTATGGCTAGATCAACTTTCAAAAGATTGTCTCCTGAAGCACAACACTTATGTGTCCACATTCCTTGTTAACAACGGCAAAGATTCCTCACGACATAGACGGCTACTGTTAGCATCTTCCCCGTGAGTCTTTTCTGGGTTACGTGTTCTCAGAGGAAAAGCGTGTCTTGGTGGCTCTAAATTAGTGTAATAAATTGAAAAGCTATCTCTTTTTGGAAATATAGATTAATGAATCAAGGCAGAAACACTCTTGAAACTTTTTTGGGGCTTCCCCAGTCAGGGACATGAGACTTCAGTGTGGTGGCCTAAAATAGTAAGTACTTCTGTACTGTCTCATGTTGCTAAATTATATCTAGTTTCTTTTTTACTCCCTGACTCACTGAACATTACCACTCTTCGAGGTTATTTATTTTTTTCCTTTTCCTTTGAAAAAATAATAACAAAGGAATTTTGCTTTGTTTTGCTTTTAGTCTTTAATTTTTCTGATTACAGAAGTAGTTCATGTTCATTTTACAGTATTCAAGCATTGCCACGATCTATAATGTAGAAAGACAAAGTTTCCTATAATCTCGTGCTCCAGGAATAACTTTCATAGTTAACAGTCCCTGTCCATGTTTTTTAGACTTGGATCTATTTGTCTTTTAGGTGTGTTTCCATAGTTCCTTCTAACCAGATTCCTTATCTGTTCTTTTGAAACAGTAATGATTTAAAGTTGGGCTAAACCAGCTTCTAAGCTCTGTCCTCCCCCCACTACCACTTGCCTTTACTCCTGCTTGAGCCGTTAGCCAGCAGCCTTGACTCATAGTTCTTTAAACTGTTCTTACAGTCTTGGTTCCAGACACTTTTCTAGTTAAGTTATATTGCTTTGTAGGCAAGTCTCAGTATCATTCTCTTTTTTTTTTTTTAACAAATTCATGAATCCTAGTTGTAAGGATTCAGAAATTCTTTAAAGTGAATAAATAAGAGAGAAAAACTGGGATCAGATATTGAAAGGTAAAGAAATTAAGATATAAGAGTAATTCTGCTATTAACTTACTATATGGCCTTGGACAAATTACATAAGGGATTAGCCTACATTAGTGGAGTTATTTGCAAGTTTTTTTTTTTTTATTTAGAGCATATTTTTAATTAGAATTTTTATTTTAAAATGAAAATTATCAGTACCCAAAGTTAACTGCTGTCAGGAAGTTTTAAAACAAGCTTTTCCACTAAAGCTTTATTCTCACTAAAATAGCTCTTAATCAAAGAAGTAAGGTGGTATACTACCTTCTTAAAAAGAAGCCTGTCTGGTGGGGGGGGGCAGTTATAGCACAGTGGTAGAGTGCATGCCCAGCATGCACGAGGTCCTGGGTTCAGTTCCTAGTACCTCTGTTAAAAATAAACAAATAATTAAATAAACAATTACTTCCCCCCATAAAAATTAAAAATAAAAAAGTTAATTAGAAAAAGAAGAAGCCTATCTCCATCTTATATATTGAAGTAAAAGTAAGTCACAGTGGATTAAATTTATTTTAATAATTTAAAAAATTTGAAATAAATACAGATTATAGAAAAGTAGCAAATACAACTATTTGAGAGTAAGTTGCCAACCTGACGATGCTCCCACAAATACTTCAGTGTGTATTTTCTACAAACAAGGATATGCTTCTATTTGAATGGACAGTCATTCAAAATTAGGAAATTAACATTGATTCATTATTGCCATCTAATTCTCCGACCCCATTTGAGCTTTACTAATTGTCTCAAGAATATTTTTTATAACCAAAGGATCCAGTCCATAGTTATATGTCTCATTTAATTGTCATCTTCTTTGGTCTCCATCAGGGCTGCGTAGTTCATTAGTCTTTCTTTGACTTTCATGACCTTGACACTTTGAAGATTATAGACAAATTATTCTGTAGAATGTCCTTGATTCAGACTTTTATGATGCTTCCTCATGACTAGATTCAGGGTATGTAGCTTTGGTAGGAAATGATGCTGCTTTTTTTTTTCTTCGTTTAATCCTATCAGATGGCACTTGATCTCGATTTGTCCCATAACTGATGTTCATTTTGACCCCTTGATGGAGGTGATGTCTGCCAGACTTTTCTATTATATAAGTTATTTTCCCTCCTTTGTAATTAATAAGTATTTTGTGAGGGAGTGATACAAAACTGTGTAAATATCCTGTTCTTCATCAGATTTTCCATTTATTCACTCACTTGTTTATTTGTATAGAATCATTGTTTCCTTTTATTCAATAGGTTAAATCCATTACTATCATTATTTATTATGATGCTCAAATTGTTTCAATTTTGGCCAAGGGGAGCCCCTTAAGTCTGGCTTCTGAGGCTCTTTGCTATTGGGATGTCATTGTTCCTGGATCCTCTTTCATTAATTTTGGGAAATGGTGGTCCATTAGCTCTTCATATATATCTTTTGCCCTGTTTTCTTCCTTCTCCTTCTAGCATTCCGATTACCTGTGTGTTAGACTGTTGATAGTATCCCATAGATCCCAGGTGCCCTCTTCTGATTTTTCCCCCTACTCTTTTTTTATTCTGTATTTCAGTTTCATACTTTCTATTGATCTATCTTTAAGTTCACTCTGTCCTCAAATATGCCCAGTTTGATGATAAGCCTAATGAAAGACTTCTTAATCTCTGACACATTAAAAAAAATTTTTTCTGACATTTCTGTTTGACTTGTTTTTATACTTTCAATCTCTCTGCTAAAATTCCCTATCTGTTTATGGATGCTGTTCATCTTCTTCACTAGACCCCTTAACATATTAATCATAGTTAATTTAAAGTTCCTGTCTTGATCAAACATCTCACTCATCTCAGAGTCTGGTTCTCTTGAATACTTTCTTTCTTGACAATAGGTTGGGGTTTTTTCCTACTTTTTTCGCGTATCTAGAAATTTTACATTGAATGGGTATATTCATTTCCATTATTGTCATAAATTGTGCTGGATTTCAATTTTGTTCTGCACCATAGTCTTCAAATTCCTCCAGCCAGGGGTTCTGAGTGTTTTGGCTCCACCCTGAGGCTTTCAGCTGCTTCTGCAAATGCTTGCCACACGGGGGCTCTCTCTTCAAGTGCCTGCCCCACCTGCAGCAGGAGACGGCTGCTCCTTGTTTCCTGGAGCTGGACTCATAGTGTGGGCAGATGGGGTTCTGATCCAGCCTCAGTCTTAGGCAGGCCTCTTGAAGGTAGGGCTTTTTCAGTGTTCCTGCCTCTCCTCCCTGTAACAGTAATCTTTGCCTTGTATCTGATGATAGGTCTTGAGCAGAGATACTTTCCTGTCCCTCCTGGAAAGGTAGCAGATCTTTATTTTGTATTAACGTACAGTCCTTGACCCAAGAGGGTTTTCCACCACTCCCCCAGGAACAGAGAGTTTTTGCTACTACCCTCTTTCAGAAGCAGGGGATCTTTGCTGGTCCTTGGTGGCAGGCATAATTTCTGCTCCTCTTCCTACAGTTTAAAACTTTTGCTTCCTGTGAGAGGAGATTGTGGGGAAGTGCCCAGGTTTCATGCTTATCGTAGAGCACAGACAATCAGCTCCCTGCCCGCAATTTTTCTCGTGAGTCCTGGTTGAAGCCCCTGGAAAAGAGCTGGCATGTGAGCATGAAATATCCTTGTGCCTGAGGTGACCAGAAGTTCCAAACTGACATACTTTCCCAGCCCTTACTAATTCATTAAAATTTTAGCTACTTTTTCCTTAACCTGTTATATGGCAGCCTCCCTTGCTCTGCCAGAGGTGAAACTGTGTACCTTCTCTCCTTAAAGGGATTTGTCGTTCTTTAGAGTTCTATTCCTTGGTTGCATTATGACCTCAGCTCTTTGATGGGCTCAAGAAAAATTATGGTTTTGTAGATTGTCCAATTTTTTCTTGTTGTTAGGTGGAAGCTTCTCCTGCAGCTTTCTACCTCTTAAGAAGAAGAACTATAAATTGGTGGTTTTAAAAAAATGTTTTGCTCTGAAATCCTTGGTTTAATTAAATCTTACAGGGAGGCCCAATATGTTAAATGAGTAGAAGCACAGAGCTCAGCTGGAGCCTTCCCCCTTGCCTGCCCCTACCCTTGCCCTTTTCTCAGGGTATTGAAGTTTCTGTAAAGCACAGTTTGAAAATCATTCACATTAGTTATTCCTAATGTACTTTCTCATTGTCAGATATATAAACTTAATCTCCTTGACCAATTGTTTGGCCCGTGCCTGCTCATCTCCAGTATTCTCTTTAATATAGGTGCTTATGGAAACTCTGGGTGCTCTGGGGGCACAGTGCCGATGGGCTGCCTGCAACATCTATTCCACCCTCAATGAAGTGGCTGCTGCTCTAGCAGAAAGTGGTAAGATCTTCCGCTTATTTTCTGTGTCTTTGACTCAAGTAATTTTCCAAAAAGTTCCATTGTTGTCATATAAATCCTAAGGAAAGTTGCCATGTAAAAGCTGTTTTGGAAGAAATGAATCCATATTCTTGATGAACTTGCTCTCTTTCTGGGCTTCTCTTGTTAAATATGATTGAGGCAACTGTGTACTTCACAGTTGCAAATATCGTCTTATGTCTAGTCTTCCATTATTAGTTAATGCTTTGCCTTGACTGGTTAATATTAGAGCACCAGTGAACACTATTCTCTGTCTAAGGTCATATGGACTGAAAAAGAAAATGCTTCAGGCATAGTTTTGTGGTCCTCCTGGCTTTTCAGCAGTTTTCCCTGATTTAACGTTTGGTGCTTCTGCTTCAGCAGTAAACAGGACTTGACCTGGCAGATTAATATTTGATCACAATAGCCACTGACACTTGAAGGACAAAAAAAGAGAGAGAGAGAGAGAAACTTAGACTTTGCTAGTTTCTTGCCTTTACTCTCTGGTAGCACAGCACAGGTCAAAATACCAAATACTTGCTTCAGAGCTCTTGAGAAATTCTGGGAAAGCTCTATTCACTTGTAAAATTTTTATTCATGTATAAAATACATGTATAGAAAAATACAGAAATAGAAATATATAGTCCAATTAATTGTACATACACATTCATTTCTCTTCTTTTTCAACAAATGCTTATTGACTTACTCTAAGAGATATAAGAACAAATAAGACAGTGTCTTTGCCCTCAGAATCATATGTTGTGGTTAAGGAGAAAAGACATCTATATAAATAATGATAATATAAGGGCATTTGTGAGAATGCCACAATAGATCATAAACCCACGTTACGTATACCAACCAGGGGCTTGTATAAGTTCAGAGTCCAAGAACGATCACTTCCAGCTGAGTTAATAAAGCTTCATTAGGAACATGACACTTAACTGGGCCATGAAGTATAACAACATTTTAGCAGAGGGAGAAGAGTTTAAGAATTTTCCTGATGAAGAAAAGCACAGAAGCTTTTTAAATTTCTGACTAAAGCATAGCAGCAAGAAAGATTAAAATGTAGGTGGGAAATGGTGAGAATTCCATTTGGACTGGATCAAGAAGTACTTATTTCTGGTTTCTTCTTTTTGCCTTTAGTTATATTTTTAGAATCCATCATACTCTTGTCCCCTTTGCTTGTCCTCTTTGGTCTAACAAGAACAAAATGACCACCAAAGACAAAGGAGTGGGTGAAGGAGCTGAAGATAATACTAATCAGTGAAGAAAGTCAGTTCAGAAAGTACAGCAGAATGAGAGAGTTTGAAATTGGGAGAAACCGGCATCTTCTTACCAGAATTTAGGGTCAACCCTTTTTTCAGGCTTTAATGTTTTCTTTTTGTTCCTTTTTTCTTAGGATTTCCTGTGTTTGCCTGGAAAGGAGAGTCAGAAGATGACTTTTGGTGGTGCATTGATAGATGTGTGAATGTGGAGGGCTGGCAGCCAAACATGGTGGGTTAGATTTCTGCTAACACAATTCTGTAGGGACCTGAGGGTACAGAGAGGGAGGAGATGGTCTGGGAGAGGGTTTCCCAACAGGGAGGAAGGAAAATGCTTCCTTTTCAATCTGATGTACCTAAGCTTCCAGCAGACGCTAATGCTGAGGGTATCCCAAGAATATTAAACCTCTATCTGGCCTCAAAGTGCTGTAATTGTCATGCTGATCTTAGAAGCACTCATATTCGTCAGCAACATTAGAATACTGCTCAGGGTTCACACATGACTGGTCAAAAAGTACGATTAATGAGTTACCATCTCCTACTGTGCTCCCCACAACAATGATTAAAACACACACGCGCGCACACAGCTCCTGTGGTACTTAGCTTTCTAGAATCACATGCTAAATTTATAGTAAACCTGAAGGGATTACAAGTTCAAATTTCTTCTCTTTATTCATTCCTCCCTTTAAGAAAGATGACTGGCAAAATTTGGGGTTTTTTACTTTTGCTTAGTTTTTACTTTTGTTTCTTTTTTTTTTTTTTTTAAGATTAAGTTCTTGAAGGCTGATAGCATATTAGAGTCACAAAGAGAAGCAAAAAGCTGCACAAAGTGTGATGCGCTCCTACTTTGCAAACTTTTCTGCATTTGAGTGAGAGGAGAAATTAGGGAATCAACTGAAACAAAGAATCCTTGAAGCTCTAGTCCAACTACTGTTCGCTGCTAAAGACAGCGGAGCAGGCTTCACCTGGTACACAGCAGAGAGAATCTTTCTCGATTCTGTGATCCAGGACACATTGCACCAAGGGCTGGTTTGAAGAAGCTGGGTCAAAGCCTTCAAATCCTGAAAGGAAGGAGGGGTCGGCTGTAGGATGAGTCCACTCATTCCAGCAGAGTTTAACAGTGACAGAAGAGAGTGTGATTGGCAGAAGCTAAAGAAGACATACCAGGGGGCTTCTACTGGAAATAAAACATTAATGTTATAGTGATGAACATGGGGAGGGCAGGGGATCGTACACAGAGAGCTTTTACAGACTGTAGAGCAGCCCAGACTGCTAGAAAGGTTGACGGAGAGAGTAAGACAAGGATAACAACTGTGACCCCTGAAAACAGGGCCCATATCTCTTTGGAGCCTGTCAAAATATAGTGCTTTTACTTGCTTTCCAACCTCAGGAAGATTCCCTGGTGACAAAAATTTTCTGCATTAGAATTACGTGGTGAGACTTATGGACTATATTCATCAAATAAATATTGGAGATGGCAACTACCTGCCTGTAGATACCTTTGTTAAAAGGGAAATGTGGGGAAGAATAGGGAGACTTAAGACAGAGTCTTTTTTGTCTCTGATCATCTGTGTGGCTACGGATCAGAGACTGCAAGGGGCAACTCCACGAGGGATTTCATACATGTAAAAAGGGAGAGAGGAACTCAGAGGAGCCTTTCCATTTCTTAGGGCATCTGTTCTGAGGTTTCTACTGGGAGAAAATGGAGCACTAACTTATACTATGGAGCAAGTGGAAGAGTTATTAAGAGTCCTGCCTTCGATCCCTGCTCTCAAATGAGGTTGAGTGGAGTCACAAAAAAATTGATCAACAACAAGAGCAGGAGCAAAAAAAGAGATCAGGTGGTGGACGTGAGGTTGGAGATTTTATGTACCCAGGGGTCCAGGGTGGCATCCTTGGCACTTGCAGTAGAGTTGATAATTGGGACTGCAAAATGGGTGCATGTCAGTAGAGGGCAGCTCAGTCCTGTGGGTCTTTCCAGGAGGGTGGGTGTAACAGTTTGGAAAGCCCTGCCAAGCATTTCTAACAGCTAGGTGAAGGGCTGAAATGCCACAGCCTACTGCCTAATAGTATTCTAGGCTGGTCTTTCTTTAGCTTATTTATAATTCAGAAACTTTCCTCTGCTGATGAAAGCTTCAGTAGGCACAGCATTGTGTTTATCTTTAATCCCAACCTGAAATAGTGATGAGCTGTTCAGAGGCATGCTTGCACACCTACATGCTGCACAGTTCCCTAGTTATTTTTAATTTGGTTTATTGAGAGTGTGAGGTTGCGCTAGGCAGAACCCTCCAGTGCTGCCTGATCATTTTGGGTAGGAGAGCGCCTGTACTTTGGGAGAAGTAAAGGATTAATGAATACTGTTTTATAAATCATTGTTCTAGGAGGAAGATGAATTATGTGGCTGGATTTAAACTAAGGTTTGAGCATATTTAAAGTCCTGAATTTAACTAATATAAATGTGCTGATATTAAGTTTAGGCTTTCTGACTATCGACAGTACATTCAAGAGCTCGTGCTCTAGACAGCCACGCAAGCTGTTAGTCTATAAGAAAGTCTTCATCATGTTGCTTTATATTTTGATCTAGTGGGTGTGTCATTTGGGAAGGTCATTTGGCTGTGAGAAATACAGTCTGCCTTTCACCCTCAGTGTCTTTTTCTCCAGTGAAACAAGTGTTTGGTCATTATACTGGCTTTAAGTTACTTTGTATAACCATTTGAGAAATTTGAAATATCTGTAAATTGACAAGTAGGAATTGGGATACAAGACCCAGAGAAGCACTGGAAGCCTTGAGCCTTCAGCAAAATAAGTTACATTATTTATGCTCATTATTGCAGATCTTGGACGACGGAGGGGATCTTACTCATTGGATTTATAAGAAGTATCCCAACATGTTTAAGAAAATCAAGGGCATCGTAGAGGAGAGTGTTACTGGAGTCCATAGGTAAGATTTGACATTGGCATGCCTGGTTTTATGCAGCCTGGATATATATTCTTGCAATCACATACCTATAGAATACATTATGTTAAAAATTGGAACCTGCTCTGAGATAATGATATCCGAGTCTGCATACTTGTTTTTTTTAATTAACACAAATAACAAACCTAAAATAGAGAGGGGATGGGTAGGAGAACAAGTATGGTCCTCCTGTTTTCTCGTCATTTTGGTGCAATGAGTGCTTGTCCTTTTGAGGGGAATTCTTTGATTCCACAGATATTTGTTGAACTTCTGCAATGAATCAGAAACTGCTTTAGGAACCATGCTAGGGACAAAAACCTGGGCCCTTGTAGAGCTGACACTCTCGCACAGAGAGCAAGGATTTAGGATTCTCTTCCTCAAATGAGCAATAATTCCCTAAGTAAAATTGGAATCATTTCTGTTTACTATTATTCATACAGAAAGATCTGAAAGTATGAAAGTTTTAGGGAAGTAAAATCTAAATACGCTACCATCACTGCTTTAATATCTTATGACCTTTTTGAATGTATAAAACTATGGATTACACCATATTTTCAGACTCTTAGAAAGGGGTGAATTTTGAATAAAACACCTGGCTCTAATTTTTAGTTGACTCAATTTAAATAAAACCCCATACACAGATATACATATTTATAGGTGTGTGTATTGAAATGATAAAATTTCAAATGATACTTGAAAGTTAAAATTGTTGCATTAGAGAGTGGAATTAAAATAGTACTTACAGTTACTCTTTTTTTTTTCATTAAAAAGGGAAATAAAATTAATAAATAGTTTAAAGTTTCATGTTTTAATCCCTAAAATTTAGGGGTGGGTCAAAGATTTTCCCACATGCCTTTTGACTAAAGTCTTTATTTCTAAGGCATATACAGGCTCTGGAAAGGTATTCTTTATTTCTCTACATACATCTAATAGGATGAAACTAGTCGTGTCTCATGCCTGCTCAATTAACATATTTGTTGAATTTGATATGAAACTGATGGTAGATTGCAATATCTCATTGTTTTATGTTCTTCTTGATTTCCTTCGTTCTCAGGCTGTACCAGCTCTCCAAAGCTGGGAAGCTATGTGTTCCAGCCATGAATGTCAATGATTCAGTCACCAAACAGAAATTTGACAACCTCTACTGTTGCCGTGAATCAATTCTTGATGGGTAATCTTTTATTATCTGTGGGATGAACTTAAGTTGTTGAATTGAGGTTCTAAGTTTTTCGGTTTGGGTTATTTCTGGAAATGATTTGTGTAGCACCTCTGGATCTGTCACCACATCATACTCAATATTTTATAGCCCAAAGTTACCATTATATCATACTCAATATTTTATAACCTAGAGCTACCATTGCTGTCTCTATTACCAGCAAATCTATTTTACTTAAAAAGTCAGACCAGCCCTTATCTATTGATGGCAGAGTTTTCACTTTGTGACCCTATCAACGCTGTGAGTCAGTAACTAAAGTTGTTATAAACAAGGAAGTACCTTTGGTGGTTTAGGAGAAGGTTCCTGGTGTTCCTCTTCTAGGTCATGTTGTCTGTTGTTAACCTCCACTGTCATAGAGTTCTCTGGCCATCTGGAAATTGTAATGAGCAAAGAGTCATTTCCCAGAGGCTTTTCTAGTTTTTCAAATCTGTGAGGACTACAAGTCTGACAAAATCCACTTAGATATACTATACCAAATATTCTGTTCTTCCAGTGCCCAGTTTCTGTTTCTACACTTGTGTCCTAATATTTCTTCATGCTTGCTAGGAAGATTCAGTAATTCTCTGTATGAAACCATTAAGTTGGTTTAGAATATTGCCAAGTCAAATGGTTTCCATCATGTATAGGTTAACAGAAAAGGGGAGAAAGGGCCTGTGGGTCCCATTACTAGTCTGGACCCCAGGCGGTGTTCAACACCACAGGCATTGGAGCAAGAAGGACCTTGGTTTGATGATTGGCTCTATCATTTATAAGCCTCAGACTAGTTATTTAACCTCTCTGTGCCTGTTTCCTCACCTGTAAAATGGTGACAGTAAGACCTACCTCACAGGGCTACTGTGAGGATTAGATGAGAGAAGGTATGAATCCTGGTCAATGTTAGTTCACTTGCCCTTCTTTCTAGAACCCTGTACAGTAACTTCTAGGATTAAGTTAGATCATAGCAGGAAGACTTTTGCTTTGAAATCTTTTTTTTTTTTCAGGGTTGGGGGAGGTATTGAATGCAAATTCAAACTATTGCTAATTATTACTCGTGTAAAGTCAATGATATTATAAGATAGATTGGACATTTGAGTTCCCAATCCATCAGTATGTTTATGAACTGTCCCCAGTTCTGTCCCCATATAACTGTTACTGTGATGCACAGCTTTGCACCTGATAAATGATCTGGGTATTATACTCATAGAAATATTTACTCATTCACAACTAAGTTTCTTTTAGATTTTTCACATCCCAAATCTGTGAGTTTAAAATCTTCCTTAATCTTAAGTTTTGTAAAAGATGCCTAAAGGTAGCTCATAAACATGGACAGAGTCCCTTCTAAGCAGCATTTACCCTGTGGATAAGAAAGCTACTTTAATGTCAGACATATGAAAGTGAGAGTAAAATGGAAGCAGTAGACAGGGGTTAAGGTTAATGGAGAGATAGGTAAACATCACCCATCTACTTACTGCTGAGTAATAAGAGATCCTTGGCACCTTCAGACGGTGAAAAGCTTTCCAACTGGGTCATGGGTAGTTTTTCCTCTCAGAGGAGTTGATAGTAGAAGTTAAAGAAGAGGCAAAGTGTGCTCCAGAGAAGGCTGCAAAATAGAGGGTCCAAATGAGGAAGGGCTTGAGCTTCTGTAGCTCTGAGCTGGTTACATACTACACCATAAGCTGAGAGAATGGCCCCACTCATTCCTGGAGGACACTCCTGTAATTGGTCTGCGGTGCCAAAAAGCAGGGCAACTGCAGTCTTCTGGAGACTGAGGTTCCACATGGTAGGAACATAAAGGATTTACCAGAAATCCCAGATACGATTTTTAGCTTGTAAAATAGATCGTATTTCAGAAACTCTTTTAGAGGGTCCTGGGACCAAAAGAATAAAGAGAGAAGCCAGAGACTTGGCGTGACTCTCATACACCAGCAGATAGCTTCCCCTCCTATCCCCAAAAAGTCCCTCCTTGACTGAGGTCTTTTCTGCCCTTTATCCTTGAACCTTGAGGCAGATCTGGCTCCCTAAGATCACAAGGAAATCACTGCCTAACTGGAATCCATCCAGGTCTGTCAGCCTGTTGTTTGCAGAGCCGCAGTGTTGATGACGTTTCCTTTCCACCACACAGGCCTTTGTAATCACAAAGAGAGTCACATTTTCTTTTGGGAAGAGAGGCAGAAAGGCTTGAGGGTAGGCAAAGTAAAGGAGGCTCAGAAATATGATCTACTGATTTCCTAGCAGTGTTTAGCCAGTTCAGGACCATTCTAAGCCCTGACTTTTGAATGTGGTGGCAGCCCAGCCAGACTTAGTCTCTTCAGTCAACAAAAATTGCCTCTACGCTTAATTGATATTTACTGAGTTTTATTGGGGTTCATGGAGTTATACTAGGTCTAGTGAGTGGAGTTGTCCGATCAGGAAAAAGATAGGATTTCTACTTTGCTTTTTGGTCCATTTATAGATATTTAACAGAGAGATAAGTGAGTAAAAAGACCCACAGATATTTGTTGGAACTGTCTATCTCAGAATAGGCTGGTTTTAATTAAAAACTTCCTCTGCCTACCTGAGGCTTCCTTAGAGAAGGGAGATCAACAAAACCTGAAGGGAAACTGCTCCTACAACCTCTTCCAAGAGACCCTGAAAACAACAGTAAGGACGTTTATTCTAACTTCATAGAGAATCAGAGACAAAGAAGTAGAACATGTCTGAGGACTCGGCCCAGAAAACTCACTACCTCACGTAGTCAGTGCTGGTGTGTTTCAAGGCTCTTCTCCACCTTGTTGCCTGTTACCCTCCCTGGTGAATTACTGTGGGACTTATTGGCCATTCTGATACTAACAAATGTAGGACTCATTTATCTGTGTTATATTTTATGTGTCTAATTCAGTAAGGTAGAATGTTTACATTAAGCCAGAGCTTTGTCACCTCCTTAAATTAAAATTACAGTCTTTTTGCTTCTTTGTATCTTTATTTATAAATATTATATATTCCAAATGTTATATAATAAATATGTATTGCTGTTATGTTTAAAAGTTACTTTGTGGTCTAAAGTGTCTTCCCTTCTGCACCACTCCCAAGACAAGGGGGCAAAAAAAGAAAAACAGCCTCATATAGATGGAATTGATTGGATAGCATGGAGTAAGAAAATACATATTTTATTGAACCTTTCTTTCTAGTTGTTAGTTTCTCTGGGATAGAAACCAGGCTTGCTCTCACCATGGGGTGGTGGGGGAGAAAACCCCAAACCAAAAAAAGCCCCCCAAAAACAAAACCATGAAAACAAAGGGATTCAATCTAATCTCAAGGGAGAAACAAGAGATTTTTCTGATTTAATGGGGGGTTTTTTTTGTTTGTGTTTTGGTTTTTTCCCATAGACTTAAAAGGACAACAGACATGATGTTTGGTGGAAAGCAGGTGGTGGTCTGTGGCTATGGAGAGGTAAGGTTTAATCTTTCAATTATTATGTGTTTAAAATGTATTTTGTTGAAATATACTAGAATTTTTCCCTTGTACGGACATAAAAATACATTCATTTACTGCTTTAGATGGAAAAAAGGAACTTCAGAGGCCCTCTGATTAAAATACAGTCTTTCTTTTTTCCCTTTATATTTTTGCTATTTTTTCTTAAGTTGATTTTCTGACTGTTCCAGTACACTGTTTGTGATGTTCTTTTAGCTTGTGTTTTGATTATAAATCGTGAGTGTGGGTGTTCTTATGCACATGCATGTGCTAAGCAGGGCTTAGGAGTTTGTTTATGAACTGCATTCATTTATTTGTTTTTCTTATTTTTCCCTAAGCATGAATCTATTCAGCAAAATTCCTTTTGGGGGCGGAAAGGTGGGCACGCTTTACCAGAAGCTTTGAGAAACTATTTTCTGCGTGACTTTCCTTATTATATGTACTTTCTCTCTTCTTCAGGTGGGGAAGGGGTGCTGCGCTGCCTTAAAAGCTATGGGCTCCATTGTGTATGTGACTGAGATTGACCCTATCTGTGCCCTTCAAGCCTGGTAAGCATGCAAAAGGAGACTTGCTTTTTCCTCTACGTTGCCATCTAACACGTGACCTTGTAGCTCCAAAGACTGGCCTGGTTGATGCCGCATTTTATCTCAGAGGGGCCCAGATCCCCAGAGATTGCTGTTAACTGCAAGCACCTGTCTTTCAAAGATCAAGGAGTTCTGCTCTAAGAGCCGAGACTATCAGAGAAGCTAACATTTAGAACTCCTGTGAAAATAGTAACAGGGAGCCAGAGAACAAGTAGCCCCTTACCATCTCCACATGCAGTTCTCTCCCTTTGAAAAGCAATAGTTAAAAACAGAAATAGGCTGACATCAGATAGAGCTGCTGTCACATAGTAAGTGCTCAAAAAGTGGTAAAATCGTTAAAATTGTTTTGCCATCTTCAGCAGGATGGAAATAGCACTGCCCCTGAGGACTACTGCGAAGTCCGTGTGTCTGTAGCCTGGATAACACCCCTAGTCTTTACCATTAACCATCCAGAGGAGGGTACCCAGGATAGATGAGTCATAGCATAAAAGATTTTGCCATAACTGTTTTTCCTGCCCTACAACTCCTCACACACCCTCGCCATCAACCCACAGATTTCCCTAACAGTTGTCGGCTTTGTCTGAGTCAGGGCTCCAACAAAATAGGGGAACTATCACCATTCTAGCATTTTCACTTAGAGAAACGTGAACCTGCTTGAATACTGATAAGGATACTGATTCAAACTATCTTACAGATGTGAACTGATCACTTATTCTGTGTTAGGTTCTGTGCCGTGTGCTGAGGATGAATAAGATGTATAGGTGAATGAGACAAGGTCCCTGTTTTTAGAAGCACACAGAATCACTGTGCAGTGTAGTAAGTGCTGTGATAGAGATGAACGTCACATGCTTCTGTAGGAGCACAAAGGAGAAATATCTAACTAAAGAGCGAGGGGGCAAGGTAGAAAGAGGTGTCGATGGAGTTGAGTCTTGAGACATGTAAATGATTTCTTAGTTTAGAAATAAGCTCCAGGTACCAGGAACATGTGCAAGATCACCTAGAAAGGAGAGAGCACATCATGTTCATGTTTAAGAAATTATTTAATGCAGCTGACCTATAGGTTAAATTTGGGGGAGTGGTAACACCTGAGGTAGGGGTCATATGTCAGTATAATCATATATTAACATAAGTATTTGAATCTTATCCTGAGAACAGTCAATCTCACTGAAGTATTTTAAGCAAGGGAGTGACAGGATCCAAATTGTGTTTAGGGAAATCACTCTGCAAAATGAATTAGAGAGACATAAACCTAGAGGCGATGAAATTGGGCCAGGGGCTACTGTACTAATCTAGGCAAGAAATAATAAGACCAAACATAAGGCCAGAATGTATGAAGAAGAAGAGACAGATCAAAGAAATTTTAAGGTATTAAGGAAAAAGAATCAACCAGATTTGGTGACAATTTTAATTAGGGAGAGGCAGTAGGCTAGGACATTCTAGTTTATTTGGCTTGTACAGTTGGGTGAATAGTAATGCTGTTGATTAAGATAAAAAATATAGAAGAAGGGATAGATAAGGTTGGTGGTGTGGGGAAGAGAATGAGTTTATTTTCAAACACAGTAAGTTTGAGGTCCTTGTGGGACACCAGGAGGAGTTATCCAGTGGATAATTTGATCCATGGCTCTGAAGCTTTGAAGAGAGCTAAGCTAAAGATATCGATGTGCAAATCAGCCACCTGTGAGGCATCATTTGTAGCCAAGGGAAGGGAATGGATAAGTGCTGAAAGGGTAGAGAAAAGAGTACCCTACCGAGTACCAACATTTAAAGGTTGACTGAGATCAAGAAAGAACAATCAGAAAAGTAGGGAAACCAAGAGAAAACAGTGTCATGGTCTCCAAAGAGTATAGAGTTTTAAGAAGACAAATAATGTTTAATGTAGCAGGGGAAATCAAGTAATATTAGAATCTAAGAAAAGAATTTTTCTTGACATTCAGGAGATCATTGATGATCTTGGGGAGAGCAGTTTCAGTGGGGCAGTAAGTTCAGGTAAAATGGCACTTTCTGGAAACTTGATTGGAGAATCTCATGGTTAACCCTGCTTCCCTATTATCATGGAAGAACTAGGTTCCAGTGATACGAAAGAAACTTTTATTTCTGACCTGTATGAGCTAAGGAAACGGTTTGAATTTTTCACTGCTAAGAATAGTCCAGCTATATCAAGAAGTGATGTAGGTACCAGAGGAACTTGGGTGATAGCTTTTGAGGTTGTGTGGCAAAAGGCTCCCCAGCTGCCTATTTGGGTTAATCGATCATACTTTATTTCTACAGTATGGATGGATTTCGACTGGTGAAATTAAATGAGGTCATCCGACAAGTGGATATTGTTATTACCTGTACAGGTATGATTATGACATATAAAGTAGTGTGGCACTTAGGAACACTTTCATAGAACAAGTGCAAAATGACTGAAAATGTTCTGAACAAAACCAAACTTTAAAAGCCAGAGATAGTCGTCCAGAAAACTAGTCAACCTTTCACACTCTTCCTGCCTTTTCAGAGCTCTGACCAAAAGTATACCATTAGGCCATCTCTACAGGAATGTTTCTCTCCAGCCCTTTTAACTGTTCTATATCTCCGTGCATCCTCAGCTACCTGGGAGATGGCTACAGATGAGTTTTATTTGGAAAGCCAGTTCTTACATTTGTACATTTGATGGTTTTTTATTTTACTTCCAGAAGTGATGTATATTTCTCTCTAGTCCCTATAATTAAAGCAAAGCTAGAGCAAAATTCTTTCTAGTTAGAGAAATGGGAATGGTAGTTGTGTTAATTCCCGAAGAGGTAGATTTTGAGTTTTAGAGAGGAATATACAGGTATGGCTACTTCCCTTGGACTGAGATACTTATTTTATCTTTATGTTAGAACCATAAACCATTGGAATGTTGGGTTTCTTTTATAATTTTATTTTAGAGGAGAAAATCATAATGTTTAAGAATAAAAATATTATTTGTAGCCTCAGGAAGAGTTGGGGACAAAGAGGGATCATAAGAAACTATTCTTGCTTCACATCAATCACTCGATAATTTTTTTTAATAGCTTTATTGAGATGTAATTCACTTACCACACATTTCACTCATTTTAAGTGTACAATTACAAAAAGCGTTTTCTAGCAAATTCAAAGGGTTATACGACCATCACCACAGTCTAATTTTTTTTACTGAGATGTAATTCAGATATCATCAGTCACCCTTTTAAAGTATACAGTTCAGTGATTTTTAGTAAAATTGTACAACATCCCATTATCTAATTCCAGAACATTTTCATCATTTCAAAAAGAAACCGCATACTATCAGCAGTCACTCCTCAGTCTACCCTCCATCTTTCCCCAGCCCTAGGCTACCATTAAATTCTCTGTCTCTGTATATTTGCTTATTCTAGATATTTCATATAAACAGAATCATACAACACGTGGTCTTTTGTGACTGGCTTTTTTTACCTAGCATAATATTTTCAGGGTTCATGCATGTTATAGCATGTATCAGTGTTTCATTCTTTTTATTGCTGAATAGTATTCCATTTTATAATATTCCATATATCAGATATATCATTTGCAAATATTTTGTCCCATTCTGTAGGTTGTCTTTTCACTTTCTTGGTGGTATCATTTGCAGCACAAAAGTTTTTCAATTTCAGTGTAGTCCAGTTTATTTTGTTTTTTCTTTGGTTCCTTGTGTTTTAGGTATTATACCTAAAAAACCACTGCTCAACTCAGGTCACAAAGATTTATTCGTATGCTCAGCTAAACTTTTATAGTTTTAGCTCTTACATTTAGGTCTCTGATCCATTTTAAGTTAAATTTACATATGGTGTGAGGTAGAGGTCCAACTTCATTCTTTTTCATGAGGGTATCTCTTCTGTTTTTAAGGTAACAAGAATGTGGTAACCAGAGAGCACTTGGACCGTATGAAGAATAGCTGCATCGTTTGTAACATGGGACATTCTAACACGGAGATTGATGTGGTAAGATCAACTAGTGGCTCATCATTGGGGGCTTTTTTTTTTTCTCTCCTTCCCAAGAAACATAAGCCAGAAGAAGAAATTGCAGGGTCACCAGTCATCCTAAACATGACTGTCCTGGCAGAGCTGTTCACTTACAAGCCTTATGGCCTGTGCTTATGGAATCGGTAAAACTTCTTCATCTCAACTTAATCATTTCAAATGATTCTTGTTTTCCACCTAAGCTTGATACCTACTTATACTCTAAGCCATTTTATCTTTATATATAGGATTAAGAGCTGGGTAGACTCAAAACTACAAAAAGGAAGCAACAAATGTGAGTCAGTATTGCTAGTCAGTATTTGTGGAATATTTGACTTTACCATAAAGATGAAATAAGTAGGTTGGTCCAAGGAAACAAGTCAAGGGAGGAAAATCTATGGGCTGGGATGAGAACACTGCTTAGGACTGACTGTCAAATATGGTGGTTTCCCTTTTCTCTCCCTCTTTCATGGGGCTAGGTCCCCCCTTAACATATGTACCAAACTATAGTAATTGCATCCATAGGTGTGACAAGTGATTCAGTAGCATGAGTTCCTCAAACTTGGAAAATCTGTCACTTTGGTTCTCTAATTTTATTATATCCACCGTAAAATTTTCCAATCCAACATAACACTCGGTCCTACTAAGTTGCCCAAGTAATAGTTAATAGAAGTGTTATTTATTTCTTTTCAGACTTACCAAATATGTCTCAGTGTGACTTTCACTCTGGTTTTAAATTTTTCTGGCATTTTTCTGGCACAACTGTATTTCTCTCTGGGTAAATGGCTCAAGCAAAGCATGCTTTCATCTCCACTGAGGGCTGCTCTGATTGAGCTTCAGCATGGCCAGGTAAGGATCGGTTGATATACTGAGAACCTGTTGGGTGTTTATTTTAAATGGTTTCTCTTTTTAACTCTGTGCTCTATTCTTCTGTTATTAAAAATAGCTGGGAAAACAACCTACCAGAGCCTATTGCTACCCTTGAGGTTTTTGAGTGGCATGGCTCCATTACTCTGTCTTTACTGTGATATTTTGCTTATAAAGAATAATTAATTTAGTTTTCTTTTTTGATTTTGGGGGGGTTGTTTGTCTTTGTTTTTTAAGTTCCACTTATGTACCATACTGCCCCTTTATTAAATGGTCAAAGATATTAATATTTCTAAAACTATCTAGCCCATGATTGTCATTTTCTGGATTAGTCCACTTATAGAGCCCCCAAATGGAAAAGCCTTAAAGGGAAGTAGTCATGCTCTGAGCCCTAAAGAGAAATCTTCTGTATAAGGGAAAGGGGAAGAAATTTTCTCTTCTAAACCCTCAAGAAGCTCTAAAATAAAAATAATTTCAAATGCAATCGTGTAATTTTTATACCTTTACTTTATCTCATTTCAACCTCTTGACCATCCCACGAGGCATTATTTTTATTCCTGATTTTCATTTGGGAAACTCTAAAGCTTAAGTGCATTGTTCAGTCATAGCCATTGATTCCAAAATGAAATTGATGCACAAAATCCATGTTTTTTGACTTCCAGTCCAGTTTTTTTGTTCTTGTTTTCCTATGTGTTATACTATTATCTCCTCATGCTTTTTTAGATTAACTTCAAATTGTGATGGTAATCTTTCCTCCAAAGGCAGCCCAGACATAAGTAATCTCTCAGGATAAAAGCCAAGAGCCTCTTTACCTCCCATCACAAATATGTATTGTGTGATTGCTATATGCCAGGTGCTATTCTGCATGCTTAGGATCAGTGTACAAAATAGGAAAAGATTCCTGCCCCTATGGAGTTTATATTTTACTGAGAAGAAGGATAATAAATATAATAAGTAGAATTTATAGTGTGTTAGAAGACGAAAACACCATGGATAAAAGAAAAAGTAGAGCATGGTAATGAGGATTAAGAGTGCTGGGTTATCATTTTAAAGAGAGGGATCAAGGTATAAGCCTCATTAAGAAGGTGATGGTTGGGGTAGAGGGTATAGCTCAGTGATAGAGCGCATGCTTAGCATGCACAAGATCTGGGGTTCAATCCCCGGCACCTCTATTAAAATAAAATAAAATAAAAATCCAACCAAAAAGAAAAAAAAGGTGATGGTTGAGCAAATCTGAAGGAATTAGCCATGTTGACTTTTAGATGAAGAACATTTCAAGACAAGGGAACAGCAGCCAGAGCAAATGCCCTAAGGTGCCAGTGTGCCTAGTGTGAGGAGCAGCAATGAGGCCAGTGTGGCTGGAACGGAAGAGCATGGGGCAGGGAAGAGTGGAAGATGAGGTCAGAGGTAATGAGCCAGATCTTATGGGGGGCCACGGTAAGAACTCCTCATTGTGTCTGGAGAGGAATAGTAAGCCATTATAGGATTTCTGACTTCTGTTTTAAAAGGATGATTTTTTGTTTCAAAAGGATCAGCCTGGTTTCTGTGGTGAGATTAGACCTACTTTTGCAGGTGTTGCTAGTAGCGCTAGTATCTGCCACTGACACTAGCCAAGAGCCATCTTTCAACTGTCTGTGCTCTTCTTAGCAGAAAATGACTAAACTAAATGGTCCAGAAAGGGACATGTTCAGAATGGCTTTGAAAATGTTAAATTACTCAACCTTGGATGGTAGTGTCACAGGGCATGTAAAATGAAATTTAAGGAAAGAGCAGGCTCAACTAATCATTGAATGCAGAATGATCATTCACTACTTAGCAAATTTGTATTGAGTACTTGCTCTGCTCTGTGCGAAGTACTAATTGGCTGAAGAAATAGCAGTGAACAATATGCCTACTTTCTTGCTTACATTCTAGTGTGGGAAACAGTTACTAAGTAGACAGTTATCGTCAGTTAGTGCCTAATACTGAAGAATAGCAGAAGGGTGAGGACATTGAGGAACCTATCTAGTTAGAGTAATCAAAGAAGGTATCTTTGAGGAGGGAACATTTGAACAAAAACCTGAATGAGTGCTTGCTTCAGCAGCACGTATGCTAAAATTGGAAGGATACTGAGATTAGCATAGCCCCTGTGCAAGGATGACACATAAACTCCTGAACCATTTCATATTTTTAAGGACCACTGCATTCTGGCAGAGAAGCCAGTGGGGTGGGGGCAGCGCAATCATCTCCCTGGAGGGCAAGCCTTTGTGAACCTCTACAGCCCCCTGCCTAAAGCATCTGGCAGCCCCAGACCTGCCCATGGGGGTTGCAGACTGCTCGCTTCCTTCCAGACCAGAAGGGCTGGGGGGATCCCAGCAGGGAGAGGGCAGGCCCTTCACCCTAGTTGCCAAACAGCCCCCCACCCCACCCTGGACCTTCCTCCTCCTCCCTCCATCCCTGATGGTTCTGGCTTCCCAAACCACTTTTGACCTCCTGATTCCTCTTGGGTTGAAGCAGACCAAGTCCCCCCCCAGGCACTGCTGTGGGGGGGGCTGTATTTAACGACGCCTCAATTCCCCATCTGTTCCTCCCCTTTCCCATGCTGCCAACTTCTAACCACAATAGTGACTCTGTGCTTGTCTGTTTAAAAAAAAAAAACAAAACTTGAATGAATTGAAGGAGCAAGCCATCTGAGCATTCTATTCAGAGAGAATGGTTAGTTAAAGACCATGAGGTAGAAATGTCCTTGATGTGTTTGAGGAACAGAAAAGATGCCACTGAGAATAAGAGGCAGCAAGGAGGTAGCAGGTGACTTTATACACCATGCTATGGACTTTAGATTTTATTCTGGGTACAAATGATGCCATTGGAATGTTTTGAGCAGGTGACTGACAAAACCTGACTTATGTTTTTAAAAATTACCCCAGCTGTTGTATGAAGAAAACACTCCTGGAGCTTGAGTGGTCATAGGGACGATAGGAAGCTCTTTCAGTATTTCCAGCAACAGAAAATGGTAGCGTGGATTAGCTGGGTAAACAGTGGAGGTGACAAGAAGTGAAGGTAGGACCAGTGGGATTTGCTAAATAAATTGGATGCAGAGTGTGATAAAAAGAGAGGAGAGTCATTGTAAGTTAACTCAGCCCAACTGCAAAGGAGAATGATCTGGTAAATTTTTATCCAGATATTTTTAGTAATCAAAAATTTTAGGGTCTTTTTTGTTTGAAATATATAGTTTACCTAACCTTGAGATACTGACTGCAGCATTTTTAGGAAGGAATAGCTCATGGAAAACATCAGTCATTTATGTATTTTTTTCTGAGAAATGATACCATGAATACTTACGGAACCTGCAATAGGAATTGTGCTCTTAGCTGCCTTTTGGCAAGCCTTTCACATACTTCCTTTCTCTTGAAAAGAGACCTGCTTACCCATATGTATCACACAGACAGCCTGTATGATTGTCAGCTTCACGGCTCAAGTAGTTAAACCATTATGTGCACATGCTTTAAAAGTTTTTGCCAGCTGAAGAATTACAACCTGAGACTTGCTGCTGACTCTGTGCTTCGCAGGACCAGAACCACAGTGGGAGGTACACCTAGTTGGGGAAAGGAGTGGGCTTAGGGAACCTGTTTCCTGGTAGATTGCTTAGTGATTGTAAATCCACAGAAAAGACAATTGGATGTCTTTAAGAGAAATTCCTGTAAAACTGTGCTAGCCAACGAAAACCCTTCTCTCAAGGAGTGTAACTGCCAAGTAGACTTTAATAGGTTATTGGGGCTGCTTGGGCAGTGCTAGAGATAACCAAGTTTCTCTTCAAACCCCATTTTAAACCCTCAGGTCTTTTGCTTGCATCATAGCCATCCCAGTGCTCTAGTAAACCACCTCTACTAAGCATTGATTATTTTATAATGTTCATAGGAAGTGCCCTTTCCTTGATTCCACCGTATCTTTTTTTCCCAGGAAATCCTTCCTAAGACGGGAGATTTTGTTAATCATTGTGCCATCTCTTTACTCCCAGTCACCAAGATTGCTTGTCCAATGGAAGATTAGGAATGTGAAACACTAAGAACTTGAAATCCTTTAAAGTCCCATCATCTCAATAAAAAATTGTCAGTGTCACCAAGAAGTGTCTCTTGGCTCTACATGGTTATGGTCCTTCATGATATTTCTAAAGGCTGAATAATTTACTTTGTATGTCCTTAACTTCCCAAAATGGTCTGTTTGCTAAAATTCTTTTAAACTTTATTTACAGTGTTTATTTGTAAAATTTCTTTTTTAAATTCTAATTTTAAAGTAATACTTGCTTAGTTTACAGTTCAAACTATAAATATGTTTAAAGTAAGAAATTAAAAATTCACGAAATTGAGATTATAGTATGTTATTTCTGCAACTTGATTTTTTTCACCTAACAACGTATGGTCTTCATGTTAACACATACAGATCTACTTCTTTATTTGTTAAGAATTGCATGCTATTCTGTTGTATGGAATTATCCTGATTTACCTAGACATTTCCTTGTTGACTTACATTTTTGCTATTACAAATAATACTGGGTTGAATATTCTTGGGCACTTACATTTCTGAACTTAAGCAACTACTTCCATAGGATAGAGCCTTAAAAGTGAATTTGTTTAGTTAAAGATTAGGTGTATATAAAATTTTGTTAGCCCAGTTGCCCTTTAGAAAAGTTGAATCAATTTATGAAACTTGACATCTCAAGAGATTTTATATTTCTCATCTACCTAATAAAGAAGTGGTCCAGACCACTAATAAAGTTCTGAATATAATGAAATATAATTATATGCCTGTCTTTCCCACTAGATTGGGAGGATACAGTCCCTGTCCGTAAATAGCTCACAGTCCAGGGGAGGAGTCCACAGTCTTATCTATAATAGTGCGTTTGCTACAATGCCTAGAATATAATGTGTACTCAGTAAGTGATTATTATATAACTAAAGTGTTTCTCTTTATTTATCTGCAAACTACTATTTGGCAGGACTTCTCAGTTTTACCAACTTGAGCCAGTGGGTAGTCAGAGTACAGACTCCTTTTCTAATTTAGGCATTGCCTCTTGGAAGAAGAAAGTTATTATCTTAAGTCTAAACCCTGTGACTGTTGTTTGATTGCTGCTGCTGATAAACTTAACATTTCTTCTCTTGTTCTCGGAATATACAATATACAGAAATGGATGGAGGGTGAGCCACCAGGAGCTTTACTCCACCATTAAGCATTTCTTTAAAGGCTACCTCACGTTTGCACTTAGGTCACAAAGCTTCTGATCTTTAGGGTGAACCACCATCATTGAGAAGGTGGAACCTGGGACACTGGGACATGAGGGCAGAACCTTGGGCCCCGGCATGCTACCTGTAGGACATACAGCCTTCTCTAACTAATCTCACTCAGCTCTGACACTCCTTTTCTCTGTGTCCCTTCAGCACTTATGTATTCAGTTTGCACTGTATTAATCTGCACTTGTTTGCATGTTGCTTTGTAAGTATTAAAGGCTTTTATCCCCTCACATATGTATTGTTTTGTGTCCCCAACTACAGTACAAGGTTTTTGAAGGCAGAAACCATGTCTTTGGTTTCTTTTGTATTTCCCATAGCACCTTTTACTGTGCTCAGCAGTCAGTGGGCGTACAGTATATGTTGTGGAATGACATCCTGAGTGATCCCTCCCTGGCTGGGCCTAAGATTAAATTCCCTGAAATGGAACAGTCCTAACCAACCCAGGACAGGTATTCTCCATCTGGCATGTTGGTTGCTCTTTTCGACTTGCTATTTGAAATGGCTCCCTTCAGCATCTTTCGATCCAGAAAGGGGCTTGGCATGGCTGATGGTATCCTTGCTGTCTGTGTTCCAGGCGAGTCTGCGGACACCAGAACTGACCTGGGAGCGAGTGAGATCCCAAGTTGACCATGTAATATGGCCTGATGGCAAGAGGATAGTATTGCTGGCAGAGGTAAGACCTGAGGCTGGTAAGAGAGATTCACCCCTGACCGGAGAGACTGCAGTACCCAGGTCCCCTCCTCCTCATGTTCTCCCATCCTTTCTGCATCTCTTAAGCACAAGCTTAACTACTTTACCAATAGATTTTACATCTAACTATGAAAGGTCTTTTCATTCAGCAATTAAGAAACTATTTTGGTTCCCCACTTTTCACCAATTATCCTGTCTCTCTATGTCACTCTGCAGGTTGAGTCAGATAATGACTATTACTGTGGAAAGAATTAACAGATAGAACCAATGCCACTTTGAGTGATGCTTACAAAGAGATAATGTCATTTGTGGGATGGTTTAATCAGTAAGCACAAAGTAGATATTCCTGACTGTGACTCAGACAATCTTAAGCAAACTCTGGGAAGGTCATGTCTTTGCTAATAGATCCCCTGTTTTTGAGTGTCCATTCCCCTAAGCTGAGCCAGAAGTATAGTAGATACCCAGCTATATATCGGTTGTGTGGCTGATACTTCCCTCTCAGCTTCTTCTAGCTCAGCCTTACTCTTGACTTTCTTTCCACTTAGACTTCCATGTCAATATTTAGCCACTTTTCCTTTCTTGACAGTGTCTCTTCCCTGTCCTAGATTCCTGACAGCTCTAACACTGCCCTCTGTTTTTACCTTGATACTTTCTCTTCTTCAGGGAAAGATACCAAGATAACAAGGAGGATAGTAATACTTTCCTTGAGTTTTGATTTTCATTGTTTTTTTCAATTAAAGAAACTGAATATGAAAATGTAAAGCATATACTGTCTTCATCTAGGGATGCTTAAATTTATGTTTGAGTATTTTTCCTGTTCTCTTCACCTTTCCTCACCTTATCTCACCTTCTCAAAGACTTCAGGGCATCTGTAAAGAAGGATGTACAGGGAGGGAATGGGCAGGTTGATAAATATTCATTAATTGCTTTAATGTCAGCCCACTGTCTGATGACTTATTGCTAGTTGCCCTGAGAGGTCCCTGTCTAGCAATTTTGGTGACAAAAGCAACTAACACAGTTAGTTTTGTTTTTGGCTACTATGTTGAGCAAAAAAGGTAATCAAGCTTCCTCGGAAATAAAGTAGGAAAGGATGGCATTGGAAGAAGTTTCTAGTCCTTCTAACTCTCTGAGTCACCCACTCGAAATACATAGCTGTCCTGGATTCAGGAGAACCAAATTGAGGAAGAGGCACAGAAATCCTTACAGCTTCCTAAATCAAAATATATCTCCATCACAACCTGGAGAGATTGTCCTTGGATTTGACCAGATCATTGTTTAGGACAGCTTTTCAAAGGAATAGCAATGCATCAGAAGGAAGATATTCTGTTGTAGAAAATAGAAAATTCAAGAGAAATACACCCTTCCTTGGCATAAGCCTCAGGGTCATGTGACCATTTCTAGTTCTTTCTTTTTCTCTCTCTTTTTTTTTTAATTTAGAACTATCAGATTTTACTTCATCTGATATCTTTCAAAAAGTTATAATTTTAATGTTAGCAAAAAAAAGTTACTTCCTATCATTTCATTAAAAAGAAAAAAACTTTTCTGTAGCCAAAGATTCCTATTTTTGAATTACAGTCCTGCAAGGCACATACAGAACTCACCTCCTTCAAAACATACAGAAGATATACCCCCTGAAATAGTCCCAGAAATCTTTTAACTTATTACCTTCATCAGATTTTCCAGAATTTTGTTAACATTTCGCTTAAATGTCAATTGATTCATTTCCATTGGTTGAATACCTGATTTTTGTCCAGCATAGTAGTTGGGAAGTATTTAGAAAATGGCAGTGGTGTTCTTCCCTCACTTCTCAAAGCCAAAGACTTCATCTAACCAACCCATTTGTGTGTCACGCCTTGCCCTCTAGGGCCGTCTGCTGAACCTCAGCTGCTCCACAGTGCCTACCTTTGTGCTCTCCATCACCGCCACTACTCAGGTAAGGCCCCCACAGTGGGGAAGCAGTGGGCTGGAGAGGGTCATTAGCCCATCAGGGTTTCATTTGGTAAGAGGTGGGTTGCTGTGAATGGCATGTCAGCATCCGTCTCTCTGCTTTTCTAGGCTCTTGCCTTGATAGAGCTCTACAATGCTCCTGAGGGCCGCTATAAGCAGGATGTCTACCTGTTGCCCAAGAAAATGGGTAAGCTTGAGCTATTCTATCCCCATCCTTACCAAGAAGTTCAGAGTCAGGGGCTAAATGAAGTTTGGGGGCATTATATTTCTTAGAGATAGAAAAAAGGTATCTTCATCTTATAAAGTAGGAGCTAGAATTCCTAGATTCCAGCCCCAGTTGATTTGTCACATTTTTCAAACGGGTTACCCTAAGCAAGTCACAACACTGTGCTGTGATTTAGTTTACCTGCCTGTGAATTTTAAGGATTTTCCCAAAGTGTCTATTATACAAGAAAAGAATCTCAAAGGAAAAAAAAAAATATCCTCCCCACAAGAGAGAAAATCGTCTCCTACCTTGTGACATCTGACTGGTTCCAGCTCTAGGCTGCCAGATAGCCTCTACCAAACTGTTCTCAGACCAAGAAGACTTTCATTCTACGCCTTCTAACACTGACCCTGTTGTTTCAGGCCAAAGGAAAGACTCTGAATAGCTGCTGTTAAGAGTGTAGTTGTGTGGCTGTTTTGTATAAGAGAAATATTAAATTGTCTTAAATTTTTAAGGAGCTTGCCTCAAGCACCTGAACTGATAACAGTGTGTTTATAAACTCCTGAGCCAAAGATCAGGGCATAAATCAGCTTCTAGTTTTGTTTTGCTTTAGCATTAAAGGCATAGCAACTGTTAGAAGTTGGCAACATATTCTCCCTTTAAAAGGCACTTTGGAAAGATATTTTAAAAAATAGAACAGTCCATATTCTGACTGAATGTATAATTAAGTTAGAGAGACCAGACAAATACATAGGAAATGACACAAAAATTCTGAATAATATGTATTCAGGTAAGAGAAGGTAAATAGAAACCCATAAGAGCTAAGAGTGGTGAAAGCAAAGCAAACAGTGTCGTGTCCTTAGTCACTCCTTTCAGATTTCCGCAGGTGTTAGTGTTTCTTTCTTTCTTTCTTTCTTTCTTTTTATAAAGCTGTTAATGAGTTTTCTTATTTATTTATTTTTTTGAGGAAGGAGGTAATTAGGTTTATTTATTTATTTTTAGAGGAAGTACTGGAGATTGAACCCAAGACCTTGTGCATGCTAAGCATGTGCTCTAGTACTTGAGCTATATCCTCCCCCCAGGTGTCTGTTTCTGAGTGACCCAAAGTATAGGGTTCAAGGTAGAACTACAGTTGGAGCTTCTCGCTTTTTAGACCCCCCCTACTCTCCCATCCTTTATTTTAGACTCTAAGGCCTATTGTTTCTTTCACATCTCCCTCACTTTTCTGGGGAGAAGGAAAGGTTCAGGGCTGAAACAGCTTGTAAGGAAGAAATGTTAGGACTTTGAAAAGCACTGAGCTTAGGCTCAAGCAACCATTCTTAGAATTGAGATCCAGTAAGCAAAAGTTGAACATTTTTTCATTTAGCTCCAAGAATTAGAAGGCGCTTTCCAACTTTTTAAGGCTGAAGAGGATTGCTAGACAAGAGGCTTGAATGCTTATTCCAGGTCTTTTGTGGTCTATTCCAGATGAGTATGTGGCCAGCCTACACCTGCCCACCTTTGATGCCCACCTGACCGAGCTGACAGATGAACAGGCCAAGTATCTGGGACTCAACAAGAATGGGCCCTTCAAGCCCAATTACTACAGGTGCCTTGGGCTCCCCAGAAAACTGGGAAGCCTGGGTAGTGAAGAGCTTCCTGCACTGGAATTGGTCTTTGCAGCCATTACCATATTTACATGAACTCAGAAAAATAAACCCACTCCCCATCACTGCCCCCTGTAAAGGACTCTTTGAGGTCTTCTCCAGACATTAAATAGTGTTCCTTTTCCTGAATTTGCCATTTCATCTTCTTGATATAATATTCATCTCTATATGGAGAAATCCTGGCCTTTTTCATTGATGTGAAAAAGTCCATTTAGCTCCTCTCACCATACACTGCAGAAAAGTCCCTGCCTCCCCGTTACACCTTTAGGCAGGTTCTTCATGTCCCAGCATCCCCACAAGCTGATAACATCCAGTCTCATCTTTATTTTTCCCTACAGGTATTAAGTTCCTGTAACTCAAGCCAGAAGAAGTTTTAAGGAATAGAACTCCAAGTCTTTTCTCCACTCCTATACAGGAAAGAACCCAGCAAGCTGCTTCTCCAATCAGCTGCCCGCCGTGCTCATCCTGTATGTTAGATTATTTATTTATTAAAATCCAGAATCCTGTGCCTGTCGCCTTGGCCTAGAGTGTGGTTGCTGCCCCAAGGGCTGTAAGAGCCACAGAGGACAGGCTGAGAAAGGAAAGAAATGGGGTAGCTGCTCCCAGTGCGTCTTTCGAATGATTCCCCATTGACTCTGAGTCCTCAGCATTGGTCAGTATTCTCTCGTCCAGGCTCAGGAGTTAGTCCATGGATTCCAGATTCCTTGTTCTCTGGGGGTTTTCTGGAATAAGTTTTTAACAGCTGCCTTTCTCAGCTTTGGCCCTTCCCTAGGTGAGGCCTTTTGGAAACCACTGAATTCATTTGGCCTGGGTTCCCAGCCTTGACCATCACTATCACTGCCTTCTTTATACAATGGCTGGGAAGGAAGGAGTGTTGTGGCTTTGGCAGCTACACCAAAAACTCAGCTCTGCCTGTACTTGCTGTGGGTCTCCTTCCTTACCCGGGACTCCTTTCTTCTTGAATATTTATGTCCATTTTAACACTTTCAGGTTCCAAGAGGAATGTGCCCCTATTATTTCCTCAGCAGCTCTGATGTTTGTCAGACATTTGTTTTGCTGTCTTCATAACCCAGCTAACCTCTGCTCAGGAAGTGGGGGCCAGCCCCACGGGAGCCTGTAATTTTACTTCCTTGTCATTTAACTGGATAGTTTCCCGGGAAGCTCCCTCCAGATTGGCACTGTCTCATAAAAGGAGGCTTGTTGTGAAACACTGCTTCCTGAAACTTCCTCCTATTGCCTAAAACTTTCTGAAACTGAGCAGGAAAAGGCTTACCTTTCAAGGGATTTGGGAGTGCAGGACTTTGGAAATGGGACAGGTCTTTCAGGCCCACAGCTCAATACCCTAAAGAAGCAGAATGTATTTATTTGTCCCCTGGGAAGGGCTTTGCAGCTTAACTGAGTAGGCTATACAGAGATGACACTGTCAACTGAATCCAGATAATCAAAGCTAGTTTGACTAGTTTGAACCTCATCGGACATTCATCCCTTTGGTCATTGCCATTGATGAAACTGAAATCTAATGTCTCTGCAATTTGGTCTGTCGTCTTTCTTCTCTGCAGGCATATCTTTTTATGTTCTGGCCTCTTCCATCTTAAGATTCTGTATTTCAGAGAGGTAGTTTTTTGAACAACTCCACCATTACAAAAAATTTATAATGTGAGCAGCCTGAAATTTTGTATCCCACCTAAGAATTGGATTCCTTTTGGAGACTGACCTATTGGTCTTAAGGGTTCCATTGGGACCAGATTGGTTCTAGGAGTTAAGTCTGGAGTGGCCCTAGGAATCTTGGATGAAATGAGCCCTTTTTTCCCCTGCCATCCCTATTTAATACTTGAAGTTTTGCTTGTTTTTCCATTTTTTTCTATCATGGTTTGCTTCAAAGTCTCAAGACCAGGGTGACTCAAGGAAACACCAAACCACCCAGGATCACTATAACCTTCTGCTCCTCAGTTTCCACCTTCTCCAGCTTCCCCTGGTCTTCACATATATCCTGAGCTAGTCTGGAAGTGACCTTCCTTTTGGAGGTAGGGAGGTGGGCCTTAGGTAAATGGCTCTTTGCCTCATTAAATAGCATACTGGCTCAGCCCATAGAATCTGGTTCATCAGAGACCTATGTCTTAGCGAGTACTAGAAAATTGCCACATACATGGCTGTATTCTTTCATAAAGAAGATCATAAAGGCTGAAAATTCCACCAGGGCTATTGAGTTCTTCCTTTTGCCTTCCCAGTTCTGATTTTTGTATTAACTGAATCCCTTTAGCAGAAGATTCAGAAAATGAGATTTGTAGCTCATCTTACATCCAGAGTAGAATCCATTAGGCAGATATCTGGACTCCAGCCTATTATGTTTTAGGCCAAATATCACAGCCTGCTGTTTCTCAGCAAAGCCTGGCTGCCTGTGGTGCTCACTCTGCTGGTCCTGACAGAGCAAGCTCTGCCTTGCAGTAGTGAAGAGACCCATTCCAAATGAACAAGGAGCCACACTGGGCTTCTAGGTTAGGTTGCCAGTGTTGCTACCCATGGTGAGGTATTTGCCTCTGAATTTCAGGGGATCCTGAGTCACCAACCATTAAGGAAAAGGAGGTCCAGGCCTCCTGAGTATTTGGGTTCTACCTTGGTGTTGGAATTTGGTCATTATTCTCTCTGCCCTTGTAATCAGAACAAAGATGTCATCTTCCCTCAAGCTCTCACCTTAGACGCATCCTAGGTATCTGGAAGCATGGGAAAGACTTTTTATATGTGGCCCTGGCCTGTAGGGATTCTTACCATTTTCTCTACAATGAATTTGTGCTAGTTTTCAAGGTCTTTTTTGCCTTCTTAAAGGAAATATTCAATTTTCTTTTTCTCACTAAAAAAAAAAAAATAAATATATAAAGATATCTGGTCTACCTTCCCTCTGCCCTCCTACCTCCTTGTCTTCCCTTCCCATATGAGCACGGCTCCCCATGGCCACATACTCTTGCAAAGCTTTTTTGCTGCTTGGCTTTTCTCTGAACAGATCTGAAATCGCTGCTCCTGTGGTTTTCTCAAAATTAACTTTGTCCTGGTTTTAAAAGAGAAATCAAAATGCATTGTTGCATTAAGCTTTTTTAATAAAGGAAAATTATGGAAAGAAACTAGGCAACACCAGCAAATTATATGTGGACAAGTTCTAAACTCTATATACGTACGTACATACTATATATATATATAAATAATCATCTAGTTCTCATTGTCATCTTACTAAAAGGAAATAAAACCTCTAAGGATTGCCATTTCTGAGAGGCTCTTGGAAATCTTTATGTCTAAGTGATTGGATTAGATCAGCAATAATTAATTAATATGTAATCTCAAACGATAAATAAAATATTCTTAAAATGGATTATTGTCTTGAGAGTATTCCTTGCTGAACTAGGAATTCAGAGATGAGAGAGGTTTCTGGGCAACAGGCTGGAGAGCTTGCTGTAGAGCTAGGATGTGAAAAGCTGAAGCAGTTACCAATAGGCGTGTTTGAGTGGCCTTAGCTGTGAGTCTCTCATTCCATAGCGGGTCACTCCACTCATAAATACCACCCCCTGCTGCCTACCCCGTTATGTGTATAAAGAACCTGCTTTCTCAGAGCCATCACCCTGGGTAGTTGAGAGAGTACTTACAGCCTGGTCCTTGGTCCCCCAAGCCCTCTGTGTGCTGCCCTTAGCTGGAGAGCACAGGAAGCCAGCATCCCATAGTTTGGTTTGGGACCAAAGGACCCTGACACCTAACTACATCCAACCAAAGAGAAGGAAGAAATGAATCTGGCAGAGAATTCTCTCTTCAGCCAGGTTTTGCCTGACTACATCATAACCAGAGGATGAGTCCAACTGCCTGTTCTTTCTCAACTACCAGTAGAGTACTCATTTTTGAGTAGCTTTCTGATAGCCACCTTCTTTAGTTGACAACCTAAACTAGTTTGACATCATGTATGCAAAATGTTTTCTTCCCTATCAGAATTTCATGCCACTTTGAGTTCTGTTAATCTAAACCAAGGGCCACAGGGCTGGAATAGCCTGGGCAGTTGGTAATGGCTCAAAGCTGGCCCAATCTAGTTGAGGAGGAGAATGAGCCAGCTGACCGGATTTGCTTCCCTACAGCATAGCTTGACACCTTTTGTGAAGGATGGAACCTTGGGTACCTGGGTCTTAGTTTCGGGTTCACAGACTAAGCCCAGGCTGCTCACTGCTGTGTAATTTCTCTGTCTCATGGTATTGTGGAAAGAGCTTGGAGTCAGGCTGACTTGATCAGCTCTACCATTTACAAGTTGCGTGTCTTGGCCAAATTATAGAACCACTCAGAGCCTCAGCTTTCTTGCCTGTGAAACGGACAATGCTTATCTCCTAGAGTAAGGATTAAATGACTTGATTTAATGTTTAGAATACTGGTTAAAGACCCAGTAAACACTTGGTACTGCATAACTCTTTGTCTCAGTCTAGGGCCCTACAGAGCTTGCATTGTCTCATTACACCCACACGTGCTCCTGATGGGGTGAAATGGGAGTTCTGTCCTTTTCCTACTATTTTATCCTGGCTGCCCAATATCCACAAAAGCTAGGTATTTTAAGACTTCCTGCATCTTACTTTTAAGCTTTCTCATTGCCAGATGTTATCTATTTAATCACATAACTGACCTCTGTGGATTAAAGTGGCATGCTTATACAGGGACAGGGGTATGTTTGGTTCTTATAAATATACCTATTTTTACCTCCAGCCCTCTTGCCAGCAGCCTCAGAATACCTGATCTTTGGGACAAGGGAAAGTGGTAGCGTAAGTTTAAAAATAACTCAGCTCTGAAGCCATCTCTGCAAGATGTAGACCAACACCTAATTAGCTCTGAGGTATATTTATGGGTACCTCTGTGGTCAATGGTATTGATGGATGCCACTTCTTTGTTGAGAAATAAACTAAGAAAAAAAAATGCGTGTGTGCCAATTCCATGGCCTATAATTTCAAAGTTTTCAGTTAATCTGTGGTTTCTTGTTATTTCATCCAGTAGTTGTTTCCAGATATCGTCTTCCTTATGACACGCTCTAAAAGTCTGGGCCTATAATGGTCAGATAGGTGTCTGATGTTTACTGTCTCCCATTCCACTGCAGTGTGGAAAAGAACCTGGATTGAAGTCGCTCCTTGTGTTGATTTTTGCAATCTCCAGAGCACCATTTTTTTAACCCCTTTTCTCAAAATGAAGCCAGATGGAGCTCTAGGCTCAGCAAAAGGCTTTATATAGAGGCCAGAGGGCATGGAGAGTTGTCCCCAATACTACTCCCATTTGATGATCTCTGGACTCCCTCTGCCCTAAGGATAGGTCAAAAAAGGAACAAAGCCTCAAAAGTGGCCACTCCTGTCTGTCACCACTGTTGGGGTTCCTGCTGATTGACTAGGCTCACAAAAAAGAATATGAAATTCTGGGCTTGTCAATCCTAGAGAGTTGACTGCTTAGGAGGAGAGGTATTGGGAAGAGTAGAGGTAGAAAAATTAAATTCTTTCATTAAGAGACCCTAATGGGCTGTGCTGTGGCAGGTTTACCACGCTGAAGCAGTGATGAGCTAGGCGTGGGTTGTGAATTTGAAAGCAGAGTGTGAATCTTTAAGAGTTTAACAAAATTATACCCTGAAAAATTTTCCAAAATCAAATAATTTAGGCCTTGAGCCAGGGACTTTCTTGGAAATTCATTATCAATTCAATTCTTTAAGCCAGTGGGTCTCAACCAGAGACAATTTTGCCTCCTAGGGAACATTTTGCAGTATCTGGAGACACTTTTGGTTGTCACAATTGGGGTTGGGGGGGGGACGTCCTGCTAGCATCTAGTGAAGAGAAGCTAGGGATTCTACTAAACATCCCATAGTGTACAGGACAGCCCCCTACAAGTAATTTTTCAGTTGATAATACAGAAGAAACCCTGTGTTAAACATACATAAACGAGATATAAACAAATGAACAAAAGCTACTTTCAAAGAGCTTATAGCCAGGTTGAGGGTGTGGGTGGGAATGAGAAAGGAAAGGGAAAATGGTGGGTTGGTATAGTAAGGAGATGTGGAAGACTAGGGATAGAAAGGAACTCAGAAATCTCCAGAGTGCTCGCCGCTCTCTCCACTCTTCTTTTATGTGTCACCTACTAATTAGCAGAGGAAACTGTGAGGGAGAGTTATGGTTAGGAAAGGGACAGAGCTGTCCCTACAAGAAGAGGAGTGCTGACTCCTTTGGGCCCCTTACTTTGGGGACATAGTGGAAAATCTAAGGATTGTGGATCCAGGCAGATTTGGCTGATACCAGCAGACTTAGTGGGTTGAGGAGGGTCAAAAGAAAGGCTTTCTGGAGGAGGAGGTGATGACTAGATAAGAGTTTTTAAGGAAGAGGAAAAGTTAGCCAAAAGAAGAACAGCATTTACTCCAGTGAGAAAAAATAGCATATGCAAACACACCAAAACAAGACGGTACCTTGAGAACTGCAAGGAGTAACTAATCTCTGGGAGTTCCTATTTCCTTATCAGTAATATTGGATTAGTGAAAACAACCTGTTGGACAGATGTGATATATCTTGAAAGTGTCTAGTACAATGCCTGGAACAAAATGGCAGTTCAACAATCCCCTGATCAGTCCCACTCATTCCCCTTCTGCTGCTTGTTTGGGGCTTCTTTTATGATCCCAGAATGGCTACATCTTTACTGTAAGCTGCTTTTTAGGTAAATTGCAGAATGGACAGACCACACAGCCTTGTTTGCCCCAGGTAACACTGAGCCCTTAGGAAGGATCTTAGAATGAAAGAAAGGACTGGGGAGCAGGTGGGGGCTTACTCTCCAGTCAAGATGTACTTCCTAGCTCACTCCATGAGGAAGGTGCCCTGCTCCAGCAGAGAAAAGCAGATGGCCTGGAGCAGCCCGACAAGGCACCGGCACTTTCAGTGAAGTAAAAATGCCCCACCCCACCCCACCCCTCAACCCCCAATCTTCCAGTCACTCCGAGTTGAGAAATCTCAGCTTCCAGGGAGGGAGAGTCCCTCCTTTGCTGCAGTGTCCCTGGCCACCGGCCATGCCATCCCTCCCTTTTGACTGAAGCGGGATTTGGGACATATTCAGAGCCGGGATTTGGGGGCAGAGGTCTGTGGCCATGGGGAAACGGTGACTGCAGAGGAGCAAGAGGTGGAGACTAGAGCTCCCAGAAAAGGTCGCTATTTGGGAGGGGGTGAGTGCTGAGGGACACCAAGGGAGAAGCAGAAACCAGCCAGAGCTTAAGGCCCAGAATTTGGCAAGTGGAGCCGGGAGCCGACCCAGGAGTGTCAGGCTACCAGCAACACCGCAGAACTGGGGTAAAAAAAGGGGGCCAACCCCCCCCCCCAAAAAAACCTTGAATGAGCCCCCACCTCCTCCAAGTCCCGCTCGGAGAGGTCGAACAGCCAATCGCACTGCGGGGCGGGGCATGCTGAGAGTGGCCGCATCCAATAGCTGTGGAGGGGCCGGGGCTGGCTCGCGGCGCGCGGTGGCTGCGGGGTCGCCTCGGGCAGAGAGCCCTGAGCGACTGAGGGGAGCCGCTACCAAGAGCAAGAACCGCATGGAGGACCCCGCGGCGCCCGGGGCCGGGAGCCCGCCCTCCAATGGCAATGGCAACGGCAACGGCAATGGCAACGGCAAAGGGAAGGCGGCGGCGCCCAAGGGCCGGGAAGCGTTCAGAAGCCAGCGGCGGGAGTCGGAGGTGAGGAGCCGGGAGAGCTTCAGTTGGGGCCGGGACCCGACGCCTGGGGAGGGCAGCGGTGGCTGAGGTGCTGCGGCCCCGTCCCCCTCCCGCGCCCGGAGCCCCCGGCGCGCCCCGAGCCGCCCCTTGGGGCGGGCGCCTGCGGGGTCCGCCGCAGCCTGGACTCTGCTCTGCAGCTCCTGACCCCTCTCCGCCCGTCTCCTGCGGCGGGCCGAGGGCTTTCTAGTCCCCGGGCCTCTGGGGGCGCAGAGATGTCGCGCGATATCGAGCGTCCCAGATACTTTCAAATATGTATCTCACTAATCGCTGCAGCCCCAGAAGTGGGAATTGGCGTCGCCGAGTTCAGAGGAGGGAACGGGCGCGGAGAGGTTGAGTGACTGGCCTGAGGGGTGGGAGGCCGGAACTCCGCGGCGGTAACAAGGGGCCCGCGTGCGGGCCGCCGCCCTCCCACCCAAGGCTCCCGAGCCGATCGGAGGAGCCGCATGGCTTCGGCCCGTCCCCTTCCCCCCCACCCCCCGTGTTGGCAGGCCCTTGAGGGCGTGCTTTCCACGGACATCAGGACCCTTCTCTCCGTAAGGGTTAATGAGACAGGAGTCAGACGGGGCAGTACCGGAGCGAGTGAATGCATCGGTCCCAGGATGCAGACCCGCAGATGGGAGTATGAATATTCCCTCTTCTGAAAAGAAATCGTAACTAGGAGGATGAAATGAGTGAGTTAACATCACACACACACACACCCTCAGCCAGCCAGTTTCCATCAACTAGCCAAGAGTAGAATTGGATCTGAGCGAGGGATCAGGAGAAGAGAGCACAGCGTGTCAGATGTGGAAGGGTCTGTAGAGATCACCTGGTTTTAGCCCTTGCTTTTACAGAAGTGAGAGACAGAAGTAACTTGCCCAATATCATACAATGGCATAGTGGCTCGAGACCAGGCTTTGGGGGTCAGTCAGGTTTTGAGGCTTTGAATCCCAGCCCTACAATTTACTCTCTGTGTGACTTTTGGCAAGTTGCCCAACCTCTCTGAGCTCCAGTTTCTTCATCTGTGAAATGAGGTTAACACTACCTATCTCAGAAGAATTGTGATAAAGTCAAAATGAGATAGCCTAATGTGAAATGTTTAATTCAGTGCAGGCACAGTGCATGTAATTGGTTAGTATATCGTGGCTCTTAATACTGTATTATCAGCATCATCAAGGGCTGGTATTAGAAGCCATGTCTTAGGCATCCCAGTCCATGGTTTACCATTTGAATAGTAGTTTGAATTTCAGTTTCCAGTGGGATTTCACGTATGCATTACATTTTGATACAGACAAGTAGAACTCCATCCCCATTTTTTAAAAGAGAGAAGTGGAGGCAGCAAAAAGACTGGCCCAAAGTCACACCACCTTTTAGAAGCAGAGCTCAGCCCTCCTACCATGTGGATCAGGGTTCTATACACCAAATCATCTCCCTTCTTGCCTCAGTGTTAATCTGGCCTTTTAGGGTGTCCTGTGCCTCCTTTCCCCCATAGAGACATTGCTCCTGCTCAAATGGGTTTTTTTGAGCTCAGATGAGATGAGTCTTATTAATTATTTAGTCCTTTCTGTATGCCCAGCACTGTTTTAGGAACTAGGGATACAGCAGTAAACAAGATGAGGTCTTTGCTCCGTGGAGCTAACATTCTAGTGGTGATGGAGAGACAGACAATGTGGGAGTGAATAAAATAATTTCAGAATGGTATCTGTGGGGGAATTAAAACTCCTCTTGAACCAGGGCGTTCTTTTCCCTACCTATGAAGTCTTCCTCCAGGAAAAGGCTCTGATAGTACTTTACTCTTGCCAGTGAGTTCAGTATCCAGAGACTCAGGGCTTTCCACCTGCACTGCATTTAACCTCCTGATTGTCTGCAGCTGCACTTCCCATGCTTGAAAATGAACAACTGCAGTGATGTTCTCCATCTGAGCTCATTGCCTGGCCAAAGGCTGGCTGGAAACATTAGTTCTCCTCCACCTTCCACTGCAGCCAGAGAGCTGCTCTTACCTGTCAGTATATCCTCTATCACCACAACACCCAGGTGCCAGGCTCTCTGCTTAACTCTCATAGATGAGTATCTGCTTTTCCTCCCCTCCTTTCACATTCCTATGGAAGACTGTCCTTGGGGAGATGATTTTCTTTCCTCTCTAGGGCTTCTAAAAAGAATTACTGGAAGAGAATTACTGTTGGCACCAGTCATGAGAGCCTTCTTGTACATCACTGTTTATAGGGGCACTATTAACCTACCTTCTCCCAATGTGTATGGACATCCTAACATTAAAAGGAAGATAGAGAACAATTGTTTGCTTAATAAAAAGATTCTTAACCTAACCAAGGATTCACCTCAGGCCTCTTACAGCCAGATCCCCTGGTTTAATTGGGTCCCAAAGACCTTGACAAAGTTTAACTGGTTTGTGGCAAAATGAGGAAAATTCAGGGTGTTGAAGTGAGTTTTTCATAAAATGTAGTTCAATACATTAACTTTTATGTAATTTAAAACAATTATTTTCAAACTCCAGAGGGTGGCCAGTGAGTTCAGACCAACATTTTTTAAGAAACAGATTAATAGGAAATACTTATAATGGTAAATTTTATTTTGTTAAACTTTTGTTTCAGTTTTGTGGATGTGTGTTGGGATATGATACAAAATTTACTTATACTTTGACTTACAGTCAAAAAATTTTTAAAAAGCTGCTTTTAATGTCTCTTTTATTCTGATGTTTTGTCCTTTCTATTTTGGGGGTATTAAACTGTTTTTTAAAAAAATGTTTAAATATATTTTAAAATATATTTTTAATATATTTTAATTTATTTTTAATATATTTTAATATTCTTAAAGTCTCTGCTTAGCAGAATAAAACATCAACAACCTTATGTCATTCCCCACCCTCCATCTTTGTTTTCTTACTGGTCTCTGTAATCCAGAAGTTTGAAAATCTTTGCTTGGATTTAAACATGATTCACCTTGTTGGCAATGTAAATTGATAAAGTGGTTTTGGAAAACAGCTTGTCATGTACAAGGAGCTATACAAATATTCATAAGGTCTGTTGCATCGATTCCCTTTATAAGAATCTGTCCTTAGGAAAGATCCTAAATATCAAAAAATGTATGAGGGTATCACAGCATCATGTATATAGTAAAGGAAAACTAAAAACAAATGTTCAGCAATAGAGAATTGGTTAAGTAAACCAAGTAGATATCTATCCATTTAGCTGTTTAGAGTGACAGTTACAGTGATATTTTCCTCATATTAATATATGAGGAAACTGTCTTTATAATATAATATTAAAATTATAAGTAGAGTAAGTAAAATTCTAAGTAGAGTAACCACCTACATAGTTTTACAAAGTGCTGGGTGGTGTTAACTGATTTTCCTATATTAACGCATTTAGTCCTTACAATGATCCTATGAATTATCTTCATTTTACAGATGAGAAAACTGAGTTTGTCATTTTCCAACAGTACCCTGATATCAATTCAGTTCTGACACTACCTGTAGTTAGCACAGACCCCACAAATTAAAGGCTCAGTCCTCCAAGACTGCCCCCACTTCAGATGCCAGCCACAGTGGGGTCTGCAGACTACCTGCACTTCTGCCTGTCCAACTACAAATTCAGGGGTTACCATGACTGCCCCTCTCAGGTTCGATAATTTCCTAGAGCAACTTACAAAACTCAGAAAAGTGCTATACTTACAATTACAATTATATTATAAACGGTACAATTCAGAAACAACCAAACCAAGAGAGGCATAGGACAAGGTATAGAGGTGGGGTGGTGCAGAATTCCCACGCCCTCTCTGGGGCATTACCCTCCTAACACATTGGTGTGCGCAACCCACATTGTTTCAGGGTTTTTATATGGAGTTTTATTACTTAGTCATGGTTGGTTAAACCACTGGCCACTTGATTGAGCTTAGTCTCCAACCTCATCCCCTCCCTGGAGCCCTTCCTTTGAAATTCTTACTGTGAATCACCTTATTAGCATAAACTCAAGTATGGTTGACAGGGGCTCCTTATGAATAACAGACACTCCTATGGCTCAGGAAATTCCAAAGGTTTTGGAAGCTCTGTGCCAGGAAGAAGGGGAAGAGGGCAAAGACCAAATATATTTTTTATACCACGCTAAGGCATAAAGAGGTTAAGTAACATGTTCAAGATTACATAATATGTGACAGAGTGTGTGACAAGAGCTGAGATTTATAAATTTTTTAATTCATATATATTAATATATCCCAGTAGGAAATACCCCAAAAATGCTTAAAGAGGTTAGGTGGTAGGATTATATTAAAAATACTTTTAAAATAGGATTATAAATTTATACATAAAACATCATAGGAAATCTAGCCTCTAATACAATTTAAAGTAGAAATGCTATCTTATTTGACAATCCTAAAATTGTGGAATATTAGAGCTGAAGGACCTCTTTTTATGGATGAGGAATTGTGATCCACAGAATAGATCATACAAAATCATACAGTGAGTTAATAACAGAGCTTAGGTCACAATCTAGTTTGCCTCTTTTGTTTTTGTCCATCTTGTTTTTCTAGAAATCAGCTAGATGTTCTTCTAATCCATGTTTATGTAGATCTGATATGGGCACAGATTGCAGCTTTCATATCTGTTTATGATCCTGGCCCTTTACCCAGAGTTTCTGAGTCCGTGTAGGAATCTTCAGCCTGGTCCTGCACTGAGCCTCTAATTTTGGCTTGGAGGAGGGTACTTCTTGAATGAAAAGCCCAGGTGAGACTCTCCTAGTTGCCTCCTTGATCTAACCGTGGCTTCCAGGAGAGGAAGAGGATGAAATGAGAGTGTAATCTCCACCCTTTTCCCAAGTTACCACAAAGATTTCTCCATTACAGGGCTCTGTGGACTGCCCCACCCTGGAATTTGAGTATGGAGATGCAGATGGGCACGCGGCCGAGTTGTCAGGTATGCGATAGATGGGTCTGTGGAGAGCTGAAGGAGGGCCAAGAAGGGAGGGAAGGTGCCTGTGATCTCACCTGGCAGCCTCTGTTCTCAGCAAGTGGCTATAGAACAAAGACGGTTCTCCACATTCCCTCTTCTCTCCATCCTCCGGTGGTAAATATCTCTTTGTTTGCTTTCACATTTCTTTCTGTGAGTTCTCCCTTGGCTGTGGTACTCTCCACTCTTCCATTCTGTCGCTCTTTTTTGCTCACCCTTCTTTATTCCCTTTTTTTGTGTGTGCACTCTCAAATCTGTTTTCTCTCCACTTCTCCCCATTCCCCCTTTGTTTCTCTTCCCGTATTTACCCATATCTTTGTGTGCCCCCTTCTTTCTGCCACCCTTTCCATCTCTTTTGCATTCCATCTCTCCTTTTCTCTTCTACATCTATCTTGCCCCTTTCCCCTAATACTGGCTCCTTATTAAAATATCAGCAATGTCTGAAGAAAAACTCTTTAGACAACTGGCCAGCTGAGCAAGGCTGGACGTGTCACCTGTATCCATCGTAGTGGAGCTCTGCTTAGATATTTCTGAGCTAGTTAAGCAATCCCATTCTTTCAGTGCTGGGCTGCTTCTGTCTGGATTTTTAGCATAGGCTAAACGTGATCTCACATTAAAGGCCTCCATGTTACACGTGCTATGAATACCAGTTATTAATAAACAAGCTTTGGGTGGAAATAGTGTGAAAGTTAAATATTCTGTCACATGGAAGTGACACTTCAGACATGCTTTTTCAGAGAAAAGAGAAACACTTTTAAAGAAGTTCTTGTGAATAGCTTAGGGAATAAATTTTGTGATGAGTGACAGAAATAGAGAGCTAAGTTTAATAACCAACAAAGGATTAGAACCCAGAATAGGAACACAGAGAGAGAGAGAGAGAGGGATGAACAACCCAACAGAGACAATAGAGAAATGGTCAAAGAATATGAATTAAGAAGTCAGAAAACCATATGGTTAATAAATATATGAAAAGATACTCAATAATGTTAGTAAATGGGGAAAAATAAATTAAAATGATAAGACATTATTTAACAGTTACCGGATGTAAAATTTAAAAGCCTGAGGTTGATGAGGATATAGAAAAATGAGTACTTTTTATACATTGCTTGGCATAAGGGAACAGAGTATAAAATTGAAAAGCTGTTTGGTCATATCTAGCAAAGTTGAAGATGTACACATATTATGGCACAGTGACTCTAGCTGTCCACTTAAAGAAACTCTTGGGCACAAGAAAAACACATACAAAGATGTTTATTGCTGCCATTGTGAACAATTGGAAACAACTTAGTTGGGGAATGGATAAACTACAGTATATCAATATATTAGCCTACTGTATAGTCGTTAAAATAATTGATCTATATCAATATGCTTCAATTTCAATAAATATTAAAAACATAATGTTGTGGGGGGAAAGAAGCAGTGACAAAATAATTTATACATGCATCAAAAAAACCGCCTAAACACGAGTCTATAGGATGTTTCTAGGATGTCTAGTCGCACCCTTGATTGAGAACAGTGTCAGTTAAGTGAATGAATGTGTCCATCACACTATTTTTCATGAAAAAACTATTGAAAGACAAATGTTTGTAAGAAAAAGTAATTTATACAGTATGATATTGCTTGGATAAAAAATTTTAAAACAGAATGATATCATATGTTGTTTACTGTCACCTACATAAGTACTAAAAGTATAAAAATAGGCACGTGAAGCATACACACCAACTTCATCATGTAGTTACCTCTAGAGAGGGGAAGAAGATAGACTGGGGAGGAAGAAGGGACTTTAGATGTGTGAAGCAAATATGACAAGTGTCAACATTTGTTTAATCTGGATAGAAGATAAATGTGATGTCTTTATGTATTCTTTATTTACCTGTAGTGTATGAAAGTTCATGATCTAAAATTTGAAAATAAAAGAAAGACAAAAACAAAGTTCACTGCCTTAGAAACTTGCTCCCTTTTTTGACTGGATTTGTGCTCTACTTAAATATATATATATATATATCTCCACACAACCCACTAATGACAAGAAATTAAGACTCAGAGCTAGAATTTGCTTCTGGTAACTCCAGAATTCTTGAACTCAGGACTCAAAAGTCCTGACTTCCAGACAAGTTGTTTCTCAACCATTAGACAGCTGGCTGGAACATAAGTGAATTTCTCTTGCTTTGTGAATTGTCTGTGACCTAGTTAAGTTTCCAGCGAGAATCTTAGGGAACAGAGTTTTGAGGAAGTTTTTCTATCACGCATTGACTTAATGACATCACTTCTTTATCCTCTGAAAGCTGAGGGTACTGGTGTAGTGTTATAGAGTGTGTGTGTGTGTGTGTTTACAGGAAAGGGCATTTTTATTTCTCATAAGCTCTCTGCATTTTGTATGGAGAGGCTACTGTCAGGGAAGTTAGATTTTCCTAGGTACTGGCAGCCCTTTGGCAATTAAAGCTGTGTCTACGTAGTTTGATTCTGCCTGTGTCTGGGTGGCTGTGGGCAGGAACCTAAACTTCTGTACCCTTTGAGGAAATTCAGCAGGGAGAGAATGAACTGGCTCTAACCCCAAAGAGCCATCTAAAACATACTCTCCAGCCCTCACCCTGGCTCCTTGAATAGCACAAGGATCTTGCCTCTAAATTTCAGGAGTTGTGTTGCCCCCTTTTTCCCTAGAGACAGGATAGTCCCAGTCTGGGTTGGCAAGCAGAAAGGATTGCTACTCTAAGAAACAGGAGTGATGACTCTAAGCCCTCTCTGTTCCAGCCCTCCTCCTGGCCCTCATCAAATGTTGAAGGCTGCCTTCTCTGCTGTAGCAGCCAGCTGGCAAGAGGAGGACAGGTTTGATGGTTTAATCACCCAGAGACACAAGTGGCTATTTTTAACTGCTCTGAAAGGGAGGAAGCTGGCTCTGGATTGAGTTGGACACAGGAATGTGTTGGAAGCTTTAGCTCTTTCATGCCACGCTCTGTACCCCAGGCCCCTTCTATAAGGATCTGCTGAATGTTTGTGATTCTGTCCTATCTTTCCTGTCACAGAATTGTATAGCTACACTGAAAACCTGGAATTCACCACTAACAGACGATGCTTTGAAGAAGATTTCAAGACCCAAGGTGATCCAAGATCCTTATTCATAGAGATCTGCTTTCTCCCTCTGTAATATATTCAGCCTGATCTAGAAAGAGCCTAAAACAAAGTGTAATCCTTCTTCATCCTCTCTATAACCGTGTAACTTCTCTATCCCTTATTGTATATGGGACACAGAGTTTCTTATATCTCAAGTGGAGAGGTCATGCAGTGGAAGAGAAGCCTGAGCTGGGTCCCTTTCCCTGATGAAAAGGGTCAAGAAAGCAGAGAAATGGGGAGGTTGGGCTGGACTGGTGCCCTGCTGCCTGGTAACCCTGTGCCCAGCTTAGTCCTTGACCTTGCTGTTCAACCCCTGTCTCCAGCTCTACCTCACTCCTAATAGCATCTGGTAATGACTTTATGTGCCCGCACTGTGATCCACTCAGATCATTGCCACTGACCAAGTAAATCCACTTCCATTTCCTTATTTGGTCAGTGGCAATTCAATTTTCAGCTCAACAAATATGTGGTGAGTACTTGTTTTGTGTCAGAGATGCAGGAAGCAGAGGTGAAGGTGAATTTATAGTATCTTCAAAGAGATTATAGTCAGAAAGCAGAGGGGAGACATGTGCTTCACAAAACTAGCTGAGGCAAGAGAAAAACGGGAAGTGTCATGAGAGAAGTAAAAAGTATCTCAAGGGACAGAGCTTCTGGCTGGAGCATTATGGGGAAGGGGTGATTTTGTAATGAACCTGTAATGATGAATAGGAATTAGATATGTAGGGAAACAGGGAACTCCTTGAGGAAAGACGGAGAGAGAGGACAGTATATGCTGCATGTGGGGAATGGAGGGGCTATGGAGGAAGACGAGGCTACAGAGAGGGTTCAGGCCAGAATGTTTGGGTTTTTTACTTTTCCCATCCCTTATTTTTTGTCAGCTAAAAAAGGAAAGCTTTTGAAGAGAAGAATTTATTGGGGGCTGAGATCAGAGGTGGAAATGCTATCAGGAGCCTTTCCAGGAAGGGGAGGCAGTAGCTGACTCTAGATCTGTTGACCTTCTCTCCCCAGTGGAGGGTAAGGAGTGGCTGGAGTTGGAGGAGGATGCCCAGAAGGCCTATGTGATGGGACTCCTGGACCGGCTGGAGGTGGTCAGTAGGGAGCGTCGACTGAAGGTGGCCCGGGCTGTTCTCTACCTGGCCCAAGGTGAGTGGCCACCTTTGCCAACTTGAGAAGGGCGGAGACTAGGGAGAGAAATGGTGTTATCCAAACTAGGATGAGGCAAGCCAGTGTGGGAAAGCAAGTTCCCTGCCTCTCAAGGACAGATCTTGTCATGTGCTAGGAGTAACCTTGTGCTTAGGAGGAAGATGAGGAGATAGCGGTAGGTACTGTTCTGGATCCCTTGGAATCAGCCTTTATTTTTCCAGACATGCCAGGATTTCCTCTAGGGTTCTTTTCTTGCCTTTACCTGGGCTCTCAGTGTGACCAGAGCTGACAATGTCCCACCAGCTGAGCATGGAGGCTTCTTGCATCATCTGTGGCCTGACCCTAACACTCAGGTGAGGCAGGGAGTTGCTGTAGATTTACACATGGACCCTTGGCATTGTTTCTCACTGGCATTTGGAAGATTCAAGCCAACCTAGCAGCAGGAATGGATGCTGTGAGTAATTTGGAGATGATCAGAACTCAATGAGATTAATTGGGGGAAAGCTTCCCAGAAGAGACCTATTAGCCAGGTGTTGGAAAGAGAAATGAGATAACCTAGCTGGAGTAGTGAAAATAAGGACTATTGGCAGAACGAGCTAGTTGGGAGCTAAAAACCTATAAAAGAAAATCATAAATGGAGAGGGAAGAGTGGACATCTGGTGAAGGGAAGACCATAGCAAACAAGGAAGTGCCTGACCATATCTCTCGGGACTAGTGGTCTGGCCAGCTTCCACCTGCCAGTACCTTTTTGCCTGAGGACTTTCTGTGCAGCCCACATAGGGAAGCCAGGAAGTGCTAGGGAATTAATGTGCTCCCCTAGTCCATCCACACTCATCAGTGACTGCCAGGAGTTAGTGGATGAAGAGCCCGACTACCTCACCCCTCTTGGGTGGGATGATTCTGAGTTGTGTGTTTTGTATTGTTTTCCAGAGCTTCTCTCCACTGGGACTGAGCCCTTGGCTGCCTTCTCTTCCTTATGTCACTTCCCCACTTTTTACTAATGGTTGCTGGGATCAACTCCCAAATAAACTACTTGCACTTGAATCTTTATCTCTGGATGTGCTTCTCAGGGAACTCAAACTTAAGACAGGCCAGTGATGAGCACATTGGACCTAACTCTGGGGACTGCTTTTCCTCTCCCCTGCCTCATTCCAGGAAGTTCTTGGGGGGGCCCTCACCCTACCTTTGTCAGCCTAATTGTTGGGCATGGTGTTGGAAGATAGTCTTAAGATCATGGGGCAGGGTGGAAAGAACTGGGATAACCACCTCCCCCTCAACCCCTATGGCGCTGTCTTGTCCTTTAGGCACTTTTGCGGAATGTGATTCAGAGGTCGATGTGCTACACTGGTCCAGGTACAACTGCTTCCTGCTCTATCAGATGGGGACCTTCTCGGCCTTCCTGGAGCTACTCCACATGGAAATCGAGTGAGAAGCCTTAAGGGAGGGCTGCCAACCCCCTTCTTTGAAGAATGCTTCATGTCCTATGCTGGTTGCCTCACTAGAGAGACCTTTGTGGAAGAAGCTAGGTCTAGTCACACCTCAGTCCAAAGCTCGCTGACGGTTCCCCTCCATCCAGCTGTGCTCTCTGACATTCTATCCTCCTCCCTGAGGTTGGGCTCATCTGCAGCTTCTGCCCCACTTACAGTTTCAATCCCGGGTTTCAGGGGCCTATCCTGGGTGGATTGCTTTTTTATCCAAACACCTTCTCAGCTCAGCCTAACTCTGGAATCTGTGAAGGATGCTGTTCTGCCTGAGAACGTGACCCAAGAGGGATGGGACCAATTCCTGTTGCTGTGTCTGATTCTTTCCCTCGTGGGTTATAGCTCTAGAGGTGGCCTTGTCTGCTGCTACCACTATAGTGATCCTTTGTTTTATCTCATGCCTATCAGCCAGGAGTTTCAGATGGAGTGAATTCTGTTTATTATTCACCAAGTGTTGCTTAGCATCTTTTCTGCATTCAGCACACTACTAGACACGTGGGGATTACAAGAGGAGTGCATATCCCAGACCCTGCCCTTGCCTGTCTTCACCACAGATGCGGGTTTGCTGAGGTGGCAGAAGAATTCTGTGGGCTCCCTTCCCTTACACCAATTTCTTTATAGCCACATAGCCAGGGAGTGGCCGGTACTCATGTTTATGTGTATGATAAGTGGAGACGCAGGGAATAAAGGGGCCTATGAGTTCCCATTTTGTCTATTGTCCCCATGGCAGCAACAGCCAGGCCTGTAGCAGTGCTCTTCGGAAACCAGCCATCTCCATTGCTGATAGCACAGAGCTCCGGTGAGTGGGGCCGGCCATGGGATTGGAACAAGGGGTGATTAGCAATGGGCTACCTTTGCCCAAATTTCAGATGTACCCAGACCACTAGAAGTTGCTAATTCCACTGGGTTCGGCTCCCATTGAGACCATCTCTGAGGTCTCAGACTATAGGCTGGGAACTGCCTTGGGAACTTCTTGTGATCCTTCTATAACCCCAGGGTGCTGCTGAGTGTCCTGTACCTAATGGTGGAAAATATTCGCCTGGAGCGAGAGACCGACTCCTGCGGGTGGAGGACAGCCCGGGAGACCTTCCGCACCGAATTGAGTAAGGAGCGGCAGCTGAGGTGCCTACGGCAGCGGGGAAGCACAGCGTCTGCCTAGTTTGTTTTCTTCTTTTTCTTTTCTTTTTAGAATTAACATACCTTATTTTAGGACAGAGACACTTTGTGGCAGGCATGAGGGCCTGGCTTGATTGCCCCTGTGTCTATGAGCTAGGACCAGTCATATGTCTTCTCTATGCCTTGGTCTTCTTCGTTTTAAATGAGAATAGTCATCTGTCTCCCATTCTATCACAAATCCCACATGCAAAAATGAGTTGACTTACCTTGAAAATGTAAGTTGATGTTGTCATCAGCCAAGGATAAGATATAAAGGCCTGTGGGATGTTTGAAAATACATTCATTGATGTGGAAAAGTGAGTTGTGATCTACAAAGTGCATTGAGTCCTTCAGCCAGAAAGCAACATCTTTATTAGCATTACTTCTAGTTTGGCATCCACCTCTAAAGCTTCAGGAACTGTGCCATTATACCTCCATGATCTCCCTTCCTGGCCTTGAGGGGCTTCACCCTGGGGGCACTCTAAGCCTCCTTCTAAGGACCAACTACTCAAATTCTTTGGGAGAGGTGAGTGCCTTCCTCACTGTGTCCAGACAGGGTTACCGGGACCGAGTTTCGGCTACCTCATCCTCCCTTTCTCACTTGCCTCTCTCCACACCCCCAGGCTTCTCCACGCATAATGAGGAGCCTTTTGCCCTTCTGCTTTTCTCTATGGTTACCAAGTTCTGCAGTGGCCTGGCTCCCCACTTCCCCATAAAGAAGGTCCTGCTTCTGCTCTGGAAGGTAGTCATGGTGAGTGGCTGATTCTCCCCTCTCCCATCTCATCAGATCCGCAGTGCCCTCTGCCACCTCAGTTTCTTCTAGTCTGATTCCAGGAGGCTGGAGATAGGCAGAAGAACAGGGCAGCTGTCAGCCAGCGGAGGGCCAGTAAGGCTGTTCTAGAGGAATCAGTGTTCTGTGTCAGAGCAGGTTACCTCTTTCTATTGGACTGACGGGAGATGCCACTCTGGGTCGGAGTGTCATTGCACCTTCCCCTGATACAGCTGATGTTTTGTGGAAAGAAGACTGGCTGAGAGTTGGGAGATCTGGTCTCTGCTGATACTGAGGAACCTTGGGCAAGTCTCTGTGCCTCGGTTTCTCTAGCTGTAAAATGTGGAGATTAGTGCCTATTCTCCATCCAGATAAACAGATGATTTGCTTTTTAAAAAATGAAGTGTTCGTAAGTATATGGTTGCAGTTTTGTTACTAATTATTCAGCAGGATCCTTCATCTCTGGCTCCCACCCCACAAGACTAGTTGAACAACATACCCTCCAGGGCAGGCCTCAGGGGGCACTGCCTGTTGACTACAGAGGGAAATGAGTGACTCTGGGGGTTTATAACATCTGGATGTGCTCCTTAAAAGGGGGTACAGTTTCCTGCTTTTTCAGTGGAGGCCCCCAGTAGTCCCTTTCCTAATTTCTGGTGATATTTCTAGCCCTGGGTCAGTAAATAATGCTTTATCCTGACCCCTGAACTCTGAGGGATAGTAACCACCTCGGAGACTGGGAATAGTAACCACATTTTTTGCCTCTTCCTGTTTTATTACTTCCTAATTAAGGAGGGGGTTCTGAGGGGAGTGGAGGCTGTGGCTTTTCCTCTGCATCCATGTTTCCCTGACCTCGCTCTCTCTGACTTCCCTCCCTTCCTCTCTTCTCTGCCCCTTTCCTGTTTACCCCTCAGTTTACCCTCGGTGGCTTTGAGCATCTTCAGGCTCTCAAAGTACAGAAGCGGGCAGAATTGGGCCTGCCTCCACTGGCTGAGGACAGTATCCAAGTGGTGAAGAGCATGCGTGCTGCCTCCCCGCCCTCCTACACTCTCGACCTAGGGGAATCTCAACTGGCACCCCCACCTTCTAAACTGCGAGGTCGCCGTGGTTCTCGAAGGGTATGGGCTAAAGCAGACAGTAGTGTTGTGACGCTAGCTAGCCAAAAGTCAAGATTCTAAGCAGCTCTGGATGTGGTAGGAGAGAACAGTAAACGACCCAGCTGTCCTGACCCTGATTGGCCCTGTGACCAACCTGAAACCTTGAAGGCTATACTTTGGCCTCTATGTCCCAGCCTTGACTGGCTCCTGGGCTGACAAGATGTAACATTGTGATACCACATTATAGATCCATGTCTTGCTACAAGATCGTTGGCTTAGACCTCAGTGCCTCCCTAGCATCCAGAACAACAGTTAGACTAGAATCCTGGGCATAGGTACCTGGGTGAGGTACTTTATCATTTTCTTGTCAGCAAGATTTACCCTGAGCCAGCCATGCTCTTGTCTGGCCTTGGTACCAGAGGCTGACTGCTTAGGGTCCTAGATAATAGTCTGCATCCCTGGAAAGTTCAGGATGGCAGGTTGCCCTGAGACCTGATCCTGCTCCCGAGAACTCACCTGCCTGCTCTACCCGAGTTCACGAACTGCAGGTGACAGGGACAGACAGTCGCACTCAGTAGTCTAGTCTACATTATCTGCAATGTGATTTTTTTTAACCTTTATTTTTTGTTTTATGAAGTAATGCTTACTCACTGTAGAAAATTTAGAACAAATATAAAAATGTGAAGAAGGGAGGAAAAAAAAAGTCACCCACAGTCTTAACAAACAGAGGCAGTCACTGTTAACTTTTTGGCCTATTTCTGTCCGATCTTTTTTTCTTTCTGTGACAAGATTTAAAATTCCAAACTCATTTCCCTCTGCCTAGCAGCAAGCTTCTGTCCTCTTCTTCCTCAGTCAGCCAGCTGGTGTATGCTCACAGAAGGCAAACTAATTGAATGTTCACCTAAGTAGAGCATAATTAGGAAGGAAAGTGCTGGCAAAAAAAAAAAGGCATCAGTACTTTCTGAAAGCTAAGTAACTATGACTTGGGGATTATCTATGCTCTGTTTCCCAGCCACTGGGGTGGTTACGTGAGAGCTGCTTGTCCTGGAATTGGGCCTGGTGGGACAGTAATGTTCTCACTAAAGGGTGGTTCTTGCTCCATGTTCCCTGAGTCTAGCAGCCTGTGGGTAGAGGGTGGTCTCAGACAAGGATGCCTAGGGTGAGCTCTCTGCACACCTTCCCTGTCTCCTCCTATCCTCACCCCCCACCCCAGCAACTCCTTACTAAGCAGGACAGCTTGGACATCTACAATGAAAGAGATCTTTTTAAGACTGAGGAACCAGCCACAGAGGAAGAAGAGGAGTCTGCTGGTGATGGAGAACGAACCTTGGATGGAGAGTTAGACTTGCTAGAGCAGGACCCTCTGGTACCACCTCCACCCTCACAGGCATCCCTCTCTGCTGAGCGGGTGGCCTTTCCCAAGGGCCTACCCTGGGCCCCGAAGGTCAGGTAGGTTTGGTAACACTAGGGATCCTGAGCTTTGGGGTTTCAGTCACTGGAGGCCCAGGGTGGAGTGGTCCGTGCATTCAAGGCTCAATAAGCTGGGCTCGGAGTCAGAACTCCTGGGTTTCAAGTTCCCTCTGTTGGCTGCTGCCTTCTCCTGCCATTTCAGTTCTCCAAGCAGAGGGGTGGGAGCCCAGTAAGGTTCTCTCTCTTAAGGTTTGCTTTTCTTCCCTTCTCTGGGATTTGTTTCTCCACCGTCCTCAGACAGAAGGACATTGAGCACTTCTTGGAGATGAGCAGGAACAAGTTCATCGGATTCACTCTGGGGCAGTAAGTGGATGGTCAGAACTGGCTATAGAGAGATTCTTAGGGGGTCAGAGGAGTGGGTGGCTTGGAATGAGATGTTGCCTGGTCATGATGATACAACCCAGAGCCTGGGCAACTTCCAGTGACTGCTTTGCCATGGAATTTTTTCCTTTCAGTTTCCTAGAACTTCCGTGTTCTCAGCCAGGTGTAGGACCTTGAACAAGTCATTTCCCCCCTGAGCATTAGTTTTCTCATCAGAGTGTTACAACACGGTACCTACAAGCCTTTCTCTAATTGGCCAGAATTCTGTGAAGAATCGATGTGGTCAGAACAGATCCAGTCCTTCCCTGTTTCCCCACTCTTGTGACTCCTTCTCACTGACCATTATAAAACCTGAGAAGCCATTGTTACTGCTGTTTTACTGTCAAAAATGTTGCTGGGCGACATGCCCTTTTGAGTAGGGATCTACTTCCAGACAAAGTGAGTCCCCGTAAGATGATGCAGAAATCCTAATTTTCAGGAACACTTCTCTACTTCTCTTTTTGTGCCCTGAAGTAATGATGGGGAACCCAGAGGCTTGTGGAGAAGGAGCCAGGGTACCAGATGTTGACTGTATGGTCCCTGTGACTCCAGGGGGTTTTGGTAGTTCTGTATACTTTTGACCCTTATGATTTCGTGTGTCTTGCATTTCACAGGGACACAGATACCTTGGTTGGATTACCCAGGCCCATCCATGAGAGTGTGAAGACCCTCAAGCAGGTGACCAGGGTGGGCTCTCAGTCTTCAGGGATAGGGAGTCATCAAGGCAAGTTGGATTACTAGGGTCCTGGGTCCTGGGTGGAGCCCTTCCACCAGGCACATTCTGAGCGTGTTATTCTGTATTTCCCCTGCAGGCATTTTGGCCAAAAAGATTAAAAATCAGGTTTCTCCCTACTTATTCAGTGCCCTACATTCAGATGGATGAAAAGTTCTCCTTCCTTCCTCTCATTCCTTTTCCCTCCTCCCACTCTTCTCTCTCCCCACTTCTTGCTTTCTTTCCTCTCACTGCTCTCTTTTTAGAGGCTCACTAACTTCCCCAGGCCCAGGATTGAGTAGCGTCGGTTCAATATCCATGTGTGAGCACGAATAAGAGTAGTCATTCCTTGCACAGACCTTGAACCCTAGCCCACCTCATCTCATCACTCTGTACACACATGCATACACATACATACACATGTGGTGAAACTCTCAGGGCAGCAGTCCAGGGTCAAGGTCCTCTTCTTGCCTTCCCCTTGCACTTTGGTTGAAGGTAAATTCTAGGCTATTTGCTGCCCTTCAACAAATATGGAAACATGGAATAAACAAATACTATATATGAAGCACTTTGCTGGTATTCATGATTCAAAGATAAATAAGACTCCTGCCTTCAGAGAGTAATTGATCTATTTGGGATAAAAGACACATAAACAGGACGTTTCCTTATCACTGTGTAAGTTAAGAAATAGGCTGGTACACATGTGATTGAGGCCCTCAGCCTCTTGTTGGTGTCTTACCTTCCCCAGCACAAGTACATCTCCATCGCAGATGTTCAGATCAAGAATGAGGAGGAGCTGGAGAAGTGCCCCATGTCTTTGGTGAGTCAAGGGAATCCTGCACAGGAGGAGATTTATCTGCAGTGCTGTCATGGAATGTGTGTGCATGCTGTTGGACTCCTGCTGTATACTAGGCAAAGCAAGGCCTCTACTTTCATGATACATTGAAGTTGGAGAAAAACAGTAATAAATAATTAAGGAAACAAGACTTTCAGAGAATGGTGGATATGGTTAAGGAAATTTAAACAGGATGACACATCATGTAGTAGACTACTTTAGATTGTGCAGATAGGGTGTGTAGACCACCAAGAAGGTGACAGTTAACCCTCAGATGGAGTCAAAAGTGGTCTGGGGCCACTTTATGCAGGATATGTAAGCAAAGATAGGGAGCTTGAAGTTGATTCAGTGCAAAGGAAAGCCTTTGGAGATTTTTAAACAGAGGTGTGACATGATCTGATTTACCTGTTTAAAAACCACTGGCTGCTTTGTAAAGGGTAGATCAGGAAAAGAGTAGAAGCAGGAAGGTTAAGAACCTCTTAAAATAGTCAAGGTGAGAGATGATGGTATCCTGGACTGGGGTAGTGATTGCAGAGAAAGGGAAAAGTGGATGAATTTGGGTTATATTTTGGAGGTGTAGCTGACAAGAGTTGCAGTTCAATTGGATGTGGATAGAGAGACAAAAGGGCAATGAAGAATAAATACCATTTGTCAAGGTAGAGAGGTCTGTTTTATTAAGGGTTCTATTTTGGTCATATTTAGACACCATTTAGACACCACATCCATTAGACATCCATCAGAATAGTCAAGCCATTAGATATATGGGTCCAGAGTTCTAGAGAGAGGACTGGCTTAGAGAATTAAATTTGGGAGCTGTTGGCTCATTGACAATGTTAAAAGCCACAGAACTGGCTGAGATAACCTGAGGAGGGAGTAAAGTTAGAAAAGAGGATCAAACCCAGGTCAAAGCCCTGGGGCACACCAGTATGTTGAGGGTGTGAAGAGTCAGGAAAGGAGCCAGAAAAGAAGAATAAGAAAAATACTCAGTGAGGTGAGAGGAAATCCAGGAGGTTGTGATACTGTAAAAGCTAAGAAAAAGTCTTTCAAGAAGAAAAGGATGATCAGCTGTGTCACATGTTGCCGATAAATGGAGCATGATAAGACCATGGCTCTGGCAACATGGTGATAAGTGGGGACCTTGTTAAGAGTAACCTCAAGTGAAATGATGGGGGTGAAGCCTAGTTGGAGTGTATGGAAAAAGGAATGTAAAGAAAGTAGGGAGACTTAATCAACATAGACAAACCATGTAGAAGTTTTATTGTAAAGAGGAAGGTAGAAAAGGGATGGTAGCTAAAGGGGGATGTGGGGTCAAGGGAAAGTCTTATAGCTAGGGGATACTGGAGTGTGTTTATGTCCTAAAAGGGATGATCCAGAAAAAAAGGAGAAAATTACAGAACTGATACATTCAACGAAGTAAAAGGGTGTGAGATCTCGAGCACCAGTGGAGGGCTGGCCTTTAATAGGAGCACGGGCAGTTTACCCTTCATGTCCAGAAGGAAGGGAAAGGCTCTCCGGTAGATTTAGTGTTGAGATGAAGCTGTGCCTGTCTGATTGCTTCTGTTTTGTCCATGAAGTGAGAGTCAGGGTCAGCAACTGTTGAGGGGCCGTGGGCCAGGGGTTTAAAGAGGGGAGAAGGTATGAAATAGGCCTTCTAGAGAGCAAGAAGGCAAATATGCAGGATTGCCCGGGTTGTTAAGACTTGTGCCCATTTAAGCAGCAGCTCAGTTGTGTGGGATAGAAATGGCCTAGTTACTCCTTCCTGCCTCAGGGTCTCATGACAGTGACCCTTGCCCTATAATGGAGGAACCTGGGGGGAGGAAGGACTGCACTGGCCAAAGATGACAATGGCCTGAGTGGCCTCTTGAGCAGTGGAGACGCATGTCTCCCTACTGTCATAGAAGGCTTAGATGAGATCATCAAAAGGACAAAGAGTTGTGTGTGAGGGGGCTGGTCAGAAAAGAGGAAGGGATGTTGTAGAGGGTAACGGAGAAGGAAAGAAAATAGTTTCTACCTAAAATCTTCCCTGCTAATACTCCTTCCTGCCTTTCCAGGCCATAGGCTACACAGCTCCTTTATTAACCCCCTCTACTGAGTCATCTACCTCTCATTTCTGGCTTCAGAGCATCCCATAGCTCTCGGATGGCTTCAGATTGACACCATAGGAAGTGCTTCTGTGTGGGGTATCTGCTCTAGTCCCAGGCATACCTGTGACCTGAGTTAAGCCCATATATATCCAGCAAAACAGCGGTCTGAGCCAACTTCTCAGTGAGATTTCTGACTCCTGACCTTGCAAGTGACATAGAAAGAGTTCTGGATTGATTCCAGATAACGGGAAAACCAAAATCATAGATTCTCAGGGCTAGAAGAGCCCTTAAAGGTGATCCAGTCCAGCTCACTTATCCTATGAAGAGGAAACTAGGTCTCAGAGAGGGAAAGTAACTTATCCAAGGTCATACAATGACTCATTAACACAGCTAAGGTAGAAACCTATATCTGACTCCCAGCTCAGTGCTCTTCTCATGCCACCCTCCAGGTCTTGGTCAACTGGAAAATGGCCTGGGCAAACTGTGTGTTTCTTGCCATAGGGGGAAGAGGTGGTACCAGAGACACCGTGTGAAATCCTCTACCAGGGCATGCTGTATAGCCTCCCCCAGTACATGGTAAGGAGATGGCTGGGCCAGAGATGCCCTTCTGGCTACGCAGAACAGATAGCTGAGAGCCATTTTAAGCTGAACCACCTGTCTTTTGACCTTGTTTCCTGAGCCTTCACCCCTCAGGCAAGGCATTCTCCAACACATTAGAATGCCGAGCTTTCTTCAAGGTTCCTCCCCCAGGAAGGAGGACTTGGCTGTACTCCCAAGTCCTTCCTTGGGAGGAAGGGACAGGGAGGTGGGATCCGTGCAGGATGCACTGGGGGCCCTCCGCCTAAGTCGGTGCCTTCTTCTGAGGTCTGCTGTGGTCTCATGTCCTAGGTAGCCTCCGGCTGCTACGGTGAGGATGCTGATGCTCTGAAGTAAAGGAAGGAAAAGGGTCGGGGAGCAAGACCTTGCTTAAACTTCCCACCTCATTTCCAGGCATTACCCCTCTCACTCTGCTCCTTCCATCCTCTTTGGAAAGAGCAGTCTTGAAGCCAAACAGCCCATAAGCTCCCTTCTGGCTCCTAAGCCTCATGGGTGGGCCTGTCAGGACTGGGCACCTGTTTGCCTTTCTGGAGGCTGAGGAGATTTGGTCACTGAGGAAAGAACTTACAGGAAAGCTTTAAAACACTTCTCCTAGGGCTGCTGAGTTGTGGAAAAATAACCTTGCTGAATGGGATGGACAGGGATGGATTTCCTCATTTTCTACTTCCCAGATTGCGCTGCTTAAGATTCTGCTGGCTGCAGCCCCCACCTCCAAGGCTAAGACAGACTCTATCAATATCCTGGCAGATGTCCTGCCTGAGGAGATGCCGTGAGTGCTTCAATGGGGGCAGCTGCTAAACATTAGCTATCTTGTCTGCGGGGTCCTCTAGTCTCCACCCCACCTTATTAACACTTACAGGGGTGGTCTCCAAGAGATCTCCTCTCTGCCACCAACAGCCCCTTTCCACTGCAGTGCTCTCTGCTGTGCTCTTTTTAGCTCAGAAATGAGAGTCTGGAGGGTAACATCAGTGCCAGTGACTGGCTGCACAGGTATGTGGGTGGACATTGCCAAGGGACGAGCTTGCCAAAGGAGAGAGAGAAACAGAGATTAGAGGAGCTTTTCTCCAGACAAGCTTGTAAGTGGAACTCTGGAGGTTTCCCTAGCACAGTTCAGGTTTCTCACGTTCTGGCTCTGTTGTGTATATTGTGTCTGACCCAAATTCCCGGGTCCTTGTAGGCCTCTCTCTAAGGCCACCCTGTGCACTGACTCTTCCTCTCCCCATTGTAGCATCACTGTTCTCCAGAGCATGAAGTTGGGCATTGATGTGAACAGGCACAAGGAGATCATTGTGAAGTGTATCTCTGCCCTGCTCCTGCTACTCCTCAAACACTTCAAACTGAACCATATCTACCAGGTGAGCGGCTAGGAGGCTTCTCCACAGGCCTCAGGTGTCCTCCAGGTCCTGTCTCCCAAGGGAGGAACACAAGGGCCTTTGTAGTCCAGCTGAGCATCTTCCAGCCTTTCCTTTGCACAGGCTTTGGTGGGATGTGGGGAATTGTCCTAGGAAGCTGCAGTTGTCTGTGTTTTTTGAACATTATCCAAGGGTAGGAATCACTAGCTTCTTGGTAATATGCCCAGCCAGCTTTGAAGCAATGGAAGACAGGATTCAAGCATGTCACCTAAAAAAAGAGGAGTGGGTATGTTGAGCATGCTTTTCTGTATGTGAGGCAGTTTTCTAACATTTGAGATGTAATTCTGTATAAGAGTTCTGGCTCTTAAGGGCTTTGAAGTTTTGTAAAGGATACAGATATATAAATAGCCAGTTATGAGTGATAAGTACTGTGATACAGGTAAGCACTGGCTGCTATGGAGACAATTAATCCAACCTGAGGTGGAGAAGAGGTGACTTCCAACCTGAGTCTGAAAGAAACAGATGTTATCCAGGATATAGGAGTTGTCAGGAAGGACAGGAAGCATTTCAAGCAGAAAAGCTAATTTGTGAAAATCCGGAGGAGAGAGAGCAAAGTACCTTTGGAAACCGATTAAATGTAGCCCTAGTTCTGCCTGGGGTGGAGGGAGGTGGGGAGGTCTGGTGATACTTGAAGCTGGAGAGGCCAACAGGGAGCAGCAGATCATAATACATCTGATAGCACACAGTTACTGAGTACTTACAATGTGCCCGGCTCTCTGTTAAGCTCATGAAGGATCTCATTTAATTCTCTCAACTCTATGAAGTGAGCCTTCTTTTATCCACTGAGGCTAAGAAAGGATAAGAACCTGCTTCTCCATGAAGGCCTGTTTGCCATGCTAAGAGTATGGACTTGGCTACAGGTATTGCAAAGATACAGGAGAACATGGGGCAGTGAATGGATGTTCTCTGTGGTGAGACATGAAGAGGGGAGGGAGTCTTCTCATTCCTGCACAGAGGCTCTGCCCCATTTTCCTCCTAAGAAGTGAGAACCAAGCTTGTTGGTAGAAGAGCAGGTCCTCAGCAGGGAAGCCCCTGCAGGGTCTGTGTCCGTGGCAGGTTCGACAGTAAAACCAGGATATTTCTCCACTTGAGTACATTCAGACACATCTTAGGGTGTGTTAGGGTACTCTGAATGCTCACCCTTCTTCTGCCAATGTTTGCTGAGCAGCAGCAGGGCTGGGAAGAGTAAGGATGGGTGAGTGAGAGAGAGTGTGCCTAGTAGAAAGAACAGAGAACTGTGGATGTGTGTTCCTGTCTGCTTCTCTTAGTGGGCAGTATGTGGATCAACAGCCAGACAGGTGGGTGGCTTAATGGGCCTTGCCAGAATGTGTCAGTGAATCCTGACAAGGCTACAGACATGTCTCAAACTGAAAAATGTTTTCCATCACTTGATAGTAGGTATGTATTGGCTCCTTCATCTGAAGCCTTGGAAAATATCCAGGGTCAGCTGCCATGGAAAAAATACTTGAGCAGAAGAGAAAAATGGGCAACACAAGCTGACTCCTTACGTCCAACCACACACCTGGGGCCGAGGGCAGCTGACCTTGCTGCCAGGGCCACTTCTTGGTGATCAGGAAAGGCTAAGGGATTTAAAACACTACACTTCTCTGCTTTTTCAACCCAGTTTCTGCACTGTCCCAGCAGTCTAGGTTTTGGATCTGGAAACAAACTGTCAGATGCTCCTTAGTGTATATCATAGGCAAAATTCAGGTGACACAACTCCATGACACTGCCCCAATAGGTCTTCCTGGATGTAAACCCCAACCCAATTCAAGAGAGCAAAATGGAGTTCTGTGTTCTGGTGTTTAGCCCATCAAAGAGATCTTGAACTTACTCTCAGTGCAGTGTACGTTGACTGAAGGACTCTTGTTGATTCATTCATTAAAATGCTGATATTGTAAGTATGGAGGCTAATACAGTGAACCAGACTCACACTGGAGCCCACATTCCAGTGGTTCATTTGGTTACTGTGTGCCGTATCCATCCTGACTGAGTGATGCCAGCACTTGCTGGGACCAGGCTGCACCTGTTCCTGCTATATCAATCGCAGTTGAAATACTGTGAACCAGAGCTTTGGTATGGAAGACAAACCCCTCAGGGAGCCTTCCTTTCCTGTAGAGCTTAGGAACAAATCTCACAGCAATTCTTTCTATTTATCTGGAGTGGATTTTCTTTCTGACTTGTTTATGTTTTGTGCTTTTGGTCAGGTGCTTGCAGTGAACATACACTGCAGATTGTCCCTTTCTATGTAGGATGAGCTAGCTGAAGATGGCTCTCCCCACTTCCCAGACAGGAAGCCTGATAACACAAGTAGACAGTGGGTATTCTTAGGAATGGATATTAGACTTGTACTTGCTTCCCCCCTCCTTTTTTTTCATACAGACCTTCTATTCTCCCTCAAATAAGCTCCCTTTCTGCTTATCTTTTTAATTCAGTTTGAATATGTATCACAACACTTGGTATTTGCCAACTGTATTCCATTGATCCTGAAGTTCTTCAATCAAAATATCTTGTCCTACATCACTGCCAAAAACAGGTAGGGGCTGTGGACAGGTTTATTTCAAAGGGCTATTTTGGGCTGGTGAGAAATTGCATTGTCTGTGAGCTGCCTTTCAGTTCTCCTGGTGTCCCAGGTCCCTTATATCTTAGAACTGTCACTGTCAAATTTAATTCCCTTAAAGTGTTAGCTGATGGGGTGTATGATTTGACCTCTTCACAAGGATATTTGTGTTTTAATAGTTTAATAGTTTTGAAAACTGAAAATGCCATGACTCAAAGAAATGAAACTGCAACGATGAAATTTCAGCCCTGTGGCAGAAGGATCCAGAAAATGTTTTTTATGAAGCAGCCTACTTGTCTGGCCAGCCCTGATTTTAGTATGTCATAAGTTGGATCAGTTACACTACTTTGTAAACTGTAGTGTTACACAGAATCTGTAACTGAAGGTAAATAATAGACCTTTACTTAGATCAATTTGTAGTTTAAAAAAATACAGTATTTTCATGTCCATTATTTCATTTACTCTCCTCAACAGTGCTAAGAGATAAACACATCAAGTTCTTTTCCCATTTCACCAATTCAGAAACAAATTCAGAGAGGTTAACTGACTTGCTTAAGGATAACATACTAGCGAGACCCCCTTAAGTAAGCAGCAGAGGCAGGATCAAAACACAGATTGCTTTCTGATCACAGTTGCTGTGGATTGTTCCAGCCAAGTGGGGACTTGGGAGGTTAACAGAGAGGAGTAGGGAGGATCCTTGCTCCTCAGTTTGCTTCTTTCACAAAAACTAGAAGCATTTTAATCAGTGGAGTTTACCAGAAGTGCTTTACCAGAGGCAAAGCCTAAAGTAGAATAAGGCTGACCTGACACTTGAAGTGACTGGAGAGGAACAAGGAGATGTCTGTCAGTACTGCCTGAAACTCCACCCTGGAGAGACAGCCTACTTATATGTGGTTTAAGCCACACACTCAGGGACCCTGAAGTCACAAGGTGTGAATTCCTGACCTGGATCTGCCATGTGCTGGCTGTGTAATCTCAAGTGTAAGATACTTTGTTTCTCTGAGCCATAGTATTTTCATCTTTAAAATGAGACTGATACCTATTCTGACTATATCAGAGAGCTTTTGTAAGCATTAGTTAAGGTAAACTTATATGAGAGTGCTTTACCTTTCCTGTTTGGAAGAAGCATTGGAGAATTTTTTTTTTTCCTAATTACAGAGAAACTTGTGTACCAGCCCCCTTAAAAATGCCACTTAAGACATGCTAGTTGGGTTACCAGGGAAAATGAAAGTGAAAGCTGGGCTGGGTAAGGGCCACAGCTTCATGAAGGTACCTGTGTGTATCAGTCAACCCTCTTCGTATAAGTAACCAAAACCAGCTGGACCTGGCTCACACAGAATGTGAATTTACTAGGAGAAAATGGGCGGTATGTCGTCTTGAGGAACTTATGACAGAGATGTAGCTCTGGGCCTCAGGTGTGGTCTGTAGTGTAGCAAGCCCAGGAAGCCCTCCACTGAGCCACTTGGTGAAATACGCCCACGTGAGCTAAACACATTCCAGTGCCACTTCGGAGACTGAATTGGCTCTCAGTCCTTGTCCCACATTCCCAGGATTAGATGTCCACCCTTGGATCAATCAACTGTGGCTGGGGGGGATCAGGGTTTAGGACCTAAATGACCCCCTGCACCATGGGCCTAGAAGCAGGGCACAGACAACCCAGTAGGTGTACATCATGTTCAACTTGGAACTGGGAGCAGTGCCAGACTATACCACTAGCTGAGGTTGACCTGGGTACAGAGGTCCCCTTGTGCATCGCCCATAAGCTTTACTGTTGCATGATCCCAAGAACTCGAGGACCCACAGCTCATTTTTGCCCAGTTTCCTCACAGCTCTTACAATCTAGTCAGGCTAGAAACTTGTAACTTTATTTTATCTAGCCCCTCAGGCTAGAATTTCATACACTGAGATTGGAACAAATCCATCTTTAATTTCTCGCCCTCATTTCCTGGTTGCCACTACCTACTTTGCCATGGGCCTTTGTCAGTGGGAGGTGGGTAGATAAGTGGATAAGGCAGCCAAGGAGGTTTATCCTAATGGAACAGTACGCATCTGGCAACCCTGGGAGAGCCCAGTAGTGTGAAGCAGGATGATGAGCAACACTGTAGGTAGATCCACAGCCCTCTCCTCTCTTACCCTGGTCCACTTAGGTTATCTATGTGGATTCCTTGGACAAAAGTCAGCGTTTCTAGCCCAATAAATTGTTGCCTTTTGCTTGGATAGAAGGTTTGACTTTTGAAGTGTAGAGATAGGTCCAAGGAATCCTATACCTCTTTACAGCCTCTACTTTGCCAACAGCCTTTGTCCATTTCCAGCTGCTCTACATCAGATGGATTGGTGTTTAAACCCTCATGGAATGTTGGAACCAGAAGGAGCATTAAAAATTAGCGAGTCTAAAATTCTGCATTGTACCAATGAAGAAGGGAGAAGAGGAAAAAAAGAGAGCTGTTATTTTGAGTGACTGTGTCCCTGTCATCACGCAGTGCCTTATTTCCCCTACTGACTCGTGCCTGCTTCCCTGGGCTCACCACAGAGACTCCAGCTCCCTGGCAGTTCCCCACTGTCGGTTTTGGGAGCAAATGCTATTACCATTTTTGAGCTACTAGATTGGCCCTGCTGCAGGAAGCTGTCTCCTGTCTCAAGCTTCCTCTAGCAGTGGCTTCTGTGATCATTCCCCAGAGTTTCTGGCTTTCAGGACATCTGGTAAGAGACACAAGAGAGGTCTTCTTTTCATCCTCACATCCACATGTGGTTATTAAGTGGGATAAGTTTGAGCAGTATCTCTGGGAGCACAGTTTTATTAGTGCATAAACACTTAAATTCAAACACAAATACACACAAGCTTATGTATTCCTTTAAAAAAAAAAAAAAGGAGGAGAAAGGTGGCTATATAGGGGCTCTCTTTCTGCTTTCTCTTGCCTCTGCCAGGTGGGGGCCAGGGTGAAAGAACTCTGTTGGTTCCTCTCAAGGCTATAAGGAAAGGAAACTGGATGTGGAGTTGCCTCGCACCAGAACCCTCAGTTTCAGCTGAAGTCACTAAGCAATTTGGGACAAGAATGAGGCCTGCTGAAGAGAGAGAATGCCTGCCCTTTCAGATGTAGCTGTTTTCCTGCCATTGCCATTTACCTAAAGCCTGTCCTTATCTCTGCATCTTGCAGCATCTCGGTCCTGGATTACCCTTGCTGTACCATCCAGGATTTGCCGGAGCTTACTACGGAGAGTCTGGTAAGCAGATGGGGATTTGGTAGCCTTTGAAATTGCCAAGTGGCAGAGGTTGGTATTTGCTCTTCCTTTTCTTCTCCAGCCCGTTAATGCCCTGGTTTGGGAGTCTCAGGTCAATAAAGGCATATTGGCAAGAGCACAGGGGCAGTAGAGGTTCAGAGCTGCTGACCCAGTTGAGAAAGATTTGGAAAAGCTGAGCATAGCATTTGTAGAGAAAAGGGTCAGTGAAAAACACTAAGGAGGAGAGGAAATTTAGAAAGATAATGGGACTGAAATTGAACGTGAACATCTGTGCTCAATGGCAGGAGAATCTCTTCTGGTCTAGCCTAAAGCAGTCATCTGTCTTCTGTCTGCCATGCTACAGGCTGTTCTCATTTTCATACCGGTTATAAAACCCAAGAGTATGTGCTTCAGAAAATACCTTGCGTAGGTCTCTCTGAGGCGAAAGTTGGTATGACCACAGAAAGATGACCCAGAAAGTTCCTCGTGCTGGAAACAGCTCTAGGCAAATCAGAAAAAATCCCTCAGAGTTATTCTGAATCCTGTGAAACTGAGTGATCAACAGCATGTTGCAGATCGAGTGTTTACCTCATCATGTGTGGCTGCAGCTCCTTAGATATGCCTCAGCCCATACCCTTACCCTGCTGCACTGTAATTTTCATCTATATCTGTTTCTCCACTTGACTGAAAACTCCTTAAAGGAAGAGACAGTATCATCTTCATTTTTATATCCCCAGAGTCTAGCACCATGTTCAGTACATGGAAGAAGCTCAATAAATGATCTGATGATGGCACCCATGTGTGCCCCCACCCCTTGTCCCCCAACTTTAATACCTGCAAAATGTCACATCAGAAAAGTATATTGTGTGAAAGTAGAATGTTACCTTCTGTGCCAAAAGTTTCATAGAACCACAGGATTCTTGGCTGGAGGGGACCTAAAAGCCATTTGGCTCAACCACTTACTTCAAAGATAAGAAACCTGAGGGCCTATTGGATAAAGTGGCTTGTCAGGTCTACTTCTCATTAGATGACAGACCCTGAATTAGGGAAAGACTCTCGTCCTGAGACACCAAGTCTAGCACCTTGGAGGTAGAGAGTCCGTGTTTTATTTAGATGTGGTCTCATTAGTGAAGGAAGCTGGGAGCCTCTTACCCCTGCAGGGAGAGGTAATAAGTTGTCTAACCCTGTTTATGATGTTATTCAATCTTTAAAACAACTGTATGAGGTTGGCATTAGTGTTTTATAGATGCAGAAGTTAATTAACTACCAAAACCTCACAGTTGAAAGCAGCAGAGCCAGGGTGGAGACTTGCATCCCTGCCTTTCAGAGTTGGAATGAGGAATGCACTTTCTCACGGAAACGGTGCTACACAGATAGCATTAAAACTCTACCATTAGTAGGTTATTTCAAAACATAAAGTCAGCTTTTATGACCTCTTTTCTCAATCCCATAAGTAGGAATCGATAGGCACTACACTTTCATCTCTCTTCCAATTGACATTTTTGGATATGAGCATAAAATTATCGAAATACTTGTTATGCCTCTGAGAAGTCTTTATTATTATCTAAGAGTGGAAGCATGTGTCCATTCTTAATGAAAAACAGATTCATGCTAGGTATTTTTGTCCTTCTGTGAAGCAACAGTGGCACCTGGTGGTTTTATTTGGTAACCACAGATTTTTTTTTTTTTTTTTACTTGATCTTAGAAGTTCTTCCCTGAGCCCAATCATGGATTTAAGTAGCAAGTTAACTCCACATAGATCCTCAATATAGTGGTTTGCTTATCTAAACTGATGGCTTCTGCACTCAGAAAGGACTAGTGTTTATATGAGTAAAACTTATCTCTTTTTCAGGCTCAGTGAATTAATTGTAAACACAAAAAATATATAGCACTCTAAGTGTATAGGATTTTCTTAAACATTTTAAGTATTTTCCTGATTTTAAAATTGACATATACTATTGCAGAAAATTGGAGAAATACAGAAAATTATGAGGAAAAAATAAAAATACCCTAGTTATATTACCCAAATATAACCACTGTTAATATTTTGTGGCAGTTAACCATATATATATGTATATATTCACTTATATATGTATACACACATATTATTTAAGAAAATAAGGACTTTACATGTTTCAATTCATACAATAAAATTTAAATGTTCATAATATGATTTTATTAAGCATTCTTGAGAACATAATTTTTAATAGCTACACATAATATTCCACTACTTAATTTTTTTAAATGATCGATTTCTACTATTGCTGGGTATTTATTTCAGTGTTCTTCGTATAACTTCAAAATGAACATCCTTGCACATGAATCTTGGACCTCATCTCTCATTATTTCCTTAAGATAAATTCCAGAAGTGGAATTACTTGGCTAAGGTAGTCTTGATTTGTTTTCTGTTTTCTGGATTTGAACTGAGTTCGACTTCATTTGGAACTCCAACTACACATAAGATGGGCATGAAATAAAGGCAACGTTAATGGCACATTAATTTCTAAAGTCTTCTCATTTTGTCAAAATATTTAGCTCAGCAGTAGGCCATTTTTACCCATGTACTGAACAGTTTCCTCACCCACCTGGTGTAGGAAGGCTTACAATTTCTGGATCTCCAAAAGTCTATATTCAAATTCAATCCACTAAACTAGGAAAAAACCAAATTAAATTCCAAACATAAGAGACAGATGGGGAATGTATGATTGTGTGGAAGTTAGGTATGGTCCTTAGAAGGAGGTTCCCAAAGAAGGCAGTGGGTATGGCCTCAACAAATACTGTAGGAAGCTCAGCATCCGGGGGGAGGGGGGGTGGTTAGAGCAGTGGTAGGAAGAGTAGGATGTGCAACATGATGCTTTAGGGGTGGGCTATGTCAGATCTTTTAAATGTATTAATATCCTTTTTACTTTCTATATTTATGTGTACTTTATAACATACATCATGTTATTATAACAGTGCATTTATAATTTATAAATAAACATACATTCTATTTGGGAGTTATTGAGTATCAGAGCTAGAAGTTTCTAAGAATCTTCCCAATCCCACCCTCTACTGATAGGGAAACAGGTGGAGTAGTGAAGTGTTGTCTAAAGCAGTGGGTCACTAGCCATTTGCAAAGAAATGTTTGGCATTCCTCAAATTTGGGTTTGATTGATATTCAGAAAGACCTATGAAAATATATTCACGTAACTTAAATTTATATACCTGATCCTTTAATCTATCCTCATCAAATTTAGTTTTCCTGACTTCCTAATCTAGATATTTATAGATATCCCAGAAGACTTTTGTTGTTATTATTTTGATTTTTGTTTTCTTTCTGTTCAAGTGTTCAGTTCTCTAGCATTCCTAGCAGGCACTATTTAGCCAGTGATTTGTGACCTCTGTAAATACAAAGCTGAATGACCTCTGACATTCACCATCACTATTTAAAACCAATAATGCCATTAGCACTATTGTTTCTTCATCCTAGATAAAATGTGAACACATCATAAGGTATATGTCCATTTTCCATGAGGTATTTATACAGAGGAAGGACCATGGACAAATGGATTTTTAGCATTTTATCAATTTCCCTGTTGGTCAGCATTTCTGTAGTGGGTGTGAAAGGAGATTAGAATCTCTGGGGTGATTTTCAAATTCACATACCCCGGTGCCTCCCCAGGGCACAATCAGTTTGCTAAAACTCCCCAAATGACTTTGAAATTTTCTTTTCTCCTTCCTCTTTACCCCCTCACACTACTTTTGAGAATTGTTAACTCTCTTACGATACCTAGATCTAGGTCCTTAATCTAGCAGTAACTTAATTTTCAGAAATCCATATGATAAGGAAATTATTCTAAGACACTGTAGGAAAAGAAAATCTAAGCTAAAAATGACTTCACTTTCAGCTATGTGAACCATAATAAAGAAATTAAAAGAACCATTTACCAAGAAATGGCTATTATTGTGAGTTTTCAATCTCTAAGTATTATAACCTAGCAAATGTTTTTGCAAGTAGGTTTAAATAAATGCCAGGCTGACATGGCATGAAAAATCTGAAGCCCAAAGGAAAGAAATAGACTAGTTTGTAGTATAGACAAGACAGACAGACCTGGCTTTGCCACTACAGCTCGAAGTGATCTTGAGCAAGTTTCCTGCAAGCTGTAGGTGTTTCATGTATAAAAGGAGAGATTGGACCACTATATGAGCATCAACTTTCCTTGGACTCTAAAATTCTAGATTCATTGAAAAAGACTAAGTTAATATTAATAATTTCAATTTCTCGTTGAGCTGGTTTTCGATCTGAAAGTAGTAATCATCACTTCAAGACGTCAATAAGCTGTTGAGACGATTTGAAATGTACTAGATTTAACACTTAGCAGCACCTCTTTAATGGCTCAGTCGCTCCCCTTAAAAGCAGGAAACCTCACTATTTTGTTGTTGCTGCTCTTGTTTGTTTGAAGTAAGAATTATAATGGGACATAAGAAAGAACTTCTCTACTATTAAGTCTGCAAGAAGCTGAGAAATTAGAGAATCAAACCAAATTTTCTCTTAGGAATTTGTGTCTAGGACTCCAGAAGTGCAACCAGAAGATGAACAGTAAATAAAGACAAAGTTTTAGAATTCGGTGAGTACTGGAGATCTAGGTTCAAGCCCTGGTTGGGGCACTTACCATATGACCTTGGCCAAACCGCCTTCCTCTTTCTGGGCCTCAGGTTTTGCTTCTATGGATAACAGAATTGGACTAAAACAGCTAACTCCTTTATAGTGTTCAGCTCCTAACCAATCTGATTTCCTCTGTACAAAAGGAAGAAACATTCTGTTTTTTCTTTCCACAACCATCTGAGTTAAATAACCACTTAATTTGCTTAAGCCTGGGTTTTTATTTGGCTTAGTCACTAGGCTGAGCTATGGATGGATCTTTGAGAACAAACCCTTGTATTGCCTTAGAGATTCTCTGGAAGAGTAGAATGTGGTCCCTGAACTGAATCTTCAGACCCAAAGTGCATGCAAACAAATATTTATTTGTGAGAGTGGAACTAAGGGCAAACGTTTTCTTTTTAATTTTAGCTGACCAAACGTAAGTAAAGGTCTTGCTTTGGATAGTGCTAAGTACCAGGAACAAGAGAACATGGCCAAGTGCTGCTGTTAACAAAATATATCCCCCACAGAAGTTTGTATCTTACTTTATATGCAGAGTCCTGAAAAAAAAGAAAAAGAAAAGAAGAAGGTGACTTGCCTTAAATGAACTTTAAAGGAAAAAACCCTCAAGTATGGCAAATCTGGAAAGGGTCCCATGGAGCTAAAAGGACTTCCAGGAAAAAAGATTATTTGCTGGATTGGAAAAAGGAAGAAGTCTTGAGCAGGGTCCATGTAGAGCCTGCTGCTGCAGGCAAAGGAGACAACACGCCTGGGCTCAGCTATCCAGAGAGAGCACTGACCAGCATGTGTGCTTTCAGTGCCCGCTCCAGACAGCATCTGGTGGTGCAAGAAGTGGGGCTAGTTGTAGTCACCAAGGAGGCATTATTAGAAAGAAAGGAGAGCAAGGCCCTGGGCAGGTGAGACTAGCTTCAGGAGGGGACTGGAGCGGCTCCTGGGACTCTTGAGACTGAGCTCTGAAGAAAAGGCAGTCACAGTCAGCTTACTCTCACTCAAAACTTAAACTTTTAAGCCAACTGGAGAAAGTAAATCATAGAATTATTGAATGGTCGGAGCTAAAAGGACCTTAAAAGTTATCTTAGTTCAGCCTCTCACAGGAAACAGGGAAATTACTTGCCTAAGATGATACAGCTAGAGCTGAAGCCATAACCCAGGTGTCTGGTGCCTACTCCGTTGCTTCTTTTGCAAGGCCATGCCCCCACCCCTATTCTTTGAGGTGCTAAGGAATGCAGTGCTTTTAATGATGCTGCCATATTAGAAGTCAGAATAAAGGAAGCCCACAGAGGAAATAGACTTACCTCTCGCATATGTTTTTTATTGTCCTTGCTCCTTTTTAAAAAATAAACATTTATAAGTTTGTCTCTGTCAGCCACACAAGATATAACATCTATAAAATCTGATCTGTTTGGGGCAAGCCAGATTAGCTAATGCACTAGAGTGGAAACTCCCATGGAAGTTTCTCTTAGAATGAAACAGATGGTTCTCCTGGGACTAGTTCTAAATACAATATTGAACGTTTACTACAGGAAGGAGAACGTTATTTCTAAATAATATTTCTTAAAAGTCTCCCTGCAACTTTTTGATCCTCAGTCTTACTTATTTCTTAGGAGAAACTAATAGTCTCAAAAATCTTGGCTGTTCATTCTACAACTGATGTGTGTCTGCTTTGCTTGCTTCAAGCTAATTTGGAAGAGAAGGGTGTAATCTTCCATTCACCAGACAGCAGCTCACTTCTACACATCTCCCACTCCTACATTTCCTCTTACCTTGTAGGTGTGAGGAATTCCCAAGATGTTAGTTTGACCACCATGTGTGCTCATTGATTTATATAGCTTCTGACACCAAAATATATTTATAGGCCCCCAAATCCAAAAGGGCTCTTATTTTTGTTCCTGAGAGATGTTTCTATGAGTAGATACCTGTTTCTGATCTGACATCCATCTGTTATCTCTGGTTGAGTGCTCACAAGCTATCAAGAAACATTCAAGAGAAACACCTGGTTAGAATTAACCATCTGCCGTTTTTCCTTCCATGCTAGAGAATTAAGCAATTTACTGCAATATGGTTTGATAAAGGAGGGTGGGGGTTGATTTTAAAAAATTCAACTATAATGAATATCAGATCCATCTAACATAGTTTGAAATCTACCAGAATAACTCCTAACAGTTACAAACATAGCTTACTTAAGTGCAAAGTATATGGGGTAAAATTCTATCATCTCTTTTCTGATCCTCAAGCAGAAAGCTTGCTTCAGTGAAGTTCCTGTGTTCAGATATCATCTTTCTCACCAGTACTTGCTCTAGGTACAGTGTCTTCCAGGATTGGCAGCTGTGTGTTTTCAGGTGAAGAAAATTGCTTGCTTTGAGCTTCAGTATGTGAAGAGAAGGATGGAAAGGAGGTAGCATTTTCTGTGGAAGGCCTCACCTAAACTGACCAACAGTGACTTCCAGACTTTTGTGGGAAGAAAAGCCTTGGAGGTGTTGAGATAATGATGGGCATCTCTTATTACAGGAAGCTGGAGACAACAACCAGTTCTGCTGGAGGAACCTCTTTTCCTGCATTAACCTTCTGAGGCTGCTCAATAAACTGACCAAATGGAAGCATTCCAGGACCATGGTGAGTTGGGCTTCAGATCATGGTGTCCAGCTAACTGATTTTTTTTTTTTTAATCTTTGGTAAATATGGACTTTATGCATTGCGAGCTCAATAGATAGACACTAAATGCTCCATAAGATTTGGCACTTCCTAATTCTGGGCATTTATTCTATATGAAATAATTATTTACCGGTCCATTTCTTTTCAGGGAACTGAATATGTACCCTCCCTGAGGGCAGCTCTGGTAGGGAGGTTAGCATTGTTTTTTTATTACAGTCACACATCCCAAATGATACACGCCTCAAATTATTCATTGCAGCATTATTTGTAATCATGAATGATTGGAAACAGGCTAAATGCTCATTTATATGGGAGCAACTGGTTAAATAATTTATGGTATATCCTTACAATAGAGTATTAACACAACCATTAAAATGAATGAGGCAATATGAAAATGAATATATGTATGTTCATGTATGACTGAAGCATTATGCTGTACACCAGAAATTGACACATTGTAAACTGACTATGCTTCAATAAATAAATAAATAAATAAATAAATAAATAAATAAATAAATATATATATATATATATATATATATATATATATGAATGAGGCAGTTATATATTGCTGTGGAATAATTTTCAAGATATATTGTTAAATAAAAGTCAAGGTATGGAACAATGTGGAAGGATATGTAGTTGCTATCATCTTTGTTAATAAAAGTAATATATGCATATATAGAGTTATCTCCAAAAGATACACAGGAAACTGTTAATAGTGGAAATGGGATGTATGGCTGGCAAGATATTTTTGCACTTTGAATATTAGAAATTTTGAATTGTGAAATATAAATGGAGTGGTTCCTCTCTGCTCTTAAAGACTAAGTCTAAGTGGAGCCTGGGCCATAGATTTCCCAAAGCTCCCAGGGTAGTCTGAGGTTAGCCAGGTTTGTCTTAATTTGTGAGCTGGAAATTCTAAGAAACTTTCGATCCTTATCTGTCTTTCTTCACTCCCACCCCTCTTTAAATGGGCAGATGCTGGTAGTGTTTAAATCTGCTCCAATCTTAAAGCGGGCCCTCAAGGTCAAACAGGCCATGCTGCAACTTTATGTCCTAAAGCTGCTAAAAATACAGACCAAGTACCTGGGGCGCCAGTGGAGGAAAAGCAACATGAAAACGATGTCAGCCATTTACCAGAAAGTACGCCACCGCATGAATGATGACTGGGCTTATGGGAATGGTGAGTTTTCTCAGAGCTTTTGACCTTTAGAAGTTGCCCAGTGTTTAAACAAAACTAAATAAACATCTCTACTCTTTTGGTATGAACTGTTACATATTTTAGATGAGAAAATATGTGATTATAGTCAGGTGCTGATGAAACAAACCTTAAGGCACTGCCCCAAATTCCAGCATGTACTCTGTCCTATGTAAACTACGAAAATCCATTTTATAAAACAAGTAAATTGAGCGATAATTGCCCCTTTCCAAAACATTCCTTTAAGTGACATGTTTCTCTGAGAAATGTTTAAAATTAAGATAACCTTTTATTATTACAAAGCAGTTAGAAAATACAAGTAAGCAAACATTTTACTATATTACCATATATATTACCATAATTATGCCATATTTGTACCACCTCAAAATTGCCACTAAAATCTTGTGTATATTCTTCCAGATTTTTTCTTTACATATACATGTACATTTTATTTAAATGAAAATAAATTGTGTATGCTATTTTATAGTCTTCTCTTTTTGGTTAACATTATCTCCACCTTTCCATATCAGTACATTTTCATTTTACCTAATAAACAAGTCCATGTTCAGAATTCCCCAGTTGCCCCAAAATGTTCTTTAAAGCTATTTTTTCCAAGTCATGATCCAACCCAGGACTGCAAATTCCATTGGTTGTTATAACCTTTTATTTCGAATCTGCAGGGTTTTGTGTTTTTTGGTTTTGGGGTTTTTTGGGTTTTTTTTTTCCATAACACTGACTTAATTGAAGAACTGAGACAGTTGTTCTGCAGAATATCTACCTTCTGGATTTGTCTGCTTGCTTCTTTGTGGTTTAATTTACCTTATTTCTCTATTTCTGGTATTACCTGTAAACTAAGATAGATCTAAAGTTTTGATGAATTCAATAAAACAATTTTGGCTGTAGTACATTCTAGTAACGCACTATAACGAACTGCTTATTGCTTCACATCAGGAGACATTATACATCTGGTTGACCTACCAAGATATTGTAGGCTGACTGGAGTTGGAAGACTTTATTTTGGAGAGCTTGTTTCATTGTATTGACATTTGCTGTAGTGGGATTTGACCATTATTTGCATAATTGTGTTTGAGAGTTCATGGTTAGTTGACTAATGACTTGTCTTTGCTGGGGTTTGTCACCTCCCTGAACTGCTGTAAAGAGCTCAGAGAACTAAGGGAAGCATATGATTGGCAGATAACAAGCCAGGATGCAACTTCTACTATAAGACATAAAGCACAATTAACTATCTAAATTCTTGTCGATTTTAAAACGTGGAAATGTTTTATCCTGCAAATGGCACTTCTGTTGCTGCTGCCATCATGAGCCCAAACCCAAACTGTACTTGTTGAGTATGGGCCATAAAAGGTCTGGGAAATATGTATCTCTGGCCCTGAAATAAGAGTCTAAGAGGGATAAATAGAAGCAAAGCAGCTTGTTTTCTGCTTTCACTTCCTTGGAAGCCTTCACCTCATACTCTTAACATAAGCTGCCAAATAAAATAGATTTATCATGTGCTGAGGGAGGTCCCAGGGAATCAGGAGAGTCTTCAGTAATTGCTCCATTCTGATTCTCCTTCTTGTGCCCCTTCCTGCCTCTTACGATTCCTTGAAAACTGGTGATTTCATTCAAATGAGAAACACCCATCCCCAAGGAGACATCAATAAAGAGAACTGAGTTGCTGTTTTGGAAAATATAATATATATATCTTCTAAGAAAGTGAAATAATAAAAAGAAAATACAATAAAAAGAAGTCTTCCTCCTTCGGGGCCCTCATTTCTTTCTCAGTGGTAATCACTGTTAACCAGTTTCCAGACTCTTCCAAAGACAGTCTCTGCATATATAAGCATTTTTTAAACCTGAGTGGCAGCATGTTATATACTTACTTTGTACATTGCTCTTTACAAAAAAGGAAATTCTGAGCAGTTCCATTGTTGGTATCCCATAGACCATGCTCTCTGCTAAGAGGAGCGGTGTCCTGAGTTGTATACATCTTTTTCTTCCTGTCTTCCCAACACAGACATCGATGCCAGGCCGTGGGACTTCCAAGCAGAAGAATGCACCTTGAGGGCCAACATTGAGGCTTTTAACAGCCGCCGGTATGACAGACCCCAGGACTCTGAGTTTTCACCTGTAGATAACTGCTTGCAGAGTGTGCTGGGGCAGAGGTTGGATCTGCCTGAGGATTTCCACTATTCATATGAGCTCTGGCTGGAGAGAGAGGTATTTTCACAGCCCATCTGTTGGGAGGAGCTGCTCCAGAATCACTGAGCTCTTGTCAACAAGCATCTGATAGATAGGGGTTGGCTCCAATAAATGGTGCTCTGCCTACCCTGCCCATTCAGCCTTTGTTTCTAGCTCTAGGAGTGCTTGTCCAGGGGAGAGCTGGCCCAGCTCAAGGGCATCCAGTGTTGTTCAAGACTATTCTGGGGGCTATTAGGCCTGAAGATAGTACCCGGCTGGGCTCCTGAGTCATAAAAAATTGATCAACTTGCCCTGGGGTCAGCTGGGTGCCCAATTGCCCTTGAAAACTCCTGCTGGATCAGTCCTGGACAGGCTCTTTTGTGGGACCGCTCCCTGCATTAGCCTTTGCCAGCCCCAAGAGTGAGGATAAGTTTACTGTGGCATTTGACCTATGGCATTCATTATAGGTAATGGGAGGTGCAGGTCATAAAATAGGGAGAACATTTTCTTCTTGCTCACCTTGGATTACCAGAGGTTTGGCAAACCCAACTTTGAAATTAAGTGTGTATTTTAAATTTAAAATTTTGACACTCACCTCTTTCTAAAATCATTAGCTCTAAGGTGGTTTTTACAGCACCTGCACCTCCTTTGTAAAGGATGATGATCTACTGTTACCTAAATACTGCATGCTCTAGAAAGGTATATTGTGTAAAGTGTTTTTTCTTTATTCCTTAAGAGGTCTGAGTTCAATGTGAAAATTATTCCCCTGTGTACAGGGCATGGAGTGCTCTGCCACAACCAATATGAGGAGTCAGGCCTCCTCTAAGGATGTTTCATGTTTTCCTGAAACTACTTCAGCCTTAAAATGACTGAGTACATTGCAGAAAATTATCCTTTTCGGCCAATTCACTTTTTAAATGACAAGTGAACTACAGGAGGTTTTATTTGTTGAGGTGGCATGTCCATTTGTGCTCATGATCGATTTATTTTTTAATTGAATAGAACAGTGAGAGCATCACAGCTTACCATTTTTCTTTTTCTCCTCTGTTGATTAATGATTTTTTTCCCTTTTTATTGCTAGCGGTTTCAAAGTGTCATGTGGAGATTAAGCAATACTGCTTCTACCTAGAAGTATTACACGTTTCTTTGAAAAATAAGGGTTGATGTACCAACTTCTTTAAACCTCTCTCTTTTACATCACAGTCACATACTTCCCAACTGAAACAAGATTTTTAGAAAAGTTTCTGATTCAGTCAGGATTATTTTATTTCTCTTCTCTCTTGACAATTATATCATCTGTATTTTCAAGCTCTTATGTTTTAAGTGCTCCCACCCTACCACACTACTGAATCTTTTTTATGATAGGACCAGACCACTTTAATTGTGCCAGGGGTCTAGTCAAAATCAGCCTATTTACTCTGTCCTTTGTCAAACACAGCCTCTCTTGGAAGTCATGACAGAGTTACCAATGATTTCCAAAGGAACTATACCAAAACTCTGATTATAGCTTAGATTTCATCTCTTTGTGCTTTAGGGTAGCAGGATTTCTGTTTTTATGGAGTGGTCATGAAGAACGTAAGTATGTAATGGATGGAATTTAAAATAACCTGTAAATTCTGCCTGAGTAGGACAGCAGTCCCCATTGCAATTAAAATAATTTACTGAGTATATCATTATTGAACTCTATATTAATCTATGATTTTACTGTGACTTAAGTGAAAAGACAATTTCAAAGAAAGAACAATTGCCTTTATTTTGAATATTAGTATGTAGTATTTAATTTGTGTCAAGAACAGATAACCTACCCTTTTAAAAATATGCACAGGAATGCTTTCTGAGGCATAGAAGTATGCTAAGCTTTAACATTTCATACTTTTTAATAAATCTCTGCTAAGGGAAGATTAATTTTCAGTGCAGGTGGGAAAAAGTGAGGCACCAAGAATAAGTGATTTGTTTCGAATCACATCATTTTCCTACTGAGTTGCTGGGACTAGCATTCAGGTACTGACAGCCAGTCCCATATGTTAATAGTAACTGGTTTGAATCTCCCAATTTGAAAATATATGTGTGTGGTTAGGAATAAGTACAGAGTAACCAACTTCCAATGGTGATTACTGTTATGACATAGGATATTATTTGAGTGATTTATAAAGTAGAAGACTTTTATTTGTGAATATTTCAGTAAAGTTTGTGTTGATTGTTGATAACACTGTTTATCTACTGAAGCACTTTAATAAAAAGAAAATTGAACTGAAATTAAAAATTTAGTCCTTAACTTCTTTAACACAAGAGAATCTTAAAGACATATTAGATCTAGAAAGGAAAGATATAATTACAGGGGATGAATATATAAAATCTTGTATTAGTATTCCCTGGGGGTAGACAACTGCAAAATCTCAGTGACTTATGACAAACCTTTTTTTCTTGTTCTTGGGTCTGGGGATCATGCAGCACTGCCTGACTCAGGTTGACTTGCTAGATTAGCTCTGTTCCATATGTTGTCTTATTCTGGCATTAGGCTGATGGAATAGCCTCTATCTGGGACATACTGTTCCATAGTGAAAGGGTAGGAGCAAAAGACCAAACCATTACCATACAAACACACTTAAAGCTCCTGTTTGGATGTGGCACAAGTCAAATTGCTCATATTCTACTGGCAAAAAGCAATTCACATGAAGGAGACTAACAGTGGGCCAGAGAAGCATATACTTCTAGAGAGGCAGTTGCAACCAGACATATGGGTAGACAGTGAGTCACAGCAGCTTCCCAGTGAGCTCTTGAGATTGGTAGTGAGACTTAGAGATTCTTGAGAATGTCAACAGCTCTCCAGTGAACATTTGAAACAGTGCTTTACACTGATATTCTGTGTGACTTTTTTGTTTGTTTCTTTGTTTGTTTGTTTGTTTTTTGGTGGGGGAGGTAATTAGGTTTATTTCTTTATTTTTAGAGGAGGTACTGGGGATTGAACCCAGGACCTCATGCATGCTAAGCATGCGCTCTACCACTTGAGCTAAGCCCTCCCCCAAGTGTGGCTTTCTTGACCTTCCTTGTCCATAGATCCCTGGCTCTTCCACCTAACAATAATCAATGTTACATAAAGACAATCCTATTGACAAATGTTTAGATGGTTTCCATTTCTCCCTCAAGTAGTGGTGTGAGTTGGAATTATTTCCTCTAGTCCCTTTTTGAGATGACCCATATTTACATAAAACTAGCTCAGGTGAAGAATACACCAAAAATGGCACTGGTTCATACAACAATCAAACTCACAACTTTGGTTTCATTGGATGCTATAACTGATGAGCTAACTAACCACCTTAACATCCAGGCTAGGTCAAGTATGAACTCTGGGGAGCGAGGTGCTGAGTGTGTTTAGGGTAATTTGCAGAAGTTAAGAAAGTGCTGCCATTATCTCAGAAATACTGGGCACAGCCAATTAACATCTGCTCTGCTTATAATACAATTCCAGGTTAGACTTTTCTATAAGAGTGTAATAAGAGAATGTCCTCTTTAATAAAACAATGTTTTACAAAATATTATAAAATTTAGCTATAAATAACATTTGTGAAAAACCCAGTAGGTTCCACACCAGCTAGTACTATTCTTATGTGTTTAACACTAATACATATTCTATTACATACTTTATATCATGCTTTTCAACCTGAGGGACATCAAAAATACATTTTCAATATGGCTACAGCATGACTTTATTATCTATACATTAAATATAACCTTGATCTGCCTCTGGGTCTCTTCCTGCTTTCTCATTTTCTCTCAACCAAAAAAAGAATATAGTGATAATGAAGAGAATGACTTACCTCCCTTGTAATCTCACCACTCAACACTGAGCTATTTATATATAGTGGCAGTTTAACAATTTGAGGAAATGTGTAATCTCTAAAATGGGCTGAGAACATTGATAGAATATTGGCAAAGCATTGTAACAACATGCAAATCTTTCGGAAATGTTGGCACGGATAAGTCCTAAATGGTGATTTTTGGAAAATACGTGAGTTACTTATTTCACTTATTTTTCCACTAGTGAATTTTCAGTAGCCTCTGGTATTCCTTCAGAATTCCTGGTCTGGAAAGTATAGAAGGTAAGTCCTGAGGACTTTATACCTTCAAACACCTTTTCCAGGTGAATGAATTTCTAAGTGTTTGACTATTTTAAATATTATTAAAATGTTAAACTTCAATATTTGGAAGCAAATTGTTTTATGGAATTATATCCTTGAGTTGAAAGGGATCTAAGTTCCTCTAGGCTAATCTCCATCCAGTGCAAGAATTCCTCTAATAGCAACCCCCAGGTGCTTACCTAGCCTCTCGTATTTTCATTGACAAGAATATCACTACTTCATAGTTTCAATAGTAACTGAAATGTCTACAAGAGAAGTAAGAAAGTATAATCAATTTATGGTATTATTTGGTCCAGAAGAGCCATGAATACATTTATGGAATCCAAAAACCTACCATTAGCTATTTAGTTGCACCTTCTGTCCCACTGTATATGCGTTCCCTGCAGTAGAAAGTTACCAGAAACCAGGTGGCTTAAAACAAGAGAAATTTATTCTCTCACAGTTCTGGAGAATTCTGAAATAGTGTGTCAGCAGGACTGCAGCCCCTCCAAAGGCTCTCAGGGAGAACCAGTTCCTTGCCTTCTCTAGCTTCTGGGGGCTCTAGGCATTCCTTGGTTATTCTGCATCTGTGGTCACATTGCTTCCTCCTCTCTCAAAACTCTGCCTCTCTCTTATAAGGGTGCATCTGATTGAATTTAGGGCCCGTCGGGGTAATCCAGGATAAGCTCCTCAAGATCCTTAATTACATCTTTTGCTATATTCACAGGTTTTGAGGATGAGGACGTAGGCATACCTTTTGAGGGGGCCACCATCCAACCCACTAACACACATCAAACACCTAACAGATAGCAATATTGGTTTAATTATTCTATCATTATTAGAGAAGTAAGGCAAGACCTAGGGGAAGTTATTTTTTATTTAGGCAGTACTTGCAGCTATTGATATAGTCAAAGGAGATTCAACTAAAGAAAAAGTTTTAGGCTTGGATAAAGGATATGACATGAGGGAACATGTGTAAAACTGAAGAATACATTTATGTATTAGTATTTTTGTTAAGATATATGTAGAAAATTCAAATAATTTTCAGAGTACACAGTGAAAAATGTAATCTCCCAACCCAGATCCCTATCTCGTTCCCCGGAAATAATCACTATCAACATTTTTTTCTATTTTTTTATTCTTTCAGAAAATTCTCATGATAATACCCATGTCCTCCACACCGACTTTTTTTTACACAAATGGGAGCGCCATGTACTGCTGTATACCTGCTTTTATCATTTATCCCAGAGATCTATTTTTCTATATCAATATTCTCTTATATGACTATAAATTTGATTATCCAACAATTAAATCAAATAATTCTTCCCTAACACTGCTTTCAAACATTTTTCAGCTAGGAAGAAATGTTAGAAGAAAGGGTAAATATTGGAAGAATGTGGTGTGCGTGCATGTGCTTGTGTGTAGTTGTAGTAGGGATGAAGGTAAGGGAGATTCACTCAGTTATAGCAATAGGCCAAAGCAATCTGAAATACAATTTCCTACCAGCAGTTCTGGCCATTCAGACTCCCAGATCCTGTAGATAGAATGAGATTTTGCCTGAGTGGGCTTTGGGGAGATGCTCAGCCTGTTTGCTCCTTTAGTAATTAACTAGATTTAAGTTTCAAAAAGCAAGGATTTTAAATTTTTTACTTTTATTTGATAGAAAAAACAAAGTCTTTCTAAGGAACTACAAGAGTACAAAAGTGATCCCACCTCTGCTCAAACACCTCTGGTGACAGTGAGTTTAATAAGACAGCACCATCTGTCCCCTTGCCTCCAATGGAAACATTACTTTGAACATTCTGTAACTTTTTGTTCCAATGCTTAATGGAGCTGGCAGGACAAAGATCCTCCATGTGGATGCTTGTCTTTGTCGCAAGATGTGAGATTTTACCCAGAAAGGCCATACAGCATAATGGCTCAGACTGAAGGAGCCGGACCCAAGTTGGTGAGTTATTACATCCAGGCTCTGCCTCTGTTAGCTGTGTGATAAGTGACAAGTTATTTCAACTCTCTGTGCCTCAGATTTTCCATCTGCAAATGGATATGAATACTACCTACCTTCTAGAGTTGTAAGGATTAAATGTGTCAATATCATAGTGCTTAGAATAATGCTTTCTAAACATGAGGGTTCAATAATTGCTGGTTATTCCCACTTCAGTCCCCTCCCTATTAAAGAATCCCCCAGCAAGAACAATAAATAGCATTTAAATTCTCTAGCTCAGGGATCAGCTAACCATAGCGCATGGGCCAAATCTGGCTCACCAACGTTTTATACAGCCTGTGAGCTAAGAATGGTTTTTACATTCTTAAATGGTCGGGGGGTGGGGGGGGGGGGGTGGAAATCCATACAAGAAAAATACTTTATGACACATGAAAATTCTATGAAATTCAAATTTTAGTTTCCATGATAGTTTTATTGGAACATAGCCACACTCATTCATTTACATGTTGTCTATGAATGCTTTCATTCCACGTCAGCAGAGCTGAGTAGTTGCAAAAAGAAGACATAAAGCCTGCAAGCCTAAAATATGTGCTATCTGAGTTTGCTGACCCCTGCTCTAGATGATTTTCTTTCCTGAGTCTTCCCCACCTGGTATTACTGTGCCCCAAGGTTCTCACTGCTGGGACCCTAATTGCTGACCAGAGATTATCTACAAAGAACATTTAATTTTTTCTGTAACTTCCTCTTCAATATTAGGGCTATAGTGGGAGAAATGAATGCAGTGCTGTACTGTTGAACTTCATGAGATAAAAAGAAAAAGAGAAGAAAGGAAGGGAGGGAAGGAGAGGGGGAGGGAAGGAGAGACCACCAGAGTAGGAGGGAATAGGAATTTTTAAATGTAACTTCTAAGAAAGATAGTAACAGAACATTCTAATTTTGGATACTCTAAGAATGCGTGCTTCAATTCTGGTAATGTTATATTTTTTTAAAGAACAGCACAGTTAATGTCACTATTTATAAAAAAGACATAAGGCTGTGTATTCACAAATAGATAAAATTAACTAGTGCTATTCCCATGTGAGTTTGAATAGTTATCTAAATTGAACATCATCTTCCAGTTTATGCAGGAAGATTTTTTTGGTTCTTGTAGAATAAACAGATTTTAAATCCTAAATATTAAGTGATTCTTCAGTGGACTGGTATATGAGAAAAATGCTTATTTGTCAATGACATTATCCCTTGATTCTAACAGTAACCTTCGTTCTTTGTTGTAAGTCTGCCTTTCGGCCCCACACTTCAGCAGCCCTCCTCATCGAAGTTACACCAAATGTCCCTAAACCATTCATTTTACGTCCCACCTGCCCACTGACAAATCATGCTTTCTTGTGCTTTATATCTTTTTTTTTTCACCTTTATTGAGGTATGACTTTATTGAGGTATAACAAATAAAATTGTAATATATTTAAAGTATACCACGTGATAATTGATACATATATACATCCTGAAAGAATTCCCACAATTGAGTTAATTAACACATCCATCACCTCACATATTTACCTTCTTGTGTGTGAGAGAACACTTATGTTCCATTCTCTTATCATACTTCAACCATACATTATAGTGTTACCAAGTACAGTCACCATGTTCTACGTTAGAGCCTCAGGCCTTATTCAGCTTATTACTGAAAATTTGTACCCTTTTATCCATCTCTCCCCATTCTATTGCCCCTATCCCCAAACTTTATATCTTTTAAAGCCAGGCTTACTGGAAACACTTTGATTCACAAAGCACTTTCCCATGCATTCTATCTTATCACCTTCACAGCAAGCCAAGCGAAGAAAGTGAAGCTCAGAGAATTGCCCCCAAATTACATAACTAATAAGTATTGAGGCCAAGACCTGAACTCACATCTTCTGCCCTCAAGTCCAGGTACCTTCTTGAAGATTTTAGTGTTAACATGCCAAGCTGGACAGACAGAGCTGGCTTTGACTCTGCTTGTGTGAACTTGGGCAAGATATTTTCTCTGACCTCACATGCAAATCGGAATATAACAGAAATGCTGTGAGGTGTGCAGAATGCTCTGCAGGGTGCCTGAAGCCAGCACTCCTTCCGTGTTAACTATTATTTGCAGCACACAGTGATGAAGCTCTAGTCTGAAATGATGAGGGTGTCAAGGGAGAGATCGACACAAGAGAATTTCCAAAGGATGCCCAGGCCTTGGTGATGGACTTATTCAAAACGGAGAGAGACAAGTCAGAGATGACACAGAGCAGGAGACGGGGAAAGCAGTGTGGCACTGACAGTGGAAACTAAGAGAGGCCGACATGGAGGTGAGAGGCCCTAAGTCCAGGCAATAATGAGGCCTTAGGACTGGAGCTCGGATGGAGGCCCCAAGAAAGATTGTGTCATCCCGAGAGGGGCAGTCACTGACATTAGCTGAGACATCACATGAGGGGGAGACCTCATCAGAGGGAGAACCTCACAGCGCTGAGGACTGGACTTTAAGATCAGCCAACACTTGAGTGCAGCGGAAGGCAGACAGGCACGAGATGGCTGACTGGGGTCAGGATGAGCAAGGAGCATAATGCACAGCTCAGAAAAAAGTCAGGAGACTTAACGGGAAGGAGGGGAGGGGAGCAAATTAACTTAGGCTCAGAGGTCAATGAGAATGAAGAATTCCCTGAGCTTGGCAGAATGAAGAGGATAATATTGCTCACTAAATCACAAAAATTACTCCATGAATATCTGTGCCTACTGCTGTGGCATACAGAGATGAGTCTCAGAGGCTGCTCGCTGTGGAGCAGACAAGTCAACATATAACTACAGTTCAGATAAGTGCAATGCCAGAGGTTTTGGCTGGCTTTAATTGGCATAAGGTGTTGTGATTAATGAGCTCACAGAGATGGTACAATTTGTGCCAGGCCTTTAAGGTGGAATAAGCTTTTGATAGGTGAGGGGGAGAAGGCGTTCCAGGTAAAGGGGACCATATTAGCAAAGGCTGGGAGATGTGAGTGAGACAAATCCCAGAGACTAAGGAATGTGGCAAAAATGAGGTATATAGGGCCACTGAGAATAAAGATAGAAGAGCAGATTGAGGCAAAATTTTCAAAGGCCATAAGTACCATACTAAGGAGTTCTTAACTGTAGGAAGTAGTCATTGAAAGTTCTTGGAAATGGATGAAACATGATTAAATCTATGCTTTAGAAAGAATATTGGATGGAGTGCAAGAGGCCCGCGAGACAGGAGGGCCAGGATACACCTTAACACAGGTGGTGGTCTGGGGAGCAGGGGAGAAAGGGGGGAATGGGCAGTCCCCCAGAGAGATAGGGCTGGACAAGAAGTGACGGAGGGCACACTGAGGTTTGAGCCTGGGCGATTGAGCACAGGTGGCACCATCCATACACAGGAAGGTCAGGAGGCAGCTCAGGTAGGTGTATGTGAGAGTTCTGGATACAAGGAAGGAGGTATCAAAGGTGATGAGTTTACAGTAGTGCCTAAAGGGCTGCTAATGTCTTAGCCAAACAAAAAGAAATGCACATTTGCTATGATAAGTGTTTTATTTTAGATAGGGTAAGGCTGAGGTTCCTAAAAGCTGAAGTTTTAAAACCGATTTTATCCAGGTATAATTTACTTGTAATAAACTGCCCTCATTTGAAGTGTATAATAAATTCTGACAAATGTCTATACCTGCACAGGGCCAGCTTCATGGGCATGCGACCAGTGGTCACAAAGGGTGCTACTCTCAGAAGGGCTCTGTGCTTGGGATTTAATGCTCTGAGTTCAGTCTTGAAATTCTTAATTTATCTTTGAATTTGTTTTGTAAACAAAGCTTGAGACAAGGAACTGTGGTGGGGGAAGTTACTTGGAGCCTGAGCTCTGCCAAGTCTCTCCTGTCACCTTCACTTCCCGTAACCCTCTCACCCATTCCACCCCCACCCCACCTCAGGTCAGGATGGCACCCAGATGTCTCAGGGCAGGGTATGGCTGCACCCCAGTACATTCAGAGAGTAGCATGTGAGCATCTCACCCATCAGGGTCCAGGTACCAAGCACATCCCAGCACAGAGGCTGCTGCATTTCCTCGGAGGTCACCCTGTGAGGTGGCAGCCTGGGGAAGGGAAGATACCTGGGAAAGGTTGTGTCCCTGTTCCCCTGGGGGAACACAACATTCAATAGCAAACAAAAACAGCAGGATAGGTTGATAGAAAAAAGATTTCACAAGAAAAAAAAAAAGGAAAAAGTTTCATAATTTAGTACCTTTAGTGGCTTTTCCCCCTGCTTCCCTATATTTTCATTTTGCACTGAACCACGTAAATTATGTAGCCAGCCCCGCACTGGTGTTACTACCACCACATCAGGGTGCAGTATATTTCCATCACTTCCAAATTTTCCTCTTAACCCTTTGCAGAGTCAATGTTCCCCCTCTAAACACACTTCATGTCACCACACCCACACCCCAACCACAGGTCTACTTTTAAGACAGCTGAATTTTAAAACACGGCAGCAAGGCTCTGGACCTTCAATCTGGAACTCAGGAAAAGCAGGGCTGGAACAGATTTGGGAGTCAGCTTGATAGGGGTTAACCTGAGAGAATTATGGTGATTCAAAGACTGGAAGCAGAGACTGTGAGCCCCCTCCATCCAGAGATTAAGGGGGGGGGGCAGCAGAGGAGGAAGCAAGCGTAGGCAGAGAGGACAATTTGCCATGTCAAGGGCATATGGACTCAAAAACACTACCAGACAAATTAAAAGCAGTTGGAACTTGTGTTTGCTTTGTTTGATGAAGGATTAAAGAAAGTATATATATGAGAACCTGGTATACAAATACTCCTCTTTGGAATCCACCTCATCAATCAAAACAAGGCAAACAAAAACACACCTTACCCTTGGTTGCAGAGCCTTTCAGGACCCCACCCCTGCTTCTGGGTCCAGTCTCCTCCTGTCCTGGGCCTGCAATGTCCTTTTCCCTGACCTTGGCATAGCTGACTTCTCCTTATCATCCAAAACTCAGTTAAACCTCCTGAGAGAGACCTTCCCCACTCACCAATTTAATTTTTTTAACTTTATTTATTTATGTATTTATTTTTCAATATCATATTTTTAAATTGAAGTATAGTTGATGTACAATATTATATGTTACAGGCATACGATAGTGATTCACAATTTTTAAGTTATACTGCATTTATAGTTACTATAAAATGCTGGCTACATCCTCCATGTTGTACAATATATATCCTTGTAGCTTATTTTATACCTGATAGTTTGTACCTCTTAATCCTCCATCTCCATTTTGCCCCTCCCCCTTCCCTCTTCCCACTGGTAACTGGCTCCTTCTCTACATCTGTGAGTCTTTCTTCTGCTTTGTTCACTAGTTAGTTGTATTTTTTTAGATTCCACATGTAAGTGATATCTTACAGTATTTGTCTTTCTCTGTCTGACTTATTTCACTTAGCATAATGGCTTCAAAGTCCATCCCACTCACCAATATTAGCAGCCAGCCGTCACATCAATTTAATAACACTCAATGTAAAACATCCTGTTGCACCTACCATTTTTAATGTCTGCCATGTTCCCCATTTCATGCCCTCCCCCTCTAAAAAAGGGAAGAACTTTGTTGCATTCATGGCTGAATTCCCAGGCCCTAGAACTGAGTGTCAGGCACATGACAGATGCCTAATAACTTGAATAAAAAGGAATGAGTCATAAAAATGAGGGTCCTAACTCCCAAACTGTATTCTTCTGCAGGGAGGATGATGTCAGGATGAACTCAAGGTTGGGAGGCGAAACTGCAGCTACTGTATCCTTTCTTGCCTAATCCCACGTCGGGTGTAAGAACTTTTTTCAGGCCTTTTTACAAACATTTTATAATGTTTGTATTATTACAGGCTCTTTTACAAACTTTTCCCCGTGTTATTTTCACTTCAACACTCAAAGGCTTTATCTCATTTTCCGAAAAAGGTCATGGGGTCTTGGATAACTTCACCAAGGTCAGCCAGTGAGTGGCCGAGCTCGCACGCACAGCAGAGTCCGCCCACTCCAAGGTCAGTACCACACACGCGGCCCACCGCCCGCTGCCCGCCGCTCGCCCCAAGGGGTCTGGCCCGGAGCTCGCCTGCGCCCACCCCGTCGCCCGAAGCCAGTCGCCCCCCGCCGAGCCCGGGTTCCAGGCGCTCGCAGGTTTGGTCGCCGTCGCGCGATGTGAAATGACCCAGCCAGCGCGGCGCGGCCAGCGGGGACCGCGGCGGTCTCAGGAAGGCGGGCGCGGGCTCGGGCTCGGTGCGCGGGTTGGGCGGGCGGGACTCGGCTCAACGGCCGGGCGCCAGGCCCCGGTGTCCTGGCAACAGATAAACACTGCGCGGCCCCGCCCCCGCGGCGCGCGCCGCCGGGCATTTGTGCGCGCGGCCCTGCGGCGCCCGCGAGCCCGGTGCCCCAGCCCCCGAGGCGTGCAGCCCGCACTCTCGGTGCGGCGGGTGCTCCAGCCCAGGTCGGTGGTCGGCGGCCCCCCCTCACCGCGGCGGGCTCCCCGGAGTGCCTCGGCCTCCTCGCGCAGCGCCGCGGGAGCGGGCTCCTGAGAAGCGTGGCGAGGTCCCGGGCCTGCGGCGGTTCACTGGCGAGTGTGGAGGTGGCAGCCGGGTGAGCCGCAGGAATGGGCGCGGGGGCGTCGCCCCCAGGCGATGCGGAGAACTGGGGTCTCTCTCTTTATTTCAGGATTTGAAACATATGCCACACTCACCTGCTCAACTGAGAAAGCATTGCTATGGTAATACACGTCTTACTTTAGTATAAGAGGTTACGATGCTTTTGTTAAATTAATTAATACCGTTTGCCTCCTAGAGGCAAGCTTTACTAAGATTTATTGCCCGCGTCACGAGATTTCCGTTGTGGGTAGTGTCCAACCCAGTGATCTGTACACTTGGGGTAAAGATGAAAGGGGAGCGGGGTTTCCTAGGTGGGCTGTGCCGCCGAACGGGACAGCAACCGCAGAATCAGGCTAAGCCCTTATTTGCGAGTTGGTTGAAGTCCCTTGGTTCTGTTGAACAACTTTCACACCCAGAAAATGCCGTGGGCGCCAGTGCACACCAACAGAGACTGGCCATGCACTTAGCTTCTGCTGTCGCCGCCCAGGGGCCCATGTGGGATTCTTCTCTGTGGGTTAAGGAAATACAAAATGAGCCCTGGTGCAACTTGGAGTGCCCGCTCTAGAGAGTGATTCTACCTTCCAACCCCATTTTGAGGAAGGGCTTTGGTGGAGAACTTTTGTGCGGGGAGTTCTTGCATTTTATGCCTGGGAAAACTTGCAACATCCTTACTTACACCTAAATTCCAAGTCGTTGGCTTACAGAGCTCCAATGTAAACGAAACCTCGCTGAATCGCCAAACTGCCATTTCCAACTTCCCGCTGGGTCTCTCCACTAGAGAGCCTTTTCATACTGTGTTCAAAATCCAGCTCTTTTAACTACTACCATCTCAGCTCTTCCCAACGGCACATTCATTCTCGTGGCCTCAGACTTGCAAGCATTCCTGTTCCTAGCCCTCATCTAGTCTCTTGGGGCCTGCCTCCCACCTTCACTGCCGCTGTTAGGCCCTCCTTACTACCAGCTCCTGGATTCTGGCAGTAGCTGGCTATCACTGTCCACCGGCTGTCCATCTCCTTTGATCTCCTTCCCTGCCAGTCTGATCATCCCTGAAGGGCTGTGACATTGTAGCCCCCACCCCAGGTCCTCTGGGACTTGTACTGTCCGCTGAACTAGCCACTGCTCTGCTTGAGCTTGGTGCTCAGAGCCCTTGGTAAAGGGGCCTCAACCTCTTGAGCTTTAGCTACCATATTATCTTCTCTGCTTTAAAAACAAAAACAAAACCCCATTCCACCTAGACCCACATTCTTCTGGAAGCCTTCTGCACCTGCCCCATCTTGAACTATCGATCTACTTAAAGACCGACCATCTCTGAACTACCTCCTGCTCCCCCATTGCTCCCTAAGTGCCCATAGCTCTCTGCACCGCACTTATGGTGCCTTGCCTATTTGGCCTTGGAGAGCCTTACTGCTCACCTCCCATTAGACTGTAGTATAGAAATGTGTTTGTTAAACCTGTGTTGCTTCCAGTTCGTTGTGTGTAAAAGCACTAAATAAATATCTCTTGATTTTAAATTTAAGTCATTCCCCGGTTACTTCCTGTGGTCAACACTGCCATTTTCTTTCAGAGACCAGGGAACTGAAGCAGAATGGTTTAATAAGTAAAGCCATTTAAGCTGATGGCTTCTCACTGCTCCTTGGATAAAGGTCAAATATCTTAGCTTACAAGGCCCGCAGGCCAGAGCTGCAGCCTGCCTACCTTTCCAGCCTCAGCTCCTTTCACTGCCTCTGTGGTTGTTGCCTATGAGCTGACCACTTTGACATTTTTTTTTTTTTTTTGGTCCATTTAACTTGACAGGCTGTTTGCTATGCTTGGGAATTCCCTAGCCCTCAGCCCAAAGGCCATTCCTCAGGAACCCTTCTTCCTTATCTCAGACTAGGTCACTCCCCCACCCACCCAATGTCATCATAATGCCATGTACCCTGGGCTCTCCTTCACAGCAGAGTTGGTAAGTAAATATGTTTGTGATTTCCCCCGTCACTGGACTGTAAGTCTCTTGAGGGCGGAGGCCCAGATCTGCTTTGCTCTCCATCTAATATGGGGCCTCATGCACAGGAAATATTTGTTAAGTATTCGTTGAATGAAGGAGGCATCTTAAAATCCAGAAAAGGAGAAATACACATTTGCTTTCTAAATCATTTGTCTGCATTGCACCCGAGTTGCATTTTATTCACTAGGCATATTTTATTCATCCCGACAATGTGCCAGACATAGACAAAAGCTCTGGTTAGGAAAACATACAGTAAACACATAAACAAAAAAATACAATTAAATAGTGAAGAATGCTTAGGGTAAGGAGAGGAAGGTACTGCTGGGAGGGTTGTTGGGAGACCATCTGTACCTCCTCCCCCTTTGCCCCAAGACAGTCCCAGTTGATGTTTGTTAATGTTTGTTGACTTGTCTTGGTTTGACAGTAAGTTATATGGTCACCCTAGTTATAGATAGAATATAGGTGTGATGTCTGGGAGGTTTTTCTGAAGAGGTATTTGAGCAGAGGCCAGCACAAAGATAAGAGACAAATTATGCCCCCTATGAAGATCTGCAGGAAAAGGAGGGAGCAGGCAGGAGCTTAGCGAGTTTGGGAACTAGAAGGCAGGCCAGTGTGTCTCGAGCCAAATTGGTCTTCATTAAGGAGTTTGGAGACTTTTAAGTCGGGAGCTCTGTGTTCTGAGACCAGAACAGCCAAGACCCATGGGGTTGTATTCAGCCAACCCAACTAGCTCAGAAACTGAAAAATGTCATTCCCTTATAATAATTTCTTAACAGATTTATTGATGTATAATTGATATACAATAGATTGCACATATTTAAAATGTATAGTTTGTTAAGTTTGGCATATACACCCATTAAGCCATCACCATATTCAAGGATTATTTGCAAATATTTTCTCCCAATCTGTGGCTTTGCTTTTCATTTTCCTAATGTTATCTTTTGAAGAGCACACGTTTTAATTTTGGTGGTGAATTTAACAATTTTTTTTCTTTTACAGACATCAATTTGGATGTCATACCCACGAAATCTTTGCCTAACCCAAGGACACAAAGGTTTTTTCCTCTATTTGCATCTATAAGTTTTATAGTTTGGATTTTTCTAATTAGGTCTGTGAGCCATTTTGACTTAATTTTTGCATACGGTGCCAGTATGAATCAAAGTTCATTTTTTTTGAAATGGATATTCATTTTTCCAGCACCATGTATTGAAGAGATCATCCTTGCTCCACTGAATTGCTTTGGCACTTTTGTTGAAGATCAGTTGCATCAGTTGTTTGTGTATGTGTGGATCTATTTCTGGATTCTTTATTCTATTCATCTATCTACCTTAACACCAATATCATATTGTCTGGATCCTGTAGCTTTCTAGTAATTCTTGAAATAAGGTAGCATTATTCCTTCAGCTTTGTTCTTCTTTTTCCAAGTCCTTTGCATTTCCATATGAATTTTAGAATCTTCTACCAAAAGATGAGAACTTTCAATAAAAAAACTCAAACTTTTGTGAGAATCTTTGTTCTCAAACCATTTTAAAGATTGACAAGCACTTTTTAAAAAAAATTATTGAAATGTAGTTAATTTACAATATTTCAGGTGTACAGCAGAGTGATTCAGTTATACATATACATGCATATGTATTTTTTCTTTTCAGATTCTTTTCTGTTATATATTACTACAAGAAATTGAATATAGTTCCCTGTGCCATACAGTAGGTCCTTGTTTATTTATTTTAGATATAGTAATGTGAAGACATGCACTTTTTGCAATTATTCCAGGTAAGTGTGTTTGACACACAAAAAATGTATAAAATCAGAAAGGAAGCCAAGACTTAAAATCTTTAAGAGCTTTTGGCAGTGTCCATCCTGTAACCTAAGGGATGCTTTATCAGCGGGTGCAGTTATCATATGGGGCTCCGTGTTGTTTCTCTTCATTTGGGTTTCCTCTCAGAAGCTGGGCCACTATGTCAACAAGATACATCTCGTCTTCATTCCTGGGCTTGGTATCTAGGAGCGTCCTCCATTTCACTTAATAAAAATATACTTTTGGGTTTTTAATACACTGACTATGTTTCTCTTTGTTTAGCTTGGGACATTTTTAAAGTGAGATGCTATGAACAGGACATCTATTTCACACAAACATTTAGCCTTTGCAGGCATCCTTCATGGCTTACTACACTCCTCCTTTCCCTTGCCTAGAAGAGACACTTTCTAAATAACAAACTTCCACCTGTTGTCTTCTGTATGTGTGGGCCATAGGACATAGAGAAATCCACTCAGCTTTGTGCAGCTCCAGCAAAACTTCGGAGATAGTTTATTCCCCGCTGAGGGTAGTATCCATTCCTTTGCCCAGAGGGCGTTCACCCAGCAGCCTGGTGGCAGGGCTAGCACAGGCACTGAGCCTGGTGGGTGCCGGTTTGCACAGTGACTTCGCTGAGTCTCTTCTTTTCCATTTTTAAGACAGAAATAATACCTACCTCCCTTGAAACACAGCTCTGAGGATTAATGGTGATAAAGGTGATAGCAGCATGTACATGTACCGAGTGCGTACTTCATGGCAGCCCCCGGCTAAGTGCTGTATATTCCTGTCCCACTTAATCCCTGTGACTGCTTAATGAGGTAGAGTCACACAAGTGCCAAAACGTATATTTGATCCTGATTATCTAATATGTTTTCATTTGATTTTTATTAGGAAAATTTCCAAACAGGCACAAAAATAGACTAATGAAATGAATCCCCCATATCTCAGATTCAGAAATTATAAGCATTTTGCCACCTTTGCTTTGTCTGTCCCTCATTTGGGAGCTGGAGGAAGGAGAAGAAAGGTGTAGTATTTCAAAGCAAATCTCAGGCTTGCTTCCATCTCATCCTGCAGATTGTAGTGTGCCTCTCTGAAACGTGTGAACGTTTTCTTCCATGACTCAATGCCTTGTCAGACTTAGTAGAATGAGTAATTCCTTGATATTGTCAAATCCTCAATTGCCCCAAAAAAGTCTTTTTCACAGCTTGTTTGTCCTAATCAGAATGAAAACAAGGTCCAGACATTGGTTGCGTTAGGTTGGGCCTCTGTTAATCTGGGGGGCCTGCTAGGCATTAGGTTGTGTGTGACTTCTCCTCCCACTCCAGGCAAAAGGTTCTGTTGTGGTCGCAGTTTTTTCCTTTTAGGAATTCTTTTCCCCGTCAGTTTGGTGGGAAATGTGGAAAATTATGTCAAGGTTATAAAAACTAATTTTTGCCCCGTATACGTCCTTGTCTTTGAAAGCCAGGTAAAGGGAAAAGAAAAGGCCGGGGCAAGTCCCGCGAGAAGAAGCAGAAGAAACCAGAAGTGGACATATTCAGCCCCGCCGCAATGCTCAACCTCTACTATATCGCCCACAACGTGGCCGACTGCCTGCACCTGCGCGGCTTCCGCTGGCCAGGCGCTGCCAAGTCCAAGAAGGGGAAAAACAAGACCTAAGCCAGAGCGTCTCCCAGCTCCTCTCTATTGCAGAGAACAGCACTTGGGGAAGAGAAGGCAGAATAATACCAGTGTTGCAAGCAAAATAGACTCTCCTGAAGACAATTTGAGATGCAAGCTAAATGCGCTTTTCTGTGGTAGTTGATGATAAAGAAATGCATTTTACTTCCTTAGCTAAACCCAGGTCAGGTGAGCCACTCCCGTTCTTCAGAAGCTAAGGAGGGAAGAAAAGAAGTCTGAGTAATTTCCAAATAGCGTGGTTGCTTTGACAGAACTTTCAAAAGTTACTATAATTCTGGGTCAGAATTAAACCTTGCTCTCCAAAGGCAGTTCTAGCTTGCATGAGTTGTTTTCTTTTGCCAGTGGGGGCATGTTATTTAGAAAAGCACAGGATTTGCTTATGAACCTCCCTCTTTTGGGTAGTTTCCTTTCTTTGTCTTTTTTAGGAAAAATAATAAATATTTTGTTTCTATAATTTTCTTCTCAACAGCCTAACTCTTGTCTGATTTGAATTAGCCACTGGTGGAGACCACGGTTGTCATTCCTGCTCTGACCCTGCTAGGGTGTAGGGACAGTGGCTCACACAAGCCCACAGCATCAATGATTGGGGCGCAGGGAAAAGAGGGCAGGTCAGCCCTCGCCCTCCTCTTCTTTTTCTTACACTCGACTCCTCTCCCTCTTTTTCTCCACACTCACATCTTCTTCCCACCTGCAGCCTTTCTCTTAAACTTGGCTGACCCTGACTTACAGAGTTGCCTTGGATCTCCCCAGCCTGTACAGAGACACTTAAGAGAGAAAACCACAGTTCGTTCTCCTCGGCCCCAAAGGCCTAAAAGCCTCAAATGCGAAACTTGGAAGGAAAGGTATTTTTAAGTAAAAGCACCATCTCTGCATCACTTAGCATCCCACCCCTGCCTTCTGCTCTGTCTCCTGGCACATCTCACTACCTCCCCCGGCGCTGACACCTGCACTGTTGTCTCCATTCACAGTTCTGAGCTCGAAGCTAATTCCTCCAGGCAGCACCTGTCCAGAGACAGGTGTCTAGTTTGTTGGAATTACTTTTCACGATGTCACAGGCTGCCTTGTGGGATCTCAAAAGTTCACAAAGCTTGCTAAGGAAGGCTGCAACCCAGGACACAGGACTTCATAAATATCAGAGAAAAAAGGCAATCATGTGAATCTTTGTAGCAGAGAAGTGGGGTGCTTGGAACCCACGTGAGTTTGTTGGGGGTGACGTATGTCTGGCTGTATCGTTTGTGTAGACTCAGTGTGAGCCCTTAGCTGTTGCCAAAGGAGCCCTCAGTAGGGTGAGGTTGGTGCTCCCTGTATCCTGAAGGGGCCCTTTCTGTTCTGTTTCCAGGCCTGGCAAACAGGGCCACCTTCCCACTCAGCTGGAGACCACTGGGCTGGATCCGAGCGGTTTCTGTTTGTAGACACACCAACTCTAGTCCAGTCCTTCTGCAACTAAGCTCGCACCATGATCACCTGAGGACTTGTCAAAGCACAGAATGCTGGGCCCTACCCAGTAGGAAGGATGGGATGCGAGAATTTGCTTTTCCACTATTCTCCCAGGTTGTGCTGCTGCTGGACCAGACCCTTGGAGAAGCACTGCTCAAGTTAACTCTGCCTCACCAGATGCTAAAAGGCTTGTTGAGCCAATGAACTTGTAGGATGTCTAAGACCCTCCTCTGCCTCACTTGAATTCAAGAGCTTGTGTCTAAGCAGCTATGTTTATTGGCACATTGGGGAGGTGGCATCTGCAGCTCTGCCTTCTGATCTTGTCACAGCACAGACGACATGTTGAGGGGAGAGCAGAGATGTGCCAGTCAGCAGACTTTTACGGGCTTAGGAGATCATCTGGAAGTGGAAATGCTTTCTTCTTCTGAGGTGGTTAAATGATGAGCAGGAAGGATTTTCAGCATCGGAATAGAGGAAGTGCTGATCTGACTGGATGGGGCACGTCGGTGCTGCAGATTTCTCCCCAGGTTTTAGTAGAGTAGCTAAAGTCTAGTTTAGTCTTATGCTCATTGGAGCACAGGCGTTCTGAGACGCTGTTAGGAGCTTTAAATTATATAGCTACGATGGTGGTATCGTACATGAGAACTCTCACATGTGAGCCATAGAAAAGTTGTGGCACATTTTACTTTGAAATTCAGATTTTTTTGTGAAACACTCCATTTAAAATTTAAACAAAATTATCTCATTTTAATAATTTATTGATCATCTCCTATTCTTGGCACCAGGAAGATGCTACCCTGCAGGGGCCCCCAGCCTGGGGAGGGAGGCCGATGCCCGGGTTCCATCATGACAGAGAGCAGCTCTGTTTCTATTTCAGTTTCAATAAAGCGCATTCATCGTACAGTTTGTGAAGGTGATTAAGAGGAGGATAGGGCTGCATTTATAGGACATCTGGAGGAACTCTGATAAAAAAACAGATCCTCGAGCCTGGTTATTTTTTATTTCCCCTAAACCCAAATCAGCCAGGATCCTGATCCTTCCTGCGGGTGAGGATTCAAAGGGGAGCGTATGAAAGGAGCCGTGATGGGAAAGTCCACACACAGGCCACATGTGATCTGTGGGAGGCAGGATGCCTCACTATGAGGCTACTGCAGCTTTTGGTGATGAAGGCTCTATTTAGGAGTGAGGGTAGGGGCTGGACCCCATGGAACAGCAACCACAGGAACAAGCAAAATGTCCATGGACAGGGAAGGAAGATTTGGTACTTCATTTAGATAGAGAATATTTTTTAGAATGGACGTGCCCCTTGCAAAATTGGTGATGTAATTAAAAAGAGATAGTAACAAGTGTTGGCGAAGATGTGGAGAAAACATGACCCTTGTTTGTTGCTGGTGGAAATGTAAAATGGTGCAGCTGCTATAGAAAACTGTTTGGCCGTTCCTTAAAACGTTGTAAGTAGAGTTACTGTAAACCATATACCCAGCAATTCCACTCCTAGTTATATGACCAAGAGAATTGAAAATATACACACAAAAACTCCCATCTGAACATTCGTAGCAGCAATATTCATCATAGCCCCAAGTGAAAACAACCCAAATATCCCCCAACAATGGCTAGACAAAATGTCGTCTATCCATTCAGTGGAATATTACTTGGCCATAAAAAGAAATGACATTCTGATACCTGCTTCAACATGGATGAACCTTGAAATCATTGTGCTAAGTGAAATAAGCCAGACTCAGAAGGCCACATCTTACATAATTCCATCTATATGAACTGTCCTGAATAGGCAAATCCAGAGAGTCAAAAAGTAAATGAGTGGTTGTTGGGGGACAGGGAACTGGGAAGTGACTACTAATAGGTAGGGCTTCCTCTTTGGGGTGATGAAGTGTTCTGGAGTTGGTAGTGGTGACAGTCGCACAACCTTGTGAATATACTAAAAACCACTGAATTGTACACTTTAAAATGGTGAATCCTATGGTATGTGAGTTCTGTATCATTTTCACAAGCTGATGACAGCTAGCAAAGATCTAAAAAGCCTGGGAGATACAGGAAGTGAGGGCGAGTACCTGATGCCAGGGCCAGTGCCCTGGACTGTGGCCTTTTCTCCATCCTCTTATGCTTTGTTTCATCCTTCGACAACATGTTTTCAGCAGCCACATCTGGCAGGCACTGGGCTCGGGGCTGAAAGGGAGACCACAGTTCTAGTCCCAGCTGCTTACCTGGCTTCATCCTTCACGGGGAACCGGAGGCTCTCAGGCTAAATAGATCCCTTCAACCTTCTGCCCCCATCCACCCTCACCAAGTCTTCAGGGAAGACTGCATGTTTAGACTGACCTCCTGCCACTTGACTTCTGAATCCCTTCCTTCCATTTTTGGGCATAGAGCTTACTTAACTATCCCCTTAATAATGTACACAGAGAACACTGGAAAAACAAACGTCACGGAGAAGGTAATTAGAATCACCCCAATGAACACATCTGGAGATAAGCTCTGCCAACATTTGGGTATATTTGGTGTATTATTGGACTCTTTCCTACGTGGTGATAGGAATATATTTCCATGTGTGGGAGAGTGTATTTTTGTTTTTGGACAAGTCTTTATCCTGTACTTTCAAGCTCTCCCTCTGCCAGCTCCTTCCCCTCAGCCTAGAAAAGGAAGGGCTCCCCCACCTTTGAAAAGCAAAGGTTGGGGCTCACTGAAGTCTGGGGGCGGGTTTTGAAAGGAGATGCCTGTAACGTTGAGAACTGGCCAGGTCATTAGTCATTTAATGAATGTTTATGGAGGGGCTGCTGTATGCCAGGCTCTGGGGTGACAGTGATCAGGCCAACAGACGTGCAGTCTTTTATGGAGCTCAGTCTTCAGGTGGCTGGAGTGGGTAGTCAGTAGTCAGTGCTATGACAGGGGGTACAGCCCTGTCACTGAATTTTCTGTGACCATGGGAAGTTCTATATTCCTGCTAACACTGTAGCCACACCCACATGTGGCTGTCGAGCATGGGAAATGCGGCCAGTGCAGACTGAAGAACTGGATGTTTATTTGACTTACTTGTAATTAATTTCAATTTAGATAGCCTCATGTACCCACGTGGCATCCCTGGTCTCTACCAGATGCTGGTAACACCCCTTCAACTGAGACAACCGAACGTGCCTCTGGATATCACCAAATCTGGGAGGCAAAGTCATCCTCAGTTGAGAATCACTGACCTAGATTCAGGAACTAACATTTTGTCACATTTGCACATGTATGTGTGTACACACACACACACCTCTCTCCATATCTAATAAGTATATATATTATATACATAGAGAATATAAATCATATATATATATACATATACATATATGTGCACATATATTTCTTATATACAGATAATCTGAGCAAATGTGACAAAATGTTAAGTTGTGGATATCTATATACTACAGATGCATATTACACATATTTATAATATATATGCATCAATGTGTATTTTACATACATAACAAATGTGGAAAAATATTAAAATATGTGTGTATATATATATGTGTGTGTGTGTATATATATATATATATATATATATATATATATATATATATATACACTTTTCTTTCCTGAACCATTTTAAAGTAAGTTGTATACATCATTATCCTTCACCCCTAAATACTTTAGCTCCTGAGAACAATGACATTCTAGTTCATAACTACAATAGGATTTTCATGGTCAAGAAATTGACATCAATACAATATTATTTTATGGCCCATATTCATTTTTTCCTAATTATCCCAGTAGGCTGGATTATTTTTTGATCAATGATCTAATCAAGGATCACCTATTGTGTTCATGTCTCTGTAGTCTCCATTCACCTAAAACTGATTCCGCCTTTTTTTTTTTTTTTTGGTCTTTTATGACATTGACATTTTTGAAGTCTAGACCTAGTTATTTTGTGGAATGTCCTCTTTTCAACTCATTACACTCAGACTTCTGCCTCCACTGCTCCAGTGAAAGTTCTTGATTACCGTCATTGTTCCGTTAATTCCAAAATTCCACAGATTGCAAACCATACCATCATTTTATGTACCACTAAGAATGGTGGGATGGGGGGACGCACCACCAATGAACAATGAAGTGCCATGGGTTGTACAACACATTGTGTTCAAATGTGAAAAAAACGTGTCTTTGAATGGATGGAATTTGGTAATTGCCAAGCCAGTGTCCTGTTTGTGTGCACTCTCTTCTTCTCAAGGCTCTTTTCTCTGGGCTTCCTTGATTGACACCGTCCCTCCTGGCTCTCTTCTAGCTCTGCCTGTGCTTCTACAGCTGTTTTACTTCTCCTCTTCCTGTGGTCTCCCTTTACATGTTGCTTCCCCCCTTGCGCCCCACCTGGGCTTTGTGCTCTACCACTTCCCTCCTCCTCCTCACCCCAGCCTGCCCACCCTCCCCACCCTCTGTGATTGCACCAGGTTTGGGCACCTGGCTGTAAAACACAAGCTAGGCGAATCAGACCTTCTCCCTGGGGAACATGAGGTGGCCGTGGAAAATTCAGGGAGATGCCGTACAGTTGGGGATCAGGGCTCAGAAGAGAGCTGTAGGCCAGGCATGTAGGTTTATACGTATTCAACTTCAATGAAAGCTCTGGTCAGCATAGTGCGGAGATAAGGTGCTGAGTTAGGAACCTTGAGAACAACCTCCTTTAATTTATGGGCAGAAGGAAGAAGTGGAACTGTCAACAGAGAGGAGGGTAGCGAAAAGGGAAAGGAAATCTGAAAAAAAGGGGGTCTGTGGGGCTGCACGTGGCAGAGATGTCAGGGCGGATTCGGAATGGGAACAGGGACCGTGTTCTTCCGGACAAGGGTCCTCCTTGGTCTCAGGCTCCTCTATAAAATAGAAGATGAGAGTAAATGTAAAAGGGAAGAACGGAGGCTTCTTCCGCAGCGCACAAACCAAAACCTGGGGGTGTCGGGATCCGGGTCTGCGCCCGACGCGTCCTCATCGCCCCCTGCCGGCGGGAGGATGCAGCGTGTGTCCCTGAGCCTTGAGAGCCCGAGAGGCCGCCTGCTTGAAGCGGGGTCGCGGCCACGGCCAGCGGCGCATGGAGGCTGGGCCCAGGCCGGCAGAGCCACCGCTGCTGGGTTTGGGGTCTGCCTCGTCTTTTGTCTTACGGTGAGGACCTTCGTGGGATTGATTTTCCTCCCGACCTGACATTTCTTACCACATACAAATCTTGTGTTGGCCGCTGCTCTTTAAAAATAGTTGAAATCGCATTACTCTTCTACTTCCAACGTTCCCTTGGCGACCCCATCGCTCTTAGGATAAGACCAAACTTCCCAGCAAGGTCCAAGCGCTGCGTGGCCAAGCCCCTGCCTCCTCCCCGCGTCCGAGCCCGTCTCCGCCCGGTTCTCTGTATTCCTGCTGCTCGAGCTCCCTTCTGCCTTCAGGGACTTCCCTCCCGTTGTTCCCTCTGCAGGGAACACTCTTCTCCCTTTCACACGGGCTAACTTCTGATCCCAGCCTTACATCTTCCCTGACCCCGGGCCAAATTAGGTCATTTGCTGTGTAAGCTCTTCAGGGCCCTGTGCTTGTCAACACTTCTACAATGCAATGGTTAACTGTGTTATCTTCCTTGCTGGAAGTTAGCTCTCTTATAGGAAACTGGACTTCTTATTCATGGCTTTCTTGTTCCCAGCTATACTGACAGCACCTTGGCACATAAATTTTTGTTGAAGGATTTTTCTAACAAGCTAATATGCTACGGTGGCAAATAAACTCCAGATCTCGCTGGCTTCAAACAGCAAAGGTTTATTTCTTAAGACCGCAGTTCATGGAGGGCTGTCCCAAATGTGCCTTTCTTCTTCAGGCTCGGTGTCCATTGACGGTGGGCTGGGGGCCAATTTGTGTCATCCTCACTCAACGACCCAGGCTTAGGCCACAGCCACCACCCAGGATGTCACAGGTCACTCCACAGTGTGAAGGAAAGAAAGAAGCGTAAATTGCACACGGGGCCCTTAAAGTTCCCACCTGGAAGTGACTCACGTCGCTTCTCTCATTTTATTGGCCAAAGCCAGTCACATGGCCACACCTACTTTAAGGGAGTGGGGAAGCAATGCCCAGCATGCCGGAGGGGAGAAGCAGAAACATTTGCTGCACAGCACTAGTAACTATTACTAGTGATAATAAAAAGGACTCAGAAAACAATTAGAAAGGAAACGAGGCTGAGAAACAAGCCGTAGTGGGAGTCCAATTAAAGAAGAAATGCGTCCTCAAGAGGCTGCAGCTATGCGCTCAGGTGTTGTTCATGGAGCCACCCGGAGAGGCGTCCAAAGCCGTAAAGATACCTGAGTAAGCAGTTTTCAGCCTCAGAACTCTTTTTATCTCTGATCCCATTTTCTTCTGCACCTCCAGCTTCTAGATAAATCTTTCAGGTAAGAGGACTCTTCTTAAATCGTTTATTTTGATTAATGTTTAAATTTATCGAAGTGAAATTCATAATCCAGCCATTATACGACTATTTGTGTTGAGACTGTGTGCTCCTTGATTTCCTGTGTAAAAAGGAAAGAGATTTTTTTCACCTGCAAAAAACCCTCCAAGCTCCGCCTTCCCATTTGTTCAAAAGCAGAACAACAATAAAAGAATCCCAGAAAGTGTGAGCTACTGCTCTGGGCTGTCTTCTCCCTGGCTTCCCAGGGTCCTGGAGCCCCCCTACAATCTCTGCCACCGCCCAGGGTGGGGGCACTGCTGCCACAGCGGGCTCCAGCCCCCAGAGCAGTGTTCGGCCAAAGCTGGTCTCTGGGCAGGTTTCACCCAGCTTCCCTTCTACCTCCATGGCTGCAGAAAGGTCTGTCCACTCTGCCACGGAACAGTCTCTCACAGCCCTGGAGACAGGTCTTTGTGGAGAGGAAACACCTGATCTTCACCAGGCCAAACACCCAGTCCCTTCACCACTTTTACTTGACATGACCCCTTTCGGTCACTCTCTTCTGGATGCCACCAGTTCTCCATTGCCCCTGTCATTTAGGGAGCACTCCACCCTCCTGAAATATGGATGTTAGACCTTCTTTCCAGGCCAAGTTGACATGAGGCTTTTGGAATAGATTCATTTTTCACTTAAATAGCTCAAGGCATGGTGCAGTCACTGTGGAAAACAGTTTGGCAGTTCCTCAAAAAGTTAAACATAGAATTACCATGTGATCCAGCAATTCCACTTCTAGGTGTGTATCCAAAAGAATTGAAAGCAGGAAGCCGGACAGATACTTGTACACCTCTGTTCATTGCAGCATTATTCAACGTAACCAAAAGATGGAAGCAACCCAAGTGTCCATCAACAGAGGAATGATCAACAAAATGGAATCTACACATACAGTGGAATAGTAGCCTGAAAAAGGAATGAAGTTCTGACACATGCTACAATGTGGATGAACCTTGAAGACATTATACTAAGTGAAATAAGCCAGACCAAAAGGACACATATTGTGTGATTCACTTACATGAGTTATCTAGAAAACGTAAACCCACAGAGATAGATGTAGAATAGTGGTGACCAGGGGCAGAGGGGAGGGCAGAATGGGATGCTATTGTTTAACGGATAGGGGGTTTCTGTTTGGGATGATGAAAAAGTTCTAAATGGGTAGTCGAGGTGGTTGCACACTAAACTAAACACTTAGAAATGGTTAAAATGATAAATGTTACATATGTTTTACCACAAAAAAATCAATCAAGGCTTTTGCCTCTTTGTTCTAGACCTCTGGTAGAGGTGGGAGGAGAGGGCATATGCAGGGCAGACCTCCCACAAAAGGCGTTCTCTTTTCAGCGGGGCTTGGTGCGGGTGGATGAGATCCGCTCCAGGACTGCCCTTCACCCGGCTCCCTCCCTCTGTGCGCAGCCTCATTTCTCATCTTTTCCCTGTGATGTGGAGAAAACAGCGCTCTCTCTGTCCTCTGGCACAACCCACCCTCCAGGCCCTGAACCACACCACTTACCACCAGACCCTCTCCCCTTTATCCTGCACCCTCTTCCTCAGAAAACACTCCCCCACTGGCCTTCCCTGGTTTGCAGTCTGCACTTCCTACCTGCTCATTTGCACTTTGGATCTGTTACGCCTTGAACAGCCTTCCTAGTTATTTCAGCTTGGTGTTTTCTCTCCCTCCTTAGGCCGTAAACACAATACTGGTAAGTCAGGCAGAGAAGCTGTGAATGAGAGGTCAGGCCCGTGGCAGTCTCAGGGCAAGGAGAGTGCAGACTGAGGGCCACTGCCCCCATAAGGCAGGGGAGGGGGGGCAGGGGGTCCCTCAGAGTCTTCTTGGGCCTCTTGGTCCCTGGCTTCTGGGGCATCAGTCACCATCGTACTGACCATAGTCATACTTGCCACAAATAGTTCACCAGGAGAGCTGTAAACGACACTGTCCTCCCATCTGGGACCACCTGTTGGCTGTGGGAGTTGAGCTGCCCAGAGCCACTTGGCCTCTCCTCTGTCTCCCAGTGCCCTTCACCTTGACCTCTTCAGCAGTCTGTGGGCTTCTGTTCTGTAAGATTGCTGAACTCCACCCACACTGCTGAAGTCAGCTTCCAAGGACCCACCAAGGCGATGATGGCAGCCTTTTGCTGCAGTTCAGCCAGACCGTGTGTGTGTGTGTGTGTGTGTGTGTGTGTGTGTGTGTGTGTGTGTACACCGTCACCACACAGGCACAGATGGAAACCACTGTCCAATCAGGACAGACATGGAGTTAGAAGGTGTGGCCACTTGTTGACCTTGAGAGACAATGAAAGGAGGGGAAGGAGTTGCTATGGGAGCAGCAGTGGGGTGAAGAATCTCTTTGCCCAGCTTCACTTTGTTTAATGGCTCAGCTTAAGTTCCCCTTCTGGTTTCAGCCCCTGGTCAAAATGAAGTGGCTTATTGACTAGTCCTTCCTTAGATGCCTATTTTGGCTTACCACAGTGCCCAGTCAGAGCCACTGGGTGGGGTAGAAGTCTGCCTGTTCCTCCCACTGCCCCAGGTCTATGCCTCTTACCCAGATCCTTCCATTCACTGGGCCTGCGGGGAGTTCCCACTGTCGCCCTAGAGCCCATAAGTTGACCCCAACCCTTTGTGGGTTCCAGGGATGAACAGGGAATGTCAAAATGCCTATCCAGCCCCTCCACAGGACTTACCACCATCACTGCTGGGGTCAACCCAGCCCAGAATGGTCTCCAGTTGCTATCAGATACAGAAGGCTTTTGGGGGCAAGAACTGGCGGTTCTGGACTAGATGTTTGTGTTCCCCCCAGTTCATATGTTGAAGCCCTAACTCCCAATGTGATGGTATTTGGACATGAAATAGGATTAAGTGAGGTCCTGAAGGTGAGGTTCTGGTCCAATAAGATTGGTGTCATATAAGAGACACCAGAAAACAGTATGGAGATTCCTCAAAAAATTAAGAATAGAACTACCATATGATCCAGCAATCCTACTTCTAAGTATTTATCCAAAGAATAAAAATAAACTAATTTGAAAAGATATAAGCACCCTTGTGTTCATTGCAGCATTATTTACAATAGCAAAGATATGAAAGTTACAACCTTAGTGCTCATCAACAGATAAATGGATACAGAAGATGCTGTATACACACACACACACACACACACACACACACAATGGAATACTACTCAGCCATTAAAAATAGGAAAGCTAACCATTTGCAATAACATGAATGGGCTTTGAGGGTTTTGTGCTTAGTGAAATGTCAGACCAAGAAAGACAAATGCCAGATGATTTCACTCTTATGTGGAATATACAAAACAAATAAAATAAATGAACAAACCAAACCAAACACATAGACACAGAGAACAGAGTTGTTACCAGTGGGGAAGGGGATCAACTGTACAGTGATGGATGGAAACTAAATTTTTGGTGGTGAGCAAGCTATAGTGTATACAGAATTAGAAATATAATGTTGTACACATGAAACATATATTACAAATCAATGTTACCTCAATAAAAAAAATTAATGAAGAGACATCGTAGGACTCACTCTCTGCATACTAACAAAGAAGAGGTCAGAATGAAATGTACCTTGCTGGCACCTACGTCTTGGACCTTTCAGCTTCCAAAACTGGGAGAAATAAACTTTTGTTGTTTAAGCCATCCATTTTGTTATGGCCACCCAAGCAGACTAACACACTGCTCAACCCCCAAATCCAGAAGACACTTAAGAACCCCTGTCTTTTAAAAATTATATTAACATTCTTATAACAGCATTAAATTAATTATTAAGGAAGAAAAATTAATAACCTAGATTCTCCCATATTGATAAAGCAAATTTTTTTCATATTTTAGAATTTATCCAAAAATACTGATTGACTACCTCATACGTGTTAGTGACTGGCTAGACATTGGGGATACCAAGATGAATCAGGCTGGACCCCTATTATTATTTTTTTTTTTTTACTTTTTTTTATTAGGACCCCTATTATTTTTGCATATTTTTTCCTGTCTTTCCAGGCCGTTTGCAAATTTAATCAATTTGTTATTTATACATTTATTATTATAATAGCACAAACATATTTTATATTCTGCTTTTACTTACCATAAACATTTAAAAAAAACATTGTCATAATCTTAGGGTAATTTTCAGAAGCTGAACTGAATATGTTTGTAGAATTCTAAACATTTTAACTGGTGGATTCATCATCTTCATAGCTGTCTGTTAACGGCAAGTGGTATTCCATTTAGTTGATGTACTATAATTTACCGAAAGATCCATTATAGAGGGACATTTATATTGCTTCTAGTTTTTGACATGATGCATAATGCTGAATGAATGCCTTTTTTGTATATTGATTTGTTTTGAATAATTTTCTTAGAATAAATTCCCAGGAGTGGGAGTACTGGGTCAAAAATTGAAATCCTTTTACAGAGCCTCTTGTTTGTTTAGGGGCCACCTTGTATCCCAGAGGACCAGGAATTGTTTCACAGGACAATGACTGTCACACTCATAATTGAGCCTCATTTGCTTCTGCCAGAGAAGGAGAGGCAAAGCGGTAACACAGAAAGACGAACTCAGGGAATGATCAGTGTCAATGGGGTCCCCATGCTGCCTTCTGCTGCTGTGTTTGCACAGATCAGATGTACAAAACCCATCCAACTGGCCTTGGCTTAAGGATGTCTTTGTAGTGTGTAGGTTTACTTGGCTTGATGGCCAAGTGCATGGGTTGTGAAGCAAGACACTCATAATCAAATCCCAGCTCCACTGGATAGTTAGTTTATGGCTTGGGTCAAGTTGTCTAATATCTGTGGCTGTGCTTTCTCATTCATAAGAATGATTAAGAGGGGAGGGTATAGCTCAGTGGTAGAGTGCTTGCTAAACATGCACGAGGTCTTGGGTTCAATCCCCAGTACTTCTACTGAAAAATAAAGTAAGAAAAACCTAATTACCACCTCTGCCTGAAAAAAGAAGAAAAAAAAAAAGAAATTACCAAAACTCTTAAAAAAATAAACAAAACAGAATTATCAATGTGCACTTAGGATGCTTCCACATCTTGGCAATTATAAATAATGTTACTGTTAATAGCAGAGTGTATATATCTTTTTGAACTAATGTTTTTGTTTTTCTCAGGTATATGCCCAGGAGTGGAATTGCTGGGCCATATGGTGGTTCTATTTTTAGGTTTTTGAGAAACCTCCATATTGCTTTCCATAGTGACTGCACCAATTTACATTCCCACCAACAGTGTTTAAGGGTTCCCTTCTCTCCACATCCTTGCCAACATTTGTTATTTGCGTTCTTTTTGATGATGGCCATTCTGACAAGTGTGGGGTGATATCTCACTGTGATTTTGATTTGCATTTCCCTGATACTTGTGATGTTGAGCAACTTTTCATGTTCCTGTTGGCCATCTGCATTTCCTCTTTTGGAAAAATATCTGTTCAGTTCTTCTGCCCATATTTTAAATGGGTGGGTTGGTTGGTTGCTTGCTTTTTAATTGAAGTACAGTTGATTTAAAATGTTGTATTCGTTTCTGGTGTCCAGCATGGATGGACTTAGAGGGCATTATGCTAAGTGAAATAAGTCAGACAGAGAAAGACAAATACTGTAAGATATCACTTCCATGTGGAATCTAAAAAAATACAACAAACTAGTGCATACAACAGAAAAGAAACAGACTCACAGATGTAGGGAAGGAATTACTGGTTACCAGTGGGGAGAGGGGAAGGGGAGGGGCAAGATGGAGGTGGAGGATTAAGAAGTACAAATTATCAGGTATAAAATAAGCTACAAAGATGTGTATTGTACAGCATGGGGAATACAGCCAATGTTTTATAATAACTATAAGTGGAGTATAACCTTTAAAAATTGTGACTCACTATATTGTATACCTGTAACATATAATATTGTACATCAACTATACTTCAATTTAAAATATATGATATGGTAAAATAAATACATAAAAAAACCCAGAATGATTAAAATAATGAAAGATTAAAAACAGAACTTACCATAGGGTATCGTGAGGATTAAATGAGATAAGAACATGTCATGTGTGTAGCCATGTGCTTAGCATGGGGTAAGCACACGATCCATGTCAGCTCTATCAATAAGACTAGTTAAAGAATGTGTCACTGACACAGCCTGCTGTTCAGACTGTGAGGTTGGTTTCTTCCTACCTTCGAGTTTGTTCCCACACACAAATTCTCGGAAATTACTTAAAATTCTCAGCTGAAACTTAATTCTGTACATCAGAATGGAAAGCTTAAAGTCAAATCAATTAACAAATAGGACTATGCAGAAAGCCCTGAAGATTCATGTGTTATGTCCTTGAACTCACAGGGCTTACATTTTCCAAACATTCAGCTATGAGAGGAAGACAAAATGCACAAACCTTGGGTCTGAAATAGCAGGGAACGCCTAGTCAGTTAGTACTACCTGGTAGCTGGTTCGTCGTTGGGTTGGGCTGGGGGAGTAGATCAAATCATGGCTCAGGGAATGGTTACATCTGTGTGGTGGGAGTGACAAATTTGTCTTCAAGGCTGAGTGTGGCATAGGCATTTAAAACTAACCTACTCATTTAAGAATGATAATTAACAGGGCAACTGAATCTTAAAAAAAAAAACCCAAAAACAAAGTGGGGAGGGTATAGCTCAGTGGTAGAGCACATGCTTAACATGGATATTTAAAAAAAAATCTAATTACCACCCTCCCCCCCAAAAAAAACCCTTTTCTTCAAAATAAAATTCAGAAAACAGATAAAATGAACCTCTAGTGGTTTCTAGGTTCCACTGACAGAAGACTGCATCGTTCCATTGGTGAACTATCTAAGCTCTACTGAGGCTGTCCCTGTGGACGTAGGTTTTGTTTTTCACAAGACACACAGATAAGCACCACAAGATTTGCTCTGTTTGAAACCACTCCTGTTCTCATGGTAACTGACGGTCCATCAGCACCAGAGTATATAAAAGACACCAAGGGCAGCACGAAGATGTTACTACGACAACTGGAATTTAGAGTATACATTTTTAAAGGAGTGTGGGAGGGTATAATTTCACTTCACTTTCTTCCAGAAGGCCTGGGTAGGATGAGTCAGGCATTTCAGAAAGCAGGGATGCCCTGGGGTCTGAAGTCCAAGCTTACTCCTCCGCAGTAGCGCCTCCCCACCCCACCCCAGCCCCACTACCTGAACTGTCTCCTGGGCACAGCCCTTCTCCTGATCTGGCTTGTCTCTCTACCACGTACTGAGTGTTGCCCAGGCACTGGCCCCAAGGAAGTCTGGGTGGAGCCAGGAAATCTGCATTTTGTAGCTGGAGGGGTCTCTGAGGCAGGAGTCGCGTAACACTCAGAACAAGAAGCCGAAGTAGAGAAGCTTCTGTAAGTGGATTCTCTCAGGCTCAGAGGGGTGAAGTAACTTAACCATGGTCACACAGCAGTAACTGACAACGACAAGGTGAAATTCAAGCCAGGTCTGTGTGACCCCAAAGCTCTTGTTCACCCTGTACTGCATCCTGTAGAAAAGGGGAGAGTGCAAGTTTCCCCGACCTGCGGCCTGCGGGCTGAGTGGGGTGGTTAACAGAACCTGGGCGCATCCTACTTTCCGTCCCTAATCTGGCTCTTGTGCCCTACCTCACTGGGCAGGGAACTGGCAAGTTCACAGCCCTGCAAAGACTCACAGATGCTCTGGCACATTCTGACATTCTGCTTTTTCACATTCTGCATTTTATGATGTTTTGACATCTTGGGGCCCTGTAGGCCTTGGGCAGGGACTGCCACTCCCAAGGTTAGCTACTTTCTAGAAATAGCAAACAGCTTCCCCAGGAGCACATCTTTGATATGGAAACCACCCAGTCCCCACATTCCCCTCCCTTGATCAGGTTCCTGCAGTCAGGGACACTGCCCCTACCCAAGTCACCCCAGGGCCAGGGACCAGACATCTAGGGGCCACCCCTAGAGCTGGAGCCCACCAAAGTTATCCCAACCATCCCATTCTAAGCCTGCCCACTGGCCCACCCTGCCTTGCCTGTTTCTTCCCACAAAAACCACAATAAAAACTCTCTGGCCCAGGCTTGCCCCTCACTTTCCATTCCTGACGGCCCTGGTACCTCCCGGCGAGACCCTGCGTGGCGTGAGGTGCCCCTCCTCTTGGGAACTGTGGGGATCTGTTGGCCTCCTCATACCCGGATAAAAACAACCTCTTGGGTTTATTTTAAAACACAGGAAAGAGGAAAGAGGAAAGAGGAGGGGCCTGGGTGGGCACTGTCATCAAAGGCCTCCCTCTTCCACTCGCAGAAGTTCGTCCTCCTGGGCTGGGCCTCTCGCTCCCTGCTTTCCTCTGGCATTAGAGCTCCTCTTCTCCTTTCTGATTCTGGCCTCTCCTGCCTCCTCCCCTAAAGCCCAAAGGTCAGCTCTGGGTTCAGGGAGAGGCCAGGCCCAGGACCTGATCAGGGCACGACTTGGACCTCGTTTCCTCTATTTCCTTTTCTCTCACGTCAGCTCCTGCCCAATCTACCAAAGCTCTGGGTAGAACACATTTGCCTCTAGAATGTTTTCCAGCCACAGGGTGTGAAAACTCTTTTGTGCAAAGTTGCATCTCCTGCATCTTGTGTATTTGGCAGGCTTGGGGGCTGAGGAGATGGGTGCCTTGGCAGGGGAACTTGACCAGGAACGTGGGGGCTCCACTGCTCCCATTACCCACCAACATCCAAGCTCTCTGGGCCTTGGTGGGATGAGAAGGCAGCCTTTCCATCCAGGGACACTCAGGCACCAGCAGGTCCCCATCTTCCCTCTTTCTGTCTGCTGTACAATTAATTTATGAAGCTTGAATCATCAGCCCAGTTTTCAGCATTTCATTTATTTATTTTATTTTCCTTGGTTGACCATTTATAGTTTGGAATGTTAGTAAGAGAAGCGACATCAGGACACAGGGCAATGGCAACACTAACCAGATTGACAGAGCCTGTGACACAGGCTGGTTTTTCAATCACAGAGTCACCGCACAGACGAATTTGGCTGGAGCAGAAGAGGCTGTGGGGAGGGAAACACTGGATGGAAGAGGAGACTGGATAAGAGGCCAAAACCCAGTGAGTGCTTGTAGAGCTAGGCTGGGGGCCTCAGTCTGGATCCTGCAGGCTGAGGCTCCCTCTCAACCGTCTGAAAAGAGTATGGTCCAGGTGTGTGTGTGAGGAACTGCATGGTGGATGCCATGTGCACTAGGATGGGAGGAAAGGGAGGAGGGGCTGCCAGAGCCCAGGTGGAGCTGGGTACCTGAACTGGACCAGGGGAGTGGGAAGGAGGTGGGTCTTTGTCATATAAGGGGGTTGCTTTGCAGATTTACTGGAATCCCTGGTCTTAGGGGCATTGCCCCCTGGGCTGAGGGAGCTACAGGCTGTCTGTCTCACGTACTAAATGCTGTGTCCTGCTGGGGATTTGCAGCACCTTCTCGGGGACTACTGACAGCACCCCTACGTGGTGGTTGGTGATCCCATTTTGAATGACTGGAGGTCACAGACTTCAGAGTTGCTCCATTAACTATGTAATCTGTGAGTCACCAAAGGCTCCCTGCACCATCAGAGTTTAGGGATGGTTTGAGATGCAGACAGGAAGGTGGTGTCAATAATATGATTGTTGATTTTGAGCCCAGGTAACTAGGAGGGTGGAGACTTGACCTTGAGGACTCTGAAGACAATCCATGTGGTATTTAGATGAACTGTGTTGACAAGAAGGCTCTGGGCACAACAGCCTCTCTGCCCTTCTGTGCCAGGCTGATGGGCCATGTCCTCCCCTACATCGCGCTCTACATGAAGGAACATGGTGGAGTTGGCAAAATACCCATCAAATGAAATTAGAGTTACTTTCTGGGATGAAAATTAAGAATCAGAATGTGACAGAAGACATTGACCAATTAGAGTAAGCAAATAACATGAGGTATTTGTAGCAAGAATGACTGAAAAGTTGGGACCACCCACAGCTGAGGTGGCTGGACCAGAACCTCAGGGAGGTGTGGGAGGAGCCCTGCCCCAGAAGAGGAGAAATGTGAGTTTCTTCCCTTTTCTGGGCAGGTGCATCTGCTCCGTGTGTGCCTAGGACAGAGTCCAATCCTCCTGCAGAGGGGCCTGGGAGAGTGAGTGTCTGAACTTGCAGCTTCTGTATGGGAGGCAGGCTCTGAGGCCCATAGGACGAGGAATGCCCCCAAGCCAGAGGGAGGGTGTTCAGGAGCCAGGCAGCTGAGAGGAATGACAGATGCCCACCAGAGCCCACATCTCTGGCTGCTTGGCAGCAACATAAATAATTCTCCCCATTATACTTCAAAAGTGAAAAAGCTGTCACAGACATGGTGACACTATCCTTTGTATAATCAAGAGTGTGTGCAATGCCCTGCCCCCCCCCATCAGTGCCCACTTCCACTTCTGGGCTAGGATTTCCAGGTGGTGCCCTCCATCCTCTCCATCCTGTGTTAGATATTCTAACCCAGTGGTCTCCACCTCATTCCACCCCAAGGCCTGTTTGTAAAACAAATATTTTGCACCGTCTCCTTTACTACCCTGAAAGTGAAATTCGGAGGCAAATTATCCTAATTTATACTCATAATTTTAAAGAACATACTTATATATTCCTAACTGTATAATTAAAAGGGGAAATAAATATTTTATTAAAAATAAAATATATTTCAGTAAGTAAATGCTCAGGCACAACAACTCTAGATGTCCTAATGAAGGAGTCAGATGCTTGCAGCTACAGGAATGTAGTCAACCTGCCACCAGGTAGCTGGCTTCCACCTTCTGTCCCCCACTCAATAAATGTGTCAGAACAGTACATTCAAATGTGGAATTATGTTGCCTCTAAGAATCACAGACGTTCAGCAGGTGTTATGCCTCTTAGTGTTAGTGCTACAGAGGACACTGGTCACTGAGCTGTGAAAGGTTCTCCATGCTTCTGTGCCTTGCTGCTCAGTCAGGTCCGCGCCAGCGGTACTGGCGTCGCTTGGGAGCTTGTTAAAAATACAGATTCTCAGGCCCTACCTCACACCTACTGAATTCAGATCTACATTTTAATAAGATCCTGGGTTATATGTTTGTAAAGTGAAGGCTGAGAAGCCCTGGGCACCCCTGGGGACATGGTAAGGGAGAGGGTAAGCCAATGGCAAGGAGTAAGTCTTCTTTAATATTTCCAGCTTGGAATTCTCTTTACAGGGACAAACCTAGACCAAGAAAGTATTAGTTCCGGATCTAAGCAGGACTGCAGGAAAGCCACTTTCAAGTACTTTCAGAGAGAGTACTTTAACAGCGGGGGTTTGATTACACGTGTGACAGAAGAGTCGTGAAGCCAAACAAGGGATGTGAATTCAACCAAGCCAGAGGCGAGCAACAACAGGAAGTCGCCTCCGCCTCTCTGCTGAAGGGGACAGGGAGGACGTGGGGAACTGGCACCCAGGATTATCCAGTGGAAGCTGGTGTCATGGAGAAAACATGTGCTGCCAGAGACATCACTGGAGGCAGAGAGGGAGGAGGAGAAATACCTCAACTCTTCCTTGCTTCCTGTCTTGCAGTCTCATGACAGTGTCTCCCATCCGCTGAATGCAGCCAGAATTCAGCTGACACAGGAGTCCTGGAAACACAGCCTTCAGGGAGCAGCCCTTCTGATTTACAGAGCAGAGCAGGAGAAGAGCAAGAAAGACATCCGATGATACAGGCCTAGAATGGGCACATAAGCCAAGTGCTCTTTACCACAAGGAGAACGACTACTTGTAGAAAGAGATGTCCTCTTCCCCAGAATCCTAGGGGTAGCCATTATGATTGCTCTGAGCTCTGGGAGGTATCCCAGGCAGTCCCACAGCCGTAATTCAAGAAGTGTGGAATCCACTGAGCCATATGGGTCAAGGAACAGAGCTGCTTTCCCCACAGCCACCGCTACTGTGACCCTGCCCTCTGCACAGTGTCCTGGCTCTGGGAACCACACAAGCCCCTTCAGTTGGGTGCCTGCCTTCCCTGCGCCAGCCAGGCGCAGTGCCCAGTCCCTCAGATGTTGAATGCAGAAACCATTAAAGCCACAGCGCTCCCCCAGTTCCCCAGAGAGCCCATCATTGACCTCCGGGATCCAAAACCCACCCTTGGGGACCCAGTGCTTTCATCTTCTGAGCCCCATTCTGGCCCTATTTCAAAGTCTAACCCTCTCTGCTGGAGACTTACCTTCCTTCAGTATTTCCTTTTCCCTCTTGCAATTGAATCATGAAAGCAAAATGGAGAAAAACCCTCTTTTCTTCTCACCTGTCCCCTTGCAATTAGGAAGTTTTCAGGAATCTTGGGTTGTCATGCCACCCAGCGAGGGTAGCAGCTGCTTGTGTTTTACCGCCTGCCCTGCACCTTTGGCAGACCCGCTGAATTTTTATTCTAATTATAAAAATAATAAGGCACATTTAGAAAGTATAGAAAAGTAAAAGCAAAAAAAAAAAAAAAACAAAAAAAAAACCAAAAAACCCCACCTCACCTCTAAGCCTGCCACCCAGAGGCAGTCCCTGTTAACATTTTGATGTATTTCCTTCCTGGATTTTAAACGCATTTTTCTGTAGCTGAGATCATACGGTGTACATAATTTCATGCTCTAATTTTTTTCACTTGTTACAATATTTTCCCATATCATTAAAAATTGGTTGAGAACATTAAATTTTTTTCCATATTAGTTTTTTTAATTATAAAGGTAACACACTCAGGGTAGAGTTAAAACCATTCAGAAATATATAAAGGAAAAACTAGAATGTTCCTTTCTCCTCCTTGTCCCCCCATGCCTCAGAGGTAAACCACTTTTAACTGTTTAGTTTTTATCCTTGCAGACTTTTCTCTATACTCACACAAAACAGTTTCTTAAAAATGGTCCTACAACTAGCTTTTTCACATCGCATCATATCTTGGAGACATTTCCTTACCGGTACATAGAGATCCACTGCATTTTAAGAAAGCTGCCGCATAATTCATCTATAGATGTGCCAAAATTTACCTGGCCATTCCCCTGTTAATGAACATTTATGATGTTCCCAATCACTCATACAACTGTTTTTATGTATGTGCAGTTTCTCTTGGATGGTGTCATAGAGACGGAATTGTGTGACAAGTGGCATGTACATTTTAATATTGGGATAGATGCTGCAAAATTGCTTTCTTTTTAGAAGGTTCTAACCATCATAGCCTCACCAATAGTGTGTGCATGGCTATGAAAATTTATTATGGTTGTGTGAGAGTCGGTTGTCTGGTAACCAAGTGGTTAACAGTTGGTCGTAGGACCTAACAGTCTTAGGTTCAAATCCCACCTCTGCCACTAACCAAGTGCGTGGGTCTGTGGCCAGTGGCTCAATGTCTCTATGCCCCAGTTTTCTCATCTCTAAAATGAAAATGGTGATGACAGTAGTCCTCTTCTGTTGGCTTATTTTAAGCAATCTAAAAAAATGAAATAATGCATATAAAACACTTAGTCTAGTACCTAATACAGAGTAAAGTGTACAGTAAATGGTTACTCATTATTACTGTGATTTACTTAATTATTACAACAACCTCAATACAACACTTCTTATAACTAAGTACGCTCCCTCCACGCACATCCTTACATATACATAGTTTTTATGATAAGTACCACCTACACTTGTATCTCAATTGCTTTAGGCACAAGAATATAGATCTTTGGGGGCAAAGATGGAGAAAGTGTGACAGTTATATCACAGAGCGACCACAAGGCCTCACAGAATTTGAGAAAGCAATATTCATCTGAATGGACACCACATTCCTTCTCTGCATTTCTGGGAAGTGACCCTGAAGTCTGGGACCTAACACTAAGTTCCATCATCTTCCGAGCTCCCTGATGATTTTTGAAATGGACTGTCTCGTGGGCTTGTCCTCAGAAGAGCTTAGAAAATGCCAGCATCTCGACTTCCACAAGTGAGGACACGCAGGGGGCGTCCGCACTGCGGAGGCTGCTGATGGAGAGTGCAGGGATCCCCCCCGTGGGGCAAGGCAGGAAGCAGTCAGCCCTGGCATGTGGCTGGCCTGTAATGAGGACTAAACGGTTTGCCAAAGCCACACGTGCAAAAAATAACCAAGTTTACAATCACCCGGGTAGTCTGGCCTCTGACTTCTGGACACGCCTTGCCTCAGGCATGTGGATTATAGGAAACCCGCACACAGTTGCTTGGCAGCTGAGCCAGGACTTCTGGAGTTTACAGGAGGAGGGAGACAAAGCCTCGTGTCCTGGAAACGTGCAATACAGAGCCGGGCCAAGGGCTCTGCTTAAAGATAAAGCTCAATAAAGCAAAGGGCCTCATCTTTCCTTGTCACTCTGTTTAGACTGAGGCCTGTTGGGCCACTGTTCTGTGGCTGGTCCAGGTCTCACTAAGATCCCCACGGATTCTGCAGCCAGCAGAGTAGGTTACTGGGTAGCTCCTTGCAGGGTGTTCTTTCCTTAGAGGCAAAACAGAGATTTCCCTTGAATCATTGTGGCTGTGATACTATACAATATACCATATGTACAGCTCTGTGTATCCCCAGAATCCAGCACAGTTCCAGGCATGGCAAGATGCTAAAAAATGCCTTCTCCAAACCCTAAAGATGCTCAAAAATACCTTCTTTAAAATTATTTCATGTCATCACGCTCATAGGAAGCATCCACCTTTTTAGGACATGCTCGAGTAAACTGGAGGGGATTTGGGGACATCTGCATGGGGCTTGATGGAAAAAATAATGATGTTTTCTTTATATTAAAGAATTATAAAAATAAAATGTAAAGTAATCAGAGAACATATGAAATACTGAATTTGTGTAAAATTTTCCAAATAAAATATTTTCAAACTTTTAATGAGAAACTTGAGCTTGCTTCCATGAACATAAATTTAAAACAATTTCTATAACATATTTTAACGTAATAGAGCCGCCATATTATGATTTCAACATGTCATCAATATAAAAATTATTAATGAGACATTTTACATTCTTGTTTTCTTACTAGGTCTTCGAAATCTGGTGTATATTTTCACTTACTGCATCTCTCCGTTTGAACCGGCCACAGTTCAAGTGCACAGTGGCCCCATGTGGCCCATGGCTGCCTGATCGCAGCACTGCCCTGCCATGAGGATGGTAAATAAAGCGTGAGCACAACTCTTTTAAACATTCCTCTTTATATGTCTGCAGTGGTGTTAAATAATGGCCAGTGAAGATTTTTCAATAATGATCTATTTGAGTTCTTAGTCGTCACCATCAATGAGAAATTTTGCCCAAGTTAGAGATTAAAATTTTAAAAATGTTTTTACTACCCTTCAAAGTTTTACAGCAGTTAAAATTATCTTTAAAGAGTTTAACAGCTCTTATGGAAATTTCCTGTGATAAGGCAAAGGATTTCAAACCCATCAAACTTTTTCATAGCAACTATTTCAAGATAATGCTGCCCATCTGGTTAGCAGCACACGCACGTGTCCTTAGCGCGAGCCCCACACAGCTGGCTCAGATACTGCTGGGAGGGCACGTCGGCAGAATGATAGATTTCAGCATGGGGAAGACAGAGATTTGGGACCTAGCCTGGGGGTGCCCCTCCAGTGGCAGCCTCCTCCCCACACCCCCACTTTCTATTGCCTTAGCTGGATGTGGGGCTCCCAGGGCACCTGCAACAGAAGCCCTGCAGCTCCCTGGGCCCTTCATCTCATGCTTGGCTGATTTGCAGCAGCTGCTGATGTAGTGGTCCAGCCGGTGGAGCATTTTTGGCAGGGGGCTTCCTGTGATAGATGTCACTCATTTTCCTCACTCCATCTCCTAGCACCCCCTCCCCGCCCCCACACTGCTAGGGCCACTCTCTGAGGAGCCCAGACACTGCTGCTCACAGCTGGGAAGAATACCCAGAGCCCCCATCGTGCCCACAGACTCGGGCTGCTGGGGACACTGAGCACCCCAGTGTCTGCCGCAGGCTGTCAGGGGTTCTGGTGTAGCAGACACTGCACAGAATCCACTGCCTGCTTCTTTCTTGCTGACGACATCCTGCCACTTTGTACTTCGGAGATCTTGGGCAAGTTATCTGGCCTATTTGGACTTTAGTTCTCTCTTCTTAAACAGCTTTTTGAGATAGTATTCACATACCACAAATTCACCCCTTTACTGTGTGCGGTACAGTGGCTTTTAGTATATTCACCAAGTTGTGCAGGCTTCTGTTTCTTATCTGCAAAACAGGATAAGATTGCCGTGAGAAAGGAAAGAGACGATGAATATATAAAGTGCTTGGCACATGGTAAGCTCTCAATAAATGGTCATTGTTCTTTTGAAGATGATGATGATAAGGATGACAGATGAAGAGGGAGGGGCTAGGATTCCTGCCTCGAGGGACGCTGAGCTGCTGCAGCCTGGGAGGTTGTTGCATGGCAACAAATGTGTGGAATTTGGGCAACCCCAGCTCTTCCGGTTCCTCCTCCACGGGACAAGATGCCAGCAGCCTTCCCGTTAGGTTCTCGCAGCCACCTCTGTGTTGGAACAGGACGTGACAGCTGCTCAACAGCTGCTCAGGCTGCAGCACAATTTAAGGCAGGAAGTGCAGAGAAATGCCATTTTGTACAGCAAAGTGATGGAGAGAGAAATTCAAGTCAGCAGCAAGAAAAGAGACTTCCTTGGCTTAAATTTGATCAACAGCTATCTGGTTTCATTTTGCTAGGACTTTTTTTCCAGAAAAGTCTTATGCTCAAGATTATTATAATAAAAGATGTTTATTGTTAATTTTTTTAAGTATAACTGCCTCTCCAGAGGCAGCCTGTATTAAAACTTTGGACTAGATATTTTTAGATTATATATATTTAATATATATTTATTAAATATAAAAATGGAGTAATGAGTTAATACTATTTTGCAGCTTGTTTTTTTCACTTAAGACCATATCTTGACTACCACTCCATGTCAGTAAATAGACTGAGTTTTTAACAACTGCATAGTATTCTTTGGCATAGATGTACCATGACTGATTGATCAAATCCTCAATTTAGATGGTTTTATACTTTTAAAAACATTATTACTGCAGTGTCTGCCATCCACATGCTGCCTTTAGGATCCAGATGCCCCACCCCACAGCTGCTGGGAGTTTGCCTCCTCTGTCCCCATCTGGACCAGTCCTCGGCCCAGTAGGCTGTCCAAATGCAGTGACTGATGGCCAATATGCATGCGGCAAGGGGAGCACAAAGGCCTGGCCCCCTTGCCTCAATGGCATTAACTCCAAAGGGCCATATCAATTCCAGAACTTTCTGCGGGATTGGGCGAAGACTCTTACTGCAATTGCACCGAAGCTTAACTTCTTCCTCTGTTCAGTCCTGCTTACCTGACTCCTTTCAGGACTGTTCCCAGGATCATGTCCCCGTAAACCTCCTGCACGCAAATCTCTGTCTTACCCAGTCTGTTTTCTCGATAAACTGATCTCAGATGATCACAAATGTAAAAGGTTTTGTTTTTCACAAATCTTTTTTCCTGAAGAGTCATTATTAGAACTCCTCTTAGGAAAGGAGGTGTCTTTTGAGGAAAAGGACCTTGCTGGGTCTCCTGGAGATTCAGTGACCTGTGGGAATGAAGTTAGCAGGGAGCTGAGGGAAAGAGGCTCTGCGGGAGGACAGAGGGGATTGGCTGGCTTTGCTCCTGAAAAGGGAGGAGGCTAGTGCAGAGGAAGGGACAGTGAGAGGGGCAAGCAGGAGATGCTCAGAGGAGCCAGAGGGGTGGCGAGAAGCCAGCACTGGTGAGAAAATCAAAGAACTTTGGAGAAAGGTGATGACATCATGTGACTTGGATGTGATCCTCTCTGATCTGCGCTCTGAAGTTATCAGTAAACTCAGCCACACCAGCAGAAGCTCCAGGGGGAGCCTGTAGTCATGGTTGGCATTTTCCCATGGCCTCAGGTTTTATACGATTGTAATCATGGCAAGTAGCAGTTTGGGGCAATACTTTTTACCTTCTGATCTTCAGAGGTAGGATCCAATCATATGTAAGAGCATGGATCCTGAAGTTAGATGGGATTCGGTTTTACATCTATTCCAGGTAACCTTCCGAGGCTTCTGAGCCTCAGTCTCCATACCTGTAAAATGGGCTCCTACAAGGACCTCCCTTAAAGGGTTGTTTAAAGATTAGAGGAGGTAATATATGGAAAGCAGGCATGGAGATGGCAAGTACTTAGGAAATAATGGTTATTATTATTATTTGTCATTTTTATCAGCATAAATTCCTCAGCTTTAATATTCTCTGTTGTTGAACATTTAGGTAGTTTCTAGTTTTTGTCTATTATAAATAATACTCTCCCACTTCCTTAGATGGAAATTGGCATATAGGATAATTCAGTGCTTTATAAACTGCATACTCTTTAGCTAACTGATAATGACTGATAATAACCCTATAGAGTGCTTATGAGAATTAAATGAATTGACACATACAAAGTGCTTAGAACAGTGTCTGCCACATGGCATGCTTTATAAGTGTTTGATGGTATTATTATTGTAATTATTCTTCGCACCTTCACCTGTCCTCCCAAGACTTCCCTCCCCCAACCCTGTTCTCCCAACTGGATTTTAATGATATGCTGATAATCTCTTTGCCCTCTGTCAAGTACTTGTCGCTTCCTCCAACTCCTGCAGGGAAAGAATTGGATTTGCAACACCTAAAAATTCAGCTACTTCAGAACCTGAAATCAAGTGAAAGGACCCTCCCGCAGAGTATCTGAGAAGTCTTGGAGCTGCGTGTACTCCTGCTGCAGACAGTGCAGCCCCTCGTGGACGTGGCCATCACGGGTGAGAAACAAACTCTCTCAGAGCTGCTGAGTGCAGCGGGGTGGGTGGGGGGATGTTAATTAATAAGCCTCATTTCGGCATTTGCTCACTTCTCCAGGGAGGAATGCCAAGCTGGCAGCGGGCAAAATTGCGAGACTGTAAAGATCATGATCCCGTCCCAGAGCTGATCCCTTCCGTTTCATTTGGCCTTGACCTTATCGCCCGAGACCTCCCAGCAGGGCAGAAAGCCACTGGCTTCCAAGCCAGACGCACCTGATTCAGACAGCTATTTGCTGGGAAGTCTGAACAAGTTACTTAATTTCTTGTTTCTGTTCCCTCTTCTGAAAAATGGGGCAATACTTTCCATAGAAGGTGTTTTGTTTGTTTGTTTTTTAAATTGTGGTAAAATACACAACATAAAATTTATCATCTTAACCATTTTTTAATTTTAATTTAAAAAAAATTTCTGTTCAGTTTTGAAAGATTACTTTCCATTTACAGTTATTACAGAATATTGGCTATATTCCCTGTGTTCTACAATACATTCATCTTAATCATTTTCAAGTGTACAGTTCACTGGTATTAAACACACAGGGTTGAGTTTTTTTTTCCAATTTGTTTTTGTTTTGGGGGTTATTAGGTTTATTTATTTACTTACTTTTTTTTTAATGGCGGTATTGGGGATTGAACCCAGGACTTCATGCATAATAAGCATGCACTCTATCACTGAGCTCTACTCTACCCCCTTTTTAAAAAAAAATTTTTTTAGGGTTGTTTTTGAGGATTAAATTAAATAATGTATATAAAGCCTCTGGCACTTAAACTAGAGCAAAGCAAATACTCAGTGAGTGTAAATTCTCTTCCTTCATAACTTCTCCCACTAAACATGGCCCACAGCAGGGTGAAGCAGAGTAAGAATGCCTTAATCAGTTGGGTTTTAAGTTCAAACCCTGTCCCATCCCTTATCTTAGCCTCCAGGCTGCCCATCTGTGCTGCTGCTTATCTCCGTGTTGAGCTGGTTCTCTGAGGAAACCTTGTCTAGTGAGGAAAAGTCGAAGCAGCTGGGCAGTCTCAGAGTGACTCACGAGCGATCTGCTTCACATACCTGATGACCTGCATGGGGAGGAGGGAGCAGCCTTCTCCAGGTCTTTCCAAACAGCTGAACTAGGCCAATGGGTGACCATTACAGGGAGCCAGATTTCAGCTTAACAGGAGGTCACCGCTGTCACTGCTGGTGAAACTAGGACACGGGAGGTCACTCATTGGTTTTTCAGTGGTTTTTGTTTCCGGTTTTGTTTGTTTGGTTTTGTCAGAGCAATATGGCATACGGTTTTTAAAATTATGTTATACTAACAGCCTCATAATGATCAGCAATGGTCTCCTGCCCCACTGCCTTGCCGTCTAGCCCGGCTCCTCTCTGGAGGGAACCACTGTCAACTTTTAGCAGTTTCTTCTGGTACTTTTCTCCATATGTCCAAATAAAATGCTTATTGTTATATTGCTTAATTTATCAATTTTAGATGTTCTCTATGACTTTCTGTTATGGTAGATGAGGATTTGACATTTTTGCACAATCTCCATCCTCCTATCACAAGTTTTAGTTACATCAATATTCAGTGGTGTACTTAATCATGATTATGAATCATTCAAGTCTTTGCCACATCCTGCTGGGCCCCATAGGATCTGGCCCCTGGCTTCATCTCCCCCCTGCTGTTTCCCTCTCCATCACACCCCTCCAACACCAGTGGCCTCCCTGCTTCCTCAAACCTGTGACACACTGAGTGTACTCCTACCTCAGGGTCTTTGCACTTGCTCTTGCCTCTGTCAGAATACATTCCTCCCTGATGTTTGTCTGACCTGCTTCCTTATTTCAGTCATGAATCTGTTCAAATATCACCTGATTAGAAAAGTCTTTCCAGACTATCCTATCTAAAATAATACCCTCTCTCTCCATCTATTTTCCTGGTTTTAATTTTCTTCACAAAGTTATCACACATACACCCTGATATTATTTTATGTACTTATTGATTTAAATACTGATTGTATATTTATTGAGGAAAGGGACTTTGTTTACCACTGTGCCCTCTGGGCCTAGGAACATACCTGGCATGAAGAGGGCTGTCAATAGACATCTGGAGTGAATGAATGCTGAGCCTATTGATTGTGCCTTAATTTCATTTTTTGTACAATCCCCCTATCCACACACCCCCTCCCCAAGTTAATATTTACCTTGGTATTTCACTCAATTTGTTTTATATGGAGCACACCCTCCAACAGCCTTTCAATTGAATTTTTCATACAAACGTGTCAGATAATCTGCTGTGTTTAGAATTTCCTTCTGTCTTAGTCCTTTCCGGCTGCTGCAGCACAATACCATAGACTGAGTGATTTATAAGCAATAGGAATTTATCTCTTGCAGTTCTGGAGGCTGAGAAGTTCAAGATCAAGGTGCCAGAAGATTTAGTATCTGGTGAGAGCTTACTTCCTCCTTCAAAGACCGCTCCATTTTGAGGCGTTCTCACGTGGCAGAAGGGTGAGGGGGTTCTCTGAAGTCTCTTTTACAAGGGCACTAATCCTATTTAGGAGGCCCCCACATATCATTATTCATAATATCTTATCACCTCCCAAAGGCCCTGCCTCCTAATACCATCATATTGGAGGTTAGTTTTCAACATGTGAATTTGAAGCGGGGGACACACATACATTCAGTCTACAGCACCCTCTGAATGTAAAAGCAAGGCATAAATAGAGATAAAATATCAACATTATTAGATAAAGGGGCTTGGAGAACAGGACTTGGATCTACAGTCACACACTTTTTGCTGGGTCCCTTCCCTATGTTAGACTTACCACATAGAACTGCCGTCTGCAGGGGCAGAGCACACTCTGGAGCTGACCACATGGAGGTCAGGATTGTATCATCCAGAGGATAACCTCTCTAAAAGGTCCTTCTCCAGCATCACCAATCAATGAGTGTCACCTCCTTCCCTGGGGAAGAGGGAGGGAGAGGGTTCATGGGTGGAGATTTCTTAGTTAGTTTGGGCTGTTAGAGCACTGTAGACCAGGTGGCTTAAACAACAATTCATTCCCCGTGGTTCTGGAGGGCAGAAGCCTGAGATCAGGCCACAGCATGGTGGCGTCCTTAGTGAAGGCCCTCTTCTGGATTGTGTCCACACATCGTAGTCCTTGGTAGGAGGGAGAAAGATCTGGTGTCTCCTCCTCTTTTGAGAAGGGTGTTAATCCCATCATGAATACGCCACCCTCCTGACCTCACCTAATCCTAATTATCTCCCAGAGATACCACCTCCAAACACCAATCACACTGAGCGTTAGGACTCCGGCACAGGCATCTGGGGGAAGCACAGACATTCAGCCTGTTGCACCAGACTCACCAGCTGTCACGTTTTATCCCAATTGCTTTATCATCCTTTCTCTTTATGTGTTCATATAGATGCATTTTGGGGAACCATTTGTAAACTGGAGACGCTGTGCTCCTTTACCCCTAAACAGCCAGGAACTGGGCTCACCTGCTGGTCATCAGCAGCCTACTGTATTCACCAGGTGTACTGCATAGGTGTGTTTCCTAAGAACAAGGGGATTCTCTTAAAGTACGATTGTTCTGTTTTGTTTTGTTAAAGAACGTGAAAAAGCAATGGAAATAAAGAATAAAGGAGAGTGAGTAGTGCAATCTTTCCCTGTGAAAGATTCAGCAGAGGCCCCAGGAACACAGAAAGGTGTAAAGGTCCCAGATGCACCCAGTCTTTTGCACCTGAAAGGATAGAGGAGGGTGGGCCCAGAGCACGACCTGCCTCCAGCAACCAGCGAGCACAGCAGAAGTTCTGAAAACTCTCTACTGAGAAAGCCCACCAGAAGCTGCTCAGCAGGATGGGCTCTGGGTCAGCTCCAGTTCCTGAAGGACTAAGAGGAAGGAGTTCCTAAAGGGCATTGAAAGGAACCATTTTTTTTTTTGCAGAAACCAAGTTAACCAAGACAAGGCTTCGAGCTCCGGAGGTGTTTGAAGGTAGGGTCCTTGGCAGTCTCTGGGGAAAACAATCATGCTGGTAGGTCCTTCTGCCCAGTAAATAAGAGACATGTAAGGTCTTTGGCCTTCTAGAGAAGTGCTTGCTGGTGCCCATTTCAAAGGAGTAGAACAGCAGGATCTGTATTCTCAAAAAACCGAATGGTTAATGGAATATTATTTAACCTAAAAAGAAAGGAAATTCTGACACCTGCTATAACATGTGTGAACCTCGAGGACATGCTAAGTGAAACATGCCAGACACAAGGAAAAATAGTGTATGATTCCACTTGTGTGAGTTACTTAGAGCAGTCAAACTCATAGAGACAGGAAGCGGAAAGTTTGTTGTCAGGGCCTGGGGGAAGGATGAATGGAGAGTCATTATTTAAAGGGTGCAGTTTCAGTTTTGCAAGATGAGAAGCGTTCTGGGGCTGGATGGTGGCGATGGTGGCACATGTGAATGTACTTAGTGTCACTGATCTGTACACTTAACAATGATTAAGATGTAAATTTTACATTATATGTACCTTTTGAAGGTTGGACCAAGTCAATGTACTGTCTACTAAAATAAAACACAAAACCCCCAAACAGTCTTGTTTATCTTCTCTATGAATTCTTTTCTGTCCACTCTAGAGAAGGGTGAGGCCTTTTTCCTCTGGGCTCATGTTCACTGTTTGGCATTTGGTGATCTTGCTGGTGGTGCTGGTCACTTTTTCCTGTGTAAGTGTCTGGCTTCCTCCCCTGGCCAGAGCACCTTAAGGGGGAGCTGTATCTTTCATAGTATCTACAATAGGGCTTTGCAGGGGTTGTGTTCAGTGTTGGATGACTCTTCATTAAACAAGAATTAGGTGCCAGTAAAACCAGAATCGAAAGAGAATTGAATGAATTTGAAGGAAAAGGAAGAATTTTGAGCATTTTATTCAGCAAACTAAAATATTAAATTATTTAAAAAACTTGAGGGTGGGAAGCTGTGTTAGTGGAGTCTCTTTAGGTTTCAGGAAAAGAACCTAAAATGAGCATAAATGAAGAAGAAGAAGAAGAAGAAGGAGAAGGAGAAGGAGAGGAAGAAATAGGAGGAGAAGAAATAGGAGGAGAAGGAGGGAGGGAAAAGAAAAGGGGATAAAACCATGACGTTGTTCTTCACACAGGCAAACTGTTGGATTTAGGGAAAGCTGGATTCAAGGACTCCTTATCATTCTCCATCTCTCCACTCTGTTTTCCCCGGGCTGGCTGATTCCCAGGCAGCCCTCTCTCTTGGGAGCAGAGAAGGCCGCTCTGGCCGCTCTAAGCTTATTTGATTCTTACACCTTACCTTACATGCCCAGAGAAAAGAGAGTACAGTTGTCCCTCGGCATCCGCAGGGGATTTGTTCCAGGACCCCCAAGGATACCAAAATCGATGGATGCTCAAGTCCATTACAGTGGGCCCTCTGTATCCGCAGGTTTCGCATCCCCAGATACGGATTACAGACTGTACTTCCTTTCTACTGTCTTTAGCAAAAAGCTCATAGATGCTTTCCTTTGACCCAGCTTGGGATCTCTTCTTTGAATTAATCAGTGTGGTCTCTGATAGAGGATTCTGTGCCCTGCCTTGGAACTGAAAGTTTAGGGGTAGAATCTGCCTCCCTCCCCCACCATCCCACCCCCAACAAAAAGACCAAGAGTCGGGGAACAGTAGTACCTCCAAAGGAGGTATACAAGGCAGATCAAAAAAATGTATGTCCACTATGGGAATTAAAAGTGACATAGTTTAAGTTCTATAAAGTTTTAAAGGTTCTAGGTATCAATTCATGATAACATCTAAAAAAGATACACAATTAGATATTGTGTCCCAACTGATAGTAACACACACTGCCATCTATGAAATAATCTTGCCCCCAAAATGTTTTTATCATTTTAAATTTGTTAGTTATTTTTTCCAAAAATATTTCTGCACTAAAATCTAATCAAGCCTTCAGATCTAATTATCAATTTACAGGAAATGCAGAGGACTATACATGGAGATGCAATCAGCAAAATCTGGATTGTAGGAAACTTGAGAAGACCATTTACCCAGTTTCTTCAACCAAAATTGCAAGGAAAAATAAGATGGAAAAACTTATAGGTTAAGAGAAATTAAAGATTTAAAAAGAAATGTAACCCATCTTAATAGATAGACTTTGTTTGAATCAAGATTTAAGTAAACAATGAGAAAAAAATTTTTAAAGAGACATCAGGGGAAAATGAACACTGATGGGATATTTAATGATATTAAGAAATTATTGTTACTTTTTTAAGGTAGGATAATGCTAGTGTGGTTATGTCCCTATAGTTTATAGATGCATCTGTAAATATTTATAGAGAAATTACGTGCAGTTTGGAATTTGCTTTGAAGTAGTTCTGAGTAGGGAAGATGTAGATGAAATAAGATCAGCTATGAATTGAGAGTTGAAGCTGAGTAATGGGAGGGTCATTTTTACATAATAAAAATAATTTTTAAGGTTTATGATGCTATTAAAGTAAGAAATAATTTTAAAATAGATAAAATATTTGTCAAAAATGATTTGGGGCTACAGGGAAGTAAAAACTTGATCATTGTGAAAAGAAAGGAAAAATGGAGCACAAAGAGCTTAAGATTTGGGGTAGGTAGTATATTCCATTTACGGATAACTTTTTTTTTTTTTTTTGCAATAAGTGGCCATAAAAATTTTATTTAACAATGATAACATGTAATGTGATTACATATATTTGATTGTTTTAATACTCTCTATTATTCCAGATAAACAAGTATCCATGATATGTTAGCAAAGTTCTTGAGAAAGAGACACCTTCATCTGTTGCTGGTGAGAGTATAAGAAGGAACAATCTCTTAAGAGAATTTGTCAGTATCTGGTCAAGGAAACCCTTTGACTTAAAAATTCCACTTCTTGGAATGTGTCCTACAGTTATACTCCCTCCCAGGTAAAATGCCGTTCAGACAATTCTATGTAGCATTATTTATAATAGCAAAAGACTAAAAACAAACTAAATGTCCATCACCAGGGTAATTAAATTATGATACATGTATTTAATAGAACACTATGCACCTATATATAGAATGAATAGAATAGCTACATATAGAAGAATGAGGAGTCTCTTTTTGTATTATTATGAAAAAATCTTTACAGTATATTAGGTTAAAAAAAAAGCAAGGTACAGAAGAGTATATAGAGCATACTATCATTGTGAAAAATATATTTTTGTGTTAGCTTATATATGCATTAAAAATATCTGGAAGAAAAATAAGAAACTAATAGCAGTCGTTCTTTCTTGAGGTGAATGGAAACTAGCAATCGAAGTGGAGACTTTTCACTGTATGCCTTTATATACACTTTAATGTTTGAACCACAAGAAATATATTTAAAAACTTACATAAATTTTAAAAATTAAGTGACTGATACTTTCCTGCAAAGATACTAACCCAAGTTGAATTCCACATTTCATATCCAAGTGGGTTTAAACTATGAAATGTATGCTCCTACTGTTGCTGGAGTCTAAAAATTATTTGTATATAAAATGCTTTTAGATAAAAAGTCTCTAATAATGCATTTAATCTTTGTTGGAATAATTTTGAAAGATTATACTCAAAGTTTAGTGCTTTGAACAGTTGGCACAGAGTTCTCTAGTGGAGAATCATTCTGAGGTTTCTTCCATTTAACATCATCACTGCTTCATCTCTAACAGTCTATAGAACTAAAAAGAAGAAAATTAAGTGGTTGACAGTTTATGTTGTAGTTCTGAATGTTTGTTTTTAAAAAGTAGATAACTTTGAAATTAGAACAAATAAAGTAATAATAATGATTTTACTATTTCTGTAAGTTTATAATAAATGCCCCTAACCTTTCTTTTTTTCCCTCCTAAAGTGTTTTTTTTTTCCCCATGAATTAAAAGATCTGTGAAGTCTAAAGTCACAGAATAGAAAGCCCAAATCCAGAAAGACTCACATACATATGATCACTTGTTTAGTGTGGTGGCAGTGCAGGACACGGTATTAATAAATGATGCTGGGTCTAGTGGATATCCTTATGTTTAAAAAAAGCAGCAGCTTGACCTTTACTTCACATCATTACACAAACATATATTCCATGCAGGTGGTAGAGCTAAATGTGAAAATTAAAATAATATAGTTTCAAGAAGATAATATAGGAAACTCTCCGCATGACCTTAAGGCAGGCAAAGATCGCTTAAACAGGACACGCAAAGCACCAACCATTAAGAAAAAGATTAATTTTGTTTCCCAAAATTCACCACAAAGAGAGTGAAGCGACAATCACAAAGAGGGAGAAGATATTGGCACCACATAGAACCCACAAAGTACTCACAGCCGGAATGTACAAACTCCTGCAAGTCAATAAGAAAAAGGTACAACTCAATAGAAAAGTTGGCAAAGGCTTCAACAGATATTTCATAGAAGTTATACAAATGGTCAATAAGGATATGAAATGGTGCTTAACTTCTTTAGTAAACAAGGAAATGCAAATTGAAACCACCAAGAGATACCACACCCACCCACTAGAATGGTGACAGTTCGAGAGACTGAAAATACCAAGTGTTGACAAAGAATGTGGACCAACTGCAACTTTCACACACTGCTGGTGGGAGTGTAAATTGGTACAACCTCCTTAGAAAACTGGGGATACTAAAACCGAAACTAACACCTATCTGATGATCCAGCACTTCCACTCCTGGGAATCTGACCAACAGAACTGCATAAGTATATGTGCATCCAGACACATGCACTGCACAGGAAGCATTATGATAAATAACATCAAAGTGGAAACATCTCAAACGTCCAGAACTGTGGAACAGATAAACTGTGGTATATTTGTAAACTGCAGGAAGGACCTATAACTATGTATGATATGGTGACTCTCACAAACTATGTTGAACAAAAGAAGCAGAGAATTTCCAGGTATATAAACTTCAAAAACAGGCAAAATTAATCTATGGTGTTAGAAGTCAGGCTGATGGTTGCCTTTGAGGAGAAGTAGGTGGTAATGACTAGGAGGAGGCATGAGGAGAATGCTGAGGATGGTCTAGTTCTCTGTCAAGGTGGTGGTTACACAGCTAACATAGGTGAGTTGATGCTGCAATTTCATGGAGCCCCACACTTCTGATTTGTGCACTTTTATGTGTTAGGTATCATTTAAAACTTTACTAAAATTATATTTTTAAAAATCAGTGAGGAGACCCTGTTTAATAATCCAATGGCTGCCAAAATTACACGCAATAATTTCCTGAGTCTTTTCCTACTATAGAAATTTCAAATGTAAAAAGAGGAAAGCTAAATATTAGAGTAATTTTCCTTTAATTAAATCTGGTATTGTTTGTTTCCAAAATCTTTCTTCTCAAAGATTGTATTCAGTGTGAAAATACTGTATACAAGCAAAATTTTGGAAAACAGAAACAAAACCCCTTACTATCTCATCAATTTAAACACAAATTACTTTATAATTTTAATACATGTTAGCCTAGTCTTTCTTCCTTCACAAACATTTAGATGGTCTTAAATTTAGTGAGATAATCTTTTTTTCATTTAGAGTTTTAGTCACTTTTTCTATAATTTAAACATATATTTAAATGTAATATTTACCTGGCATTTAAGGTTCTCTCTAAAATACTTAGCACTGTGAATATATGTCAAGTAAAATATAAGTAAACTTCACTTAGCTGTTCAAAAAGTAGCATAATAATATATCTTGAATTCCAAATACCTGAAAAGGGTTTACACTCTTGATAGTCTTATTTACATAAAAGGGACAATGATTTATTTTCTCTACTCTTTAGGTAAGAAAAACATGGCACATGGTTGATTACTAATGGGGCTACAGCTAGATTGCAAGTTTTCCTATCCAGCTTCTGCATTCTGGTGAGGCTGGTCACCAAAATATAAAATACTCAACTTAAAGAATTCTATCTTATCTAACTAATACTTAATAATGCTTCTCTTTCATTCCCTGCTCTCCTGATGCATCAATGACTGATGGTTTAGATCATATAAATACACTGGAGTCTGGCTAAAATGTTTTCTTTAGGTTCATGCTTGCAAGCACCTTATAGGTGCAGTGATCACCCCACCCCCCATTTTCCTCTATTATAGAAGGTATATTTCTTAATAAACATACCTTGATGTTCTAGGCTGGGTACCCCTAGAAGCAATCCTGTGGGCCAGGATTTTGTACAAGTCTTTTATCTTCAAAGTGATCCTGGGAAGCCTTGTTGGAAATGGGGAAATGAGACAGGGAAGAGAAAGGGGGCAACAAAGGGTGTGTGATAGAGCCTGATCCTGTTGTGGGCACTGAGGATGGATCCCACTGAAGAACTCTGAGGGACAGTATAGAACATGCCTTGTGTGGTCCCAACTAAGGAATGAGGGATGTGGGGTGGTTACCCTCCAGTTTCCATCCATTAGTTGATGAGAGCTATTCCTGGGGTCTAACTCCCTAGAATTTCTAGGCTATCCGTAACTGGAGCAGGGCCAGGAGATCCAATGGATACATTATGATTAATCTTGGAGATTTCTCAGTCATTATTGCTTCAACGATTTCTTCTCTTCTCTCTCTTCTTCTGGTATTCCTATTATGTGTGTTTTACACCACAGTTCTTGGATATTCTGTTCTGGGTGATTTTCAGTCTTTTTTCTCTTTGCATTTCAGTTTTGGAAATTTCTATTGACATATCTTCAAGCTCACTGATTCTTTCTTCAGCTGTGTCCAGTCTACTAACTAGTCTATCAAAGGCATCCATTTTTGTTAGTGTTTTTCATTTCTAGCATTTCTTTTTGACTCTCAGAACTTCCATCTCTCTGCTTACATTGTTCCTACTTGCTCTTACATGTTATCTACTTTTCCTGTTAGAGTCCTTAGCATAATAATCATAGTTATTTTAAATTCCTGGTTTAGTAATTCCAGCATCCCAAGTATATCTGAGTCAGGTTCTGATGGTTGGATTGTGAGGGGAGGGAAGCATTCTAAAATCCTATGACTAGGTCTCAGTCATTTAAGGATCCTAGGCTCCTGGGCTGTGACCTTTACAAGTGCTTCTCAATCTCCTCCCAACCCCTCTAGGTGAGGCAGGAAGGCTAGAGGGGGCTGGACTTGGATACTTTCCTTCCCCCAGTCAATTAGGCTTTGATAAAATCCCATCAGGTTAGGCTCTGGTGAAATAGTTTCTCTTGAGGGCAGACATTGTTAGGAGAAGAGAATACTCTGGGCATATTTCAAAATGGCAGTTCCCCCTCAACCTTCCCAAAAAAAGCATGAGAGAATTTCTCTCCTATTTGTAATGTGAGAACCTGGTAGAGGTAAAATGCACAGAAATGTGGAAGCCCCGATAATACTCAATCTCCTGGAGGTTTAACTCTAAAACTTTTCCACACTGAGCCACCAGCAATTTGTCAATCACATTTGGGTTCTCCTACCTCATCTTCACCTCTATTTTCACCAGCAGTTGGTGTTGTTAGTTTTTTTGGACTTTAGCCATTCTAATAGATATGTAGTGGAATCTCATTGTTTTAATATACATTTCCCTAATGACAAATAATGTTGAGTATCTTTTCATATGCTTCCCTGTCATTTAAAAATTTATGATAAATATAATTTGCTTTTAAAGATAATAGGATAATGTGCTGTGATGTTTATAAATTTAAAACCAATTATATTGTTAATCACATTAAATGGAAATAGTCTAAATACCTCAATTAAAAGATAGAGATGACCAGACTGGATAAAAAAGCAAGTTCCAACTATTTGCTATTTATAATAAATACTTTAAAGACCGAGACAGGTTGAAAGTAAAAGGATGGAAAATGATATACTACTTAAAAATCAACTATAAAATGTTACCTTCTATTCAAGAAATGGGAGTGTGTGTGGAATCAAATGTTTGTGTGTATGTTTGTGCTTTTTTTTTGCAAGAAGAAATACCAGAAAGAGAAATAAGAACTAGTAAAATAGTTATCCATGTGTGAGGGCAAGTGGAAGGCACTAGGCTGGAAGTGAGACTTCTCTGAATATAATTCATTTTATATTTTCAGCTTCGGAATCATGTAAATATTTTGCATATTCAAAAATAAAAGTAAATAAAATCCCATGACAGCAGTTCACAGACACTCAGGTGGCCAATACACAGTTTTGAACACAACAAGAATGCATAAGCCCAAGAGTAGATCAAGTTGATGTCATAATAAAGAGAAAAAAATCTTTTCAAGTGACTTTAGATCATAGTATTTTGACTTTGTATCCTAAGTGAGTTTTTAAAACAAAAAACCCCACAAAAACTGGAAAAAAAATCTTAAACTTTATTCAGTAGACTTACTGTAAATAGTAATATAGGTATAATCACTTTGAAACTATTTTACATACATTTTATGTTAAAGCAAATAGGTAATTGACTTAATGTTATTAGAAACCAATATTTTCAGTGTAAGAGAGTAGTGACATGAGTATAAAACCAGTAAAGTTAAGCAAATAATTGTAAGGTTAAATTTGAATCAGAAAGATTAGGATAAACCATTTTTATTCTTTTCAAAAATTAGCAGATACAAACTACTGTATATAAAATAGGTAAACAACAAGGTCCTGCTCTATAGCACAGGGAACTTTATTCAATAGCTTGCAATAACCTATTATGAAAAGGAATATATATATGTATAACTGAATCACTGTGCTGTATACCAGAATTAACACAACATTGTAAATCAACTATACTTCAATTTAAAAAACTTATTTTATAGCCCTGTCCATATAAAGTGACAACCCAGTAGCAATGATTACTCTTAATGTCTACATTGTGGTCTATGAATACCATTACCCACTAAAAGGAACCTGGGCTTTTTATATGAATGGCTGATCACCAGCCTGTGGCAGGAATGAGCCTGAAACTTCTTATTTTGCCTGAGATATCTTCTTGTTATAGAAAGCAAGTGAGATGCATGAGCCATAATGAATATATAAAACAAAACACTGACCTATACATTGAAACATGTAAAGATTTTAAGTTTTACATTATATGTATGTTATGGGCTGAACTGTGCCCCCCACTATTCATATGTTGAAATTCTAAGTCCCAGTACCTCAGAATGTGACTGTACTTGGAGATAGGGCCTTTAAAAGAGGGATTTAAGTTAAAATGGAGTCATCAGAGTGGGACTTAAATCCAGTATAACTGGTGTCCTTATAGGAAGAGGAAGTTTGGAAGCATAGAGAGACAGAGAAAGACAGAGGCCAGGTGGATACACACACAGAGAGATGACCAGGTGAACACACATGGAGAAGGTGGCCTTCTACAAGCCAAAGAGAGAGACCTCAGAAGAAACCAAACCTGCTAACACCTTAATCTCAAACTTCAACCCAACAGAATTGTGAGAAAACAAGGTTCTGTTGTGCAAGCTATGCAGTTTGTGGTATTTTGTTAAGGCAGCCCTAGCAAACTAACACAGTGTGTTTTACCACAATTAAAAACAAACCTAAGTTCACACTCAAAAAGAAAAAGAGAGAGAAGGCCCAAAACGAGCAAACAAAACTATGTATTGTCCACCCGAGTGTCTGTGGGCTGCCATGGAAAGTCACAAAAAGTGCTTACTAGACATGTTGATTGGTGCCACTGTATTTGAATGGATCCTCAACACTGTGAGATTCTCAGCACTAGTGTCAGCCCTCTTGTCTGCCTTTGGTGCCTTGTCCCTAAGTAAGGCTTGTTCCACGAACTCCCTACTGACTGTTGGGTCCCCCTTCCAGCAGATGACTTAGTTGCCTGCTTCACAGAGAAACAGGGACTAATTGACTTGAATTCTCCCTCCCTCACAAACCCCCTACAAACCCACGCCCTCACTCATCCTTCCTCTTCCCCTCTAGCTTCTCTTAAATGTGGAGGTGCCCCACCTCTGTTCAGGCCCACCCCACTTGTGCTTTCTCCTTAGGGCCCTTGCTCCATCAATTCCCACCCTATCCCCTTCTACTGGCTCCTTTCCAGAAGCCTATAAATACATTCAAATCTTCCTCACCTCCAGTAAGTTCTACCTTGACCTTAGCTCTACTAGCCACCACAATCTCTCCATTACTCCTTGTTATTCATCATCCTCTAAGGATTAGTCTACTCTAGTTATTCCTGCTTTCCCACTTCCCCTTCATTCTGCTGCTCCTTGAATTCTGACCTCTGCTTGCACCATCCCACAGAGACTATTCTGGCAAAGGTCTTTCATGACCTCATACCAGTTAGTTCTCCCCGCCTCCAACTGCTAGCTCAACATCTCCAACTGGAGGAACATATATTTGGCAACTCATTCTCAGTATGTCACAGTCAAAACACATCATTCTTTTTATTTTATTTTTTGTTTAGAGACTTTTATTGAAGAATAGTTGATTTACAATGTTGTGTTAATTTCTGGTGTACAGCATAGTGATTCATTTATACATATGTAATTCATGTATACTTATGTGTGTGTATATGTATTTCTCTTCATATTCTTTTTCGTTATGGGCCATTACAAGGTATTGTGTATAGTTCCCTGTGCTATACAATAGGAACTCGTTGTTTATCTATATTATATATAGTAGTTATTATCTTCAAATCCTGAATTCTCAATTTATCCCTCCCCACTCCCCTTCCCCTCTGGTAACAATGAGTTTGTTTCCTATGTCTGTGAGTCTGTCTCTGTTTTGTAAATAAGTTCATTGTGTCCTTTTTTTAATTTTTAGATTTCACATATAAGTGATATCATATGGTATTTTTCTTTCTCTTTCTGACTAACTTCACTTACTATGACAATCTCCAGGTCGATCCATGTTGCTGTAAATGGCATTATTTTATTCTTTTTTATGGCTGAGTAGTATTTTATTGTATGTATATGCCACATCTTTCTCCAGTCATCTGTGAATGGATATTTAGGTTGCTTCCACGTCTCGGCTATTGTAAATAGTGCTGTTATGAACATCGGATTGGGGAGCATGTATCTTTTCAAATTAGAGTTTCCTCTGGATATACGCCCAGGAGTGGGATTGTTGGATCATAGGGTAAGTCATTTAGTTTTTAAGGAATCTCCATACTGTTTTCCATGATGGCTGCACCAAACTACATTCCCACCAACAGTGTAGGAGGGTTCCCTTTTCTCCACAGCTTTTCCAGCATTTATTGGAACAGAATATTCTTTTTCTTAAATGAACTCTTCCTGTCTCCTTTATTTTTGTTAGTGTAGCTACTGTCACCAGCTTCATACTTTAACATCATCTTTGGGCTTTGGGGTTGGTTTTGTTTAATAATTTTAAGTATTTCTTTTCATTAGGTAGCACATCCAAATAGTTTAAGATTCAAAAGATTTGATGATGAGCAGTGAAAAGACAATCTCCCACTTCTGACCCCAGCCATCCCCTTCCACTCTCAGTGGCCACTAATGCCATAAGTTTTGTGCATATTCCTTTAGGGATATATACATATATTATGTATATGTAAGCAAACATGATCATTTACATATTTTTCCTCTTTAAAAATACAAATGGTAAAATACCGTATACTTAATTCTACCCCTTGCATTTTTCATATATGCATCTTGGACACCATTTCATCAAATCTTTTTCATCCTTTGTTACAGCTGCATAGCTTAGCAGTATTTCTGATATTTCTATTCACTTGTCTCCAACATCCAATTAACTGCCAAGTTATATGAATTGTATATTATTTTTCTTACAGTCTCCCTATTCCCAGTGCCAAGTCATTTAGACTTTCACCTTTCTGCCTGGATTAACACAATAGGCTCCGCTGTTTGCCCTAAATTTAGCCCTTCCTTTAGTTCATGCTATTCTGTTCAATTAATATTGTTAAGTACCACTGTGATTATGTCATTTCTCAGCTTAACAGTCATCACTATTTTCTTAGTCCTGCGGAATCTGACTCTATGATCCCTCCTTTTTTCTTACTATCCTCTCTTCCTTCATGCTCTGGACATTTAAGTCATACTCAAGAGTCTGATAATTTACAGCAGCCCTTGTGAGCTCTCGTGGGATTATCTTCTATGATGTTACTTTACTTGAGCTATATGACCTTGACACCAAGTCTAAATCCTCCCTGCCCCTGGGTTCAGCTCAGATACTAACTTCCCTGTGAAGTTCTCCTGATCCTCAGTATGAGTGGGGTGAGCCTAGCAAGGCACCTAAAGTGCAAAATTTAAGGAGGCACTCACTCTTGGGGTCGTGCAAGTGCCAAACTCCTCTAAACCTCCAGAGAGCTTGCTTTGTACATCTCTCATGGGCTTTCTCTTCCTACCTGTGTTGTAGTTATTGATAACAGAGTTTATCTTGTCCCCACTGCTCTAAGTTCCTTGAGTGTAGAACCAAGCCTGATCCATATTGGATCCCTGGTGCCTAGCCCAGAGCCTTATACACAGCAGATGTAAATTCATTAGAACTCTGGGTTGGGAGGGTCTGCCCCTTAGAAACTCTACTCAAAGGGCTTTAAGCAAACAAGGCCATTTATTTGGAGTATACTCAGGAAATTATGAAATCCCAGGACAGGGATCCCATGGGTCCCAGGAAGAGAACCAGAGACTAGAGCGCTATGGGGACCTGGGAAAAGCCTATCTCATATTGGCTTCTCTGTGTGTCTGCCTCACTTTCCTCTCACTACTGTCTCTGTTTACCAGTTCATTTGGTGGAAAATCACCTCTGTCTCCAGCTCCCAAAGTTAAGTTGTAGGTCAGAGAGACAGAGACTGAGATCTCAATTTCAAATTCAGAATCTCCATGAAAGGCTCTGATTAGCCCAGCTTTAGTCAGGTACCTGCTTCTGGACTAATCCATGGCCAGAAGGCACAATAAGAATATTGTAGCCTTGGGGACCTCAGTGGTGTTCATGGACTTTTTCTCTGTAACTCTATCATTCATGTGACCCAGCTCCAGCATGTTTCCAGTCTCTGTGTCTCGTAGCCAAACATTTTAAATTCCTAAACTTGGCACAGCATGAGTCAGGTAATTATGTCTGCATCACTCCACAATAAGGGCAGTGGGGAGGGGGAGGTTCTGAAGTATAGATATGACTTCTGGGGGCCAGTCCTGTCAGTGGGGGCAGTTTTCAGAGAAAGGGGAATCTGTTGAGCAGTCTCACCCAAAGTCACACTTAAAGGTGACTGTTACAAGGTATTTGTTGAATAAATAAATGAAATGAGTGAATAATCTCACTAAAAAAGAGCAACACCCAAAGCTACTAGGTAAGTTTTTTAAAATTAATTTTTGGTGGGGAGAGGTAATCAGGTTTATTTACTTATTTTATTTTATGTATTTATTTTTAAAGGAGGTACTGGGGATTGAGCCCAGGACCTCGTGCCTGCTAAGCATACGCTCTACCACTTGAGCTGTACCCTCCCTCCTCAAAGCTACTAGGTAAGTTTTTTGGCTTGTTTTGTTTGTTTTATGAGGGGGAGGTATTAGGTTTATTCATTTATTTATGTTTGGAGGAGGGACTGGGGATTGATCCCAGGACTTCGTGTGTGCTAAACATGCACTCTACCACTCAAAGCTACTAGGTAAGTTTTAAAAAAAATTTTTTTTTACTTACCATATGACCCAGCAATCCCACTCCTGGGCATATATCTGAAGGAAAATACAATTTGAAAGAAAATATAATTTGAAAAGACACATGCACCCAAGTGTTCACAGTGGCACTATTTATAGTAGCCAAGACATGGAAAGAACCCAATGTCCATCGACAGCTGACTGGATAAAGCAGATGTGATATATACATAATGGAATACTACTCAGTCATAAAAAAAATACAATAATGCCATCTGCAGCAACATGAATGAACCTGGAGATTGTCATCCTAAGTGAAGTAAGTCAGAAAGAGAAAGAAAAATACCATAAGATATCGCTTACATGTGGAATCTAAAATAAAGGATGCAAATGAACTTACCTACAAAACAGAAACAGACTCACAGACCTAGAAAACAAACTTACAGTTCCCTGGGGGTAAAGGGGGTGGGAAGGGATAAACTGGGATTTCAAAATTTGCTTCTCTTGGGGAGTGATGGAAATGTTAGCTATCTTTTTTTTTTTTTTTTTTGGCACCTGAGAATGTTAGCTATCTTGACTGTGGTGGTGGTTTCATTGGTGTATACATCTATCAAAATTCATCAAATTGTATATCTGAAATATGTGTAGTTTACTGTACAGGAATCACACCACAATAAAGGTGTAAAAAGTTTTTAAACATTTTTTTCAAACTATACAACGTTTTATTTTGAATTTTAGTTTTTTTTTTTAACAGAGGTACTGGGGATTGAACCTGGGACCTCATGCATGCTAAACATGCACTCTACCACTGAGCTATGCCCCCACCCGACTAAGTAAGCCTTAGGGAGTTATTGGACAACTCACTCACTCATCACTCTCAAAATAATCCATCTCCAAGCCCTGATTAAGCTTTCTTCCCAATGTCTCTGAAGTCCTTCCCTTTCTTCTTTTCCATACCTCCACTCGTGCATTTGTGCTAATGCCTGATTGCTCCGCCTCTGCCCTCCCCACCTCCAGTCCATGCTGCTTACTGTGCCCAAAGTAATCTTCCCACAACACATGACTTCCCTGTTGCCACCCATCACTCAATCTGTCTGAAACCAAACACATCCTCTTTCCATCTAAATTAGCTGTCCCTTTAGATGACTGTCAACACCACCACCCTCTTTCTGGCATTTAATTCTTAAAACCTTGGAATTACCTCTGACTTTTGCCCTCCTAGTCCTTCAATATCTCATCAGTTACCAAGCAGTGTTGAATTTTCCTTGATTTCCCTCATCGGTCTTTTTCTTTGCATTTATTTTAGTCATCTCCAGCTTAATTCTGGTCTGTGGGAGTGTTCAGCATATCTTTCAAGGAATAATATTAAGACGGTAAGGAGATGATATTTGGTTGGGGTCTGGGAAAGCCTAAATCCTGCCTTGTCCAGCCATCTCCCCTTCCCACAAGGTCCCCAGGGGACATATATGTACAAGAAACAATGACACAACCAGGCAAAAGAGAACTTTATTAGTAGTCGCGTATTTGGCCTCAAACCACAATGCAGAAGTCAGGAAAGATAGGCTGGACTCTAGTTATCTCTGTCTATTCTCTTTCATCAACGCCGAAATATGAGTCTTTGAATCTTACTGCCTAGTGAGACAAAAAGCCACTTTTAACAGAGAAAATGAAGAGAAAGATAAATCTGCAGTCTCTTTACCCAAAGGCTGGAGCTGTCCCAAGCCTTCATAGGTGGGCAATAGTCCCAGGGCCTGGCAACCTTGTAGGGGAGGAAAAAAGAGGATCCTGGCTCTGAGTTGGGCAAGAAGGTAGCTCTTGTTACCACTCAGGATATGTTGAGGATGAGAGACAGACTTCACCCACTTGTGCCGAACCTTTTACCCTTTAATGGTTCTACCCCTGAAAATGTAACTTAATCCGCATTCTCCAATTCCAAGCTTTTCTTCCTTTGTGGGGGTAGGGATGGGGTGGGGTGAAAATTCTTGCTCATCACCCTGACTTTACTCTAAAGAGGGTGAAGAAGGGGAGAGTCTTGAGTGCCCTCTAGGGACCGGTGGCTCAACTCATATTTGGGTTCCTGGTGAATCTACACTATTCCAATCTTGATAGTGCCTTGCTCAAAATTGCCAAAAGCTATCTGTTGCTTACTGAGTTAAGAATCAGTTCCTAAGGAGGCTACTAGGACTGTCTACAGTCTGGCTTAACCGACCTTTTTTTGTCATTAGAATCCCTTTAGATGGGTGGGGGGTATAGCTCAGTGGTAGAGTGTGTGCTTGGTATGCATAAGGTCCTGGGTTCAATCCCTGGTGCCTCTGTTAAGGGGAAAACAAATAAATAAATTAAATTTATTAACATGAAGAAAACCCCAGAATCCCTTTAGGATTGTGGCAGACAGGGCAAGAACAGGAATAGAATGCAAACGTAATCATCCAATAAACAGGTCTCGGTGGGATCTAATCAAGAGGGGAAGAAACCTGGGTGGTTACCAGGTTTTTAGACCTCATAACCTAATCAACAGGTCTGGAAAGAACCAGGTAAGGCATCATGGGAATCTAATCTTTTGGGTAGGATTTGGGAGAACCCTGTTGACATAGCATCACGTAGAAGGGACTTGGTGTGTTCACAGTGGTGGCAGAATAATCTCTCTGACACATCTTGGCCAAAAAGCAACCCCAGCCTGCTGAGACAGGAATTCCCATTCTCCTGCAAAGGTAAGCCCAGTGGGCTTGAGGCAGTGACCTCAATTTACTCGGGATGGTAAAATGTCATTTAATTCTAAGAAGGTTCAGAATTAAATATGAGAATGATGAAGTAAACTAAATCCATAGTATTCACATTTTTGTGTTAACTTTAGTAGTATTCTGTGTAATTTGGGATTTTCAATGTTTGTAAGATTTAGGTAATGTATTATATTAGAGAATCTGACAAATTAGCCTTGTAATTCCAATGTACAATATATAACTGAATAATTAATTTTAGACTTGTAATAGAGATTTTTACTAATGTGCAAATAATATTGAAAGAGAATTGGGAGGAGGATATAGCTTAGTGGTAAAGTGCATGCTAAATGCAAGGTCAATCCTAGATTCAATCCCCAGTACCTCCGTTAAAAATAAATAAATAAACAAACCTAATTACCTCCACCCCCAAAAACCTTTAAACAAATTAAAAAATAAAATAAGCCCTAGGAAAAGAGAACCTGACATTCACTGTATTTATAAGTTTAATATGTTAGATTTATAAGAGTTATGAGTTTATAACAGTTATAAGTTATTTACAAGATTAATAGCTATTTGCTAGGTATCTAAAAGCAAGTCACAAACATTTTGTGCCTTGGTTTTCTCACCTGTAATATGAGTACAATAATAGTACCTGTTTCATAAGCTTGTTGTACAGGAATTAATGAATTTATATAAGAGCTTGTAATAAGTTAGTTATTATTATTATGTACGTGAAGAGGTCTTGTTTGTTAGATCAAGCATTTAAATACAGTATTTAAAGGCTAAGTGAATATATTATGTGTATAAATGCTGTTTAAATGTTTAGGGAAATTTATTAACGACGTTGTAAGTGAAGTAGTTATTTAAAGGCGTTTAGTGTATTCCAATTGAGTTGAAGTGACATTAATCAGCCTCCTGTCAAGAAGGACAAGGCCCCTGTTTCCCACTGTGGCCCCAGCACCAAGGCATTTGGTACATAGTAGATGCCCAATAACTCTGTGTTAAATTGAACTGAGAAGCCATGTTAAAAAAAAGATTCTAAGACCTTATAACTCACAGACACTGCAAATTGAGACAGGGCCCACAGGAGGAGGAGGAGGAGCTTGGAGGGAAGATAAAGAGGCCAGGCTTTTACCTACTGAACTGCAGCATCTGTAGGACATGAGCTCCTGATGACAGTTTGAAGTCTCCTGTGCAGGGCAGACACTAGGGAAACGTTTTGGAGCAGGAGATATATATTACAGGGAAGCATCAGCAGAGCTTGGGTTTAGGGAGAGGAGGGCTTTGAAATGACTGTTAAGATGACTGTTAAAATTCCCTAGATATATAAAGAGATGAGATTAGTGAATGAAGCTTAAAGGCATAAAGAAATATTGGTTTCAAAAGTTTTTAACCTTAATATATCAAATATTAATTTAAAAAAAACAAGTAATAATAAATAGTGTTTTCCATTCCCTTTCCCCTAAAGACAAAAAAACTCACTGTCACATTTCTAATCTTGTTACACATTGTTCCCTTACACAAATCCCTTGTCCTGGCATCTCTTGAATGCTCTCCCCCATTTTGGGGGGCTGTCTCCAGGGATATTTACATGTGGTCAGGACATATCATCATCATCATCATCATTATCACCATCATCACCATCACAACAGCCACAATCTATCATACCTGTATTTTGTACCAAGCAATTTACGTGATTAATGGTAATTGGGAAGAGCTAATAATACCCAGCATTTACTATGTGCTTCCTGGGAGCCATGCACTCTTTTGAGTCCTTTATGAGTATTCTTTCTTAACTTCCATGTCATGGGTGAAGAAAAGAAAGCTTAAAGTGTTAAGCCACTTGCCAAAGTCTCACCGGTAGGAAGTGGTATGGCCAGGCTCTGAACTAGGAATTTGACTCCAATTTCAGAGTTATGATGGGATGCGCCTCCCCAGTAGAGGCCTGTCAATGGGGCTGAAAGTGCGGGGCTGCGAGCTCTGGGGCCAGCAGACCCTGCCTGGGCCAGCCCTTGATGTTCCCAAAGAGGCAAAACTACCTTGAAGTTCTTCACACAGTGCCAGGTTCCCATTTGGCCCTATGAGTCTGTGCACATTCCTAGGTAGACATGGGGAGGCTGTTGCTCTTGGAACTCCACGGTTTATCACTGGGGCCTGAAGAGTCCTCTGTGAAAACAGTTGCCTCAGCTCATGTCTCTTCGTCAGTATCCTCCCCCTAGGCGCACAGGCAACACTGGAAGAGAAGAGTATTTTCCGTAGCTAAAACCCTCCTGCAGGTCAGCTCTGCATTTGTTGCTTCTAGGGTCTGACCCATCAGTGAGCAAAGTACCTCAGACAGGCCTGAACTCTGGCTTCTCAAACTGAGACCCACTAGGCTGCTTTACTTACTAAACACACTTGGGGGCCTCTGACCTTGTCCTGTTGCTCAGTCTCCTCCAGTGCTCATCCCAGTTAAGACTGTCTTCACCTTTGTGCTCTATGTTCATAAGAATCTTGCTCACCCTTCAAGGCTAAATCAAGGTTCATCTCTGTGAAGTTTCCCACATAACTTCAGTTCTGATTATGTGATTGCTTACTATCTGTATCACTATTCATTTGGTACTTAGCACACTGTAATTTTTTATAAGTAACCAACCAGTCAATCAAATGACCATAGGCTTATCAAAAGCAAAGCTAAGCTGGGAATCTCTTGGGAATCTCTTGCACTGCCCCGGCTGCTGGGCTCCAAGACATTTCTCAAGGGTCTAGTCTTCCTTTTTAACTTGCTCTGGGCCCCAAGATTATGTCATCTCAAGTCATCTCTTCTTTCTTAGTGCAGTTTCTTCCTCCCCCTTACCTTATGGAATTTTCTTCCCTCATTATACTGTTTACAGTTTCTAGCTCCCTTGGGCTAAAGACAATCAATGCAACTTTGTTGGAATCTGGTGCTTCTTTAATCTCTTCGGGTTGATTTTTCTGCATTTTGTTTTTTCTGAGACTGCTTTTAGAATCTCAGGTCATTTTAAGCCTTTTGGACAGAGCAACTGGGGTTTCCAGGCTCACTTGTCTTAAGACAGTTACAGTGGCCCTCTGTATTCACAGGTTGTGCATTGGTGGATTTAACCAATGGTAGATGGAAAATATTTGAAAAAAAATTGCAGAAAGTTCCAAAAAGCAAAACTTGAATTTGTCAGGCACTGGCAACTATCTGCATGGCACTTACATTGTGTTTACAACTATTTACATAGCACTTACATTGTATTAGGTATTATAAGTAATCTAGAGATGATTTAAAGTATATAGGAGAATGGGAGGATGTGTACAATTTGTATACAAACACTAATAAGGGACTTGAGCATCTCTGGATATTGGTATCTATGGGGGTCCTGGAAGCACTCCCCCGTGGATACTGAGAGCTACAGGCCTACTGTAATTTGTATTTCTGAGAAGGGCAGACACAGAGGTCTTTCATTATATGTTTATTGAAGGTCTACTATGAGGGTGGCATTGCACAAGATGCTGGTATACAGTCATGAACAAGACAAAATCCTTGCTCTCCTGCAGCTTCTGGATTGTGGAGGAAACATGGTTGGAAAAGTACTGTATAGAAAGAATGATGTAGTGCTTTCAAACTTTTTTTTGCAACTGTAATCCAAAGAAGAAATGCATTGTATAGCATGACCTAGCACAAACATTCACATCTACATACATACATGCATATGTCTGAAATAAGAGTTTCATAAAACAAGTCTTCCTACATTTGATGTTCTCTGATATTTTCTATTTGTTTTATGACATGTTGGTCATGACTCACTAAGTTAATTGTGTGCTTCATCAGTGGGTATCAACCTGCAATCTGGGTAAGAGTACAACTCTGAGGTCAGGCTGATGGCTTTCAGACCTGGCTCTATCTTTCACTGTCTGGGTTTGAGCAAGCAATCTTTACATACCCTTGTTTCTCCATCAGCAAAATGAGATTATAGTAATAGTAGTACCTACCTCATGGAGTCCACTTGAGAATTAAATAATAAAGGAGATACTGTGTGTAAAGAACTTAAAATAGGGCCTGACATATCCTGAGGGCTCAATAAACATAAGTGGTAAGTACTGGGTGTGATGATGGAAGGGGGAAATGAGGGGATGTTTCCTGGAGGAGGAGTAATAGGAATTATTCAGGGGCAGGTTTAAGAAGATGAATAGAAAGAGTCTAGAGAGAAGTTCTGTACAGAGAGAACAGCTGGTACAGTGGTTGTGAGGCGGGAGAACTTCCTGTCTTGTATGACCTGAGAGCTTCCCAGCTTGGTTAAAGCCTGAGGAAGTCTGTGACAGACGAGGTTAGAGATGGTAATAAGGGGGTAAGATTATAAAGGGCCCTGAAGGCACCTCAAAGAATTTTAGACCTTAACTTATGTGTAATGGGATCTTATTAAGCCTGTTAAGCAGAGAAATGACAAGATTTACTTTTTTTGAAAGACCATTCAAGGCAGAGGGTGGCGAATGCATTGGAGAGGGCAATTCCTGTGACATAGAGACCATGAAGAGTCTATTGCAGTATCTTGATGAGAGATGATCATCACCTGGACCAAGGTTAAAATGACAGGCAATAACTGTTTTAAATGATCTAACTGGATAAGGGCATTCAAGGGAGAAAGGAGTGATGTAGCAGTCCTACGTTTACTGGTTTGAGCACCTGGGTGGTAGGTGGTGACACTCACTCACTTTCTCAGAAATGCTGGATAAAAAGACATCCCGTTTTAAATTGTGTTGAATTTTTAGGTAGACAGAATCTTGTTGAAAATTAAAGTATCCTGATTTGGTTAGGCTGTTTTATGACACCCTTTGGGATATTTAGTAATTCCCTAAAGCAATGGTTCTTAAATTATGACATGCATGACAATCAATCACCAGGAAAATGTGTATGTATGGGGCGGGGGCTGGGATGAGGAGGGTGTTAAAAATGCGGGTTCCTGGGCTAAGAAGCCAAGATTGTGGAGACACCATTGGGACCCCAAGATTTAAATAATCAGCCAGAGTGACTCTGATGCAGGTAGTTTCCTGATCACAATTTAAAAAACAAAGAACAACAAAAACTGCCTCTCCTGTGTCTCTCACAGTTTTTCTACTCTCCATCCCTCCCTACTTTTCAGGCACTTTCTTGGGGGTCCCTAATGCTTCTGACTCCCTCCACTCATCGTTTAAGCTCCGAGAGCGAGCACTTGCTCTTTCTAACAGGTGCATCTCCAGCGTGCCCAGAACAATATCTGGCACACCAAGGGCCCTCTGGAAATGTTCGCCGAACGAATGTATGAGCGAAAAAATTAATATATATTGCGTTGTACAAAAACTTTTGCTTTTAAACGCGCGGGCAGGGTTTGAAACAAGGAAGCAAAGGTCATTCCAAAAAGAGGGTGAGGATGCGACTGGCAAAGCAGCGCGGAGGAAAAGGCTGGGAAGCCCCTCTCCGATTGTCTAGGCAACTCAGGAGGCCCTAATTCCCCGGTTGGGGGGCGAAAAATGTGATTATTTCCAGATTAGCAACCATCTTGGACCGCCTGCGTTACTTCTCCGGGGCGTCCATATTTGACTAATACAGTTGCTTCCGTGATTCTGGCCCCATCCAAACCTCTGAAGCGAAGTGTGAACGCGAGGGGGCCGCGTGGGGCGGAGGGGTTTCGAGCCCGAGCCCTCTCCGGGTTGCCCCGCCGAGGCAGAGCCGACCTCCCCATCATGGCGGCGGCCGGGCGGGGAAGCTGAGCCCGTGCGTCGCGTGCGTGCCTCCTCTCCCTCCCCTCCCCCTCCTCGGCGGCGGCGGCGGCGGCTTAGGCGGCAGCGCTCGCCATTGCCGCTGGTGGCAGGAGGCTGCGAGGAGCCGGCGCGGTCGCAGTCTCCACGGCGCAGGCCCACGGTAGCGCAGCCGCTCTGAGGTGAGTGCCCTACCGCGCAATCTCCAGCTATTTCAGCCCCGGCGCAGCCGCAACACGCCGCCCGCCCGCCGGCCGGCCGGCCCGCCCCGCAGCCGGCACTCTGCCGCCCCCGGCTCCGGGCCTGGGCCCCCGCCGGATTCGGCCAGCCTCGGGCGGGGGGCCCCAGCCCGGCCCAGTCAAACCGCCACCCCGAGGATGCGCAGGCCGCACTAGGCCCCAGGCGTCCTGGCGGGCTCGGGAGGGAGGCGCTGCCCTCCCGAGAGCCCCAGGGTTCCGGCCTCCCCCGCCGCCTGAGGCTCTCGGGGCCGCGGCCTCTTCTCCGCGGTGGAACCCGGGGCCCAGGCCTGGTCTTCCCGCGGGTTCGGGAGTTGGAGGCCTGGGAGAGCGCGCCGGCCTGGGAGCGGGAGGTGGGCGGGCTGCGCGGGACCGGAGCCGCGGCTCCCAGCTCGCCTCCTCGGCCCTTCCCGGGTCTGGTCCGCGGGCTGCGCGGCGCGGCGCGGCGGGCTGGGCCGGGGCGCGGGAGCCGCTGTCTCCTGCGGGAGAGGAGGCTGGCTCTTTGGGCGACCTCCGAAGCTTCCCTCCCGCCGGGGTGGCGTGGGCTTGTTACCCAGGTAGACTGGGGGACGCTGGAATATGGCGCGTTGCCCACCTTCTTGCAAGTTAGGAGGCGGCTCCGGCGGCAGCAGCGGCAGCTCGAGGAGGAGGGCGCAAAGTCCTTTTGTACGCAGAAATAAGGAGCGACATTGTGTTTTCTTCCCCAGCTGAGATGCTGCCGGCGGAGGGGCCTCGGTTCATCCTGTGCTTGGGGTGGTGGTCCCCTGGGTGAGGGACAGGGGGAGTAGCGCGACCCGGGGAAGGAACCGAACCTTTGCCACTGGAAAGGCAGGGGCTCTGGATGGCCTTGTGCGTGGGTATTAATTACCCCACATCCCTAGCCTTTTTGGAGAACTCAAGGGTTTGCTCTTGCATGTTTTCCACTTTACCCTGCAATGATGTACACCGCCTCTGTCACCTGTTGTGTTATTGCTGCTGGTACCAAAGTTTCGACAGTGCTTCTGTGTCCAGCAGAACTTGAAGTTGTTGAAAAATCCTAATATTTTTAGGATGTCAAATGATATCTGGTCCAGCCGGTTGGAGGAGCTGTTGCCTGGTCTCCATACCTTTTCAAACGTTAGATTAGAATATATTAATTGCTTACTTTAGAGCTGGTGTCAGTTGTGCTTAATTCTTTCTGTGGTTAGAGCAAAGTTCACGTTTTCTTAAGTGTGTAGAGACAATGTATTGGAAAAATCTTTAGGTGAAAATTCATGTGAGTGAGCCTGTCAGCTTGGACAGTGCTCTTCAGGAGAATGGGTATGCACATGTCACATGTTTTGTCCCAGGGCATCATCTGCGGTCACAGCTCACGGTGATCCTTTTCCCATCTCACCTCGACCCAGCCTTTAAAAAAAATTCCCTTTCCTTTGGCCTTGAACAGTAAGTTATTGGGTTCCTCACTAAAGGGAAGGCTGGGAGGACCTTGGAGTTCCTGGGGTTTTTTTCCTTCCCTTAATTCAGTAGTAGCCTGACTCCGTAGAATTGTGTTTGAAAGTTCTTGATGTGTTATCCCATAGGTGGTGAAAATATGACTGATTCTATCTGCATGTGAGTGTAATTTCCTTATTTTGTGAGCATGAAAGCAAATATACAATTATCATATGTAATGTAGTATACTTACTCTTAACTGGGGTCTGGAATTATGTGCATGATTTTTTGTGGGACTGTTTTTCTTCTAATAAGAGTTAGATTTGGCTTTCAACAGTGTCATTCAAACAGATAAGAATTATTGCTTACTATCTTTTGGTTCATCCTTATTTGAAGTCCTTTGATTTCATCTTGTGTGCCTTCCTCCTCCCCCCATCTCACACTCAACATATAAGAGGAAAATGACTTTTTGCTTAGGAGTTGGTGGTCATATTCTCACTTATGGGGGAAAAAAAGGTTTCTTATCTCCAAGCCAGGCTTTCTCATGGAAATAGTTTTCTTATCAAGTTTTAAGGAAATTCAGCTCCTGGATTTAGGGAAGTAACTATAGGAGTAAGAGATAATGAGAGCCCTTGTCCAGATATAGAGGGAATTAAAGGAGAAAGAATTTCAGGTTTCCCTCCCAATTCATGTATATTCCAGTGGAACCCAAAATTGTAGGGTTTTTAGGTTTTATTAAATCACAATTAGGTATCCATCTTTAATTTTCTTCAGGCGCTAAAGACCAACTTCCTATGATTTAAATATCTGCATTTTCATTGCCTGTACATTATAGGTTTAAGCAGACTGTCTTCAAGACATATATTATGGGAAATAATAAAAAGTGAATGCCTTTTAAGGGAAATTTAAGCTTCTTGCAATCTGGGATAAAATTTTTTATACCTCTTTCCTTATATGTAATATAAGGCATTCAGTGAATGTCTTTTGGGAAATAATGATATAATGATGATGAACAGTAATTATTGAAATTAAAATTTTTTTCAGAAGTGTTTGAAAAGGCATGCTGAATTTTTTTGGTTTCTGGAAGCACTGTAAACTGTCAGCTTTCAGAAGCACACTCTCCAGTCTCTGGAGAACAGGAAGTTACTGCATACGTTCAGTTTCTGTCAGTATCTTTAGGCAAGCCCAGTGCTTCATGCTGCAGTGGGCTTATTCATCTACTCAGTGCCACTCTGAAAAGTTGGAGGGTAGAGGGGGTATTCTGTGGGTTGTTGAGTCTCAGAAGTGTCTACTCTAAACCTCAAGAGTTTCCACGTATTCTCTCTGGGGCTGTAATTCAGGAAATTCGATATTTGAATTCAGATGTTTATGTGCGACGCTTATTAATACATATATTTGGTAAAGCAGTCTTACAGATAAATACCAATTTTGGTTTTATAAAAAACATTTTGGAAAATATACTAAAGGACATTTTCTCTTATTTCATGTTTTCCTTGAGAGCTAAAGCTAGTGTTTCCAGCCTGAACTTGATCTAAACGCAGTTTTCTATGGATGCTTAGTAAAAGAACAATGAAAAAGAAACCCACTTGTTAAATTTATTTTAGAAACATTTTATTTAGACCAAGTCCAATCAGTATTTTTTTAGGCTCTGGATACATGTTAATTTTTGAGCATTATGTATCATATAGTTCCTTACTTATTAACTCAGAAGTGGATTATCCGCTTTTTTGGCTTTTCAGTTAGTACTTTTATCCATCGGTATTTTAGTAAGGAGAACAGGCTGGCAGAGAAATAGTAAAGGAGGTGTAACAAATCAACTTCAGGTGTTTCCAGAAGATTACAACCACATTGAGCTATTGGAAACTTTTAATCCTAGAGCAACAAAAATGCTTTGTCTGAAGTTATTTCAACGTAGTATGGACAAAATTTGGAAAATGAAAAGAATATTTGACTGCGCAAGGAAAATAAATGGATTATGGAAACCTTGGAATATATATTTTTTTCTGCAGTGTGATTCATAGTTAGGCTAATATGTTTTCAACCTCACTCTGCAGTTTAGTTATGGAAGCTTCAAAAAGATTTCATCATGTGGTCTTTACTCCTAAAATGTCCTAAAATGCGAACGTTTATATGAACTGAAGAAAAATCAGAAATACAACTTAATAGAGATATCCTAGTATATTTTAAAAAGACCCAACCAACCAACAAGCCAAACAAACAACCCAAAACACTAGGGGCAGTTAAGGAAGGCCCACCACAGTTGTGATCCCTTGAGGCCAATCTATATTGTATCATTAGCAGCAGTCACTTAGAAAATAAACTGACCAAAAGCAATCTTCTTAAGAAACCCAGACCTGGTAGCCCTGGTAGCCTGCTTTGTCAAACTGCTACTGAGCCATGAGATAATTTCTTACTTGCCATGTCTATTAAGAGAGGCGTGTATGTGTGCTGGGGGAGAGTTGGTGGGGAGGAGAGGAGGAAAGAGTAAATGATGCTGGTGAAATAATCTAATTCTATAGATGGGGATGATCACAGGAATTTTGGAGGTGTAGTATTTTTAAAAGAAGCTGAAAGCTACTTTTGTATAGGTCATCAGTTTGGCGACATCCACTGTCTAGTATTTATAGTGTATTGTTTAGTATACAAGCATAGTATATGGATTAGTTCATGAATGCTGATTTCTTTTGTTACAAATGTGAAAAGTTTGGCTAACAGTTTAAGTGGACATTTTCTTAAGGACTCTTCATTGGTGCCTGTTGAATAAACTATGCCAAGCCTTTTTCAGAATCATCATGAAGAATGAACTTTGTATGCATAAATCTTAAGACCATTTTTTTAAAATAAGAGTTTGTATTTTGCTGTTGGTAATTGTAAAATCTTTGCTTTTTAGAACTTGGATAGTCTGTTTTGTTGCTGCTACTGAATGCTAATGTGGTTTTAGGCTGGCAGCTAAACCTACAAAGAACAAGAGGAAGTGAGGAAATGTCCCCATGAAACATTGCTTAAAACTAAGCAGTAAACTAGAAATGGGGAGCTAGGGACTAGGGGACTTAATTCTTGTTTTATGTTCAAAAGAGGATGAGACATACATCCACTGAGAAATAACCTTGTGTCCTCACTTTGGAGCTTTACCACTCATTCAGCATTGATTAAAGACATACTATGTTCCAGGCATGTGCTGGGTGCAAGAGTAATCATGGGCCTTGTCTATAGGGGAGAAAGGTAAAGGTGCAACTAAAATAATACAATTTGTTGAGAGCTAAAAGAAAGAATGGTGCGGCATTATAGAAGGAGGGAGGAATTTCTTCTGGGGCAGGGGTGAGTGATACAGGGAGAATAAATGAAGTTAGGACAGATTTTTCATGTAGTGGATGCTTAAGTAGGACTTTGGAAGGATGAGTAGCTGTTTTACTGATGGAAAAGAAGAGGCTAGATGAAGGGCATTGCTAGTCTGATTTGAGAAATAGCAAGTAGATTTTTCTGTACTTGGGGAGTAGTGGAAAATGAAGCTGATGAGATTGTGGCCTGATTGGGAAGAGCATCGGGGAGTTAAAAATTATAGTTGGTTGGTTAGTGGATGATGATGCCTTTAAGGTAGGGAATGTATAGGGAGAACAGAATTTGATGAGGAAGATAATAGGGTATGGTTCTGGGCATGGGAATTAAGGTATGTTGAGTGGATGATGATGCCTTTAAGGTAGGGAATGTATAGGGAGAACAGAATTTGATGAGGAAGATAATAGGGTATGGTTCTGGGCATGGGAATTAAGGTATGTTGAATAGGTAGGTACCTGAAGATTTGGACTGGAGCTATAGGGGAAGTGGGAATCTATTAGGAGATTTGTATTTATTAGCATAATGTCATATAGAATCTGCAAGAGTATAATGTCAAGAGTGAGGAAACAACTAAGGGCAACCTTGGGTAGTATCTATATCTGAGGGTCAAGTGGAAGAGAGGCCTGTGAAGGAAGTTGAAAAAGAATGGCTGAAGAGATAGATAAATGGTGTAGGGTTGAAGAAGCTGAGGGTAGAGATTAAAAGAATTTTAACAAGGAATTTAGCAGTGTGAATTAATACAGAGCTCATTGGGATAAAAACTGGAGTAGCCAATTAGGAGATCAGTTTTCTGAATGTGTGTGTGTATGCATGTATTGTTTTGCCAGGAATCATGATAATTAAACACAATAGATTTCTAGAGTATTATTGAATATAGGGGTAAGGCCTATAAAACCCAATTTAATCGATGGCCTGTGCTTAGAAATGGGTCCTGTGACTTTCTTTTACAAGAATTACAGCATAAAAACTGGGTGGTGACTTAAATTTTAACAATTGGAGTTTATGTATTTGAGTATATATAGTATAGTGTGTGTGTATATGTATATGTGTATGTATATATATATATAGAGAGAGAGCGTATATGTAGGTCTTTTGAAATGCGAATTCCTTTAGAAGGATTCTGAGGTTTTATGACATTTATATGTTAAGCGCAGGATTTTCTAACCTGGATTTTATAGTTCTGGGGTTCAGTGGATATATTTTGGCTGTGTGACCCGGAATCTCTTGAAATTGGTTGAGAAATATTGTGTGTGTGTCTATGTGATTTTTCTGAGGAGAGGGTCTGTAACTTTTATGAGATTCTCAAAGGGTTCTTGACAGGAAAGTCAAGGGCCTTTTTGGTAATGTTAATGATTAAAGTCAGTTGTTGGTTGTGTTAGTTGAATAAAATTAGTTATCCTGACTGGAATAGACTGAGCAAGGGAAAGAAAATGTGAGTAGATATCCTGAGTTGAGGAACTTTGGGAAGATATAAAGTACCTTTAGAAGATAGGGATAGGAGGAGCATCAGAAGGAAGGTGGGAGAAATGCCAAAGCAAAGCTTAACTAGTTTCAGAGTTTTGCCAAATCATCTGGATTCGTTGCTTTTTTCTACTCCAGGACTCACACTTGTACTGTATATGACTGTTCATGCACTATATACGATAGGCTTTGTTGGGGGATCAAATTACTATTGTTTTAAAGAGAAAGTGAGCTTTGAAAGAAAGCTGAACGGTTCATAGATTGCACTCAAATTCATTTTAAGTTTGTAGTTGCTTATGTACACTTTGAAAAACTTCTAAAATGCATGCATTTCAATCTAGTGATCTGAGACAAGACATTTACTCTCCTTGCTTAATTTTTCTGCCCATGAAATGAAAATACCATTGGCTTATTTTATAGGGTCTTCCTGAAATATGACAATTATGGAATGTTTTGAGATCTAAGATGTATAATGGTAACAAATAGCTAGTATTCACATTTCTTAAGCCATTGATAAAATCTGGAAATTTAAACAAATTATTTAATAATGTTTCATACTAGAACTTACTTGATTCTCAGAATATTTCATTCTGAAGTTTTAGATAATTGGTCAATTTTACTTCTTGTAATCTTCGGATCTTTGAAATTAAATTAAGATTCCAGTTTGGTCAGGTGGGCTCTGGGTTCTGGGAAATGACCTCCAACTTTTGTTGTCACTCTTACAAATAAAAGTTTGAGCACACATTCTGAATCCCATTTATTTCTAAATGATGTTCCTATTATTGTACTAATACATTTATGTGCATTACCAAATGTATAGAAGGTAGACATTTTAAAACGAGATTAAAATGAGTATTTTTTAATGTCTTGCTAATTGAGTTAATGATGTTTCAGTAACTTATGAGTTTGATTAGCTTGTTTTTATAAATACATTTGCTCATAACTCATGATTTTTTTCTGTAATTAATGCCACTTGGCAGTGTTTCATAGGATACCCTGTAAAAGTATTGGCAAATACAAGAATTACATGAATAAACATATTGGGTAATCTTAAGAAAATTTGTGTTATGTAACTTGCAGTTTGACTTGTGTTTGTGGATTATCTTTACATTTACTAAATCTGTGAAGAAGATCCCTGAGTAGAACTGGAGTACTTTTGTTTATTCACCTTTTTTTGGTCCTTTGTCTTTCATAAAACAATTATGAAGTAAAGTTTTCAATAATAGAGCTTTCATATAAAAATAGTCACAAATTAAAGAACTAACCAAGGTTTGCTACATAAAAACACCATCATAGAACTAGTCTGTTTGATCCAAAACTGGCCTCAGGAACTAAGTCAAAAGAAGAAACAATTCCAGTATCACCAATTATGTGACTGAGTATTAAAATTTTTGTCTTTCTTCCTTAATTTTTGTCTCTATATTTTTAAAGTTTTTCTACATTGAAAATGTATTATTTTAAATGTAGTGAAAATTTTTAGAAAGAAAACAAAAAGCCCCCAAAATCAGTGGTTATCTTTGGTTATAAGCATATAGGTGATTTTCATTTTATTTCTTAATAGCTTTCATTATTTTTCAGATTATTCTTAATGAAATACATTAACTTTCATAATCAGAAAAAATAAACATAAATATAAATAACATAATTATGGTTCTAAGGACTCACTATCAGATTTTGGGCAGGCAAGTCACTTATCCTCACTGGGACTTTTTCCCTATTTGAAAATGGAAAAGGACAAAAATGGTAACGTTTCTTCTAAATAAGAATTCCTTCCAAAATTAATTGGGAGTCTGTGTTATATGTTAAACAAATATATTTTCTTCTTAAAGCAAAGAGGTTATGTATATGTGTTCATTGTAGAAAAGCAAATAGAAGAAAATTAAAAATAACTAAATCTACCATACACAAATATTTAACAATATTTTAATTATATGGTTTTAGATACTTCCCTAAGCATATGTGTATGTACTTGCGTGCGCACACACACTGTACATATGTATACTGTATATGATAATGTGGAATAATACTCTGCATACTTTCTTGAACCAGAAACATCTATGGGTGCTTGATTTGCCTATTTTTTGCCCTGGAACATTCTTAATGAGACAGCTATAAATCCATTTTAATGAAATATAAAAGATATTTAAAAGTTTCTATCCAAATAAAAATTTGTCCAGGAAATGCTTACTGTCTGTTTCATGCTCTGTGTGGTTTTGCTGAGGTAAGGGTAACTTGGAGTAAGGATGGAAGGGCCTGCCTATGAAAGCTTACTTAGTAAAGAATGAAAGCTAAATCCTGGGTTAACCTCAATTTCATTCACATATTAACTTGCTTTTTCTCTACTCTGCCCTCACACTTCCTGAGCCAAGATTCTTATTTGTAGGATAGTTTCTGAGGTGAAAGTTTGTCTCAATATGTTATTGGTCTTTTATTTCTCCCTGGGACATTCTGAGCTATTATATTCCCATTGAGAGCAAATTGATATTAGTAGCAGCAATTGTACAATATAGAAGTGTTAAAAATACTTGTTCTTAAAAAGTATTATCTGTGGGGAGTTCAAAAGATCTTCTATGCATAAAGTATAAATATCTTTTAAATATAAAATACTCTAGTCTGATTCATGCTCTGCCTCAATTAAGTGTGTGATACATATAAAATTCTGATTTTATGTAAAGAATACTAGATCTTTCTCAAAGTTAACTTTCTTTAAGATTTTGTGCAGTGGGTTCTCTTTAGAGTTTGTAATGTAACCCAATTTTCCTGCTTACTTATTTAGTTCTATCTTTAATCTTTCTAGTAGCTTTTTTTTTTCTTTAATACAAAATGGAAAGCAAGTCTAGGGTAAATATTTCCTTAGTCATCACAATTAATATCTAAAGTAGTCTAGTCATTTTTCATCTAAGTGTAGTATAAAGCCTGTGGAGGTATGTGTTAGAAGAAAAAAAAATCTGATTTGTCTATTTTCTTCATTTCTACTTTGAAGATTAGGATCTTTTCCAGCTGAAAAACTTTATCATTTATACTTGACAATTAAGATGTTTAAGTTAGTATCTTTCAGAGATAGGGGGAGGTGGACAGCCTGGGAGTAAAAGATACAAACTTTTTGCCTCTTAAATTTTTGTTTTCAGTTTTTGTGTCTAAAAGATGTGAGAGCAGTAGCTAATTCTAACTTGGGAATCCACCAAGATGGATTGTTTTCATTCTGAAGAAATCCATTTTGTAGCTCAATGAGTGATATATATCCAATGTCCTTTAAATAGGTAATCTTTGGTTAGTGTTAATTTACGGCTTCTGGTAAGGTAGTGATTCTTGTCTTTTAGGCTAGCACTATTTTGAAATTATCTTTTTTTTTTATAATAATGACTTTTTTGTACTTTATTTTGGTGGGGATTAGTTTTATTTGTTTGTTCTAATGGAGGTCCTGGGGATTGAACCCAGGACCTCATGCATGCTAAGCATACGCTCTACCACTGAGCTATACCTCCCCCAGTAATAATGATTTTTAAAATAACAACTGGTTTCCCTTAAAGATAAAAAGAATATGCATCTGTTCCATGTAAGTAGGCATACTCAGATTTGGCCAACCAACAGAATTTAAGAACTCTATATCCAGTGGCCTGATTGACATTTCTTGGATGCCTCAGATTCACTTCATCCTAGAATGAGATTCCATTCTCAAACTTGTCCCTGTTCCATTCTTGCTTACCTTGGTGAAGGGTATCACCGATTGATCCATTTTCTCAGAACAGACACCTTGATCTTTCCATATCATCAAATCCTCTAACTTTCTAAATAAGCTGAAATTGTCCTCTTCATTTCCACCATTATCACTTTTCTCTGAGTTCCTGTTATTTCTTTTCTGGACTGTTGCAGTAACCTATAATTGATCCACCTGCTTCCACTCCGGCTTAGCACCCATTGAAGGCAGTATTAAGTGATCTTTTTCTAAATACATAGTGTGATCAGTTTCCCCATTTAGGATGAATACAAAGCTCCTTAATGTGGCTGTACCTACATTTTGGGCTCAGTTTGTATCAAACATGCTCCTAACCATAAAACCTTTTCTATTGCTGTTCCTTCTGCCTGGAAAGGTTTTTCGTCTCTTCTCTACCTGGTAAAATCTTAGAAATTTTATTCAAGTCTCTGCTCAAGCATCATTTCTTCAGAGAAGTTTTACCAGATCTCCCTTATTGCACTTATACTTCACCATATATGTCTATACATGCCATTTACACTTGTTTGTATATTACTTGATACATGTCTCTCTTTGCCACCAGTTTGTAAGCTTTATGAAAGTAGACACCATGTTTGTGTTCATCACCAAGCAGAGTGCTTGACATGTAACTAGTAGTATTTATTTGAATAAATGATTGTAGAAACCTTGTAAAATTCATTTGAAATATTTTACCTTATTACTAGGCTTTTGTGGTGTCATCTAATATTTTATAATTTTTAAGAACTTGGAGTAGAAAAAAATTCTAAGTCATCTAAGCCAGCTCACCTCCCCGAAGTGACTTGGTCATCAGTCTCTTCTTGAACATGTTCGATGATAGGAAATCATTTTGGTGGGTACTACATACCAAAAGTCTGTCTAGTCTTCAACACTTTAGGTGGTTAGAAACTTTAATTTCACCTGAAATTTCTCCTTGTAATTTTTACCTACTGGTCTCACACTTCTGCTCTCTAGGACTTCTAAAAATAAGTATAAGGTTTTGGTTGGGTTTTTTTTTTTTTTTTTTTTTAATTTCTTTGAGTCATCTCTATTTTAGTTTGAATATCCCTAGATCCTTAAGCCTTCTTGGAAAAGTAATGGGGTCTGTTGGAAAGGTAGCGTTTTAAAAGCTGTATTAGTTTCCTAGGGCTGCCATAACAAAGTACCATAAACTTGGTGCCTTAAAACAACAAATTTATTCTCATAATTCTAAAGGCCAAAAGTCCGGAATCTCGTGTTTGTAGGACCAGAATCCCTCTGGAGGCTCTAAGGAAGAATCTGTTCTTTCCTTCTTCCAGTTTTTGGTGGCTGCTGGCGTTCCTTAATTTGAAGCTACATTGTTCCAGTCTCTACCTCCGTGGGCACATTTTCTCCTGCTCTTCTGTCTTTAGTCTCTTTTGGTCTCACTCTTATAAGGACACTTGTTGGATTTAGTGCCAACCTGAATAATCCAGGATGATCTCCTCATCTCAAAATCCTTAATTTAGTTACATTATAAAGAGCCTTTTTTTCTGAATGATATAACATTTACAGTTTCCAGAAGTTGGGATGTGGACATTTCTTTTTTGCAGCCACCATTCAGCTCACTACAAGGGCTCCGGGTTTAAGTCCTGATACTGCTGCCTACAGGCTTTTTGCAACTTTGAGCATTACTTACTTAACCTTTTTGAGTCTGAATCTCCTTAATTTTAAGACAAGGATAATAATACCTATATCATTGATATGAGGAGATTTAAGGAAAATTCAGGTGAAGTACTTGACATATAGTAACTAACTCATTACATGTTGTCTTCCACAGAACCAAACTACCCTGACCCTACTGCACTTTGTCAGGGCCCCTGGATATCATGTGTGGCCTAGATAAGTACAAACTACAGTGGGTCCAACTTTTTCTGTTTTCTGGGCATTGTATAGCTACCATGATTAATACAGTTCAAGTCTGAATTAGGTTTATTGGTAGCCACATCCTAAGATTGGCTCATTAAATTTAGAATTGATTAAAAACCCCAGGGTCTTTTTCATTGGTTTAACTGTTAAACCTTGATTGTGTAGTTAGTTGTTTAGAACTACTGTGCACATTTTCAGATGTTACATTTTGTGTTACATGTGTTACATTATCAAGTCATAGTGCCTAGTGCATAATAGGAGCAAAATTGATGCTGAATTTAATGTTGCTGCATGGTTTAAAGAAATCTTTAAGCTTACCTACTTTGGGCTATTCAGAGAATATATCTTAAAACAAATGCTGGGGTCAATATAAAAAGAAAAAGTTACCATTGAAGTAGCAACTCTATCAGTTATATTGGGCAGATGGATGGCATCGCTAGGTACTCTTTCAGGTAATCAGTGGCTGATCACTTCCAGGTTGATGGACAGGTTGTTTTTTATGCTTTCATCAGGTATATGAAATGTATGTCTGTTGCTTACTTAGCAAGTGTTCATTTAATGATTTCCATATCTACTAGAACTATTTGGAATTTGCATTTGAGATAAAAGAGTGGAGAAATGGATGATATAGAAATGGTGTTTTAAAAATATTTATTTTTTGAGTATTACAAGTACACTGTTAAATGATGAACAATATAAAATGAAAAGTAGATTTCTTTCCCACTGCAGAAACAACTACCACTATCAGTTTCTTATGAATTCATCAAGGTAGGCTAAGCAAAAGTGTGTGTGTCCCTTTTAAAAAACACAAATGATTGTTTATATGCATATAGTCTTCTAGAATGTGGGGTTTTTTTTTAAATGACATGTTTTGTATCTTGATCCTCAGTACCAGTGTAGGATTTATAGTTTTTTGCCCTGTTGTTGCGAGGCAGAGGACCAAATTTCATAGCTTTCCGTTACTGATTTGATTGTGTGGGATGCATTTCCAAGAGAATTGTAGTCTTTTGTGAAAGAAGTCTCTTTATAGGCTAAGTTTATACCAGGGAAATAAAACCAATTTTAATTCAGGCCACTTATTTAGAATATGAATAAAGAAAAGCTCATCAATTCAAATTGGTTTAACACATTAGCTTGGTATTGCTTGAGCCCTTTTCATGCTTGCTAAATGAATTACTCATTTTGATTATATTGACAGCAGGGCTAAGTGAATTATTTCAAGAACCAGGTAGTAGCATAGATCTAGTTTAGAAAGAGCTAGAATATTCAATAGTAAAAGGGATATGGTAGCTGTAACATTCTCCCTTGGGTTCTTATTTGTGTGTGTTTTTTTCCCCCCGCTCTTCTGTTACAGTTTAAGCCAGTGGTTCTTAATCTTTTGCTTCAGGACCCTTTTATACTCTTAACATATTGAGTACTCAAGAGCTTTTGTTTATGTGGGTTATAACTCTTGATACTTACTGTATTAGAAGTTAAAACTGATGTTTTTTAAAAAGTTTATCAATTTGAAAATAATAATATACCCATTACATGTTAAAATAAGTGAAACATTTTAATAAAAAATAACTATATTTTCCAAAACAAAAAACAATTTAGTGAGAAGAGTAATACTGTTTTACAGTTTTTGCAAACCTCTTTAATGTCTGGCTTGATGGAAGTCAGCTAGTATACTCCTATCTGTTTTTGCACTACAAATGCTGTAGTGTGTTGCTTTGGTTAAAGTATGAGAAGATCTGATCTCATGCCAGATATGTAGTTGAAAAAAGGAAGAGTATTTTAAGAGCCTTTTCAAATTATTGTGGATGTTCTTCTTTGGTATAACACTAAAACTCAGTAGTGTTAATTTCTTAAAGGTGAGTTGCAGTGTGGAATCTGAAATCATAACTGTGCTTTCTTAATGTTGAAATCTATTGGTTTCTATCTTTGAATGGATCTTTTAACCCGTGCATGATTTTATAACATCATACATTGGTCATTTGGAAAATACTAATTTACTGAGTTATGTAGCTCTTCCAAATGTTGACACAGAAGTCACATTCATTAACACTAGCCCTGATCTCATCAGAAAAGACTTTTTTGTTTTTTAAATTATTTTTTTGGGGGGGGTCATTAGGTCGGTCGGTTTGTTTGTTTGTTTGTTTGTTTGTTTGTTTGTTTAATTTTAAATGGCAGTACTGGCGATTAAACCCAGGACCTCATGCATGCTAAGCATATGCTCTACCAATTGAGCTATACCCTCCCCCCAGAAAAGGCTTTTAAGTATGGAAAGTTATCAAGTTCACTGTGGTGGATACACGTTTTCCAAAATTTTAATTATCACTTGAAATACCAAATTTTATCACTGGCAACAAATACTCAGTTGTTTTCCTTGAAGTGACAATCTCACTGTGTTAATTTTTGAGAAAATGTCTAATAGTTATGCAGGTCTGAAAAACCATATAGTTTGTCAGCTACTCTTTCAAGTAAACATGGGATTCCTTGGGAAAAAGTGAGTAATTCAGGTTGCAACTTCAGAGCATGATACATGTGCTTTTCAAAACAACCATAACACCTCTGAATGCAGAAGTACCCTGTGTATACTTCCCGCTGGATTACACAATAGTAAAAAGACACGAATTCAAGGGTGAAGAGTTAATAAAATATGTTTTACTCTTTCATCAACAGATTCTTAAATAAAATTGACTCTACTTTTTTACTGTGAGTACATGAAAGTGAAGAATACAATGACTACTAGTACAGTTTAGTGCCATTGCTTTAAATTGTGCTAAGATGCCAGTAGTTTTACCGTACCATTGCTTTTGCATCGTAAGTGCAAATATAAGCACAGTGAAAAAAGGCAAAGAATGTCTTAGTTATTATGAAAATAGTTTTGACCTCATTGATCCCCTGAAAAAGTCTCATGGACCCCCAGGGTTCACTTTGAGAACTGCTTCTGTAATCATCCACGTGTTCCCCCGTCAGTTTCTGGTCCAGGATTTTACACAGGAAAGTGTTCAAAAAATATTTGTTTAACGAATGTGATATGATGACATTTAAACAGGACAAAACTCAGTAAAATTATGTAGCTTCCTACATCCATCCAGGCAGTCTTGATCTGGTAACTTTGCCACAGACATTTGTGAGAATAGGCTGAACAAATGGAATATGGATGATAGTATACTCGGTAAATGCAAATGATGAAATACAGAACTAAGTATAAGATGATGATAAAAGTAGAATTAACTGATTTCAGGAATGCACAGGAAAAGGATATACATGTACAAGTTCCTACAGAGCCAATAATTTCAGCCTTGTTAGGTTTCTATTAATGAGTCCTCTACTTTTTGGGTCCTTAAATTTGTAGTGGTCTAAGAGAGGGATTCTCAAATAAGATGCATCTGATCTGAAAAGCAAACATCTCATTTAAATTTCAATAGGTCACGGCTTGTGCTTGATCTGGGGAAGCCTTTTCAAAAAGGGTTTTAGAAGGTGAATGTTAAAAACATCACTTTTTATGGAAAACAGTGAATAAAAGTCCTGGGTCTATAGAAACTGCAGACCCAGGTAGATAGTTTTAATTGAATGATTTTCCCTTTTAAGAAAATCTGTCCTATGAATACCCTAATATGTATTTGTTGGGCAAGGAATTGGGTAATACAATGGTGTGATACACCCTCTTCTTTTAGTGTGGAAGCCTCAATCCATCTAGCTACATTTTGATAATCTCAAAGTTTGTTAAATAGTGCTCCTCCTTTTGTTTTCAGGTGATTTGTTTGTTACAGTCTATTTCTAGTTTAGGGCTAGGATGTAGGAATGACAGTAAAATTAGGGGCTGAAATGGGAAGGAACAGTATTAGTTCTAAACCATCCTGGGTCTCTCCACACACACCCCCAATCCCTACTTTTAAAAACTTCTTACTCTAATTTCGAGTAAAGATTGTAAGAGGTAAGTTAAGGCATTTCTAATAATCAAAACCACACACTCTTTTTTTGTTTCATGTCAAATGTTACTGAGTTTAAGAAGTTTCTTCAAACATCTTGTGAATTTACCTTTTGTCCTTGAGGGTCATTGCTTCAAATGACAATAGGTACTACTAAAAAGTTGGGTAGAATAGGCATTACCTAAACTTTGGTCATTATCATACTTATGTAATTATGTGAGAGAATGCAGCTAGTACAGGGTGTGTTACTATGTGAGCCTCTTATGTGTGCTTCTTGTCATAGGTGCCATGTCCTGGTTAGAAACCATTTAAAATCACCAAGCTGGAAAATACCACTCAAAAATTAATCTTATTTTTATGACAAACTTTAAAGACTAAATACTGTTTTAAAACTGACCAAAGTAAAAAGTCTGCTTTCAAACAGGAGTTGCAAGTGGAAATATAAAATAAGGCCAAATTAAAGATAATTTATGTATTGCTTTTTCTGAACAGATTTAATTTTGAGCTCTATGTGCAAGGCACAGAATGAAATGGTTGTTACAGATATTTTATCGAATATAGGTTTCAGATTGTTATTTGCTTGTAAATATACACGAGAACACATTTTCAGAACTCCTACTTTAAATTTTCCAAAAAAAATTTTCTCATTTATAGAAGATACACTTGTATCTATTATTCCTCTAGTACCATGTCCCAGTTAAGTAGTTTGGAGAGATTAGGGTTAAGCACTACTGCTTTGGTTGACTTCTGTAGCTGGTGCCTTTAAAATTTTTTGAAATACTTCAGGCATAAATAAGGATATAGAACAGTATAATGAATACTACAAATCTTCTACCCAGCTTAAGAAATAAAATATCACAGATAATATTGAAGCTTCCTGGGAACTCCTTCCTCATCCTAGTCTTCCCCAGCTGTGACCATTATTGTGAATTTGATGTTAACCATTCCCCTGCATTTAAAAAAACCTTTGTGTTGTATCCATAGAAAAGATACACTGTTTTGTATTTTGTAAGCTCTGTATGACATTAGTCTTTATTGATATGTATAGTTATACTCATTTTACATGCTGTATTTATTTGATTGAATGGAGTGTGAAAGTAATATATGATCTTTGTAGAGAACTTTGAAAATAAAGAAAAGTATGAAGATGAAAAAATTAGTAGTCCTGCTATCCAGAGATGCCATAGTAATTTTTTTTTCTTTGACTCACCCATTCCCACTTAGGTTTATATATTTTTGGGATACTTTTAATATATAAGGGCTACAGCTTTATGGATTACGTAAAATTGCAAAACAGCCACATAAGGGCTGTAATCCCATTTTAATTGATTCTTAGTTGAAAAAGGAAAGAAAATGAGCATTCCACATTAGACATATATCTGGTAAATTTACTATCTATATCAGATAGCGATGGCATATTTCTTAGTACGGAAACACCATATAAGTGGCAAGTGGGAAGAGTTAGGTAGAGTTGCTTAACATGTTTTTAAATTTACCTGAGAGATTTTTCTAGTAAACAAAATTACCAGATAAGTGATGCTTATCTCTTTAAACATTGAATACTTTTTTGGTTTAAACTATTTTTGATTAAAAAATCAAGATAAAATATTTAAGTATTCACTTGACAAAATATGTGTAAGATCTATGTGAGGAAAACTACAAAACTGATGAAAGAAGTCAAATAACTAAAATAGATATTCCATAGTCATGAATAGAAAGACCCAATAATGTCAAGATGTCAGTTCTTCCCAACTTAATCTGTAGATTCAATTCAATCCCAATCAAAATCCCAGCAAGTTACTTTTATGGATATTGACAAACTCATTCTACAGCTTATGTGAAGAGACAAAGGATAGAGAATAGCTACTAATACAATATTGAAGGAGAAGAACAAAGTTGGAAGGTTGACATTACTTGACTTAAAGACTTAAACTATAAAGCTACAATAATCAAGGCAGAGTGATACTGGTGAAAGCCCAGATAAATACATTAGTGACATAGAATATAGAGTCCAGAAATAGATCCCCATAAATATAGTCAACTGATCTTTGATGAAGTTAGTAAAGGCAATACAGTGGAGCAAAGATAGCCCTTCAACAAATGGTGCTGGAACCCCTGGATATCCACCTGCCAAAAAATGAATCTAGATATAGACTTCATACCCTTTATAAAAATTAAAGTGGAACTAAGTGGTATCTAAGTGTAAAACACTAAACTATAAAACTCTTAGAAGATAATACAGGAGAAAACTTCAATGACCTTGAGTATGATGATGACTTAAAAATTGAATTGAATTGAATGTTTAAATTAAAGTATAGTTGATTTACAATGTTTTAATTTCTGGTGTACAGCAAAGTGATGTGAGATATATATATATATATATATATGTGTGTGTGTGTGTGTGTGTGTGTGTGTGTGTGTGTGTGTGTGTGTGTGTATATGTATACCCACACACACACACTTTTTTTTCCCCATGTTCTTTTCCATTATGGTTTATTACAGGATATTGAATACAGTTCCCTGTGCTATACAGTGGGACCTTGTTGTTTATCTATTTTACATATAGTAGTTTGTATCTGCTAATCCCAAACTCCTAATTTATCCTTCCTACATCCCCTTACCCCTTTGGTAACCATAAGTTTGTTTTCTATGTCTGTGAATCTGTTTCTGTTTCATAAATAAGTTTATTTGTCATTTTATATTCCACATATAAGTGATATGGTATTTGCCTTTCTCTGTCTGACTTCATTTAGAATAATAACCTCTAGATCCATTCATGTTGCTGCAAATGGCATTATTTCATTCTTTTTTATGGCCGAGTAGTACTCCATTGTGTATATATACCACATCTTTATCCATTAATCTGTTGATGGATATTTAGGTTGCTTCCATGTCTTGGCTATTATAAATAGTGCTGCTGTGAACATTGGGGTGCATGTATCTTTTTGAGTTAAGAGTTTTCTTCAGATACATGCCCAGGAGTGGGATTGCTAGATCATATGGCAACTCTGTTTTTAGTTTTTTAAGGAGCCTCCATAATCTTTTCCATAGTGGCTGCATCAATTTACATTCCCACTGGTTGTGTAGGAGGGTTCCCTTTTCTCAGCACCCTCTCCAGCATTTATTATTTGTAGACTTTTTAATGATGTCCATTCTGACCAGTATGAAGTGGTACCTCATTGTAGTTTTGATTTCCATTTCTCTAATAGTTAGTGATGTTGAGCATCTTTTCATGTGCCTATTGCCAGGTGATGACTTTTTAGGTACAACACCAAAGGCATGATCTATGAAAGAAAGAATTGATAACTGGTACATCCATACAATGGAATAGTATTCAGCACTAAAAATAAATGAGCTATCAAGCCATGAAAAGACATGGAGGAATCTTAAATGCATTTTATTAAGTGAAAGAAGCCAACCTGAAAAGGCTAATTATTGTATGATTCCAGCTATCTGAAGTTCTGGGAAAGACAAAACTATGGAGATAGTGAAAGGATCAATGGTTGCTAGGGTTTAGGAGAAGGGAGAGAGGGAGCACAGGTGTTTTAGGACAGTGAAACCATTCTGTATGATACTGTAATGGAAGGTACATCATATTACACCTGTCAGAACCTGCGTACTACAACATAAAGAGTGAACTCTAATGTAAACTATGGCCTTTAAAATTGGTTCGTCAATTGTAGCACATTTAACCACACTAAGGAAGATGTTGATTGGAGAGGAAGAGGGTGGTGAAGGAGGTATATGAGAATTCACTGTACTTTGCTTAATTTTTCTATAAACTTAAAACTGCTCTAAAAATAAAATATATTTATTTTAAAAAATACATATGTCAAAAACCAATGTTCCTATAAGAAATCATGGTAAATGTTGGGAGGGGGCAGGGATTTTCAGGGGTAATCAGGAACTCCTCCAGACTAAATCATCATAGCCTACTGTAGTTAGATAATGCTGAATAGTTTCATAGTTATGTAATGCTATAATTTACATACAGCATATATATTTTATAGTTTAAATACATATATTTATTAAAACATAGTTTATGTACAATATGTACATAATGTATAGTTAGTAATATATAATGTTGAATACATTTGAATGTATAGGATGCATGGTGGTGGGGAAAGACTGAAGAAATCAGGTGGTGGGTCAGCTTCATCTAATGAAGAGACAGTGTTACTGATGGAGCTTTCTTAACACTGTCACTGGTGGGAAAATTGCCTATGACTTTTCCTTCTTCACTTTGAATAATGATATAGTGGAGCTCATGTTTGCCAGCAGTAGCCTGTGGTGGCACTTGTCTTTTTAGTATCATGCTGTTCCTGCTCCCTTCCCCAGTGGCGTGGTATGCTAATAAATGTCTAACTAACTAAAAAGTGCACAAGTTCAAAGGCACTTAGATCAAAAGAAATTCCAGTACTGTTCAGTAACCAGTGCTTTCCACCATGACATTTATTTGCCAAGAAAATATAAAATTATAAACAGTACATAGTATTCTGATTTAAACAGCACACAGATACTCATTGTAGGCTTCCTTTTCACTTTTTTTAAGACTTCATTTTTTAAAGAGCAGTTTTAGATTTACAACAAAATTGAGAGGTACAGAGATTTCCTGTATACTCCCTTTTCCCCACATATACGCAGTCTCACCCATTATCAGCACAACTGACCAGAATGGTGCATTTTTTACCAAGAAAAAAACCTACATTGACATATAATCACCAAAGCCCATAGTTTAATTTAGGGTTTACTCTTGGTGTTGTATATTTCTGTGGATTTGGACTAATGTGTAATCACACATCCATCACTATAATATCATGAAGAGTATTTGTACTGCCCTAAATGTCCTCTGTGCTCCACCTATTAATTTCTGCCACCTACACCCTCAATCCTGGCAACCACTGATCTTTTTCTTATCAGTACAGTTTTGCCTTTTCCAGAATGTTATATAGTTGGAATCAGACTAAGCAGCCTTTTCACATTGGCTTCTTTCATGCAGAAATATGCATTTAAGATTCTTCCTTGTCTTTTCATGGCTTGATTCTTTTTAGTGCTAAATAATATTCTACTGTATGGATATACCACAGTTTGTTTATCCATTCACCTATTTAAGGACATCTTGATTGCTTCCAAGTTTTGGCAATTATGAATAAAGAGTACAAATATTTGTGTGCAGATTTTTGTTGTGTACATAGGTTTTCAGCTCATATGGGTAAATACCAAGGAGTGTGTTGGATCATATAGTAAGAGTATGTTTAGTTTTATAAGAAACTGCCAAACTGTCTTCCAAAGTGACTGGCATATGCATTTTTACATTGTTCATGCTTTTTCAAAAATGCATTTGTCAGGTATGTAAAGAAATGCCTGTCTTATGATAGGATGATGCCCTTACAAGCATTGAGATCTTAGGGCTGGTTGTCCTACCATATATATCATCAGCTGCTTGTGCTATGCTCGTTCTTGTCTGCTTTTTCTTTAATTTATTTGTTTTATTTCTTTTCCCTTATTCTTGCTCTCTTTATCCTGCTTTACTGCTTCTCTTGCTTTTGCCTGGGGAATGAGAGAACTACACTTGTTAGACTAATGTACTGATTTAAAAGGCAAATAAGACATAACTAAAACTGTTTCCCAGGGTCTCCTGGCTATGGTGTGGATGGTTGAGACTGCAGCATTCAATAAAAGTGTTGTTACATGATTAGTTTCACTGTACAGTTCTTCCAAGATGGGATTAGAGGAGCAGTACATTAATAAAGCCTGCTTTCCTTTGCAATTTAAAAATAATGAAACTTTTAAAAATGTTTTAAGACTATGATAGCAGAAGAGGTTTGATACTTTTTCCTACATTTCTCTAGGAAAGCCTTTCAGTTTCTACTGTTACAGTTCTTCTCAAGGAGGACCAAACCTTAGTTAAAGCTTGCTTTATACCATCTGTGTAATTTTGTGTGTACATTTGTACATACCCCAAACTGCAGAAGAATTATATATCAGTAGATTATATTCTCTCAGTAGATGAAGGGTAAGGACTATATCAGATCTTATCCAGGGTTTGTATCCTGAGACACTTGAGACAGTCTTTCTAAATACACATTTGTAGACCCCGTGGTTCAGACACTCTTGGTACAGAATCTTAGAGCTTTTTTGTTTTTGTTTTCTGTGGGGTTTTTTTTCTCCCTTACTTTCTGCATGCTAGTTTGAGTCAGGATAGGTACAAGGCCCACTTCTCCAGTGCTCTCAACTGGTTGTCTTTGTTTTGCATGAAGATACCTCTTGATGGGACAGCTCACTGCTTCCTGACAACCCACTCCATCTTCACACTCCCGTTAGAAGAATGATCTGTTGGCCAGAATTCTGCCCTACCTCCCCTAACTTCTTGCCTATTTGTTCTTATTAGGGACACACAATATTTATAATTCCTCTTAATGATATTCTTTAATATTTAATCAGAGGTCATTTTCCAAGACCCTTTCTTTAGGTTTAGACATCTCTATTTTTTTCAACTGTTCCTTATAATATCGGCCGTTTCACAGTCCCAATGAAATATAATGGGGTTTTTCTACCTCTTTAAAAAGTAAAGTGCCCAGCACTAAATACAGATGTGGTCAGGCTGATGCAGAAAGCACCTTTCATTATCCACATTTTACAAATGTTGCTTGTCATGATGTTTATTTCCACACTAAGTTTAGTGTGAACCAGCACACCTGAGCCTTTTTTTCTGTGATGGTGACAAAAGTCATCATCCTGTGTCTTTCTGCAATGGCTTTTTTTTTTAAGCCAAAGTTCAGAATGTTATATTTATGCTTATTGAAATTTATCCTATTTGATTTTGCTTATTATTTTAGACTGTTTGAGTCTTTTTGGAATTTGATTTTACCCACCAAGGGCAGGCTTTACTATCCCTTATATCTGTAGTTATCCACCTATTTGATTAACATATCTTTTGTCTCTCTTCAGTTCCAAAAACTGTCCCTCCATTGCTGCCTTTTTTTCCATTTGTTTTTCTCAGTGGCTGATTCTAGCTTGTGTTGCTTTGATAGATATGTATGGCTAAACACAAACCTCAGACAGTAGAAAAATATACGTTTGCAAAGCCACTAGAGAGTTGTAGTGTGCTTGGATCATGTTGAACATCAGGAAGCTTTATGTTTTTTTTCTTCTTCCTCTTCTTCTCCTCCTCCTCCTTTTTTTTTTTTTTTTTTTTTTTTGACATTCATTATTCATTCTTTTGGTATGTTGGAGTCAGTTCTTTTGTGTTTTCACTTTTCTCTATAAACTTTTCTGTATGTATTTGAAAAGCTTGCAGGCCTCAGGGACTGTGTCTATAATGCCTAGGGTATAAAATGACCCTGGGGTGAGTCTGTAAGGCAGAGGTCTTAACAGGTGGCTAATTCTTGGACTTCAGTTTCCCAACTACGCAGTGGAAGACTTGCATTAACCGGGGCATTTCCTCTTCTGCTCTGTGGAGTCCTGAGGAACGAGCCTCAGAGGGTATTGCAGGAGGTGAGGGGGATGAGTGCATATAGCTCTCTACAGCCCCCAGCTCCTTCACTTAGAGAAGTTCCACTTTTATCTTGTATTTTGAGGTTCCACATGGGATTCTGTTTAAAGAAAGAGTTCCCTTTGAGCAGCTTTGATGGTCTATGTATGAGTCTCCCTGATCCATGAGCTTGGAGGTCACCCTCAGACTTTTCATTTGGTGAAGAGGGAGAGGGACTTATGCTATTTTACTTTTCTTTCCCAGACTTGGGAATAACCCCTCCTCCATCCCCTCATTATAAAAGTAACTACATGCTTATTACTTTAAAGGGAGAAAAAAACTATAAAACAGAATTCAGTTCTTCATAATTCATAATTCCATTCTGCACAGAAGAAAAGCATTCTTAACAGTTTCAGTATATCTTTCTAGATTCTTTTGTTTGCACATAACTGTATCTGTACCTTTTTTTTAAAAAATGAGATCATACTCATCCTAGCAAATTTTATAACCTGTTTTTTTTTCAATTTATAGCAGTATAATGTGGGCATTTTTCTGTGTCAGTACATACCAATTTACTTCCTCCTTTAATACTTCTGTAATATTTCTCTGGCTAATAATTTGTAACTATACTAAGTCAGAGTGAATATTCCTTGTTGCACAACACATGGAACCTGTTCTAAAGTATAACCCTACTTTTATTTACATGTTACTACTGGCATATTCATTTTTTTCCCCAGTAGTTTACTCTTTGTTCACTCTGTTTTTGGGTTTTGATATTTGTTGATTTTTCCAGTTGCTTCTCTTTCCTCTGGTTTAATTCCACATCAAGACCTCAGAAGTATTATCCCAGTCAAGCTACAGATGCAGATAGCCCTTTTCTTTTAGGCAACAGCTTTAATTTAATGTCTGCTTTAATAGTTGCAAGTCTGTTCTTAAGAACAAAATCTTGGCAGCCAGAATTATATTTGACACTTTTGTTCCAGTATATTACTGGTGAGAAAGACAGTTGACTTGTTTTGACCCAAGTGAGCTTAGTTCTAAGCGCTTAGGAAGGTGGGTGACAAGCAGCTTTTGGTGGTTTGACAGCCAGCTGCAGGACGTGTTTTGTGGCCAGGACCAAGCGGCTGTTGATAAGTGTATATGGTAAATTACATTTGATGGTCTCTTTCCCCTTTTGTGTTTTAGAATTTTATAAAAGATCACATTGAGAACTTAGCAGTGAGAAAAACATTTTTTATTACTGTAGGATGATTATTATCTCCTCTTCTTTGTACAGTGCTCTACAATGTTTCAAATAACTTATTCTAAATGGATATAACATTTCCATAGTTATGGAAAAATTTTGGTGATTTTTTTGAACAGGAAATATAGTGTAAATGTTATTTAGGCAGCTTTTATTTCTTTAGAAATTTAGGGTAGCATTTCTTCTTTCCCCTTTAAGTTTAGAGATAGCTTGTATAGGTTAAACAAATTCTAAATTGGAAATGTTATTCCTAGTTTTGAGTAAAGTCATTTTAGTTTTATATTTAACCATTTTGTAAATTTTATCCTAGAAATGTATGTGCTTTTTTACTTTTCTCTAACTTCCTTTCCTTATCTAGGAGTCTAAGATGATTTTCCTTCTTACTACTATGTCTGAAACTTTGATTATGCTATTCTAATTTTAATTTCGTAAGTAATTCAAGATAGGGTTTGTTTTAGTGGATTACTCACAAAGGAAATATGGAGATTTTAATTTTTGAATAGGTATTATTCAAATTTAGATGTCTGACACTTTTTGAAGTGTTTATGTTGGGGACCATTATGCTATTTAGAAAGTTTTGTTTAATTGCTATTGTTTACATTACAAAATGTCTGGGCACTCTATCTTTTATCTTAAAATGTATTTTGTATGTTTTTGTCCAATTTAGGAAGTTTTAATTTCTCATTCATTGAGTAAACAAATCTGAGTAATTATTGGGAGCCTGGAACAGTTCTTGGTGCTGAGGATAAAGCATTGAATAAAACAGAATGTCTTTGCCTCTACGAGCTTACTTTCTAATGAGTTGAGGAAAAAAAAGCTAAATAAATGTTACATCGGGTGGTAATGAGTGCCATGGGGAAAATGATGTCAGCTTGAGATTGTCTCCATATCATTCAGAAGATTAATTCTCAAAAATACCAAGACTGCAGATGGAAACCTGGGCTGGATATATAACAGACTTTTGATCTACTGTTGGTCATTGATGTGTAATTTGAATGGACTCCCATATTTACTGTCTGCTCTTTTTCATACTGCTTTCAGTTTCACAATTGTGATAATTCTTAGTGTGGCTCTATTTATTGTTGCTTAAAATAATACCTTCCATTGTGTTTTACAGTTAAAAAACATCTTCGCAATTCATTATTTTAAGTGGCTGTAGCATAATAGTTTTGGTTGAACCATATGAAATTGCTGACATTTGACTGTTTTGGATCTACAAAAAGCAATTTCACATTGTTCGATCTAATACTGTGCTGTACCTGCCTTTAAAAACAAAATATGAACATGTTTTATAAACTGTAAGGCACTATTATGTACATTGCCAAGATTTAAATTTTGTTTCTGTCACTCATTTCCTGTTCGCTTTGCAACAATTACTTAACCTCATTGTGCCTCATTTCATCATGACAGGATAATTATTAATAATACCTCATGGAGTTGTGAGGATTACATTATACATTATAATGAGATTATATACATAAAAATGCTTAGAAGAGTACCTAGCACATAGTAAAGGCTCAATAAATGTTAGCTATCATTACTGTTACTACCTTATGAGGCAAGGATCATCCTTGTCAGCTTTGCAGATGATCAAACAGAAGCTCTTAGAGATTTTATGATTTTATTCTAGGTTATGCAACAAGAAATCAAAACCAGGCATTTCTGACTCCCAAGTTCTGGCTTCTTTCTACTTACACTATAGCTATCTCTTGGGCAAAGAAAGAAAAGAAAAAAAAAAAAGAGTATTCATATAGTAATTTACAGAGCACATCCTTGAATCTCTCCAGCATAGTTAAACTTACATAGTTATCTTGTTTTCATAGACTGTTTTGACATCCATAAAGAAGAATGTTTGACATAAATCTGAGATATGATAGGTAATTATGACCTATTGTTATATTTGTGGATGAAGAATGTTGCCTGCCATATCATCAGACAAAGGATGTTGTGGCCATCAAGCTATCAGACACTGTAACCCCCGCCTCACTGCCCCCCCCCACCCCAATACTGGCCCTAGATAGTTAAGGTGCATATGAAAGAATGATTTCAGTGAACCCAGATTTTGCATCTTCTTATTAACTTGAGATGTCTGTTTTTCTTTAATTAACAATACTCTTTTAATGTTCTAACTACCTAGGTTTTGTTACAAAAACTCCTATATACCTGGCTCCTCCCTTACCTCTTTGGAGTAGTCCCTCAGAGCTATCTGAGAGGCTGTATTCTGGGCTTGAGTCCTCAGCAAGTCTGCAGAATAAAACATAATTCTCAACTTTTAGGCTGTGCATTTTTTTTTCACTCATCATATTTTTTACTTTAGAAAAGGTATTAGTGGCACTTTTATAGTTGATTTGTCCAGACAAGAATGAACCTAAGTAATAAATGTTGACCTCAACATTTCTAAGTATACAAATGTAGTTCTTAATTATATTCTTCAAAAAAGGAGCAGTTTAAAAGCATTTAAGAGCATCTAAAAACAGCCTAGCACACTTAAGGCTCCAATTCACAACATCCTACTCAACATTTCCATGTGGATGTATAATAGGCATCTTAGTTGTTCCTCTGACACTCATTCCCATCCCAGTAAATGGCTGTTATGTTCTTCTAGTTGCTCAAACCAAAACCTTGGAGTCATTTTTAGACACCTCTCTTTCACTCTACCCTGCATCCAAGTTGTCAGGAAATCCTGGCAGTTCTACCCTCAAAACATGCAAAATATAATTACTTCTTACCACCCTTGTTGCTGCTACTCTGGTCCAGGCCATGCTCATCTTTCAGTAGGTTTATAATTGGTCTTCCTACTTCCACCTTTTCTTCCCTTCAGTCTGCTTTCGCACAGCAGCCCAAGTGACCCTTTAAAAACGTAAATCAAAAAATCAGATTACATCTTTCCCCCGCTCAAAACCTTTCGAAGACTCCCCATCTCATTCAGTAAAATCCAAAGATCCTGTGTAGCCCTCAAGGTCCCACAAGTCTGTCTGTGGCTAACCTCTCTGACCTCACCTGCTTGTCCTCCTCTAGCTTAGGCTGCTTCAGGCACATGAGCTGTTTTGCTGTTCTTTGATCACACCAAGCAAGCTCCTGTCTCAGCATCTTTGCATTTGCTGTTCTTGCTGCCTTGGATACTCTTTCCCCAAGTATTTCATTTTATCTCCACTTCCTGCAGCTCTGAGCTCAGAGATCTTGTCAGAAAGACATTTCTTGACCAGTACACTCCTACCTCCCCTCTCCCTAAAATATTATGTATATATTTGTTTAGTTTATCTCCCTCTGGTAGGATGTAAAATCTAAGAAGGTGAGGACTTTTTCTTTTTTTGTTCACTGCTGTCTCCTCTGTGTCTGCATCAATTCTTGACCCACAGTAGGTGATTTTTATGGATGTGTTGAATGAATGAATGAACAAATGAGTGAATATATTGACTCTCTTGGCAAGTCATTGTCTGAACCCTTCTTTCACGGCATTTGATATTGTTGCCTGCTCTCTTCATTTGATTTCCATGACACTACTGTTTCCTGATTCTCATTTCTCCTTACAACTTCTCACTCACCTTCACACGTTGTTTTTTTTTTCCCAGACCAAGTATATGCATTTACTATGTTTTTTCGGGGGGGGGGGTTAGGTTTGTTTATTTATTTACTTTTTTAATGGAAGTGTTGTGGAAAAATGTGTTACAGCTCAGTTGTGACAGCAACCTGGATCTGGGTGAGAGACCAAGCAGCACTCGGAGAGTTGGAGAACTCAGGTTTATTACATCAGTGGGCCCAGAGGAGTTAACACTTCAAGCTCTGGACCCCATCTGTAGGTTTATGCAGGCCTTTTATAGGCTGCCAGTTTTACACTTTGCAACATTATATGCAAATAAAGTACAACAGAAGTTGGCCAACCAGGAACAAGCTTTGTAGAAATAGGCCAATCAGGAGTGAGCCCCTTGCAAATGAAGTACTACAAATGGACCAATCAGAAGTTAGGGAAGTGGGCCAATCAGAAGTGAGAGTAATAACCACTCAGGAGTGAGGGAAATAACCAATCAGAAGTGAGCTCAGGGAACCAATAGAATTCTAGATGTAAGTTAGCTGCTTAAGAGGCAAAAAGCGAGATAGAGCTTTTAGGGCCAGGGAACTGGATGGTGCTGGGAGGAGAGCAGCAGCCCTGCCTAGGGGTCCTGCTGGGTCTTTTTATGGGGCTTCCCGCCTCAGAAGGACTGGGGATTGAACCCAGGACCTGGTGCGTGCTAAGCATGCGCTCTACCGCTGAGCTACACCCTCCCCTACCTTCACACTTTTTTTATTTTGTTTCTCCTCCCTTCCTCTGTGTGCCCCTTTGAATATTCCCAAGTTTCCTTGCTTTTTTTTATGGTCCCACTTTATATGTTATTACTGGTCAATTTTATTCTTGCTCTGTGCTTTCATTACCATTTCCTTGTTGATGAGTCCCAAACTTGCATCACAGCCTCCCCTGCATCACAGCTCTAGATCTGGATATCTGTTTGGACAGTTCATGTAAATATTGTTTTGCCCTGTCTTCCTCTGCAGATCTTTTACTGTTCCTTGCCTTGGTTTAATGAGCCACTCATTAACACAAGCCCAGAATGTTTGCATCAGGCTGGACTTAACCTTTCCTTCACTGTTCACATTCAGTTGTTCACTAAAACATTTCCATTTTCATTGCTAAATATTTCATACTTGCTTTCTATCCACAGTATCTTAGTTCAGGACCCCACTGTTGCTCCCTCAGGGACCACTGAATTAATTACCTTACTGGTTTGACTACCTCTAGCCTCAGTCCTTCCCAGGCGATTCTTCACCAGCTGGGAGGAATGTTTGCAAGGATGCTACTCTTCACCTTTAGCAGTGCTTCCATCCTGTAGCCCAGAACCCTAAGGGTGGCCAGGAGTTACTGCAGTGAACTTTGGTGACCTGTGGTTATTTATACACTGAATAGATAATACTCTCATTTGCGTTTTCAAATAAATTAAGTAATTTATAGTATACTCTCTTTATTACCTGTTTTTCTGAATGAACAATTATCATGTAGTAGAGGTTCTGCTCTCTTCCCTCTTCCTTCCCTCCCTCCCCTCCTTCCTTCCTTCCTTACTCCTTCCCCACCCTCCTTCCCTTCCCCCCTCCCCTCCTTCCTTCCTTCCTTCCTTCCTTTTTTGGTTGTTATTAAAGAGATCTTCGTAATGTTCAGTACCACTGAGCTATAAGATGAAGTACAAATTACTTTGCACAGCATGTAAGGCCCCCACCATCTGGCTTCCCCCTAGCTGAACCTCTGGTGTACTCTATGCTTGGTCCTGTTCCATATGCCACAATGTTTCCTCTGCTCTGAATACCCCCACCCCCACCCCTGCCTCCAGCCCCCAGCGCTCAAATAGCTACTCCATAAAATGCTTCAATCAGAATAAAATCCAAACTCCTTTCCAAGTCCTACAGAGGCCTTACATGATTTTTTTTCGGTCTTGTCTTCCTTTATCCTTTCCCTTTTCTCCAAGCTCTTCCTGTAACTGCCTTCTCACTCATTCCAGGTCGCAGATCAAATGTGCCCCATCAGAGACTACCTCCCCCAGTCATTTTCTTATCATATTGCCTTAGTATATATCCTCTGCACAGCACATGTCACTTCCTGAAATTTCTTATTTATTCCTTTATGTCTTTATTGTTATGGCTCTCTCCTCTAGAATTGAAGTTTCTTGAGGTTAGGGACTCTGCCTTCTCGCTTAACACTGTGTCTCTTGCCTAGAACCTGGTCCTCAGTAAATATTTGTCGATTGATTGGATTACCTACCTACCCTCTCCTTTGGGCCCTGTTCTCCCTATGTCTTCCTTAGCATTTATACTTTGCATTGAAGAGTCTTTGCAATCTCTGGTGCTGGACTAATAGCAGGCATTGTAAATGATTAAGACAGCCCAGGAGTCCACTTGAAGAGACTTGTTGATAAGAGCATGTTCTTTTTTTTTTTTTTTTTTTTTTTTGCAGTTTTAATTTTTTTAAATTTTCTTAATGGGGGGAGGTAATTAGATTTACTTACTTATTTATTTTTTAATGGAGGTACTGGGAATTGAACCCAGGACCTCATGCATGATAGGCACACACTCTACCAGTGAACTAAACCCTTCCCCAATAAGAGCATGTTCTGCTACCTCTACCCAGTCATTTGTTGCCCATTTGAAATGATAACAACAATTAGCATTTATTGGTAGGAGGCCCATATCTTCCTGGTTTTTCAAGAGGAGTTAGAAATCTGGAACTTTTATGTTATTTCCCTATTTTAAAATGTTGGCAGTTCATTCACATTTAAAAACCAAACAAAAAACACTGCAGACCAAACAAAACAGGTAAGCGGGGCTGCTTTGGTTTATATGGTTTTTCTCTGACTAAACCTGGAGCTACTTACGGTCCTGCCCTTAAGACCCTGGTAATGAAATGCTGGATGGATGGTTGCATGAATGGATGCAACAGTCATTTCCTCTTCTGCTTCACCTTCTTGCTCCACAATAAAATAAAGTAATGCCTTATGTTTCTGTAGCATGTTGCAGTTATAAAGTGCTTTTATATACATTGTTTGACTTTTTTAAAAGCCTCAGTACTGCCACCATCAAACTGTATGAATGTGCTCCTTAGCCCTCGGTTTCACAGTGGATCAGAGGGAATAAAAACGCTGGAAATAAACCATGAAGTGATGAGTGTTAGGCTCAATTCTCAGCCTGCTTTTCAGTTTTAATCAGTATTACTGTTGCCACACTGATCTCCTTATGCACAGCTACATGTGTGAGAAAGCATGCTTTTAAACATTCAGTATTATTTATTTCAAATTAGTGAGACAATGCACTATCCATTAATTGTGCACAATTTATGGAAAATACAGTCGATGCTGGGGTTTTAGTTATTAGATCTTGACTCTTCTGCCTAAACTTGATTTCTAGTTATTGATCTGTCCCCCATCTTACATGTTTTCTAGTTGTTTCTAAATTTATATAAATAATAATATATATTTTATATTATATATTATATATTATATAAATAATAGGGACCTTGACACCATTTAAAATTCAGCTTAAAATATTTTTTATAAAATGGTATAATGATTATAAACATTAGAATGTCTGCACAGTTCTTTATTTTCCTCAATCCTTTATCCTCCTTTTTTTTTCTTTAAACAATTTTGTTCTGTTTCCATTTACTGGAAGTGGGAGGGGTAATTAGCTAAAGCATCTAATATGGGTGAAGAAAAATATGAAATCAGTTGATCATTCTGGTGCTCATAGACGATAGTAGCTTCTAAAGACATTGCTTTGGCAATTTCATGAATTGCATTTTTTTTCCTGTGGCTAGGAAGCATGCTGTCAGGCCTCTCAGTTTGTAGATAACATTCCTCAAAGTAGTTATATCCTCTAAGGCAGTGATGGTGGGGATTGAAGGGTAAGGGAAACAAGAGGCATGTTAGAGGGACTGGGATGGGTGACTGCAGGTGCAGTTTGAAAAATCAATTCAATATGCATATTATTTTATAATACAATTTCACTGGACCCTTAGTAAAACCCAAATCTTGGGCTGAAGATATACATAGATAGGGTGGGACAGAAGTTAATATGCTAAAGGGGAGGGTATAGCTCAGTGGTAGAGCACATGTTTAGCATGCAATCCCCCGTACCTCCACTAAAATAAAAAAATAAACCTAATTGCCTCCCTAAAAAGAATAGTTGAAGTTTTTTTTTTTAAGTGCTAAGAAGTTAATGTGCTCAAGCCAATACTGGTTAGAGACTGTGCACCAGGACAAAGGGTGGGTCTCTGATGGAGTGTGGATGGAGCACTTGATAAGAAGATGGGAGATGTGGGTTTGAGTTTTGGTTTTGCGGCCAGCTAGAGCTGTGACTCTGGGTAACTCACTTGGCCTTTCTGAGTCTCAACTTAATCTGTAAAATGAGAAAATCAGATAGATAGTCTCTGAGGTCTTAGGCATTTTAAGTTTGCCTCCGGTTAAAGAAAAGCTGTGAGCAGCTGGGTCTGACTGGTTATCAAGATAAGAGGGTATAGTTAGGGGAGCCAAAGTGAAAAGTTACAGGGGGAAAGTATACCTCAGTAGTGGAATGCATACTTAGCATGTACAAGTTCCTGGGTTCAATTCCTAGTACCTCCATTAAAAAAATAAATAAAATAAAATAAATACCTATGGATATCAGTGTCATGAAAGATAATAAAAAGATGGGTGTTGCTGTACACCAGAGATTGACACAACATTGTAAACTGGCTATACTTCAGTAAAAAATAAGTAAATAAATACTTGAAAAAAAAGACAAGTGTCAAGGTGAAGAGTTACAGGTTTTTCAGTCAACCTTTATCAGGGTATTATTTGTTCTTCCTAACAAATCAAATAGCAGAGAAGAGCTTACAATGAAAAAAACATGTCTCCTGCCATTTCTCTTTCTTTTCCATCCGCAGCCTTACTGTCCAGAGATAACCTTTAAAACCTATTTCACTATTTCTGTGTTTAGCTTCTCTTGGAATTACTTCCATAAGGCTTAATAATGTGTGTAAACTTCTGTTTCTTGATTTCTCAACTTTAGACAATATCTGTGGACTTTTTTGACATAAAAAATAAGAATTTAACTCACTTTTTCTACCCCTTCCTCTCTCCATTTCCCATTATTGATATTTATATTATTTTTGAAAGTCTTTTATTAATTATCTTTATCATTTTAAATGATAAACTTTTATCTTTTGAACCACCAACTTTCAATAGGGTCTCAACTTGCTGTTTTGTAAAGTTGCGTTTTAAATGCCGCACACCACCCTCTTTCTATATTCCAGCTTCTGGGAGCCTTATTTTACTTTTACACCATCAAGGTTAATATTTTCATTTTGTCCTCTGTCCACCAGCAAGTATTATGTACTTATCTTTATGTTTAGATTGTTGTTTTTACATTACCTTTCTATGGCTGCTATAATAGCATGTCCAAAATCACAACTGTATGATTACTCAGAGTTATTTGTTTCTTAAAATCTAAGGATATAATTGGGTATGTACTTAAAGACTTAGCTTAATAAAACCATCCATTTACTCATTTATTCAATAGAATATCAGAATTGTCATCACAGTGCTATTTGTAATAGTGAAAAATTGGAAACAACCTAAATGATTAACTTAAGGAAATTAGTAAAATAACTACTGTACATTTTTATAGTGGATGCTCTGTAAACATTAAAAAATGATGTAAGATGTTAATAACATGAACTTTTTTTCTATATTAAATTTTAAAAATATTTCTAAAACCATATGTACACTATAGCCTCACTTGAAAAACAAAACTGTATAAGGAACTCAGGGATGCTAGAAGCATATACACTAAATTGTTAACTTGGTAATGTGGCTATGTCAGGTGGTGATGATTTCTGGTTTTTTTCTGACTTGTGTTTTCTCAATTACTCAGAAAGAACATGTGTCACTTTTATGATAATACATTTTTTTAAAACAAAGATGAAACATAAGAATTGCCAGTCATAGTTTTTCTTGGAATAGTAATGTTAAAATTAGGAGTACCTGATAAGAATTCAGTTAATATTTGTGGAATGAATGAGAGAATGATTGAATTGCAGAGATTCGTAGATCCATGGTATTGACACTTACACATTCATAATTTTATCCAGAAACAAGTCCTAGTAGAGTTATCTTGAAAGAAAAGTCATGTTTTGAGGTGTCCACCAGTATCTAAGAAACAGCTTTAACTGCATGTTGGCTGTGTAATGGCAGATCCAGCAGGACTGAGGCCCACCACAGAAGCAGCCAGGCAACAATGCTGTATTTCACAGTAAGCAGGATCTGAATGAAAGTGTCCTTTGTGCTTGTGAGACTGAGGGGTGGGACTTGTGGCAATTTATGTTATTTCTCCTTAATGGAAATTGAGGCAGTCGCTAATCCTGCTATCACATGACAACTCCTTATTTGATTTTTTGCAATTTGGGGAGCAGCTGTGGACAAATGATTTTTCTGCAAAAAGAGCCAGCTGCATTCTGACCCATTTGCAAATGCATGGGTGTACTGAACTTCCTGTCCACCATGTTTCTGATCCAAGGAGAGCTTCAGCCACTCAAGTACTTTTTATTGATATTTGTAGCTGTTAATAAGCATCTGAATATTTGAGAATGCATTTTCTAATCCTCTTTATCATTGTCATCAACATTCATTAGGTACCTTCCCGCTCAGGGCACTGTGGCATTGTAAGCTGTAATGTGGAGACGACTTTCCTCTCTGACAGGTGGGTCAGCATTAGTGCCCTTAGAATCACTTTATTTTCAGCAGATTAAATTACATTGTAAAGAAAGAATCTGATGTGAAGGCAGCCAAGAGCTGTGTTCCTTTGATCCCCAGACTTCTCCTGAGTCCACCATCTGGGTGTTCACTGATCCCCCCTTACCACACCATGTGTTTTCACAAGCTGTTGCCTCAGCCTACAGTGTCCTTTTATCCTGGCACCTGCCAACTCCTGGCTGAAGACTCTGTCTTCTCCTTCATGGAACCTGCTCAATGTCCTTATAGTCCTTTCTTCTCAGTGCTCCCTTAGCCCTTGGTGATGATTATCACTTAGAGTATGATTTTTTTTCTTTTTTAAGGAAACAGCTTTTTTAAAGGCAAAAAGCCTTATAACTTAACTTTATTTGTGCTTATTTTTTTTTAAAGCTCTCTTAACCCAGGATCTTAAAGAAACAGAGGGAATTGGGTAGGCAGGATTTCTATAATGAGTAAAAGAAAGCTTTACTTTTGATTGTGCACACCTGTAGGGCTAGGGAGAGACACTGTCTTTTTTCCTATCTTTGCAGTGTTGAATTATCACCAGGGATGGATTTGCCTGAATTATTGTATGAACCCCTTCTGTTAGAGATTTCTTCAACAATGATTAGAAGCAAGTCATTTCAAAACATAAGAATAGAATATAGATGAATTGCACTGTTAGGGTGGTAGTCACAGCCAGATATGGCTATTTATATTAAAATTATTTAAAACTAAACAAAATTAAAAATTAATTATTTGGTCACAGTTGTCACATTTCATGTGGTCAATAGCCACATGTGGTTAGTGGCTGCTATTTTAGACAGTGCACATTTGGAACATTTCCATCACTGCATAAATGACTTTTGGACAGTGCTGATCTAGAACCTATGGAAAAGTTGAAGTATTTGGTGAAGAAGATTCACCTCACTGTTTCCTGTGGAAGGGTGTTTATTCCAGTTGAAGAATTTTAAAGCAGCCTGAAAGTCCCTGTAATTGCTTTATATTTTTCTTTGGTTGTGGCACCCTCTAGCGTTTCAGCTTTGGAATAGCTATATCATCATGAAATAATCTATTTGTGATTTGAGTCCAAGAACATTGAAATATTTCGGAAATTTTTATGTACATATGCATTTTTATAGGGAGGAAGTCTATAGCTTTTACACATCCTCAAAAGGATCTCTACTTCAAAAAAGAGCTATGCTCTAATAGAGGTCCTTGTATGGTCAAAACTCCAAGTTAATGATTTATACGCATTTTTTCTTCCAATATAAAAATAAGTAATGTAACTTTCCCTTTGGCATTTCTATGCTTTATCTGTCTTTATATGGAGTAATAATAATAGGTTACACTTATCTAGCATTTGTTATATACCATGTCCCATTTTAAGACCTTTTATAAAAATTAATTCACTTGGTCCTCACAGTAATTCTATTAATGTCCCCAATCAAGAGATGATAAAACGAAGACATAGAAGTCAAGTGAATCTAGTCTAAGGTACTAGAAGTGGCAGAGCAAGGATTTGAATCCAGTACTCTGGCTCCAGAGTCTGTACTCTTAACCAGCTTGCTATAGATGTGAGGGTAAGCCTAATTTAAGCAGGTATGAAGTGGAATGGAGAGGAGACTTTGTATACTCTTGGCACGCTCTTGTACTAGACTATCTGGGCCTAGCTGTATAGTAAGAGAAAAAAAAATCCCCTCTAAATTTCTGCAAGCCACACTGGAAATTATAGTTGGTACCTACTATTGATTTTCAGTAGATATGCATAGATCTACATAGTCTGACAAGAACTTAGAGTGGTAGATGAAGGTCAAAGCTGTCATTGCGACCACATTTTCTTTGGTTTGTCCAAATACCTAACCTAGTATATTCACTGAATAATATGACAAATCTTCTTGTGATTATTTGTCACTTTTGGGCTATTTAAAAGGGACTATTCCTAGGAAGGTCAAATGGATTCCTCTTGTCTTAAGCTCCATTTATTACTCAGAATTAAACCACATTTTACCTTGCTTCTGTTGTCACTTTGACTTTCTCGTGCAGTTGTTTTTAAGTTTTTCTTGCTGTGGTAAAATTTTGATCCATTATTCTATGTCCTCCAAGAATCAAATAATGTTGTTAGCTTTAGGCTCTTTTGAGAAGGGCTATTCTGTTGAGTAAAATTTCTATCCTAGTTATGAAATTTAGATTCTGGACATGTCTAGGAATTAAGTTGAGCCTCTGGTTTGTGAAATTAAGTTTTCCTGTCCCTGGTTTGGACTGTAGATACAATCTTGCTCTGAGACTGTCCCTTAGGCAGTTCTTGCAGCTTTTCTTTTGATATGATAATGCTATTGATGAGACTAATGCTTTCTTTTATATTTGGTTATACCTTGATTAAATTTTCCAATTTAGATTTTTAAAATGCTCTACACCTAATCTCATTATATGTGGATTAGACTAAATTTAACCCCCTTGGACAGTTTATCCAAATTCCAGTAGCTCCTTAGATGTTGTTGACTGCAGCTTGTAATTGGGTGCTCCTGATCAGAAAATCAGTTTTTTTGTGTGTGTTCTCTTCCATTATCGTTAGTCTCATGCTTGCTGGCCCACAGTGGCAAAAGTAGGAACTCCTCTGTACCGAACTGCCCCTCCTCCAATCTCTTATAGATTGTATATTAAAAAAGAACCTTTAGGTTAAGTACATGTTGCACCCCAGGTGATGATCCAGGCTAAGAGTCAGGTTTTAGCAAAATTGCTACTATGTTATATTATTGTTTGGAGAATGATTTTTTAAAAAATGGTGTGTTGACTAATCTACTGAACATCACTGATTCCAGGTAATAAACAGAAAGGCCTTTTTATTTGGATGTGGTGTTTAGAATCACAGGTCATTATTACCTGTTGCCCATGCTTTCATCTTACTTTTCATATCTGTTCAGAGGAATCACTGTTGGGTCCATCTGCTGATTCTCCATTTTGCACACTCTTGTGAAATTGTTAGGAGCATTGGTTCCCTATAGTTTGCTTATTTTAATGTCTAGGAGAGCAGTATTGGAGTCGTTGGAGTTAATAGAATAAAGAAGGGCTTTTTAGATGCCTAACTCAAACTCTTACACACAATAAGAAAACCGTATCTTCAGAGATGGATGTCTAATTTAAAGATGAGGAAATTAAGACATAGTCCTTGTGAGAAGACTAGTCCAGAGTCAAGAAAGATAGAATCATAAAGACATAAAAATTCTGGCATCATTATAATAAGTAGTGTTGATAATTTTATCTGGATTATCTCATTTAATCCCCACATCCTTTTGAGAAGTACTACTTTTTTTTTCTTTTAAAAGTTGAAATTGAGGTTTAGAGGTTAAGTTACTTGTCCTGGAGTTCCATATATCTGGTCTGTGCTGCTTTTTAAAAAATTCATATTATCTAATATGTTTTCATCTATTAGCAGCTTCTGTCAATTTTGTTGTCCAGAGAATCTGACTTGTTTTGGATGAAAGCTAGACATGCCTCACAAAAAATGACTTAGGTGGAGGTGGAGTATGATGATCTCCAGCAGTACATGTATGCCAATCATATTTGGCTTTAGATAACCTGTTTTATTTATTGTTTTATGAAAACATGGAAAGCATCATTTATAAGTATTCCACTCTGTTCAAAGAAGTCTGAAATGGCTTTGCTTTTGCTTTTGTGGAGTGTCAGCACACTGGTTAGAGAGGCTGAAGGATGGGGTGGGGAGAGAGGTAGAAGGAGATGAGGCACTGGGCAGAAGTGACAAGTCTGTAAAGCAGGCAGTCTTATTGATTTATGCTGTGAACTGCATTCTGGAGAAAAGAATTGAAATCCATTACGCCAAGTGCATAGCGTACAAATCCCTTTGAAAAGCAGTTAGATGCCGGCTAATCCCAAATCATTTAAAAACAATTTTGGAGTACCCAGAATTCTAAAATGCCTTGAGCAGTTTGTCTCTTAGACTAGAAGAACAGTGAAATAGATGGAAAATAGTATTTTAATGGTGTTATCCTCTCATACAATTGTATTTTAATTGTGTGACTTAAATAGCATGTTAAATTGCATTTTAGATATATACAAATCTGGGAGTAGGATATATTCCCTTGAATATTCTAAAACACACCAAAAACATAGGCTATGGAAGAAACCTTATCAGGTACCTCTCCTTAAAAAAATTTTTTTTTTTACTTTGACATAATTTCAGATTTCTAGAAAAGTTGCAAAAATAGTAGAAAGAATTCTCATTATCCAGATTTCCCAAATGGTAGCGTTCTACCATATTTTCTTTTTCCTCTTCTCTATTAAATACATAGTATTTTTCCAGGTAACTCTTTAAAATCTCTATTTAAAGAAACGAGGATGTGAGTTCATGAAGGTATTATGCCACATAGAGATATGAGGCTGGGGAGATGACTTCAAGCAGAAAAGATAGTGTGGAAAAGGAGTTCAGATGATAGCTGAGTGATTCCTAGTCTTTTTGCTTGTGGATTTTCAGATTGGCTTCTTTCACTTAGAAATATGCATTTAAGTTTCCTCCATGTCTTTTTATGGCTTGATAGCTCATCTCTTTGTGTGGATGTTCCACAGTTTGTTTATTCATTCAACTATGGAAGGACATCCTGGTGGCTTCTAAGTTTTAGTGATTGTTAGTAAAGCTGCTGTAAACATCTGTGTGCTGGTTTTTTTGTGGACATGTGTTTTCAACTCTTTGGGGTAAATACCAAGGAGCCCAATTACTGGATTGTATGGTAAGAGTTTATTTAGTTTTATAGTAAACTGCCCAACTGTCTTCCAAAGTGGCTGTAGTATTTTGCATTCCTACCAGCAGTAAGTGAGAATTCCTGTTGCTTCACACCGTCACCAGCAACCCTCACCAGCATTTGCTGGTGTTGGTGTTTTGGATTTTAGTCATTCTTAAGAGGTGTGTCGTGTTATCTCATTGTTTTTATTTGCAATTCTCTAATGACATATGATGCTGAACATCTTTTCACATACTTATCATCATAGGTATATCTTTGGTGAGGTCTGTTAAGGTCTTTTGCCATTCTTTAATCAGGTTGTTCATTTTCATGTTGTTCAGTTTTAAGAGTTGAGACACAGTCCTTTGTGAGATGTGTCTTTTGCAAATATTTTCTCCCAGTCTGTGGTTTGTCTTCTCATTCTCTTTATAGTGTCTTTCATAGAACAGAAGTTTTTAATTTTAATGAAGTCTACTTTTTCAATTCTTTCTTTCATGGATCATGCCTTTGGTGTTGTATCTAAAAAACAAAAGTCATCCTCATAGCAAGTCATTAAGTTTTATCCTATGTTATCTTCTGGGAATTTTATAGTTTTGCGTTTCACACTTAGATCTTGTGATTCATTTTGAGTTAATTTTTGTGAAGGATGTAAAGTTAGTATCTAGATTCATTTTTTGTCAGGTGGATGTCCAGTATTCCAGCACCATTTGTTGAAGAGACTGTCTTTGCTCCATTACATTGACTTTGTTCCTTTGTCAAAGATCAGTTGACTATATTTATGGAAATCTATTTCTGTGCTCTCTATTCTGTTCCATTGATCTGTTTGTCTATTCTTTCACTAACTACACTGCCTTCATTACTGTAGCTTTATAGTGAGTCCTGAAGTTGAACATGAAAAGTTGCTCAGCATCACTTCAGGTCAGTCTTCCAGCTTTATTCTTCTCCGTCAATACTGTACTAGCTATTCTGGGCCTTTTGCCTTTCCATATAAACTTTAGAATCAGTTTGTCGATACCCATAAAATATCTTTTGCTGAGATTTTTATTGGGATTGAATTGAATCTATAGATCAAGTTAGGAAGATCTGACATCTTAACACTATTGAATCTTCCTATCTGTGAATATGGAATATCTCTCTATTTTAGGTCTTCTTTGGTTCTTCTATGTTTTATAGTTTTCTTCATGATCTTGTACATGTTACGTTAGGTTTATATCTATGTATTTCATTTCTTTAGTTGCTAATGTAAATGGTAATTGTGTTTTTAATTTCAAATTCTATTGTTAATTGCTGGTATATAGGAAAGCAGTTGACTTTTTAAAAAACTTTATTTATTTATGTATTTATTTTACAATATTATATTTTTTAAATTGAAGTATAGTTGTACAATATTATATGTTTTAGGTATACAATATAGTGATTCACAATTTTTAAAGGTTATACTCCATTTATAGTTATTGTAAAATATTGACTATATTCCCCATGTTGTACAATACATCCTTGTAGCTTATTTTATACCTGATAGTTTGTACCTCTTAATCCTCCACTTCCATCTTGCCCCTCCCCTTCCTCTCTCCCCACTGGTAACCATTAATTCCTTCCCTACATCTGTGAGTCTGTTTCTTTTCTGTTGTATTCAATAGTCTGCTGTTTTCTTTTAGATTCCACATGTAAGTGACCTCCCACAGCATTTGTCCCTTTCTGTCTGACTTATTTCACCAAGTCCATCCATGCTGTACACCAGAAACTAATACATTTTAAATTAACTGTACCCCAATTAATTTGTTTGCAAACAAACAAATAACCCATATGAAGTATGAGCAGAAGAAATGAATAGACAGTATTCCAAAAGAGGGAATACAGATGGCCAACAGGAACATGAAAAGTTGCTCAGCATCACTAGTATCAGAGAAATGCAAATCAAAATCACAATGAGATACCATCTTATACCTGTCAGAATGGCCATTAACAAAAAGAACACAAGTAACAATTGTTGGTAAGGATGTGGAGAAAAGGGAACCCTTGTGCATTGTTGGTGGGAATGTAAATTGGTACAGCCCCTATGGAAAACAATATGGAGGTTTCTCAAAAAACTAAAAATAGAATCACCATACGGCCTAGCAGTTCCACTCCTGGGCATATACCCAAGAAAAACTAAAACAAACACAAACAAAAAACAAAACAAAAACAAAAACAGTAATTCAAAAAGATACATACACCTTGCTATTAACAACAGTACTATTTACTGTTGCCAAGACATGGAAGCATCCCATGTGTACATCAATAGATGAATGGATAAAGAAGATGTAGTATATATAGAAAGCAGTTGACTTTTGTATATAATCTTTATATCCTGCAACATTGCTATAATTACTTATTATTAGTTCCAGAAAGTTTTTTTATTGTTGTTGATTCTTTTATATTTCCTATATAAACAATCATGTCATCTATGAACAAAGACAGTTCTATTTCTTTTTCTTGTCTTAGTGCATTAGCCAGTACAGTGTTGAAAGGAGTGGTAAGAAGGGGACATCCTTGTCTTGTTTCTGATCATAGTGGAAAAGCTGCTAGTTTTTCATTATTAAGTATGATGTTAGCTGTAGATTTTTTGTAGGTTTTTTTTTCAAAGTTGAGGAAGTTCCTTTCTGTTCCTAGTTTGCATTTCTTCCTTTTTAAGGCTGAGTAATATCCCATTGTATGTGTGTCCACATTTTGTTTACCCGTTCATCTGTCAGTGAATATTTGGGTTGCTTCCACCTTTGGCTATTGTGAATAATGCTGCTAGTTCATGGGTGTGCATATAGCCCTTTGAGACTGTACTTTCAATTCTCCCAATATAATAGCCAGAAGTGGCATTGGCCAGATCATATGGTAATTCTTCTCAAAGTTTTTTGAGGAACCAGTATGCAGAGTTTTATGTAAAAGGATGTTCATTGCACTGATGTTTACAATAGCAGAAATTTGGAAGCAGCCTTGCTATATTTGAGTAAGTGGTTACATAATTATGGCACACTGATACAATGAAGTATTCTTCAGCTATTTAGAAAGTTCTGGTAGATGTGTATGTTTCGACAATGTCAAAATGTCCGGGTATATTGTTATATGAAGGAAGCTAATTATAGATTAATATATGTATTGTGAATCTGTTTTTATTTTAAATCATATACATACAGGCTTCAAAAATTGTAAGGATAATATACTTCTCTGTAGCTTAGGACAGGGAGAAGAGAGGACAGATGCAGTAGGAGAGCAAACCTTTATCTTATTATTACTTTATAAATTACTGCATCATTTCAGGGTTTTTAAAAAATACAGTTTATAAGCAGAAAAACTAATTTGAATAATTGCATTTTTGGAAAAAATGTTTAACTCCCATTTGTGTTTGAAGTACAAAGAAAAGATTATTTTACTTACTTGTCTACAATGTCAAATGCTAATCACTGGGATCTCTTAAATTTTTTTTGTCATATATAATATCAAGGATATTTATTGTTTTGTGACTTGAGGTATAAAATTAGCACAATGAATTTCCATCAGGATAGCTTCGCACAAGGAAAATATTCTACCATTTTTATGTCATATTGGAAAGGTGCTTCCCATTTCGTATAACTTGGTATGGTGAACTATGTAGTAAAATCAAAGGCTTGTTAAAGTTTCTCTGCTCTTGAGGAAAATATATCTCTTAGTTTAAGCATTGCATTACATTACACATTGAATCTCGCTCTTTGCTTCTTTTTCTGGCAGTAGATCTTCATGGAGGAACACGGAGTGACCCAAACCGAACACATGGCTACCATAGAAGCTCATGCAGTGGCCCAACAAGTACAGCAGGTCCATGTGGCCACCTACACTGAACACAGTATGCTGAGTGCTGATGAAGACTCACCTTCTTCTCCTGAGGACACCTCTTATGATGATTCAGATATACTCAACTCTACAGCGGCGGATGAGGTAACAGCCCATCTGGCTGCTGCAGGTAACGTTTGGATTAGAAGCTTTTCATTTGTTACTTAACTCTGGTACTGTGCTTACCTGATAGAGCTTAGGATGCAGGCACTCACTTTTATCTTCATATCACATTGTCACATTTTTTTTCTTGAAACTTTGCATTTATAACCTGTTCCTATATTACACTGAGACTTAAGTTCCAAACTCATGTACTGTCAGTGATATGGACTTTGGTTTTGTTTTTTTATCCATTCCAACACTCTTTACTTTTAACTGAAGCATATATTCCATTTACATTAAAAGTAATCACTGATATATTTAGGTTTAAATTTATCATGTTTATTATATGCTTTCTTTTCATACCCCTTATTCTGTTTACTTTTCCCTAGGTTTTCTTTTGGAATGATTGAAAAATGTTGATTTCTTCATTTTTTTTCTTGTTAGTTTGTAATTTATATAAACTTCTGTTATTAGTGGTACACCTAGAAATATATATCCTTCACTTATTTCAAAGTCTTATGCAATTGATAATTTTGTCCTCTTTAGGAATAATACAAGTTTCTTAGAACACTTGAATTTCATTCCCCTGCTTCTGACTTATATGCTGTTGTTGTCCTGTATATTAATTCTTTGTGTATTTTAAGCACCACAAGACGTTATTTCTGTTCTGTACATAGTTAATGTTAACTTTTCCTCTTATATTCAACTTGCCGTCTGAGAATTTTTCTTCTGCCTAAAGATACCATTTATTATTTCCTTCAGCATGGATCTGCTAATAGTAAAGTCTCCATTTTTGTTTATCTGAGGATGTTTTTATTTAACCTTCAGTCTTGAAGGATGTTCTCACTGGGTGTGGAATTCTAGATTGGCAGTTATTTTCTCTTCTCATATTGAAGATACTGTTTCACTGTCTTTTGTTTTCCATTCTTGCTTTTGAGCATTCAGCTCTTTCATTCTAATATGTGTCCCTTTATCTCCCACACAGGCCCCTCCAACTGCTTTAAGATTTTCTGTCTTTAGTTTTTGTGATATATCTGGATCCAGGAGTTCTTCTCATTTATTCTGTTTAGGATTCTTTTAACATCTTGAACCTGTGGATTGATGTCTTTCATCAATTCTGGAAAATCTTAGCCACTACATTTTGCTTCAGTTTTGCTCCCCTTCCATTCCATCTCTTTTCCTCTTATGATGCCAGATAAATGTTAGTCTTCCTCACTGAGTCCTTTATATCTTCATTCTATGTAGTTTCTTCAGACTGTCCTCTAGTTTATTAATTGTTCTCTTCAGTTGTGTCTAAGGTGCTTTTAAGCCTGTCCGCTGAGTTATTAATTTTGGTAATAGTTTTGTTTCATTTTCTAGTTTTAGAATTTTTTTCTCCCAAATTTTGCAGTGTCACAATTTTTAGTTATTATAGGAAAAAAATTGTAATATCCATGGGTAAAGTAAGCATTATGATTTTATAGTTCATTTGGTAATTCTACTCTGAAGTGCCTATGAGTCTGTTTCTGTTATATGTTGTTAATGTTTTTCTTGTTCCATGTTGTTTTTTCTTGTCATGTATTAGTTATATATGAATGAATGCTGGATGGGTATGTTTGGAAAATTATTTTTAGAAATAATTTGGGATCTAGAATAATATTACAGTCCTCTAGAGAGGATTTTTATTTGCTTCTGCCAGATGCCTGAGGGCACTAGCAGTCCTAGACCATCTTAATCCAATGTAAGGTTTTGAGATTTTCTGGGCCTCTAAATGACTTAAAGCTGGGCTATATTTTGTACCATTTTCTTTGCTATTTGCATTGTATATTTAGCACAGTGTGGAAGACTCCATGTAAACTATGCCTGGATGGGTCTAAAATTGTATGAGGAACATTGATCTTAGAAGATATTTAAGAAAAGCTGGACAGTTAATCAATGATCAAGAATGGCCAGATACTACATTTTTTTAGTATATGCTATATTTAAGGGGAGGAGGACATCTACAGTGAAAATAAACTTATTGCTGTCAGTTATTATCCACTGTGTATTTCTGGAATGGTGAATTTAAAAATAAGGCTTAATACATAAAACACATACAATGTTGTTAAAATTTTTTTTTGAAATTTTAATACTTCCCAGAAGAGGGCATCCTAACATAAAGAATCCAGGAAAACTTCTTTCCTAGGAAGGAAGATGCTTTTGAGACATAGTTTTGCTGTGTTACTGTACTGCATTGCCATAGTGTTAAGATTAGCAAAGGGCTTTAATCTAACACTTTCATATGGCATATGTGGAAACTGAGGTCCAGCTGATAGAAATGATTTACCATTTAACCATTCAACAATATTTGAGGAATTACTATATACTCTATATATTACTATATATAGATACTATGAACAAAACAGGTAAGAACTTGCTCCTAAGAGAGCTTACAGATCGGTGGTGGGGAGAAAGGTGCAAATAATAAAGCAAAATAATTTCAGAAAGCACTGAGTGCTCTGAAGAAAATAATGAAGTAAGGTAAATGGAGAGAGAAAGTTAGTTGCTTACTGCTTTTTCTAAACCTGTTTCCTTCCCTCCATCTACTGAAGTAACCACTGTTCTGAATTTGGTCTTTAATATTCTATTACATTTCTTTCATATTTTTATATGTGTGTGTATCAATAAACAATATTTAGCATTGTTTTTGCATGTTTCAAATTTTATACAAATAGTATCATTCTGTTACCGTTTCTCTAACAGTGTTTATTTCATTCAGTATTATTTTTCTGAGATTAATTTTTGTTGATAATGTGGCTGTATGTTTTCATTTTAACTGTTATTTGGTATTTCATTCGTTTTCTGAGTATCTCATATGGGGAGAACACTTAGATTATTTATAAATTTTTTTATTGAGTTATAAGATTATTTATAAGTTTTTGCTGTTACAATTACTGCAAATGAAAATAATTTTATATGTTTTCTTGTACACATTGTGAAATCTCTTGACTTTGATTTTCATACTTCTTTTGGCAGTGTCCCACAATATGTTGTGATCTAGAATAAACTGATGTACATGTAACAGAAGTAATTTCTCATGAAGTAATACCCCAACTGCAAGTGACACACTCTCTGATACGTTCTGATCTCTTTCACTTTATTCCATTTTATTTTTAAAAACAAAAACTACTCATGAGTGACCAACTGGTGGAACCCTGCTGTTTAAAAAAAACTGCTTGAGCATATACCCAGGAGGGGAATTGGAGGGCAAAGATAGGCACATTTTCAACTTTACTAGGTATTCCAAATGTCTTTCCAAATCATTTCATTAATTTACATTCCTACAGGCATTGTACTAGCATGCCTGTTGCTTTTCAGCCTCACCACATTTGCTATTTTCAGTCATTTTTCATTTTTGCCAGTCTGATGGGTATGAAATAATACCTCAGTGTTGGTTTAATTTGCTTGTCTAAGCAAGAGATTCCAGCCAGAGTGGGAAGACAAGATAGAGCATCATCTCAGAACTTTATTGACTATTCATTTTTCTTCTTTTACATATTTCCTGTTTATACCTTTGTCCATTTTCCAAATGGGTTGTCTTTTCTTATTTGGAAGAGTTATTGATTTTTTTTTAATATTAACCTTTTCTCTGTAGTATGTATTACAGTTATTTTCTTCTAGTTTGTTGCTCACTCCCTCCCCAATTTTTTGTTATTTCTTTCCATCCATACAGGTTTTGATTTATATTATTGTGAAATTTGTCAGTGTTTTACCTCATGGTTTATCCTTTTGGAGCCTTGTTTAAGCAATTCTTCTTAACCCTGAGTTTATAAATTCTCTCCAGTAGTTTATTTGAGAAGTTACAAAGTTTGTTGTTGTTGTTGTTTTATTGATGTTTTTGTTTTACATTTAGGCCTTTAATCCACCTGGAATTTATTTTCACTTATAGTTTAATATATGGATCTACTTTCATTATTTGCCTGTACAGACAGTCAGTTGTCCCAGCACCATATTTTTAATTGTCCGTCCTTTCCCCATGACTGTCTTCGGACACAGGAGGGTGTTTGTGAGCTCTCCAGTCAGTTGCATTGGTTTATTTATCTATCTTATCCAGTTCCACACTGTCTTAAAGACTATAGCTTTGTAGTAACTACTGATACTTGGAAGGATGAATGCCCCTGCCTTATTTTTAAAATCTTCAAAAATTGTTCTGGTTCTTCTTGGCCTTTTGTATTTCCGTTTAAATTTTAAGATCAGTTTATCAAGTTCCACAAAAAAAAAAAAAAAAAACCACCACACTGGGATTTTTATTTGAATTGCATTATTTGGTAAATTAATTAATTAATCTAATTAAGCAGCTTTATTCATAGTAGCCTGAAACTGGAAATAGCCAGTGTCCACCAGTAGGATAATGGATAAACTGTGGTTTACTGATATTCTGAAATATTATTCAGCAATAAAAAAGAACAATCTACTGATACATATAATGACATGGATGAATCTCAAAAACATTCTAAGTGGAAGAGTATATAACTGTATGAGTTCATTTATTTGAAGTTCTAGAATAGGCAAAACTAACATAGAGTGAAAAAATTGAGAATTATGATCTTATGATAAGAGATACAGTGGGAACTGACTGGGAAGGGACATGAGAGAACTTTTTATAGTGATAATATTACCTATCTTGGTACAGGTTAGGGTTTCATAATTCCATGCATTTTTCAAAATTTATCAAATGACTTGTACATTTCATTATATGTAAATGTTACTTCAAAAGAAAAAATTATAAGCAAATATTGAACTCTAGCCAAGGATGTTCCTACTGAAATATTTAGGGGGATCAGTTTACTTTGAAATGCATTTTTGGAAAAAAAACCCCAATGTGAGTTGATGGATGGATAGAAAGATGAAAAGATGCATATAGTACAATGTTAATGGTGGAGTCCAGGTGGTAGATCTGTGAATAGTCACTGTAAAATTCTTTCAACTTTACTATATATATTTGAAAGTCTAAATAATAAAATGTTGGACTCCCATAACTCAATAGCATAATAACAAATAACCTGATTAAGAAATGGATAGAGGACTTGAGTAGACCCCTCCCTAAAGAAGACATACAAATGGCCAACAAGTAAGTGTGTTAAATGATGCTCAACATCACTAATCATCAGGGAAATACAAATCAAAATCACAATGAGACACCACCTCACACCTGTTAGAATGGCTATTATAAAAAAAACAAAAATTAAGTATTGGCAACGATGTAGAGAAATTGGAATCCTTGTATGCTGTTGGTGGGAACATAAAACAGTGCAGCCCCTATAGAAAACAGTGTGATAGTTCCTCAAACAGTTAAAAACACAACTACCATATGATCCAGGAGTTTCATTTATGGATGGATATTTATTAAAAAGAATTGAAATCAGGATCTCTTAGAGATATTTGCACTCCTGTGTTCATTGCAGCACTATTCATAATAGTCAGGATGTGGAAACAGTGTAAGTGCTCATTGACAGATGAATGGATAAAGAAAATGTGTGTATGTGTTTATACACACACTGAAATGTTATTCTGCCTTTAAAAAGAAGGAAATCCTACCATATATGGCAACATGGATGAACCTTGAGGGTGTTATGCTAAGTAAAATACACAAGGTCAGCAGGACAGGTACTGCATGGTTCCACTTATTTGAGGTATCGTATTCAAACTCTTAGAAGCCAAGAGTAGATTTTTGGTTGCCAGGGGCTGGGGTGCGGAAATGGGAAGTTGCTGTTCAACAGAATAAAGTTTCAGTCATGCAAGGTGACTGAGTTCTAGAGATCTGTTGCACAACATTGTGCCTACAGTTAACAGTACTGTATTGTAAACTTAAATTTTTATTAAGACAGTAGATCTCATGTTAAATGTTCTTACCATAATAAAAAAAATTAAATGGTGGATAATGTGTTAATAAGATTTTTTTCCTCTACTAGCTGTTTATGTTGGAAAGGAAGGTAAAAGGCATTAATTTATTTTTTTACTTGCTTTGGGGCTCCTTAGATAAGTTTGTTTAAGTCAGATTGAGTATACTACTAAATAACATGTAGAGGGGCACGTCTAGGTGTTTAGGGAGGCTTATTTTAATTGAGTCACTTATAGAACATATATGCCAGTATAAATGTGAGCAATTAAAGCTAATTTTTATTTAGGCCTTTTACAGGGTTCACAAATAAGGATAAATATGGATTTGAAAAAAAAAAGGATACCCTTGAAATGTTGAGATTCCATCAGTCAAAGACTAATCATTCCTGAGGGCCTACCCTCTATTTTAATCATTAGTTTCAGGGCAAACTAGACCAACTTTTATTAACATTTTTTCCTTAGAGTGAGACAGCTTTCTTTTCTTTCCTCACAGAATGCTTTTATCAACTTGACTTTGTAGTCAACACTCCATTTTAGGCACAATTCTCAGATATATAAGAAAATTTTTTCCAATTAAAATAGTAGTCTTCCAGGTATTCCTCTTACAGGGGATGGTGCTGTCATTGGAGTTCCAAGTATGAGTGATTATCTCTGACTTTCTTAACTTGGCAGTGTCTTGGAGTAATGGAAAGAGGGGCACAGGGATGGTAATGAAATTTGAAATCTGTTAGCATTTTTGTTTTGGAAAGCTCTTCCTTTCAATGCTACAGTTTCATCTAGCACTTCTGAGAATACTTCCTTAACAGTATGGGTATGCTGGCAAAACAAAACAAAACAAAACAAAAATCAACATTATATAAAATTCAAGCTGGTATGTGGTGGGGAGGTGTAAGTCATTTACTTTTTAAAAAGATTCATTGTAAGTTTTAATGGTAAATTAAAATATGATCCATGTTGAACAGTAGTGAAATATATTGATGCTATCAGGAACATTCTGTATTTATTGGTAACATATTAGGAAATAAATGCTGCTTTTTTGTACCTTTAATTGTTTTCTGCCTTATACAGTTAACCGGCTCTGCCTAATCTCAGCGAATACGTTATTATTTCAGGTCCTGTGGGAATGGCTGCTGCTGCTGCTGTGGCAACAGGAAAGAAACGGAAACGGCCTCATGTGTTTGAGTCTAATCCATCTATCCGGAAGAGACAGCAAACACGTTTGCTTAGGTGAGGGCTTCCTTATCCATATTGTTGCTATTCCTCAAATGCTTTAGGGTTTGGATGACAGAGTTAGAATATACCTTATCAAGGATATCAAGTTAAATTTCTTGACTACAGAATTAGACTTTAAAGTACTCTTACACAATCAAATAAATGAAACTAGAAATATGATTAACAGATGTATGATATTACATTAATTCGTTCAGAGAAAATTTGTATGCCTGCTGTGTGCCAAGCATTGTTCTAGGCCTTGGGAATATAACAGCTAACAAAATTCCCTAGAGAGCTTATTTCTAATGGAGGGAAAAAGAAAATAAGCAAGTATGTCATATGTCACATGATGAAAAGTGCTATGGAAAAAAACAAAGCAGACTAAGGAAAATAGAAAGGTTAGGGGCTTAGGGAGGATATAGTAGTTTCTCTTTTCATAGAGTCTGCAAAATCTCCTCTGATAAGGTGACCTTTGAACAGAGACCCGAAGTAAGTGAAAGGACAGCCACGTTGGTGTCTAGGTAAAGAGCTTTTGGGGCAGAGGCAATAGTAAGAGCAAAGGCTCTGAAGTGTGGAGGAATGTGTTAGTCATGCCTGAGGAAAAGCTAGGGAAAGAATGAGAGGAGATGTGGTCAGAGTAGTAGTGGAGAGCCACATCACGGGGTCTTTTGGTCCAGCATTAGGTCTTTGCCTCATACTCTTAGTGAGGTAGGAAGTAAAGACTTGTGATCAAAGCAATGATATAATCTGGTATATGTTTTGAAGGTGTCACTCAATAGAATAGATTCCAGAGCACAAGAATGGAAGCAAGGAGATCAGTTAGGAGGTTATTGTTGTAATCCAGGCCAGAAATGACTGTCTTCAAACCAGTGTGGCAGTGGCAAAGGTAGTAAGAGGTGGTCAGGTTCTGGATGTATTTCAAAAGTAAATCCAGCATGATTCCTTGATGGATTGGATGTGGTATGTGAGAAAAAAAAAAGTGAAAGGTGACCTCAGGGTTTCTGGTCTGCTTACTGGAAAGATTGAAATGACACTTACATGAAGAGAAGCAGGTATGAGAGTGAGAGTAGGGCAGAATCAGGAATTTGGTTTGGACACGTTTAGTTTGTCATACCTTTTAACCACTAAGTGGAGATACAGAATAAGCAGGTGGCAACAGGAAAGAAACAGAAATGGCCTATATGAGTCCATCATTCAAAGGAGAGATCTCGGCTGAAGATAAAAGTATATAAGTAGTATATGAAACTATGAGACTGGAAGAGATCACATAGGGAGTATGGACTGAGGCCTGATGCACTTTATCCCTTAGAAGTTAGAGAAATGAAAGGAGTTAGCAAAGAAGTCTAAGAAGCGACCAGTAAGTCAGGAGGAAAACCAAGAGGGTAGTATCCTGGAAACCAAGTGCAAAAAGTGATTCAAGAAGGAGGGCATGTGATCAGTGCTGTCAAATGCTGCTGACAGGTTGAATAAGATGCAAATTGACCATTAGATTTAGCAACATGGAGGTCATGATTAAAATTGACAAGAGTGTTTTCAAAGGAGCCATAAGGGTGAAAGGATTGAATGTCTTCAAGAGAGAATAGGAAGAGGAAGTGGAGACTGAATATAGATCATTCCTTTAAGGAATGCCAGTGCATTTCTTGTTTGGTGTGTGGTCCTTTGCTCATTTTTATTTCTTCTGAAGAGTTTGTAGGTTGCAAAGAAAGATTATTACACAGGTGTGGTACACGGAGGACTTAATATTTTGACAGGTTGCAAAACATGCATTCATATATGATGAGAAATTTAGTCTATAAAATGTTTCAGAGGTTTCTTCTTGTGTTTCAAATACTACCTCCAAATTTTTAAGATGTTTATTGGAATGTTGAATCCAAATGGAGTGCCAGCCTATGTAAATGATATGTGACAAAAGCTATAGAAAATTACAGTCTATATTAAGAACATAAGAAGATTATAAGAAACTGAAGGGAAAACCCAAAACGTATTCAACAGTAGCTTTCAGCAAAGAGGTTATGTACCACTTGATGGGAAAAAAAATTTCCTTTCCTTTAATGATAAATCTCATTTCTGTTAATGATAGTGCAGGCAGGAGGAATTAGAATGTATTATTTGTAGAAGTATTTTTGCTGTAGGGGACATAGGCACAACAGTACAGGCTTTGGAGAAAGTTGGAAAATTTTATTGTGATAGGTTGGCTTTGCTTCGTTTTAATTGGCATGACTCACCAGTCCCTTGAAAGGGTAGACCATGTTCCCAAAAGAATTATGGGATGTAGAACTTTAAAATAATCTCCCATGATTTTAGAGGAAAAGGATGACATCTCTATTTCATCTGGTGTGGATATATTTGAAAAAGCTCTTACTGCATCCTCATTTGTAAAATACTACAGGACTAAGAATTATTGTCTATATCACAATGAAAATCTGGAAATGGCAACACTTCTTTTAATTGAAATATAGTCAGTTTACAATGTGGTGTCAATTTCTAATGTAGAGCAAAATAATTCAGTCATATATATACATACGTATTTGTTTCCATATTCTTTTTCATTATAGGTTACTATATAAGATACTGAATATTGTTCCCTGTGCTATATAATATAAACTTGTTTATTTTATATTAGTAGTTAGTATCAGCAACATTTTTGAAGTGGTATTTTTGGATAAAATATGTCAGTGAGACATGAATGATGATTGTATCAGTCAAAGAAATTAGAAGCAGGTCATGTAAGCCCTCTTCATTAAACATGGAGATGATATAATAAAGTCTATAAGAAGACATCTCGGCATTTATCTTTATCATTATAAGCAGCATAAGATAAAACCCCTTTCTTTGGTATTGCTAAGATCAGGAAGGATGTTACCTTGTTCACCGTCATGTCATGACTATGTCCTGAGGTAAACCTGAGGTAGGCCCTTATATCAGCAGATCTTTAGGACAAAAGTATGTACATATTTCTGCGGAACAGGGTGTTAAGCCGCACACTCTCTTTTTTCACAATTCAAGTAAAAGAAAACATATCTAATAAGAATAAATTGTCTCAAGCCACAGTAAATCTTGTAATTTCTATCTTCTTTGACTGTTTTTGTTTTCATTCTCTGATTCAGGAAACTTCGAGCCACATTAGATGAATATACTACTCGAGTGGGACAGCAAGCTATTGTCCTTTGTATCTCACCCTCCAAGCCAAATCCTGTGTTTAAAGTGTTTGGTGCAGCACCTTTGGAGAATGTGGTAAGAAAACTGAATCGTGTTCTCGGATACCCTTTGCTTTCTGTGGGTTATTGTTCACATTCTTTTGATTCTTTGTCTAGCACAATAGTTAGCCTGTCTTCCCTTCATCCAGAAATGAGGGTCAGGACTGATGTTCAAACTCCTTTATGTAGATCAAAATAAAAATGACCATTTCTGTTTCTACTTTCCATAACAAGGTTATTTTGCCTTATCAGAGCAATGGAAAAAAAAAATGGCATTGTGTTCATTAAGAAACCAATGCAAGATTTTGTGAGAAAGTTACAGATTTATATTAGAAACAAAATCGTAGCTAACTCAAGATGTGCAATTTGTGAGGCAAACCTGAGAGCATTTCATTAATCACTGACATTTGAGTTGCATGTTTTAAATGTCTTATATTCTAAGAATTTAACACTCTGCTTCAATATAGTTAAATATTTTGATTATATACCTATATAGAACTGACTTTATAAAAATAGTATTTTACTGTTGCATACTTATACTATGTGAACTACTCTTTGTCTGACTGAAATAACTTTGAGTACTTTGTAGAATAATGATCTGTCCAGATTTAAATTGCATTTTGTTTTTACAAGGATAAAATTCATTAAGTTAAAATGGCATTTATTAGATTTCTCTCATATTGAATGTAGATATTTCAAGAGTTCAGAATTAGTAATCAGTTGAGATTTTGTTTGTTGTATTTTTTACACGTACACAAATGTTGTAGTTCTTAACATTTTTGAGTTTTCTTTTGAGTTTTCCCCAAATTCCTGAGACTCTAGAATAGGGTGCATATTTGGACCTTTCCTTAGAGGAATAAGGTAGAAGTCTTCTAGTTCAAAATGGTGCCTAACAAGCAGCCCTTAGTGTCATGCTGTTGACAAACATGAAATCTAAGTGTGTCTTCTTCGGTATTAAGTTTTAAATGATATTACTACTACTAATAATAATGTGGTCTATGAAAAAGACTCATCTGGAAGACTCAGAAAAATACCTCTGAAAATTACTCACTAAAAAATTCAAAAGAAAAGTATTGGAAAACTGTTGGAATCTTCTATAGAATGTAAAAAGTTGCAAACTCTATGAAACAGGAATAAATGGTCATATGATAGCCTAGACCAAGAGAAAAAGCAATAGGTATTTTTCCATTGACTGGCATTTGATAAATACAGGCTAAAGAATAAATACAGGAGAATACAAGCAAAGTATGTCTTCCAGACCAATGAAGGGGGGGAAAGTCTTATACAAAAGATAGAAAACAAGGGAAGGAATTAAAAAACAAAATAGAACACAAGGCATAGAACAAAGTAACATAAATGAGACCAGCTAATTCTGTTATAAACTATAAATATAAATGTGTTGAACTCTCTTATTAAAAATAAAGATTTTCTTTCAGTTTGGAACAACAACAATCCAAATCAAAACCCAATTCTATTCAATTTATGTGACATACTTATAGTGACTCACAGATGTTCAAATGATACCATCAAGAAAGTGAAAAGACAGTCCATCGAATGGGAGAAAATATTTGCAAATTATATATCTGACAGAATTTGTATCCAAAGTATATAAAGAACTCATATAACTCAACAATAAAAGACAAATAACCCGATCTAAAATGGCAAAGAATCTGAATAGCTATTTCTCCAAAGAAGATATAGAAATGGCCAGCAAGCACATAAGCACTTGATAAATAACTATTAATTAGGGAAATGAAAATCAAAACCACAGTGAGATACCACTTCATACCCACTAGGATGACTATAATAAAAAAGATGTACAATAATAGTAAGTGTTGGTGGGGAATATGGAGAAACTGGAACCCTCATACATTGCTGTTGGGAATGTAAAATGAAGCAACTGCTTTGCAAAATAGTTTGGCAATTTTTCAAAATGTTAAAAGTAGAGTTACCATATAACCTAGCAAATCTACTCCTAAGCTTACTGAGGAGAACTGAAAACCAATCTTATACACACAGTGTTCATAATAGCAAAATTTATATACAAAAACTTATACACGGTGTTCATAGTAGTATTAATCATAATGACCACAAAATGAAAACAACCCAAATGTCCATCAACTGATGAATGGATAAAAAAATGTTCTATTATCCATTCAGTGAAATATGCAGCAATAAAAAGGAATGAAGTAGTGATAAATATAGCATAGAAGAGCCTTGAAAACATTGTGCTAAGTCAAAGAATCCACTCACAAAAGGCATATATTGTATGATTCCATTTATATGCAATGTCCAGAACAGTCAAATCTATAGAGACAGAAAGAAGATTAGTGTTTGCCAGGTTGAGAGGGGGCAGGGAGGAACAGAGAGTGACAGCTAGCAGGTAGAGGGTTCTTTTAGAGAGAATAAAACCAGATTACGATGATGCTTGCATGACTCTACAAATATTATTTAGGATTGAATTGTGCATTTTAAACGGTGAATTTTGTGGTGTGTGTGGCAGGCTGAATAATGAATGTCCCCCAAAGATATCCAGATCCAAATCCCTGAAACTACAGAGTATTACTTAACTGGCAAAAAGAACTGCAGGTTTGATTGTTAAAGATTCTGAGATGGGGAGATTATCCTGGATTATCCAGGTACACCCTAAATCTAATCACAGTCTCTTTATAAGAGGGAGACAAAGGGAGATTGATACAGAAGTAGGAGATGTGTTGGTGGAAGCAGGGAAGGAAAGGGTCAGGAGTGAAGGAATACATGTTAGATGATATGAGAAAAGAGATTCTCTTCCAGAGCCTCCAGAAGGAGCAGCCCTGCCAACACTTTCAGCCCAGTGAAGCAAGAGAATGAATTTCTATTGTTTTAAGCTTCCAAGTTTGTGATACTTTGTGGCAACCATAGGAAAACCTAATATGTATGGTATATGAATTATATCTCAATAAAGCTGTTACAATTTTAAAAATAAAGTAATAGGCAAAGGTATATCAAACACCTACAAAAATAAATCATGGATTGCAACATTAATATCAGAGAAAGCTAAATTCTCAAGACAGAGGAGTATTAACTGAGACCCAGAGGTCTTTAGTATTGATAAACAGTATAAATTTATAATGAACCTCTTATGTCTCAAGTAACATTAAAGCAAAGCCTGTAGATCAAAAAGTTAGAAATGGGAGGGAAAAAAGAAACCACAATGGTAGTAGGAGGCTTTAATATCTTTGTCAGATCAAGGAAGAAAAATATAAATAAGAAATAGAGATCTGAGTAACAGAATTAAAGTTTAATACAAAGAATAGATAATTAACATTGATATCTTACAATGGGAGACTATACCTTTTTTGAAAAATTATATGAATAGATTATAAGAATTAACTATATGTTATTATTAGGCCCCAAAGAAAATCTTAATAAACTGTAAAATGCAGAGAATTACACAGGCCATATTTTTAACCTTAGTATAGAAAGTTTAGACTTAATATACAAAAGATTAACAGGAAGAAATTTTTAGCCACATGGAAATTTTTAAATACTTCTTAAAAGAAAAACTTAATTTGCATACTATTTTAAAACAATTTTTAAAAATTGTAAAAGTTATTATCTAAATTGGTGCTCAAAGAAATATTCATTGCCTTGATTTTTTTTCTTATATATAAAGAAAGAAGGAAAAGAAACTTCATGTAAAACAAGAAGCTGGAAAGAGAACAATAAGTCTAAGAAAGAAATATTTTAAGTAAACATGTAGAAGAAATGAATGATTTTGTAAACAGAAATAGAATTGTAACATTCAAGAAATGGTACTATGAAAAATCCAGTGAAATAGAAGAATGTCTAGCATGCTGATTCAGAAAAAGGATGAAGAAAACAAATATATAGGCTTAGAAATGAGATGAGAGTTACAACTGCAGATAAGAGTTGTAATTGCAGATAAGAATAGATTAAAAATTATAAGGAAATGTTGTGTATTAATTCTGTTCTTATCAATTAAAAACCTCAACTAAGGGGATAATTTAATAAGAAAATAAAATAACCAAAACATGTCCAAACCTCAGGAGGACGATAAACCTGTACAAAACTGAAAAAGTAATTAAACCATATCCCTCAAAGGGCCACTACGTCCACCCCTGATTATTTTGGATGACTTCTGTGAAACCTTAAAGGTACAGAATATTCCTTAATTTTTTATATACTGGTATACAGGGTGGTATTAAAGAGTCAGAGCTTATGTTTACTGTAATCAGTTATGTAGTATATTGCACATACTCTCATATTAATAACATTTAAAGAAATTATTTAGATTTTATAATTATGTTTAACATTTGTTGAATACTTATTATGTTCTAGGTTATAAGTTATAAGCACTTTATATGTATTGTCTTATTAAATAATATTAAAACTTTGGTATTTACATTTTGCCTTCCTGCCTGAAACCATCATTAATCTTCCTTTTTGCTCTTCTTTCTGGAGGTTTCTGAGAACTCTGGAAAATAAAAATTAAATAGGGCTGTTCATCTTGGAATATGGATTACAGATTCAGGATTGTCAGTTATTTCTTGAGTTCTGCCCATATTATCTCCTTGCCACCAATTGGGTTGTATGGCAAGGCACTGTAAACAAAAACAAGAACAGCAAACTGGAAAAACAATCTTTTAAAAATAGTAACAGCAATTACAATTTGTTGAGTGTTTATAATGTGCCTGTTTCCGCTAAGCACTTTGATTTTTACTTAATCATCACAATAACTCTGTGATGTATGTATTTGTTATTACCTGTGCTTTACAGATGTAGAAATTGAGAGTTTAAGAGCTTAAATATTTTGCCCAAGATCGCATAGTAAGTAGTGAACTGATTCATATTCTTCATATATAAAGAACTCTCAAAAACCAATAAAATATGAACAGATGAATAACAAAGATCTAAAGATATGTTTGAATATGGATTAGATATTAGATGATATTAAGGAATTATGTTATTTTTGTAGGTTATGATAATTGTATTGTAGTTATATATGAGAATGCCCTTATTCTTCCAAGATGCATGCAGAAATATTAAGAAGTCTTGCAATGTCTAGATATACTTTAAGTGGTTAGCCAAAAAAAAGTGTGTCTAGATGGCAGATAAAGTAATTATGCCAAAATGTGCACAATTATTGAATCTAAGTGGTGGGTATAGAGGTATTTATTTTACTGTTCTCTTCACCTTTCTGTATATTTAAATTTTTTCATTTAAAAATTTATTTTTAAGAACACCCAAAGACAAAAGAGAAAAGGACATAAATGAAAGGAGGAAATACAAATGTTTAACAAACACACAAAATTTCAAAGAAATGGGAGTTAAAACAAAAAGGCATTTCGTATGGCTCATGTTGGCAGACATGAAAAAGATATATAACTTGTAGTGCTGCTATATCAAACAGGCAGTTTAAACTAGCGTAATTTTCTGGAGGGCATTTTGGCAACTCATATAAGAAGTGCACCAAGTGTACACTTCTTATTTTTTTACTTTTAACATTTTTTTCATTGAGTTATAGTCCTTTTACAATGTTGTGTCAAATTCCAGTGTAGAGCACAATTTTTCAGTTATACATGAACATACATCAAATGTACACTTTTTAACCCAGCTTCCTTTTGAAATTTTCTTCTAAGGAAGTAATTGATTAAACAAAGATATGGGTCACGGTAGTATTAATAGTATTTTTTAAAAATTGAGAATAACCTAAAAGCTCAAAGATAAGGGATTGGATAGATAATGGATGGCTCATCCCTAGATAGGACTGCTACACTGCCATTACACATGATGACACAGATCTTTCTGTTGACATTTTCAGATGGTTAAGTTAAAAAAGTAGATGATAGAACCATACAGAGTTTGATCCTACTTTAGAAGTAAATCTGCATTTTCTACATGTTTATGAAATTGCTGAGTGCATATGTAGCTAAAAACTTCACTTTTGCAAAACTTGTGTTTAAGCTTTGGTTTCTTGAGTGGTCCTCCACATTGATTGTTGCTATATGTGGCTCAGTGTCCTCATGTGTAAAATAAGGATAATACCAACCTCACTGGAGAGCAGTAGAAATTAATTAGTTTGTTATTATCCTCCTGTATATAATGTTTATGGAGAACTGGCAATGTTTACTGAAAAGCATTGGCAAGTGGTAGATTTTAAAGTTGCCGTACCCTAAGGGTATTCTCTTGGTGTCTTACTGCCATATCACATACTTTTATGAGCTTTGTAGGAATAGGTCTAGAAATATTTTATTGAGGGACAAAGAGAATTTTTCAGAAGAACCATGGGAGTTTCTGCAGGCAGAGCCCTTTCCTTAGAATCAATAATCCATAGCATTTCAATGGGGATACACTGGGTATGACTAACCAGTTCTACGTATACAGAAATTAGTCATGATTACAGAAACAAGAGGTTGCTCTGCGGTTATCACCAGCTTCTTTGAAATAATCCTCTTCTTTTGTTTAATTCCACCTTCCCAGTAGATAAGTGGACTCTGGAGTTGGTCATGATTTCTTATTCTAAGTCATTCATTTATTTAGATAGGTTTTTTAAATGGTTTCAAGTTACAGGAAATATGGAAGCATATTTAAAAGGTAGTAATGTAAAACAAACAAACAAACAAACAATAAATTGCTAGCTAGCAAATATCACATTAAAAAAAGTAGTAATGTAAAAGCCCTATTGGTTATTTGTTAACTTATTCAACAGGTAACTAACACAGTTAGCTACAAAGTATGAGATAAGGATTCCATCTAAGTCCTTTGAGGTTTCAAGGTTCAAAAGTAGAGATCCAGGGGACAAGGGGGAAACTAGAGATCTGGACTGAGGCAGGAGAGGAAAGAGGCTGCCATTGAGCCTGGAGAGAGAACAAGATGAAGCTCACAGAATTCCTGGGGCCACAGCCTGTGGCGTGGCTCTGTGGCGTGTGCTCTTCAGGATCACAGGTCTGCAGTTAGTGCTGCACTTGGGCATCTCTCTGTTATATACCTCAGATGACAATATGTTTTTAATTTCAGAGGAGCTTATAGGTAAAAAAATAATTTAAAAAATCATTTTTGAGACCTTCCTAAAGACTCGTCTTTTATCCAGAAAAGCTTCAAGTACATGAAAGAATATGGTATCTTCTCTGGGATGTTTTTGGCAACCTGACTAAAGGCCCATTGACCTTATGGTTGTAGCAGCCAGTTCGTAAATTCGCAATAAGCACATTCTGTGCCCAGAACTCTAATGATTCCTGTAAACACACTAAACACTCTTCATCTCTGGTAATTATGAGAATATTTGTTTATGTATTTATCTGTACATGTCTGAATATGTGAAAATGTTTCATAATAGATATTAAAAAAATAAAAGACTTGCTCCCTATACTTGGCAATGTCGTGGACTAGTTGTGTGCAGTGTAGCCTGGAAATAACAACAAAGTGACACAAGATTGAGTCTGTAGGAATTTAAAGGAGTAAGAGGATTATGACAAGAATCCATGGGGAGTTTTCTCTGAGGAAGTGGAAATTGAGTTGGGCCTTGAAAGATAGATAATATTTGGATAAAAAGCAGAATTAAAGACCCAGAGACAGAACAGAATTTGCTAGATGCAGAAGTTAGTAAGGAGGCTGGCCAGCTAAAGAGGGAGTATGGTGAGCTAAGTTGCCCAGTAGGACTCTGTGGGTTGTATACTGGGAACTCAAGAGGGTGCCGTTCATGTAGTCTGCAGAACTGGGCAGACAACTACAGCTGGTGGCCCTGTTAAAGGAGTGTTGGGAAAATAGGGAATGATCAGAATAGTTGTAATGTGAGACTGAGAAGTTTGGACTTCATCCTGTAAGAAGTGGGTAACTGTAGGAGGATTTTTGAGAAAACAGATAAATAATAGTGAAGTGGCTGAACATGTAGGCTTTGGAACTTAGTTAGATTTCCTGCTATATTCCTGTATACTAACTATGTAATTTGGGCTAGTTACTTAAGCCTGAGTTTTCTTATCTCCAAAATGGGTGTAAGAATAGTTTCCTTATAGAATTATATGAGAATTAATTGAGATAGTGCATGCAGTGCTTGACACATAGCAGGTGCTCAATAAGTGGTATTTGATTATAATATTAGTGTTACAGAAATTTTAAATGGCAGTGGTATGCAGGATGAATTGGTGGAAGAGAGATTGGTATGCAGCCCTGCTGATACTGTTTTTAAGTGGTTTTTTAACTCTGTGAAACCGGTTAGTTGACAGTGATGTACAAGTTATGAAGTGACAGGCTTTAGCTGGGGTTTTTAGAATAGAAGGTAGAAGTTGGAAAACAAACAGACTTGTATTTCATCATGTCTTTGACACCATCAGTTATAAGATGCACCATTATTTATGCACCACAAAGAAAGAAAAAACATTGACAAACTGACACAACGCTTATCACTAAGAATTTTTACTTTATACTTATTGAAAGAGCTCTTTCAGGCTTACTTAGATACAGATTTTAATCATACTGCTTTTGTATATACACAAAAAGGAACATGTAAGTGAAATAAATTGCTATTCCGAAACTTTTCCACATTCAGAGTCCAATTCTGAATTATTCTTGTTTCAGAGTCATCATTGTGTGGTTTCATGGAATATTGTCCTCAGTGTCATCAGGAACGTGGGTGGCATTTTAAAAAGTGCTCTGCTATCCTCTCTGAGACCTTTTCCTAGCTGCCACAAGTTTGATGCTGGTTCTTTTTGATCACTGGGGGAGTTACCAGACAACAACCAAGACATGTTCATTTCTGAAATAGTGCTAAATGGCTTGATGATTGAAAAGGCTAGGGGTTGCAATCATGCCTCCAGGGATAACAGCCATGTTCATATATGTGCAGGCAGTGACTTCTGTGCCCCATGACACCTGGTCTACTGCAATTTTAAGATGTATCCCAATTTCAGAGGAATGATAAATGTGGAAAAATTTCATCTCTGAATTGATAGATCAGGTAGAATTGAAGCACCAGCTTTATAATTCTGGGAAACTTAGTTAACTTTAGTAAGTAAACTTAGAGATACTGTGGTCACAACTAAAGATGTTTTATTGTAAATTACTCTGGGGATGCTCTACCAGCATTTTTTTTTAAATCAAGATATTTTTACAGAGTTGCATAGCACTGGTAAATTTAGCAAAATGCCTGGATATGAATTCCTAGAATTCTGCTGACCCATAAAAATGGCTGAAAGTGTTTGAAACTAGCTAATAATGTAATAATAGTAATAATCTAATGATTTTTTTGTCTTTGAATGCTAGGTGTTTCCAGCATAGTGAAATTTATCTTTATACTAGTCATTCACTCTTACTGTGGGCCTACATACTAATATAATACTTTAACCTGATACATTAAAGTTCAAACCATAACCTAGGTTTATTCAGTTTTTCTGTGGGTTGGTAGTGTAAAAACTCTACATAGGGTATAGAAATCTAGAAATCAGAAAGTATATATCCTTAAAGATGCCATGGCAACACCAGCTGTTACAATAAATATATTGGCAATAATTTTTTAAACTTTCTTTTTTGTTAGAAACCAGGATAAAACTGAATCTCTAGAGTAGCTGTCATTCTACATGTTTGCACTGTTTTTCTTTCATCATTTTATTGTTGATCTATTTGGAAAATTCTGTAAAAGTTGTACATTGTAGTCAACAATTTTTGCTTTTTCAGATGCTTGAGGCAGAGTATGAGAATCTTTCTTTTTTAATGTTCGTAATAAGATATTTATAAGGAAGTGTGTCATGATTGAGCGTTCAGTCCACTTAGTAGAAAACCCAGTTCTTAAACATTGTCATAACTTCTGGGCAAACCTCACTTTCTCTTTCCCTTTTTCCCTAAGATAATGGCCTGAGCCCTGAAAGCAAGTTAATTTTCTTTCCTGTCTTGTCACATTTCTGTAATTCCATGGCTTCTTTGTTATCCCCAAAGGTATCCTCATCCCCCTTGTGTATTCTTGTAAGTGAATGAAGCCACTATTGGCGGTTGTAGGATCCAATGTCTGTCTACTGTTGCTGCTCATGATAGAAGAATGTGTATGTGTACAATGTGCTGCTGCGAAGTTCTGTTTTTTGAGAGACCTTTCACTGGCAGTGGGAGGAATGGAATCAGAGCAACAAGTAGCTGGTTCAGACCTGGGCTTGTCAAAGCTACAGAGGTATCATGGGTGTGAAGTTCACCTCTGTCACCCGGGAGGACCAGAGAGAAGGAGAACTTGACCTGTGGTGCTCTCTCTGGCCCTGGGCCTTACTGATGGTGGCACCTATGACACCCAGCTACAATATATACTTCTTGATTTTTTTTTCTTTGATGCCTTTCAGTCTATCCTCTTGTACACTTGAGTCTCCTATTTGTTTTGTAGTCTAGCTTTGCAGGAAAGTAGCAACAGAGGAATGTTTTGAATAGGTTATAGAATTTTAGAGACATAAGTCCTTGGTGATCTTGAAAATGATTTTGGTAATTAACTGCCACAGCTAGGTTTCATCAAATGGCCTGGGAAATGCAGAATAATGGATGCCATTCCTGTTAGATCTGGAATAGGTAATGAGGCCAGCATTCACTGAGAAAATGTGATTTTAACTGAGGAGCAGTGTTTCTGTAAATACTGGCCTCTTTCTGCTGTTGTTACCTGTAATTTCATCATCTTTTCATTTAATTCTGTACAATGTGGTGTCTTTGGGGCCAGCGGGTATTTTTATCTGCTAGTTGTAGTGTTTGTTCTTAGGGCTCTGTGATGGCTAAGGAAGGCCAGCTCCACCCACTTTCTGGTTGCTTGGCACCAACCCTCCCTGGTTGTTGGTCATCTTGTTTACTTCTGCCCTTAATTCCCTGCAGGTGCGTAAGTACAAGAGCATGATCCTGGAAGACCTGGAGTCTGCCCTGGCAGAACACGCCCCTGCACCACAGGAGGTTAACTCAGAGCTGCCACCTCTCACCATCGATGGAATTCCAGTCTCTGTGGACAAAATGACTCAGGTAAGGGGCGGGAAGTGAGGAGGAGACACAAAGACAAGCGGCACGGGTGTGGGCAGGCCTCAGATCACTCTTCTTAATTTTGTCCTCACCAGAGTGAGACACAGGCTGGAGTCTGATAGCGAAATAGTAGCAGCCTCAGAATAGAAAATGCCAGAAGAATGCTCCCAGCCAAGGGCATGGATATGGTCTTCTGTTGGCAGTTTTTTCCTTTCACTTGGGCCCTTGGGTTAGATAAAGAAACTTTTAGCTTGGAGTTGGTTTGGACAGGAGACTGTTAGGACTTCGATGAGTCACAATCAAGTGGGGCGAGTAAACTTTCAGTCACTCCTGGGCTGAGCTGCTCCTCCCATGTAAATTCTGAATGCCAACACACTGCTGTCAGGGAAGGCTCCTCTTTTTAGGGAGTAAGAATGGAAAACTTGGTGAGCCACCCTCCTGAGTCATTGCTTCCCACCTCTTCCTTTGAGAGAGGAAGTCAAAATTACTTAGCTTGATAAATCAGCATACCTTAGGAATTATGCTGAGCTTGTCTCTTTTAAGTGTTTTTTAGCTTTAAAAGTGATAACTTGATCAAGATCAAATTCCTTTTTTGTAACATATTTTCCTACCTTATTTCTTTATTAATACGTCTAGCTTTAAGTCCACTTGTGAGTTTTCTTTCCTTACCTTAGACTTCCAGCAGCATTTAACATAGTTGACTACTCCTTCCTTCTTAAAACACTTTCTCCTCTTGGTTTCTGTACCTACACTCTCCTAATAGCCTCTTACTTTACCAAGTGCTCCCTGTCAGCAATTCTACTGGCTCCTCGTCCTCTTCTCACTTGATCAGTATTGGCATGTCCCAGGGCTCTGTTTATAATTTCTCTCCACATGATCTCATCCTGTTCTGTGGGCTTTATATCCCATCTATATGCTGTTTACACCCCAGCTTATAAGACTATTAGATCTCCAGTACCTGACATGCCCAAAATGGAACCTTTGATTGTCCCTACTCTCCACTTCAGATCTGTTCCTTCCCTAGTATTCCTCTTATCAGCTAACAGCACCATGGTCCATCTGGCGGCTCAAGTCTAAGTAATCCTTGGTTTCCCTGTTTTGCCCTCACTTCGCCATCAAGCACATCTAATTCATTAGCAAGTCATTTCAGTTCACCTCTGAAATGTACCCTGAATCTGATCATTCTTCTCAGTTCTCATCACCACCCCTGCCCATGCCTTCAGCATCTCTCACTTGGACTGTTTACATCGATCAGTTCTATTGATTTCCTTCTTGCCACAGTCCATACTCTACAGAGCCATCAGATTTTTAAAGAAACTTAAATCAGGTAATATCACTCTCTTGTTTAAGCCTTTTAATGGCTTTCCACTATTCCTAGAATCAAATTCAGACTCTGCCACGGCCTCTGAGGCCCTGTGTATATAGCCTGCCTTTTCCAACCTCATTTCTCATTCTCCCCCTCAGTCACTGTGTTCTGGCCACACTCACCCTTTCTTTCTGTCAAATGCTTCCAGCTCTTTCACTTTTGCTGTTTCCTCCACCTGAAACATTGTTCTAGATCATTGCATGATTCACTTTATCTTATTCAAAGTCTAGCTCAGATTTCACCCCCTGTATCTTATTCAAAGTCTAGCTCAGATTTCACCCCCTGAGACGAGCCTCTCTTGATTATCCCATCTGATGAAACTTTCTCCTCATCACCAAGTCACAGCCTAATGCATCCCATATTTTATTGTCTTTGTAACACTTACCACTACCTGAAGTTATTTATTAACATTTATACTTGTGTGTGGTCTGTCTCTTCGGCTAGGATTGAGAGCAGGGGTTTAGTTCTATTCTTCACTGCAGTCCAGTACAGCTGCCTGGCACCAGATAATATCTGTACTAAACACAGTCAGCCTTCCATATCTGTGGGTTCTGCATCTGTCGATTTAACCAATCTCAGATTGAAAATATTGGGGGGGGGGGGAATCCCAGAAAGTTCCAAAAAGCAAAACTTGAATTTGCAGCACTGGCACCTATTTACATAGCATGTACATTATATTAGGTATTATAAGTAATCTAGAGACAGTTTAAAGTATACTGGGGGATGTGTGTAGGTTATGTGCAAATACGGTGCCATTTTACATAAGGGAATTGAGCATCTGCAGATTTTTGTTATCCATGGTGGCTCTGAAACCAATCCCCCGTGAAGACTGAAGGATGACTGTAGTAGTCAATATCGGTTCAGTAAATGACCTAAGAGTGAAAGCAAAAGTGAGTTCAGTGTAGTGGGTAACTGGATTGCAAGCCTCCTGAGTGGGTGCACTCAGTGTAGACATTGATGCTGCAGCTCCGGAGATGGCACTTTTCTTTTTATTAAGCCTGATCCAGCAACTTGGTCTGAAGTAATACAGTATTTTATAAATATGAAGCTAAGTTGTGATCTTTTGATTGTTGGATTCGTAGATCTTTCTGTGGACACTTGAAAGATCTCTGGATAATGGTTTGAAAAGGAAAATATTATCTAAACTTTTTTCTTGTTGTTTTATACCTGTTATTACTCTATCCCTGTGGCCATTCTGACTGGTTAAAGAAAACATGAGGTGAATTTTACCTGATTAATGTAAAGAATCTACTTTGTATCTCAGATATAAAGTACATCTAAAGTTGACTTAGTTTCTGATTAAGCTTACTTAATCAGAAATAAGGAGTAATCACTGAGAAGGTGTGTACTATGTTTAGGTACTCTCCTGAGATGGGCACATTTTCCTTCTTTGTCACATTTGGTGTGTTAGATTGAAATAATCTGAGATTTTTATATATTAAATCATCATGGCTAGTGATAATTGGGAGAATTTGCTGATGGTCACAGAAGTCAGAGCAAACAATTAATTTAATTATCGTGCTGGAGGTAAAACATTTGAAACCATTGTTTCCATTTTTGTGACATATGCAACTCAGTAGGTTGGTACAGTGGTACAGTGGTGCATCCAAGGGAAGCTGGAGTAAGTCATGGGTCAGTCTGAGAGGCACTGTGGAGTGTGCATCTTCTTACCGTTGTACATCCCCCCCTTGTCCTTCTCACCACAGATGATTACTAAAAAGTAACACATAACACATAAAACAAAGGAATGGGGAGAAGGAGTAAGCAGGGTATTGAAGAACCCAACTCCCAGTTGAATGGGAATTTCTGAGAATTTGGATCCTTGGGATTTTCCCCCAAGTCTTTTTTTTTTTTTTAATTATGTTTTATTTGGTTTTCCTCAGATACTTTCTTTTTTTTAATTCTTACTTTTTATTGAAGTGTAATCGATTTACAATGTTAGCTTCAGGGTTACAGCAAAGGAATTCAGTCTTATACATATATATATGTGTATATACACACACATACACACACATATATACTTTTTTTAGATTCTTTTCTGTTACAACTCATTACAAGAAATTGAATATAGTTCCCTGTGCTTTACCGTAGGTCCTGTTGTTAAATACTTTCTTCTTAATGTGAACTAAATTCCTTTCTTCCTTTCTTCCTCTCTTCCTCTCTTCCTCCCTCCCTCCCTTCCTTCCTCTCTCTCTCTCCCCCTCACTCTTTTAATTTATACTAAAGCCTTTCACTATTAATGGTAGTAAAAGCAGGGTTTTATTTCAAACCAAACCTAGATAGGCAAGGTGATGGAAATATAAGCACCATCAATGGAAAGTACTTTGGATGATTTTTCCAGAGAGCAGGTTGGCAGTGCATATCAAAATTTAAAATGTGCATGTCATGCCCCCCAAGTAAGCAAACATGTATGTTCACGGCATTGTTTCCGATGAAAACCTGAGATCAATGTGGTTAAATGAATTATAGTAGTGGTATTTAGAATTTACATGGAAAGAAGAGCAGCTTAGCCTGTAAGAGACTAGAAGTGAATATTCACTGAAATATAGACACTACAAATGATGATTTGCTCTCTGTTGCAATAGAATACTACTGTGATATATTAAATTAAAAACTGGTTATAAAATAGCATTTCTTATATACTGTATTTTGAGGGGTTTAGGCCCTTTGCTTTTGTTTCTATTAGGGGACTAGATTTCACACACACACACACACACACACACACACCCCCAGGGAATACAGAATTGAGTTAATTGATTTCATTTGTTTAAAACATGCACACAAAGCACACAAAACTTGCCTGTGTCTGTGTGAGGATATATGAAACTTTAGAAGGATATACACCGATATATTAGCAGTGATTATGTGTGATGGCATTATGGGTGATTTTCATTGTCTTTGTCTAATAAGAATGACTTATAACCATAGAAACCAAAACGTGTATTTTCATATTTTATATGTAAACTTGAATTTTTTTAAGTGCAACTTTGATGGTGTTTCTGCCTTGTTTTGTCCAAAGATTATTTTTCATAACATTTACTGATGAAGACGTCAGCAACTCTTTTTTTTTTCCCCCTCTCATTTTTCTCTTCTGTAGCTACTGTGTGTTGAAAGGCATAATACTAAATTCTTTCAGGGTTAAATCTCATTTAACCCTTGCCTTCCAGTGCACACGCTTGTGTATGTGTGTGTGTGTGTGTGTGTGTGTGTGTGTGTTTGTGTGTGTGGGAGAGAGAGAGAGAGAGAGAGAGATTTCTATTTTATAGTCAAGGAAGCAGAACTCAGATATGGCTGTACCCGTAAAAGACAAAGTAAGTTTATGTGGACACCAGTTCTAGAGTTCAGACCATATGAGTAGTTCATGACTTCCTTAAAGTAATAAAATTCCAGAATTGTAAAAGTGCACTGGTCTGGAGATGGACTTGTGTTAACTAGGCAGCTCTATTAATTATCTTATCTGCCCTGAATGTCATGGAGAAGATAACTGATGTTTATATTGATGACCCTAATTTACAAATATAATTCCTTATATGATCCTTAGATGAGTTCTGAATCATCCAAAGAGAGTAAATCATATTCAATATTGTTCTAATGTTATGTGTTCCATTACTTTAATTCTTTACAAGTTAGAAAGTTAACATGGTTTGTTAGTCAGAAGATCTCGTCTTTAAGTCCCACTTCTACATATAGTAGCCCTGGTTCTCAGTTCCATCTTATGAAAGTGAGCATAATACATGCCCTCCTACCTCATAGAGTCAGAGGAAGAAAAAATGAGACGTATTGGAAAGTGCTTTGAAAACTAAGGAATCACACACAGGTATTATTACTATTAATACTAGTTTTATATGTTACCTATATTAACTTTGAAATAACCTGATTATTACCATTTCTTATCCACTTTTCACTCAGAGGAAGTGAACCTAAAATTTTTATTTTTCTCAGCAGTGAACTAGGACAGTATAGGTGACAATGTATTCAAAAGTTGAGACATAAAGGAATCAACTTATGAAGCAAGTTAGTAACAAACAAATAGAATTTATGGTGGAGTCCATATTGCCAGTGCTTTCTTCTCTCTCTCTTTCTTTTTGTATGAAACCATGTTGTAATCATCACTCAGATTGAGTATTTCAGCTAATCTACACTGAAAAGTTACTGTTTTAAAAGAATTTCTTGACTTGCTCTAACAACCATTGAAATTGTCTTCTACAACAGATTGAAGTTAAGCATAACAGAGTATCTTATGTATAACAAAGTAACTCTATTACATATAACAGAGTATTTTAAATACAATGTGAACTGAATTCCTTGGTGCTTTTAGGAAGCAGCTCTGTAGTTTTGGCTTTTGTTGTGTTTTACTTTGTTTTTCTTTGTGGTAAAAGTGTAATTCTATATGGGTAAGTAGAATGTTTACCTGAAAAGCTTGTTTTTACTATTATAAATATACCTTGATCCTAATAAAGTCTTTGTGTGTGTGTGTGTTAAAAAAAAAAACAAAAAACAAAAAAACAGCTCTATAGTATTGTTAGTGAAAAAATGAAAAGTTGAATTTCTAGGCACCTTTAAGAATACTGGTTAGAACTTAACCCATTTCTGTCTATCTCCTTGAGTAAGAATTGAAGGAGACTGAGAAACGTCTTAGAAGAAATCTAATTTGATACAGATTCTGCAACCCCATTTACAGTGAAATAATGAAGTTATCTTTTTCAGAGATTTTGAAAACCAGGTTAGCAAAATTTTCTAGGATACTTGAGAGACCAGAGGATGGGCTAAATTGTGTTTCTCAAACTTCAGTGTCCATAGGAATCACCTGAGAGTCTTATTTGTTTAAATGCAGATTGTGAATCAGTACGTCCGAAGTGGTAGCTGAGACTCTGCCTTCTAGCTTCTAGGTGATGCCAGTGCTGCTGACTCCCAGACTACACTTTGAGTTTAAGAAATTAGATCATTTCTTAAAGAGTCTTTAAGCAGTTATTACAGTTTTGCTAGTGGAAAGTCAGTTATGTTCTTTACCACATTTGAGTCCTATAGGATTCTCTTGTTCTTGGGAGGTTGTTAATCTTTTTGGAATTTGTGTTAGAAGAGATCCAGGCCAAGATTATAGTTACAGAAGAAGTATGATGAATCTGGTATTATTGGTTAAAATCCGCTCCTTTTTCTCTTCTCCCTTTCTTCTCCTTTGAACTTACTGTCCTCCTCTCACTCTCACTGGGACAGTCTTTGTTGCTTTAATATTCCCTTGGAGTAATGATGCAACAGGATAGTAATTCTTCACTAGTTTTCAGGGAAACCTTCAGAAACATACAGCACAGTGATTGCTTCTTTGGAAGAAGTTATTCACAGGGATTGACAAGTTTTACTTTAAAAATATTGATCAGTTGTCAATTTAGGTTTTTTGAATATTGTTTTATTTTGTTTTGAAAAAGCATAGATCTGGCCTCTTCTACCTAAAAAATAGAAGCATTATGCTAAGTAAAATATGCCAAAGGACAAATATTGTGTGATTCCACTTATATGAGGTATCTAGAATGGGTAAATTCGTAAAGGCAGAAAGTAGAATAGCGCTTACCAGGGGCTGGAGGAAGTAAAAATGGGGAACTATTGTTTAATGGGTACAGAGTTTCTGCTTGGTGATGAATAAATTCTGGAAATAGTGGTGATGGTCATACAATAGTGGGAATGTATTTAATGCCACTGAATTGTACATTTTAAATTGGCTAATTTCATGTTATGTATATTTTACCACAATTTAAAAAAATGTTTAAAGAGTTGGATAAAAGGTATTTTAATTAATTCAGTGGTCCTCAAACTTGACTGCACAATAGAACCACCTGGGGATCTTAAAATCCTAGTGCCCAGGCCACACTCCAGACCAATTAAATCAGACTCTTTGGGGATGAGATCTAGGCGTCTGCAGTGTTTAAACTCCCCAGGCAGTTTCAGTGTGCAGCCAACTTTGAGAACCACTGTTGTAGGTAACAGTTCCTAACTTCTTCTCCTACTATAGTGTCATAATCTGTGTGTAGAATATGTTTTCTTACTGTCTAAAATAATCAAAAAGTGTTTCTGTGTATGATACCATCCCAAATTTTGTCAATATTAGGTAAGCAGGATAAGATTAAGAAAATATAAAGGTAACAAAAACATTGGCTGTGTTCTTAAATAGAACACAGCATATTTTGAGTAGAGTAAAAGAATTAAGAGTATATTCAGGAAAACTAAGAGAAGGGAACATGCATATAAATTCCATATTCAGGACAGAACTAGAGTAGGGAAAAGCAGTTGCATAATATATGACAAGGAATGTCTAGAACACATGAATATTTCTTTCAAATTAATAAGAAAAAGATCATTAGAGAAATAAGCCAAGCATTATGAACAGTTCATAAAAAGGAAAAACAATCAGTAAACATATAAAAAGATTCTCAACCTCACTAGTAATGAAAATTAAAATAAATCTTTTCCCCCACATTTGATGAGCCAAAATAAGAAAGCAGGGTAATTAATGTGAAGGGAGATTTTGAAATAATGGGTATTGTTCTGCACTGTTGGTGGGAATAGGATTGACAGTCTTTCAGGAGGACGATTAGGCAGTGTCTATTAAAATGTTAAATGTGTATACCTTTTAACCAACAATTCCACTTTTCTGCTGGAGAAATACATGTGTGCTCAAAGAAGCAGGTAGGTACAAGCACTGTAAACAACATAAATGTTTATCAGAAGGAGAATGGTTAAATAAAATGGAAAAAACTATACTATGGATACTAAGCAACTGTTTTTTGGTTTTTTTTTTTTTTTAATGAGGTTATTCTAGTTGTACTAGCATGAGAAGATCTCTGTGACAAAATGTTGAGTGGGAAAAGTGAGTTGTACTAAAATATGTATATGTGTGTTTTCTTTCATCACATAAAACTGTGCCTTTCCAGCATATATTTATGTAAATATGTAGAATTTGGCCTTTAAGAAAGGGTGTTCATCAAATTAATGCCTCTGGACAGGGGACTAGATTGCAGGAGGGTGGATCTTAAAGAGCACTTTGATTTTATCTGTGTTATTTAAATTTTTATACTAAAGAGTATAACTAGGATAAGCTAGCAGAAACTGACCAATCTGAGACTCCTTCAAAGAGAAGGTAGAATTTTTAAGAGCATTTTGATTAATGGGAGGGAGACAATTTAATAGGTTGATGGGGTGTGGAGATGGAGAAGCAGAAGTATTGGCTGAAGAGACGAGTGTCTTCATTGGCTGTCCCTTGAATTCTCTAAACTTACCTTTCCTTACAAACTTATTCTTCCCATGTTTCTAGGGGAATGTGTTTATGGGAAAATGAGATTAAGAGAAGCCAGTGTTTCTGCTGTGGGGATATAGAATTGGTGTTTCTAATAAGGAAAGCCACTTTCATTATCTCTATGAACAGAGGTCTGTGGTACAAATAATTCCCAATAGTGGGCAAAAAAAAGCATTTGCTTTTACTTTCTAATTGCCTTTTAAATATCCACTTGAGTATGATTGGGACTGTCAACCTGGAGGTTCATAATTTTAAATTAAAATAATAAAGCCACAGTCTGAAAATTCTTGTTTTCTTTCCCTGCTACATTCCTGTTTTCCTATAGGGTATAGAAAACATCACCTTTCAACGTGGTTTGATTTCAGCTGCCTTCTCTTTAAATTTCTTAGACCTCTTCAGTAGATGTGGAATTGGCAGGCATTTTAATTTGAAAGACCTTTTCTTGGTAACTGAACCTAAATGGACATCAAAGAGACTCAAAATCCCTGGTCTCGGGTACATGCAGAGCAAAGAGAGAAGGAGTGAGAGAATATTTGGAATATTTGGGACTATATAAAGATAATACATTATTGGATAGCAAACAACTGAATTTAAAAGTGAAAAATTTCTAGCGTAGTTAAGAAATAGTTTTATTTTGGCTAGATTAAAATGTTTAGAGTTTTAGAAAAGTCTCTTTTTTTAAACCATCAGTGGTTTCCACATACTCTTTACTTTTGACTGCCACCGGCATGAATATAGTATCTTTTTCCTTTGCTGAATGTGCCCTGGAAGGAGTGGTATTTTCTACTCTCTGTTGGTTTAAGGTGGGCTTATTGACCGAGCTGGGCACTTGAAGCCCATCTAGAGCCCTAAATCAGAATGAGAGGCTGGGAAAGCTCCTTGCGGCCCAATTAGAGGACAGCTGGAGAGGACAGCCTTTACCTTTGCTGATCTTGTTGATTGTCTCCCCGTGGATTAAAGACAAACCTTCCTTAACAAGCACATTGAGTAGCTTGAGTTTTCAAAACTCTCCAGGACCAGTAATTAATCCAACTGGTAATGAGAGCACCGTGCTGAATTCTGGAAAGAAATCATTTAACTCTTTCTATACTGGATAGTTCATTTTCCCTTATTACTATCCCTTTAGCCTTAGCACTATTTATTTGGGACAGTATAAAAATAGTCTGGTGGAAAGTCTTTTTCAGTAAAAAAGTAGTTATCTCTATGTATTTAAAAGCAGAGTTTGTCCTTCATTCCCAAACTGTACAGAATTGAAAAGTGAACTTTTATTGTTGAGAATACATTAAGCCTCTTATTTTGATATAGGGGCAAATTTTGTACAACTGATAGTGCTTTTAAAAGCTAGGATCTGTCTCTGAATTAGAACTTATTAATTTCACTCTGAGTCTATTTTTTAACTTAATGGGGATTTTGCCTGTGGAAGTAACCTTTTCTTTGTGCTGCTTCCATTTCTCCTGCCTCTTATATTTAGCCTCTACTGTCTTCTTCCTATGGGTTTGAAACATTTTCCATCCAGAGACTCTAGCACATAAAACACCTTTGAGAGGTTTCCTGGTTCTCTCTTTCCTCTAACTGTGGTTGCACTTGGGTCCCCTTTTCTAATGATTTCCGCTAATAATCTGCTGTATACTTTTTTTAATGCTCAAAGATCCAGCAGAATAGCCTAAACTACCTATACATTGGGGCAGAGTGGGTTGGTAAAAGCTAGCTTCCTCGAGGCACAGAATTGGCCTCAATGGTCATTTTGGTTCATTTTTGATTCTAGCTTCCTTTGTTTCTGATCCTCAATTATATTTACACAAATACATATGAATTCGTTCTGCCTTCTACTTTTTCCCACTATACCCATCTTGAAAAGTGAAGGATAAATGTCTTTGTATACATTACAGTGTGTTTAATACTAGAAAACCATTTCACGTTGGCTAATTCTTTGCATTGGAAAAGATGACTGATAACTAAAGTAGTAACAATAAAACCGCCATTGATTCAAATTAACTATGTATATACCTGCTCTCTCTGATCCTCTCAATTGACCGTATTTACTTGTCATTATCATTAATACTTTGCAGTTGAGAAAATTAAGATTCAGAGAGAGTTGGGGTTCAGAACCAACTCTCAGAATCTAGAGCTTGTGTTTTGTTTGGGGCTTTTCTTGATTGACATATAATTGACATACAACATTATATTAGTTTCAGTTGTACAGCATAATGATTTGACATTTGTATATCTCGTGAACTGAAATGATTATTACAATAATTCTAGTACCATCTGTCACTATACAAAGTTACAAAAAAATTTTTTTCTTGTGATGAGAACCTTTAAGATTCACTTTCTTAGCAACTTTCAGACTTGCAGTACAATATTAGTGACTGTAGTCAGTATACTGTACCTTACATCTCTATAACCTATTTATTTTATATCTGGAAGTTTGTACTAGAGTTTGTGTTCTTATTAATGTGTACAAAAAGCTGACTCAAGAATATGAAAATTAATATATGTATATTCATGTATGACTGAAGCATTGTGCTGTACACCAGAAATTGACACAACTTTGTAAACTGTACTTCAATTAAAAAAAAAGTGAAAACAGAAAAAAAGACTGACTCAAGTATTCAAGATATATTTCACAAAGAGTATAGGACTTGCTGGGCATTAAGGAATGAGCAGTGGCTCTGGAATAGCAGCTTAAGAACATAGTCCAGTAGGGGAAACAAATCAGAAGGCATAGAAGCAAGAATGAGCTCAGCAGTTCAAAGGACTGTGCAGAGACTTGCCTTCTGAGGGCCAAGGCTGCCTGGTGGGAATTAGTGGGGACTGAATGTAGTGGGAAGCCAAATTGTGGCAGGCCAGAAAAGCTGGACAGAGGAATCTAATTTAATTGCTTATAGTGAAAAGTTTGAAGGGTTTGATTATTGAAGCTATGTAGCATTTAGGGAAGCCTGTCTGTCCAAGGATATGTGAGATGAGGAAGAGAGGGGAGAATTTGGAGTTCCACAGGAAAGCCAACTAGAAGGATACACTGGCCTTGAGCTAGAAAGTGGGCATGCAGGTGGGACTGGAGAAGAAGGGATGAATACCACAGACATTTCAGAGAAGAAAGAACAGAACTTGCAACGAGTGGCTAGATGGGGGTTGAAGGAAAGAGGTGACTCTAACTGAGGTTTTGAACTTGGGGAGAGGAGGTGGGGTTCTACTGGAAAAGACAAAGATGCTGAGAAATTAAGTCATTGGGAAGAGTGGAGGAGGGTTTTAAGTGAGTAGGCTGGTACTGTGCCCACACTTTAAATAACCAATGAATTCTTAAAACCTAGTGGAAAGCCTGGTGTGAAAGACAAAGCAAGCCTGAGGAGAAAAGCTGTCCACAGCCAGGTGCCAGGGTGACCCAGAACTGAGGAATGTGGGTAACTATTGGTGGAGATGGGACGGGGATCAGAAGCTGAAAAAATCTTCAGAATTAAAGAATATATGGTGTTCCAGGTGGGATTTGAGCAGAGTCTGTCAACCAAGTGTTATAGACAGCAAGTTTTTTCTGGACAGTTTAGTTTTGTGTTAATTTAGAGATATTTGACCTTCTTATTTCATTGTCTCCCCACTCTGCTAGGTATGGATATAAAGAACTCTCCTTTTGGAAACTGTTATGGTATTAAAGGAAAGGGGAGACTTATAAAAGTCTGTGGTATCAGTTTATTTGGTTTATGCATCTGAGAAAGCCATTGTTTCTTTGTATGATGAAATGTAAATATTGTGTGTAAGAATTAAGCTTCTTCCTTCTCTGTATATCTGAAGCTAGAAAAACACACTCTCAGGAAGCCAGGATAAAAGGAAAAATGACTTTGAGATGCACTTTCTTAAAATAACTGAAGGAGTGACCTCATGAGCCAGCTGATTGCGTGGGTTTGCAAATGGATATGTTTCTATTAGCCTGCTGCTTGATGCCGCAGAGCCAAATATATAATGGAGGGTATTATATCATATCCTGCAGACAGGAGACTGTCTGGGAGATGAGGGACTTAGAAAGAACCATGAAATGGCAGGCTCGGCACAAGGGTTAACAACATAAATGCTGTCAACCAGAACTTTCTTTATTGGGTGAACATTACTGATTTGGCTTCAAATTATGTAATAATTTGTGTCATCTTCTGATAAAATAATATTTAAATGAGAACACCTGATATTTAAATAAGCTCTTCAATACAAGTGTTGTTGTATTCATTCTCTCATTAATACTTAAGTATTCCCATTTCTATTTTTTTCTTTCCCTTTTTTACAGCTACAACAAGCCCATGTCCTTGGGTCTGACTTCTTGCTAAAATTGTCCTTGCCTTTTGGTCTTAAGCTGTAGAGGTTGATGAATGCGTCCTTCAATGGAGGATGCTGCTTATTTCTGGAATGCTGTAGAACACCAGGTTCAAAGGAAAGCTGTAGGTCTAGGGAGGAAGATTATAGCTTGATAAACTGCTCCTCTTGCCAAAAATCATTGTAAGCAATGAAGAGAATTCACAAAGTTGGCTCCCCTTCTCCCCCTACGTACACACACAACATGGTTACAGTGCCAGATGATAAAGAATGGCAGTTGTCTCTGTGGTTTTAACATCTGTTTGGTCTGGATTTGATCTGTAAAATAAATTTGAATGAAGTTCATAATGTGTTTAAATCAACACTTGCTTCACTGCATGTATCTGTATGTCTGACTCATAGCCATTGGATTGTCTTATTAGAAACTTGTTATTTATTTTTTGTTTTTGGTTGTTTCAACTTTTTTTTATTGAGTTATAGTCATTTTACAATGTTGTGTCAAATTCCAGTGTAGAGCACAATTTTTCAGTTATATATAAATATACGTATATTCATTGTCACATTTTTTTTCACTGTGAGCTACCCCAAGATCTTGTATATATTTCCCTATGCTATACAGTATAATCTTGTTTATCCATATTAGAAACTTTTTAGAAGAGTTTTAGGGTTATTTTCCCTTTCTATTAAGTAAAGCCCATTTATTTTTATATATTTGAAACCCACCACCTTACTGAATTCTCTTATTGTTTATAGTTGTTTTTCATTTGATTCTATGGGAATTTTCTGATACACAGTCATATCATCTACAAATAATGATGGTTTTTATCTGCTCCTCACCTCTTATTTCACTCATCTAATTGTTCTAACTACTACCTCCAGAACAACATTGAAAACATGTTGACTTTGTTTGACACCTTAAATGCATGGAAGTTCTAGAAGGGAAATAAAGTATGGCATCAGTAGTATTTTAGGGGTCAGAAATCAAACACGGAGATAGATATTCTTGATCTTATAGGAACAAGTGTATGAAATTCGACTTAAGGTGCACTTTACCAACATACGTGTAATTCTCCATCACCTGTGGAGCTATAGTAACCAGTGGGAAACAGTAGGTTTTCATAGTCACATTTTGGAACTCTCCAAGACCCTCCAGGAAGGCTCTCTGTTTTATAATCTTAGAATTTGTTGGCAGACCAAACACACCCCATATGTCTTTCATCACTACTGATGACCACACTCTTGTTTTCCAGGCCCAGCTTCGGGCATTTATTCCAGAGATGTTGAAGTACTCCACAGGTCGGGGAAAACCAGGCTGGGGCAAAGAAAGCTGCAAGCCCATCTGGTGGCCTGAAGATATCCCATGGGCAAATGTCCGGAGTGATGTCCGCACAGAAGAGCAAAAGCAGAGGGTGAGTGTTCCTCTGGCCTGAGTTGCCTGTTACTTTTCCATTCTGAATTAACCACTTCATTTTTGTTGTTTTACTTCTTATGCTATAAAAGGTCTAAAAACATTTGTGTAATAGTCAAAAAAGAAGTCTGTCCCCAAAAAGAAGTTTGATATCTCTGATTTATATAGCCTTTCGCATTCGTCACTTCATCACTTTGAAGACTTGGGATGGGTCTGTGAATTTACACTTTTCTGTGCATAGTTGTCTTTTGGAGCAGTTTTAGTTTTATGAGATGCTTGGAAAAACTGAAGAAACTTAAAGTAAAAATATTACTTCACTTCACAAAATATCACTTTGAAGATTTAGAAATGTCCTTATTTCTGGTTAGCAAGAATCACTGTTGAAAATATGAATATGAGAGATATAAAGTTGGTCAATTCTGCTGATAATGAAACTTCTTTTAAGAAAGAGGAAAGACTAAACCAGGCATCCTCTTGTACCTGCTCTACATGTTTTTCAGTTAGCTTAAATTTACTGAGAATCTTAATGTCATAAAATTCTTGACAAAATTATAAACCTTTTATGAGAAGTTTGAGTTGGCCTCAGGTTAGAATAGGGTATAAAACCCAAAAGCTAAACCAGACTTTGATCAGGAAGGAAACAAGTGTGAAATCTTTGGTACTGAATTTCTTTGCGTCTGAATCTATGGGAAATAATCCCAAGAAGGTTTACTCTATACAAGTTTAGTTTGGTTTGATAAATAAGCAGCTGCTTATTCCAATTGTGGGACTGAATAACCAACATTCTTTGTGACTTAATGTGCTTTACTGGTCTTTTGGTGACAGGTTTCATGGACCCAGGCATTACGGACCATAGTTAAAAACTGTTACAAACAGCATGGGCGGGAGGACCTTTTGTATGCTTTTGAAGATCAGCAAACACAAACACAAGCCACAACGACACACAGTATAGCCCATCTTGTACCATCACAGACTGTAGTCCAGACCTTTAGTAACCCTGATGGCACTGTCTCACTCATCCAGGTGAGTAAACCTTATGGTTACTGGATTATGGTTTGACGCAGATCAGTGGGCACCTCACCTCAGGCTGGAGAAAGTTTTCTTTATGCAAGTTCTTATATGAACTTTATATAGATCCCCAAGATCTCCCTAACTGAACTTGATTTTTTGAATAATATTTTTAATTGTTTATATTTTGCTAAATATAGAACTATGGGTAGCATTTCTGACATTTCCAGATCAAAGCACTGTAAAAATGGCCTCTTTTTTTTTACCATTTCACTCTGTCAGTGGCCAGGAAATACTCCTTCTGAATCACCTCTTATGAGGTTAAAAAAAATTGTTAGTAGATAAGGAGCCTCTAAAATTCAGATTGGAGTAAGAGTAGAAAGTTGGTTGACTGACACTGGACACCAATGGTGAAACATGTTGACTGCTAATACTGATTTATTTGGTTGAAGTAAAACTCTGAAACACCTGTTAGTGTCTGATATATGGTTTTAGTAATTCATTTCACATGACAAGGCATAGGAATCGTTATCTGTGTTGAATTTGGGATTAAATGAATCTTAACTTCTGAGTAAAGAAGAGCTGGAAGGATCTGTCCACTGACTCATATCGCTTTCCGTGTTTTTCTTTAGGTTGGTACAGGGGCAACAGTAGCCACATTGGCTGATGCTTCAGAATTGCCAACTACAGTCACTGTTGCCCAAGTGAATTATTCTGCTGTGGCTGATGGAGAGGTGAGAAAGAAGATTCTGTCTGCATCCACTTAAATACTTGAATGTATAGGTGAGGGAGAAGGGGAGGGTCCAGAAGATGAGAATACTGTAAGTAGCCTACACATCTGTAGCATTATTTAATTTAAACCTTTTTAAAACATCAGACCATGCCAGTTCTGCGAAGTAGCTTACTCTGTGTATATTAATTATAACAATTGAAATTTATGGATCTTTATGATTCAGACCTAACAGTCATGAACTTACAGTTTTACATTTGCAGCATAGGACTTTGTATAATACACAATAAAAAGGGGTTATCCATTTAGTAGTTGTATGCTATGAATCCCAAAGAATTTAAACTTTGGGCCTTATAAATCAGTAGACATGATTTATTAAATTTTAAACATGCCTTTGAAAGAACTTCACAAGAAAATCCTTCCCTACCCAAACTGAAGTAATTATGGCATGTTAACTTAAAGGCAGCTAACATTTATTGAGCACTCGGTAAATTAAGTAATCACCCCTAGAAAGTACAGATTCTGTTACCATCTTCACTTTGTACATGATAAAACTGAAACATACAGTTGTTAGGTGACTTGCCTAGAGGCACAGAGTAAGTGTTGAAGCTGAGTAATAGATTTAGAAAAATGTTGTCTAGGCTCTGAGCCATCAGTGAAGTTCAGAGAAGAGTTCATTAAGTCACTATGGGCTTTTCCCCTAAAGGATGTACTCCTGAAGTTTGAAAAATAGCCAGCAAATATCAAAAAGCAGTATCAGAAATAAAGCTGAACGTATTATCTCACCCTTGTTCTAAACTATGGAATATTTCCCCTCAGAACACCACAAAGTCACTTTCATTTGTGCATCTCAGGAAAGGGAGGGAGCTGATACAGGTTCACGGCTAGTGAGATGAAGAGAAATACAGCAGGTTTCTATCAGCCAGCATGTGTTGAGCACCTGCCATGCTGCAGTTGAGGTGTTAGGTGTGTGGAGTTGATTTACACAGGAACCTGCTCTCAGGGAGCTCCTGTCTAATGAGGGAGAGAAATGTCTACATAAATGAACTATGGTTCATTGCATAGTAGTGTATGCCTTCAGGAGAGAATGTTTCCAGCTAGGGAGACTGGGAGGACTTGGGGCAGAAGCTAGCATTTGGTTTTCCAGTATGGAAAGGTAGAGCCAGCAGGATATTTACTTTTTTATGTATATAAACATCATGAATGAGAATGGATTAGCGGAGGGAAAAATTCATCAGTCCCCAAACACTAAAACCTGGAGGACACTCCTTGAAGTGTGAAAGAGGTGGCAAAGACAGTGGTGGTACATTTATGGGATTTGTTACTTTTTGACTTAGTCAAATTTATTAAGCATATCTCCCTACTGAACGTTTCCTGGGTACTGTTTAAAGAAAGTAACTTTGAGTTTCTTAAACACTTCTCTGGAGACTAATTCTGTGCAATCCGTTTTACAAAATAACTTCACATAAACAAAGATAATCTATATATTCAAAAGTTCATGGAAAATATGAAGGATAAGCACACTAAAATTATTTTTAAGTATCTTTGTGGAAGTGGGTGAATGACATATACAAATAACTTATTGGTAAATACCCAAATTTGGTCAGATTAAAAAAAATTCTAACCCTTCCCATACTTCCAGTGAAACAAAAGTGATATGAAGAGAAGCCTAGGTTATCTCAGAAAGTGGCAAAATGTTGTAGATTTTATAGTATGCTTCTATTTGCCTTCTGATTTCTCTCAGATGTTACCATGGTTGTTAGCATCTTAGTTTTGAACCTCGAGGTTTGTAATTAGTCAAAATATCTCACTGACTTGGAACAGATAAGAACACATCAAGCCAATAAAGATGACTCAGTAGAAACATCCTACTGGTTGTGTTTAGCATCGTTTCTCCCAAGGAACAGAAGGCACTTTAAAAAATAAACAATACCTATACTTTGAGAAGTTGTAGGGTCATTTTATTATCCAACCCTCACCAGTGAGAGCTCTTACATTTAGACCACACTGCATTCAATATCCAGTTAGTTGCATTTGGTTACATTTATAAGACAAAAGTCTGTTGGCCTGTCTCTTCTGGTAATAAATGGTCTCCCAAATCTGTTTGAGTACTCTGTGCTGAGAATGCAGAATAAGTAGTTACAAACAAACAAACAAACAAACAAACAAACAAACAAAACTAACCTTATACAGCTTAAAACTAGAGACACATAACTTTCGTAAACATTTAGAAATGAATCAAGGAATTTCAAAATAATGTGAAATAACTATATATGTTGATTTCAAAATATTTATACAATTTCAATTTTGATGGCGTATTTACAAATACAAATGGATTTGAGAATTTATTTTATTGTGTGATAAGATCACCAGTTGGTATTGGTGATAGTAATTGCATTATGTGTCAGAAAAATTGAAACTTCAAATAGAATGATATCTGATAATAGTGGTGTATGTGACTCTGTTAGAAGAAACAGGAGAAGAAGAAACTAAAGTATAGAGATATAGAGACATGAATTTTAAACTGAACCATCAACACAAGTAACAGTTTTGAAGCAGCATAACTTACATTAGGTGGACTTTTTATGAATATTAATTTACTTGAGGTATGGGTAGGCTGAAGAACAAGTAGAGAAATACAGATAAAAATAAAAATATCCTTTCAGTAAACGCTTTCTGAGCCCTGTGCCAGGCACTGCATATACGCAGATAGAGGAAAATAAAACTGTGTTGCTCTTAAGGAGCATTCAGGTAGGTGGTAGAGGAAAACACATCAGAGAAAATGGCAATGAAGTACGGATCTGGTAGCAGCAAGCCCAGGGAGCTATGGAACACAAGAGAGGTCCTGAGCCGTGGACTGAGGGGAGAGGAGGTGTCTCGCTCCAGTCTCAGCTCCGACTAGAGGGGTGAACAGGAAGAAAAGGCCAGAAGGAAGGGAGCAGCACATGCAGTGCATCTCAGTGTGAAGGTATGGCAGAGCCACAGTGGTTCATGGTAGCTATGGGGTGGGAGTAGCCACAGTTTCAAGAGCCTCGTTGGAGAGAGTCTTTCTCAGAAAAGCACAGAAGCTAACTATACATCCTCTGTCTGAACAGCTTTCCTTTCTAGGGTTCATGGCCCTTTGTCTGGGATATGGTGACATCCAGGCATAGATAACTACACAGTGGCTCCCAGAAGATGGAAAGGGAGAGCAATAAGAGCTCAAGCAAACACAACTGAAGTTCTGAGACTCAAGAATACGAAATTCCAAAGAAACATTAACACCTAAGCTCATTTGTTACCTGTCATTACTCAGTAGAAATTTCTTCATCTGCTTCTTCTTCCCACTTCTTCACAGTTTACCACCATCCATTAATCTTTCATAATTTAACTTCCTTAAAGAATTCTGTGAGTGGCAACATTCTAATACCATTTTCACTACAAATAAAGCTGTAGCTAAATATAAATATATATATTAAATTGCTGCCATTTGAGTATGAGTACTTGGGAGTACAACTCCACCCCCTACAGTCCAAGACTCAGGACCTCTCCTCTGTGTTCTGAAGCACTGGGCCACACTCAGCCGTGGGATGGGCAGAAATATAAAGGGGCAGATCTGGAAAGAATAAGGCTGTTTCATGGCAGAATGTGACAGGGCTGGCCAGCTTCAGCTGATGTTCTGAGTGGAATCATTGACCATCTATGGATTGGCGGTGTAATTTGCCATCTAAGATGGCACTGTTTGCAGTGATGCTCACTGGAGTAATGAGATCAAAGAGATAATACCTTAAGAAGCAAGAGTTTTATGAGTTCCTGAGTGGGCAACTGTGCAGCTCTAAGGGAAGGAAATGGGATATCTCTGGCTCTTAGTGATGGGCTCTGAAGGCTGCTAGCACAGCCCACTGCCTATAAGAACTCAGGGCAAACACTAAGGTAGCTCAAAGGAATGTCCCATTCTCGGGGAGGCTTTTGACAAACATTTGGAGAAGCACTATGATAATCTAAGTATGGTAATAGAACCAAAGCAGGAGGCATTTAAAACATCTACGTCACCTACAGCTTGCGGCACTTTCTTTGGGACACAGTAGCATGTAGGCACAGGTTTACCACTCACTGGGCCCCAGCGAGAGCTCCAGTAAGCACAGCTAACATACTGAGACCTGAGCCTGTGGAAATATTGTGCCTGAGCTGACTAATTTGTCACATACCATGTTTCAGAATAGAAATTGCTTTCACTGCCCTTGCTGCTTTTTGTTTGGGGGGAGGAATAATTAACCAGTGTTTACTGAGCAAAATGGACCGAAGTAGCTAGGTTCAGGTATCCAGAACTGAAAAATCTCTAAATCCAAAGCAATGTCCTAAAATCAGTGGTTCTCAAACCAGGGACACTCCCTACACCCCTCAGAGAGAACATTTGGCAATGTCTGGAGATAGTTTTGATTATCATGACAGGGGAGGTTCCTATTAACATCTCCTGGGTAGAAGCCAAGGATGCTGCTGAACATTCTACAGTGCACAGGACGGACCCTACAACAAAGAATTGTTTAACCCAAAATGTTACTAGTGCCAAGGTTGAGAAACCCTTTCCTAGATCTAGAAAAGCTGAATTCTAATCTACCCTATATAACCAGATAGTATATTTTTGTTGTTTTTGTTTTATTTCTTCATAATTCCTCCCTACTAACAGAAAAGCAGTTTTTGCTACCTTAAAAAATTATTTACTGAATTTGGCAGTTTCCATCAAAAATAAAAATACAAAATAGTTTTGATACATAATTCCATCTCTAGGAATTTACTCAGTAAATAGACTCACATAAAATATACAAAATAGTGTATAAGGATATTCATCACAGTACTGTTTGTAACAGCAAACACTGGAAACTACCTAAATACCCATTAAAAGATGGCTGGTTAAATAAATCATGGTGTATCTTTGTATTATCATGCTCTGAAGCCATTATTATGAATCATGAATGAATGAAGCTGTTTGATTCATTCCAAAATAGGATCATTTCAGAGCTGTATTGTTTGTGGAAAAAGCAAGGTACAAAAAGATATGTAGAATATGCTGCCATTTTTCTTTTTTGAAAGGAGAGAGTAGAAGGGGGTTGTAGGACTGTGTGTGTGTGTGTGTGTGTGTTTGTGAATATGCTTGCATAGTGAGAGAATATCTTTGCAAAGATACATAAGAAATAAGTAACAGCAGTGAGAGTTTGGGCACAAGGTCTGGAGTACTGGCATTATACTCCCTTTGGTACAGTTAGACTTTTGTTAGAATTATACTTATTATGATCTATTCAAAAACTTTAATTTTAGAATAGGTACTATATTGATACGACTTAGATATTTCAAAAATTATTTAAAAGTGTGCAGTGGGAAATCTTGCTTTCTGTCTTCTGTCCAGCATATTCCCACAATTCCTCCCCATGCACGCACTGAAGAAAATATTTTCAATAGTTTCTTATGTGTCCTTCCAGAATTTCTTTATGCAAATATAAGCAAGTTGAAATGTGTATTCTAAAACCGTCCTTTTTAACACAAAAGGTATCATGCTAAAAACCCTTTTCTATACATTGTAAGTCATGTTAATTTAAACGTGTGTATGTATTTGGCAGAGCACATAGCAATTTTTTAGAAAAATGACTTTTAAAAATCATAATCTTTTTGTGACTTTAATTTTTTAACTATCATGTCCTTTCTGCCTCAGGTGGAACAAAATTGGGCCACGTTACAGGGAGGTGAGATGACCATCCAGACAACGCAAGCATCAGAGGCCACCCAGGCGGTGGCTTCATTGGCAGAGGCCGCAGTGGCAGCTTCTCAGGAGATGCAACAGGGAGCTACAGTCACCATGGCACTCAACAGGTGGAGGCAGGGGTGGGGCATAAAAGAGGAAGGCGAATCTGTCCCCATTTACAGATGTAAAGAGAAACATTGTACCCCAGTTTGTCACAGTTGGCATTTGGAACTTAATACTCTTAGCCCATAGGACACTGTAAATTGTCTTATAATTAGCCCTCACCCACCCCACCCCTGCAACCCGACCAGCCTTTCTGACTTCCAGCTCAAGCCTGCTGGTCAAGGGACATGGGTCCCTTTTGCTTTATCCTATTCTGTGCTCCTTAACAGACCAAAAGCAGCGTAGTGTGAGTACTTTGTGTTTTTAAAGGGACCAATGGATATAATAAAAAAATCAAAAAGCTTCAGGATTGATTTTCCTTTTACCTTATAAAAGAAACTGCTTTTTGTTATGGCTATTAATCCATGTTAGCTGGTCAAGAACTGATTTTACTGACTTTTCAGGAAATTTGTTTTCCTTGCTCTTATCAGTGACTTTGAAATAAAATAAGTTTGGGATTATTGGGGAAGATGGTAATTTTTTTCTTCAGGAATGTTTAGGAAGGCTACTGCAGAATGGTATACTCCAGTAAGAGGTAGTTTTCAAAACTAAATTGTATCGTTCCCTGATTGGTTCCTTCTTTTGGTTGTTGACAGAAAAAATCATCCCCTTTTATTCTTCTTATTGTTCATTGCTGGCACAATTTTATTTTTGATGGACCCAGGCATTTTAACTAATGGTTAAGAGTTTGTGCCTTGAAGCCAGACTACCTGAGTTTGAATTCTAGCTCTGTCACTTACTAGCTGTTTGACCTTGGGTGATTTACTTGATCTCAGTGCCCAAACTTTCCTCTATGTAAAATGAGGGTAAAACTAGTACCTACCTTGCAGGTGCACAGTGAGAACTGGGAAAGTCAATGCACGTGAGATCCTTAGATCAGTGCCATCATAGAGTAAGGCTGCTATTATCACGGGCAGCTGCTGTTGGTCTCAGTCATTGAACTCCTGTGACATGCCAACTCTCTACTAGGTAAGGTTGTAAAGGAAGACTGCTCTAAGATATAATGTCTGCCTTACAGAAACCGTACTGTTATTGGGAGATTGATTGAAATAAAACACTTAGCAAACATATTACTCAGAGTATAATTCACTGTGTGATTGTACAGTGTAGACTATGAGCATAGTAGAAATTCAGAAGAAGGGGATCACCTCCTCCAAAATATAAAAACCAGCTGAGGTTTAGATTGGCTGTGATATACTCGAAAGCCTTGATAGGCTTGTGTACAGATGATTTCCATGAGGCTGTCTAGTTATGGTGACTGAGAAGATGGTTCTGAGGTCATGTAGATTCAGGTTTAAATCCTACTTCTGCCATTTAGTAGTCTTTTGATCTTGAGAAATTTAACTGCTGAACCTTGGTCTCATCATCATTATAATAAGGATAATCTTCATCACATAGAACCAGAAAGATTCAATGGAATGATATATGTATAAAACTTCATCCAAGTGTCTGGCCTACAGTTAGCACTTCAGAAATTACACTTATTATCATCTAACTTATTAAGATTTGTTTATCTAGAATTGCTTATCGTGAGAAGAGATTCGAAATAGGCCAGTTTGGAAGAGTCAGTTCAGGTGTGACTTGTCGAAGGCTTGGAAACTAGAAGTAAGGGTAGAGATAAAGTGACTGATTTTCAAGAAAGTTTGGCCAGGACTTGGTGGTTGATTAGGTATGAAAAACTGAAACACACTCACCCTTGTCCTCCCAGTGTTACCAGTGAGTCTTGAGTGACCTGAGATAGAAACTTTTTCTTAGCCCATTGAGCCATGTCACTTTTCAGTAGCATGAAAGTCTTATTTCATTCCTTTTGCTTTGACCCAATCCCTCTCTTACCTTTGAGAGAGGACACACAGATTAACTTCCTGAAAGCTATGGCCAGAGCGAGAACCTTCCTCCTTTTGGTCCAGTAACCCCTCACTGTAGCTTGGGACCTGAGAGGCCGCCATGAAAGACAAGAAAAACTTAAATTTCATTGAACTAGCACCTTGGATATTCCAGTGAAGTGTGAGTGCCCTGGGAACCCTGTACATAGTGGAAAATATGAGGTACATTCTGGCTCCCTTCAGTGTAAGGGCCAGGACTTATTTCTAAAGACAAGGAGGGTAATGGTTTCCCCTGAGGGCTTGTTAACAAACTCAGATGCAGCTGAGGTGGCTACAGTGTTTACTGCAAAGGAAGGAGAATATGGTTCACTGTGGCATGTAGGAGGAGTAAAGAGATGTTGAAATCTGTTTGCAAACGGGTAGTTCAGTGCCCTGATGAGTGTTGGGGGGATGGTATGTTGCTACCTCTGCTGGGGGCGAAGAAACCAAGCCTGGCAGTGAAAGCCTAGACTATAGCAGGCTATTAGGGAACATCATGGGCTTTCTAATTCCAGGAGAGGTAACTCAGTGTCTAATGTCAGGAGGATTGAATTTGAGGCACAAAGCCTTGGTGTTTGCTTCTCTATGGGATGCAGTCCATTCTCAACTTCTACACAGAATTTGTTACTGGAAGTCATCTTAGTGAAAAATACACTGAGAATCTGGTCTTAGTTCCTATGGTAACAAAGCAGATTCATAGAGCTGCTCTCTTATAGCCTCTGTTTCAGGTACAATTGGAACAAGCATGGTTCTCTAATAATCACCTGCACGTCTGCTGCACTGTAAACAGCAGATGTGAGTGCAGAGTGGAGAGAGAGAGGCAGGCTACATGGAATGGCAGGTGGGGAACAAGAAGGCAAAGTGGCTCCTTTGACTATTGAGGGGAAAGGGATCAGAGCAGGTGCAGAACAAGCCTGTTTTTCAACCACGCTGTTAAAAGAGTTTTGTATAGCAAGTTAGGACGAGGGCCCTGGGTTCAGACTACCCACCCCGGCATTATAATAACCCAGAAAGGGTATAGAGAAACTGTCATTTAAAAATCTGGAAACTAGTTAATTTTAATTATTTTCAAAATATATAATAAATAAACGCTTTTAGGAAGGAGATGGCAAGAGAATCAAAGTGAACAAATGAAAACCAGAGTATCACGGCTCAAAAAAGAGCTGTTCACCCTGAACGACCAGACAGGAAAGGAAGTGAAGTCATCATTTGCTTGTTGCAATACAGTGATGAATTTGAAGTTTCAGTTTGTTGGTTAAGCTGTCCTAGACTTTTATTCCCTCTTAAACAAGTCCTGCAAAGTTAGTACGGTCCTTGCACATAGAGGTACATGATAAATATTTGTAGGCTGAATCTGCATTTGCCCTGGTAGAAATTTACAGTGTTGTTGACAGTGAGACAGGTTTTACTGAGTGTCTACTGTGTCTAGTGCTGTGACTCAGTGCTGTGGGGGAACAAATGCCTAAGTTGACTCCTCTCTTCAAGGAAGTTAAGAGTTGCTATTCTTCTGCTGTGAAGAACTTTGCTTAAAAAAGAAGTGAATCATATTTTTAAAGAAAAATTTACTCTTACTGTTTTTTAAATGAAAATTTGACTTAAAATTAGAGTTATAATTAAAATAAAATTTGACTTTAATATGTGGACTTGTATTTATTTGTCCAGTAACATGGGATGGACAACCTAGGTCAGAAATCCTCTCTGGAAATGGAGGACAGGGACTGCGCAACTGCCTCTTTTCCCATAAATAAAGGTTGGACACTTGCAGATAAAAAGTTGATGGAAACTTCCGATTTACAACTCCGATTTGGAAATGACTTTTGTCAAAAATTGTGAAGTGGTTGCTTAGAGACATTTTGATCCCTATTCACCTTTTTAAGTAAAGGTAATCTTTTTCTAGCAGTATAGTTTGAACATTTCCCATGAAGTCTAGCGTAAGTGGTTAGGACAGATTTGGAAATGAGAGTCAGCTGACAGCAGGCGTCACCGTCGTCTTCATGTGCTGGGTGAAAGGTCCATCCGTCACTGCTTTACCCCTGGCCCTGACAGGTACCTGTGGGCCTGTCAGTGCCCCACATCCCTGGCATCCCAGATTGCTTTACGTTGTTGCTGGTTCACAGCTCTTCTTCTAGCATAACATATTTTAGAGAGGTAGCAAAGGAAATGACTTCGAATATTTAGAGCTTCAGACATCATAAAATGGGTATAGCTGGAAACAGGTAAACTTTCACGTCAGGGCTTGGGTAACTGCTCTCCCCCTTGTAGCCCGTGAAATTCCACACTGCAGGCATGTGTCCAGGAGTGGCCGGACATCACCTTTGATGGTCATAGAAATAAGTGATTAAAAACTGTGGGGAATGAGCAGTCACTGAGATAACCTATAAACAGAGCTCCTATTTCTATATAAACAATTCTCATATACCAGCTTTTTTCTTCAAAATACCACACAGCTGAAGCATTTTCCTAAGAATATACTTTTCAACTTTCCATAAAGTCTCAGGTCAGAGTATTAAATAATTTTATTGTTAATCAGTGATAACTGAACACTGTAGAATTGACTGGTAGTATTATTTGACACGTTTCTCAGAAAAATGTTAAAAATTAAGGATCTGGGCACTAAATAATCATTCATTTTACTATCTGTAATAAATACTTACGAAGCACTCTAAAATTAAAATCTGCCTTGTAAAATGTAAAGAATAGTCTTAGTAATTCCAGATCAAGGGTCTGCTTTGGCTCTGAATTCATATTGTAGATACTGTGGGATGACTGGCTGTGGGTATCAGATCTGAAGTATGTTTTAGCATAGAGAATAATCTTACCTTTTAAGTGGGCTGCATCAACCTCAATTCTATCCCAAACTTTTTAAAAAAAAATTTTTGTTGAAATGTAGTTGATTTACAATGTTAGTTTCAGGTGTACAGCAAAGTGATTCAGTTATACATATACATACATATATATTTTTCCTTTTCAGATTCTTTTCCATTATATGTTATAAGAAATTGAATATAGTTCCCCGTGCTATACAGTAGGTCCCAAATTTTTATATAAAGGATGTAAATATGTAATTATGATCTTGAATTAAGTCAAAGGAAGTCTGGAAATGAAAATTTACCACAGGTAAACAACTAGAAAAGGAGAGGGTGGAATCATCAATTTTGCATTTACCTTATTATTTTTAATAAATGTCGAATATTTATGTGGAGAAATACGAAGTTAGGTAAGAAAAGCAGGCTATAAAACTCGTACAGTATGATCCTGATTATCTGTTTAAAGTTGTGTTTAAGATTAGAAAGACAGTAATTCTTACCTCTGCATATTTAAAATTTTTCTCTTAAAGAAATTTTTGCAAGTTTCTACATGCATTTTACTGTCAGAGACAAATAACTTTTTAAACACACTCAACAATTTAAAAAGCAAGGCAAGTTAACAAGAGGGAAATTTTCTATTTAATAAGACTTTTCTGTCCACTGGATTTCTTATACTGCTTCCTAAAATCCTTATAGTGACTAAGAAGTCTTCCCCAGAGGAATGATTATGTCAGTTGCTTTACTTGTCTGCTGACTTCCTCAGATGAAAGCATCACTTAAGTTTGGTCCACATTGCTTCACCCACAGTCATGGCACATTTACCCTAGCCGGTCCACAGGCCCTTTCCATCCTCACCTACAGCTTGTGATTGTGAGATGACTGATAGTTATGGCAAAGTCTGCAGCTTCAGAACAAAGCTGAATCAGCTGGCTTTTTCGGTGTCAAACCCAAGACTTTGTCCATCTCTGCTAAACAAAATGACACCACCCCCTCTCCTCCATGCTCACTTTTGATACTCCCTCAGTAACTGTGCAAAGTGATACCTTTCCCAGGAGAGGTGCTGAATGTATCTTTTTTTTCCTTCACATTTTGAAATCTCTGAAATTTGGATGATGAACTATATAATCTTATAATTGTCAGGAACTTTTTTATTGGCACATAAAACAGTAATGAATTTTATAGTTTGTATCATAGAATCAACAAAAATGGGTATTATGCATATAATAAAAGCATATCATAAGGAAAAGAAAATGGGACACAAGCTGCTAGAAAAGTGTTCACTGTAAACAGATGGTTAATATCGTTCTGTTCTGCAGGGTGTTTACTTTGCAGGGAAGGGAGGTTTATTATTTCATTGTGTTTTTACAGTCAAGGAATTTGGGCTTATAGTGATAATTTAAACTTTAAAGTCTTAATTCAGCACTGCCCACATGTACAGTGAGGCAAAGGGAAGGGTTGAACTTTGCAAGATATTAGTCAACCATTACTTTGTATTTGGAATCATGGATGTAAACCAAATTGTTATTTTTTAATATTAATTGAATAGCAAGTCCAAATTGATGACTCCTCATATTATCATCTGTCTTCGGCTATAAAAGGGCAGTATCAGATGGTCTGCCTTGTGTTACTGTAAAGAGACAAGAGAAAAAAGAAACCTCATGATTGACAACCAAAATGACTTTTGCATTGTGAATATGGATCAGAGCTTTGACTATGGGTTGCAAGTACTTGATTGATATTGATAAAGAAAAGACTGGAAATGAGTGTCTTCTGTCCTCAAACACCCATTTCCTAGGTTTAAAGTAAATTTCACATTAACTATATAAATATGAAAGACAGGTTTCCATAGCTGTTCATTATTATTTAAAAATTGCTCTGGTTCTACCAATAGCACTGGAATCCCTTGTTTTGCTGGTTGGCTCACAAATGTAGTATCCATGGAAAGGTTGAAAGGTTGTTTTGTCTTGCTGCAGTGCTATACCTTTATTCAACTCACACACCCCCTTCTCCCATTCCTGTATCCACAGCGAAGCTGCCGCCCATGCTGTCGCCACCCTGGCCGAGGCCACCTTGCAAGGGGGGGGACAGATCGTCCTGTCTGGGGAAACCGCAGCAGCCGTTGGAGCACTTACTGGAGTCCAAGATGCTAATGGTAAGAGAGCATAAATATTTTATTGAATTTCTTCCCTGTTTCCACTTAAACCTCCATGACATGACTGACAGCAAACCCTTCAGAATGAAGCTGAGTTTGATTTGAGTTTTTTAAATATTGGTAGGCAATTGATACTTAGGAAAATTCTAGGAGCCTTTGATTCCTTTCACTAGTAGGAGACTTGGGGTTTCTTGAGTGGGGAAAGGCATAATGATGGCTACCTAACTGACTTGCTTATTTGGAAAGTGTTTGCTGTGACAGGACTTGCTGAGAAGGATATGAAAATTTGCTGTGGGGCACATTTTGTCCTTTTTCTCCCATGGGTAGATCCATGTCCTTTGCTGTAGCAGAGATTCTCCTGTGGGCGAGTGCATTGTGGTAGGAGGAATGTTCTGAATCCCTCGAGAAAGACTCTACCATCTCACCACAAGGTCAGCCAGCAGGCTGTGATGAAGGCGTTTTTTCTGGCTGATCCTATGGGTTCTGCTTCCTATTAAGTGTGGCCCTATTGAGGACCCCTGGATTTAGCCAATAACATGCCACCACCCTGCCGTTCTTTCCCAGCTCTTTGACTTCCTGGATATTGGTGATATCCTGAATAAACAAAAGGGATACAGTTCATAGGAATATGGTGACACAAGTTTACGACTCCAGCTCAGCTCTTTGGATCCACTTCAGCAGGCTATGGGAGTCCATTACTAAGACTTGGGCTACTTGGAGAAGTGCCTCAGAAGTCTGGGTCAAAGAGAAGGACCAGCCCTGTTCTGTGAGACTCTATGTGATTGTTTATTAAGCTTTTAAAACACACATATGATTAGGTTAAGTGGGACAAATTAAGTTCTCCATGGCTTTTGGAAATTTGTGGTTTAAAGTCCTGGAAAGAAGATAGATAATAGCATACTTTTATTTAGGGAAGAAGTTCCTTAATGGCATTAGTGGCAGGAAGAAAAGTCCCTGGCACTTTTTTTAGGGTAGGTCCCTAGAAACTGAATAGCGTGTTAGTTGGAAAAGTCTTTGAAGAAAGACACAATGTTGTGTCCGCCTTCAAAAGTGGGAAGAAGAAGAATAACATGGGAAATATAAAGAGCCATGTGGCTTCCGAGAATCATTCTCATAAGCAAACAAAAAATCAAATACTGCAACTGCAGCCTGCTTTTTCTGTAGGGCTCAGGGCTTCCATGAACTAACCCAAATAGAGAAAGTGTTGATCTTGGCCAGAACACTGCAAGATAAAGGGCACCTTATAGCCATGTATGTTCAGGATGAAATGACCATAGATGGAATTAAGGAAAACCTCCCTTTTTAGCTAGAATCCTACCCTTATTTCCTTTCTTATTTCTATTCCTCCTTCAAGTCCCGGTCTAGCTTGAACAAAAGGTAGGATATCTGACTATGTCACACTCTTTTGAAATGCGATTGCTGTTCTTCACTGTGGAACTGCTAAGAATACTTCCCTGTGTGGGTTTGATAGGAGACTTTGTTGGCCCTTCTAATGGCCTTGACCTGTCTAGGAGAGGAGAACAAACTGCTTTATAGTTCTGGCCTCCCCAGCCTCACCTTTTCAGATAGATGAGTTTATAGAAAAGTGTAAGGACTCTCTGGGTCTCCCATCAAGTAGACTTATTCAGCCATGAGATAAAGGTGAACCTCATCTACTACTGTTGATACCTGGAAACTGCTTCTTTTTAGCAGGTTAGGTTGTATGAATCAGTTATGTTGACTTCATGTTGTTGGCTGCATTTGTGATAAGAGAAAATTATGATCTGCATCTTAAAAGCCAGTGATTCTCCAAAGCAGACCTTTCCCTAGTTTGTGACCTGCTAACACATGTGAATTTGGACTTGAGGTAGTGCTTTCTCAGCACTACAGCAAATCAGACCGTTGAGTTGTGCCTTATCCCAGTAATTTTAGGTGAAGGCCAATCATGTCATCTATCCCTTGGGAATCAGAGGAGGAATCTAATATTGGATATGATCCAGATGATTCTGATGCTCCTTCTGTCTTCTAACATTTTTCCCAGACTGCTGTAGGATTTACTCTGAGACCTGTAACTACATTTTTCCCATTTAACCAGCTAATTTGTTATCTGTTTGGACTTGTAGGAGTTCTTTTTTCATCATTCCTTCAGATTGTGTCCTGTTGGCAATGCTTGTCACTTCCGTAATGACAAGCTTATGGTATCTGCCAGTAGACCAAACTTATTATCAGGAAACGTTTATTATGGGGAAGAACCAGATGATAGCAGAATAAGGTGCTATTTGGTAACAGACACTACTGGGAAAAAAATATATCCCAGATTCCAGGGTATGGCTTAAATAAAAATCCTACAAGCAGATGACTGTTCTAAGGACCGTGTGGACAGTGTGAATGTTGGTTTGTTCAGGCCTGAAGCTGGAGTTTCAGCATCTTCTGGGATGGAACTAGAGGCTTGATAGAGTATAGTAACCAATGAGAGATGGCTGGGGCAGTGTGTAGAACAGTGGTTTTCAAGTTAAGGATAATGACATCTGCATGGCAGAAGTTTAAATTCCAAGTTACCAAGGCAGACCTGACAGAGACCTTGTAACCCTGAAGACTTCTCCTTTTTCCTGGACCCTATCCCACCCGAACACTAAAAGGTCTACTCAAGCACTAGCATTACTCTACTCCATTTATGGTCTCCCTTTTTAAATAGCAGTAAATAAGTCTTTGGTTTTTTGATGGTATTGCAAGGTTTGGTTCAATATAAAGATTTTCATAGGTGCCTTTCTCTTTGAAATGCCTAAGGCTGGGAAAGGTCTCTGGTTGAGTTTCTTCCTTTACCTATTCTTTTCTTTTTTTTTTTTTTTTTTTTTTTTTTTTTGACACAGTTATCCCTTGCTTTCCCCTCTAACATACTTTAATATAAGAGGTTGTAAATTTTAAATTGCCCATTGGTTTCCCTTCACTTTTCCATCCTTTATACCGTTTACTAATGGACGCCAGGACCAATAAAGTCAGGCTTACATGTGTTGAAGAACTCTGAGTGATATTCACCTCTCACCCAACCTCACCACCTGCTGTTAGCAATCCTCAGGGAGCCATATCTACAGATCTTTTATCTTCCTTCCTATTTCAACAAAAATAGTGAAAAAAGCTAGATGGGGGAAAACAAAATAAACAGTTAAAGTTCATAGTTAATCAATAAAAGGAATGGAAATTATCTTCTACTGTTGTCCATCAGTTTCTTACCGGAGCTGCTAAGAAAGGATGAACATTTTCTAAAATCGCTGACATTTTTTCTAATAGCACCAAAGTTAAAAGGAGAGCATAGCATTTTCTGGAGTTTTTTGTTTTAGTTTGAGTTTTTTTGGTCCTGATTATAAAAATCATCTATGATCCCACTACATAGAATGTTAATATTTTGAGTTTTTAAAATATGGCCCTTTTTTCCCCCATTCATAAAATTTTTTAACCTAATTAGGATCATGTCTGTACTATTTCATAACTTGCTTTGAAATATCTTAACCGTTTTCATGTGGTTAAATATTTTTTGAAAAGATCACTTTAATGCTTGCTAATATATCATCATGTTCTCCATCATAATAATCAGTCCCCTACTGGTAGTAATTTAGGTCATTAATAAATTTTTTACAACAAAATAACCTTGGTACAAAGCCTTGCCCACACTTTGATTCTTTGCTATGTGGCTCTTACTTCTTTATACTTCGAACAGTACTGTTTAGAACCCGCTTTGTTACCCCTCACCAACACTGAATATTAGCTTAATTTACTTTTTGTGTGTGTGCCTATTTGACAGGCAAGAAGTTGTGTTCCATTTTAATTTGCATTTTTAACATTAGTGATAGATATTTTTACTTTTTTTCTTCAAGTTTGTAGTGTTTTAGTATTTTAGTATTTGTCTATTTGTTTTCTTCACCCATTTTTCTTTTGGAGTCTTTAATATATGAAGAATTTTTCCAAATCAATAAGAGATAAAAGTATAATCCCTTTATTGTGTATGTTGTAAATAGTTTCTCCCAGTTTATTTTTATTTCACTTCTGTTATTTTCATTTCTATTTCCTTAATTATTTCTCTTTTGCCTTTATGTTTATATAGGGCCAAAGTCAGATAAATATCTAACAATAGGCTAGTTCTCCTATGGACTTAATTTTTATTTTAAATACTATAAAGTATCTGGAATTTATTTTGGTATATGGCATTAGGTAAGAATCTGAATTGATTTTTTTCCCCTACATAATTAATTATTCTAGCACCATTCATTCTATAAAAAGGTTGAAATCCATCCTTTCTAAACTGATTTGAAATGTCATCTTTATTATGCAGAATTCTTAGACTGTGTAGGGTCTTGTGTGGGACTCTTCTATCTCTATTCATCTGTTCTTTATACTGTAATATTTTACTATTGGGATGTTATATTTAGCAGTTAATGAAAGGCCTATCTCCAAATTTGAAAAAAGTTCAGACAAAATCCTGAAGAGTTTTTTTGGGAATTGAACTTTATAATAATTTTAAAGTTCATCTGGAAGAATTAAGCCTTGTTTTAGCCTTAAAAAAAAAAAAAATCTTACCAAGCCTTTTAGAAGAACTGCTAAGAAGTTTTAAAATTGACTAATTTAAGTTTTCTCATCTCCATCTGCCCTGTTTCCCCTGGGGCAGAGGACATGGGGAATGTTCATAATCACAGTGATCGACCAGGAGTGGGAAGCAAGTGGTCTGAATACTGCCCCAGTGAACTGAATCACGGGACACTAATTGTTGCTGGAGGAGACATTGTCCCTACTGCAATGGTGCTCATTTCTTAAGACCAAACCAGGTGTGTCTTCCTAGACTAAGAAATTGTGGCCATTCATTCTATTTATGCATAATTCTATGGAGGTTCAGTTATTGTTCTCTGAAATTTTAGTTTCACTTTTTTCCCCCAACTTCAGTTTCATTTTTTTGTACTAAAGATGATGGGGTGGGGCACTCCTCATTTATGGTGTACACCATGATGGGACACCAGCATTCTTTTCCACTATTGACCTTGCATTCTGTCTCTCAATCCCATTGTCCCATTAATTTTACTTACTTAACAAACTTTCATACAATACTTGCTTGTGCTAGCACTCTGCTAAGTGTTTTACATGCATTAACTTATTTAAAACTGAGAACGAAGCTGTCAGGTAAACACTGTTGTCCTCATTTAACATTTGGAGAAACTGAGATGTAAAAAGTTTCAGTAACTTGACCAGGTTCACACAGAGACTGGTAGAAATGGAATTTGAATTCAAGCAGTTTGTTTCCAAACCTCTGCTCTGCTGCCTCCCTTTAATGTGAGCTGGTTTCTGTCTGGACTCCACAAATACAGAGTGATGATTGTCTTCCAATGTTGAACAAATAAGTTTAGGAATGTCAGGCCTTTCTCCCCATCTCTGCTAAATGCCACTTGCCTTTTGTCTAGTTTAGCCACAGTGCCCGTCTGCTCCAGCTGTTCCTGAAGGCTGTAGGGATGCTCTGGGGGTTTCTGGTACCAAGTGCTCCCCAACCCAGCAGCCCTACTCACTGCTGGCCTGGGAAAGCCCATAGGTCTGTGTGTTTCTCCATTTGCAGAATTCACAGAGCCAGTCAGCGGCTGGCTGTCAGACTTAAGTATTTTCAGTGAGCAGATCACTTTGCAGTTAGTGAATATGATGGGGCAGGGTGCTGTTTAGAACAAAAGGATATTGTTTGGGAAGAAGTAGATGACGATCAGAAAGAAGTAAATGCAGCTGAAGAGGTGTTTCTTCACCAGAGAAGCCTCTGCCTGAGCCCTCCTGCTGCCCTTCAGTTTATGCCAGGGCTCCTTCAACCTTCCACCTGCCTCCAGGGAAATGGAGACCGAGGTGGTAGGGTTGCGGGGTATAGGAAAGGGCTCAAGGGAGTGTCCATTTCTGCCTGAACCAAGTTGGCTGACTAATTTGCTTCCCCCGCTGCTCACTGCACCTTCCCCTTGGCTCTGCCTCCAGCCCTTGATTTCGTTCCCCCAGAGCGTTCTTAAAGTACATCTTTCTCTATTGTCCGACACCCAGAGACCACCTGCCTGAGCTGTCCTGGTTGAGACTGGGGGCCAGCTACCTTCCTCATGCATTAAATGAATAGAAGCGGACTAGAGGGCTGGATCTGTTTAAAAATTAAAGTTGATTGCACGGCATTGACGTTATCCTCACAGGACGAGCAGCCCTTCTCATTTCTCTTCAGTGCCATACATCCCTCTTTGTTGTGGCCTGGCCTTGCCAATTGTCCTGCTGCTGAGATTCCCCCTAAAGATCTGTCGACAGAAAATTTCCTACAACCCAAAGACCCCCCCCTCAGTCTTGCTGTACTGTGAAACGGCTGTACATTTCACTACCCATTCCAACTGCCAAATCAGACTAAATCAGTTTTCACATTCCTTCTGAAAAACACACTCTGTCTTCTTTTCATACTTCATGAACGTGTCATCCCCTTTTCACTGTCATGTTTTTCTTTGACCTTTTCAACAACTTTAAAAAATACATGTTTTCCCCAGTTGAATTTAATCTCAACTGGGTTCATTGGAATACCTTTTTTTTAATTGGCCTAGAATTTTTAGCAAGAAGGATAAAAGAGTAGGTAGATGAAGACAGAAACATGGAGTTCAGATATGGGAGCAGGACTTTGGGTGGGATCCTTCCATGAGAGAGTGGAACATGCTTTCCTATTCTGCAAGGCCTCCCACGTGAGACAGGATGGCTAGAAGGTCTGTCCTGTACTGGTGTAAAGAGGTAAGCCCAGGTGGACCCGAAGGGGGTGACGTGTGTGTTTTAATTTTCTGTGGAAACCTACTTTATGTGTATTATTCAAACATTAGAGCATCCTTAATCTGGATCTGTGGATCCTGAGAAATTCTATACAACAGCTTTCTATTTTTCTGGGATCCACAGCTTTGATCAGATGTGCAAATAGATCAGAGAGATCTCCCATTCCCCCAGCCACCTCAAAATGAAGAACCTTTGCCATAGAAAGTGTGGCTAGGGTCATTTAACTTTGTGGGTATCTTGTATGGCACTGGGAGTAAAAGGAGGGGCAAGGGAGATGCGAGGACCTGCAGGCCTAGCTGGATACTCTAAAAGCTGCACCACTGCCTAGCTCTGTGATCTTGGGCAAACACATTAACCTCTCTAGGGCTTAGCTATAAAATTAGGATTGTGATAGTTCCATGCTCATAAGGTAACTGTGAGCATTAAACAAATTGATTCCTGTGAAGTACTTAGCATAGTGCCTGGCACATAGATATATCATAAACATAAAATTATCATTAGCTGTCAGCATCAATTTCTTCTTCCAGCATTCCTCCAAACACGTTGCACTGTACAGAGCACACAGTACTGTTATAGACCCTGCTTTCATGTCTTTAGGACAGATCCAAATGCTTACCTTATGCAATTTAAGGATTTATACTCCAGAGATGAATACTGTAAAAATGGGAATAGATCAGAGCCTTTTCTATAAACTTGAGTGAAAGAAATTGAAGGAACTTTGACTGAGGGTGACATTGTTTAACGGCTCCTGCATCTGGTTACATCACTCTTCTTGGGCCAGGGCTGCTGCTCTCTTCCAGCACTGTGTGCAGTAGTTAGTATGGCCTTTGTGACTTCTAATGGCGTAACCTCTCTTCACATCTCAACAACTGCATTGTATTTCAACTTCCATCATGAAGGGTGACTTTTTTTTTCACTTTTGTCTTCTTATCACCACTACCATCATCCATTATTACTTATAATATGTCCTTTTACTTAAAATTACTTATAATATGTCCAGCTCTAATTTAAAAATAAGAGATAAATGCTAGTCCTCATCTTCATAAACTATAAAATACATCTCTCATTATCCCTTTTTCTGTGCTCCTCATTCTCTGGACACATTAGTACACAGACTTGTTCCCAAAAGAGTTAGTGGAGATGTAAATACTATATTAATTTAGGAAATATGTGAATGTTGCTCCCCAAAAAACCTGCTGATATGCTATTCTAGTATGCACTAAATCACTTTTTGCCTCAGTATTTTAATTAAAGTTTAAATAAGTAAATGTATTAAATAAAGTTTTATTGTAATGGTACGTATTCAGTCACCATAATGAATGATAATAGCTTTAAAGGAATTGTTGTGTTCTTTGATACTGTGATTCTATTTGTACCTTTAATGCAAAGATAGTGAGTTCAGGGCCCCCAGGACTGGAAGCAGGCAGCTCCTGAGCAGCAGTGTTTTGTGTGAGCTGAGAGTCCTAGGCTGCGAGCCCCCTATCCTAACAGTCCCCAGAGAACAGCGCCTATGGTATGGAGCCATGGGGTTTCAGGCCACCCTCCTGCAAAGTCAGTGGCCCTCTTTTCCACTGATAGGGAGACCTGAAGGGAAGCTAAGATACTAAGATGGTGTCAGTGAGACCAAACTGAGGCATTACCTGTTCTGTAAGAAAAAGCACATAAAGTTTCATCTGTTATACACCCGCTTCCCCTTCAGAATCATAAGTCTTTTTCTAAATGGAGGGGGAGGGGGACACAGAGACCTGAAAAGATTACTTCTTAGAACAAATAAAATAAGGAGAGCTCAGAGGTGTGGCTCAGAAAGAAGGGTAAGGGCTGAGTACGTGAACAGGGTCTGCATCTCGGGTGGACTGGGAAGCTGGCGCCTCGGGACAGGGTGCCTCGCAGTGTGCTTCACGGGCCACTCTGGGAAACACACTTTCTTTGCAGACAGGGTATTCCTCATTTAAATCAGCTGATTTTTCTCTGAATGAATAGTTTTCATCCTGGGAAACAAGTTGGTAGATATCATACCAGGAAAATAACTGTTTCAGTTTTGTTCTATATTTGCCTTTCAGCTGTGTGTTGAGCATAATTATTTAGTCCTTCATCTTTCCCCTTTCTTTCTTCATTCTGTCCTTTTCTTTTTCACTGTTGCTGCTGCTGCTGCTACTACTACCACCACCACTACCACTACCACTGCTACCACCGCTGCCACCACCATAACCCCTTTGCAGTTAACTAAGCAAGCACTGTGTTATTCTGCCTGCACTCAGTAAGGTGGGTATAACAGAGCTTACGAGCCCTGTTTTGCAGAGGCAGCTAAAGCTGGGCTTTGCCTAGGGTCTCTCAGCTACTAAATGATAAAACTGGAAACCAAACCCAGATCTCCAGGACTCTTTCTACTGCTGACATGGGCTCCCTTTTCCCCCTTCACTCCATCTGGCCAATTCACCCAACCTAGAAAGTGGAGGAGGTATAAAACAAATGAAAATCATCATCTTTACTATTTATCTGTTACTTGGTGTGGCTCATGATTTTGCAGGATCGTTTTAAGGAATGGGTCATGGCCACATTTTGCTCCCTTCAGAAGGTAGTGTCATGATAAATCTTAATAGAAGCAAATGAGTAAATGGCACCAAAACCCAAAATCTAAAGCTGTGTCCAGTTTGGTAGCTGCTAGCTACGTGTGGCTATTTGAATTTAAATGCAAGTTAATTAAAATTAAATTGAATTAAAAATTCAGTTATTCAGTCACACTAGCCACAGTTCAAGTGTTCAGTAGCCCTGTGTCGCCTGGGGTACGGAATTTTTTATCTAATTTTAATTTATTCACATTTAAATTTAAATAGCCACACGTAGCTAGTGGCTTCTAAAGGACCACACAGATATAGAACATTTCCATCATTGCAAAAAGCTCTGTTGGATTGCACTGATCTCAGCCATAGCGAAAATACTGTGTCTTCTGGCAAGTTGTGCCCCCTCTGCACAGGGGAGGACAACAGAAATATCTCACAAGCCTTCATTCCCAGTGACCTTCTCAGCTCATAGACAGCATGGCTTTGCTAAAAAAAAACCTACCATGTGACTACAGTAATCCACAGCCAGTAAACAGCTGGGCGGGAGGTTTGCAGGAAGAACTGGCCTATTTTTGTGCACTGCAGAGTCCAGGGGAGGAAAACCTGAGACAGGAGGCAGTGGCGACACCTAGACCCACTTCCCTGTCTCTTTATTCATGACCTAGGCCACCTGCCATTACTTAGATGCCCCACAAGTGCTGATTTCTCTTCTCAGCTACAGCCGTCTTCAGGTCAGGCATGCTAATGGATTTATCGTGACCCCCAAAAGGATTAAATATCCAGAGCCTGGTGGGTTACAGACTGAAAGAAGCCATTACCATTGGATAAATTCCAGATTTCACAGTGAAACATGGCTGCTTCTGAGAAATGGGAACATGGAGCTCTTGATTCAAGAATACCCAAGAGGGTACAGTTCTCCACCCCGTCTGTGTTACTCACCCAGCCCTTTCATAGCATAGAAGCTTGTCCTCCTTTCCTACTCCCTTCTTTATGACCTCCTGAAGTCCAAAATGCCTTCCATAGCTCTCAGTGGAAGTGGCAGTTTTTCTGACTCCCCAGTCTCCCCCATCCAGGGAGACAGATTGATGGCACTGATTTTAGGGGCAGCAGAAAATATTTAGTCCTGCTCTCTTTAGCACTGGGACACTGTGAGCATACAATAACTGAACTACTGCTACTACTACCACTGCTATTATCATTATCATTATTATTGGGCACTCACACTGAAGGGAATTCATCTTCAGAGGGTTCGCTCATAGCACTTCTTTCCGGGACACATTCTTAGGATCTGGTATAGTAAGCCTTTTTTTGAAGAGAGCAGGTGTGAATCTCACACAGAGAATCCCTGCTTCAGAAAGCCTCTGTTACTGATGGATGCATACTGTGTCCCTGAGGCATGCTGGGGCAGACGAAGCTGAGATTCTGTTCTCTAGAATTGTCAGACCTTTTCTGTCACTCACCACACATAGCCTCCACAGCTGTAGGGGTTTCTAGTTATTGGAGTCCTTTGATGCCTTTGTCTCCTGCAAGGATGCTAACCTCTGGGTACCTTCAGAGGGAGCAGGACTGCCTTTTAAAAGTGTCATTGTGATGCTTAGATTCATCTTTCTCCTTTTAGCGCCTGCAAGTCCAGAGAGGGTGTGCCTTCTCCTCTTCACCATCATAAACTGGGGTGGCCTCAGGCATTCATTGCACACAGGAATTGTTAATCTAGGCTCTGCAGAGAAAAAAGGAGACTTTACAATGAAATGACCAATATACATTGGTCTCTATTCTTAGTATTTATCTGAGCCATGGCCGTGTCCTTCAGATGCTTTCTGTGTTGAAAGCTGAATGCTTCCAGAGTTGGCTCCTCGGGGCCCAGAGAGAATTAGCACACGTATGAAGCGAGGTCGGACTGACTGTGTTGGGTATTGTCAGCTTGGGGAAACTTGATGAGCTAGGGCCACTCTGGACAGAGGACTCAGGGCAGAGATTCCCAAAAAGGTGCCTGCAATCAGGCAGATAGATACCACTGACCATGGTCTCCTCTGCATCCCCAGTGTCCTTATGGCCAAGTTACATGTTTCGTTATCTCATTCTCCTTCCCTTTAGGTCCCCAGATCTTTCTAAGTCTTTGTATTCGAAAGACAGATTCTGGTCTTAGATGATTCCAGCTCCTTGTAACCAAGACAGAATCTTGGTGCCTGTGATTGCAGGTAATATTCTGTAAAGGGATTTTTTTTTTTGGCATACCAAATCCAGAGCCACAATTGGACAAATTTAATTGGAGTCATTTCTACTCAATATGTGGATGAAAATGTGGTTTTAATTGAGCATGTAAAAGAGGGATAAATTATTGTCCACATAAGAATCAGAATATCATAACAGGAAAAATTCTTACAGAATAAAATTTTAAGGTTTTGGGTAAAGGGGACTTTCCTCTTTTTATTTATGCTTCCATTAGGATTTTGAAGGAATGTCAGCACACTGTTATTAACTCTAATAGCTTGCACATCGCAGCCAGTATGGTTTGGGGCCCTCTGGCTCTCAGATTACCTGTGTAAATACAGGGATTCACTTCCCAGCTCTTACCATTTGCTTAATAAAGAGCAAATGTGCAGAACCCAGCAGCAGCAGCCTAGCAGAGCAGTAATCTGAACAGGATAAACATTCTTCCTTTTTGTGTGATGCTCTTTCCCCATCCTCCTGCCGAGACCAGGATATCAAATGAAAGGGAGGTTGTGGTTGGAGTCAGTAAAGTGAATGTCTAAGTGGCACCTGCTTCATTCAGCAGATCTGCTTTCCTGGGGCCTCCCACTGCACATCTGCTCCTGACAAAGCTTCTTTTCTCCTCCTGTTGGTCAGACTGAGAGCAAAGGCCCAGCAAGGAGACATATTGGTTTTGCTTTGTCAGCGCAATTGCCTGTGACATTATAATTACACCAAATCTTCATTATTAAAAAGGCCCCAATTTAGAGATTTTCAGAGCCTAAATGGGGTTTTCGAAGTAAAAATGATTTTTAACAAAAAAATCTTTTCCCTTGTAAAGCTGGCAAATGGATCTGAGAATCATTGAAGGGGTCTAAATATGGAAACTGAGACACTCTCTGAGCGAGAGTACAAAAACCCTGGTATCAGATTGGCTCACCAGAGAGGCGTCCAGCCATTCTCTGACTCTGTCCAGCTCAGCCTCTCCGTATGCTTGTACTGCTAAAATGTATAGCTATAATGAAGTGTTCTCAAATGATGATAAAGTTTCTCACCTAGGGGCCAGGGGGGTAGGGTGTGTAAAAATCAATTGATGGAGTAGAGCAGCAAAGGAAAAAAACCTGTGACATAAATAAGGGAAATGCCAGGAAAATATTTTTTAGGTGAATGCAGAGCATCCAGTTTCAGATTGAGTTTCCATCTAAACAAAGGCAACTCTTATCATGTGCTACAATATGTGTGTTACTGAAGCATGCTTATGATTTGGAGCTGGAAGCTCTGGGAATGCTTTAGAGCTGTGCTCTGGCTATTTAAACTGAAATTAAAATCAGATAAAATTAAAGACGCAGTTCCTCAGTTACACTATCCACATTTCAAGTGACTCTGTAGCCACTTCACTGGCCAGGGCACAATACAATACGTCCATTCACAGCGAGTTCTAGTGGACAGGACGGTTTTAGAGATTGGCCTGAACCTCCTGAAATGTCTTGGCTGCTTCAGTGAGCCTTGGACTTTCTGTTTCAGCCTTGTTGGAAGGGAGAAGGAAATTTGCCTGAATGTTTTGGGAACAATGTCTTCTAGCCATGTTACTTGACTATGATCTTTATCTTTTCACCTTTAAATTTTTTTTGCTCCAAGAATCTCATGCCTTTTCCCCACCCACTGCCCACTGCTCACAAAACAATAATAATGATGAATTGTAACCATGAAAAAGGACTTTAGTTGTAGGAATATCCACTTACAGCTGACCTGCTGCCGGGCCTTCCCTTCCTTAAGCTTTCATAGCCCTACTGTTTGACTGAAGAGTTCTTTTCTCAGTAAACAGAGCTTCTCATTGATAAGAGGACATGTGAACACACAGAGGCTAAGAGCATGTAAATGAATTGTTTATTTTGTGTAACATGGGGCATGGACAACAGCACTCCTGGGGGTGGAACACTGATCTGGTGGCATCTTCCATTTTTCCGCAGCTCTGGGGTGCAAAGGCAGGACCTTTAAGCTTGCTTCCTCCATTTGTCTGCCTCTGGGAGCTACTACATGGTTACTTTGACTCCTGGGGGAAAACCTATGTGAAATAACTATACTACCTCAAATTTAGACAGTTCTTTTTCCTCAAGAACTTAGATCATGTAAATATAATGTTACTTATCCTAAAGTAGTCTACTCTTAGTTGCCACACATGAATTATCTGTCATGCAGATTACTCATGACACATTTTATATTCTTGGACAGTTTCTCTAAGCAAGCCAGTGTAAGTAAGCCTGGACCATCTCTTCCTTCTACCCTGCACCCAGCTCCTGGGTACTTAAGGAACTTAAATTAGTTTTCATAGTAGCTTAAAGAAGACATAATTAGTAAGTCTGCTACAAGGAAAGCACATCATAAATTCCAGTTTAGAAGAGCAATGTGGGGGAAGGACCTATCCTCCCTTTGGCTCAACTAAGAGCCGACTGTAAGATGTACCTCGATACACATGTGCACCGTTAGCACTCAGTGGACTGGCACACTTGCCAAAGGATTTGTAAAACCCCCACGGGTAGGTGTCAGAGACGCCTGTGTACCCCGGGCACCAGGCTGTGCATGGGAGGCAGTCTGCCTGCAGCTTCCCCTCCGCAGCACTTTCTGGTGGCCCTTGTGCCTTGTGAAAGTTCTGTATTATTGTCAGGCCTCTGTATGGCAGATTGCCCATTGCGAGTGGATGCTGACAGAATGCCACAGGGGGTTCATCTTTGCAGAAAGGAGGAGGTGGCTGGAGGATAGAACAGCTAAGAGGCTGTCCTTCCAGGCGCTGCATCCTGAGTGGATGGTGGGATTCCTCTGTTCTGTGGTCCTCATCGCCTGGTCACCTGATGGTTTTAGTAACCACTGATGATTTTATGTAGATCCATTATTTCACTAAGAGTTACAAAATGGTGATTTCTCTAGTGTTATCATTCCTTCTGCCTTAATTAGCTGAAAATTCTTTATAAAGAACTTGTCCCCATTAACAATTTGGTTATGCTGAAGTCTAGACCAGATAGAAAAGGCAGGATAAATACTTGATCAAAATGAAGTTTATTAAGATAGATTTCTTTCTTTGTGACCAACAAGCCCCATAACTGTTTATTTCTACTTTTCAATCTGCTGTTTTCAGGTGTGTCACTGCTGAAAGCAAATTTAATTCTGCCCTTTATGTGCTCTTAGAAAGTTTCAGTGTTCATTTGTTTGTTTTCTAAATGGTGCCCTAAGATTGGGCTAAGTGAGGGATTGAAAAGTGAGAACATCTTTGGAAGCGTTTTGCCTCAGTCTGTCCCTGTTCAGATAGAAGAGGCAAGGACTGATGGCGAGCACGTGGAGGTGGGGGTCCTTTGACCAGTCTCTCTCTATTTGTGTCTATTAGAAATTTTCCATAATAAAAAAATTTGAAAATAGTAACAGAAAGATTAATAAATCTCCATTCCAACTCTGGGTAGCTCCTGATTGGCCCTCATATTTCTTTCTACACCTGGCTATTACAGACTCTTAAATTAGCTTGGTAACTTTCTCCTGAGGTTTCTGTCATGTTGGCTCCATTTCCTGTTTTAAAATAACCAACAATGTACGTATTGCCCACACCCTGTCCACTAAACAGACTTCGGAGACTTTGGGTGGTGTCCCCACCCTCCTTCCCAGTGATCTCTGGAAATTTACCATACACCTTCTGCCCTTCTCTGTACATCTCTGATCAGATGTCCTCCTGAGTGCATACATGTCCTGCAAGCTTTAATGGAACACTTTTTTTCTCCTGCCATTTTTGGTTTAAAGCTCTCTTGGTCAAATCAGCAGGCCTTGGAGTCAGCTTGTTCAATCTCACATTGGGAGCTCAATCCCCAGGATAGTAAACCATGGTGATTCTGAACACTGAAGCCCAAAACCCTGATTTTGTTAATGTTCCTGGGCGATCTAATAATTTCAAGAGGAAATGGTGAAATTATATCTCCAAAATGTGTTTTGAAATACATTTACTAATAAAGTAAAAATTAATTCACTTTTAACATTTGGCTTATGGGATGCAGGCAAGAGGATTTTCTAGGTGGCCTGCAAAATCAAGGCAAAAGATACAGTGATACTATCTCACCCAGACAAAGTCACTGCTACGAGAGTTATTCTAGAAAGTGGGTTTTCCAAGAGAAGCTTGAGATTGTCTAGCAAGAGGGAAGAAAACCTTGGATGCTGAGAAGTGCCTGTTACACCAAAGTACCTGAGAGGCTGCTATTGGCTTCATGAGAATATTCAGTACTTGCCAGATGTAATACATATTTTAATCCATAAATCCCTCAAATGCACCCAAAAGCCATGGACTTAAAAAACACGGAAAAGGAAGATTAAATGTCCCAGAAGCAGCTAATAGAAAAATAATCACTGGGAGAGAAATGGTTTTTTTGTTTCCTCCTTGTCTTGCTATCATGAGGATAACCTGGGTCTTCTTTCCATCTGGTCCTTGGTTGTTATTCTCAGCCTCTTTATCGGTTGCCTGCAGACTACCTTCTTTACCTGATTTCCTTTCATGTTCTCTCATTTCTACATCAGTACACACCATATTTTTCTTCATATAATAGTGAATTTCCTTATATGTTAGTCACTGATGTAGTCAGTGACTGCAGATAAGATTTTTAAAAGGGCTTCCCTCCTACCTGTCACCCCTAATAATGCTTGTAGATACCCTCGATGGTTCTTTAAAAACTACAGAAGTGACTTAGATAATAACAATACATGGCGGGGAGGGTATAGCTTAAGTGGTAGAGCATATGCATAGCATGCACAAGGTCCTGGGTTCAATCCCCAGTCCCTCGTCTAAAAATAAACCTAATCTCCACCGCCCTCCCCCCCCCCCCGCCGCCAAAATAAAATAAATAACACAATAGTAAGTAAATAAATAAATAAATAAATTTTTAATACATGATTTCATTTCTTATTTATTCCTATCCTTTTCAGTCACAGTCTTCTGGTTCCCCATTTAAGCCAGCATTTTCCTAATATGTATAGTTAGCTTTCATGTCCATCAACCACAGAAGGCATTACATTGTGAATTTTTCCTTTGGGTTTTAAGAATTGTTGCTCTTCCACCAACTGTTGTGTCTGTTTGATAATTTATTTCTTTAGCTGTTTTTCTCTCACAACCATCAATATTTTTCTCCCAACGAAAGATATTTCCATGACCAACTTGGAAGGCCTTTGGGCTGAAAGATTCAATTACAGAAACAACAATTCCCAAAGGTTTCCCAGATTGTGAGGGCAAATGAAAGGCCCATTCTTCCTCAGGCCGTCTGTCCTGCTCTATCTTGTCGTGGGGTGAGGTGCGGGGGGCAGACTGTCATTCTCAGTTGACCCTGACCAGGCCTGCAACTCTGCTCTGCTGGGCTTGAGCCCATGTTATTAGTCTCGGGGTTTAGAGATTTATCAGCATGGTGACATCATATCATACTGTCCCTGATCGTGTATTTAACATTCCTAATATTGATCAGTGGCGTAGCCTAGGTTATTTTTATTCACCGATACCCTGAATGGGCAGCTATTTCATACCTGTCCTGATGGAGTTCCAGGGCCAGTTCCGACCATTGCTGCATTTCAGAAAGGAAGCTGCCCGCCAGTCCATCTGCCCTGATTTCATGGCTTTTATCTCTAATCTTTACATCTTTGAAGGTCTTTGGCAAATGATGTGCTTCCTGGCAGGGGCAAATTGCTGCTGAAAGGAGATCTGTGATGTCTCTGCTTTCCTTTCTGCTTCCTGAGAGCTTTAGTCTAACATCTGTGACCCCAACCAGACTTCATCAAAGCTCATATTCAAAGTCATCTTTGAAAGCAGCATTTACTGTACACCTACTGTGTGCCGGGCACTGTGCCAAACTTTATGTCAGCTCATCTGGTTCTCAGCCCTGTGGAATGAGTAATTACCATTTTACATGTGAGGAAAGTGAGGCTCCCCACCCAGTTAAGTGGCAGAGCCAGGATTCACATGTAGGTCTTTCTGACTGGGCAGATGTTAATGAAAATAGAACAGCCTATTTTGCCCTCACAAAAACTGTACCTGAACGACCATCAGCATTTGGCTGTGCAACCTTAAGAATGTTGTGGAGAAAATCCTACTCATTCTGAAGCAGAGTAAAAGGCCCTAAGGCCCCTCAGGCTGCAGAGGCCAAGGCTAATGGGAATGTAATCAAGTTTCTGAAAATCATGAAGAACATGATCAATTGTGATATTCAATTATTAAACATCTACTATGTTCAGGTTGCTCGGTATTCAGACATAGTCCTGCCAACAATCTTAAGTAAGCAGATTTATACAGAGAAAAACTATTTGGAAACAGGTTAGCACAGATCTGGTGCCAAATGAATAGTGAGGCAGTAAAATCCTGTGAAGGAGAGAACCTAATGGGCTGTTCTGTTTGGGGTGACCCTATGAAAGTCAAGGAAATCGTTGAAAAACAGGACTTAGGTTGGCAAGGGTAATGGTAGCAGAGGGATCTGCCTGAGTAATTACATGGGGTGGTTAGGGTGTACTGAGGGGACAGAGATGGTTGTGACGAAGGGATAATGTAGAATATTTGTGGGAAAGTCTTATATAATCCCTCATCTATTAGCTGTTTGGACTGTATTTTTCCCTTCGTAGAGAGCCACCAAAAGTGTGACAGTGAGGCAGGGGGGAGCACGGTGAGGGTGGCCATTGCCAAACAATATTTCAAGAAGATTTAGCTAACCATTATAAATACTTACTTATCAAATCTCAGAATACTAAAAGAAGTTAGTCTTGGGATGAATAAATGAATTCCCCTAAGTAAATAAATTCCATTTATACACGTGTGTGTGTTTGTATGTGTGTTCCATTACATAGTAGTAGGTAAGTGATGAAACTCATTACCTCAGGAGAGGTCAGGAATAGAGTCGATCAGCTCATGAATGATAAATCCAGACTGTACAGGCTGTGACCCTAACCTTTAAAGTTTCTCTCATTGGCGCCCATGGTCTACCACAAAGCCTCCCCTGGTGACACCATCAGAGACAGACCAGTGTAGAACCTCATGATCTCCTGTTTTGCAGAAAACAAGGCCAAGCCCTTTAACATGAGCAAATGTCTGAATTTTCAGTCCCCGTGTCCATCACTTTGCATGGAAGTTTTAGGAGATCCCTCTAGCTTCTGTGTTGGGGAGAATAGAGTTCAGTGGAGCCAGGCTGAAGCAAGGCGATCATAAGGGAAGCTAAAACACAGGCCAGGCAGGAGAGGATAGGAGTTTGTCCAGGGTGGCAGCAGCCATGGTTGAATTCTGGGTTTTTATTTGAAGGGAGAGCTGACAGGATTTGCTGATGCATTGCACCAGAAGTCAGAGATGGCTTGACTTCAAAGTTTTTGGCCTAAGCAACTGGAAAGACGTAAATGCTACTTGTTGAGGTGGGAGAAGTGTGTTTGACTGGGCTCAAGAATGATACCCAACTGGTAGAAAACTAGAGCAGGGCCAGGTCCAAAAATGTGGTGAAATCCTCCAGGATTTTGATCTGACTGCTCTTTGACACACAAATCCTTGTGCTGGGATCTGAAGTTCCTGAGTCTCTTTTGGTCTCTTTTTCCATTTTGGCCAATTCTGTAAACCTGACCAAGAAAACCAGAGAAGAGAGGCAGCAGTGAGCCCAAAGAGAATGGGTTCCCCCTCTTCTGGATCCCTGCTGGCCATTGTGTTCTATGGTAAGGGCATTCTGGTCATGCAGAGACTCCCAGATCAGGAGCCCAGATGCCTCGCTTTACCACAAACACAGTCGTCCTGAGGGGGGTACATCAGTCTCTCTAGGTCTGTTTTGTTTAAATAAACTTTTTATCTGTTTATTAGGAATTTAAAGAAAGGGGGGATTAGATTTACTAAACTGAATGAACTCTAAGATTTCTTATACCTTTGAAAGATTGGGGTACTAAAATCTTCAGGATTTCATGAATATGTGTCTTTATTTATGATAAATCTATGATGCTGCCAAAGGAACTTTGTGCATCGTTTGTGAAAGGGAAGAATACCACCTTTCCTACTGCTCCAGTCTTAGCAGAAATCTAGTGATTCGCAGTGAGGGTGAGAGGGCTTTGAAAAGTGCTATGCAGACGCCAAGAGAGTCTTGTCACTAGGGTTGTGCAAGGGGCTCTCTTAAAAACAAAAAGGAGGACTTGAAGCCCTTAAAGTAGAATGGGAAGGGCGTCCTGTTTCCTAATCAATCAAAATGACCCAGAATACAAGCTTAGATTAACATACACCCTCTAGATTAGGGCTAATCAGGGGCAGGCTGAGCAGATGCAGGGACAATCCTGGCCTGATTACTGTACCTCAGCATTTAATCATCTCTCTTCCAAGGGCAGCCGGCCGGACTTAGTGTGCGCTGGGTTTCCAAGCCTCCAGCCCCCTCCCCCTTTCCCTTGCCGCAGACATAAAGGCTGCTAGGTCAGAGACACTGAGACGATTTAATCTAATCCCATGTCAGAATGGCATGTGTGTGAGAGAGAGATTCTAAAATCCCCACAATGGGATGGTAATGCATTTATTTAAGGTAGAGGTAGGCTGAACTGCATGTAGAAAATAATGGACTTGGGATTTCAAGGCATTTGAGGTCATGAAATGACCCTGTATATGGAAGGTCTCCCTCCAAAAGGCTTTTTATATACGTAGTCACTGTCACCAGGTATTCACTCTCGAGACACCTTTGTGTGGGAATCATTTCATCACCCAGTTGTAGAGGCTAAATTGACTCCTTCCCTGTGAGGTGATGTACAGAAGACGAAATCTTTAAAAATTGTTTTATTTTGGTGAGTTCTGAATGTAGTAGTGTTTTGTTTTGTTTTGTTAATTGAAATACTATCAGTTTGTAGTAGTTTTTATAATACTGTTTTGTAGACTGAGCGCTCCCATTCTGAAACAGCCTAATCACCCTTAAGACTCACCCACTTCAACCACTTAGTCCCTAGGAGGGGATCCTTGTGAAATCTCAGAAGGCAGCTTTCATTCATGAGTGTAGAAATCATTTATTGAGCACCTGCTGATTGCTAGGGACTCAAATATGGGGACTCCATCTCTCCCTTAAGGAATTCACAGTCTCCTTGGAGATAAGTGGTAATGAATATGACCATTGCCTCCATGGAGGCCAGCGCAAAGTGCTGTGGAACCTTGGGACAAGAGGAGCTAAGATAGAGAAGGAGAGACTGGGGCTGACCGTTGAAGGAAGAAGAGGAGTCCATTCAAGGAACAAGCTGAGGACAGTCATTCCAGGCGGAAGTAACAGTTCATGCACATTATGGAGGCGTGTGTGTAGAGAACCTCAGTCAAATAGTTCACCTGGCTAGAGTGTAAAGCGGGCGGGGATTATGGATCACTGAGCTGAACAACAGGGGCTGACAAGAAGGGTTTAAATACCTGCAAAGGGATTTGGACTTTATATCCCATGAGCCATTGGAAACCACTAAAGAATTGTTGAAGAGGGCAACAAGATCAGTTTGTGTTCAAAAGATCATTCTGGTTATAGCAGTGTCAGACAATTTATATTTTTACATTTGAACCTTTCTCCAATTTATTTTGAAGCACATCTTCCATGATACTAAAAAGTGTTTTAACAACAGTGTTGGGCATGGACCCACATCATAGAAAACTCAAATGCACCATAAACCAGGGTGAAAGAGATTTAACTCTTGACAATTCTTTAAGTTTCTCTCCACCCCAAATGCTAACCCAGGATGGTTGCTCACAGTCAGGAAGAATCTCCCTGCTCATAGTAGTCACTGTATTTGTACAGCATGTAACTTACTCCCCAAGCTTGGAGCTTTTGGAACTGAATCAAGCCCAGAAGCAAGAACAGTAAAATGAGACTGAACTTTGCTCCTGGTTTTGGTTGCTGTTTGCTAATGTGTAGGTTCCTTGGAGGTGTTTTGGTTTTGCCAGAGGGCATTTGGGGTTACTTCATTAATTTTGCCTGTTTTGACTAGAAAAGAGGTTGAAAGTGCTGATGGTCAAGAAACACTAGGGTGATGGAAGGGGGTCGTATAGTCATCACAGGTACTCACGCCCGTGCCTGGTGTCTAGAGGCTGGGGAGTAGAGCTCCACTGCACATTGGTTGAGGCCAGCTGTAGAATCCCTTGGCCTGTTGCCCCTGAGGCTATGCTGATGCCAACTTATGGCACACCTCGTACGTCATACTGTGGGCAATAGAACATGAACTAGAGCCAGGGCCCTCAGTCCAGTGGGAAGGCCTAGCTACACACATTAACTGGGCCAAGCCAGATTATACCCTGCTGTCTAGTCCTTACTGAGAATCCCAAGGAGGCTGTCTATTCTGTCTATACTTGTCAGTATAGACAAGGCCTGGGATAATCTTTCAAGAGGAGGGAGAACTGAACTGGGTTTTAAAGGGGAAGGAGTGGGCAGTAAGAGAATTCCAGGTAGTGAACAACTTGAGCAAGGGCCCAAAGAAAGGAATGTGACCAATATGTTGGGGGAACTGAGAAAAATCCAGGTTGATACCCAGAGCACAGGGAGTGAGGGGAGTGAGGGAATGAGACTGGACAAATCATAAGAGGACCTGAATACCATGCCCAACATTCGAACTTTATTATAGACTTTAGGAACCTTTTTAACATCAGGAAATCTGAAAAGTTTGTGATTGGGTAACTTGGGTGGCAGGGAGAGGTGAACAGAAAGAGAAATTAATAAGACATGTAGGCACCATTTGCAAAGGTCTAGATGAAAGAAATTAAATCCTACAGCCTTCTGAAGCCAGTGCCAGGCCCCCCAGCCTGCTTCCTCCCAGCATAGTGGTGTGGGTAGGGCCCTCCTTCCTCCTCTCAGGCCCCACCCAGCTCCTCAAGTATGAGGGATGTTGGCATGCCTTCCATTCACGTTAATGCACACCTGGGTAAGCAGGGAGTCCCAAAAATGACTGTCATCAAAACAAAATAGCAAGCCCCATTTCATGTTGCATCATCAAATACTTCATTCCTAAACTGGCAACACTTAACTCTAGAAAACAATTAGATTCAATTTAATGTTGTAAAGTAACATTTCATTTTATGTGGGATTTTTTTTTTTTGCATTAGAAAATATCCTGGTAAAACATCCCTTTTAAAATTAATTTTTATTTTCATCAAAGTGATATATGGCTTTAAATGTCAAAAAGAAGTAAAAGGCCTTTTTAAAAAAGATAATTTGTACCCCAGGAGCAACACTTCATGCCCTTTTTTCTCGTATGTACCTTTACTGCTCTAAATAATAGACTGAATCATTATTTCTTGAGTTGAGACATTTATCACAAGTTTTTGATAACTCAGTTTCTATGTTTATGTTATTATAAACATAAAAGTTGTCCATTGCCAAGATGAGAGTATTATAATTATTATGGTTAATCCTTTCTTTTTTTCTTCTGCTTTTGAAGAGGTGATCACCGGTTCAACCCAATTCCATACAACCCCTCTTGGTACTCTTTCCCACGAGCTCATGCCATTTCCCCTTCTCCTGCCCCAGAGCTCTCTGCAGTGGATTCTCTGTCTCCTAGATCCCATGGCCACTTCTTTTGTAGGTTTTCTCTCTCATTTCTGTGAGCCACACCCTTCAGAGCTTCCACACAAAGTGCACGGGTGCCCAGTTTTTAGAGCCCTTACAAGTCTGAAAATGTTTATTCGCCCCACACTTAACTGACATTGGTATCATTTCATGGGCTGGAGAGAGAATTCTAAGCTGAAAGCTTTTTCTCTGAGAATTTGAAGGCTTTGCTTCATTATGTTCTAGCCTCCAGACTTGCTTTTGAAAAGTCCAACAGTATTATGATTTCCAGTTCTTTGGATATGACTTTCTTTGTCCCTTTTCGAATCTTTTGGGATCTTTGCTTTATCCTTGGTGTTCTGAAATTTTGCAAAGATGTGTCTTAGTGTCTGGATCTTTTTTCACCTGTTGTGCAGGACATCTAGTGGACATCACAATCTGAAACTTGATGTTTTTCACTTCTAGAAATTTATTTACAATGTGTCCAATAATTTCCTACGTTCTATTTTTTCTAGTCTCTCTGGAATTCTCTTTTGTCAGAGATTGGACCTCTGAAGGTCTCCTACTTTCCATCTTTTAATCTTTTCTACTCTCTGGAAGAGTCCCTTGACTTTACCTTCTGATCTTTCTTTGGAATGTAGTTCATCTATTGGGGGTTTTTTCCTCATATTCCTTTTTAATTTATGTTACAGATCTTTTCTCTCTCTCTGAAAATATAGAGTTTTGGGGCATTAGGGTTTTTTTTGTTTTCTTCTGCTCCCCATGTTTTCTCTGCTACCTCTGTGTTCTGTGTAAGAGTGAGACACTGAAACACCAGTTCTCGGGGTGTGCAGGGCAGAGCTGGGGACCTGTAGGTCTTGGGCAGGATGGTAAGCTTTAGGGCACCAGCCAAGATTTTTCATTGTCTCCCCACCCCGTGCCCACCCTCCCCCTCATCCCATCTCCACACTTGCCAAATATAACCATAGGTCGTTTCTGGGACCTTTCCTGGTCAGTTTCTCAGTACAGTGGATGAACTTCGAACGTCCTGTCAACATCTCAGTGTTGGGGTTGGTGGTACCTACTAGTCCAATTATTTGAATACAAACTTTCAGCTAACTCCTGTCTTTAGTCTCTTCCCCTCATTCTGCAAAAGCTTGGCCTCCATGTCCTGAGCCCTCCATGGACACAGAAGTTGCAGCTTCCCCTTTCCTGATAAGTTAGAACCACTTTACATTTGCTTTGCATCTTCCAAAAATATGTTGACATCACTCACATCTTTTTTTCCCCTTCTGATATAATTTTAATTTTAGGAGGCAGATGAGTTCTATATGTGCATTTATTCTGTCTTATTTAACTGGAAATCTTTTTTTAATATGTCATACAAAATTATCTACTTTCCTTTCTTAGGAAGGACTGCCGTTTTCTGAAATTACTTGCTTCCTCATTTTGTTAAACCATCCTTTCTACTGTGAAATAATGATATTAGAAAGTAGTTGCTGCATTTATTTTAAGTTGACCCCAAAATGTATTTTAAAATTTTACTAGCCTGTGAAATCTAAAATCAGAAAATCAATGTAATGACCTAGGCCTTTTTTTGTTTGTTTCAATAAGCTGACTCTGAGGAGAGGGACAGTACCCAGAAGACAGGATAGGATTGAGGGAGAAGTTTTTTCAAGCTGAGAGAAACTTGAGAATAGACAGAAAGAGGGTTGAAGAAGTCAGTGTAGCAAAATATCAAAGAAAATTAATGGTAGCCTTTCCTGGAGAAGAAGGCAGTCAGAAGGGGTGGACTTGTTGGGAGGAGAACACATACATGGTGGGCCTGTGCGTCCTAAGCTGGAGGCAGGCAGGCAGGGCAGTCCCTTAGCAAGTTGGGGAGCATGCCCTGTTCTGAGGCATGCTTCCACAATTTCTCCAAATTTTTCTTTCCTGATAGTCTGTTTTAAAGAATCAAAATGAGGTGAAAAAAGGAATGTATTTGTACCTAGACAGCAGGTATGCAATTACCTGAGGCTGCAGACAGTGATACCCTGAAGCGTCTGGGGAGCTGCAGCCAGTCCCCACCAACAATCTCCTCTTGTCTCCCCAGGACTGGTCCAGATCCCTGTGAGCATGTACCAGACTGTGGTAACCAGCCTTGCGCAGGGCAATGGCCCCGTGCAGGTGGCCATGGCCCCTGTGACCACCAGGATATCGGACAGCGCAGTCACCATGGACGGCCAGGCTGTGGAGGTGGTGACGTTGGAACAGTGACATGCAGCCATATCATGGCCTTGTTTTCTAGTCTACTTCAAAATTTTTTACACGTTTGCAGAGGTGCAATCAAGTGGAATTAAGTCTCTCGACTTTGGAAGAAAAGTTTTGTTAACCTTTTTTTTAAAAGGAAGAAAGGCAGCAGATTTTGGAATTGCATTTTTTAAAGCACCACTCTTGATTTTCTGGGATCAGTGGAGTAAGATACTGTGTTGTCAATTTCACTGTCCCGAAAAAGCCAAATTGTGGCAGGACTTCTTTCTGCAGAAATATGTGTGTATACTTATGTGTGTGTATGTGTGAGTGTGAATATATGTATATGTGTACATATGGATATACACATTTACATATATATAAAGCATATATATATGTGTGTGTGTATATATATATATATATATATATATATATATATATATGAAACCCGCATGGAATTATCTGTATGAAATCAAGGTGAGCTGTGGAAAAAATAATTCACCCAGTTTAGTGGGTGTAGGGTACGTGGCCAGACACAGCCACCCAGTTTTTGTTCATACCAGGGTCATGCGTTGAGCTACTGACAAACTCAGGCGGAGGTGACCATGCCCTTCACCAAAGCTGCCCCCCAGTGGCCACCCAGAACTCTCTCTGCTGGACTCACCTGAGGCAGGAGGTTCCAGAATAGGGTGAGGTCCAGAAGTTGTGCTTGCAAGGTCCAGGGGTCTCGTGGTCTGGCAGTTGAGACGCTCTTCAGGCTGGCCCAGGTGCTGACCTTGCCACAGGCAAATGAATGTCCTTAAAGCTCCCAAGCAGGGACAGAGGGTTTTCTTCAACCTCCCATCTCCTCCCCTTCCCAGGAAACCTTCTTGATCTCATGACTATAACACGTTACTTTGGTTTTAAGGTCAGTCCTGAATTGGTCATGTATATGAACTGAAGGTAACAGAAGTATTAAGGGTTTGAGGAGTGCGTGCGCATTAGGTGTGCTTGTGGGTGTGTGCGTGGTGGGGAGAGAATGGGAGGGGGGTGGGAGGGGTTGGAAGGGGAAAGGAAGGACGGAGAGAAAAATCTTCAAAGACCAGGGTACAATGGGAGCAATCTTTCTTGTAACCTTCTGTGGCTTAACAGCGGAGATTGGCACTGAAGGGGCACCCAGCTGGAGGAAGGTTGGCCATCACACTGGGGGTCTTTAGAAGAGAAGAGGGCTGAGGGTGTTTCCTGTGCTCCTGGATCAGGCCCTGTTTCAGAAGGGACTCTGCAGTTTTCTCGGGTGCATCCTGCTGGGCCCGGCCCCAGGCAGCTTCCTTCTCCCAGGTGTTTATTGGTCTGGGTATGCTTTGTAACTAAATTCTGTGATTTCTTAGCTGCAAGCCCTGAGTCTCCAGTGGTTAAATTCACCTGACTTTTTGACAGGCCAAATCTCTGCTCCTTGAGTACAGGGACAACTCTTCCTCCCTCCTCCCAGGCCCCCCATGTGTGATAGTGTATTTAATGTGTTTTTTTTTTAATGCGACATTAAAAGAGTCTTCACGTCTTGCTCAGCCTTTGAAAAAAGTTTCAGATTCTTGTATTTGCTTGTTTTATATAAAACTATCCAATGTTCTTTGTATGTTTTTTTCTGTACGTAATGCGGGGAGGGAAGGGAAATTTACATAAAACAGTCCTAGTTCTACAATTTGTTATTTTTTTAATTATTATTTTTTATCGTCATTGTGAAGCTGTCCAGGGGCTTTAAAGTCCGTGTTCCCTTGTGGTGAAATAACCTCCTAATAGTTTGAGAAATTGCCAAGAAGAAGGAAAGCAAAACCCTAGTAGCAGAGCATGGATTCTGTGTCGTTCTCCATTCTGTCTATTACTGCCTCATTCAATAAATAGTTAACAATGTGGCAACAGAAAGTGGAACTGTTCATCTCTATAGGAGCACTTAGCCTCTTAGCAGCTCTCTTCTAGGGTGGCTTGTTCTGCTTTGTAAAAGGAAAAGGTGCTTGGGCTCCAGCTCAGTGGTCTTTGAACTGTGCTCCTTGGCGCTGTGGGCCTGTAAGGGGAGTGCTAGGCTGGGGCCGGGGCCTCCTCCCCACCCCCCATCACCAGAGCAGGTCCATCTGTCCTGCGCAGGGTAGGGGGATCTAGTTTGAAAAATCCTAAAGATGGTTTGAAAACCTCTACTCTGGCGGGTTTTTAGGGGTTAATTGCTTTTCACAGGGTGGTTGGTGGTGCCTGTCCACCCACGTCCTCCCTACATGAGTGTTGTTCAGTGTTGTGGTGGATTATCCTTGAAGCAGGGACCCCAAGCCATTGCTTCCTTAAGCCCTCAGTCCTTGGGCTCTCTCACAGCTCACTGCTTTAACGTGGCAGCTGCCAGCTTCCCATCTCCACCTCCTGCCACACCCCCAGCTTCAGGCCCTTCCTAAACCCCCAGTGGTTTTGCACCTCAGTACTTGTGCCCACTGCGTGCCTCAGCCTGAAGTGCTGGACTCCTTGCCACCTCCACCACCCCTTTCTTTCTTTTTGTTGTTGGGTGTTTGGGTCGGTTTCCTGGTGATAATGATTAGAATAGTTGAATGTGGAAGGCCAGAGATGTTTTCCTTGCTGACTGACAGTGGCTCAGTAAAGCCAGTGCCATCTCTCCCCATTCTTCTGGCACAAATGGGCACAAATGGCACATCGTTGCCTATTGTCACCAGAGAGGATGGACCAGAGAAAGGACTGATTGCAGCCAGATAAGCCAAACATCACCACTGTTGGCCACCCGTGGAACAGCTGGGTGATCTACAGTGCCTCTGTGGGAATGGCATCTCTCCAGAGGCAAAGTGCATTCTGTTTGCCTGGCAAGACTCAGATGCGTGTATTGAAACTTTCTTTGATGGGGCTGATGGAAATCCTTGCTTCCATTACTGCCTAAATCAACAACAGGAGCTGCTAACTCAGCTGCCTACAGGGACCAGGTGGTTGGAATCAGTGTGTGAAGTGGAAGCGATTCAGTTGTGAGAGAAGAGGGAGTAATGGAGACAGGCAGAGTGGAGAGCGTCTGTCTAAAGGGAGCTGACTCCTAAGTGCTGGCAGAGTGTCATGAGGCAGGAGGCACATGGGCCCTGAGCCCCATCTTTAAGATTTTCCAGAGAAACTGGCAAGTCCAGATTTCTGTATGAATCTCCTGATTTCAACAACAAATCAAAAATCCTTTACATACTCTGCAGGCAAAATAAAACCCACATGTAGACCAGCTCTGGCCTCTGGGTCAGTTTTGTTTAACTTTGTGAATGCCCACCATGTGCTGGGTGAATAAAGGGTGGCAATTGCCCGGGAAACAGGAGGAGATGAGGAGACGTTCATGTGAACAGACCACAGCAGCCTGTGTTACCAGGTGCCATCTGGACAGAGTGCTGTAGCAGAATGAGTTATCATGTCTCTTTAAGGGTCCTCTGCATTAAGTAGTTTATCATCCTGCAGACAAGGATCTGGTGCTCACCAAAACCAAGAGGCTGGGCTAGGATTCTTGGCTTTAAGTCCTACCTCTGAGAAGATCTGTTGGCAGTACTGGTGACCACTGAAGTCATCCAAACTCAGATGAACAAGCCGAGGGGAACCAGAAGGGCAGGCAAGAGAAGGACTCCTCCCCGGAAGAAGAGCCCAGGCTGCCAGTGCACCCTGGGCCTCACGCGGACCCAGTCGAGGCTCATTTCTGGCCGCTTCTCAAGTGGAAGAGAACCTGCACCTGCATTCGCCTTCCTCCCTATCCGCCGCCATTCTCCTTCCCTCCTCTATCAGGTCTCCGAGGGCATGGCGGAGTTGGAGTAGGCCCATGGTGGATCCCTTTGGTGTCAGCACCAAAACCCAACAGGGAGGACACTGAAGCTTGATTACCTGGACCACAGGCTACGTGAGGTGAGGAAGAAAAGCCCACATTTTCCCTCTCATCTCCATCTCGGTGGGCTGTGGGCTGCCCAGGACACCAGCCCAAGCCAGCCTACGGCCTCAGCACAGCTCATGCTCAGTTGCCGAGTCAGAAGCTCCTGTCGGCGCATTCCCACCTGGCCTCTGCCGTTTGCTCCAGGTTGGCAGCTCTTGGAGAAGATCCACTCAGGATGCTGGACGTGGCACAGAGGAAGGAGGTACCCAGAGTGGGGAGATACAGCTTAAGGACTGGACTCTGAAATAGCTGGAGAACGTAGGTTTTCTCCACCTGCCATTCCACTCCCAGTGCTGCTGGGCCCCTGAGTGAGTCCCCAACCCACTCTGAATTTGAGTTTCTCCCTCCTGAAAATGGCTGGGCTGTTAGCAAATATTTGCTGATTACTGGAGTGTATTTCTGCAGAGAATTGGGGGAAAGGGTGGAGGAGCAGGGATAATTTTCATCTGCAGAGGGGGAGCCAGGGTCCCCTGAGAACCTGGTTCTTAGCCGGAGCCACCTTGTAAGGCAAGGCCTGGCCTGCCCCCCAGCCCTGTTCAGAGGCTTTCCTAGCTCTTGTTTATGAGAACTATCTTACCTGCAATTAAAAGTGTTTATATGGTAGCAATAATAGTTAACACTTACAGCCCTTACAATGTGCCTTGTTCTGTTCTAAGAGATTTACCTATATATTAACTTACTTATTAGTCTTTACAGAGTTATTATCCCTACTTTACAAATGAGCAAACTGAGCCACAAAGAGGTTAAGAGGTAGCTTATTTAATATTTGGGGGAAAAAAGCTAGAAACTGTCCCCCCAAATTTAATGTGCTTGTAAATAAAATTGTTGGTGTAACTTAAATTAACTGAGTCTCAACTCAAATTTCTTCCGAATTTACCCTTTAAGAAACTAATAGTTATAAACTACCAATTACTAAATGACTACTCTGCACAGGACACTATGCAAAATGCTTTACACCTTTATTTCTAATCCTCTCCACAGCTCCACACGGAGGTTAGATTCCATTTATAGGTGTGGGAACTGAGATGCAGCAATTTTGCCAGGTAAGTGGAGGGCTGGGCTCAGACTCTGATAGGTGTGTCCTAGAAGCTCTGCCAACCACTCAGGGGTGCGTGACAGAAAACAGGCTGCACATGTGGATTCTCATTTTTAAAGTAACCTCCAGCTGAGTCTTGAGCTCAGCCCACGTGTAGCCTCTCCCAGTGGTCAGTGTTTTCATAAGGACTGTGCCGTGGCCCTTGCCCAGGGCTTGCCACACCTGGAGTAGCCTCCCAGTGGCTGGGACTTTTCATCACACGCACTTGCGTGTACACACACACACACACACACACACACACACACACACACTGGGACTTTTCATCACACGCACGTGCGTGTACACACACACACACACACACACACACACACACACACACACACACACACACTGGGACTTTTCATCACACGCACGTGCGTGTACACAAACACACACACATACGAACTTTTATACAGCATGTGTCCAGTACATCTCATCGGACTTTTCATCACATGCACGTGCGTACACACACAGACGAACTTTTATACAGCATGTGCCCAGTACATCTCATCGGATGAGAGACTTAGGTTTTCCAGCGGTTCCTTACTCAATCAGAAAATCCAAGGAACCCAAAACATCCATTCCCACACATCCTCATGACTCAAAATTTTTCTGCAAAAATCCAATGTTAACATTGTTAAACAGTTTCATGTGAAAATAATGTCAATTTTATTCCTAAAAAAAAATTGGCTCTGTGAGATCGTACCAAGGGTGAAGGATAGTGCAGATGGTGCTTGAACATATTCTTGGGCATGAGCAGTTGAATTATGCTTTCTTTAAAAGCCCCAGGGCCCAAACACAGAGAGAGATCAGTTGATGTTAAAATCTAAGAAGCTCTAGGCAAGGGGGCCAGGCCAAATCTTGGCAGAGTAGTTGGATAGTGATGTCTTCAGTTGAGCCTAAGTCCCAGTCTTTGGGCTCTCTGGTGCCCTTGTGTGCAAGAGAATTTAAAACTGGAAGGGACGTTAGCCACCACCCCTCACTTGGGCCATGAAGGTTAAAGCCTAGAGGCAGAGAGGCCCAGGGCCCCATGATTGGTGACACTGCACCCAGACTTGTGGCTTGGTGGAGGCTACCCATCCCTCAACTGCACTCTGCTCTCTGAGCACCTCCTCTTCTGGCTTTATCTTTTGGATTCTCAAAACCTGAAAGTTTTAATTTATGCCTTATGTATTTCCCTTACCAGAACTATTTTTATAGAGAGCAATTTTTTTAATTCACAAGAGAAAAGGAAGACTAATCACATAATAGGATTCTTTATCCTGGCCCGCAGTTCTCAGCTGTACAGAATTCCGTGGATGACGAACATTTCTGGGGACACTATCACCAACAAAGCCCGGTGTTCCTTGCTTCTCCCAATAAAGTAGCTGAGTCGAGTGTCATTCTTGTTCCGCAGATGAGCCACGCGAGCTGGGCTGGTCCAGGCCAGGTATTCTGGCCGAGTCCTGGCCTCAGTGTCCACGCCCCTGCACTGCCCTGCCCGCTGCTGCCGAAAGCTCCTGGTGCCCACTAGGCGTCAAAACTTTTCCGGTTTGAAACAGCAGAATCCCCGAAGTGCCTGAGCAAAGACGGTCTACGTGCAGCGCCCCTGGGACCTCCTAGGATCTGCTTTCTCACCCCTGACCGGGAGCTGCCGGCTCCGGAGGGCACAGGTGACTGGCCGGCTGAGGTCACTTGTCTGCCTCCAGGCTAATCAGCGATGACCGGCAAGGGGCGGGGGGAGGGACCAAACTCTGAGGCGGGGTCTGTTCCACAGGTAGAGAAGCCCCCATAGGGGCTGGGATATGGGTCCAGCAAGTGGTCCTTGACACCATTTCCACCAAAGCTGCGGCAACCAGGGAACAAGGGAGCTGGAATCCTAACAGCTTCCCTCTGGATCTGTGAATATCTTGAGTCAGGAAATTAGAGGGCCTTGGGGAATTAACAGTGTGCCCCATCTCCCCGCTTCCACCATCCCCAATAACCTCAAGGTTTTGCAAAACAGCTTTAATGATGTAATTTACATTCCATTAAGTTCATCCACTTTAAAGTACACAAGTCAATGGTCTTTAGTGTATTTACAATGTTGTGCGCCCATCACTACAAATTTCAGAATGTTTTCATCATCCCCAAAGGAAAGAGGTTGTTTCTAACACTTCTCTCCAAAAATAACGAAGCAGGCCACATAAAGGATATACAATGAAATGAGAAAAAAGGAACAAGAAATCAAGACCAAATAGAAGGAGGCCATATATCTGCCAGCTGTGAGGTCAACATCTGTGATATGATGAAGGCTCCCGTTTTGTTCCTAGCAAAACGGTTCATGTTACTAGAAGGAATGATGTCAGTTACTCAAAAGAAACAAAGCACTAAATACTTTTTTAAACAGCTAGGAGGTGGAGGGGAGGCGGATGGCTCAAAAACTAGAGTGACCCTCTCAGCATGCATGAGGTCCTGGGTTCGATCCCAAGTACCTCCCTTCAGTCACTCTTTTCTAAAGGAAAAACCATTAAGGGAATATTTAAGAAAACTACAGTCAGTACCTCCCTACTCTTTCTCCTTGCTTTCCTAAGTGGAGGTGCTGGGGATCGAACCCAGGACCTCCTGCCTGCTAGGCAGGTGCTTTACCACTGAGCTACAGCTTCCTCCCTACAACCCTCCTAGCCAAAGCAATAGCTTTATTTCCTTAGGCGTTTAAACCTTGAGCATTACTTTAAACCTTCAATTTTGGAAGCATTCTCGGAGGGGCTAAAATGTCGTGGCATGTAGGTATTTCTTTGCAGATCACTAACCAAGCACTAAGGGAGGAGGAGCGACAAGCACGATGAGCAAGTCACAATAGGTGATGAGCAAGTCACAGTAGCCGAGCCATCTGAAATGGCTGCAGCAGGGGGCTGCGGGCCTTTCCCATTCCCTGGAATTGGCCATTGAGAAACACAACTGAGGACATTCAAGCCCCCACATTCTCTAGAGAGCCTCCAACCACAGAAGCCGCTGTCCTCCACAGGGCTAAGAGGCAAAACCAGCGGCAGCCCCCAGCCAGCACCCCAGCTGGTCCCTCCCCCGTCTGCAGGGAACTGGAGACAGCTGTCAGGGTCCTTGGTCTTGAGGAAAGTGCTTATAGCTAATAGGATTGCTGCCTTCCCTTTCCCATCATCCCCGCCTGCCCACCACCGTCCAACCGGGAGGATCTGGACTACACCCCTACCCCAAATATCGTGCGCATGGAAAAGGGTGAAGTTGAACTCAACTTTGAGACTGAAGCTTCAAAGTGGCCTAGTCTTAATGATGGACCGTGCTTACAAAGTCATGGAATTCACTCAAAACCTCAATGAACTAAAAGGGAGAGTCAACAGAACATGGTAAAGGCAATGACTGCAGAAAATAAAACCACTTTGTGTTCAAACCCACTAAGGCCTTTGTTTTCATAGAGAAAGACCTCAGACTCGGTTCATCAGTGGCAATGAAAGGTTCTATTTCCACACGAGGGGCGCCTCTGCCTTCACCTCTCCTCCCATGATAACTGTCCTTGCTCGCCTGGTCCTACAGGCTTCCAGCCTCCCCTCTGCTCCCCATGGACAGCTGAGGAGGCAGAAGGTTGGCTCCCAGAAGTTAGGGACCTCCACGACAGGGTAGGGAAGATAGCATTGTGGGGGCAGGGGATCACACACGTAAGACACTCCAGAAGCATCTCCATTGATGGAGCTGTGCAGGGGGCCTGGACTGGGAAGAGGGAGCCTTCATTTCCACCTCCATCATACTCCCCAAGACCTGCTGCCTCCTTTCCCAGCTGGCCTCTCGCCTTGAGAAACTCCAATGGAGCCAGTGCAGGGGGAAGATTCAGGTCAGGCTTCAGCCAACTTTTATGGCAGAGCTTTGAGAACCCTTATGTGGGACTGATCCAACAAAACCCACAGGCCACCAGCCCTACCAAACAGCAATTGGCTTCCCAGTATCTGGTATTTGAGAAAAGACATATCCACCATGAATGCAAAACTCTTCAGTTAATTTGTAGTTTGTTGAGTGTGAGCTGACTAATACCTAGATTGTGGCTGGGGAATTTACGGAGATGCAAGAGTCCCCACTCACTCTTGGGGAAGGACCTATCTAAGCCTAAACTGACACTGGACACAGTGACATGTGACCCAGCCCCCAACCACAACAGCACCCTACAGCTTTGCTGGAGCATCTCCAGAGATGGAGAGTTAACCCATCTTAAGTCACAGCCCAACCTACCTGTTGGGAAGTTCTGTGAGACAAACAGAATCTGCCTCTCTGTAAAGTCTGCCCATTGCTTCTGGGGTCACAGAGAACTGTGAAGGTCTCCATTCCTTCACATACTTGAGAACAGCCTTCACATCCCCACCCAAACCTTTTCACAGCTAAAATATCCAGCACCAACATTTCCTAGAAATTGGTGAGCTGTTTCCAATGATAAAGTGGGCTAGATTTCTTGAATGACCCTCTCAGGGAAAACCAAAAAAAGCTGCATTTAAAAATATTTGAAAATTACCCCCCCAAAAAATTAAAATTAAGTTAAATAAAGTTGTAAATACCTCTTTAAATGTATCCAGGAGCTAGCAATAAAGCAATCTGCAGAAGGGAACCTGGGTCCCCACACTGTCACTGGTGTGGTCTAGCCCTCTGATGCAGACCCTCTGAAGACAGCGCCAGGCCCTGACTGGCGCACAGATTCAGTCTACTCACCTCCGTGACATGCTGCTGTCCCCCCTTCACTGCCATCCCAGGTGACTATGTAGTTAAGCTGTCGCCAGATCTTTCTTCCACCTTCATCTCAGTACAGCCTGGTCTCCTCCATTCTTGCCCTTGTACAATTGATTCTTCTTCTAACCTGAACATGGGGTTTCACACTTTTTCTTCTTGGATGTCAGCTTGGTGCTTCTCACCTGTCACTCTGTACTGGGGTTTCTCAACCCCATCTCTTTTGACACTTTGGGCCAATCGTTCTGTTGTGAGGGGGTGTGCTGTGCATTGTGGGATGTTGAGCAGCACCCCTGGCCTCCTTCCAGATGCTGGCAGCAACCCCCACTCTAGTTGTGACAATCAAGTGTCTCCAGATATCGCCAAATGTCCCCCAGAGGGTCAAAAAATTGCCCCCACCAAGACCACTGTCCTGTTGTGTCCACCATGAGCTCTGACTGTAGCCTGGTAGTAGATGATTGTGGTGGGAACAGGATCTTGTCCTCCAGACCGAACACAGACTGAGGCGGATCCAGGGCTTCTCAGTCTTAGTTCCTACTACTCCACCCCCACTCTTCTTCCGTCACTTGGCCACGGCTTGGTCCACCTAGGAGCCTCCTGCTGCCCACTTCTTTCTCCAAGTGCTCCCTTCCTCTAAGGCTCAATGTAGGGGCTACCTTCACTCAAAGACCCTGGAGTCATCCCTGTATTGGGGGCCATCCCTTTCCCTGGGCCCAGTGCCTCTATCACCTCCACCACACAGACCTGCCCTCCATCCGCCCTGTCCTGCCACCCCAGTTGAGTTGTGCCAGGAGAGGCCCCATCTACACTCGCTGACATACCTCCAGCAGCGAGCCTGGCCCTTGGCCGTTAGGGTCCAACAGGAATATCACTTGGCTGAAGGGAGCTTCTCCCTTTGACCTAAGGAGGCCGGTGGGCTACTTGCGCCATCAGTGTCACTTCTAATCTTGAGGAAGATCCTGGAGGCACCCAAGGCCATGCACACTGTGGAAGCTGGAACTCAATGCTGTCAGGTTCCAGGGCCTCCCCGTGACGTGACCAGTTACATACCTCACCAGCTCTAGGCATGAAAGTATGACTGACTCCCAAACAGCTTTCAGCTGATGGAGAAGCAGACCCACTAGCAGGCGCTTTCAGTGGGACGGCCAGGGCTGGGGGAGAGGTGTGTCCTGGGCATTTATGAGTGGCTGCAAGATCGCAGATTTAAGGGCACAAGGGTAAGAAAGACCCCCTACATGGACTCTCCTGCTGGCAGAGCACGAAGGGAAGCCAGGAGCAGTGACAAGGGGGCAGCCTGCATGGCAGGCCAGGTCACACGGGGCCTCATAAACCAGGTAAGGCGCTTGGGTTTATCCTGGGGCTGGGGAAGGGCGGGTGCAACGATCAGATTAGCTCTGAGGACGCTCTGTGGAGCAGGCGGAGAGACAGCAGTGGTGATGATTCCCAGGCCCTCCCCATCAGCCCTGGTTCTGGTTCCACCACCCCGACAACCATGGCCCCCAGGGGAGGGCAGGACCCCTGCAGCAGCTGAAGGGGCCACAGCCCACAGCCAGTTCCTTCCCAGCATGTAGAGCAGCATCCACAGCCTCAAGAGGCAGATGGCTGGGGCTCAGCTTCCCTGCTCCTCACCGAGGTCAAGGCGCTTTCATCATCCATCCTGATCCCGGCTGGAAAGCTGGGTGCAGGCTCTGCCACCAGAATCTGAGGTTATCAGCAGCCCATCCACACAGCAGAGAGCTACAGCTGGGAGCAAGGGTCCAGTCCATGGGCCACCAAGTCCCCAGGGAGCCAGTGCTGTATTTATGCAAGTGGCTTAAACATCACATCTCTGGGGCCTTTGTCCCATCTGTCCCTCCACTGCCTCAGGAAGATTACTGGATGCCTGTGGGTGGACGGCCAGTCACCTCTCTATCCTCATCCTCCCAGCCAGTGGCCCAAAGGGAAGACCTGCTCTCAGTGTGGAAGGGAAGGAGACCCCCACCCCGGCCCTTAGAGCCCACCCTGGACAGAGCCTTCTGAGTAGAGGGTGAGGGCACCTGAACTCCAATGTTCCCTCCTTACCAACTCCAGCACACCCACCAGCTCCCTCACCTCAGGCAGGACCTCAGGTCCTCCCAGTAGCACCCTCAAGGGCCGGAGGACAGCTCCCCAGCTGATTCGGAGACTTGTGACCTCAGGGGGATGCAGGGAAACACTTGAGTGTCACTTCCAGCTGCACCCGCCCTCTGCCACTGCCCGGTGGTCTGGGGACCAGAGTCCTCCCCTCCTTCCCAGTGGGGGAGCAGGTCCTGGCAGAGCATGGACCCTCCCTTGGCACCTGGCTACGGAGTCACTTGCTGAGCCCTCGCACCATAGTTGGCAAGTCTAGAACCACCGGATCCCATTACCTCACCAGTGTGAGTTCTACCATTGCCAAAAACGGTGGGAGGCAAGTGGCAGCAGACCTGGGACCCCAGGAGCTGGGGAGGCCGAGGCCTGTGAAAAGACAGGGACAGTTAGTGTGGTCCAGGAAAGGCACCCTCCCCACAGCTAGGACAAGGTCCCTATGGCATCCTTCCTATTCGCTGCCCTGGTGTGGAAGTCCAGCCCTCCCCAGTCTTTATGAAGTCCCACTGTGTGGGGACAGAGGGGACACCCAGGGGGCAGCACTCAGAACCCAGCCCAGGCGTGGCGGCCACGCCTGCCCGCTCTTGGGGGGACCCTACAGATAGGGCATCTCCAGTCCAGGCCACCAGCTGGAGGTTCAGCAGGGGATAAGCGTGCCCAGGGGAACAGTAGTGGGTTCTGGGGGCAACTCTCTAAACCAGGGAGTCCTCTACCTGGGCTCTGGAGAAGAGACAGCTCAAGTGGCAGTGCTTTGCTATTTACCAGGCACTCCATGTCACTGTCCCATTGATCCATGTCAGTCCCTGGAGCCTAAAACTCAGCTGCCCCACCCCACAGGGAGGAAATGAGTTTCTATACTTAATGCTTTTCTCTATCAAGCCCATAAGAGGCAAAGCATTCCACTTGCTGTGTTCTCTTCCCTGAAGATGGTGGGTGAACATGCAGGCTAGGGCCTTCCGCCCACGATTGTTGACATGACTCAGTCTGGCCAGTCAATGGCAGGAATGGGCCAAGCCAAATATGCTGTCAACACAGCATTCTCCAACCAAGGAAGCAACCGCACACACACCAGCCCCACCACTCCATACGCCCTTGAAGGCCTGGCTGCAATCTGGTTCCCCAAAGCCTCCAGGTAACTTACCCCAGAATAGCACATATCTGTGTCCCACATCCCCCAGATGTGGTCAGGTCCTTTTCTAAGGGGTGTTGAAGCCCCCATGGTCACCTGAAGTCTTCATTCAGCATGGTGGCCCAGCCCTCCAAGGCCTGGAAGGATCTCTTTGCCCTAAAGGCCCCCTGGGCAGTGAGACCAAATCACAGGTGGACCCATTTCCAAACCAGAAGCCCAGGCTGGAGAAGCAGCTGCCTGGGAGGCTGGTCTCATCCCATAGGGCTGCGGCCCTCAGCAGGGGACGGGAGACAGCTGCCACTGCTCCTTCCTCCTTGCCATTTGAGGTGAAGCAGGGCTGCCAGGAGAACAGAGATGCAAATAGATCCGGGCCATCCCCAGATTCTGACTCGCCCAGGAGAGATACCCACTGGGGTGGGATAGCTGTGCTCCCAGGGGGTCCAGCGGGCCTGGGCCTGGGAGTTGGGAGAGGCTCCTCTGCGGAGAGAAATCTTCATGGTGGTGAAGGTCACAGAACTGAGCAAAGGCAAGGCTTGCAGGGGTGGACAGGCCTGTTGGGGACACCAACACAAACTGGGATCTTGGTCCCTGACTATTCCTGGGGGGCCAGCAACTCAGCCAGGAAGCTACCCTGGCCCCCAGCAGTGTTTGTGTGTGGGGATGTTGGAGCCCCTTCCCCCTACCCGTGGGGGCTACACCGGCGGGGCAGCCAGGGCCCTGGGCGCCGCTGGGAAGGGGGCCTTCTCAGCCACTGGTGAACCAGCCAGGCTTTGGCTTCCGCAGCAGCACCGCAGCCCCCACCGGCAATCAATGGAGCCAGATCGCATTTCGCAGAGCCAGGGCAGGGTCTGGGATAATGGCCGGGATTGAATAAGCAAATGGAGTGGTGGGGGAGGGGCGGGATGTCTGGAAAATCCACTTCACAGAGCCCCTCCAGGGAGCGGCCATCTCGTGCAGGGCCAAGCCCCCCAGACAAGGGGCCCTGCAAGGGGAGTCAGACACCCGGGAGCGGCTGCTCTTGAAAAAACACCAAAAATCAGAGCAAAGTGCTTCCCATGCTGACAAGAAAATGCTTTCAGCTGCAGCGGGAGAGACTCAAGTCAGACTGGAGGAATTCCTGTGGGGCACAGGGCATTGGATAGATTAACTATCTCCAAAACTGAGAGGTGCCTGTTGAGTGGGTAGAACCTTTTGCCCATTTCCCCAGGGAAACACGCAAAGGATTCAGCCCCACTGTACAGGGTGGTGACGAACAAAGGCCAGAGGGATGGGGAGACGAAAGACGGCCTCTCCCCCTCAACTGCCCATCCTGAGGTCATCACTACTGGGGATGAACTCATCACTCGAGCTGGGGCCTGAACTGGAACCGACCAAATATGAGGAGGTGAAACCAGTTGGGGCCTGAGGTCTTCCCCAGGGAGCGCTAAGCTGGGTCCTCAGGCAGTGGAGGCTGGCTGGAGGCACAGAACTGGCCCCTCTACACCCCCAACAAGCACAGGCTATGCAGGGCTCAGCAAAGGTGCCCACCTGGGCAGGTGTGTGGAGCAGAAGCAAAGCCACAGGAAGTGGAGCCCAGCTGCCGACCACCCAAGGTCTGAGGGGCAGCTGCTCTGTTCTGCCACTGGAAGGGCCATCCTTCAGAAGTTCCAGGGATGCCCTATCACACCCAGTGACCTTCTAACACCGCTGCTGGGTCTCTCTGCCCGTGCCCACCCCCAAGGGTCACTCCATTTTTCCCTGCCCCTCAGACCTGGAGCCCTGAAGGAAAGCTTGCAGGCAGATCAGCCATTTTAGGCCTGGAGCAGAGACAAGACAGCACAGGCCGGCCAGTGGGGAGACCCAGCTGCAGAGGCAGCTAACCAGGGCAGAATCCCCCTTCCCCTCTTATCCTGAAAGAAGACAACAGCTCCTTTTTCTGCAGGGCTTGGAAGAGCTTCTGCATTGGGACACCATCACCCAGGAGAGACTCAGGGGCTCCTCCCCGTTTAGGAACAGGCAGAGAAACAGCCTGATCCATCTAAGGTGGTCCCTAGAGCCCTGGGCAGGAGGGGTTGGGAACAGCCCACTGGATTCTGCCATCCTCCACTGCACAGCCTCCACCACGCACTCTCCCCCGCCACCATCACTCCCTGGCTCAGAAACCAAAAATGGCTCTTAGTGCCTGAGACTCGCCCTCCCCAGGGAGAAATAGCTCCACCAAGAACAAGACCAGTGACTTCAGGTCTGATGGCTTCGGGCTGGTCAGTCTCCCAGGTCAGCTGGCAGGCCTTTTGCTGACTGCTGTCACCAGGGCTCCATGCAGGGACAGCCCGGCTGGCCAGGCTCTCCCCGGCTGGGTCCAGGCCTCTCAGCCTCCATCTCTGCTGTCTGGGGCATCCTTGGGAGCCCAGGCCTGTAGGTTCAGAGCTGAGATGCCTCCAAGCCCTGGGGACAGGGGGCACCCACAGCACAAAATCTGTCAGTGAGGCTGACCCATACTAGTTGTGGCTGGTGGCTGAAGGGTCACTCGGGCCAGCCCTACCACTCACAGACTGGCCTCTTCAGCCAGGTCTTTCCTCTCGGAGCCTGTTTCCTTGTCTATATAACATGAATTTTAAAACTTCCACACCCCACACGGTTGTGGTAGAGATCAACGAGATGACCTATGTAATGTCGCCTGGTACACCCACGGACGGCAAATATTCAATAATCAGCCAACATCCAAGGAGCCCAGGGTCCATGTTCTAGTGAGTGGTGTACGAAGGGGACCGCTGGCCTCTGCCCCAGAACCTTCCAGGCAGGGCAGGGCCTGAACCACACTCGAACTCCAAGCTCGCCAAGTACCCTGCTCCTAGTGCTATCTAGGTGACCTACTCCATGTCAGGCTCTGCCCCAGGGGCGACACCCCCCACAAACACCCAGCCTGACCTCAAGGACTCCCCAGTGCCAGGAGCTGCCTCCCTCAGCTCCTGCAGCAGAAGGCCAGGCCCTGTGCTGCCAGCTAAGGTCTCACCCTAAGGGTGTGCTGGGAGCCAAGCTTTCTGACCCGTGGCACCACTCAGGCTGGCCCTACAGATGGTGACCCCCCCCCCCACGGCCGCGGGCAGCCCCATCTGCTGGCCCAGCTCCGATTGCGGGGCTTCCAGCTCTGCTGTGGCCCCAGGCAGTGTAAGGCGATCTGGCTGCCCACGGGCCGAGGCCCTCCCAGCAGCTGAGCCAGATGGACCAGAGAGACAGCAAGGAGACGCTGAGGCCTGGACACAGGCTGCAAGGGGAAGGGGAACATGGCTGCAGCGTCCTGCTTTTCCCATATTGGCACTGCACATGATTGCTCAGAGCGGAGAGACACAAGCAAAAATGTGCTAGTGCCAAAATCGGCCAAGCAGATGGCAGTGATGTGGGCCCTCCGGGGCCCCCTTGCCAGGGGTAGGGTTGGGGGTGGTCTTAAGCATCCCTGAACCTCCTGGAAGCAGCCCATTTCCAACGTCCAGTCCCACTATGAAGGGGCAGAGTGGGGGTGACGTGCTCCCGAGACACTCGCGGATCTGTCTCTGCTCTGTTTATGGCCCTTCGGTAATTCACTGACCGAGACTGTTCACAGTGAATTCTACCAGTGCCATACACAGAACAGGAGTCACACTCTCCGGCCTGAGGACCCTGCGGAGAGACCCCCGCTCCCAGCCCCCAGCTCCAGGCAGTGCCCGGCCTCCCACCCACCACTTAGCAGCCCTCCACACCCCACACCTTCACAAGCTAGACATGCCTTGTCTCAGCCCAAGATGACCTTAGGGGAGACAATGACACTGGGGAAGAAGGGTCGAACTCCTGGCTCCGAAGTGAGGTGTCGGGGAGATGTCCATGTCAAGGTGTTTCCTGTCTCAATCAGAAGGCCCCCCACAGTCCCTCCACCTCTCTCAGCCTATCCTTGTTGAGGCTGAGGATGGAGTAAATGTAGCTCAGAGCAACAAGCAACTGGCCAGAGCCTCCTCTCTGCCTATCATGCCAGGCCCCAAAGGGACAGGAGCAGCAGGACATCCAGGGTGCCTCTCCTGGCCTCTGAGCACAGACACTTGCAATCCTGTTCCAAGATGCCTTGGTCTCCCTCCACCTTCCTTCCTCCTCCATCCCCTAGCTTGCCCTGTGGTAGAAACAGAGCCCCAGGGGACAGCCCAAACCTGCTGCTCCCTGGACTCCCATCCCAAACCAGACCAGACCGTGAATTGCCCAGGCTGGGCATCTCTGCTGCTGGCCTGTGGCCAAGACCAAGGCGGGAGAAGGCAAGACAGGAGGGCAGGTGGGCAGGAAGACCCACGGCCAAGGAGGCAGCGTGGAGGTAGCTGGAGGCACGGCTGCCCTCCAGCAAGGGGAGCGGCTTCTGGCTGGCTCTTGGGGGAACTGCAGAGGAAAGCAGAGGCAAGGGAGGGGCCAGGAAAGGTTGCATCAGTGGTTGCCAGAGTGGCTGCCTGGAGAAAAGTCGCTGTGGCGGCTCCTGCCTCTGGTGCCTGGCGCCCTAGGGAAGGGAAAGAGGGTCGGTCCCAGAGGAGCTGGTGCCTAGGGCTGCAGACTCTGCAGAACCGAAGTCCAGGCCAGCCTGGTACCCAGAGGGCAGGGTGACTAGAGAGGCCCCCTGGAAGGGTCAGAGTGAGTCCTCTGGTCCAGGACCTAAGAAAACCCCTTTGCGATGCTTCTTCCAGTGACCTCAAGGCTGCTAGGAGCATCGCTTGCACCTACACCAAATCCTCGCCCAAGTCTGCCCTTGTCACTTGTGGCCGGGGGGCCCAAATCACTGCTCTATTTCTATGCTCCACCCTCACCACCCTTAGGGATTCCCAGTCCTACCTCAACACACCCCACTGGTGGAGCCCAGTTTTGGAAGGTCTTTGGAAGTCACTCCTCGGCATTCTGCCTCAGTTTCCCCCACTACAACTCTGAACTCCACTAAAGGAAGAGACAGGGTATCTCCCAGCCTGGGGGGCGGGGGGAACCACATTAGCAAAGACGGTGGGCCTAGAGGAGGTAGTTTGCAACAGAGCTCAGAGTGTAACCAGCAGATTCACCCAAGGGGCAGTTGAAATGCAGATTAGTGGGCCCACTCAAAATCTGCATCTTAATAGGTATCTGGGAATGCAGATCCTCTGGGGGAAATGCAGGAGCTCTTTCCCAAGGCCTCCATTCTAAGCAATGAGAAGCTGTACACCAGGTACTTAAAACAGAACCCTAAATTCCTTTTTCTTTCTTTTCTCTGGGGGGCAACACTTGGCACGCCAGGTACCAGGCAACCGAGGAGCAGGCAGAGGCCTGAGGAAAGGGCTGTAGTTATGGATCCTGCTCTCCCAGCCCAGGAAATAAAAGGGACCACAGGTAAGAGAGCGCGGTAACAGGTGGCTGGGGTCTTGGGTGATCTCCTGACTAACTGTGGCATCTCTGTGGAGACTCTGTCTGTTTTCCTCATCTTTGCAACTGACTTGGGAGGGAGTGCAGAGAACAGCTTAGAAGGCCAAATCCCCTTCCGGCCTCCAGTTCTCAGTGAAGGGCTTGGCAAGGCTCCTCCCCTGCGCCTGCCTCACTCCTGCTAACGAGAATGCGGCAGGACCCAGTGCCGCAGTGCCTCAATTGCCATCCCCGCTGGGGTCAAGTCCCAGCGCCCTGCAGTACTTATCCAATCTCAGCTGGTGTGGGCCTAGGCATGGGCCCCAGGAAAGCAGGGATTTCCCCATCTGCTGAAATGCGGGACCAGGGGAGCTGGGAGGGTAGTAAGCAACAAAAGCTTCATTTGAAAGGTCAAAGGGGAAAACTGGCCTGATTCTAGCGGAGTCCTCAGAGCAACCACCTCTGCCCTCCCTGGGGAGGGGGGACAGCCCTAACCTGGAGATCCAAAACCACAGAAATCCACTTCTGGGAGTGGGAAGATGAAGATAAGGTCCCCCAGCAAGCTGTTCCCTGTGTCCCACCCTGGCCAGGAGCAAGTTCCTGGCAAAGAAAAGAACACCGGGTGCTTGTCTAATAAAGGCGATAGGACCTGTGGGCCAGGTAGGGAGGCAGGCTGACACCAGTGCCACCAAAATACTTGACCATCTCATGTATCCTACACACTCTACAAGGTTTCTGCTGGCACCCTCCCTCCCGCGGGTGGTCTCAGCCTCACCATCCTGCACTGTGCTAGGGCCATCTTTAGACACTCAGACTCACTTGAGGATTCCCTCCCGTCAGAGCAGGCGCTCAGTAGCACAGGGCAGGTCCCAAGCTCCCTTCCAGTGCTAGCACATCCCGGGAGGTCAAGCACTTTGAGATCCAGGGTCTTTCTGCATCCCGAAGCCCCAAGGCTCTCCATTTACCATTTACACAATGATTCCGGAGTCCCGGATCTGAGTTGCGCTGCCCACGCCCGGCTCGGACCTGGTCTCCATCGAATGTCCCTGAGGCCCAAGGAGCTGGAGGCTGGGGGCGATTGGGGCCCTCGGACATGCCCAGGGAATAGTGCCTGCGGCTGTGTCTCCCCATGAGGTACTAGAGGAGGGGCCCAAAGCAGTTTTCGTCGCGGCCCTGGACGCCAGCGCACCCACCATTTCCTCGACGGGGCAAGAGCTATGGGCTCAAGCCAGGAGCCACTGGGACCCGTTAACCCACCTCGCAGGGGAAAAGGCATAAACGAAATTCTCACAAGTGAGACTGGTACCCCGGGATTTTTTTTTTTTTTTCCTTTGCATAAGGCCGACTCCAGAGGCTTTAGTTCCCTCCCAGTGGTAGGGCCAGGGCCTCCCTCAGGCAGGAAGGGGCGGCGACCAGCAGTAAAGAGACAAGCAGCGGAGGCTAAGGCTCGACGGCCAGGATCTGAACCAAGAACCTCGTGGGGAATGCGCTGGCCGATTGAGGCTGAGAGCTGGGCTTGGGGCCACGTTCCTTTGGGCGCGGTCGGTCCACAGTCAGGATAGATTTCTTTCTCGGCCCAGAGACCTGCCGACTCGGAGCCCCTCGGGCCCACTGAGGGCCGGACAGAGGGTGGTGCACACCCGGTGGAGCCGAGTGACCTGACCAGAGAACCAGGGACATAACGCAGATATCCGCCACCTGGCCCCCAGGAGGAAAATCGGGTTTTAATCCTCAAGAGCTTTGCGAAGCCGGGCAGAATGCAGAGAGGCTGGGTCCTCACCTAAGGGGTGAGGGTGGGGGTGGGGAAGTTGATTAGGTCACCGCTGGCTCCTAATCGCTCTGAGCCATTATTAGTACCCCCAACCCCCCGCGGGTACGTCTATATACAGTGTAGGGATGCTAGGGCTGAGGGGAGGGAAAGCGAATGGCTCAGTCTGGAGGGGCCCAGGGAATGGAGTGTTCCGACTCCGGGTCGGCACCCTCCCAACTCAGTTCCTAGGATGTGCGCAACAGTGAGGCGCCCGAGGCGCGAGGTCCAGCCATCCACCCCAGAGCATTGTTCAGGGGCCTCGGGTGTTCGCTAGCAACAGGGATGTAGGAGCAAAGCGGGAGGGTGTCTCAGCCTTGTGCTCCGAGGTTCCCAGGATGGGTGGCCGCGAAGCAGAAGCCAGCTGGAGATTCGAGAAATGCTTTCCCCCAGAGACTGGGCGGGGCCGCGCCGGGGCCACAGAAGCGTTACCGAACTACCTGCCGCAATGCTCGGAGAAGAGGCTGAAGGAACTACCTCTCAGAGCAGGAAGTCTCCCCCAGCCCTAAATTGCAGCCCTCCCCCTAGCCTTGCGCTTCCACCTGAGCCCAACAGGGCGGCGAAACGCAGGCGCGACCCCCGCTCCATTGCCCGGGGAGGTGCTGGGCCCAAGCAGATACGCACCTTGCCAAACACCAGCCATACTCTAAGCTGCGCAGCTGCCCGGAGTGCGGGGCACATGCGCTGGGCGCACGGCAGGCTCCACTGGGGGACCCAGGACCATGGGACCGCGTGGACGACGCCGCCGGAAGACGCGGGAGAGCCAAGAGGCCGCACGGACGCGTCATCCTCGAAGGCCGGCGGCGCAGAGCAGCCCCCGCCTCCCGGCCGCCCGGCCGCCCGCAACTCTGTTTCTAGCACTGCTCGCCCCGGGGCGCCCGCCTCCACCCTCTCTTCCACGCCCGGCACTGGCTCCGCCCGGCCCCGCCCCGGACACTCACCTGCGCCGGCTCCAGGCTGGGCGCACCGCCGCCTCCCAGCTCCGCACGGAGTCCACACCGGAGAAACAAGGCAAAAAGGACCCTGTTTCGGAGTGGGCCGATGGATGGAACCCGAGGCTTGCCCGGGCCGCACCGAAGGCGGCGCCCCGAACCTCCACAGCGCGACGCTGGAGGAGGCGGCGCCCGAGCGCGAAGCCCGGCGGGGGAACAAAGAGGAGCCGGGATGGGGCCGCGCGCTTCCTGGGTGTCGGGTGACAGGTCTGGTAGGGGAGGCCCCGGCCCAGACACCTGAGGAGGAGCCGCCTCCGCGGGGCAGGCCGGGTAGGGCAGGAGAGGCAAGGGGGCCGCGGAGCCCAAGGAAAAGTGTACGCAGGATGCTCCGGACGGCGCGGCCGGACGGAGGCCCGCGGGCTCCGGCGCTGAGGTGCAGGGGCTAGACAGTGCAGAGATAATGACTCTGGGAGGGTTTACCGCCCCATGAGCCCCGCCCGCCCCCTGCGCCGCGCCATTGGCTCAGGTGCCGTAAGGCGGAGGAGGGGCAGGGGGCGGGCCGGGGATGATTCACCTTGAATGTGGCTCCCGTTGGTGCGCTGCGCAGGGCACGCCCGACCCGGACTGCCGAGACACTGGGAGCCCCGCCTGCTCGCCCAACCCGGCCGAGTCTGGACCCATGGGGTCTCGCCGCCCGCCCTCTATCCCTGCCTCCTGCCTTCAGGCCAGGGTGCAGCTGGCCGAGGTGCGCCCCGACGCCCTGCCACCCCACAGCCCTCTGAGCCGGGAGCTAGCCGAGGTGTGTGTAGCGTAGCGAGATTGGAAATCCGATCCTGGGCTGGGGGAGGGGAAGTGCATTTGGATTTGGGACACACTATGGGGCCACTGGACGGATCTCCGCAGTCTCCCCCGCAGAAAGGTGCGCAAGGCTGAGTTGTCTCAGTGGGCCAGTGCGGACCTGGGGGCGCAGAGCTGGAGTGGGTACGAGGGGCTTCCGCCACGTCTTCACCCACCTACGCTCGCGCAGTTCTGCGGCCCCACAGGTGTCTGGCCACTGCCGCCGCTGTGAACAAAGGCTGCCTGTCCCGGGAGGGGGAGGGGTGGGGAGCCGCCCCCAGACTCGTTCCCATCCCCCTTTCCCCCTACTGCGGCAGTGGCTCCCCCGGGAGGAGGCGGGGCGGGCAAAGGCTGGGGCGCGGACACGGATTAGATCCTTTTCCTTTTCAACCGTCCTTCGCTCGGCTACGACCCGGAGCATTCCGAGGGGCGGGGCAGAGGCTAGGAGACTCTGTGGCTGTCAGGGTTGGGGTGGCCTTTTCCTCTTTCCCCAGCATCCTGAGCCCCGGAGCGCCCCCACCCACTGCTGTTTTGGTTGCCCTTTCCTGTCTCAGCCCCGCCTGGCTGCCCAGACGGCAATCACAGTTCAAAACCCGATTAAAATAAAACGTTAATCCGTCCTCCTGCCTTTTAGCTCTTAGTTCTCCCGATCGACCCCAGTATGTCTGGAGGTTGAAAAGCCTCTAAAAAGGAAGGTGCCTAGCCGATACTCCCATCAAATCTAAAGGTCTCTTGTATTAAGATTGAAGACCATTAGCACTGTGTCCTGGACTCGAGAGAAGGGAGTAGATGGTGGCAGTGAGGGTGTACACTCCCGCCCCTGCCTAGCTGGGAGGGGCCGAGAGTGATGGTTCGGATACGAACCTTTCAATAGGTCTGACTTCTAGGCGGGGCCTGCTCCGGCCCTGGTTGTCGCAGCCAGAGGAGGCAAGACCCCCATCCCAAGCGGACTGACCCGGCGAGTCGCGGGGCCTTGATGTCCCTCTCAGCGCCGCCAGAGATGGGGCGTGGTGCGCCGAGGCCGGGACTGGGAAGATCAGGAGAAAGGCACAGGGCCCAACAGGCCGAAGAGGGGGAAGAGAGAGGCTCCACATTAACCCCTCCCGGGCCTGCACGCATTCCCTCACCCAGCCAGGTCTTCCAGAACTTCCTGAGTCCCTATCCGCTCCCTACCTGATCCCCGAGGGCTGTAGGATGCTGGGTGATAGGGGCGCAGTGTACCTGGGACCGCAATGCGGTAGCGCGGGCCACGCCTGCTTCGAGTGTCCCCCGCGGCCTGTCGCTCCCTCTTTATAGCGCGCGCCCCGCCCCCCGTACCCAGTGCGCCCCGCCCGGACCCATTCACCTGCTGTCGAGAACCAGACACCGCACAGAGCAAAGCGAGCCACGGGGCCGCGAGGTCCGGCCGTCGGGGCTGGCGGGGCGGGGGCGCGGTCGAGACAGATCTAGTTTCCACCTTTTCTTAAAGGCGCGGCTGAAAATTGAGACCTCCCGGGTCTCAGGAGCCAGCGTTGCTTTCTCCCCTGCTTGGCTCCCCGAGCACCCCGACGCCCCCAACCCCACTCCGGGAGGGGCCGCGAAACTGCACCCACAAGGACTCATACATATTTTAGGGAGAGGGCCTGGCCGGTAACCAGAGCTGGACCCCGACGGTGAGGGGGCGGCCCCTGGGGACCCGATACCGCGGATCCCTTTCAGCTCCGGGCGCTAGCAGGGGAGGAGATGGCTCAGGACGACCTCAGGTCCTCACTTTGCTGCCCTGTCCCGCTCACCCTACGCCCACCTGCATCCTGCCTTCACTCCTCTGGTCGGACGTCTCTCTGGCCGAGGTTATATCCTCCCGATACAAAGAGCCTTTCTGCTTCCCAATCAACATCCATCTCCGCCCCAAGCTGTGTATCCTCGATGCCAAGTTTTGGGTTATTCGACCCTCGGGTCAGGCTTAGGAAAGACCCCTAAATCTTTAGGAAGGATAACCTTGCCTACTCCAATCTGGAAGACTCGGCACCCCTCGCTCTGACCACGGACACGGCCCTTCTTTTTCTTGATGTTGCGACTTGCCTCTCTGGTCGTCTTAGTTCTTTCCTGACCCTTGTCCCCTTTCTGCTTCCCTAACCCCTAACCTCGCCCTCTCCATGGCAGTCCTGTTGTCCTGAAGATGTTGGGCGAAGAGGTCATCCATCAAGCCTCGGTCTCCCGCTACCTTCCACTCGACAAGGCAGGGCTGGGGGGAGGGGTGTCTGGAAGGTAGGTTCCCCACCCTAACCTAGAGCTGTCTGGGCGGCGACTGTTCTGCCACTGGCCTCGCTCAGACTGGTCGGGTCCCGGCGGTGATCCTGGCTCTCGGCCCCAAGACACACAGACCTCGGTGAGACGGAGCCCCGCCTAGGGGTCCTCCCAATCCAGTTACCAGCTGCGCTTTCTTTAGCGATTCACCTATCAGAGCCTCAGTTTGTCCATTTGCAAAATGGGTAGAGTGACTCCCACCTCTCAGGAGGATAGAGTACTTCGTGACCCGTAGATCTCTGCAAACTACGCACCCCTCATTGTCATTGACGCGACCCTGCATCCCCTCCTGCGGGATGCCTTCCTGATGCGCGCCCGCCCCCTACCCCATTACGGGCCGCTGCATCCCAGACTCCTGGTGCTGCCCCTCGAGATCTCGCCGCCACCACCACCCGCCTCCCGCAGGGCCACGTGCCGGGGGCTGCGGTCCGCTGTCGGGAGCCACAGCTAGCGACGTCTTTGGATCTTGGCCCAGGCTCAGCCCTCGGGGCTTTATTCTAGAATCTTAGATGTGTGTTGGTCAACACTCGTAGGGATGTTCGAAACCCAACTAATCCCCTGACATTTTCAGAAAAACGGTGTGTTTGTACGTCTGTGCATTTTTATTTCGAGCGGCGCACGGTCTCTGTACCGATTCAAAAAGCCAGGAGCCCCGGAGATTTAGCTCGCGCTCCTGGGTGTGGGGGAGCAGGGAGTGAAAGAGACGATAGAGAAAGAACGAGAAAAACAAAAATGAAAGGCGATCCAGTCATAGGAATCTATTTAGCTTTTTTGAAAAGTGAGGGGGAAATATATAGCCGTTATATATCATGGAAAATATCCTGGGTGTTAAGTGAAAAACGACATAGGCTTCTGTTTGTGTAAAAATATAAACGAGAGGGTGTCTGGGTGTCAGGTTTTTTTATGCACAAAAAGTCTCCGTCAGGAGACCCAAGACACAGCAAATAGGGGTGGCTTCCCTGTAGGAGAACTGGGGGCCAGAGGGCAGGGGACTTTCTTCTGTATGTCTTTCCGGACTGTTTGAAGTGTATGTGTATGTGTACACATGCTTGTATTAAATTTTCAATTAAAAAAGAAACTACAGGAGTTGGTTTTTTAAAAAATCTGATTCGGGATGCTGCAGCCTGGAGGAGTCAATCAGAGAGGGAGGGAGCTGAGCTGGAGGAACGAAAAGCTGGGGCCGGGGGCGCCTGGGTGTTCTCAGCTTCCCGCTGACGCAGGTCCAGAACGGGAGCTCAGAGGGAAGGCGACCAGGGAAGGGAAACTAGCGGGAACGGCCTGGGCAGTTTTGCAGCATTCCCTCTCCTACTTTCCCACTAGCTGAGTTTGACCCTGGCGGCAGCTGAGGCTTGAGCGCCCACCCCAGCAATGTCCTTGACCGGAGTCAGCGGAGAAGGCGGCTGGCGGGGCACAGGGGTCTGAGCACTGGGTGGGGGTTCATCGCGCGCGTGGAACTGAGTATAGACTCGGTTTCCTTTTTTGCGGGATAAACTGGGAACACTCGCCCGCATCTCATTCTGGAGGATAGAGAGAGAAAACGGATGCATGGCCCCTGGAGAGGAGTCCTGTGGGCCAGAGTTCGACCAGGGTCCTTCCAGGGCTAGAAACCTAGCTTCCCCCACCTCCAAGGCCCGGGGATAGCTTCAGAGCTCCAGGGCTCGGAAACCCCGAGGTTCTATGCCGAGATTGTAGCTGTTGTTGGTGGGGGAGGGGTCCTGCAGCCTTCGGCAGATTATCCAAAGGTCGGTGACCCAGATACGGTTTTGGCCACCGGCGTGTTTCATTTCCTATGTGTATAGCAGAATTTAGCTGAATATTTCAGCCCCAAACCAGTCAAACGCTTTAATTTCTGTTTTGGGATGCTTCAGATGATGAGGATTTAATTGTGTCAAATTAGAATAATATGCATTTTTAACCACTTAACACACATGTATTCGTTAGATGCCTGCATGACCTTTCTGAGCCGCAGTTTCTTCATCTGTAAATTGGGAGCTTACCCAAATCAGAAGACGTTGGGGGAAATCGAATAACAAAATGTTTTTGCAATCGCTTTGGAAGCAGCAAAGTATATGTTCAGGGGACAGTTCTTTTTAGTCCTCCCAAATTCGATTTGCAGCCACCACCCAAATTCTAAGGTGTGAAGCTGTCCGCCTTTCTTGGGTGAGGACCTTAGCTACCGCACGGGCATAGACTGGTCTTTTGCCAGCTCGCAGGCAGCTGTGGAGTGGGCGATTCGTTCCATTCAGGGGCATCCTGTCCCTTCCTACTTCGCTCCTAGCTGGAAGTGTTTCCCGGCACGCAGCCCTCTGTGCCTTGCTCCTGCCTTGCGAGCTTCCGCGCCGACTCTACCTGGATGCCCTGCACCCTGCCCGCCCCCGCTGGGGTTCCTCTCAGCCTCCACTGAGTATCCCCTTTCCCTGTGCGCCATTGGGTCCGTCTGGTTTGCCGCGCATCCCCTCTGACTCTTCCAGGGCTACGGACGCTGTGTGACCCAACCCCTCCTATGTTCAAGGGAGGGATCAGAGGCCCAGATAGGGCCCGAATTCGGGTCAGATCCGGGACCAGAGCCCAGTTCTCCAGATGACGGCCTGGGGCTTTTTCCCCTAGACTGTTGGGCGTGTCCAGAGAGAACTCCTGGAGTCATGATTAAGAAAGAAATGCTGAGGGACTCCCTAGGGTGGGGCCCCAGTAGCTCCCTGCCCCAGAAACACCCATCATTCGTGTCCCTTAGGTGGACTCAGGCATCTAGTCAAGGTGGTAGGGGACCGCTGAGGGGACCTAGGAAAGATTTTCCTGGGGATAAACTTGACAAGTGAGTGCAAAGCAAGTGCTGGGATGCCTAGAAAGAGGGTTATCAGTCGTGCGGTGGGGGGGGGGGGTCCCCTGACTACAAGGGCTGCAAGCTGAGATCCCCTCCTGCCAGAGATGATGTAGAGGGTAGGGGGTGGAGACTGGGCAGATCAGGAATTCCTGAATATCTCTGATTCTCCTGGAGTCTGTTCTTCACAAAGCTCTACCAAGAACCAGAGTCCAGCATTGGCTCATGCCTTGTGGGAACCAGTTCAGACCAGCCCTCCTGAGACTAATGGCAGCTGAGGGAGGGGCTGGTCAAACTGGTGGCGATGCGGCTTATACTGCAACTGGGAGCCCTGCCCTGAAGGCTGTGGGGTCCCTATTGTAGGAAGTGGCCTTTGGCTGTGTCAAGGATATAGAGCTGCTATGAACACCCTGTAGGGCTGGATCAGGGTCCAGTTTAGCCTCCTTGGGGGGATTGGATTGGGGGAATTACCAGCCCAGGCCTTTAGCACTAGTCACAGGTAACATAAAATGCAAGCTCCAGGAAGGCAAGAGTCATGTCTGTCTTGTTCACTGCTGTGAACATGCCTGACTCTTGGAAGGCACTCCATAAATATGTGTCTGAGTGAATAAACAGGCAGGGTACAGAGTGCAGTCACAACCAGGGTCCCACAGGAATCCCCCTATCACAGTGAGAACCATCTTGCAGAGGAGCCAGGCAGCAGAATGGGGACCAGAACCTATCCCAGGTCCCTTTCTCCATAACAGCCACCTGCTCTATATCACCCATTTTAGCTAGTAATGACCAAAGTCATTTCAAGGGAGGTGGAAACTGCTCAGTGTGACTTCTGGGGGCCTTTTCTCTTCCCATTTTACCATCTCATGGGCTTTGGAAAATTGAATGCCCCCTCTAGGCTTCAGTTTCCTCATCTGTAAAGGAAACCCTGGAGCTATACCTGCTTTTCCAAAACTGAACTGAAAATGCTGTTCTTTTTCTCCTTAATCCCTTCATTTTCCTTATTTAAGACACATGGAGGAAGTGTGCTGTAGCCATAGACACAGAGGTAGATGAGCTGGGGAAGACTTGGACTGGAAGAACCCTACTGTGCTAGATATGAAGCTCCCACTGTGTGCTGTGTGGTGTGGGGCAGCAGAAGTCCCAGTCTGCTTCTCAATGTCACATAAGTTAACACACAGTACCCCCAGGAGTTGAATCATCAGGTCCTAAAATTCTAGATCGTAAAACAGACTGGGCATTCAAGGAGCTCACATTCTCTTTGAGACAAGAGGATGAATGCTGAGTAACCCTCCAAATTCCACCTCAGAGAAACCAAAGCTGGCTTAGAACTCCCCTTACAGCAGAGACTGGGTGGACTGTTGGTCCAAGATCAAAGAGCCAAGAGGCTCAGCAAACACATCCCAGCAACGTTCCTTATTCTGTCTTATTGACATGCAGAGCCCCCATGGGTAAGGGGTGAAGCCCCACGGGGTGACAGGGTGAGTGTGTGCACCAGAGCTGGAGATCTGGGAGCCCCCTCCCCAGGGTGCTGGGAATCTACCTTCACTCTGGACATACCCTGTGCCCCAAGCCTTGGGCTCCCATCGTCTGTTTTAGAATAAGGAAGTCACCCCACCCCCCAGTTCCTACTTCATTGGGTCCCCATTACTTGCCCCAGCTTCAGACTTAGGCCACCTGCTAGCTGATGGGGTCTCTTTAAAGAATTGATTTCCACAAGTCCCTAAAGTGTTTCCTTGGCAGTAAATCTCCTGCCCCCCCCCCCCCCCGCCTCTCTACCCCATGAATGATTTAGCACCTCAGAGGGCCTGGAGCAGTCTTCCTGTGCACTTGGATGCCTGCAGCTGTGACATCACCATCCCCGCTGGTGATAGATGGTCTTTTCTGCCCTAATGGGGAAGAGAGTGCACACGGCCGTCTGGGAGGGGGTCAAACCATGGAAGTAAGTACCCATCTGGCTCCACAGACTTCTGTTTTGGGGGTCTTACTGATGGACCAGCCAGCTAATTGCCCTCCAAGGTACCTAAAGAAAGGGCCTGAGTCCATCTCTCTGTCCCCAGCCCAGAGGGACCCAGGCTCATTTCAGAATGAGGTTTGTCTAATTCCTAAAGTGCTCCAGAGCAGGAATGATGTATATCCAGTGCCCTGTTCCCCTGCTCTGGTTTTACAACACACGTGCACTCTCACACACACATTCACCTATGTAGGTAAGCACACACATGTCCGCTTTCTCAAGAACTCTCTCAGGAAGTTCATCACTGTGTCCCACCTAAATCTTTCCTGCTACTCTTGAAGACCATTTTTCTCTGAATCCATCTGGAACCAGAGAACAGCTGGTCATTATCTGCCATATGCTAACCCTCTAAGCACACATGGTCCTGGTCCCTCTCTGCCCTCACCCTCCTCCCATTATCTTTCCTCTAAGCTTCAATGTCCCCAGTTCTGTCCGTCCCACCAGGCTTTGGGGAAAAAGACACAAGATTTACCCTTCAGCAACCACAGGTTAGCAACTTCTCCAGGCAGAGGGCAGAAGGGGAGAGGATGGCCACTGAACAGGGGAGGAGCTTCTGCCCAGTCTTGCCATCCTTGACTCCAGCAGACCCTGGCCTACCTTGGAGGAGGGATAATTTGAGGTATGTCTCCTGCTTCAAAATCGCTTCCCCATTGGCCTATCCCATAGACAGTCATCAGGTGAGGAGTTTCCCTAAGATTAGTACTGAGACCTGCACCCACAGTATCACGTCTGTGTCAGCAGACAGTAGGATCTAAAGCCATGGGACATAGAATGGATAAGTTTTTAGATTTGGGGGGTTTGGGGACAACTTTGTTGAGATATAATTTTCATACAATAAAATTAATCAATTTTAAGCCTACAATTACATGAGCTTTGACAGGTATATGCACCCATGTAACCACCACCACAATTAGGACATAGAATATTTCCATCACCCCTATAATTTGCCTCATGCCCCTTCCAGGTCAATTTCCTATCTCCCCTACCTCCCCACCCATCACCCCATCAGCCCCTGGAAACTACTGATCTGCTTTCTATTGCTGTTTTGCCTTTTCTAGAATTTAATATAAATGCAATTATATAGTGTGTAATCTTTCGCATCTGGCCGCTTTCACTTATTATAATGCCTTTGAGATTCATCCAGGTTACATGTATTACTAGTTCGCTCCTTTTTATTACTGAGTCGTATTCCATCGTCTGAAGGTACCACAGTTTGTTCATCCATTCACCAGTTGGTGGACACTGGGGTTATTTCCAATTTGGGGCTATCATGAATACTATGTTACTAAGAACATTCATGTACAAATCTCTTTGTGGGCGTGTCTTCATCAGAGACTGTGGCTGCTAAATATTTAACAACCAGCTCTCTGGGATGGGGGGAAGCCCTGATCTGGAGCCTTTGCTGGTTTCTGAGGTATAAATTCTCCCCTCGTGGCAATCTGAAGCTATCAACAAGCTACCACTGATTTTCATTTCCCTTGACTAATGAGAGAAATGCGAGTTCCAGTTGTTCCACATCCTTGCTAGCACTTGACCTGCCAGTCGTTTCAGTTTTAGCATCCGAGGCTACATCTTGTGGTTTCAGTTTGCATTTCCCTGATACCTAGCAATGCTGAGCATATTTCATGTGCGTGGGTGCCTGGATGGGTATGTTTTGAGGGGGCTAGGAACAAGGGCCTGGCTCTGGAGTGTCATGAGGAAATGTCATGGAGTGAAGTGCCACGGTGAAGGACCCCAGGCACCTTGGAGCCACCAGGGACACCTAGGGACCCTGGGCCAGGGGCGGGCCTAGGAAGCCAGCGGCCTTGACAGAGACCAGATAGATCATGGTTTACAAAATTTTTCCCTTCAAACCCTAGTTGTTTGGGAAGATCTGAGATTTGATGAGAGTGTGCATTTTCCAAGTTCCCGCTGAGGGCACTTGGCAGACGCAGGCTCAGACCCGGGTTTCCTCACTCCCAGGCCCGACAATGCCACCTGGCTGTTTACAGAGAGCTTTCACACCTTCATCTCCTCGGATTCTCAGGACAATCCCACTCCACCGGTGAGGAAACTGAGGCTCCAGGAGACTGAGTGACTCATTCAAGTCCCAAGCTAGAGAGGGGCGGAGCTGAGGCTTGAACCCTAGATCTTTGGCTGTCGAATTCAAGGAGTCCACTCTGCCCACTTACGTCTCCTGGGGGCCAGAGTAGGCCTCAGCCAGCTGCTGGCTAGTTCTAGCTAAGACACGTTTAGAGAACTGTTCTCCTAACACAGTGGCTTTGATCTTGGCTCCCAGACCCCTGGACTGTTGCTTCTGTTGCCCTCAGTCAAGAGGTTAAAAAACCAAGAAATTCCTCCTGAAGACTCTAATCACATTTGCTGTACCTTCTATTTTCCTCACAAGAATTCAGACACGAAATGCCTCAGGACCACACAGGCTGCGTGTTGCTGTGTGTGCTCCCTACCTGTGAGCTCAGGCCCCTACCTCGGATTATCTGAGAGCACAGGTGTTGACAATACCTGTCTGGCATATGGTAGGCATTCGTTAAATGTTTGTCAAATAAATAAATGGCATTTGTTAATGAACACGGTTTCTTTTTCTGGACTGTAATTCATTAAAAAAAAAAAACAAAACCACCCAGGAGGGTGCTGTACAGTCCTCCCCACAGCTGTGTGAGGTTAGCATTATTGGGCCCATTTTATGGATGAGGAAAGTGTGGTTTTAAAGTTTCAGTCATTTGGTCACTCAGCTAAGATGGGATGGGGCTAGGACTCAACCGTTCTGTCTTAATGCCCTGCCAACCCTCTGTCTATTGTATATGAGGAGAAGGAGTGTGGATATTCTGGAAGGGCCCTGAGGCTCCCAGCAGAGGGGGAAGTAGCCCCACATCCTGAGCTCTAGACGGACCTTGACCCCATCTGGCCAACTTTGCCAGTGACAAAACTATGCTGGTCACAAAACTATGAATTTCAAACTTTCTTCTACAGCCCCCAAATCCAGCATCAGCCATAACCATGGAGAATGTCACCCTGCTGCAAAGTTTAGAATCTGGTAGACTTTCTATCCATTTGAAGTCAAACAAGCCAGCCCAGATGTCCCAGCCCACACAAGCCTTGGGCCACACACAGCAGCCATTTGCAGCCTGTGGCTTCAACTGGCTGGGGCCACCTGAAACCCGAGTATTGGCATTATGCTTCCCTGTCACCTGGGAGGGGAAGCTGGTGTTCGTTGTGAGAATGCTACTCCATTAAAGTCCAACTTCCTGAAAACCACCAGGACACATGTCACTTATGCACTTGTTTATTTGAGGCCTCTTTCAGAAGGAGCAGACGATAGAAGACCGTCTACAAAAGAGCTGTGCACAGAAAAAGAGCAGCCAAGCCCCCATAAAGGAGGGGACAGAAACACAATGAACCACCAGCTAACATAAAGGTGGTGACTGAACACTAATCCATGCACTGACCTCAGGGGTCCCAGTGAGTCCTTACTCCTTGTATGGCAAGGACTGACTAATGGTGGCCTTGCAACAGGGTGGCAGCTTCCCTTGGGGCAGCTCACACTTTTCCTCTACCTGGATGTCCAGGGGACAGGAGTGGACTAGGTCTTGACCAGAGGCCAGATCTGAGCTTGTGTTCCATGGTCGGGCATCTGAACACCTCCATGCGTTCTGCAGGAACCCTGCCCTCTGGTCTGAGCCCACTGTCTGGCCATCATGGCCCTTTTAGGGAGAGCCCAGCCCCCAGCTTGGGAGGAACGAGGGCTGAACAGGGGCCTGCCTGTCCTAGGCGCCCAGGCCTGCTGGGTCTTCCTGGGAGCCCTCTGCAGGAATGACCTGCCAACAGTGATACCTCAGGGCGCCAGGAGGAGCCTATCATCTTTCTCTCTTTCCTTCTCAGCCCATTCCATGAGGGCTTGAAGGGAGGGGTAGGGAGCCTGGTGAAAGGCCACCTGAGGCCGCTTTTCAACGAAACTATCCATGTACAGCGATCGAGTTACTTGTATCAAGTACACAAGACTTTTAATCCACTTTGTAATCAAACAGGGCATCACTTTAGGCCACTAGGAGCCTGAGATGACAGCTATTTCCACCCACTACACTGGTGGGGAAACTGAGGTGCAGGGAGAATCAGAAGTAATCCATTCAAGCCAAGCAGGCAGTGGGGAATTCAGAGCCCTGGGCTCCAAGGCCAGCTGGAACCTTTGCAGAGGGCAGGGCGGGGGCTCAGCTTGCCAGGGGGAGGGGGAGGGGTTGCTGGAGGCCCCTCTGTTATCTTGAGTTTACAGAGTCCCTTCTAGCACAAATTGGAATCTACCAAGACTGGAGCGGGGGTGGTGGTGGGGATGCTGTGTGCAAATACACAAAATATTTCAGCATCCAAAGTGTGCCCATGAACTTGAGTTTCTGTTTGTAGAAGCTAGGTAATTTCTCTGGGTCCCTAACAGGACTGGCTGAAGAATTAGCAACAAGTGGCCCTGGGGTTCCTCATTTTGCCTCCAGCCAAGATGGCTCCGGTTCTGGCTGGAGATCTACCACCACCTCTCTGGAGTACTTTGGGCTGGTTTCTTGTAAGCACCTTAGTGCCTGCATTTGTAAAAACAAGGCCAATGCTGGTGGTTCCTTCTGCATCTGGACTGGCTGTGCATCTCAAATGAGACAAAGGAGGGGAGAGAACTTTGTTTTGCTAAATAGAAAATGCTAGATCCCCATGAGGTTCAGTAATATGTCATGGCCACCGATCACAGTGCTGTGGTGACACTCCACACCACAGTGGCGAGCACAGCCCTGGGGGGCCAAAGGGCCTGGGCTCTCACCCAGAACTGCCCTTCTGGGCCTCCAGACACTCATTCAGAAAGCAGAGTTGGAAATCCCTTCCAGCCAAGGGGTTCCATGTTGTTCCAACAGACTGCCTGGGGTGGGCTGGGGTATTTCCCTGGTCTGGCCCCTCGTGCCTGTATACCCTTCGCAGAGGCTGTGCATCCTCTGAGCACTTGTACCAGATGATCCACTGCCATTCACCCCTTGAGGAACCTCCAGGCTCAGCCCCTCAGCCCACCTGTGCTCCTTGGGTGGTTTATGGGCGCACAGGCTGGTATGTCACAGGTCTGGGTAGAGCGGCTTCTAAAACTCTGAGCTGGCATTTGAGGGAAGAGCCCTGTTGTGGGTCAGCGTTTCCCTGTGCTGGGGCAAGGCCTGGCCCCCACAAAAGTGAGTGTGTCACAGGACAAGGAGGACCCCTTCCTGGCTGTGTGAAGATGGGTGTCAGTGGCCAGAGGGCGCAATTAGATGCCTTCCCAGTGGCCTCTTCAGCTGAGAAAAACGTAGGTCCTGGGTTTAGGGTTGCCATATAAAACACACAATGCCAGTCAGTTAGGAATTTCTGAGAACAGTGAATCCTTTTTCTTGTAAACATGTCCCAAATACACGAACAACGTAGGGATTAGGGCCACCAACCCTGCACCCAATCAAAACTTACAGTCGGCCCTCTACGTATGCGCTTCCTCCATATCCAAGGTTCTCTGAGGATCCAACCAAACGCGAATCGCATGGTACGGTAGTATTTACTACTGACAAAAATCCACATGTAAGTGGGGCCGTGCAGTTCAAAGTCATATTATTCAAGGGTCAATGGATTGCATAGGACATACTTAAACTACAAAAAAGTATTCATTGTTTCTTTGAAATTGAACTTGGACTGAGAATCTTTTTGTTGTTGTTGTTGTTGTTGTTGTTTTAATGGAGGAACTGGAGATTGAAGCCAGGACCTCGTGCGTGCCAAGCATATATGCTCTACCACCAAGCTATACCACCCTCCCTGGAATCTTACATTTTTATTTGCTATATCTGGCAACTCTCCCTGGGCTCCACCCCTCACCCTGCCCCAGCCCCACAGCTGCTGCACCCACTGGGCGTCCTCCTGTGTTCTCCATGAGTCTCTCTGAATTTTCTGTTGCCTGCTCTTGCTGGCTCTGTTTCCAGCTCTCATTCTTGTCTGTCTGCTCAGTTCTTGCCCTCTTGTGCTCCACTGTCTGTCCCAGACGTTCCCTCCTTGGCCCCCCTCCCCTCCTCCATACCCAGCTGCCTTACAAAGTGATGCTGGTCAGCCCAACTCAGAACACCTGCTACTCAGGACTCAGACCCACCTCAAGGGGCAGCCTCCACAGCCGGGAAAGTGAGACCCTGGTGGGTGAAGGGAGCATGGCGGGATCAGGCTTGGCTCCCCGTGATGCAAGGAACATAAGCCCAGGCCTCCAGGCCACACCCCCATCCACCCCTGGCCTTTTGGGAGATCCTTCTTCACCCAGGAACAGGCTGGGGCCCATCCAAAGGGCAGCTGGCCACGTGCCCTAAAGGGGTAAAACTGTCAATTCTGTATGCGGTGAGGGGTGGGCAGCAGGAACAGCCTGTCCATGCCCAGGCTCCCAGGCTCCGCCCACCTGTGGCAGGGCTGGCTGGGCCTGGGAGCAGAGGGCCTGGTCGGACCTGTCCCAACCAGGGGTCCAGCTGAGCAGCCGTAGAAGGGACCTCCCACTGCCTTCCTGATCCAGGAAAGGGATAAGACCTGGCCCCACTGGAACAAATCTAGGAGACTGGGGCTGAGCCCTGCCAGCGGCTAGGAGTGGCTGCTGGCTTTCCTGTCCTGACTGGTGTTACCTCGCCTCTGTGAGCCTCAGTTTCCTCATCTACAACATTGGAAAAAAAACATATCTACCTCATAGGAACGTTAGGCTTAACTTCAATAATCTACATAGACCTTTGAGCACAGGGCGTGGAAATGCGAGACCCTTGACGTATGTTTCTGCTGTCTCTCTGCAGACCAAGGGCCATCTGCAGTGTCTTAATACAGGATAACTAACTGAAGAGGCAGAAACCCTTGGCAGACAGGACCACCCAATCTCAGAGGGTCCTGCGGACCCACTCCAACTCCTGGACTCACTGAGTGTTGGACAGATGATTTTCCTCTCAGCCACAGCCTAAGGCCTGAGACAGCCTAAGGCCTGAGGCAGCCTCTCCCTCTTCAAGTCTGAGCCCTGAGCCCACGAAATGCAGTTGGCCTTAGAAAGAGGAGCCCAGGGGATGGAGACTCTCCTCACCAGGGGGGTCACATTACCTGAGTGATAGAGAAGCCAAGGATAAAGGGGAGGAGAGGGCAGCCGTGAGGTGCCAGGCCCTCACATCCCTGTGTGCCATGGGTGGGCCACTCAGCAGAATTTGTGTGGGTGCTTTGGATTTTTGTTTTCCCTTTTCCTCTAATTTTCTTTTAAAACTGGTTGGTGCCCCATCATCATAGAAGTGACCCCTAGACTGCAGACAGAGAAGACCACACAGACAAACCCCAGAAACTCATCATCACCTCCTTTTTCTGACATGCATTTTGTTTTAACCAAAAAAAAAAAAAAGAGAGACGGTTTTGCATACACAGTTTTGTATGTTTTCTCACCTGTGCCTCTTGGAAAGATTGAATTCTCTGACGATTGCTGCATTATTTCATCCTATGGTTATCCCTTAATTTATCAAGCTTATCTTAAGGACATTTAAGCAGTTTCCAATTTTCTGTTATTACCCAAATTTGTATTTTTTTTAGAAAGGTGTATACTTTGATAAATAGTATCTCTAGGTCAAATGGTGTGCACATTTAAAACATTATTGGTTCATATCGCAGAAGCCACACACTGGTACAGACACACTTGCTGTCATAAATGCCCACAAGCAGGTCGTGTATGCAGTAGGTGCTCTGGATGGGCGACCCGACTGCTGGACCTGGTTCCCAAGGCCCTGTGGTACTGCGCACGCGCAAGTTCTTGGTCCCTGGAGGCTGTCCCCTCCCCCACTCCGGGACATAGGCGCACAGAAATGCAGATAATCCAGTACTGATTCTCGGGAGACTTGAGTTCCTCCTTCTTTTCCCTGGCTGGGACTTAAGGCCCCTTCTAAGGCCAGCGACAGCCCCGGAGGGACTAGCGTGAAGGCGGGGCCCCAGCCTTGAGCTGGGGATGGGCAGTGGCAGTCAGGGGACCATCACGGTGTGGGTGAGGGGGTGTCAGAACCGCGGAATCCCTGTCATGACAGATACCAAACTCAGAGGTTGTCAAACATCCTCACAGAGCAGACACAAGAGGGGAAGCTGATCAGCCCCTGGGCCCCTCCCTCCCGCATCAGTTCACACAGCTCCATTTTTATCCATTGTTCTTAAGACTCCCAAAAGGACCTTCTTTAAGAAGAGCTTCCAGGCCCTAATGCTAAACAACAACAAATCTGGAAAAATGACTGCTGGCTTAATTTGCCCCAACCCATTCCCCGATTTTACAGATGAGAATCCTGAGACTAAGTGAGAGGAGTGACGTGGTCAAGGCAACAGCAGGTTAGTAACACCTGGTGATAGAACTGGACTCCGGCCCTCAGCCACCCGCAGGCACTTTGAAACCTCCACCTGAGGGAAAGTTGTCAGTACTGCAGCCCTCAGTTCACCCCACTGCCCACGTGCCCTTCCAGGCCCCTCCTGAAGGTTTTAGGGAGGGCAGCACCTGCTCCCGTGTTCTGAGGGGCTGCTCTGAATGACTCCCCTTCCTGGCCAGAGGCCGCAGGCCCAGCCAACCTGCCTCAGCTTCCCTACACTGCTGATTCTGCCTCAGTGCTGCCGCCCTACTCCCAGCCCGCCTCTCCTTCAGGACCTACCTTAAGAGCTGTTCCCTCCTGGAAGCTTCCCCTGTTCCCTAGCCAGAAGTGCTTTCTCCTTCCTGGGGTCTGGGCCTGAGGCCTGGTTTGGTGGGAGCCTTGCTTGTGGGGACAAGAGGCCTGGGAAAGAAAGCTGTGGTGGGTCTTGGAGGCTGAGGAATTTCCATGTGATTCTGCCTGTAGTGGGGGACCCTGCCGTAAAGGGGACGGCAGTGGCAGAAGGTGGGGGGTGACCTGGAACCAAGTCAGCAGAAGGAGGGGAGCTGATAAGGACGGTCCCCGAGGATGCTAGCTGTGGGCATGGCTAGAGGGAGCCCCCAGGGTTTTATGGAAAGAAGGCGGCCAGAACTGAGAAAGGAGTCAGAGGTTCCCTGTCCAAGTGCCCCAAGCCAGACATATTGGGTTGAAATCTGGCTCCTTCAGCGACTGGCTGTGAGTCTGTGGGCCTCATGGCACCATGGTGACCAGGGCCAGGGAAGGCTCAGGATTCAGGCCACCGGAGTTCAAACGAGCCCATGTCCTGGTTGACTGACCTCAGGCAAAGTACCCCATTTCCTGAACTACACATGGGGGACAACAAGGGTACCCACCTCCAGGGTCTGTGCGCTGTCAAATGAGGCAAAGGGGAGGAAGCGCAGGGACCACTCAGTGCCTGTGAACCACCTCTGAGTTTCAGTTTCCTCACCTGAAGTAAATGGGGATCGTGGTGCCCACCTCACAGGGCTGTTGTTGGGAGAGTGAAGTGGGCCCAGGTACATGAGGCATTCAGCACATGCATAGTTAGTGTTCAAAAGTGGGTAACTGGTATTCTTACCTCCAGGCGTCAGTGGGGCCTGCTCTGGGACCCGCGTGTGGTCAGCCTCGGATGCCGCAGGGTGTCCTTGAGGGGCTCTGCGCTGTCAGCCCCCGGAAGGGCCTGCTGAGATATGGCGGCGTCCTGGCCGCACAGCCATGGGGTCTGGGAGCGGGGAGTTGGAGTGGTAAGCAGCCTGAGGTCCCCCCACCTAGAAAAGTGGGTGGGGAGGACCACGTGGGCAGCTTGGACCTGGCTGTTTAGAGTTCAGGTTATCTTTGTTTACCGCTGAGAGAATATAAAGCCGTCTGCAGGTATTAACTGTGCCCACCTGCTTCCAACATTAATTTGGAAGCAGAGTTCCAGCCAATGGTGCCGGCAATAAAGGAAATTGCTTCTGAAGTTGACAGAGACTGAGGATGGAGGTCTAAGACCGGGCCTGTCTCCTGCAGGTCCCCACCCCTCTGCCTGCCCCCCACAAAGCCAAGAGTGTTTAGTTGCCACCATGGAGCTGGGCAGGGTCCTCCGATCCTGGCGTGCGTGCGTGCGTGCGTGCGTGTGTGTGTGTGTGTGTGTGTGTGTTTTCCCGAAAGACCCTCTGCCTATGTCTCCCAGCCTAACACAGGGCACCTGCCAGATCTGCAGCATGAAGGCATTAGGAGAGATACCAAGCAGAACTTCCTGATGACAGGAAACTGGAACGCAAGGAAGGCCGAAGTATCTTCTCTCTAAGTTCTTCTGGAAAGCACTGTCGGGCCTGGGGAATCAGAATGGAACAAGGGGGCTTTCCCCTGGGTACCTACTAATCAGCATGATGCCCCCTGTCACCTGAATTGTGAGATTCACTAAAGTATTCCTCCTTCAAGGGGCTTCTCTGCTTTCAGGACATGAAATCCCACTTTTTCCTAGGTGAGGGGGAACTTCAGAGAGATGGATTATCACTGCAGTGCCTCTCAGCGCCATCCCCCAAATCCTTGTTCCTGTCACCCCTGTCCCTGCAGAGGTGCTGGACTTTCCCTGCTGGCCTCGCCAGTCTACTTCCTCCCCCTAGGTGTTTACAGTTGTAACATTTAGTTATAACCATTAGTGACCACTCAGTATGCGTGTGTTTAAAACGTCAAGCAATAACCCATTTTACTCCCCAAACAGTCGCCCTCAAGATAGGCACTATTAGTGCATTTTTTGTTAGAGGTCTGAGATTCTGGGGTCTGATCTGGAAGGTGGGCTGCCTGGCTCTGTCCAGGTTCTCAAGTGTCAGCTCCTTCCCCACCTCCAGCCTCCAGCTAAGAGAGAACCATGGCAGGCCTGGCCCTGGGCACCTTCCCTCCCTCACCACCACCCCGGACGGCTCACACGCGGCACAGGTGCACGTTTGCCAGCACCCTGTGCGGCTGAGCCCCCAGGGATGCTGAGGGTGAGGAAGGGGCTGCTCCCAGCCTTCTTGGGACTCACAGTCTACAAGAGCTTTTCCCTGGGCAAGGGGGCACCCAGAACTTACAGGGTTTGGTCCGTCTCCCCCCTCCTCTTCCCCTCCCCACCCCACCCACCTCAGCCTCTTGTCTGCCTTTATTTCTGTATCAGCACCACCAGTGTCCACAGGCTGTCCTGTTCCCAGGCTGGAAGCTTTGTGTAAATGACACCACCTTCCAACGCTGACCCAGGAGGGCAGGACCGTCTGCCTCAAGGAGTGTACTGTGCCCTCATTTCCTGTCCCCCAAGTTGGTCTCTCACTTTGATGCTGCTGACACCTCCTCAGCCCTGATGAGCTGAGCCCTTTCTGTCACTTTGGGCCAAGAACCAGGGTCCTTGCAACACAGCAAACACTGACTAGAACTTTCAAAAGAGACTTGTTAAACTCTAGGGGAAATAACCCTGAAGAATAGAAGTAGCATCAAAGCAAACAAAGTAGAAATATCCGCTCCCACCTTCCCTTGTCCCCGAGTGGGTCCCTCTGCGGTCCTGTGGCATTTGGGGTCCAGCCCTGCAGGGAGGCTCCTGCTCTCGGGGCTCTTGCCTGTTTCTTCTTTTTAAAGGATGGTGTGGTGGGGTGACTGGTAGCCCCTCAGAAAGATGTCCATCCAAACCCTAATCCCTAGAACCTGTGAATGTTACCTTATTTGGAAAAAGGGTCTTTGCAGATGTAATCAAGTTAAGGATTTTGAGACCAGGAGATCATCCTGGATTATCCTGGGGGGCCCTAAATCCAGTGACAAGTGTCCTTACAAGAGACACACAGAGGAGACAGACACAGCAGAGGAGGCAGCAGTGAGAATGACAGAGGCAGAGATTGGGGTGACGTGTGTACTAGGAAGGCCGCGGGCTGCTGGCCGCCACCCCAAACTGGGAGAGAGGCATGGAGCTGATTTTCTCCCAGTCTCAGGAGGGAGGGTCCTGCCGACTTGATTTTGGCCTTCTGGCCCCAGAACCGAGAGTATGTTTCTGTTGTTTTTAGCTATCCAGTTTTGGTCATTTTCACAGCAGCCTCATGACACGAATACAGCTGGTGTTCTAAAAGGTCTCCTAGAGCCCCATCCTCCACCACTGCCCACTGCAGGCTGTCGGCAGCCAAGTCTGTTTCTCTCGGCAGATCTCCATCCTGAGGTTCAGACATCTACTCCCAGTGGTCTTGTGGACACCTGCCGTTCCCACAGGAACCTCAAAAACCCATAACTTGGGGACTTGCACATGGTTCATGCTGTTTGCAGACCCCAAATTGCAATTCCCTGCTGATCCCAAATAAACCCATTTTAAAAACAAACAAGAAACCCATAACCTGCTCTTTCTCCCAGGCTTCACTTCCCATGAATGGCGCGGCTCCCTCTAACCCAGAGGCCCTCCTTGCCCCACATGCAGGCAGCCCAAAGAGCTCCCACCTCCAGGACTGCACCCTCATGTGGGTCACCCGCAGTTCTCTCCGGGAGTGACCGCCTAGCTGACCTCTCTGTTTATACTCTACCACTTGGAATTAGCCCCACAATACTAAGTATCGGTGAAGATGACACTCAGACACTTCTTTCTCATGCAACTTAACTGTGTCCAGCAGGAAGGATATATGTTCTGCAAAAGAGTCCAGGATATCTGCTGGCGAGATGGGCCTCCTCCAGGCTCCTTCCTTGGCTCCTAGGGGACATGTTCCAGTTGGTGGCTATGGGACTTATCCTGACCCAAATGAGGTTCTATAGGAAATGCCAAATGAGGGCTTTTCAAGCCTCTATCCCTCTAGTATGTCACCTTGAAACCCCAGCATTATTGTTTTATAGTGTTCCCCAAACTGCCATAACCACACTGTGTCACCCACCTTGAAGGTTAGGATTCTCTAGTATGCCACCAGTGCTTCCTGCCACACCCTTTGAAGGTTCTATAACAATGGCCAGATGTCCCATAGGCACAGTCCACTGTTACCAGCGGTGGACCTGGCTGTCACCGTCCCCTTTGTGGCCAGGAGTCAAGGGGATGGAGCATGGTGGGCTTAGCAGGGTCCACCCAGGCCCTCTGATCCACTTCCCACACTGCCGTCAGAGCGAGCTTCCTGAAGCAGAGCTGCGCACGTCTCCCCACGGCTGGTGCACACACACGGCATGATCTGGCCCTGCCTACCCCGCCCTCTCACCTCCCACTCCCTAATGCTTCCTGACCTTCGGCTTCACTGCTGCGGTTCCCTGAATGAGGCTGGTTGGTACTTCTTCTGGAACACCTGCTCCCAATTCTTTGCCTGGATAATTCCTCCTGATCTTTCAAAGCTCAGAGCTAGCATTGTCTCAGCTAGCAAGCTTTTCCTGCTTTCCCCAGTCTCAAGGCCCCTTGTCTCAGCTCGGGCCACTTTAACAAAGTACTATAAACTGGGCGGCTTAAACAGCAGTTCTGGAGGCTGGGAGCCCACAGTCAAGGTGCTGGCAGATTTGGTGTCAAGTGAGGGCTCTCTTTGCAGACGGCGACTTTCTCTCTGTGCTTACACGGCAGGGAGAGAGAACTCTGGGCCCTCCCTCTTCTTTTTAGGACACAACCCATCCTCATTCCCTCATCTGCACCTAATCACCTCCCAAAGGCCCACCTCCAAATACATCACTTTGGGCTTCAGCATATGAATTTTGGGGGACACAAACATTCAGTCCATAACACCCCCTCTGTTGGGATCCAAGTGTGGTCCATTCATAACTGTTGATTGACATGTCTCTTAAGTCTCTTTAAATCAATTCCAAGACAAGTGCTCCTCCATTTCCTTTCTAAAAAATATTTTATTTTATATCTTATTCTTTTGTTGTGATAAGAACACTTAACATAGGAGCTCTACCCTCTTGCCCTCCATTTCTTTTTGCTGTAGATGCTTTCCAGTTTCTAGTTGAAGAAATCTGGTCACTTACCTTGTAGAGTTTCTCACAGTCAAGAGTTGTCAATTGCAACCCCATGGTGTCATTTAACATGTTCTTTTATTCTCTTTTGTTGTTTATTTCCTATAAATTGGTATTTTGATCATATCCAGGTTTTATTTATTTAAGCAAGATACTTTATAGGTGGTATCAAAGACTTTCATCAGATGTTACCAACCATTGATGACGTTTGCTAGATCAGTGGCTCTCAAAATCTTTGGTCTTAGAATCCTTCTATTAAAAATTTTTTAGGGTCCCAGGAGTTTTTATTTATATGAGTTCTATCTATTTGTATTTACCTTAATAGAAATTAAAACTTAGAAATTTAAAAACTATTGATTCTTTTAAAATAACAATACTAAGTCTATTATATATTAACAAAAATAACATATTTTATGAAAATAACCATTTTCAAAAACAAAAAATGTACTTAATAATAATAATAATGGCGTCTTACATTTTTGCAAGTGTCTTTAATATCTGGACTCTCCTATCAGCTTCTGCATTAATCAGTCTGTTGTGAGCGGTGTTTATGTTAAAATAAACGAAGGCAATCCCAGAACCTCGTGGCCCCTGTGTTGTGGGTCACACTTTGAGAACTGCTGTCCTGGATCTGCTGCTTCATTAAGGGTTTCAAAACGGTGACTGGCTGATTGTATCACTCCTTCTCCCTTTATTCACAGCGCTACTTCTGTAAAGAAGGGTCTCCCCTCCCCTAATATTTAATTAGCTGCTTGGTACAGTTCACATGGGAAAGGCAGGACACACGCTTGATTCTTTCTCTTCATTTGCCAGTTTCCAGAATAAAGTGGTCCCCTAACATCCTCCCTAGATGATCAGCGAGGCTTTTTTTGTTGGGGGAAGGATGGGATGGCCCTGATGAGATTTCACCCACTGCAGCTATCAGGTTGTCTCCTGAGGCCTTTTGATTCAGTCTTGTTCCTCCAGAGCAGTTTGGCTTTCTGGTTAAGTTCTAGATTCATCTTGGACATTTTCTGCCCCAAATCTGGAATCAAGAATTCCTCCAAGGACACCTGTTTCTCTTTCACTGGGAGATAATATTCTGAGTCTAGAATCTGGATGTCAGGGTTGCTTGTTGCTACTGGTTTGGTCATTGTTTCTAGTCCTTTTCAGTCAGCAGAGCTAGAAAATATTGTTTGTTTTAAAAAAAAATTAAAAATTCTTTTAAAAAAGAAAATTTCTATTCAAATTTAAGACCAAAGTGTTTTTAATTCACTTTATTGATTTTCTGTGTTTCCTTTCAACCATGCCAAAACCATGTCGGTTCTCAATGACACCAACATAACTGTGCAGAATACACACAAAACAGGCTCAGGGTAACAAAGCCAAACCCACCACCACCAACACGATTGCTAAATTTAAGTGTTTTCCGTTCTTTTGTCTGTTGAGGATGTTCCACGAGGCAGATATAAGTCCACTTACGTACAGCGTTTAAAGTTACTTGCTATAGTCTCTCTTTGTGGATATGCCCTTAACTAGATAGAAGGGTTCCTTTGTTTTATTCCACTTTTGATTTTTAGGAATGTCTTTCTTTCTACACTTTATTTTTAAATGGTGTTTTAATCAATTTTCATTTTTGAAGACATAATACATTCACAGACTTGATTCAATTGCTCTCTTGTGGTGGTCATTTGAATAGTTTCTAATGTTTTGCTATTATAAACAGTTGTCAGCTAAATTTCTAAAGCATCTGGAAACGATCAAGTCTGGTATTTTAGAGGTTCTGTACCCACAGCCCTGTTCTGTGTCTTCCACCAGGTGCTCCTGTTGGAACATGCCCTGGACTTCAGAGAAATCCCCCTCACCAGCCTGACCAGACACTGAACCACAGACCAGATGTCAGGGAGGCCAAGAGCATTTGAGGAGATATGGAGACAGACTGCCTATTGGGGCTCTCCAGGTTGGAAGATGACCAGGGATCCGACCAGAGCCTCTGTTTCAAGAAGCATGAATTCCTTTAGCATATACAGAGGAAGGTCACAAGTCCTCTGGCTGTACCCAAATGGCCCTGAGGTTTGTTCCATAAGAGGAGTCTCAGGACCCAGGGTTCAGCTGAGGAGACAACCTCCCATCAGCAGGTCGCTCTGCCGCAAACTCCAAAGGCAGCACTTTTTTTTGCAGATAGGGTGCAAAGGTATATTTCCTCTTTCTTGTGTTATCACAAATGTCAAATTATGAATTAAAGATGTTTTATGGTAGGTGCTTTTGCAAAATGAATGTGTGTGTGTGTGTGTGTGTGTGTGTGTGTGAATGTCTCACATTTGCATGTGGGCCAGACCTGGATGAATGATTTTATGAATGAGACTCTAATCATGATGACGCAAGGCAGCTTCAGGAGATGAGATGCCCGCCCTAGGAGGAGGGAGACATTATTTGGCTGTCTTCTTCCAGGAGGGGAAGGAATTGGCTAAGAACTTTGAACACACAGGTCCTCCAGCTCACAGGCGTGGGCAGGGAGCTGCCAGAGGGAGAGCAGTGAGACTGGTGTTGATGTTCCAGAAAAGTGAGAAGAGGGATGTGTTCGATGACTGCCCTGCCAGCCATGCAAATTATTCATGGGGAGGTACAGAGTCCAGTGGAAAGAAGCCTGGACTGGTGATAAGGAGGCTGGTGTGTGACCTTGGATGAGTTTTGTCTGGCCTTGAGCAAGCCGCTCAAACTCTGTGCCAAAGTACCTGTGACTGCATCACGTCCCACAGGGCAGGAACACGCCCTCCGAATCTCACAGGCCCGAGTGCGTTACTAGGTATAAAGCATCAATGCCTAAAATCCTTTCTGCAACAAGGCAGGGTATAAACAGACAGACAGACATACCAGTCAGTGAGGCCCAGCCCAGGAAAGCCATGTGCCCAAGGATCCTGGGAGCATCTTGACCCTGGCTCAATGGGGAGCAAGCTGCCTATTGCAGGGCTGTGTGGAACAGAGTGGACTGTCGGGTTCTGGGCACCTTAGGAAGAGCCAGGATTGTCCAGGATAGAAGCCCTGGCAGGAATGCAAATCATTTCCCTTGCAAAACTGAAATTCAGATCTGCAGTGGTATCAAAGTAGGAAAGACAGCTGAACACAGATGTGCCTGGGGAGGCTGTGGGGGCAGGTGGTCACATCACATGACAGCGCTGGACAGAGATTCCGCCTGACCCCTCCTTTTGGCTGGTCTGAGCTCTCAGAACGTAGGGGCTGGTTGTCTCTGCAGATGGGTCTGGCATTTCCCCAGGACTGTTTCTGGGGCCAGGGCTGGGGTGAACATGGGCTCCAGAACCCTCACTCCCTGGGCCCAGCTGGGGAGGCTGAGACGGCCGCTTGGCCACCGCCAGCACATGCATTAATAATGGCCACCGACCCTGCTGGCCCTGCGCCCTGTTTCCAGAGTGGGGCAGTAACCTGAGCCCAGGTGCCCACTGCTTTCCAGACTCCACCCTATGGTGGGGCCACTGGATACCTCCTCTTTCCCTGGTCCTCAGTCCGCACATCAAAATTAAAAGCAAATAATTTATTTCTCCTTTGACATCCTGAGTATTCCTTATTCACATTGTCACTTTTTCCGAGGTTTCCCCAAGATAGAGGTGTTAGGAAGTGACCTGGGAGGCCTCTTATGGAACCTTGGCCGGCGGGCAAGGCCTTCCTGCGCTGGGCCTCAGTTTTCTCACTGGCAGTGTTCATGTCTGTTCTGAGGCTGATGTTCCGGGGCCCTGGGACTTGGTCCCTGCCCTAATGAGGGTCTCCAAGTGGGGTGAGGGTGGGGCATAGCAGGGACACAGTCAGACCATGGCGGGCTAACTACATGTGCCAAAAAATGGTAGTGCCCCAGCTGCAGGGCCTCCTAAGGGGCATCCTAGACCAACTAGGCCTGGAAGTTGGTAAGATTCAAGGAGAGTGGTGGGGGTGGGGGCAGCTCAGGGGGCAGGCGGGGTGCAGGAGGCACTGCTCACACCCCCGCCATCCTCAGCCCAAGCAAAGGGAGGAAGGAGGCCTTGGGAAACTCGTCCCACCCTGGGACTGCAGGAAGCTCGTCTTCCGTTTCCAGGGGCTGAGGTTCTGGCCCTGCCTCTCCCCCTGCACTACCGGGTGGTTCTTTCACTCCCTCAGCTGCTCTGGGATGTCCCTGAGAAGCTCCGGCCCTGTTCTGGGGCCTGGGACCCATCTCAAGCAGCTGTCCTTGGGTGGGAAGGTCCTGGCCACCCCAAAATGCCTCTCCTCGGAGCCCTGTATTCTCCCCGTGAGAGATAAGGCATTGTTACCTGCACACATATCACACTGGTGAAAAATACCACCTCCAGGAATTAGGCCATCTGTGAGGGGATGGGTAGGCCTGGGCAGGAAGGGACACTTTGTGGGGAGGGGACATATTCTAGGTGGAGCGAGTAGGGGCTGGGGGCAGCCCAAAGACACTGAGAAAGTGCAGACAAGAGGGAAGGGGAAGGGTAGGGCCAGCCCAGGCTCCTTGGGTGACCAGCTGTGTGACCTCAGGGAAACCATGACCCTCGAGAAGGACAGTCAGCCCACTTCCTGCCCACCCGCCCACAGCCCTGAGTGTACCTTGGGACGGCTCTGAACAGAGTGACTTTCAGCTGGGGAGGCTGACATCTGGGTCCACATTGTGTGTAGGCCACAGACAGAGTCACGGGTCTTGGGGCAGGATGACCAGAGGTGTCTTCTCGGGCTGAAGCTTTCACAAGAGCCCAGAGTTTCAACTGACTGCCCAACATCAGGCCCCAGGAGTCAGGACCAGAGGCTGCCTCACCTGGCTGGCCTCGCCCCAGCTGCTACCTTGCCTGGCGCCCCAGGTGATAGACCTGGGTTCCAGAGTGATAAGCAGATGGATGGTGGGAGCTGAGACAACCTGCCCTTGGAGCTTGGCTCTCGTTGGCCCATCCATGGCTCCAGGCCCCTGGGCAGTAGGGAGGGGGTCAGGGAGAGCGTGCCCCAGCCCAGCAGGCTCAGAGGCCTGGCAGCAAGCGAGGGGTGGGTTCTCTCCCTGGAGGCTCCGGCTACGGGCACCCCTGTCCCCTCCTTCCCAGGCATCAGCAGAGCAGCCCGAGTTTCAAGCACCCACCATGGCCCTGTAGTGCAGTCACGGCTGAGAGGCAGCCCCTGAATAATTCAGCAGACCTGGGTATCTTCATTCTCTGTGGGAGGCCTATCTTCCTTCCCTGTGGGAGGCCAACTGCGGCTGGCCCCGCAGCCCTCCACCTGGGCAGCGAAGCAGAGCCCCGGCCTCCCCTGAGCTTCTCCACACCCCAGAGGGTCTCACCAGCTCTCTCACCAGGTCCAAATCTGCTCCCTGACCCCTGCCTTCCCTACAGCTGTGATCCTCCAGACCCATCTTTGTTGTCTCCCCCTCCTCGTCCCACGGCACCAGGTGTTTCCAATTCCATCTCAGAAAGCCCTTTTTATGAGATCCATCTGCCTGGCCTCTACCCTGGTCCAAGCCAACACCATCCTGGACACGCGACGGCCCCTGGCTAGGCCCTGCCTGCAAATGGCACCCACTCATTCTGCACACAATTACTTAGAACCCAGGCCCGCCATATCCTCCCCTGCTTGGGGCATTCAGGGTTCCCCTGTCTTAGGATCAAGTCCCACTTCCTACCCTGGTTCTGCAACCCCGCCTGCCTCCCTGACCCCACCTGCATCTCCATCCCTGAGCCTTTCACCCCCTCACACTACAGGATCCCAGAACAACACCCTCTGTGGTTCCCCTCAGGCTGCTCCAGCTTCTCTGCATTTACTTAGGCGTCTTCCTCAGCCTGGGATATTGCCCCCACCCTTCCCAGCCACCACTCAGCTCTGAGGACTCAGCTCAGGTCTCCCTCCTCCAGGGAGCCTTGCTTGAACATCAGGGCCCCATGCTGCCCTGCCTGTGTTTCCATCACAGCCCTTTCTGCAAAGTTTATAACTGACCAGTCTCGTGTCTGTCTTCTCCACCAGCGTGTGGATCATGTATGTATTTACTTTTCCTCATGTGTTTATCAGGTGTTCTACCTTTTCTCTCTTTTTTAAAATTTTTTACTTCTTTTTTTGGTTGAGATGCACGTAACATAAAATTTACCATTTTTACTATGTTTAAATGTACTGTTCAATGGTATTAAGGACATTCACAATGTTATAAAGCCATCACCACTACCCATTTCGTTTTTTATCATCCCAGACATATACTCTATACCTCTTACACAATCACTCCCCATTCTCTCCTTGGCCTCAGCCCTTGATAACTTCTATCCTACTTTCTGTCTCTATGAATTTGTCTATTCTAGGTACCTCATAAAAGAGGAATCATGCAGTATTTGTCCCTTTCTGTCTGGCTTTTTTCACTTAGTATGATGTTTTCAAGGCTCATCCGTGTTGTAGCTTGTATCAGACTCTTTTTCCTTTAAAGGCCAGGTCGTATTCCATTGTATGTATACAGCACATTTTGTTTATCTATTTATCTACCAATGAACGCTTGGGTTGCTTCCATCTTTTGGCTATTGTAAACAATACTGTTATGAACCTGGGTGTACAGATATCTGTTGGAGTCCCTGCTTTCAATTCTCTTGAGTCTATACCTAAGAGTGGAATTGCTGGTTTATATGCTAATTCTATGTTTAACATTTTGAGGAACCACCAAACTTTTCCACAGCTGCTGCACCATTTTACATTCTTACCAGTAAAGTACCAGGGTTCCAAATTCTCCACATCCTCACCAACACTTGTGGCCACAGGATGGGGGCAGGGAGACTGGTGGCCTCTCTCCCCTCTGCTTTCTATTTGTCCACATACTCCAGGGTTTTTTTCCTTTCCTTTTTTTCTTTCTTTTGTATATTTTTCTTCTTCCATTTTATTTCCTTTATTAACTTGGAAATTATACTTTATTTCTATTTGCTTAGTGGTTCCCCTAGAAATCATAACATATATACATACCTTATCAAATCTTGAGTTCATCAATACTTTACCCTCTTCTTGGACAATTTAAAGATCTTAGAACCCTGTACCTCTAACTCCTCCTCCTCTTGATCTATATACTATTACAGTCATGTATTTTGTGTGTGTGTGTGATAAAATATGCATAATATAAAGTTTATCTTTTTAACCATTTTTTAAATGTACAATCCAGTGTGCAAGTCATATATTTTAATTCTCTGTGGTTTTTTTTTTTTTTTTTTTGGTTGTTTTGTGGAGGGGGAGATAATTAGGTTTATCTGTTCATTTAAAAAAAAAATTTTAATGGAAGTACTGGGGATTGAACCCAGACTTCACGCATGCTAAGCACATGCTCTACCACTGAACTATACCGTCCCCACCTCAATTCTACATTTTTAAAATGCACCACAATTATTATTGTTGTTTTGCATGTCAGTGCTCACTTGGATTTGCCTTCGTGTTAGCAAAGTTTTGTGCTCACCGTTCCTTCTTTTACCTCAGACCTTCTTCCACCAGAGATGATGCATCAAGGGAATAAGAAAAACATGTAGAAGACACTCAGCAAAAATTACAGAAACAGGAACAGTTGCACAAAGACTTCAGATACTGGGATTATGAGACCCAATCTATAAAAAACAAGCACACTCTGTTTAAGGAAATTAAAGGCAAACTTAAAAAGATCTGCAAGGAACAGGAAATGATTTTTTAAGTGACATAGTAGATATGAAAAGAACCAACTAGAGCTTCTAAAACTTTAATACATTAAAGGATTGGTTAAGTGTATCTTACAATTTATTATACACTATTAAAAAGATTGAGGCAGCTCTGTATGTGCTGATATGAAATGATTACTTTGTAAAGCAAAGCAAGGTGACAAGCAGTGTGTGTAACTTGCTTCCATTTGTATATGAAGAGTCGTCAACTTTATGCTTCCAGACACAGGACCCGGCTCCAGGAGGGCGCCATGAAACTGCCAATTGTCATTGCCTCTGTGAAAGGAAACTGAGTACAGAGTAGTAGAGAGACAAAGAGGCTTACTTTTTAAAAAAATTTAAATTTAAATTTAAAAATCAAGACTAATTTTTAAGAGCAGTTTTAGGTTCACAGCAAAATTGAGGGGATGGTACAGAAATTTCCCTGCCCTGACTCATGAATGCATAGCTTGCCGCATTACCAACCTCCCCCACCAGAGGCGTGCATTAATTACAGTTGATGAACCCACACTGACACGTCATTATCACCCAAAGTCCATAGTTTACATTCGGGTTCACTCTTGGTGTTGCACACTGTCTGGGTTTGGACAGATGTATGATGACGTGTATCCACCATTATGGTCTCATACAGAGTAGTTTCACTGCCCTAAAAATCCTCTGTGCTCCACCTATTCATCCCTCCTCTTCCCTCCCAAGCCCAACCCCTGACAACAACTGATCATTTTACTGCCTCCATAGTTTTGCTTTGCCTGGAATATCATATAGTTGAAATCATACAGCATATAGATTTTCACAGGGCTTTTTCCACTTAGTAATATGCATTTAAGATTCCTGCATGTCTTTTCATGGCTTGATAGCTCACTTCTTTTCAGTACTGAATAATATTCCATTGTCTGGATATACCAATTTATTTATCCATTCAATTACTGAAGGACATCTTGTTCACTCCTAAGATTCAGCAGTTATGAATAAAGCTGCTATAAACATTTATGTGCAGGTTTTTTTGTGGACATAAAATTTCAGCATCTTTGGGTAACTACAAAGGAGCTCGACTGCTGGACTGTATGGTAAGATTTGTTTACTTTTGTGAGAAAGAGCCAAGAGATTTACGTTCCACCATATAATTGTAACTTTTTGAAATTTTGTACTGTGTTTATGTACTGTGTTACCAATTCAAAAGTATTTTAAAAAACTAAACATGGTTCCTGAATGAAAAGACTAAACTAAATAGAATGTGAAGATAGCTACTGCCTTAAACAAATTTAAATATTTTATAATTTTAATGAAAATCTCAACAAGTATCTGAGTCTTGACGAAATACTTCTACAATTTATTTGGAAATGTGAGTAGGCAATAATTTCTGATTTTTTTTTTAAATTAAAAACTGGTGGTCCAGTCCTAAAGCATGTGTTAATACCATCAGAATGTATGATAAAGAAACAGTATTTTAAATAATATGGTGCTGAGCAAAAACAGGAGCATCAGGGAGGGTGGATATAGCTCAGTGGTAGAGCACATGCATGAGGTCCTGGGTTCAATCCTCAGTACTTCTATTAAAATAAACAAATAAAAAATAAACACTAACTTTGGGTTTTGTTTGTTCTTCTTTCTCTAATTGCTTTAGGTGTAAGGTTACATTGTTTATTTAAAATTTTTCTTGTTTTCTGAGGTAAGCTTGTATCATTATAAACTTCCCTCTTAGAACTGCTTTTGCTGAGTCCCAGATGTTTTGGATCTTTGTGTTTTCATTTTCATTTGTTTCTAAGTATTTTTTGATTTCCTCTTCAATTTCTTCAGTGATCAAATTGTTTAGTAGCATATTGTTTAGCCTCCATGTGTTTGTGGTTTTTGCAGTTTTTTCCCTTGTAGCTGACTTCTAATCTCATAGTGTTGTGGTCAGAAAAGATGCTTGATACGATTTCAATTTTCTTAAATTTACTAAGGCTTGCTTTGTGGGCCAACATGTGATCTATCCTGGAGAATGTTCCATGTGCACTTGAGAAGAATGTGTATTCTGCTGCTTTCAGATGGAATGCTCTATAAATATCTATTAAGTCCATCTGGTCTAATGTGTCATTTAAGGCCTGTGTTTTCTTATTGATTTTCTGTCTGGATGATCTGTCCATTGATGTGAGTGGGGTGTTAAATTACCCCATTATTATTGTGTTACTGTCCATTTCTCCTTTTATGTCTGTTAATATTTGCTTATATATTGAGATGCACCTATGTTGGGTGCATATATATTTACAATGTTATATCTGTTTTGTGGATTGATCCCTTGATCATCATGTAGTGTCCTTCTCTGTCTCTTGTAATAGTCTTTATTTTAAAGTCAATTTTGTCCAATATAACTATTGTGACTCTGGCTTCCTTTTGATTATAAGTATAAATATAAAAATGAACTATAAGTATAAAATAGATAAACAACAAGGACCTACTGTATAGCACAAGGAACTACATTCAATTTCTTGTAATAACATATAATGAAAAAGAATCTGAAAAATATACATAAATGTATGTATATGTAAAACTGAATTGCTTTGCTGTACACCTAAAACTAATGTACGTCAACTACTCTTCAATAAAAAATAAAATTAAAAAAAATAAAAACATTAAAGAAAACAGGAGCATCAATAAATGAAACAAAACAAAGGGTATGGAAATAAATCTAATGAACGTAGGAACTTGATATGCAATAAAGAAAGTTTTTAAAAGCAAGTGGGTAGGTAATAGCATCTCCATCTATCCTTCCCCCAAGGTAACCTCATTCAATGACTCCCAAACTGGACATATCTACTAGGCCTGGCCCCTGAAACCACCCTCATTTATACAACTTCCTATCTGACACTTCCACTTGCTGAGAGATCCTCTTGAACTCTTCAACTCCTTCCCTCCCCAGACTCCTCCTCCCCCACCTTCCCCAGGTCAGGAGGTGGAATCCTTACTACCCAGATCCTCAGGCAGAAGTCCATGTTTCATACTCAGCTCTTCTCTTTCCCTCCCACCACATCCAGTCCCCAGCAAGCCCCACCTCCACTGCCCAAGCCTGGTCCAGGCCACCATGTCTCCAGCTTGGATTTTGGCACTAGCCTCTACCTTCCACTCATGCCCTTGTTTCCCACACAGTGACCAGAGTTAGATATTTAAAATATTTCCCACACCCACTTCCACTAATGCCCGGCTCCCACTGCACACTCCCGTCTTTGGGAATCTTAAGGTACATTGACTTCGGATATGAAAAGCTTCAGAGATGCAGACAGAGGCACGGTTCGAAAGTCTACTTTGGGGAAAGCCTTCTTTAAGCTTACTCAGACCTAAAAAGCCTGTCTTCTGGCTCTGGTCTTCCTTTGTCATCTATGTGTATCTGGCAAGGGTGAAGCAGGTGTTGATAACTGCATCTTGGCCCTTGTTGGGGGTCTCAGAATTCGGGATTATTATAGGATGGGGGGTGAGAGTGATGCCATGTTGCCTCTCTCATACTCTAGCTGGAGTTATTGCTCATGAGACAAAGTCCTGTGAGGCAAAGACAAAGCCAGCATTAGTATCAAATACTGAATACAATAAATGGCTGCCCACAACCCACCACATTTAAATGTAAGGAATTATTTTTAGCCTAGTCTCAGTATCTCTTCATAAATTATTGTCTGAGAACATCTCCTTAAAAGAACTGAAGCAATGTAAGTTAGTAACACTGATTCTTCTAACTGGGATTGTAGGATTTGGGGGGCGGGGAGGGATAGCACATTCTTTCAAGACAGACTGGCCAAAACCCACTTAAAAAAATTGTACGTGACTTTTTTCCCCCAAATTAAAGTGTGCTTTATTCAATAATGTATTTTACAAAAACACTGTCTTATCAAGTCATCATAAACTATTACTTGAAAATTATGTTCCAATGAGAATCCTTTAATTTCATCTAATAAAGTTTTTAATATTTTCTCTTCCTTTAAGCAAAAATAAAATTATTTGCCGGCTGGCAGACTAGTTCTTATGCTTTTCTCTTTCATTAAAATTATTGAAAAAGTTTGGTCTTCATGTCTAACAAAATTAATGGCATTATTTCTGATTTTCTAATACAAGGTTCTTTATAAGCATTCCCTAAAACCAAACATTAGAGTTTGGAACACACAAGCACACTGAAGAAATACTACACCTTTTTTAAAACAGTATTTTTCATTTCAGTAACACATTCAACTATATTGATACAAATGAAATAATGAGCGTAAAGACAAATTATCCAAAACACGGAAATAAGATGAAAGAATGGCTGAGTGTCTTTTCCATGTCATATTGGAACATTGTGTAAGAGGACCCACCAATAATTGTTCATTTCTCCAGGAGAATTATCTGTGTTTAACTGTCTTTTTTTTTTTTTTGAATGTATAACTTTTCCTCTAAGCACTGCTTTAGCTGCATCCTTTAAGTTTTGGCATGTTCATCTACAATTATGTTCCTTCATTTTAAAGTACTTCTTAATTTCCCTGGTCAATTGGCTAATTAGGAGTGTATCGTTTAATTTTCACATATTTATCAATTTCCCAAATTTCTTTCTGTTATTAATTTTTAAATTCACTCTGTTGTGATCAGAGAACATACTTTATACAATTTCAATTCTTTCAAATTTATTTAGGCCTTTTTTATGGCCTAACGTGACCTATCCTTGAGGACGCTCCACGTGCATTTGGGAAGAATATGTACTCTGCTGCTGTCAGGTGGGCTGTTTCATCGATGTCTTTTAGGTCTAGCTGGTTTACAGTGTTGCTCAAGTGTTCCATTTCCTGGTTGATCTTCTGCCTACTTGATCTATCCATTATTGAAAATGAGGTACTGAAGTCACCAACTTTACTGTTAATTTGTCCATTTCTTCTTTCAATTGTCCATTTTTTTCTTCATGTTGTATCTTCCTGATGGATTGACACTTTCATCATTATAATGAGTAGCAATTACCTCTAGTAATAAATTTTGTTTCCAAGTCTATTTTATCTCATATTAATATAGTCACTCTAGCTTTCTTATGGTTGTTGCTTGCATGATTCATTTTTTTGTTTGTTTGTTTTCAACCTATTTGTATCTTTGAATCTAAAATGTGTCTCCTGTAGGTAGCATATGGTTGGACCTTGTTCAATTTGTATTTCAAAGAGGGACACTAAAAAGCTGATTAGAAGCTCTGAGTGCATAGATGAGCTTGACATCTGTGGCCTTCACCAGCTGTGGTCTAACTGGACCATTTCCTTGGGAGACTCCTTCCTCTTGAGTTGGTAAGAGTGCTTATACAGAAATCCTTCCACTTCCTGCCTGGATGGAATAAGCTTGGCTGCCAGGCTTTGGGGGGCTGGATGGGGGAAGGAGGTTGAGGTCACACTGTTCAGGATGTTAACTTTCACTTTAAACCCTGTTTTTCGATATGGCAACTTCCGCTTGGCTTTTGCTTGTATCCCTCTGGTCTGCTCTTCTGTAGCAAAATCTTCTGGTTGCTTAGTTGGGAGAGGATCAGTGGTCTGGCTGCACAGAATTGGTAGGAGATCTAGATGACCAACACATAAACTTTGAACCTCTCTTTTCCTATTGCAGCCCTTCCTTCATCCTCAAGATCAAAGGAACCTGGAGCCACCAAGCACTGGGGGGTTTGGTAAGGACTGGGGTTACCTGTATGGTCAATTGGTCATCTTAACTGGAGGCCATCATCTTCTACATAAGGCTCTGGTATAAATCTATTCTTTTATCTGTACTTTTGGAAGTCTGTCTTCTAAGGCCCAGGGTATGGCTATTATAGATTCTAACCTTGAGCATATAACTACACCTTCTAGTTCCCCACCTGAATACTGGAGGTGCATATTAGTCAAGATTCTTGTTCGCAAATGACAGAGAGCCAGAGTAACAGGCTTTAATAAAAAAGGGCTTTGACATTCTCATCTAGAGGGAAAGTTCAGGGAGGAGGTTCTCCCAGCCCTGCCCCAGGCTCACCTCCTGCCAGCTTAGCAACCCCAGAGGGAAAACGACCTCCTCCCTAGTGGTGTCAGCAGAAGTCCCAGCCACGGGCTCTTCTCTGAACTCAGAGTAGGGCATCTGACTGGCTGGCAGGGTCAAAGGGGGCCACCACTGGAGGGAGTGGAAGGGGGTGTCAGCCTCCAAAAACGAGAGTGAGTGAGGAGGGGTAATTCCCCGAAACAGCATAGTGGCACTGACACCAGAAGAAGAAGGAACAGATGCTGGGCAGGCAAGAGTAACAGGTGTCCACTGTGGTGTCTTCACACCAGCCTCACAGCCTTGATGTAAATTAAACCCTGAGCTTGATGCCTGGAATCTTAAAACATTCGCTGTTATTGTTATTGTTACTATTATCATAATTAACGGGGAGATTTTGTGGCTTGACTTTTAATCCTTAAGAACTAACTCCTTTGCCAGGGTCAGAAACAGGCACAGCCCGTAGCTGCCCTCAGCCCCCTCAGACATGCAGTTGGTGGCGAGGTTGAGTAAGGTCTCCTGATCTCATGCTCCTCTCACCAGATGGGCTTTCTCTCCTGATCAGGTCAAATCAAGGACCAGTTCATCCCCACCTCCATTTCCATGCAGCCCTCCTGCACACCTTGTCCTCACCCTTCTTGCTGAAGGAACACACGTGGAACAATTTCCCACCTATTTTTCTCCTATCTTGGAGTGACTACGTGGAGCATAGGTGTCTTGCGCTGGCACTGTATGTTGAAATAAATTATAAGTTGCTTGGGATCAGGGCCTGAGTATCATAGACCTTTAGTTATACCCTCTTCCTCCCTGACCCATAATGCAAATCTGGGAACACAGCAGGATCCAGTAAGTACTCGGCAATCAAGGTGTCTAGCTGGTATCATGACCCACAGGGACATCAGATCATAGGCCATTCAGGCCTTCTCTGCCAATGAGGAATTGAGCAAGGCTGCTAGGACTGGCAGAGACTGCTCTGTGTGTCCCCAGAGCTAACCTCCCCTATTCCTTACTCCAATGTTTTAGAACTCCAATTTTTAAAATACAAATCTCAATACTCTTATTTAATAGCAGAACTTTAAAAAAATTTCTATCATGAAAAATGTATAACCTATAGAGAATGGTAGAGAGAATGGTGGTATAACGAACTCCTATGTACCCATCATCACTCAGTTTCAGCAATTAACACAGAGCTAATCCTGCTTCATCTATTATACCCCCTCCCACCATTGAGTTATTTTGAAACACAGCCAAGTATCATATTATTTCATCCATAAATTCAGTATGTATTTCTAAAAGGTAGTCTTTGACCACATATATATATATACAGTACAATATAAAACACAATATTTTTCTCACCTATAAAAACAATAATTTCTTAATATCATCACATATCCATTCACCGTTCAAATTTCCCTAACTGTCTCATAATTTTTTAAAGAGCTGACTTGCTCCAACAGACTCCCCAAACATAAGATCCACATATTGCATTAGTAGAACCCTAATTTTATTCAAGGGGGCAATATGCCCAGCTGAAGAAGTACATGTCCCCACTTCCCTGTTTCCCAGTTTGGCCTCGGAAGTGGAAGTGTGGAAGAGGCGTCCAAGAAGACTCCTTAAAAAGAGTTGTCAGGTGGGAAAGAAAGACCTTTTATTCTTCCGTCCTTCCTTCTTCCTACTGCCTGGAACTTGGGATATGATTTCTGGAGCTCCAGCAGCTATCTTGGACTATGAGGTGACATGTGGAAAGTGGAAGCCAAAGCTAGATGACAGACAGAGAATAGGAACCTAATTTCCCACGCCACTGTTATTTCTAGTCTTTTTTATCCAGTAATTTAATATTAAGGTCAGTTGTAAGAAATAGAAAACAAAACAGAACAAAAATTTTCAACTTTTCATGGCTTAAACATGATAGAAATTATTTTTCTCTCTCATTTAAAATAAGTCTTGAGATAAGCAGTCCAGGGCTAATACAGTGATTCCTCAAGGTCACAGCCTACTAGATATCTATGGCTGTGTAACTAATTACACCCAAAACTTAGAAGCTTAAAAGTATGGACATTGCTCCTCTGTTTCAGTTTCTGAGGGTCAGGAATCTAGGATTCACGAGTCCTAGGCTGCAGTCCTTCTAGCTTGACTGGGTCTGGAGGAGCCGCAGGTTTCGGGCGCCAATTCCCAGCCATGCGGGTCTCTCCAAAGGGCAGCTGACTTCTCCTAGAGCAAGAGACTCAAGGTGGAAAAAAGCAGCAAGACAGAGGGCACTGGAGGTGGAGGCTGTGGTCTTCTGCTCCATCTCGGAAGCAGCACTCCCTGGCCCTCTCTTATCCTTCCTGCTCCTTTCTCCTGCACTTGTGCTCCATCCCCCCATGGCTCCTGGCCCTCCTGTCCTTGCAGCCTGTGCCATCATCCCTCCTTACCTAGCCCTCTTGCTTCTGGAGAACACTTCAGGTCCCTGTCCACTTCCCCATCTCTCTCCTCTTATATTTTTGTTTTGTGCCTCTGATGCCTAACTTAGCCCCAAGCCACCATTCAACTTCCTTTCCCACCTTGACCTCCAGCCCAGCCAGAACCCTGAGACCCACCTCCTTCATCTTCCCCTCATTTCTATTCCCACCTCCCTGCATACCCCTGGCCACTCCCTTACCCCTGGGCTGCCTTGCCCTTTTCCTCCTTATCCAAACCCTTCCCATCTAGCAGGGCCTGGATCAAGCCCCACTCCCTCCAGGAAGCCCCCCTCCTTATGGTTTGTGGTTCTTTCAAGACCTTTATCCTCTCTGTCCAAAGGGTCAGTTGGGGAGGCGAGATAAGGTGGGGTGAAAGGGTTTGCAGAGTGGCGGGCACAGTGGCAGTAAGCACGTGGCCCTTGGTGTCTGGGCTTACCTCCCTTTCCACTCTGAGAGCTCTTCCCCTGGTTCTGCACCCAGTAGGACAGGGTTCTGGCTCCTGCGGGGGCTTTTCCTTCTTCAGCACGTGATGCAGAGAGGAGGGATGGTTAGATTCAAGCCGGGCACGGGGCAGTCTGCTGGAGTGGTCTTGTTCTGGCCGGGTGCTCCTGAGGCCGGGCCTCCAGAGTCCCTCTGCTCACTTTCCAAGTCTGGTCGTACAGCCTCCCCAGAATTATGGGGCCTCGCCTTGACCTTCCAGATGCCACTGCTTGCTTAAGCACTCACATCTGTCGCTGGCCACCAGGAGCCTGGCTGAGGAAACAGGCTGGAAGGCTCTGGTTCCTACTAAGATGGTCAAGGAGGGTCCAGGCCTGGGGCGGGGACGCGGTGGGAGGGGGACGGCCTCTGCGGCACTAACGGGTCACGCTGGGAGGGGCCGGGATCCCACGGTCGGCGTTTGGGCGGCCTCGGCGGTTTCCTTTCTGGCGACTGCCGGGCACCTCGGGCGGGGCCAGGGGTCTCCGGCAGGCAAGATGCCCCGGGGCCTCCCGGTCCCACTCCTGCGGGCTGGGCCGGCGCAAGTGCTGAAGAGCCCGTCTGCCCGGGACCTGGAGCCGCCGCGCGAAGCCCGTGCGCCCCCTGGTGCCTGAGGCGGGACGGGCCAAGATGGCTGGAGGTAGGCCGCGCCCCTCCGCCCCAACCCTCTCGAGGAAAAGTCCCCCGACCCGCGGAGGAGCCACTTACGTCCCCGCAGGTGACACCTGCGAGCCCCCGGAGTGACTGTAGCGCGAGGTCGCGGGGTCCAGCCAGCAGCGGACGGCGGGGCGCACGGCCAGGGGAGCCCCCGCGCTCTGGAAGCCACGCCCCCGGGGCCTGGGGGCCTTAGCGGCCGCCGCCAGGATTCGCCCACAGCCGGCGGGGGCCGCACGCGGGGACGGAACTGGGTGCGCTTCCCTGACTCGACGCGGGAACTGCGGGACTCCAGAACATTCTCTGCAGAGTGTAAGGTTCTGCTTCTACTCCAAATCCCCGATAAAAGTCGCTGCTGTGATTTAATTTCTTCTCCTAAAAATTCGTGCGCTACTTAGAGGCTTCCAGGGCTGCGCCTTCCAGTAGGTGGCCACGAGCCACATGTGGCACTTGAGCCCTTGAAGGGTGGTGACTGAGGAACCGACTTTTTCATATTTAATTGTAATTAATTTCAATTTAAAAACAAGCAATGGAAATTTTTCTGTAACATAACTTTGTTTTGGTAGGACTACGTGGTACTTTCAATGTTGAAAATATTTTAAGTGTCCAAATTGATATGTGCTGTGTAAAATACATACTGGATTTCAAAGAGTTAGTACAGAAATAAGAATACAAAATATCTTATTTATTTAATAATGGTAATTACACACTGAAATAATATTTTGGATATAGAGTTAAAACGTTAATTTTACTTTTTTAAAAATGTGGCTACTAGAAAGTTTTAAATTATTTATCTAGATGGCATCCTACTTCTGTATTTCTGCTCTAAGGAGTGGGTTGGGCTCAGTCTAAGTTTCGTGACTCCACTGCAGGCCCCTGAGCTTGGGGACACTGAGATCAGTGTAAATAGGGGTGTGTGTGTGGACAGGCTCTGACCCTCAGGGACCAAGCCCATGGGGCCTCCGAGCAGGGTGAGCCAGGTTCACGGGTCAACCAGGAGGCATCTCATAGGAGCCCAGGTGGCAGGAGGAGGCTCAGAGACACAGGTGCCCACAACCCCAGTAGAGCACGCAACTTGGCACAGCAGGAGCTTGTGGCGAGAACACTCATCTATGGTCTGAAGATGTGGGTCCAGCACTGGTTGTGGCACTCTGTGCCCAGGTCTCTAGGCACCTCACAAGCAGTTAATATGAAGTGGGGCCAAGTCCTGGTCTGCTTCCAGAGGGGCTCCCAGGGCCAGTGTGAGGATCACAAGGGAAGCCCTCTCCAGCCGTTGCTAATAGTGGTTCTCTCCTGAGGAGAGCACCATGGAGGATTTACACTGGTTTCTGGAATGCTGATTTATTACCAGCACATAGAATTCTTTTGAAATCTGAAGCGCATCTTTTAAAAGCTTTGTTCCACACTTTGACATGCACATCAGTGGACTGTAGCAGGCACCTGATCCACTGTTTACAGAGCTGGAGAGAACAGAATTTAGGTTGAAGCTTCTCAAAGGGAGCTACTTGCCCTGCGCCAGCTGACAGTGGGTAGGAGCCAAGGGAAGGGGAGCAAAGAGATCTGATGGCCAAACCCCACCAATGTCCAGCAGCCCCTCTCCAGGTTAATCATCAGTGATGGGACAGCCAGAAGGGCCAAGTTTTTCTCTTGGGGAGCCCAAGTCTGTTCCTGCCACCCCAATCACTTGACACCAAGAACAAAGTTTGAGCCCCAAAGAGCTCTGAGGAACCCAGGTGCACAGAAGTGCCCTGGTCTTGTTTCAAAATTAAGCATCCTTCATTATAGACATGCACACGTCTACACGCACACAAAGTGAGAGAGGAAATGCTGTGTCTTTTACCTTCTAATATTAAATCCCAAGTAAGGGTTAACTCTTCAGTTCTAAGAAGTTCTGGGTGCACAAACCCTACAATGTGAGGCACTGGATTGCAGGGCTGGCCCAAGGTAGACTGTCCCAGCCTCATCAGGGCATCTGAGTCCCTGAGAAGCCTGTGGGGTCCTCAGAAGCGAGGCTGCTCAGTCTCTCAGGTGAATCCAGGTTCTCTGCAGGTCCAAGCATGTGAGTCAGACAAATCATCTTTGCTCTGGTTCTAGTTGGGGAGCGGGAAACACCAAGATCCAGTCTCACACAAATTACTTCCTGAGGTAGAGAGCAGCCTTCAGAGATAGCAAGAGTTTAAAGTGAGTAAAACTTCTGAGGTTCTGAGCTTACGGATTTCTGTTCCAGGACAACATACTTTGGAAACCCTGGGTCCCCTTCCAAGGAAAGGGGCAGAGCCTCAGGCAGGCAGCGAAGAGCCACCCGCCCCTCGGGAAGCAGCTGGACTGAGGCTGCAGTAAGAGTGATGCTGGGTGAAATTACTGGTATTTGGTGGACTCAGGCCCACTGAATTCACCTGGACTTCCCAATGAGTTTTTAAAGCAGTTGCCTTGTGTGAGATCAACAGAATGACTGTTCACGTGACCCACAGATCTCTTAATTCTCCTTTCAACTGGAAAAATGGGTGCTCTAAACCCCCAAAGCTCCTTGGGTTCCAAAACTCTAGCCTCTGGTCTTAAAACCTTGGTGTTTTGGGGGTTGACATACTATCTTCTCTCCGGATACTAAAGCTTATGATACGGTGTTGTTTCAGAGCCTGGACAGAGCTCTGAGTCATAGAGTGTCAGAGTTAGAACTTACTGGTTTAGGGATCTCATGTCACAGATGAACCTGAGGCCCGGAGCCCAAGGCCACACGCAGCTGAACAGAAGAGATGGGACCAGGACTCACAGCGCTGGTTCAGTCCTTTGGTCCGTTCTGCCGCTGGTTGAGGAGTCCATGAAGACCAACAGTAAAGCCTGTTGACTTTTGTGTATGAGCACTGGAGGCAGCCAGGTGGAGCTGGGGTTGTTTGTTGGCACCAGAACGGCCTTACCCTCCTCCTCTCTGGTAGCTACAGAGCTGCACCTACTGTAGAATATATCAGGATGCAGCGAGGGAAAAAATGGAGTGTGGGGGAAACGAGTACGGAGAAGGAAACAGTGGAAGAGGGTTGGGGGAGTGAGCACACGACCAAAGGAAAACTGTCTAACCTTTGTCTTAAGCAAAGCACAAGTAGTTTCTCCTGTAGGCTAAAGAGGCAACATCGCCATCTGGTGGCTGTTGTGGGCATACACTTTAGAGAGGAATTGAAATCCAGTGATCGGCTTCAGATGTAACACTCATGGCTTCCCTCTTCCCTGTTGAGGCAGATCAGCCTGGCAGGAAGCTGTACTGTCTGTGAACTCCAGGCCAGGTGGGTACCCTTTCCTCAGCATTACTTGTCATGGCCTAGAGGTTTGGGCTGAACAGCAACACAAGAGTCATACTGATCCACCTGGGGGGAGGTGGGGTCCTTCAGGCTACAGGACATCACAGAACAGATGGCTTTTCAAGGTTCTGGTGAAGCCTCAGAGCCAGCTGTTTACAGCCAGTAGTCACCTGTCACTCCAGGTACAGGGGTAGGACTATAGACAAAGCCTCTCAGTTAGTACTGCTTACACATGACACTCCCTTCCCAAACTAACCCAGTCACCTGCCTTCTAAGAGTTCTCAGTTAAAAAAGAAAAAGCCAAAGTCCATTGCTCAGAGGAGCTGGATGAACAGGGAGGATGTTTTTAAAATCAGGCTTAGTAATCACGGGGGCTATTATCTTATTGATCAAGGTCCAGCCATTTGCCAAGGTATATACACATTTTATTTAAAAAAGTTTACAGTTTTCATTATACACAACTATTAAGAGGTTATAGTCAGAGGAGGCATTTGTCCTGTTGACAGAAGTGCCCACTATATCATCACAATGCAAGGAAAAAGGTGGAAGGGAGGAGGGTGGGCAAGGAAAAAATAAGTGATAAAAAGCTTAGATTTCAATTAAGGGCTGGTAAGTCCCTTTTATCTCTTCAAGTATCACACAATATGTACCAAATACAATCAGTAAATAATGGCCATTTCTTCCCAAGCCCACAGCCAAGACAACTATTTGCTGAATTGAGTCCTGGCCCTTCCTCAGGTGAGTGGAGAGCCTGCACACCTGAGGGCTAACTCCCCCTTCCCCAAGGGGCCTCCACTCCATCCAGGCCCTAATGGAATCGCCAAGATCTTCACTGGCCAGAGAAAATATGAACATGGATTAAGAAGTACAAAGAAATGCAGGTCTTTGCACCCAATCAGAAATGACTTGTTTTCAGTCAACAAGGCCATGAACCCAGTTAGGAAGTTGATGAGATGAATAAAATTCTTACTAACTTTTGTTAGTGGCTTTCAAATTTCCTAATTGATTCCCTAGAACATAGAAGGGTCACCTGCCATTTAAAATCAAACACTAGTTCCTGGAAACTTGGTTGTCTAACAACTTCACCATGGAGGCCAGCAGAGGATCTATATTTCATGATTCTCAGTCATCCCAATAGGAGGCCTAATAAAAAGCAAGTGCCAGGCCAAGGCCAGTTAGGGCTTCAGGGAGTCTTTTGAGGGAAAAAATTCCTTCGAGGGGAGACACTCTTCTGGAGCTTAGATCAGCCAGTTGGCAATTAGAACAGCTTTTGAAGTGGAAGAAAAATGTTAGGTATTGGAGAGAGAGATGGCAACTTTTGACAGTTATCCCACTAGTATAAAATGCTGGTTGAAACTGCACAGTAACCTCAAGGAGAGCGATGTGAATGAAGACAGAAAAGCAAAAATGCCAGTGTCTAGGTTGGCTGCTGTGAAACAACCCACGAGGCCCCGGTGCGGGGCTGCTGGAGGGCAGCGATCCCACGCTGCTGTGGTGCAGCCTTCCTGCTTGTTGATGTTCGGTGAGAGCTTGAGCTTAGTTCTTTGAACAGGGGCGAAGAATGGCTTGTGCTGATAAACCACAAGGTAGGATGTCAACAACGATGGGTACTAAAGAAAAGAAGGGAAAGGAAACTGCCAGAAGCAGCTCTGACCCACCACCACCACCTTTAAGAGCAATAATGTTCAGCCTTTCTGAGGGGCTCTGGACGCTTCTTCTGAGTGTTATGATGGGACAGCCTAGAAAGGCTTTTGATGTCATACCATTCCCTGCTCCAGACCCACTCTACCGTCTATTATTGGGGGCCCAATGTCCTCACAGTCACAGCCAGGCCTTCTTCCAGCTTCCTTTCTACTCCTACCTCTCCTAGGCACAGAGAAGGGATAAAAAGTTACTGTGAGAAGGGATTCCGTTCAACTCATCAAAAGTCAATTTCCCAGTGGAGAGGAAGAGCTCCACACAGAGCCAAAAACATGCATTGGACCAAGGTTAGTGCCCAGAAAGGACAGACCTGCACAGGACGAGAGGGTACAGCGTGATTTGGGTAGCAATTTGTTAGCTTCCAGTGCTAACATAGAAGCCTAATTCTGCCTTCATCACAGACTTGGAATGGACACACACACACACACGTGCACACACACTGCAGCCATGCTCAGGTCTGCTTCTTAACCCCTGCAACCTCCCCCAACAAATCTTCATTTGGAAATTCTGTACCACCAGACTCCTAGTGCTGGAGCTCTTGATCGCAGGCAAGCTGATGTCTTTCGGTTAGAGAAACATGGATTTAGTCGGGGAGCAGAGCTGTGGCACCGCTCACATACCTTTCCTAAACTTGGTTCTACTAGTTTTTTTTTTTTTTTTTTTGACAAGATTAAAGGCAATTATTATATGGACATTATTTTTGAAAGGTAATTAGAACACTATTGTTTATACAATATTGAAAAAATACAATTTTTTATTGTTTGAACTCAAATCACCACCCAGCACTTTAAGCCTACCCTAAGTCGCACCTACAAATAACGGTTATAGCACAAGCAAACTGCTAATTCAGCAGGGAAGCAAGTTAGACAGTGCCAGCAGAGACAGACCCTCCCTCCCCCAAGTAATGAGAAGACAACGTGCTAGATAAGAGTTAAAGTACACCATTACATGTTAAATAGTTAATACTACCCTTCCAACAAGCCACAAATGCTAGATAGATACCTCAGTACAGTTAACTAACCACAGCCCTACATAACTCACTTTTAATTTTTTTTAAAAAGAAAACCTTTTGCTTCATGCCCGTAATTAACATAAAATAAGTAAATTCTTTGCTTTTTATTTAGGAAAATAATCATGCTAAAAGCAAGTTGTATTTTATATAGATTTTCAAAGAAAAGATTGATTGTGCTTTTTGAATAAAAAAAGATAGGATATCTTCCAACCTTACTGACTCAAATCTTGTGGAATATAACACTTCTAAACTAAAAAACACACAACAGAAAGAAAAATTATCCCAGTGGGACATTCAAAATCATCTTTAGAAGATTTTAGGATTGGCTAATTCTGTTATTGTCCTACTGGTTGTGGCAAAAAAGAATACACAGCTACTGTCTGAAGTTCTCCAAATTCAGCAGGCAACACTTGGATCTGGGAGAAACTCTGCCAGCAACCTGGACATATGGTTAGCTGAGTAAACATCTGATTAGCAGGCATTTAGACTGTCTTATTTCCTTTGACATATACAGGAGAGAAAATTTTCTTCCTTCAAAACCTGTTCTACTACATCCTATTTCTGAATCCTTTCCTCTTATTCAGTCTCACTCTGAAAAAAAAAGCTGTGTTTGTTTTTCTCATGTAGAGTCACTTTGGGTACAAGAACCTTTATTTATTCCAATTATTACTCATTTTAAATTTAGAATGTGTGTTGGGTCTGAAATACCCATTTCCCACTCCCACAAGCAGATGATGACCAGGCTGCTGCCAAGAGCAGCAGCAGAAGGGAAAACAAAATCAAAACGTGAAAGAGTGCCCAGGAGTCACAGCCACCAGAAGGGTCTTCTTCCCAAGTCTAATGGTCCACTGAGCAGCTGTCCAAGGAGGAGGCCATCTCTTGGTAAGTGAGGATTAAATTTGCAACCTGTCTAAGCACAATTCACACACACACCAAAAACACAAACAAAAAACCCCCCAAACAACCGAAACAAAAACCCCACAACCTCCTTCAAATGTAAAGCTCTCAGTCCAGGGTGGCAGTCTCAAAGTGGCCAGCAAAGGGTGAGGATGTGACTCTGCACGTGTTGGATGAAAGGAAACATCTTCCCAGTCACTTTTCTCCTTCTGTCCTGTCCTCTCAAAAAAGGTCTGGATTACAAGTTCTACCCCCAAGAAAAAGAATCAGGTTCAGAAAACACTTCCAAAAGGTTCTCCAAAGCAAAACACTTGTGGTTGCAGGGCCGGGTAGTGAGAAGGGCAGGAATCTACATATAAAAATGTACTTAAAATCCAAGTCAAAAAGTTGTTTTCAGTTTCAATCCTCCAATTAGCTCCCTGTTTTATATTGTTACTCCACAGAAATGGGGCCACCTAGGATGCACACAGGAAGGAGCAGCTCCAGTTCTGACGTGGCTGGCTCTAAATGCTCCCACAGCAGGCCTTTTCCTCCCCAGTTTTTTCCTTTCCATTTTGAAAAAGCACTATTCTATCTTCACGTCCAAGAGCTGGTTGGTTTGGTATGTTTCTTTGGAACCATCAATAAAAGAAGCAACTTTTTCCTGTTATTTTTACTCATGTCTATCTATCAGAGCGGCTATTTCTTTTGACAGTTCAGTAGCACACAGGCTGACTTGGCCAAATGGACTTATGAATGCATGCATCCAGACCGCATATTGCTACCAAAATGGAATGTGGGAATATGCTATGCACCTCAGGTTGAGAAATGACCAAGAAATCAAGATCTAAAGGGTGATATATAATATATATATATCAATGCTATTATTCATAAAAACCTTGTTTAGTAATAAAAAAAATTGCTTTGTTTAAATATGAATATTATAGTCTGCTTCTCATGGTTAGGAAATAATAGTCTTTCTGAAAAGCAGGTGCTTTTTCTACTACAACTCCATATCCTGGGCCTCATCTTCTGAAAAGTCAGACATAGAACTCTCCGACGAGCTGTCACCGGTGCCCTCTTCCTGCTCTTTTAGTGCCTCCTCCGTTGCATATTTCTGGATGTACTCTGCACAGGGTTGGGGGGATAAAAAAAACACAAAGGTAGTGAGCAGGTGGGCCTGTGCTTCAACAACCCCAAAGCTGACAAGTCCCCAAGCTTTCCGCGTGCGGTGTGGGCAGGGGGTAAACAGACGATGACAGTTATTCTAGTCACTAAAGCTAAGGGGAAAATTGCACAGGGAGATGCCTTTGGAGTTGATGCTCTTTGCCCCCTTAAGTAAGAAGAGGCAAAGCTTAACACTTGATCTGCAGGGGAATAAATACACTGCGTCACCACCCCCGCTCTCCTCTGGGCCATCACCTCCCTCACGGACGTGTACAAGACAGCCTGACCACCTTGGGCCTTGGCTGCAAGACCCAGGAAAGCTGGCAGACATCCAGGATGATGTCTGGGGTTGAAGAACCCCCAGTTCTCCAGCCAGGGCGTCCTCTCACTCACCCCTTGTTGCTTACTGATATGCTACTGCACTCCTCCAAACTTGATGGACTGGGGAAATGCAAGCCCTATACTTTCTTTTTACTTTCTGGGTTAACTAAACTATTCACCCCCCAGATAGAACAGGACTAGTTATGAGTCCACAGTAATTTACAAGGAAATCCCACATCAATTTAGATCTACAGTTATATAATTACCATCAGCCCAAGTCTATTATTTTAGGAAGAGATTTTAGTCTAAACAGATCCTGCCTGTCAGGTTTTTGAAGAAGCTGGTAAAAAGTCTCTCAGCTGCTCAGGAACAAGCTGCTCTCTGGGGACACAGCTAGCCTGAGTGACATTACTACCTATTATTTATTTACCTAAAGATTTATGCTGCTATAGCCTAGGCTGAATCTAGGTTAGCTGAAAAAAAAAATTTAAGAACTGCCAAATAAACAAGCGTGTTCCTAAAAGTCCAGGTGCAGACAGTTTAAGTAAATAGCCTATTCACACAATAGGAAAAGACGAGACAGAATCCTATCCAGAAAAACATATCCTCGTGTCCTCGTGCTTTGTTTTTCGTCCTATGGAGTTGCAGGGACTAGAAGAGAAGGTAAAAGGATCAAGTCTGAACAATTTAGTGCAGGGCCAGCTAAGAATATTTTTTATATTTTCAAAGGGTTGTTAAAAAAAGGAAGAGAAAAAGAAGAGTACATGACAGAGACTGTATGTGGCCAAATCTGGGCATTTACAGAAGTTTGCAGACTTCTGACTTAGAGCCCTACAAATTCATTATAACAAAATTTTATGCTGAGATAATGAGACTTCAAAAGCCCCTGGCTAGGTAGAAACTTACCTTAATTTACTTTTTTGAGTGAGAAAAGTGTTTATTAAAGTCTTAGAAATTTTATTTTTACTCTCTAACAGATTGGCTACTTTTTCTTCCTTTGTAGAAAGAAGCTGCTGCACTCTGACACTGTAATTTGATGCTATGAGCCTTCTTCAGTACATTCAAGGAGACCAATGTGTCGTAAGTGCTTACGGGGACAAGGCCTTTCAGGAGATAGAAAAATGAACAGCAAGGTCACTAATAAGCAGGAGTCACAGACAAAGATAAAAACAGTCAGCTGCTAAGTGCCATCAGAAGGAAGCAGGAGGAAAGGACTGCAGCCTGTGAGAGCCAGGAAGGCCATATTTGCAGAGAGGTCCAGGAAAACAGGTCTTGAGAAAAGTCTAAATGATTAGGGAGAGAGAGGGTCACAAATTCAGAAGGGGAGGAGAAGCAAAACTAGACCCCAGGAGTTTAAGGCAAGGAAGTGAGAAGTTTGAAAACTAAAGGAAATAAACAGCAAGACTTAAAGGAGTCCACAGGAGCAGATAAAGGCTTCTGACATGGGGATACCTCTGAGGCGGTAACATGGAGGAGGAAGACCAACATGCTAGGAAGAAGGGGATAAATGGGAGACCAAGATCACAGGTTGGTGGGGGCCTGGGTCTGAGAAATTAGACAGGATCTCTTATTTTCCATAGGAAGCAACAAAGAAAAGATGGTGGGGGGAATATATATAAAGGTGCAGTAGGAAGTTGGGGTGAGCTCAGGTCTGACAGGCCTCAGATCACTAATGATAGCCAACACTAATGTTTCAGAAATCTAGAGCCTAAGCTAGAGCTTGCTGTTCTAAGATAAAAACATAGTTTGGGTTCCATTTGTAATTGGGACTATAGCAGATAGGAACTAAAACAGGAATAGTGTTAAACAGTGAGGCATAATGAATATAAGAACTATAGAAATATGCTCTGCACTGAGATATCTGTGGGTTGCAGACACTGTTAAGTGACTGCTATGTCAAAATTTTAATACAGTCTCATAACAGAATTTTATCTGGTCGAAAATGACTACGTTTTTCTTTAAATGTATGTTTCTTTGCCTTTATCGATATTTTGCTACATAAATTAGATATTAATTTGCAAAGCACCTGAGCCCTAAGTAAATTAATTACAGTAAATTTATTTTTACTTTATTCTCAACAAAAGTACCAAATGATATCCTAGGAGACCAGGGAAGAATGAAAAAATGAAGAAAAGGAAAACTACTGTTCAGTAGCCTCAGATGCTCCCATTCGTCTCAAACCATCACAGAAAAGGGAAGACCAATGTATTCTGGGCTCTCATAAATTATTTCTACTGCCATCTCTTGCAAACGTGCTCAGAGGGGCCATACACCTTGTAGAAGCTGACGTTCTGAACGGTTGCAGATGAACAAGTCATGCTAAGCCATTTGTTAAGAAGAGCAGGCCTATTTTCATGGACTTTAAATTTCTTTCCTTTCTGGTGGAGCTTTATGTATCTAGACTTTTCACTACAAAAGTTCTCAAGCATACACAGAGATAAAAGGACAATGTGGTGAACGGGGTAACCTTGTGTGTAGCTTTAGCTGTCCTTTCAGAACCACGTTTTCATCTTAACGAAGTTCGTTCCCATGAGCATGTAAACTAAGAATGGGAAAACAGGATTCTAAATCTTACAGGATGAGCCAACCAGTGCTACTAAATTTCTAAATGTAGTAGTGCCGTGCATTTCTAAACTTTGATAGCACATTTTAAGTTTTAATAGAAAAATCCGCAGCTCCAGGGCACTGGGGCCAGTAGAAGAGAAATGTGCCTAGATGTAAACTCCCCAAAATACAAGCATATCAGTATGAGACCAAGAAAAGCAGCCAGTTAGCCAGTTGGGTATTTTTTACTCAACAGATAACATGATATAATTTTTTAAAAGTCTAATGATGAATTTGGTAATTATTCCCCAACTCCCAAAGTTAATTGCTGTCCTGATGGGCCAGGACAATTCCATTTGTAAACAAATGTAAGATTATGCCTTTCAATTAATCCTTTACTCTCAAGCCAATTTTCTAATTTTACCGACAAGAGGAAGCAAATGAAGGCAAAGGTTCTTCCATACAGGTGGTCACAGGGATTTCTGGGCAGGGCTATGTCTACTACCACCCAGTTAGTAAACACCCCTCTTCCTCAACTTCCCTTTTTTTTCCCTCTCTCTTTCCCTTCTTCCTTGCTGAAACCTCCAGCTTTTTAAAGGTGTCTCTGACCCTCGAACCTAGCTACTGAGGCCAGTGAACTCTGCTCCAGCCCACAGCTGTCTCTTTTTATGCCTGAGAAAAATTATGAATAACTAAGAAGGGTTTTAATGATCAAAACACAACAGACTTAAGTTATTCTGTCCCCAGGCTCAACTATTTGCCTTACCTTTAATTTTCTGCTTGTATTCTTCTGGTCGATGGAGGTACATAGCTGCAGCGTCACCATTGAGAGGATCTATGGGGTTGGGATAGGCCAACAACTGGGGCAGGAAGGACTCAAATATATTGGTAAGATCTGAAAAACAAACAGAAATACGTCATGCACGGAACAAGCAAGTTCACCTAAAATTCATGTGAATTTAGTAGTCAAAATGTCTTACCTTCCTAGGTATTTAATTTATTTTTCCATAAAAGTGTGCTCCATTACCTGTGACTTATATTTTACATACTCCTTTCAAAACCAATCTTTAAACTTAATTTGAAGAATCAGATAGAGGTACACTTGATACTCTCTTTGAAAGGCAGTTGTCCCAATTCTGATTCGCTCTACTTTCTAAACTGAGAATTGAGAAACATTACATACACTGTTTATGAATTAAAACCTGTGCCCAATATGCTATAGTACTCCACATTCTCACAAACTGAGTAATGTCTTAACATCGCCATTTCTACAACTTTGAAAAAAAATCCCCACCCTGAGAAGTATTCAAGCATCACATCTTAAAAGAAGTGAACACAATTTTATAGGCCTTAACATTTAATTCAATTCTTCTAATTTCCAATGGAGATGAATATAACCAGTTCTTCAATTATTCTGGGTAATAAGGGTGGGAACCTATATGGACACTTAAAATCATAAACAATCGTAAGACAGATAAGTACCAATTTACTGTATTTATTAATATTAATTTTAATAAACATTTATTAACTCCCTTCTTGCCAGATTCAGCTGGGTGTACACCGATGACATCTACACAGCGCAAACAACAAAACCCCTGCAGTCACCTAGTGTTTTACAAAGAAAGCAGGCTTCCATTTCTCTGCCCACTCTAGTTACTCACCATGTTTTATAAAAAACACTTCTGTTTCTGGAGGGAATGCTAAAGCACAGTAGCATAAAAACTACTCTTTTAATTTACTTTGCTCTTTTAATGAATTTTGTTCTAGAGTGGGCACTCTCACACAGTATTATAAGGGAATGTTCTGTCAAGCCACATCACTTTAGATTAGTAGTTCTCAGCCAGGGGTGATTTTGCTCCCCTGCAGCCACTTGGCAACACGTGGAGAGAGATTTGGTTGTCACAACTGGGTGAGGGAGGGGGTAGGTGGTGCCACCAGCACCTAGTGGACAGAGGCCAGGATGCTGCTAACACCCTACTACAGTACAATGCACAGGATAGCCCTGCACAACCACAATATCAATAATGTAGAGGTTCAAAAACCCTGGTCTAGATAAAAAGGGTCAGCCAACTTTTTCGTAAAGGGCCAGAGTAAATACTAACTTGGGCTTTGTGGGCCACATTTGGTCTGTCACAGCTACTCAACACTCAGCTCCACCACCGCAGCACAAAAGCAGCCACAAATAACAGATAAACAAGTGGGTGTGGCTATGTTCCAATAAAACTTTATACACAAAACCAGGCAGTCAACATTTGCTGACCTCTGCTCTAGAAAATCCTACAAGCAAGAAGCAGCTCTTCCTTGTCGCTATAAAGTTAAGAAACTGAGCAGTCAGAATGACCTAGAGCTGCACTATTTAACAGAACTTTCTCCAATGACAAAAATGTTCTGTATCTGCTACCAGTATGGCAGACACTAGCCACAAGTGGCTGTTGAGCACGTGAAATACAGCTGGTTTGACTGTGAGGAACTGAATTTTTCATTTCATTTCATTCTAACCAAATTAAACTTAAATAACTACATATGGCTCACAGATCTCATACTGAACAACTCAGAGAGTGATGGATGGACAATCCCACGACAGCCAGCAGTCCTGTTCTCATTCATCTGTCAGTACAAAGAGCAGGTTTACCTTCAACCCCAAGTTAAGGACTTGGTATTACTGATAAGGCTAGCTTTCTAAATAACCACATTATAGTAAAATTCTCACATGCCAGGAAACAAATGCAGAGATTCTTAATCAAAAAGCACAGAAAAATGATATTCGAAGACAACCCCAACAATTTGTGGCAGGATTTTCACCACTGTTTTACTTTTTTTTTTTTTTTTAAAAAAACGAAGCAACATATTTAACAAACCAATAGTTATTCATCGTACAAAATCATTGTGAACTATCTGTAAAGGCTAAGGGACAGAGAAAAATGCTCACGCTCTGAGTGGAAAGTCTGTAAAATAGTATATTCTCTAGAATTCTGATGTACACAGTGTGTATAAGAATATTTTAAAAGTTATGTTAAAGCAACAGGCTTGTAATTTCTATATTTCACACTTCAAATGACATTTTACTTCGTTTACCTGTAAAAATAGCATTTTCCTATAAATAAGTCCTTTCAACTTTTGCATATGTTTGAAACATTTAATAAAACACAAAAATTCTGAAAAAAATTTTCCTCTATCCTTAAGTAGATGGGCTACCAAGGCAGTGGCAGAAAATGCCAAACGGTAAGCAAATTAAGAAGAACAAAAAGTGTGAATCAGAAGTTTTACAAATTGAACATGACCTCAGAGCAGGGAAGAGTTAGAGTAACATTAATAACAGTAACAGTAATAGTAACAGCAGCAACAGTTTACACTTACACAGCCCCTACTGTAAGCCAGGCCCTGTAATCACTTTATATATACATTCTTAATTTTACTATAGCCAATGAGATAGGTACCATTACTATCTCCATTCTGCATATGGGGAAAATGAAGCACAGAGAGGTTAGGTAACTTACCCAAGGAACTGGGTTTCAAACCTGGGCTTATCAATTACACTGCTTCTCTTAATAGATAAAAGGAACACTGTCTCAACCATGAAGGGACAAGCTCCCCAATCCCTGCATCAAAATTGTATACCCTCAGGCATGGTCACCACCCTCCCCAAAGTTTTCCTTTCTCACAAGTTCAAGGCCAACAGGATGGTCCCTAAGAAGAGAATGTTCAAGAATTTCTTGGCTGAACTGTCAGGTATTTCACAGAGGCAGTGTGGCTTGTTTTCAAGTAGCTCAACCACAGGAAACAGCCCGTGGCTGTTCACAGATACCCACACATAGTGAACTGGGGGCCTCTCCTGCCATATCAGCATTACAGGTGCTGCTCCCAAAAGATTTAATAGCTGAATGTTCCTATCAAACAACAAAGAACTTGAAGAAAACAATAAAGTGCAGGTTTTACTCTCTTTCAGTTCAGAAGTCCTTCAGGATTTGAGAAATACTGCAGACAACATGTCTCATAACTAGGTGTTTCATGTGTTCCAGGAAAAGATTTTATACCCTTCCCCACTACTTTTAAGGTTTTCAAGCTACCAATAAGTGGCTTTGCCTTACGTATTTGTCCAAAACAAATAAAAGAACCCTCAATGATTGGTTTTTCCTTCCTGTGTCTACTGTCTTCAGGCATTAACATACTTTTGATCCATTTTACAGAGGTGCTGAGTCATAACTCTAAAACAGAAGAGCAGAAAAGGAAAAGTACACAGCCCAGTTTGGGGTGAAGATGACAGCTTCTGAAGGCCAGGATGTTGTGGCCATGGCCATTTTCAAACAGTAAAGTATTCCTGAAAGTGGCTAACAGAGTGACTACCATTGAGAGGGTCCTCCACAAAGAAACATCTCTCAGACATGCAGATGTGCACAAAATCTGCTTTCAAGATAAGTATTTTGGTAGAAGAGACATAAAGTATAAACCAAGAATGAAATAAAGATACTCATCTTTGGAAAAAAATCCATCATAATAAACATTTTTTCCCCTGAAATTGTTAATAAATCAGTTCAACTCTTTTTAGAAGAACATTAACCTTTCATTTTTTTGAAAGGGAGAGTGCCTGACATACGCTACCCAAGAGCTACCTAGAGATTACAGTCAGCTGGCTCCATTACTGGCTGCCTTAATTTTTAAAGGAAGTCCCAAGATCCCTGAGAAGTCTAAATTCTGATAAGCAAACAGCTCTTACTTTTGCCTTGGACTAAATCAGCACTTCTCAAAATACAGTCCATTAAGACTGATTCTTCAGCCTAACCTTATGGTATTAATGTTAACAATGTTACAACACTCAGACTTCAGCTGAAGCACATTATGATTTATATTCATATTTAATTTTTAAAAACACTCAAATCATACTGATCTCTCATCTAAAGCAGCATCATTTACCCTACTCAGTCCAGAGTCTTGGGTGAGTCCAGGTCCTGACTGTTTGTCCCTAAGAATTACGCATGGAGTTTTTTTCTAAATATGTATGCTGAGGCCTCAAACCTACCCCAGAGATTCTGACTTAGGACAGGCTGGCATCTGCATGTGTGATGTGTGTGCAGAAATGCATTACCTCCCTTACACATCCCTGTCCTCAGAGACCAAATGGAAAGAGCTATTTGCTTGTAGGTTCTCTAGCTCAAGAAAATGTTCAGAGGTCTTGGCAGCTAAGCTGCCAAGAGGCTCTAATTTAGTAGCCCTCCCTGACCCTTTCATCATTCTTTTTCTGCACACTGCTATCACCATCACTTCCTCCAGGTGGAGGTATTCCAAACTCTAGGTAGGAAAGCAGGTCTCTTCCTCTCTGCATCTCAATTTCTTCATCTGCAAAAAGAGAAGTATAATCCTGCAAAAAGTAGTACACGTTACTAAAAATGACTGTAAAACAGGTTTCAAACTGCATCAAAGGACTAGACTAAAATATTAATACATATATGCCATCTTCTCAGAAGAAATTTCAGCTACTTGTATCCCTCAAGGAATACGTTAATTAAAATGAGTCACACACACACAAATGCACCAATTCTTAAAGTATAGCCACCCTACTCCAGGTGACTCACAAAAAGACGGGTACAAGGCTTAAAGAAAACACAGGAGGGGATGAATCACATATCTCATGTTTTATTCTCGGTTGTTTATGAACCAGTGACCATAAGTTATTTCTTCTTCCTCTATTTCCTTTGAACATTAAAATGGAAACTTTTGCAAAGCATGCTGCTATCTTCAGGTTAAAACCCTGTGGATGCTGAAGCCTGATGTGGTCAGCCCTACCAGGAACCACAATTACCAGGCAGTCCTCTCAGAGACTGGAACTTACATAATCTTCAACTTGTTTTTTCAGATTTAACACCCCAAACACTGTAACTCAGAAAACACACCATAAATACAGTACAGTCACAGCCAGGCACCACCAGCCATCAAAGCCACTCCTCCCTTCTCCAGTACCACCTATCCTGCCCCCTTTTCTCACCCTACTCCTTGTCCCCCAGATGCCCAATGTCCTGGGTTCCTTCTTTTTAAAGCCAAACAAATAACATGCAGAAAAACTTGTTTGGAAAGACATCAGCCACTTGCACAGCAGTGTGAATTCTGTGGTCTTTGTATTAATACAGAGTGTATTTTATATACTGTTACTCCAGGAAGCTCATCATCTTACAATTTCAAAGAAATAAGTCTATGTTGATAACTACCAAACCTTCTAATCAGTCCTTTATATTTCTCTTCTTAAACTTGACACACCTAAAATTATTTCTCTGAAAACCTATACCTTTCTCCTGCAACATCCTTGTCCCTAGGCTCTGAACCTCTGGAAGGACCTCGGTTAGGCCTTCCTCTTTTATTCCTTGTACTCAGCCAACTTCTCAGAGTCACTACTTGTGCTAATGAAATGCCTCTAGTTCCTCTTCCGTTTCCCCTGGCATGTAACTACATCAAGCTCAATATATCTTTCCAGACATGGATCAGGACAACCGTTTCTGGATGGCCTTCCAGGCTCCAAACTCTTGCCTTTGCAATCAGAGAACATGTCCTTAAAACAATCACTCAGGTCATTTCTCATCAATAGCAAGTTCTTGTTTTCCTTCAAAACCTCATACTCCAGAAGCATGCTATCCAAACAGACTTATATTTCACTGACCCCCCAGGAGAAGGACCCCTGGCCTCCCAAGGTGACAATCACTGAGCTAGCCACAGCTCCCTAAGACATTATATGTTTCATATCAATAGGGAGCAGGGCTGCAAAAAGAGAAAGAAAAACCCCACAATTAAAGAAGTAAAAAGACGGTCAAAACCCACAAGGAGTTGATTCTAGTGGCCCAGAACTGATAACTCTATGACTTCCTTATTTCCATGGCTTTTGGCCATTATAGTTGAAGTTTATGGCTAAATAAGTTGAGATCATCTAGGAGTTAAAACCATGTTATCCTTGATTTGCTAGAGAAAATTAGCAGCTGACCTTTCAAAATCCCATTGATTGACTTTGCTCATCTTATAAGAAACTAATTCATCATGATTGCTAAGCAAGCCATGGATTTATAGCCGTATGTTCAAAATAAAACCAATCATAAAATTCCATTTCATTCATTGAAGTTTTTTTTTGGGGGGGGATCTACTATATGTATAAAAACACATGTACTAACTAACATACGTGTAGTCCAAGTCTATAAGATTGAAACAGGGCAAAATAAAATCTCCAGATTTCCTCCGGTCATTTAATAATTTGGGGTTAATTAACAGATCCTTACTTTTCTACTCTTTTGTCAGCCCTTAAGAAGTTGTACTATTAATGATGAATTTGAGTTTTCCACTTTAATTTTTCTTCTACTTACAGTCTGTGAGGATCAGCACTGGAGGATCAGCACTGCGTATGACCAAGCAGGTGTTATGTACGAAAGACTGAGTAAGCAGCGGGTTCTAAAAGGTGACAGACATCCCCTAGAGGAAGACTTCAATAAAGCCAATCAGGACAAATGCCCTCAGATAGGCAGGCGGGCTTTTAAAAAGAAATGGCTTTGAGACTAAACACTAACTAGTTTGAACCTAACTTCAATGAGGAAAGCCTGTTTGAGGGCACAAACACAGCAAGCTGAAGCAGACCACGACAAAGACTTGCTGTGGCACTGTGGCACAGAACCAGCTGGCCACAAGGCTTGCCATGCTGTATTTAGTTCACCAAATTCCAACATGCTTCAATGAAATCCAGCAAACCAATGTGCTAGATGATATGTTCAAGAATGTACCCTATCACTTAACTGAGAGGGCATCCTGCGTGGATAAAAGTATATGAAAGGTCTGAACTCATTAGATTTACACGTGTTCTCATGTTAATCCATGGATATCTTTTAAAGACAGAATAACATCTCATAAAGAGGGTCATGCCTGTATAAAACAAAACTCTTCCTTTCTCACACCTTTTAAAAGAGAGTGTGCAATTAGCAGAATTAGTAAGAATTAAACATCTGAAGAATTTTTGCTATATTTTTTAATTTGACAATTTATATTGTCACACTTCATTTAAAAGAACTTTTTTTATTCTTTTTTTCCTCTATTTTTTTTTTTCTTTTTAAAGCCCAGTATTTTATGCTTGTTATTTCCCCTTCTCCCCACAGAGGGGAGGAAGGTTATTAGGTTTTATCTGCATTTATTTATTATTATTATTTTTTAAATGGAGGCACTGGGGATTGAATCCAGGACCTTGTGCATGCTAAGCACACTCTACCACTGAGCTATACCCTCCCCTCAGCAATATTCATGACAGATAGACTTAATCTCACCACTGACAGCATTACAGGCTTTTAAGTATTCCAAGCTAAAAACAGGTATTCCTGTTTTATATGTAGGAAGGAGGACTGTGAAAGACACAGGGTACTAAAGCCTGGAGGAATACCAGATACATACCTTGAAGTGCCAGATCACCAGGTCACCTATCAGAGGTGTGTAGTTTCAGAACACAGAACATTTTAAAGAATTCCACTTACTGAGAAAATCCTCTCTCACACACTGCCTAATTGCAACTCCCTCCTCCCAATGTATTTAAACTGTAGAGATCTGCAAGAGGAAATGAATGCTACTACACCGATCAGAATGAAGAAAACAGGCTCTTGTACATCAAAAACGCTTGCCATGTCAATCTCAAAACGCTTCCCACCTTACTTAGGTGTACTTTAGAGGTCATTCATCCTAGTTTAAACCTGGTATGATCCTGACTGCCTTAAAAAAGTGCAAGCTAAATCATAGTAATAGGATTTGTTATTATCCTTCTAGAAATGAGGGCAGTTAATGTATAATTAACTAGTTGGGTATTCTTACAGTCATACTAAAACTCATTATTAAAGTTTTATATTACTAGACAATAATTTAGTTTGTCTTTAATGTCAGAAAAAAACAAGATGCAATTATAAAATAAATGGCCATGCTTGGGGGAAAGGCTTTACTTATATATAGTGATCACAAACAAACGAAGAGAAAACAAATCCATATAATCACAACTGAGCCCTGAAACTACAGCTCCAAAGAAAGAAGAACACAGCTGTGGCTGTCCTTCAGGGCCATACCCTGGTTCACATCCCACAAGCCACAAGGCCTGAACCACTCCACGGTTCTAGTGCTGAACACCAGTGAATGTGAATTTGGTGTTTTTAATGAATTTCCACTAAGTTGTTCAACCCAGGAAGTCTCCATTTTTCTGTGTACAGCTAATTAAACTCTTGGGCCATGTACCAACACCAAATCTGAATATCTAAAAGCAGACAAAGGAGGTGGATCACGGAGCTAGCAAGCACTGTTGAAATCATTAAATCTAAAACTCAGCGTATTTCTTCTTTATCTACTACAGCTATTTCTCCCATAATACTAGAAAGAAACTGCTCTACCTGGCCTCTGTCTAGGAGACTCATAATGACATCCAGCTGTTCCAAAAGTAGGATGATGTTTGTGAGATTCCAACATGGATGGATCAATACTGAGTTCTCAAGCCTGTTCAACATTAGTTGTTGGCCAATCAATTATCCAAGCAGATAAATGTATCTCTTGTCTGTATAACTACACTAAAATGTCTAGAAACATTGCTAGCAAACACTAATCAACATAAAGCATTATTTTAAGATATAGTTACCCTCAGCCAAAATTTGAATTGTTTAGAAAGATTCACTGGCTACCTAACTAAAAAGAGGGACGTAATAACAACTTATTTCCAACATGGAGAGGCCTAAATTCATGTAGCAGCTTAAAATCATTAGGCCACAGTACTATTAAATGAGTTTATGACTTAAAATGTTTCTGAATGCCTAGTAAAAAAAAAAAAAAAAAAAAAAAAAAAAAGCAGCTTCTCTTGTCTAATTCTAATCTCAAAGTCCCTGAAGCATTCCTTTTGTTGCAGTCAAGTTCATTTGTCTGTTATTGACTCCTCAGATGACTTGAGGGGAAGTAATTTCCAAAATGTTGATTTTTCTCACCGGCAAAATAAGAGGAGTATCCACTCCATTGGCTAGCAACCCTAAGGGTGAGAATAAAATTATAAACTGCTCAATTTCATAAGAAAATTGTCTTCCACATTACTTGTCCACAACTTAATCCACAAAATAGGTAATTTACAGAGTCAGTCGAGAAATGAGTAGAATGACTGGCAAGAGAAGCACAATTTGCGAGGGTCGAGTTATGTGTGGCCCAGAAGGGCAGCAGGGAAACTGAAGGTGCATTGCAGTGAAGGTGTTTCCAGGAGTGTGGGCTGAAAACACAACTATGGATAAACTATATTTCAGAGTAAAGAGGAAAACAGAAGGGGATCTTATAAAGCTACCTATGGCTTGATGAACTTTCCTTTCATCAGCCTTTAAAATTACAGTTGCTTCTGAAACTGAAATCTAGATCCCCTTGGCTGAATTTTAAGTTTTCCAGAGCTTTTATCATTGCTGTCTAGAAGAGCAGGAAGGGACATTTAAAAAAAAAAAAAAAGGAAGAGAAAAAAGATGTTATCATCCCAGAAGTCAAAATGAATCAATTTTGTGATGGCATCTGCTATTTTCCTTTTAACGTCACAAAGAGTAACAATAGAAACTTTATACTCAATAGATAACTTTATATTGATGACAAACATCTTTACAAAATTAACCATATTACCCACTATAACTAGCTCTCTTACAAGGTTAAATAACATAAAATTAAAAATTACTGGGTGATTAAACTACAAGTATACCAATTCTGAGCTTCTGAATGAACAAACTGCATGTACACTTGGCAAAGGAAAACAGGAGGAGAACAGAAGCAATGAGTCAAATGGGCTGCCAGAAATCAATTTTCTTTTTCCAGGTGGTGGTGGTGGAGGTAAAGAACAGAGTACTAAATTTGCTATAAACATAAACATGGTTTATTATCAGGTTATGATGAGTATAAATCTGAGATTTCAACTGGGAATTGCTGTTATAATAAAAAATACAAATATCTATTGCACAGTACATGCCCTGCAGCAAAATTAATTGCAGGAAATTTCACAAGTAACTCCCTGCTCCCTACCATATTATATAGTAGAGGTGCAAGAACAAGTTTTAGTTACCGCTAAGCCTTCTGCTTTTCAGTTGAATATTCGTGTTAACTTGCCAATTTTCTCCTATTAGTTGTTTCATATTAAATTAATTTTTTTGTCCTTTGAACTAAAATTCTCTCAAGAATCACAGCAGGAAATTGAGTGATTCAAAATTCACCAATTATGAACTAACCTTCGATGCCAGGTTTAGAAGCTTGTAATAAAAATTCAGTTTATATCTCAAGATCAGATAGGTCTAAAAGAAACTTCAAGGTTATTTGAAGCAACCCTTTCTACCAGTACATTCATATAAATTGTATTTACCTGTTCCTAAAACTTTCCATGAAAGAAATGTTGAATTTTCTTAAGGAATAGTTTGGGTTTGAGCAAAATGTCAAAACAATTCTCCCATGCTGAGTATAATTTTGACTACACTCTAAAAATATTTTCTTCGTGGTTTCCTAAACTTACCTGTGTGTCCGTGCTCTTGTATTATGAACACTTATCAGTAACTCATACACATGTAACATGGAAATCAAAATTCGCTTTGACCAATGTGGTTTAATTCTTGTTACTTACTAAATGCTTTGCAAGGTAATACAAGAACATATTCTAACATTTTATAGATGTGATGAAACCTTAAGTCATGTTGGCCTTTCACTTCAAAGTCTATTGTGAACCTCATACACCTGCTGGCGGGAATGTACAATAGTACCGCTTTGAAAAAAGGTCAGTTCCTCAAATGGTTAAACAAAGCTGCCATATCATCCAGCAATTCTATGCCTAGGTACATACCCAAGAGAAATGAAAACATAGGTCTACATAGAAACTTGTGCACAAATATTTATAGAGGTACTATCCATAATGGCTAAAAAGGTGTAACCAATCCAAATTATGACCTGACAGATAAAAATGACATCTGTACAATGCAGTATTATTTGGCCATAAAAAAAGAAAGAAGTGTTGATACACGCTACAACATTGATGGATGCTGAAAACATCATATGAAATGAAAAAAAAAAACAGTCACAAAAGTGCATGTATTGTATAATTCCATTTATAAGAAATGTCCAGAATAGGCAAATCTATACAAACAAAAAGTAGGTTAGCTGTTGCCTAGGGCCCGGAGATAAGGGGTCGACAGCTAAAGGGTACAGGGTTTCCTTTTGAGGTGATGAAAATGTTCTATGATAACAATGTGGTAATGGTTGTACATAACTGTGAATATACTAAAAACTAACTAAATGGTATATTTTACATATGTGAATTATAACTTAATAAAACTGTTATTTTTTTAAAAGTGTCCTGAGACGTGAAGTACTTGAAAATAAGCAAACCTATTCCACAAAGCTTTTCTGGTCAATACTAAAAGAATTAGTTAAACTAAAGTCCAATTTACTTTATTGTAACTGGAACCAGCTTGCAGTATTTCCTTATGTATATTTCTAAAATGTGAATGCAGTTTAAGAAAACACATCATTACATCAGATATTCCAGGCAGCCTGCCATAAGACATTTTTACCAAAAACATCATCTTAAAAGGAATCCATTTAATCAATCTCAGAGTATATGTTCTTTCTTGTCACCTCATCTCTTCATAAGCTGTTGTTTCCTTAAAATGCTCATGTTAATAACAGTAGTGGGCATGATCAATTCACTCATTAATTCAACAAATATCTGAACCCTTACTGCATACTAGCCACTGTTTTAGGCACTTGCCCACACATGCACACTTATACGAGAGACAAAGTCCCTGCTCTTGTGGAGCTTACAATCCGATAGAACAAGCTAAATAATAAATTTTAGGGTTTTTTAAAGAGGGTGCTGTGCTATGGAGGGGTGTTATTTTAAATGGAATGACTAGGAAAGGAGGCTTCTCTGAGGAAGCATGTTTCAGACGAGAAAAGAAGGTGCCAGGCACACAAAGATCAGGGAGAGTAACTCCAGGCAGAGGAAATAACTCCTGAACGAATCAGGAGGAGAGGGGGATAAAAAGGATTAACTGTGTGCTGTGGGTGATCAGCCTTACTTTGTGATTCTCATGCACCATCCTAGTACAAGGTGACTCGTAGACTGGGTGGAATAAGGGGTCTTGAGTACCTTAAGATCACTAAAAGGTCTCGTAACTCTTCAACGAAAGACAGCCATCTGTGGTTAACCCTGACCTGAAGTGATTCCCTCTCCCGTACCTCTCAGCAACCGCTTGTTGTCTGGGCCACTCATTCTTACACACACTGGTGTGAGACACCGTGCTGGGAGTGCCAGGACTTAAATACAAATCAGATGGGCATCCTGACAGCCCTTAGGGCAGGAAATAATCCAGTAGCACAAAAAATGTAGATGCAAACAACGAACATGAGGTAGAAAGTAAAAGCAGGCCACAAGAAAAAGAGCTATAAAATGTAGGCATGTCCAGAGATTACTTCCAGCTGGAGCATCAGGGAACACTTCATGGGGCAGGGGCATGAGAGCATGGAGAGTCTATGAAGCCCAAGGACTTGGACACGTGGAGAGGACAGACAGATTTGTTGTATCCCTAATTGACTTTAAAAATATTTAGAAGTATTTTTAGCTCCCCAACCAAACTGGGGAGCTCATGGGGAGAAGGTCTAATACAATCTCTCTCTCTGATCTCAATTTATGTGTTAATTCACTGCTAAGAGATGAGATGTCAATTTCAGAACTGAAGGTAAGGCTAAATTATTCTTTGCTTCATAATGAAGTTTTGACCTTTGAAATAGATGATCCCCCAAACCTCCTAACATATCATCTCATTTCACAGGGACATTCTTAAGAGTTTTTCCAAAACTAAAAGGCATTACAGATAAACATGTATACAATGCGCTTTGGAATACACATGTATTTGGAATACACAAATATATAAAATGTTTGCATATGTTTTTATGTGTCTCCATATGTGTATCACTATACCTTATTTCAGAATCTTACAAGATGATTGTAAACTTCCACTGCTAACCCGAAGTTTGTACTCATGAGAAAATAACTTCTTTCACTGATCAAACTTTCCCACCAGGACTTCAAAAGCCCTTCCCATTCCCAACAAAACATCTTAAACCAGAGAAGAAAATCCAAACAACATTTTTTTAGGCAGTGTCTCAACATCTCTAAAAAATATTCCATGGCCAAACTCACCATAGAGAGCTGTCCAAGTTTGATTAATTACATCTAGACACACAGTTCCTGACCTGAAACAGATGGAAAGAACGGCATTTTTTTAAAAATTAGAAAGTTAGTTGCATATATCTGGCAACTAATTTTATTATCAGGAAAAATATTTTTATTAGTTCATATTAAAAAACCCCCAAAGAATCCCAGTTGGGCAAAGTATGAGGAGGAGCAGACTATATACAAGGTCTTAAGTGCCTTCTTACAGACTGAAAGGGAAAAACCGTAACTATACAACAGAGAAACCAGACAACACCTTAACCAGGTGGTCAGAATTAACACAGGTAATCAGGACAGAGAGACCGTGTGCCTCTGAACAGGACACCCTGAAGAGGACACAATCTCACTGTGTGGTTTTCTCACCTTAAACGCAGACTCTGAACCTAAGAAGGAAAAATCACACAAACCCAAACTGAGAGACATCTATACAATAACTGGTCTTTATTCTTTAAAAATTTTATAAAAAGGTGAGGAACTGTTCCAGGTTAAAGTAGTTTAAAGAAACATGGCAACTAAGTGTAATACATGATACTGGACTGGATCCTTTAATAAATGAAAAAAAAAGGTGCTAAAAAAGTACATAATTGGAATATGGCAGCAGATGAAAAAGTACTGCATTAATACTCAGTTCCTGAATCTGAGGACGATACTGTGGTTACATAAGAGAACATCTCTGTCATTAGGATGACTGATACAGGAAAGCATTAAAGGACAATGGGGTGTGATGTACATGTAAAACCTACTCTCACAGTTCGTAATACTTCACATGTACGTGCATGTGAATACCAAAATTTAGTGGCATGAGAAAGAAAAACTGCAGGACAAATAATGTCTTCTAAACAGCACTGGAAGTGCAAAGTGGGAGGCATTAGTATCACATTTTTAAATATCACCAATAAAATGTCAGAAGAAAGGGACAATTAAGATTCATTAACTGAAATCAAACGACTTATTCATGTTTGCTTTACTCTCAAGAGAAATACTTTAAGGGCTGAAAATAATAATCTGTAAGCTGAAAACAGATCTCTGAATTGTGTCTATACAAAGAGAATGGAGAGCGGAATACTACAAATGTTAGCTGGGTATCAAGGGAAATGATGGACCCATCCATGACAATGGAAAAACCCAAGCAGTCCAACAGTAGATTCTGAACTAAGTGGTTTAGAATATCATGTCCCTGGAATTCCACAGTTTAAATGACCATTCTTACAGTCCTATCTGTTGACAAAATCCAAAAAGGTAACTGAGGCTTTTTTTTTTTTATAATGAAGAGAGAGATGAACTCTAATCAAGAGTGGTTGCTGCTAAGTTTTAAACATTTTTAAATAGTTACTTACGCTTCATCAATGTTGGGATGGAAAATTTTATTCATGAATCCTGTAAAAAGAGATGTTCATTAGCAGCAAAAAGTATCCAGAGAATTACCAGTTTTAAAGTATTTCAGTGCTGGAAACAATTTCAGTAGTAGAAAAGGTGACGGTACCCGTAACTCATTACTTTCAATTTTAGATCTTTGTTTATTGGTAAGAATATACTCCCCTGACAGTGTCGCTTAAAGTACACCAGAGTTCTATTAATCAAATGAGCAAAACTCTGAGAGCAATGAGGCTTCTAATATAAAAACGTCATTAAAAGAAACTGTTTTCTGAGCTATGGAGGTACTCGCCAAGAAGATGTATAGTACTAAATGGCTTATAACTAGTGCCATGATAAAAAGTTAAGCTACTATGACTTCCCTTCCAAAAGTTTTATTGTTCAACTTCTAAATGTGGAGGTTCTGCATTCGAACTTCTCCTTCTGTAGCTCAGTTACTGGCATCATTCTGCTATACCGTGTGCGGAACATGAATGAAGCTGTTGAAATGCTAAAGAAGTACTCTTCCAAACCACAAATGATTTCATAAGAATAGTGACCAAAATATTTCCTTTAATTTTAGTCTATTCATTCCAGGAAACCCAGTTTTGATTAAAATTGGGGCAACCAAGAAATTAGGCAAAGAGTTAAAAAAATTCCATAGGATGGCTATATCTGTCAGAGATTCAAGTTTTTTTATTTGTTCCTAGAAAAACAAGTATATATATGTATATACATGTATATACTTTTAAACAAATATATTGACATTTAAATTCCAAGGAGAAATTAATTTATTTTCTAACTTAAAACTAGTGATTTAATCAGTCTGTGTATAAACAAATGACAGCATGCTAAAGCAGAGATCCACTCTCAAAGCTGTCATTTTGTCATCTTTATCACCTCACTTCCTTTTACAACTTCCTCATTCTGTTCCATCCTTTGAATAAATTGAAGTTCTTTACTAAAGCGCCCATCACCATGTCCCAATCCCACCCTCACCCCTTCACCTCACATAGGTTCTCTTTCATTCATTCAAAATATGTTTGGTCAACACCTATGTGTCAGGCACACTGTTTATTTTGGGTACAAAACCAAATAGTACTCTTCTGGAGGAGGTCACTGGAACAGTGGGACAAGAGACATGAAGAAATAACTGCAATGTGCACAAGGAGGTGACTGACAGTCAGGGGTAGCACATTTGGGGAGAGGAAGGTGTCAGGAAAGATGCAGACAAGTGGCATCAAAGGAGGATCCTCAAGGATGAGGTGACAGTGGTCATCTCTGAAAATCTAAGAAAATTCTCTAGCTTAGAAAATGAGGCTAAGACTATGAAATCTCAGGTATTTCCGGTCTCACTTGCTCTAGCCACTCCAAGTACTAACCAGGCTTCTAATTTTTGTTTTTTTAATCTTTTGTGTTGAAATAGCTTAATGTTTTATCCTCTAACATCAAGAGAGGCCTATGCCATGTTTAAATTACTCTGATGCAAAAAGACTTGTGCCCAATTACTATTTCATACTAATTTTACCATAAAGATGTTTCAAAGTCTATATTTAAAAGGTATGTGTTTATGAAGAGATTATACTTAGCCAATGGAAACTTTCATGTCTTAATATTAAGAGAAGAAAAAACAGAATAAAAATTCTATGTAACCCTAGAAAAGCACTAACACACATGTCCAAGAAGATTCACAAGGATATCTGTTGCAGCATTGTTTAAAAAAGCCAAGAACCAAATTCAACCCCATCAACAAGGGACTGGAGCAACTTGTAGTACATCCATATACTGGGAGTCCCACACAGCCAAGATAGTGAACTAGGTCAGTATGTATCAAATTGGATACAGCCAAAGCTGAGGGGGGGAAAACAGTTACAAAATGATGTATTTATAGCATGATACCATTTAGATAAACTAAAACAAAGCAACACTACATATTCTCTATGGTAACAAGTATAGAAAACTGTGCTGGACCAACTTAAACCAAATTTACAAGAGTTAATTACTTCAGTGAGGGTGCAGGGCCAAGGTCATGGTGGGAAAAGGGAACAGAACAAGAAACGGTGATCAAAGAATTTATCTGTAAAACTATATTCCTTTAAAAAAGAGATACTGCTTGCTTTGGCAGGACATATACTAAAAAGAGATAATGTGCTTGTATATTATTTCCTCTGCTTAAAAAAAAAGTGTGTATGTACACATAGATAAAAAAGTGGAAGCAAACATGTACAGCTATTAATAGCACTTAATTCTTGGTGGGAATATTTTCTCTGTTATCCTTTTCAAACCACTCCCACTCCTATACCAGAAGCAGGAGCACAGCAATGGAAAAAGGCTGCAAGGAAACAAGTGTCAGCAGTAGTCAACTCTGAAAGACTCTCCCATAATTTCTTCTACTACTATTCTTCTGACTTTCCCAAATTTCTATAATGTGTAATTTTAATAGTTGGAAAAAACCTTCAATTGAAAAATTATGAATAGCAGCAATCACTCTAAAGTAGACCTAATTATACATAGGTTATCTAGTGCTAAACCCATTTAAGGAAGTCACTAAAATCAGCTATTTTATTTGAGATCTCATATCTTAAACACTCTTGTTTAAATAATACTAATTCGTTACAAAAGTCAGAAGATCCTCAGGTTACAAAGTCTGCAGTCCTCAAGGTTAGTTACATATAGGAATGTACTGTTATTACAACAGCCCAGAAACTTCCTGATGAGTGGGAAACATTAATGTTTAGCTACTATATGGGTTTAATTTAGGGACTTGTTCTATTATGCAAAACGTATTTTGCTTGAAGCTACAATTAAGAACTTGAAACTCGTTCTTGATACTTAAAATACTGCCCCTGATAAGAATTCTCATAAGTAATACCAAGTGAAGCAACCTTGTCTATGGCAAAAGTTCCCAATGCGGCCTCCAGGTTAAGAATGACCTGGAGAGTTCTTTAGAAAACAAAAGTGCTCTGTTAAGAGAAGATGGCAAGTTTTCTGGAGGAAAACACAGAAAAGAAGGGGACCTGGAATAGGAATGCTGAGGTGGGAGCTGCATCTTTAAATAGGATGGGGAGGGAGAGCCTTACTGAGAAGGTGGCTCAATTTGAAGGAGGTGAAGGGGGAGTCATTTTGCATCTGGGGGGAGAGTGTGTACAAAGCATGAACAGCCAAGTGCACCGTGCATCATGAGTCTGCTTGATGTGTTTGAAGACCAGCACAGAGACTAGTGAAACTGAAGTGGAATGAATATGGAGAAGACAAGAAGTGAGGTCAGAGAGGTGGTGAGCATTTGTGGTCTTATTAAGGATGCTGGCTTTCACTCTGAGGGAGGTGGGAAGCCAATGAGACTGCTGCTAGAGCATCGACATACAAATCCTTTAAGTTTTTTTGTTTGTTTTTAACAAAAGGCTTATCTCCAAAAAAAAAGGCTAATCAGGGAACAGCTCAATCAGGTCACAGCACCTCAGTGCTGGGGAATGGCAGATCTCAAGGAAAACAGAATGGGCCGTCTCTCCTACAGTAAGAATAAGCTTCAATAATCTGTTGTCACAGGGAACCTCAAAGGTATAAGCAAACAGCTATGGTGAAGAGAGCTTTAAATGTTTATCAGAACTGTCTCTGAAAGATTAAGGAGATTACATTTGGAATCAATATAGTTTCCACACTGTTTCCAATCAAATCTAGACTTTTGGTTTGGTTGAGTCCAAGACTACATAATAAAGAGGGCCAAAAAGGGCTTAGTAAACATATTCTCTAGCAATAAATGGGTTGGAGCCCAGTCCCCAGTGCCCCTGCTAAATATAAAGCCCCATCTGAGCTCTGAGACAGAGGGCAGACCCGGACTGGAAAGAGGAAAGTACTAATAGGAACTTGGCTTCTAGTCCCAACTCTATTAACTGCAGGCCTTGAGCAGGTCGCTATACTTTTGTGGCTCTGTTTCTTTACCTACGAAGAGAAATAGTTGGATTATATGATCTCCAAAATCTCCACTCTTCCTGTTTGTAAAAGGACCATCAACTCTAATATCTAGGGTTTAATAACAATAGCCAGAGCTCTGAGAATAGAGGACCTAAGGGGAAATGTAAGGCACACTTTCAGTACAGAAGTCTTCTGGAGAATATAATACAAAGCTACCAACATGCTAAAATACTGCAAAGAGACACAAAACCCGCTGACTATTCCAAAGTAGGCAGAAACAGTTTATAACCTTGCCTTTGAGGAACAAGCAAAGCCAGACCAATTCTACCAAAAAACAATTTCCACACTATAACCATCTCTTCCTATGCTAGGATTTTTCAATTGTTAGAAAAATACCCAAAGCAAATAAATGGAAAGGGGCGTATGTATCTCCTTTACATTTGTTCTTGGACAAGCTGTGGACAGCATTTCTGGCAAAGCCATTTACATTCTGGATCATGACGACAACAATGGAACTTCTGGACAAGGAGGGGAGGAGACGAAGAAAGAACAGGCTAGGAATTCAGAGAAGGAACGTTCTCAGGACTGAGCGTGTTTGCCCTGGCATGTTTTCCTTCCTTTTGGCAATGCTATCACCACACTAATGAATATGTCTGCAACAAGAGAATTTTCCCAACACTTGTTTCCATTCGACCAGGAACTATTTTGAAGATATTTTAAGAGAACATATTTTGAAAACTGTTTGTAATGGAAACATGATAAGTGGAAGCAGCAAGTCATTTTTAATCCACATGATTTAAGATTTTATTCACTATCAGACATTTTCTAACGATAAATCACAGTGATTTGGTCAGATAAAACTCAAAGCTCCGTTGTTTGAAATCTTTTGGACAATTATTCTCTGACGTGGCTCAAGCTCTTGTGAAAAGGGGACAACGGGTACAAATGCTAAGCTAAAAAGTTTACCACCTCTATCCTCTATCTTTTATTAGAAGGGAATCAGGAGATTTGTAATTCTGGAGAAAGATCCAAACCATGCTTTTAGTTGATGCAAAACTATGTATCTTTAAAAATAAAAGCACAGATTATTAAAACAGGAAAATATGCCGTGCTTTTGCTTGTTCCACTCAAATATTCTACCACTCTAGAATAGCAAATCTCCTGACCCATAGACTAATGGGCAGAGAAAGTAAATAGTGCCTTGCCGAGTCATGCTGAAAACTGGTTTTTATTTCAGCCTGTTTCTGTGTCCAATTCTGGGGCAGGGGTTGGGATCTTTACAAAGTTGTACACACTTTCAAATAACTGATATTGGTATTGATATGTAAATAAAAGAGGCAAAAATTAATTGTATTTCCCATCTCTGTTTCCTTTAACTGTGGGGATATTTTTAATGTTCAAATTTGTGGATAGAATGAAATACCTAGGGCCAGTCACCTATTCAGAAATCCTACCCAGAATAATCCTGAAGCAATGAGAGGTCAAACAAGTGACTCATGAAACAAGATAAATCTGCCCTGAGGTAAAGGGGTGAAAAGCACCAAAGGCAAAAATGGCAGCGCTATCCCAGGCCTGAAATGAACCTGGACTGAGGCAGCTGAGGCAGACGCAATTTAATTACAAGCTTATGAATTCCTGTGAGAAAACAGTAAGTAAATACCTTAAATTATTCTGATAGTCTATCTTCAGGACAAATGCCCACATAAAATAGACCATTCAGAATCAAACTGATTAATTTTCTATTTTTTTAAATAAACGTAATTGTTAAAAAAAATATATTAAACGTTGAGTGCCATCTCCCCTAGCAGTATCTCAGACTATAAATTTTTTAAGGGCAATAACTTGGATCTCCATTCCTAGCATGCAGGAAGTGATTACAGTTAGGGTGTTGCAGCTAAAAAAGGAGTCGGGATGCTGCCAGCTTCACTGGCGACAGCTTTACTGCCAGCTTTTGTGCATTAGTGCACCCTGGGATAGATTTTCATCTTACCTCAGACAGCCAGGCCCAGGCCGTGGCAGCCTGCACCCGGGCAGAAGTCTCTTCCGAGAGCTGAGCCTTTCCTACTCAGGAGAGATGGACCTGGGCTGGTCTCTTCTTGGGTGAGGAACCAAGCAAGGAGCTCACTCTCATTGCCCTGTGTCATGGGAACTTCTGAACTGATCCTGTGTGTGTTCAGGAGATCTAAACTCAACAAGGGGTCCTCTTTTCTGTTTCTTCCTTTCTCTCTGATAATATGGAATCTGAGGAATGGGCTGGATGGATAAGAAAAGTTCATTTATAACTCAGAGAAGAGGAGTGTTATCCTTCAACAGCATAACCCTCTACCAACCTAGCAAATTACCAAAACCTGCACCTTAAATCTACTCTCCTGCAGTTTTGCTTTTGGAAGATTGTAATCTCTTTCCTGTCTCCATAGTTTATCTTTCACTCTCCTGGTCATTCATATAACCACACTGACTGAATCAGGCAGGATTTCTTTTTATGGTCAGAGGCAGAAGAGTATGGACACAACACATTGGACTTGAAATCTTGAGACCAATTTCAAATCTCTGCCACTTATTACACAAAGTCGTGGTTAAAAGCTCAGGCTCCAGTCAGACTGCCTAAGTTCCACTCTGTGAGCCTTGGGCAAGTTAGAGCTACTGAATCTCTTCGCCTTTCTGATTTCTTATTCATAAAGCTAGGCTAAATAGTGGTAACCACACATCACAGGACTATCATCAAGATTAAGCGAATATACACACATCATTTGACCAGTAACTGGCACACAGTAAGCACTCAATGATGTTACTATAGCTAACGAGCTCAGGCAAGTAATTTCATCTACTTTCCTCATCCTAAAAACAAAAATATCTGCCCCTACATATTCATCTCTTAATCCTTTAGGAATTGTCAAGAGTACTAGAAGATACTTTGATTATTGGGATATTAGGGTCTTTTTTATATAACTGTATCACACTAGAAATGGAAAATACAATTACTCTAATATTTATTATTCAAAAGACCATTCCGATTCCATTTGGTATAGGGAAAAAACACTAGACTGGAAGCCAGAAGGCAGACTCTGCAACTAGTCAGTAGTAATATATCCTCCACCTTCATTTTTACCATCCTTAAAATAAGGGAACTGGATGATATAATCTCCAAAGTTCCTTTCAGCAAAATGGTTTTCACCAACACCAAGAATATGAATAAATCTTCAACTGTGTGAACAAGCTTCTCCAAGGAAACTAAAATATTACTGTTATTTGTTTTTAAAAGAACTTCAGTTTGAAGAAAAATGAAGCTAAGGATGTATGTTTTCATTATACCTCCAATCCTAAAGGGGAAGGAATGAATTTAATGCCTAGAAGATGTCAGAATGAATAACCAACTTTTAAAAGCTAGAGGTCACCTACTACAGTTAAAGTAGGAACTAACCCAAACAGCAAGGTAGGTGGAATTTTTATACAGCAAATAGAAAGATTATACAATAATGAATTGCCAAAGGCAGAATTAAAATCGACATAATGACCCAGCTTCAAGAAGGAAATGGACAAATCTCATAGAAGCAAGCAAAGGCAAGGTTACCCCTTAGAGGTGGCCTGGGGATGGAAATGAAAGCCAACTGATACTTTTACTCTGGCTACATAGCAAGATGAAGCTGAATGAATGTACATATTACAGACTGCTAACAAGGGGTTTTCTTTTTTTTTTTTAAGGGGTTTTTCATTGATAGGGTCATTTTGACCACTGGCTTCTCCCATCACTGAGAACTTCTGCACCCAGCTCCAAAGTCTCTCCTCCACCAACTACTTCCTGTCTGTCATTTTTAGTGACATTATCACCTACACAGACCACACTCCTGACACCCTGGCCTCTCAGTTCCTTCAGCTTCTCCTCAATGATCTTTCCTCTGTTCTATTTCATTCACACTCCCAGGATATACCTTGAACTTTCTCATCTCTACAAATAGCTTCACTTACAAAATTGCAAACTCACCCACCAGTCTCCTAGCTTTGTCAAAGAGCTTCTCACCCTAAAATAATCCTTTCAATTGTGAACTCTAATCCACTAACCCTCTCTTCCTACCTACCACCTTTCTATTTTCACTACTTATTACTATGTTTAAGAGCCATTACCATCACCTCTTTCTAGCAATCCTCTGCAAATCTCCTGCCCTCTCCCACCAAAACTCCCATCTACAACTGGGGGAAACCAATCATTCACAATTCCCTATACTTGAATTTGAGGGTGCCACTAAGTAGGCACTCACTCACTCATTCATTCATTAACTCATTCAATAAATATTCTCCTACGAAACAGGCAATGTATCAGGCCCTCAGTTGGGGAGGACTGTTAATAAAACAGACCCAGGGACTGCTTTCATGGAGTTTGTATTTATTGGGCTGGCAGGGAAGAAAGACATAAGTAAACAAACATACCAACTTTAAAAAGTATGCTCTATAAACTTTTGTGGATTCAACATCTCCTATAATTTTCCCCTCTCCTTTCTCTAGTAGCTTGCTCCTCCTTCTCCAATGACTTGAACATTTTACCATTATTCTGCAAATCTCCCATTCCCTTTGGTCCTCCATTTCTCACTTTGACCCGAGAGCCCTGTCCATTTTCTTTGGAAAAATGGGTACCAATTGGTAGGATCCCTCACTTTTCCCAACAAAATCCTCCCCCCATACGTGCTCATTCCTCCTTCCTTAAGAGTTCGCTCAAATGTTCATGGTCTTCTTAAGTACCAATCTTCTATTTGTGTTCTGACCTTGTCCCTTCCTACAGTCTCAAAGGCACACTGCTCCTCTAATCCTCCCCTTGACCTCTGGCATCACCAAGGTTTCCCTCTTTTCTAGACAACTCCCTAAAACAAGCATATAAACATGCTACAGAAACTCCTATTCAAATAAAATAAAATTAAAAACAAAGCCTCCTTTTTTATCTTCCTCTAGGTACCAGCCTTGTGTGTATGCTTTCCTCAATATAGCTAGATTTCTTCAAAGCAATGTGTATCTACATACACCAGAGTTTAACTTTGGCCATTTGATCCAAACCACTAATATCTCTACTCTTTTCCCATAACAGCAGAGTGATGACTGAACCTGTTTAAAACATTGTAATGACTTTTTCCCATTACACTAAAAATAAAACGCAACCTGGCTTACCAAGCCCTACAGGACCTCACCCGGCCTACTGCTTGGACCCTTCCCATGTCGCACTCTCCTTCCAGCCTCATCTCTCTTCCTTGAACACACTAAGCTCCTGTCTTGGGGTCTCTTTACAACTTCTTCTACCTGAAATGCTCTCATTCCTGATCTTGGAGAATCAGGGCTGGCTTTTATTCCCTCTTCATTTAAACTTCTGCTTAAATTTGCTTTGTCAGGGAAGACCTTCCTGAATACCTAATCTAAGGTAGTGATCATGTCAATTATATCACATCAATTCTCTGCATAAAGCTATCAGACAGTTTAAATTTTGCTTTATTCCTACCCCTCCCACCACCAAGAATGTAAGGGTCACAAGAGCAATTTTTTCACTTTTATATTCCTAGCATGATCCCCTGCATACAGCTGGTATCCAATGTATTTGTGGAGCTCATTAGAAGAAATGATATAAGACGAATCCATTTTCTGAGAAAGCAGGTTCTACCTCAGCTGCCAGACATAATCGTTTAAAAAAATCTACCCTGAAAAAAATTATATTTTCAGAATACCAGTAAAAAGAGAAATTTTAACAATGGCTTACATTCTCAATGCATTATCTAAAAAGATTTTTTTAATGAAATTTTTCTACTAGAACCTTGTTTCTCTCTACTGGTATTCAAAAGATATATTGTGCTTGCTTCAGCAGCACATATACAAAAGATATAGATCACTACACAGTAACAATTACTTAACTGTTTGAAACAGAATCTAAATTTAAACCCAAGGTCATGAAAGTAGAGAAGTGTATCAGTGATCTTAACGGAATTTTGCCTCCTCAGTCTAAGAATTCATTCTATTTGTGGAAAATTCAGTAGTTCAAGTAGGTCTTTGTTAAATGACTAATCCAAAATCTCTCATGAATGACACACTCCTCTCTACTGGAAATCCTGGTCCACCCCTGACTAAACACTGCTCACTTAAGTTACTCACACTAGTTCCTGAGGGAGTAATTGTACAATGTTTCCATCTAGGAAGACACAAAATAAAATGGTAAATATTCTAAGCCCTATAGTTAGTTTAGTCATACCATATTATAAAACTCCCTTCCAAAATATTGTGAAGTTATTTCTGGTCATAGTGAAATAAAAAATGCATAATGCCAGAAGAGTCTGCTATTTCATCAATGAAAAAGGTTAAATCACTTCCCTTAATCACTAGCATAAGTAAAAAGAAAATGGTATACTGATTATCAGAATATCTTTTAATTAAGAACCAATGGCAGATTGAGAAATTTAGAAAGAACTCTGACAGGTTATCTAGTCTAGTTTCCTTTAGAATAGAATGACCCAAAACCATCCTATTCAGATGATAGCCTTTACAATTAGGTCAGACTATTGGTAAAGCTCAATATAGCATTCTAACTTTTGTTATTGTCCGTGACTCTTTTATTTTCTCTCTCTTTACTCAAATGGGTTTGGCTAGTGCTTGGCCAAAATTCCACTGCAGAATGAGTTTAGTTTTTTTTCCTGGCCATTCTATCAACAAACCATTGAGTGGTCTCTCCAGAATCTTGTTCTCAACCAACCATCCCTCTTACACAACTCAGTTTTGGTATCATCAAATTGCAGTCCAGACACATTGCATATAGCTTGCTCCTGGGAGAATGAGGGTCCTCCTCACTTAACATTGAGATATACAGAGGTAGTATTTCAAAAGTTGGTTCCTAGACTTGTCAGCTGGTTCTTACAACAGTTTTTTCTATTTTAAAAAAAGTATAAATGGTGAGAGAGTTCCCAGGCTGGTCTTAAGGCTATTTACAAAAGATTCTAAAATACACTATAGTTCTATCTGACATTAGTAGAATTCATGTCTATTAATATACTAGCCAGTAATCACTTAAAAATAAGATTAAGCAACAACTTTTACATTTTCTCTGGAGTGCTAGGGACTTCAAGGTACTTTCAAGACCTTTAGAGGCTGAAAGCCTGAAATCTAGTATTTTAGGTCTGTATCTTACTAGAAGATGTAATTCCCCCTGCCCCCCCAGTTTAGATTTATCAAAAGTATTGCTGTTATTATTATCTATGAACAGGGGTCTTTTTGGTTCATATGAAGAGAAAAAAGGAGAGAAGGGGAATACAAGTGGGGAATCAGACTGAAAAAAGACGCAGTTAAGAAATGCTTGAGCTAACAGCCCAGAAGGGAAAAGGGGAAGGAAGAAAAGGAGTGGAGAATAGCTATATGTAAAGGTGTAAAGACAGTAGCCATGATGGAGTAAACTAAACTGTAAGCAGAGAGACAAAGGAAACAGTATGTACACTTACATGCACACATAATTAAAACTGAAAGGAAAAAATAAAGAAGGGTAGTGGAAAACATGGGGGCCAGCATGGGGCCTTAGCAAGTTAGCAGGTGAGAATTCTGGTCAGGGATAGCCTGGTGGCTTTCTAGAACAAAAGATAGGAAAAGCTGAAACTCAGACAAAGATGCAAACAGCACATTCAAAAGATACACACTTGCCATATGTTTTTAAATATTTACTTTTATAAAAAAAAAGGGAACTTATCGTAGAATATTTGGAAGCTACAGAAAAAATATGTTTAATTCCCTTAACAGCCATGGATAATTATGTCCAAAATTTGGTATTCATACTTGGAATCTGCATGGAAAAAACACTATTATAGATATTATTTATTATAGTATTTAAATATACTGTATAATGTTAGACATTTTCCTGTGTGTTCCTTTAAAGATGGTGTTAAAACATGAGTAACAGCTGTGAAACATTCTGTCCATTAAAATGTACCATAATTTAACTACTTTATTATCAACTGGGTCATTTAGGTTGCTTCCAAGTTTTAAGTTTTAAAAATAACACTGCAATTTAACCTTAGTGCACATCTCTGAATACTCCCTTAATTTAAGTAAAGTCACTCATAGGTTAGCCATATCATAATACCTTTGCTAACAATATTTAACCTGTCAATTTGATAAGTCATACAGTCCCTCAGTTTTTATTTTGCATTCTTTGGATCAGACATAAAACCATTTCGTATCCTATGCTTATTGGCTATTTTTAATTTTTATAAAAAATTGCTCTACATAACCCTATTTATGTATGAAATTGCTCATCTTTATTTCCCCTGAACAGTAACTGCAGGTCTGTTTCCTTTGATGGGTAAAAGCTTTTTCTTAGGAGATGAACACACGTGTAAGTGGCTGAAAATTGCGATTCTGAGGCATGGAATAGGTAGTCTCTGTAGCCACTTCTTTGCACAGAACAACACTTCATGGGCTGGGCATCACTCGAGGTTCTGAAAGAGTATTTCTAAAGTCCCATGCTCACCGTCACATCTTTGAATCTTTGTAAAGATTACTCTCAATACACGAAACACAATCTTTCTTGTAAAAGCCTGTCTCCTCTATATACTCTCTCTTCCTCAATTGAGGTGCTGACTCACACTACTACCCACCCCTCCACCAAAGGCCATGAAATGCTGTCACTTTTAAAGCAAATGCAGTATTTTATATATGATTTTTTCTCCTAACTAGTGAAGGCACTGCACAGCCTTCCTAATTATATATCCTGAGTATTTAATACACAGATCAATATCAAACATGCAGAGTTCATTTAATTCCAGTATCTCAATTTCTAGAAGAGGAAACAACAGTTCAGATACGTATCATTCTAATAGCCAAGGAGAACTGAGGCCAGAACCACTCTTTCCTGATACCCAGTCCACTGACCAATCACACTCTCCTACCTACAAAGCTGGTGACACACCCAGCAGCAGTGCGAGCATTCCAGAAATGTTTCTGAATGAAAAATATAAAACTCTGAACTTCCAAATAAATTAGAACTTAAAGATTCAAATATTACACTCCAATTGGTGTTACTTGGTTTTTCAATTCATCTTATTCTCTATAATTAAATGAACTTTAACCATTTCAGAAATTTATATCCAGCTTTAAAAGCATCAAGATTTGCCATCACTCGTGATATACAAAGAGAATGTAAAAATCTCAAAAGATGAGCTTAAGATGTTTGGAACAATGACAGCATTTTAAGAGTAAGTTCATAACTTTCCTGGGAGCCTGTTTATATTCCTTCTCTCTTTTCAAAGAGGAGCTGAGGTAGCTTTATTACTATTTTGGGGGAGAAAAAAATACTTATTTAAAGATGTAAATTGTTTTTAAAAAAGCATTTTAAGTTAAACTTCAAGCAGTCATGAAACTACTGAAAACTCTCTGAAACTATTTGGAGTATATCCTAAAGATGACCATGTCAAATTGTATTGAATATATACTTCAATATACACAGAAAAATGTTTTAAAGTACATTTTCATACACTTTATGTAAATAATGATATCCACTGAGGGATAGGCTTATGAAACATTTTAATTTTTCTTTATTTTCACTCACCTGGACTTCCTTAACATTCCTACTATGGATATGGAGCATTTATACATTTAAAAAATATATTAATATTAAACAGAAAAGTATACATATGTTTTAAAATTCCAAGACGTAAGTATTAAGATGCTTAATCTAAATCCGCACATCTTAATACTTAAGAAAGAAGGGTATGCCTGCCTAGATACTATAGAGGCAGGATTTAAAAAGAGGTTGGCTTTATCTTAACTCCTTGGCCTTCCATACAATTCTGCAACTATCTATACAATTCAAAAAGGAATCCTTGCCTATTCTAAGTGAGCCACTACCTCTCGAAATGTTTAAAGCACACTTCAACAGTAATTACATTGTTGATGACCTGAAAATGGGTCACCCCACACAACTGATAGAACTCTCTTATGCAATCTTCCTTTGGAGGAAACAAGGACAGCTTGTACAAATATTTCAACTAGATCTACTTCCCTAAGAGAAGATAGTACACACTTGCAGGTATTACCAAGTTCTAAAGTACAAAAAGGCAAAGGAGAAATTATGAAGAAGTTAAATGAGCGTAGTCATTTGTCCTAACCAAGTTCATATTACATAATTAATTGAAGAAAGTACATAGGTTTCAGTTACATCATTAGTTAATAAACAATGTCTGAAATTTAGGTATTTGTTTCATCATAACAGTCAAAGTAAAATTATATTACCTGGAAATATATGTTAAGACTAGATTTGAGAAATAACTACATTTCTACAGGATAGTAATTGCATGTCCACAGGTTCACTGTTAATTTCAACAGGCTCTATTTCCTTTCTGACCAAGAATCAAGGGTAACAAAACTAGAGCTAGCAAGCCAATTTTTAGTCTAAGTAAACAGGTATTTATGAAATATTATTGAATGAATTTACATGGTTTGGACATTCTCTTTGTAAAGGTTTAAAGATCGTACCACTCAACTACACACAAGTTTAAAATGCCTGTACATAAAGAAACACCCTAAAGTTAAAAGATAAACGGGACAGGGAACCACGACATGACACAAAAGCCTTCACAAACTGAGTGGAACCTACATTCCACCACACTGGAATGGAACTGAGAAAGGGCTGCTGTGCCAACTGTACTAAGGTATTAAGTCAGATACACTCAGGGATTGTATCAAAGACTCAGCACCTCACAGCACTCTTCCTGTATCACCATTTGATAACTCTAAAACTTGGAGATCCTTGTAGCAATGGGGAGATCTTCAATTCAGTTATCTATAAAGTATCTTCTCAATTACTGAGTTTAGAAAACTCACCTAAGGGAACTTAAGAGGAAATTCCTAGTTCATTCTTTTTTTTTTTTTTTTCCAGTTTTTTTTTAATTGAGTTATAGTCAGTTTACAATGTTGTGTCTACTCTTAAAATGGGCACTAAGAGTTCCCAGCCTAAGAAGGAATTATAGATGCTCTGTAATATTTTTATAGCATAAAACTCTCAAACATATATAGATGTCAGACAGACAGGCTGGGGCATTTGATTGGAAATCAGTCTGTTCTAACTTTTCCACATTATTTATCCTAGACAGAAATGTGAAGGTCTAGAATCAAAACATAAAGCTAAGAATGTCTTTAATCCACCTTTTTAAAAAAATACAAACCTTTTTTTGGGGGGGTAGGGGGTAGTCTAAACTCCAAGAGTTCTGGCATTAGTTCTGAAGACAAGCCCACAGCAGTAGCAAGATGTCTGAACTCTTGACAATTCTGAACATGAGGTTCAGTGTGGCAGAGAACACTCATAAAATATTCATTTTATTTTCTTCTTCCTTCTTAAAACTGGTCAGTATTTTATAATATTTTAAAATCATCTACAGAATGAAATTTTTAAAAGTTGATTTAAGTTAGCTAAGTTACTACCATTCCACAAAGGTATCAACCTTCAACCAAATATACCTCTGTAGCATCTGCTAAAATACCTAAATTGTCGCTAAAAGCCTTAATGGGGGTGACAGGTTAATATCACCAATTAGGGCAGAAGGAAGATGAAGGTGAGGAAAAAGGACCCTTTAAACAATCTCACTGAGGTTCCTACTCTACCTTCTTTAACTGTTTAGAAGGCTAAAAAGACAGGAAGTGAAGAGGATGAAAAAGGGTACCCAGAGGTGGAGTGAATAAAAAAGCAAAGCATGATAGAGAGAGGATTTTTAAATGAAAGAATTAAAATAGACACTATATAATATTAATTCCAACTATCTGGCATTTAAAATGAGAGTTAAGATGTTTATTATTTTACTAATAGCCTGAATGGACAGTGGGTCTTAAAACTGTTTAATCTGACCCTGAAAGACAGAAAAATCTATAGAGTTGTAGTTATTACAATCATGCAAAGGGGAGATTTAAACATCTTCTATCACACTATGGAAGTCCCCCCGCCCAAAGTCACTAATTAAAGGAAAAAAAGGAAAAATTCAGTTAAGTAACTAAATATTTCTGCAATTAATTATCTCCCATAAAACATATGATTTTTTTTTCTTTTTCTCTCTGATTTCAAAATTCTTTAAGGAGAGAACTGGGCAGTTACATACCTATAGATGGTGATTTGAAAGGGTATTTATCAGGAAGATCCACTCTAACTTTCCAAACTCCACCTTCATATGGTGCTGAAATAAAAGTAAAAATGTTGAACATTAAAACTATGTCTTCAAATTAGAAAATGAATCTGAATGTTACGCTAAAACTCTAATCTCTTTTGAGAACCCTGCAAATTAATTCCTTCAAGAGTCAGGAATTCTTATAACTAGTAGGTACTCTATGTTCAATCACAAAACTTTTCTTTAAAAAATCTAGAGTTTGCAAAGATTCATTTTCTCCCCCAAATTTACATGATTCTTTATAAAAGTATTGCGTGATTCTTTAAAGGATTAAACACTATTAATTTATTTGGTAAGTAATAGCCTACTACCTCAATCTATTCCATACCCTGCCAAAATAACAACAAAAAACACTTCCCTAAAACCATCCATAACAAAACCTAGAATTTACAATTCACGTTTAATATTGTCACACAGAGATAAAAGAGAAAAACATGTAAGGTAATTATGATAAGAGCAAGATTCCCTCACTGGTTCTAGAGTTTAATTAAATTTATTTTTCAAAAACTACACATATCACCATCTGCTTTGATATTCTCATTGCCTATTAAGGAGCAGAGTAAAAGACTGTAATAGAAAAACACATACCAACACATATACTTACTTCCTTGTGGTCCATAAAATTTCACTACAAATTCATTGAGTCCTCCCAGGATCGTAACCTCATGCTTACTCTCAATGCTAAGATGGAGGTAAAGGAAATTACACAGGCTTTATATACTCAGAAGAACTAAAGCTGGCACCCCCAAGACATGCCATTTAAAGTGTTACCAACATTTTATATGAAACCAATAAAATATAAAACATGCATAATAATTCTGGTAATCTAGAAGGCAATATATACTCTCGTGCAAAGAATATGAATGAGCTTTAGATTGAGAGACTCGTATTCAAAACCCAGAACTGCCCTTTACTGGGTTTGAGCCTAGATGAAATAATGTAAACTTACTCCCTGGGCCTTTGTTCTCCTTTGCAAATCAGGAAAACACTAGTTTATAAATTTCTGTGAGGATTAAACAGGTTAATTATGTAAAACATGTGAAGACTGCATTCTGTATATACATAAATGAAAAATAGGCACTTAATTTTAGTTTTTTCCCCTGTGTACTCTCTCCCCGTCAACCTAACCCCAATGATCCTTTAACGTAAATCCAGCATTCCCTTTAGTCAAATTTAAGCACTCAGGAAAACACTGAAATGCTGTGCTCCTAAAATTATAGATTTGTTAAGGAAGTTCCCATAGTTTTCTTCCTGGCTTAGAAATACAAAATAACTAGTGATACAACCTTACTCTTAGTACTGCCAAATGCAAAAGATCAGAAAAAAAAATTTCTTTTAAATATTGTCTATAGTATTTATTTTTAACTACTCTTTTCCTCCCTCCCAAACCTCTATCCTCCTAGACTGATGTCTAGATTCTTACTTGCTCTGGGGCTGTAATCATAGAGCAGTAACACTTCTGTGCTCTCTTCCTCAAAAACATACCTGTCCTGAGACCCACCCCTTTAAACTACTAACATTCAATTATAGAAACCAAACCAAACCACATCTAGAAGAGAAAGCTGCTGGTTTACCATCTGTTTTATTTCTCTGTTTTGTAGTCTAACCCAATAATGACTCCACTGATAGAAATTTTAGGTGGTGGGGGCTTTAGGGGGCTTTCAAATCCCACTGTAACATTTAATAAAAACAACAACCAAATACAATAGACTGGTCTCATTTTTCTCACACAGTAGTGTAAATTAAATTATATGTACTATTATACAAAAGAGAAAAAAGCCAAAGAAAATTTTAAATGATCTCTTAAATAAAGTATGTTTTTTAAAAAGGCTCAAAATTAAGTATTTGGCTCTCCAATCCTCTGTCCTGTAGGCCACAGAACAGACAGAGGCCACGTGTATTTTTGGCAAAGTTCTTGCTCAAGAGCCATGAGCAGTATCCACCAGAGTGTTAAGATCATTTAGTCTATTTGAGCTCATTCTTTTCTAAATGAAAACTAACTACTTTAATAACATGTTCATTGAAAGGATTCAAATAGCATCCACCTTGGAAAACTGGCTTTATTTCTTATGGCCAAGTGACACATACATGTATGCTCTGGTGTACTAAATTTTTCTGACCAGTCACCCTCTGACGTCCCCCTGCAAAATATTCCAAAGCTAACACTAATGTAATAAATTAAAGGTACAAGTTTAAATTATTTTAAAACAAAAACAACCAAAAAACTTCCTTTGTATTAGTGAAAGAAAAAGAAGCTAAATCTAGTTACAATCAGCAAAATTAAATACAATTAAGTTCTGAAAGAAAACAAGTAGATAAGAAGGCTTTCTCGTGAATGACACCAAAGCCAGAAACCACAGAGGGACACATTAGCAGATGTAAGCACACAGAGAGACATTTAAAACTTCTATATTGTAAAAAAAAAAAAAAAAAAATTAGGAAAAAAAGAAGTTAGAAAAAAGGACAAACTAGGAAGAAAAGGTCAGAACACCGAAATTAAGAAAACTGAAATGAGCAAAATCAAGCTATAAATTCATTAAAGTAGTTTAAAACTGAGATATTTTCCACTATTAATTGATAAAGATGAAAGAGCTAGATAAAACTCAGTATTCAGTGGAGTGTAAATTAGTATTCCTTAGGACAAATTAAGCACTGTATTCGAAAACTCAAAATGAATTTGCTCTTTTACTCAAATTTCAGTTCTTGAAGTTATTTAAAAAAACAGACAAACAAAAAACAGACACTGCTGTGGTGGGACTGTGATTTGGTTTCAACCACTTTGGAAACTACTGATGTGGTAAAGCTGCACACATGTATGTTCTGTGCCCATTAGCACTACTCCTAGGAGATACGGATGGCTATGTTCACCAAAACACATGTTTAAGAACAGCACAAACAAGAGTATCACAAATAGAGCTATTTGTAATATTCAAAAATTAATTTACAACCCAAAGGTTCATCAACAATAAAAAGGATAAATCATAGTAAGGTCACCCAACAGAATATTACACAGCAATAAAAAATGAATTGCTACATGTACACGGATAGGTCTCACAGGTATTTTAGTCAGTGAAAGAAACCAGATACCAAAGAGCACACACAACATGATCCCATTTACACACATTTCAAACAGGCTAAGTGAATAAATCTATGGTGATAGAAATTAGGATAGTAATTACCACCTGTGAATTGGAACAGAGTTTGAGGGGGGTTTCTAGGGTGCTATTTACTGTTCCATTTATCATTGAGCTACAAAAATGATTTGTGTATTTTTTTGTATATATGTTACTATTTTTAAAAAGTTTACTAAAAATAAGACTGTGTACCTGGTACGTAGAAATATGTTTATGCTTTTTAATATAAAAATTAAATAAACATTTTAAATAAAAATGGATATAATCTAAGTATTTATCAATAGGAAACTGGTTAAATGAATTATAAGCCATTATACAATAGGCTGCTACTAGCGTTTATTAATGTTTTCTAAGGTCTTCTCCCCACTCAGCTGCTCCTCTGACTTATGTTTCTACTCAACTTGGGGTACCCAGAAGTAGTGAAATGAATATACTGTATTACTACAGATAAAGATATCCCAGACATTAAACAAAACTAAATAAATTTGCAAGGAAAATAAATAATTGAGAAAGGGAGAGGATTAGATGAGTTTAACACAGGAAGTCATAAACTAATTTTGCAATACAAAAATCTGTAGAAGATTCCCCATCAAACAGACCTAATTTGCTATGAATGACACTCATCTACAGCAATTACTCTTAATTAATCACTTAAAATTGTAAGTTATGCACATGAATGTCCCTTCCAGAAAACTGAAGATATCTTTTCTAACCTTTAATGTGGGTGCAATAAATCTAGGTTGCTTCCATTTTGTGATGTTTGGGATTTAGTCCATGCTATTTTACCTACTTTCCAAAGAAGAGTCTCCTTTCGAAACAGTCATGTTAAAATGAGATTAGAAATTAATGTTCCAAACCTCCTCTTTCCCATGACGCCTGGTACAACCTACATGCAGATACACTGGGTCTGTCATTAATTACACATTATACTGTAAATTAAAGAGTTCTTATAGGCCATTTCATATGAAAAGCTAGAAGTAAACTGAATGAAACCTTTAAAACTTCTACCAAGTTGGTAAAATGAAGAAGCTGTGCTATATTTATGCCCTGGAATGGTCCAGACACTAAATCAGATGGAAAAAAGGAATTTAAGTTTAGTTGAAAGAAAAACACTGCATTAAAAATAAGCCATTCCATCACCACGAATGAATGACTTGCCCACAAAAAATATAAAATTACTTGACTGCTGTTACCATGTGTATTTATGGTAGAGGCTATGAGTTTCTTTCTCCTCTCTGTTGCAAAGTCAAGGGCAAGGAAGGCAAATGAGAAGGCAGGATACAGTGACAAAAATAATGATCTATTTCTGAGATGTGCTGGTCAGGCTAGTAGACTGGTGGGAACTCACAAGAAAGTTCCTTCATTACTTTCTTTCAAAGCTTGGAAATATAAAATATCCTTCAGATATCATTCAGATAAAAATATGCTAAATAAACCCATAAAAATCACATTTTACTCACCTCTAAGTTATTCGTAAAATACTTGTTTTTACTTACTTAGCATTTCACTATTAAGGAATATCAGCATTTTGAGTAGAATAATGATTAACATTCCCAGGAACCCAAGTTCATGTCACTTTTAAAATGCCAGCCACCCACCACCTTATTTTCCCTGAATGGCTTTATGATTACACAACCTAATATTTAAAGGTTAATGCCAAACTGTCAGGAGATAACTGACATTCTTGGCAAAATGTGTCTATCGGGATTTTAGAAATGATTTTTATATAGTTCTGGAATTTTCCAGAAAGGAAGCCAAGGGCTAAGCCTGTTAACAGGTCAAGGACCTAGGATTCAGACAGTTTACTGATAACGCATTTATAAAAGAGAGTGGCTTCTCTGAGCTGTGTCCATGGCAGTAAGGGACTAGGGTAAAGAATGGGCATCTGTGCAGAAGGTAGAAGCAATTTGTGTGGCTTTCTCTCTACATGTTCAGACCAGTCTGCTTCCAACTCTCGTTGAGATTAGTCACATTACTAAAGCTGAAGAAACTGGGCAGCATTCACTACCTAGTTTTCTTGATAAAAAAATACAGTAAGTCTATTACCATATGACCCAGTAATCCCACTCCTGGGCATATATCCAGAAAGAACGCTACTTCAAAAAGACACCTGCACCCCAATGTTCATAGCAGCACTATTTACAATAGCCAAGACATGGAAAACAGCCTAAATGTCCATCAACAGATGACTGGATGAAGAAGATGTGGTATATTTATACAATGGAATACTATTCAGCCATAAAAATCGACAACATAATGCTGTTTGCAGCAACATGGATGTTCCCGGAGAATGTCATTCTAAGTAAAGTAAGCGAGAAAGAGAAAGAAAAATACCATATGAGATCGCTCACATGTGGAATCTAAAAAAATAAAAATAAATAAATACAAAACAGAAACAGACTCACAGACATAGAATACAAACTTGTGGTTGCCAAGGTGGGGGAGGTGGGAAGGGACAGACTGAGAGTTCAAAATTTGTAGATATTGATAGGCATACGTAGAATAGATAAACAAGATTATACTGTATAGCACAGGGAAATATATACAAGATCTTGTGGTAGCTCACAGTGAAAAAAAATGTGACAATGAAAATAGGTATGTTCATGTATAACTGAAAAATTGTGCTCTACACTGGAATTTGACACAACGCTGTAAAATGAATATAACTCAATAAAAAATGTTTAAAAAATACAGTAAGTCTATTAATCCATTAATGTGCAAAAATTATAAAAATAATACTTTGGGGTTATGTTTGTAAAGAATCCTCTTTTAGAGATATAAATCAAAATATTCACTAATTAAAATACATGTCTAGGATTTGCTTTAAAATAACCCCGTATGGATAGTTAGGAGACAGGGGTACAGAAGAAGGGATACTAGCCTTGAGTCAATAATTACTGAATCTGAGTGATGGGTATATGGGGGGTTCAGTATATTGTTCTTTCTAGTTTGAAATTTTCCATAGTAAAAGTTCTGAAAAATTAATGTAGTCAGCTATCAGAATTTTAGCATTTAACAATCATAACAATTTAGAAGAATTTAGCTATTATAGCTCTCTTTAGAGCTTATGAAATGATCCAACATCTTCCTGAGGTCCAATACTTAGTTTGAGGAAGAAAACAAATAGCAAGTTTGTTAAGAAAATAAAGAGAGATTAAAGAGAATACTCTGCCAAGACAGCAAATCAAATTCTAGAAGAATCAAATTTGAATGGATTCAAAATGATGGCTAGGAAAAATCCAACCACAGTGAAGGAAGATGAGCATGGCTTTTGCATATCCATAATAAATAGCCTCCAGGCAAACAATAATTACAGATGTGCCTTTGTTTAAATTATAAGAAACAAAATGGCTATGTACAATAGCAAAGGCTCCTGGTTAAGATGAAAGTTAAATTCTTTTTAAATAGTTTTTTTTTTTTAATGTGTGCTCTTCATATTAGGAGGAGGGGAGACTTTTATTCAAAGGAGAAACAATAAAAATAGCAGAAATAAAAGCTACTGAGAAAATAAGCATAGGAAAAAAGATGAAAGGCAGTAAGAGGGAAATACACATATATAAAAGATGAGCGCACATTTTTATTCATTTATCTCAATCTGGGAGGCAACAATGTCAAGAGCAATCAACAAAAAAAATACATACTTATGTCTACGTCCTAAGCTCAGCAATTTTATTGCCTGTATCCCCCCCAAAAGTATTTATACTTCTCACGTGACTTAATAGGAATCTATTAAGCTGAGCCATGGAGAATACAGTGTTAGCATCTATTAAATCCATGCAAGACCACAGGCTTCATTTCTATTTAAAGTTGGTTTACTAAATATTGTACAAACTTCCCACACAAGCACCATAAGGCAAACAAAAACTACTCTGAAACAGAGCCTACCTTCAAGAAGCTTTAAATTTAGCAAAAGAACAAGAGATCTGTACATTAAGGAGTAAATACAAAAAAAAAAAAGAATTTGCATAAAGTGCTTCTAGAGTTTATAGAGTAGGAAGAGGCTGCAGGTAGAGAATGATGGTTTGCTATGGGAAGGTTAAGGATTTACACAGGCCAAAGAATAGCATGTGATTAGAGGTGGGGAGAAGGCATTTAAAGCAAAGACAGAAAAGCATAAGATAGGTCCAGAGACTGGGGAGCAATGTGCATTTTTATTTTGAGGAGTGGACCATGGGGAGTATTAGAAAGTAGACCAAGACCAGATTACAAAGGGCCCCAAAGCATGGATTTTATTTGGTGAACTGAGAGACAGCTGCTATATTTCTATGCACAGTGCACATAGCTGGGCTTTACAAAGATAACCAAGCTGTGGTGTATATGATGGGCTGAAGGTGTGTTAAATAGAATTAAAGCAGAAAAGACACATTCAAGGCCTCAACTAAGGTAGTAGCCATGGGAATGAGGGGAGGGATTAAGCAGACACTTTCACAGGCTTTGCAACTAACTAGCCACTAGCACAGCCAGCAGAAAGCTCCAACGTTGCTAGAAAGTCTCATTTTCATGAGAAACCAAAAAAGGAGATTTCTATGTCAATCTCCTAATTTCTAAATGTAAACAAAACAGATATGCTCCAATGCCTCTCTCAGTGAAGCCTTCTGGGACCGCCCTACGTACAGCCAATACTGCTACATTCCTACCAACTAATATACTACATATTTTACCCCATTTAGTTTATCTGTCTCCTACTACTATAATGCAAGCTCCGTAATGGCGGGGATTGTCTATTTTGTTTACTGCCACATTCCTAGAGCCTAGACGAACACTTGGCACACAGTAGGCACCCAATCAGTATGTATAAAATGAATATATGAATGAAGTTGCAAGACAGGCCTAACCTGAAGCTGCCAGTCTGAGATCTAAGTATAGACTCAGCCTTGTCAGAGAGGTGATGTGACACTATTAATGGCAAAGTGGAACACAGGACAGAAGGAATACTTTTTTTTTTAATGGAAGATGCTAAGTTCAGTTTCAAACACACTAAATCTGAAGTATAAATGGACAAACCAAGGGGCAGTATGCTATAAGCAGCTTGGAAAACTCATGATTTAAAAGGAGTCATCTTGTATATCATGTAACTCCGAGACTGTTTCCTAATCTCTAGGATAAAAAGCAGGGGGGAGTCAGGGGTGTGCTTTGGGGAGGGGCTACTACCTCACTCACAGAACTGTTGAAGATGAAATGACCTATCCACAAAAGGTTCCTGGCCCAGCATCAGACACAACAAGAATTCAATTTTTTTAATGTAAAATAAATATACAAAATTCTGACTAAATTTCCACGTGAGTAAAATTTACTTACGTAACACTCTTCTAACATTATCTAAAAAATTAAGTTTCCTTCTACATTCTTAAGCAGAATACTGAAAACAACAACAACAAGAAGCAAACAAAAAAACTGCTCTCCTGATGTTAAGTCATCGTCAGGAATAACAGTTGTTACTTGGTACTACAGAATGCAATGATGCCCTTAGGAACTACAAGGTATATACTTAATTTCTGAAACAGAAATTCCCCACACTGCTAGACTGAAGGGGTTGGTAGGTCCTTTTCCTAGTTTCTCTTCCTTCTTTAGACAGGTTCACAGCTGTTACTGGGCTACTATTCCTTAAAATGTATCTATGGTAGACTATAAAAATCAGGTAACCAAAGTTGATGAAATTTTATTTAAAAAATAAGGTTAAATAATTCTAAACAAGACATTCTCCAATAAGTAAAATACCTAATTTTTTAGCTGTTTGTGGGTTGCAACTAAGCCCAACAACTGTGAAGTGAAGGAGGTATCACTTATTTAAAAACAGTTTTTTCACAGTTCAACCCAATGTATCCACCTCCAGACAGGCAGAGCTGGGGCTGCCAGGCCTGGGGGCTTCTTGGCAAATGTCCCCAGCTCCTTTCCTCCCTTCAAGGAGAGGTGACTTTAAAAACAGCAGAAAAGGAAGAAGAAAGGAAGTGCAAAAAGAAAAAAGCTTTTTCAAAATAAGTATGTATTGTCCAAAAGCAAAACAAAAAAATTGACAACTTACTGTACCATACTGAATACTTAAATACTCATTATTCTAAGGGATAAAAAGTAGCATACATGTATTTAATTTTACACAGTGTCCAAAAATTTAAACAGCATGCATGTTCACCACCACCCAGCAGACTATAAATCACACTTGCCTTTGGAAAGGAGTTTTTTTTGTTGTTGTTCTTAAGTTCATGCTTTCATTTAAAGCTTCCATGTCAGAAATCAAAGTAAACACTGGCAAGATCTAAGAAAATGTTATTTTTTTAAATGGGAAAATCATAACTTAGCTCTTCCCTAGATCCATTATTCTGCTACCAGATTCCCGAATAATAAAGTAAAACACTCAAAAGAAAAATTAAGAGTCATAAGTTATGGAAAATATTTTTTCAAATAGGTTTTAGAAAAAGGAAGTGTATCAGAAAATCTAAGCCCCACTCCAACCCCAACAAAATGTTGTATACAACAGGTTTACAAAGTCAGACCCAGCTGCAGAAGTGAGAGAGAGAACCAAAGGGAAATACAGAAAAATAATGAAGTAATGTCATTTGCAGCAACGTGGACGGACCTAGAGATTATCATATTAAGTGAAGTAAATCAGAGAAAGAAATACCATATGATATCACTTACATGTGTAATCTATACAAATTTTTATTTACAAACCAGAAATAGACTCATGGACACAGAAAACAAACTATGGTTACCAAAGAGGAAAGAGGGGAGGAGGAATAAATTAGGAGTCTGGGTTAACAGAGACACACTACTACATATAAAATAGATAAACAACAAGGACCTACTGTACAGCATAGGGAACTATATTCAATTTCTTGTAATAAGATATAATGGAAAAGAATCTGAAAAAATATGTATATATATGAATGTATATGTATAACTGAATTGTTTTGCTATGTAACTGAAACACTGTAAATCAACTACATTTCAATAAAAAATAAATTTTAAAAAATGATGCCATCTTGAGATCAAGAAAATACAGTCAAAACAGAAATAAGATTTATACTTTTTAAGAAGTTCAAATTCCAGTTAAGCACCAAATATTTATTTAGGAGGCTACTGATAAAATAGAAACCGTTTTTTAATACACAAACTTTGCTGCTTTGCTATTTTATGGGAACAATGCCTTGTTCCTTTTTAACTGAAAATGTACAAATCCATATATATAAATTAACAATGTATTAGTTAATTATACAGTATATTACTTGTAAATAACACATGAAATATTAAGGAAAAGCTTAGTTTTCACAATTTGGTTTGTTATAGCTTGATTCCAAGGCAAAACCCATGGCATGTTAAAAATAAAGCACCTTCCAAAAGAAGTGCTGATTTCTTAAGTGTGATAATGGCATGATGGTTCTTTAAGAAAAAGTCCATATTTTTAAGAGGGGCTATTGATATGTGTAGGTGTTAAACAACAACGTCTGGGATTTGCCCTAAGATACTTCAGAAAGATGAAAGAAAAATAGACGTGTGAGAAAATACTGATAATTGCAAAACTTTGAGTAATGGGGAGTCATTAAACTAATCTTTAATTTTGTGTACACTTGAAAATTTTAATAAGATTATTTTTTTATTTTGTAATATCTATCATTTTTTTTTAATCAGAAGACTGTATATGTTTAACTACACTATACTTCTGTGGAAAAGGGACAGTCACTGCCAAAGAATTATCAGCTGATCAAACATCCAGTTTAAATCTGTAAACTTGCAATATAACTTTGAACTGCAGAGAAAAAATTAAAACTAGCAAGATTCTCAAGACACAAAACATACCAGAGACATCAAGTCCACAATGAAAATCGAAATAAATGACCCAGAAAAATTGTTTAAAAATTGTTTTGGGGAAAAATTTTAGAAGGTAGGACACATTACAAGATACCAGTACTCAATTACAGCTTCTGGTTTTCCTGTCCTCAGTGTGGCGGTAGATGAAACTATGTCCACATGCCAGGGAGGCAAACAGAAAGAACCCTGTCATTCCAAAGGCAGACTACCTAATCACAGTAGACTGGAGGAGAAAAACAAACGAATCACAACCTTATGGATGACAACAGCACCTGAAAACTTCGTAGTCACAGGCAACATATAATTTCCCCAGAGATGATACAGAAACATGAAAACAGTTGAGGGGCTGTCTGCAAAATCCCAATGGAAACATCTATTTAAAACACATTCTACCTCCCCTTTTTGGGCTGTATGCTTCTTCACTAAGCCATTCACAGTACAGGGCATCATGAAGCAGCTTCTCAGTTAAGTATCACTTACTTCTCAGTATCATTATGGAATACCTATGCAGTGTATTTGTATTCATGTTTCCAGTGTTGTTCTCTTCTTGGAAAATCCTTGAGAACTTTACTTCCTTTACTCATTTTAAACACAGTAGACCAGTTTTTACCCTAACACCTGGTATGTAGACTACAATGCCACTCAATGAAAACAGAATTAAGTTAATCAAGTGTTCAATAATCCTTACCCACAGACACTCCAATTAAGGCATATGTGAATCATTCACTGTAAACAGTGACACTTTAAAGGAAATACTTTCTTTGGCACTCTCCAAGTGATATACAGTACATTACAACTGCAGAGTGATGTGTAAAACTTAACACCAAGCAGTTGTACCCATTCAGCAGATGAAGATTATGGAAAAGTGGAAAACAATGGGTCACAGAAATGAGAAGGAGGAGATCTTGGATATATGGTCATCCTCTTTAAAAAAAAAAAAATAGAACAGTCAATGCACCTTGAAGTCTTGGAGCTAACTATGGAAAGACCCAGGTCCACAACACAGGCCATAGCTCTTCTTCCTCTTTCCCTGTACTGGCTAATCATGAGTATGTGTCTCTAGAGACCAAGGATTCCCCACTGTTATGTTATAACTTCAATAACCTCCAAGAGAATTTCTTAAAGCAAGCTCTTTAAACCCAGAAGAAAGAGGGAGAGATAACAACTAGTTTGTCCTTATAAACCACTGCTCTAGAGCTCTGGCCACAGTGCCTCCTCACTCCCTCACTTCTCCAAAACATGAATGACCAATGCCTCCTGTTCCCTTTAATACTCCACAGTCACTAGAAATAGCAGGTGTCAAATATTAATAACTTAATCTCTATTTTATAAAATGATAAGGGGGAAGTGAGTAGCACATACTCAGGGTTTTTAAAGTAATACATGTACAAAAAATAAGTAACAGGTTCAAGATCATTGTTAAGATTTTATACTGAAAAAAAGCAGAACTACAGATGAATACACTGGATAGAACACCAAATTAAGCTGCAGTCCACCACACAGAGAACTCTGTGTTCCAAGACAAAGGAATATGCCTTTATTCAATTGAGTCCAGTTTCTATTACTCATTTGGAGGACTTGAGAGGTAGCAGCAATTATCTGTTGGAAGTTTAATAAAGGCTTGGAAAAACAAGTGTTTTTAAAAAAGCATCAAATGCTACACACAAGAAATTAATGCAACACTGTAAACCGACTATACTTCAATTTAAAAAAAGGATTAAAAAGTAATCTAAAGTGATATGGAAAACAGCAGTGTCTTCTTAATTGAAATTCTGCTCAAAAGCTATATGAAAGCATAGTTAGTAGGCAAACATCCCATTAGATATGTTCAAGTAGCTATTATAAGCTGTCTTTATTATCTTTATGAATAATTACGATGAAAAAACTGGGATAAAAAATTTCAACAGAAACTGGAATACTGCTTTAAAAAAAAAAGTCCATAGTGAAAATAAGCAAAAGAAATGAAATTTTAAAACAGAAAAAGTTGCTTTTAAAGAAACACGCTATCATAAGAAAATGCCAATATGGCTGAATAAGCAGAAAACCCTGAAAAGTCACGAACGATAAATGCTGAGAGGGTGTGGAGAAAAGGGAACCCTCCTACACTGCTGGTGGGAATGTAGTTTGGTGCAGCCACTATGGAAAACAGTATGGAGATTCCTCAAAAAACTAAAAATAGACTTACCATATGATCCAGCAATCCCAATTCTGGGTATATATCTGGAGGGAACTCCAATGCGAAAAGATACATGCATCCCAATGTTCATAGCAGCACTATATTCAACAGCCAAGACATGGAAGCAACCTAAACGTCCACTGACAGATCACTGGATAAAGAAGTTGTGGTATATTTACAGAATGGAATACTACTCTGCCATAAAAAAGAATAAAATAATGCCATTTGCAGCAACATGGATGGATCTGGAGAATGTCATTCTAAGTGAAGAAGCCAGAAAGAGAAAAAAATTTCATATGATATCACTCGTATGTGGAATAAAAAAAAAAAAGACACTAGGAACTCATCTACAAAACAGAAAGAGACTCGCATACTTAGTAAACAATCTTATGGTTACCAGGAAAAGGGGGTGGAAGGGGATAAATTCGGGAGTTTGAGATCTACAAATGTTAGCCACTATATATAAAAATAGATTAAAAAATTTTTTTCATTTCTTTTATATAGCACAGGGAACTATATTCAATATCTTGTAATAACCTTTAATAAAAAAATATGAAAATGAATATATGTATGTACATGCATGACTGGGACTGTGCTGTACACGAGAGATTGACACATTGTAGCTGACTGTACTTCAATAAAAAAAGAAAACCCTAGAAAGTCAAGAGATGTGAGGTGAAAGTAGACTTAAAACTAGGTGTGTAATGTGATACAACCACAAGGGTGGCTGGAGATATTTTAAGCACCATACAAGTAACAGGTGATAGAGCTGAGAAAGGAAGCCTTCTTGCCATGCTAGTAAGACTGCTAGCTGGAGACCCACAGAAATGACTAACATATAGTAAGAAATGGGTTGTCAGGGACAATTCAGAGATACGGAAGTGATAAGTGATATGGAAACAAGCCCAATAATTTAAAGTAAACAGAAGTTTGAGATTTAAATATGCACAAACAGTAAGGGAATAAAGGCTGTATTGTTATGAGCTATGAGTAGGAAACCGAAAAATCAAGTTTCTCACAAGGAGTCTTTCCTGAATAATTAAGCAGTGTTGGGGGGAAAAAACCCAGTTATTCAGCAAAACAAAGAGAAAACAAACCCAGACATACAAAACAGTGGGTGTATATATAGCAAGAAAATTTGGCATTGAAAAGGTGACAAAACTATTAGGTTTCCCTCTCCCACGTTTGTACCATGGGGACAAGTAGGACTGATAGGCTCAGGTGCCACTAAGTGAGACAAACAGCTTGCTGGTGCCACCACCACAGGGCAGAGTGCAGTTCTGAGAACGCCTTTCAATATAACTAAGTAAGCTCATCTGGTGAAATACTGAGTTTTAGTCTTTTTGTCTTTTAAAATGTGAGTACAGCTTAGCGCAACCTCCCCATTCCCCTAACCCTTTAATCCCACTGCCCAGATATTACTATTGTTTACATATTTTATATATTAATGTTTATATATACATATATTCATATCATTATGTACACTCAGACACACAGGTGTAAACTGTCCTATAAACACTTTTCATCATGTTATATGGAGTACATCGTTATTAGTACATATATATCTCAGCTTCCTTAAAAAAAAAATGCCTGCACCCATTAGGGAACAGGTAGGTTGTTGTTAGTGTTTTGCTATTACAATGTTACAATGAACATTTCAGTACATGTCTCTTGCTGTACTTTTTCAAGTTTCTGTTTGCAATTTCAATAATTGGAACTTTTGAGTCAAAGGGATATATACCTAAGTTTGATAGTACCTAAATGTCCTTCAAAAGGGCTGCGTACGGTTACTTTCTAGCCACTGTCATATGAGCCAACTTGTTTTCCTCATACTCTCACCAACATTGATATTAAAGCTTTTCAAGTGAAACAAAGTTAATCTTTAAACACTACCCCAATTGCCATATGCACTTCAAATTGCTCAGTGCTCTTTCTCACCAATTCAACTCTACTGAACTTCCTTCTTGCCTCTCTAACACAACACCTGAATCTGAAGGTGGCCCTCCAAGATTAATGAACAAAAACGCACTAGGATAAGAAGCACCTTTCATTAACTATCCCAAAGACAAGGCTAGCCAATTAAATCTCACTTAACTCATGGGACAGGTTAACTCCAGAGTCTGGGCAGAAAAAGCTGAAAACCAGGAAAACTTTAGTCTGACATGTCACCACTCCAAAGACAGGAGCAGTATCTTACCTACCTTCTAAATACCCAAGGCACTTGTAACTCTAAATTTATGCCCCAAATAGGTTATGAAGTTAATTTCTTATTTCTTGGCTGGACCTGACATTTTAAATAGCTCCTTGGACCAAACTACTTTTGCTGTTACAGCATACAAAATAATGAATTCTCTCAAAAGAATTACAGATTTGAATACTTTAACAAGGTATTCAACATTTAAAGAAATATGTTAATCTCCAATTTACCAAAAGCCATAGACTTTTTAAGACAAATGAGAGATCTTGTAGTAATTTAATGACCAAGTAAATATTATTCACTGCTGGGCCATATGGTATCATATGATTAAGTTTTTTCTTTTCGGTACTTTTCCCCCAAGGAAATAATCACTGCCTCAAAAAACTATGCAAATAAGAAACCAAAGTATCTATCATTATTTGTCCCTCAACTGACAGAACTGTCTCAACATGTTCAAACACATCTAGATGAATACTTGTATTTGCATGTTGTCCCTTGCAAATTTACCTTCCTCACGCTTAGGCTTGATCAGGTAGTATGCATTCCCTGAGCATACGCTGGCTGGACGGCAAAGGAAGGTGACTCAACGATTATTCCAGCTGACAGAAGGAAGCCAGACAGGGAACAGTACCTGACTGCACTGTGCCTGAAATAATGAACTTTTCTGTTAAAAAAAGGAACCACTAATATCACTTTAAAAGAAACAGAAAGTATCTAACACCAGCATTAGAAAGAAAAATCCAGGACTGAAGAGGCACATGTTGGAGACTGACAGGATGGCAGAGAAGTGCTATCAACCAACTCTCTGCCACTCAGTTTCACCAAGTCACCGAGTTTCAGAGCTCTGCCTCCCCAAAGGAAGAGGGCTCTTTTCCAAGAATAGAGATTTCACCGTAAGTCTGGAATTCTAGTGGTTAAAGAGTGGGCTCATTAGTATGAACCTCAAGATGCCATATGGGTCTTGGGCATCATTTAACCTCTCTGTGCCTTGGTTGTCCTCAATGTAAAAAAGGGAGTAATAGTAAATATGTTACAGGATTAAGGAAAGGCTCAGTATTTGCTATTATCATTAATACTCCAAAACAGTAACCTCAGATTTCACAAGGTACATCTGTTAGTCTAATCAACCTTAGTTACTAACCTACAAAGCTGAAATTACAGTTCTTCAATCTTGAAAAAAGTTAAGTACGCAATTACTTTTTACCATTAATATGCTTAAGGTCCTTAATATACTGATGTTAGCAATTGCTAATGAGGGTATTAACAACTTATAATTTGTTCCAAAGATAGCATTCAGCCCAGCTTCTATGCTGGTGCAGACCCTTCCCAATTAAAAACAATTGCTACTTCGCTTTTCATCACAAATATTCACAGCAGCCAGCCCTTTCAGCACTTAACAATGCACCGAGCACCATTCTAAGCCTTTTGCACTAACTCATAACCCTCACAACAGCCCAAGGAGACAAGTTATTATTACAAAGACAGGCTAAGTAACCCACTCAGGCTCTCAGAGCCAGTAAACTGGAGAGCTACGGATGAAACCCAAGCAGTCTAGTTCAAGTCTGTATCTTCTGTCTATACAGACCAGAGCTTTTGGGGAGGGGTGTAGTGTGCTCAGGCTTGTCCTGATTTAGGAAGATTAGCTCCAGTGAGACTACACAGCAGTTAGGAAACAGTGGTGGGAGGAAGGCCAGTAGGGAACTGATGAGCAAGAACAGGTAAGAGCTGATGGGGAGCAGAGGGCTAGAGAGGAAGCCACATTTCAACGAGATTTCTAAGAACTGAATGAACTTCATGACTAATTATACATGAGGGGCAAGAATATCTGTTGTTTCCAACCTGGGAGATGACACTGTTCTAACAAAAATAAAAGGGAAGGCAGGAGAGGAGCAGACTGGGGGTGGGGTAAGAGCAATATGGGACATCTACATGTAAGGTGATGACACCCCAAATAACAGTCCAGTAGACAACATGAAGTTAATATTCCCCTTTTATCTAGCCCTACACTTCTTTAAAAAGGGGATATAGCACATAAAATGTTCTAAGTAAATGTTGAGCTAATAAATAAAATACAACTTCAGATTCTTATTAATCTAAGAAATTATTAAGTAACCAACTTGCAGGTCCCTCAACAAAACCTTTGTTCCACTGATGAGAGTTAGGAAGGTTCTATAGGATGGGAGGTGGCTTTGGAATAGAGCAAACCTGGGTTTCAGGCCCAGCTCCACCACTTCCTAGGGTAAGTAGCCTAGGGCCCTAACTACTCAAGGTGGTGAGCTTGTTAGAAATGCAGAATCTTCATTTTAAAATGGTCCCCCCATTAATTTGCATGCATATAAAAGTTTGAGAAGCACCAGCCTACAGCAAGTGACATTCTCTAAGGCTTGTTTTCCCCCCATGTACAAAAGTGGAGATAATCATATTTACCCCACAGGGTAGCAGAAGATTAATGGGCACCAAATACTCACCAGGCCTCTACCAAGAGATGTTAGTATATGTTACTTCATTTAATCCTCAATGACCTTATCATGCAGGTGTTTTTTTCCCACTACAATGATGAAGAAATGGCCAGTCTGTGACACCTTCCAAGGTAAGACTGCTGGCAAGTAATAGAGCTACTACTCAATGTTTAGCTACTCAGTATTCTGATTCCCATTAAGCCCAATAATGTTTGAGTAGCCTAAGGCAGGGAAAGGTACAGAACGGGTTTGTGAGAAGAGAAGTCTTACCCCCACAGAAAATCCAAAAAAATAGTTTTAAAAATAAAAATATATAGTTTTTTAAATAGTCCTTTAAAGCTACATCAATCAACAAATTTTTTTTAATGTACTACAGCCTAAATGACTCAGCTGTGATTATCCTGAATCAGTTTTCACATGAGGATATCACATTACATTAATAGTATTTAACTCAACTGTTGTTGAGTTGAAATAGTAGATCAACCAGCAGAAAATAATGATGGTCAATAAGACTAAGTGAAAATTCTCGCTATGATCCAGAAGGCTTATCTGGCTGCATTACAGGTTCCTGAAGAATAGAGTTTCATGCATAAAAAGGAACTTCCTACAAGTGTTTGGCCAACTTTATGCAGGCTATGCTTCACGTAAGACTGAAATTCTAGGGTCTCTTTCAATCATTATTTGTGAAAATTAACTTTCCAGAAAGGAATATGCAAAAAGAACATTTAGAATCACAAGTTTTAACAAATAACTAAGTACTAGTTCCAAACAAATCTTAACCTACGTGAATCGCTGTATCAATAGCTCTATCTCACTCATGCGAGCAAGCCCACAGCATGACCGACAGTACAGTCATGCTACATTCTTCCTCTCTGCCTTTCTGGCCACAATGGTCTCTCATTTCCTGAAATACAAGCTCTCCCCCTCCTCAAGGCCTTTGCAATGGCTACTTCTGGTGAGCCCTGACTTCCGATTCTACAGATAGCTTGCTTCTTATCCTTTACAGTGTGTCTTAAATTTAAGCCACTTGTCAGCAATCTTTCTCATCACCTGAATCAGATACACACCCCAACAGACCCCCAACTATTCTCTACTTCAGCCTAATGCCTGTTTCCTTGTAAGTCTTACCATAGCACTACTTTGTTTACATCCTCCCTCACCGCCAACAAATCCAGGCTCCAATGAGGGCAGGGAAACATATCTGACTTGTTCTTTGTCTAGCATACAGTGGGTGCTCAACACTGGTTAAGTGAACAATGTAAACAGATGCCAGGTACTGTGCTAGACAGCGGGATCTGGACATAGGAGTGGTCCTGCTCTCAGACAGCTCAGAAGGACAGCTCAAGTTCAGTGGGGAAACAGGGAAACCACCACCAAACAGTGAAATAAATGAGTGTTACTTTATGGGTTACTCAGAGGGAGCTAAGGAGGCATTCAGAGGGTGCTCCAAACCAACGAGGGTGGGGAAGGAAGAGGGTGTTTTCAGGAGGTAAAAATGCCAGCTGAACCCAAGAGGAGATTAGCCTTTTGTTCTTACATGGCAGCTGCAATGAAGGTTTCTCCAAACACCAGAAATAAGAAAGCCCTCAAAGTTAAACTTAAGATCAACAAATAATGACTAAGAGAGGTGCACAACCCATGTGAAAGAGAAAGCTTGGTTTCTCGCATAGCAATATTCAAAGAGAGCCAGAATGAATGTATTCATACACGGAAAGAAATAAGGTATTCAACAGTAAGGGTCTGTCCTGAAAGCACTGAAGAAGAATTATAACAGACAAAGACTGGCAGGTACCACTGAAGTAACTGGGCAGGAAAGGAGCCACCTTTGCTCAGAGCCGAGTTTTCTGGTCACAAGGGAGCTCCCTATTATGTGATGGTGGCACCATCTGTTTGTGACAAGCCATTAAACACGTGACTCATTTCACTGCTTTTGTTCTGATTCCTTCTCAGATAACCTCCTAGTTATAGAATGGGCTCCTAGCTATGTCTAGGAGAGAACGTACTGGTACACACTGAAAATTATATACTAGCTTTCCAATTTTACCTTTCAGACTCATGAGCTTGGTTAATCTAAGGCCAGGGAAGTGGACCTGCTCTTAATTCACCGATTAAATACTTGGGGGGTGGGGCAGTCCCCCTCCCAACAAAGCATGAGGTTAGCCTGACTTCAGAGTGAAGGAAAAGGATTTAAGAAAAATATGTAAGGTGGATCTGACTGATAGTGAAGGAAAAGAGTGACTGAGGAAGATAGTGACTGAAAAGTGAAGGAAAAGGGACACACCAAGGATGATTCCAAGGTGTTAGGCTCAAGTTATTTGGGGCTGGCAATATCGTTCAGCAAGGGAGCAACAGCAAGAAGAGAGGTAAGACTTGTAGGTCATGTCCCACTAGGGATGCGCTGAATGTGTGGTCTCTGAAGGGCAACCAAGTGGAGACGTCCAGTAGGCATCTGGCCATCCAAGACTGAACTCAAGAGATAGGGCATTTGTAAAATCTGGAGACACTAGTGTTTGGGCAGTAATAGATGAAATCACCCAAGAAAGACATGCCAACTACCAAGAGATGAGGACCAACTGTGGAACCTGATAAACCCATCATTTAAAGGACAGAAGAAACGAAACCTCTAAGGTAGGCTGTAAAATAGACAGGCATCTATAATTGTTCTAAACATTTATTAGGTTATCTTTCAATGTCAGATTCCAACAAGCATATCTGCAAATTTTTTTTTAATAGAGTAAGTAAAAGAAACAAAAAGAAAAACAATTGGCTTATAGTAAAGTTACTATAGAACTTTGTGAAAAAGACACAAAAGTTCTTTCAGAATACCATAATATGGCTTCCTGGGACAGGAAGGAAATCAATGAGATGCACCCCACTGACTTCTTACTAGCACTTCAAAAAGTGAAATAGAGCTGGTTGAAAGGAACAAAGAATTTTCTTTTGGGACCTACTTTAAATGTTTAAATCTTGCCAAGAGTTCAAAGTCCATGATGCTAGCCACCTTTGGATGAATTTTCAAGGCACAGTTAAAAGCTCCAATGTGCATTTTAATGACTAACACTGGTTTTGAGAGACTTCACTGCCCATTTATAAATTTATATTCTTTAACAAACCAAACTTTCATTCTCCAAGAGATCTATGATACAGCACAGCACTATTCTCCCCAACAGAGTCACTGATGGTTGTGACTGAGTAGGAAGAGTCACTGAAAAGTTTATCATCATCAAGAACCATTTATTAAGTATTTTTTTAAGCAAAGCCAAATGCTAAAAATTGAGGTGTATAACATTTTCTACACTATCACAGTTTACAACTTTGCTGGGGAAAACCAAACTACTCCAGAAAACACCTGTAATTTCAATACAAGTTTCAAGTTAAATGCCCAAAAGCGGTACAATAGGTCAGATGAGAGAGTTCACTAAAGACTGGATTGTACAAGAAGAAAACAGGATGTGAGCAAGACTTTTAAGGAAAGGCAAGACAGTCAAGACAAGAAGCAATGTGAGGTGACAGCAGTATTGCAAGTAGGGTACAGATAAGAGCAAAGGCACAGGTGCAGGAACTGTGCTAGGAACCAGCTGAACAGCTTTTGTTTTTTTCTTTTTCTTTTTTTGGAATAAGATTCATGCAGCCAAGCAGTAGTAAATAAGGCCAGAGAAGCAGACAAGAGGCAAGACGGGTGAGCGCCAGGCCGCAGAGTTTTGTACTTTATCCTGTGGATAGTATATGGCCGGTGGTGATTTTATGCATAGGTGGGTGATGGATGCAAAGCAAAGATTTTGGAAAAATTAATCTGGCAACTATGTGTAGAAGGGGTAATATGGTATCAAAATTGTGGTGGGGTATACATTTGTCAAAACTCATCACTCTCTACACTTGAAACTGTCAAATTTTATTGTATATAAATTATACATCTGTAAGGCTAATTTTCAAAAAGCAAAGGACAAAGGTAAAGTCAGGAATGAGACAAGTATGAAAAATACAGCCTGTAAAATTCTGAACATTTAGCTGCTGGGGTGAATTCAGCAGTGTGGTGAATGAAGCCAGCTGATAATATGCATCTCTTCCCAACTTCAAGTTCAGCGACCTTGTATCTGCAGTCTGAAGTTTTTATACCTCAAAAATCAGTAAATGCTACAAATCAGGGCTTTATACCCCCGTGGGTGGTAGTTCAGCGTTCACAAGCACACCGCTGTGTCATTTCTACACATGGTCTAGCATGAATATGGCACTAAACGAAGAGTCCCTCAACATTTTCTTCTAATTCAAAATAATGCCATAGTTCAGAAGCACTATTTCTTAATCTTACCATCGACAGATGGTTACCAAAAATGTGTAAGATTTAAGAGCCTAACATTTATTTAGTTTCAAGAACTAAAGCAAGCCTATGAATAAGACAGAAACCTTTGTTTGCATCTCTCAATCAAGGTTTTCTGGCTATTATGTAGTTCCCCTGGGACTAACACCAATTGATGATGATAATACACAAAAAATTCCAGCATTCACACCATTATAGTAAAGCCTAATTGCATGAGCCTATTATTGGAATATGCTTTTCTAGTTCAAACTAGCTGCATTTCAATAGAGTAAAGAGGGTTTTCTGAAGAAACCCTACTGTGAAAAGATGAACTTTGTCTTAACAACTTTAGTTTCAAAAACTATTCATTTATAGATGCCTATTTCACATCTCTGAAGCAAAATGGCTCATTTGTTATGTAGATTACTAAGCAGTCACTTAAGAATAAAGAAGTTTCTCCTTTAGACGCTCCAGCTATCTGCATAGGCTCAATCTCAAAACCAGCAAAGTGTACTCTAAATATGACAGCAAATAACTGAACCTTTCTGATTTAACTCCAGAGAAATACAAATGTGCACTTCCTTCCCATTTTCCAACCCACCTTCCAGGGGCCAACCTAGGGATCTTCCCAAGAAAGGCTGCCTTTACAGAGCTCCTAGGTCACTATCTGCAAAGCTAAGAAATCGGGGTACTAAAGGAGAGGGTACAGCAAAGGGTAAGGATGACACTCACTTCACCACAGCAGATCTGATTCTGTAAGTCTTTAGCTAACAGACTTTCGTTTCAAAAGTTCTTAAGATCATTTCTTAAAACTCAGAATGTAATTTCTCATAAATAAAAGACAATTTAACTCACTTGTATCTAAAGTACACTATTTCACTATGGATTATTAACCCTCATGGATAACAGTATTTGTTAGAAAATACAAATGCATTCAGTTGTAAGCTGAGATGCTAACATCTTCATCATTTGAACATCACTGTGTCTAGAGCCCCTGTCTCAGAAAGGAAGACGTAAAAAGACACAACATGAAGAACTATGAAATGTAAGGAGCAGGGAGAAAATGACAGGCTGGAGAAATGACTGGAAATTCAAAGAAGAAATACACATGTGTAAGAATCCCAGGATATTAACATCCTCTGCCCCACTGATAACTGGGTGGGGATAGTGGGTGGTAGGTATTCATCAGACATTTACACTCCCTGAAGCACCACTGCCCTAGGGAGTGAGCTGCCCCCCATGAAGAGCATACAAGGGACAGTTCTAAGCCCCAGGCCTGTCCACTGAGCATTCTCTGTACCACAGCCTCTAGCCCAAGGGTCTTTTTCTTCTGCCACTCTCCTTAGGCTTTTAACCCTCTTAGAAGAAATAAGAACCCCCCAAAAGGAAAGAAAAATGTACATTTGGCCTCACATTTTTTATTAATGAATACTTACCATTCCTCAAAATGTCCAAGCCCAATACGAAAATGAATATATGTATGTATATGCATGACTTGGATATTGTGCTGTACACCAGAGATAGACACTTTGTAATTGACTGTACTTCAATTTAAAAAAAAATTGAGTATTACAAACTTGAGAATGCAAACTTGAATATTGCAAACTTTAGAATCAAAAAAAAAAAAAAAAAAAAAAGTCTAAGCCCAGATGAACAAGGTACAGTTCTAGGAGCTAGGGACAAAGGTACAGAAGGTTCAGGATCTATCCTCCAAGGAGCAGCTTAAAAGAGGTGGGTGCTGGAGCCACAAGCACAGGCTGCTTATAAAGCAGTAACTGCTCATCTGAGGGGAAAACAAAGGGTGCTATTAAAGCGTGCAGAAGACAGGAAAAGCATCCAAGGCAAATATGGAGTCAAGGCAGGGAGCCCAAGAAAGATTTTAAGGAAGATGCAAAGCCTGAGGTGAATACTCAAGAATAAACCAAAGTAAGCCAGAAGGAGAGAAAGGCATTATGTAGAATAGTTAAGGACTGTCCTCTGAAAAGGCTGGCATCCTGCAGCGTGGGTGCAGCACCACATCTCGGACTGTCATGGTAAGAAGGCAATACTTCTCTATTGAAATGACTTTTATAGCAAGGTTAGGCTTTTAAACCACAGGCACTGAAGAACAACTGGGGGTTTTAAGCAGGAAGTGGCATGATCAGATACACTAAAAACAGGATCACTCTAGCAGCAAAATGAAAGGCAGACTGGAAGGAGACAGAGGTTAGAGGGAGCCCTAAAGTGGTAAGATGATTTGTAACAGCCCACGTAGATGATCAGCACCTGAATAAAGCAGCGGTGGCAGAGATGGAGGGAATAGGGGAGTACAGATCTCAAGGGGGCAGAATAAACAGGATGCGGGTGGAGTTAAGGGGACATCCAGGTTTCCCACTTGGGTAACAGATGAGTGAACACACATAAAAAGACTACACCCTGATTTTGATGGATACAGTACTAAAATCAGTATCAGAAATGTTTAGGGGCTTGTTGGAATATTCCTGGAGAGAAGATGGAAGTCAGGCAGCTATACTAATCTGGAGTTTGGGAAACAATTCAACTGAAGATGTATATATATGAATCATTTTATGGTAAAGGAAGTGTTAAGTGAAAAGAAGACTGAGGATGAAGCCCATGGGAAAATCAACCTTTGGTAAATCCACATCAACCTACAGAGAGATGCAGCACCAAGGCAGGGCTTCACAATGAGGTAGTATGTTTCTTTAGTCCAGGAGTCTACAAACTACAGCTCATCACCTGTTGTTACAAATAAAATTGGGGGGGTTGGGGGAGGTAATTAGGTCTATTTATTTAATTATTTTTTTAATAGGGGGTACTGGGGATTGAACCCAGGACCTCGTGCATGCTGGGTATGCACTCTACCACATGAGCTATATCCCAACTCTCAATAAAATTTTACTGTACCATGCCAAGCCCACCCATTAAAGTACTGCTGATGGCTGCTTCTGTGCCGCAATAGCAGAGCTGAGTAGCATTGCAAAAAGACCGCATGGCCCACAAAGCCTAAAATATTTACTATTTGGCCCATGCCTGCTTTAGTTAATTAACAGCCTTTGGGCAAAGCCTATCCCTACTTCCTATCTCAGTTTCTCCATTTGAGAAACAAAAAGTACATTATGTTTAAATGCAACAAAAACTTGAAAGGCTCATGAAAGTTGTTAATATCAAAGCCATTCATCAACCAATGTATTTTCAATTAAAATAAAAAATTTAAAGTATATAAAAATTTGTAACATATAATTTGAGAATATAGTATTTAAATTTCAGGACAATTTACTGATTTGCATGACTATAAAATAAAGGGAATCCCAAACTTTACATCCAATTCTGAATGTTACAAAACAGTCATTCGCCTCTACAAAAAGCTTTTGGTAACAGAAGAGATGAACCACAAAGCAGAATAAATCACGACCATCTCCATCACCACTGCCATCACTTCATGAACACCTTTGATGTCCACATACTATGCTGAGCACCTAATGCCCGTTTGTCTCATTCAAGCCCTACAATGAGGGTACTCACCGATTTTACAGATGAGGATACAGCCTGAGAAAGGTTAGGAGCCTCATCTCAGGTAACCTAGTAGAGAGTGGGTGGGACAACCAGTAACTTGTGCAGACACAACCAGAACCAGGTCTGACCTCTGAGGATCCATACTCCGCCTCAAGCCCACACTTTATAGTGACCCATGCTATGGTAGATAACACCTGTAAAGGGACAAATGGAATCTGGAAACAACTAGGACCACATGTCTGCTTCTCTTACTGCCTTGCAACTCAAGGCAGGTCTTAGAACGCAGGCTGGTATCACAGGTGGAAGCGTATCAATTGTCCCAAGGGGCTCTGGCCTCAGACACAACCAAGTACAACGCTTATTGCCAGCAGACAATGTATTCTGAGTTCCAAACCACCACCTCACAAATGAACTTTTAAACAACCCCCTCTAGAAACTGAGGGCAGGCAACACAAAAAATAAAGAGATCTTAGTAAATCAGATATTGCAGTCATGTACTCTAAGAGGTAATACGATACACTCAGTGGAAAGAACATGGGCCTTCACTTCAAACTGACCCAGGTCTGAATTCTGTTTCAACACCAGCCTTATGACAGTAAATTACTTCTCTTCTCTGAGCCTGCTCCCTCCTGGAAATGAGACCACACTCCTTGCCATATGGTCTGGTCTGGGGAAAATACAGTACTACTGTGTAAAATTCCGTGGCTCAGAGTCAGATGGCCTGAGTTTATCATCCAGCTCTGCAACTTACCTGACCTGAGACTGGGGCCTAAAGCTCAGGTTTCTAATCTGTAAAACAGGATAAATGACAACAGCACCTACACTTCTTGGGGTTATTTTGAGGATTAAGCAAGATATCTAAAATGCCAAAAGCACAGTGCCTGGCACATAGTAAATACAAAAACTTTTTATCAGTTTAAGTTATAGATCAAATGACAAGTCAACTTCCAACCTTCTTAGAACTGATCTTTAAGGGAAGCAACACCTTTCCCTGAGGCTATGAAATTAACTTTATAGCTTTAAGGAGTAGTAGAACCACCTCACCACCCACAAAAGGTGGTTTGGCTTCACTCTGTTAAATGTCAGGAAGTTTTCTCCATCTCTTGTCTCAATCTTTAAAATATATATTAAATAATACTATTGCTGCTTTCAGGCAGGCAACGCCCTTAACCTTTAAACAGAACAAGACTATTTCCCCCCCTGGTTTTCAGAGCGCCAGGAAGAAACACTGGAAAGGCATCTGTTTAGAAGCAGAACTTTAATTCTTTGTAAAACAGCCTGCCTGCACCTGTGGCCAAAGCAGAAGCAAACAGGCTAAGTGGCTCACAACCCCAGTCTGCCTGTCTTTCAAAAGAACTCCCTCTACCCCCGACACACAAGTCAACTTTGAGCCCCACCCCCATCTCAAAAACCATAAAAATACTGAGTTCCACAGATTTTTCTTTCAATCATTAGCTCAGGATACAGAAACAGATCAAAGAAAATGCAAAGACAACCTATAAAGAAAAACTTCCTTGTGCTTTACCAGACTTGTTAAATCTATCCAGCTGAAATGTGTCTTCCACACCAAGTTCCCTTACTAATGACAAGACAGAAGAAATCCATAAAGCCCTCCAACTCTCAGAAGGCTTTCTCAGATGCACTGTACATTTTCAAATGGCTTATATTCCTGCACCTGTTCATTCTTCTTCAAATTACTTCAGCTTTTTTCAATAGGCAGATAATCATATTTATTTAGTCCAGGACTTTCATATCCTAAACACAAAGTTTTGACGGGCACTATAACTGGCTTAACATAGAAGTCCTCAGCCATTAAACACATCCAGTTCCAGGGGGATCTAAGAAAAATAAGAAAACAGTCTTCAGATACAGCACTAGCTTTATCTAGCACAGAAATCAACACACTCAGCTTATATAGACATTAACAGATTTGGTTTAAATTTCTCAGCCATTTGGTAAGAATATGCACAGTGATTACTGTCCTGGGCTTTCCCCCACCCTTTTTTTTTTTTTTTTTTAACCATTTATCTATGTTCAAGTTCTAACAGAATTATTAACAAGTAGAAACCCTTACCAAAAATCAAATCCAGGATCAGGGCCATCCTTTTCAGGACTATACAACAGTCTAGTTCAAATTTATAAACCTTACTTTTGTTTTGAAAGCTAGGGGGAAGTAGTTTTTCTGTTTTAGATTTCATTCCTGGGGAAATGGAAATAGATGCAAGGCTTCAAGGTTATACAGTACACACAAAGAACATCCTGTCCACTTGCCTAACACACTCTTAGCATGCTCACAGCTAATGGTCAAAACACCTGCGAAAGTCTCATTTGCTCAGTCTCACATGTTGTCCACAAATTCAAGATTATGCTGCTTCATTTTGTTTATTTTAGAACAGTCACCTTGCATCTAACTGATCCAGCCTACTTCAGCTGCCAAGGTGTTAACATGCATTATATTTGCTAAAGGCAGTCAGTAAATACAACAGTCCCGGCCCTCACTCTGAGAACAGACCCTCGCATCCCCACTCCTTCCCCTCCTGTTAAACTCTGTGTGTGTGTGTGCTCACTGGAGGCTGGCTGGGTGACAGGAGATGATGAACCTGACAGAATCAACATTGCAGGGTTTCTGAGAGGAAAGAACGCAGGCAGGATAACTGGGCAACACAAACTTCTGTCTAGTTCTTTTAATCTCAGGCATGGTTCTCTCAACTGGAGGAGCTCTCCATGGATTAAGTCCTAAACTAATAAAAAGCCTTTCAGAGGTATCATGGAGGGAAGCAGGTACTTTTTACAGTATCAAGTAGATAGGAAAGACAACAAAAACTTTGAACTGTAAAGTTTAGAAAAGTTCTATTAAAAATCTACTTACAGTTATTAATTAAATAGTGAATGTTCATTTTTAATTAAAAACTAAAGTATAAAAAAACCTACTTGCATGATTTTCCTAAATTAGAAGTAACATCTATGTAGTATGCAGTGTTGCCCCAGTCTCAATGAACGTAACTCTGAATACTCTCCTTAAAACCAACACAAGTGTGAGATTTATTGTAAGTGTTGACTGTTCTGTGCTATATGTTTCACACTTACTCTTTTAAGGCACTGAGGATTTCAAAATACTTTAACTCTCTCCAATCTGGTCTCTAAAATTGCTTCTACTTAAATTAGGTGCTGGCAGGTCTCAACTGTCATGCCTTAAAGCAAAACAAATGCCCCTATTAAAAAGGACTGGCGGCTCAGGAATGCCCAAAGTGCTAAGAAGTCCAAAAAGACCTCTCGAATCATCTACACACACATACACACACACAGAGTTGACGAACAAGAGGCTCTCAAGCTTTCTAAAGGAAGTTCTTTCAACTATACTCAATTTTGATATGATGTAGCGAGAGAGACCATGACTGAAAATATCCTCATGAAAGACACTGTCCAAAACCACAAATTCTTAAAATTACCAGCCCTGTACAAACCTATACCTATTTGACAATAGAAAATACTGTGAAGATCATCTGCTGTCCCACTTAAAACCAAGGAGCATGGATGATAGCAACTGCATCTTGAGCTGAACTACAATTACTTCTATTTTGGAAAGCAAATGACCAACTCCAGTTCAAAGGAAAAATACTAATTTCTATTATCCATCTGTTTCAAAGGTGCAATAACAAATAAGAGCCAAGCTATGAGTTTGAAACTGAAATTAAAACAAAAACTAGATTAACCTTTAAAGTACCAAAATTCATTTCTAGACTTAAAAAAATCTCCTGTTATTACCCTGCTTAAAACTTTAATCAATGACTCTGGATGCTTGCAGTACTAAACTCCTTCAGCCTGCCCACCTGTCTGCAGGTTCTCCTCTGCCCCTCCCTTGGTCTCCCAATCCTGGGACTCTACGCACAATGCTTAACACTCAGTAAGTTCTTTGAATAATGTGGTTTTACAGCTCTATGCCTTTGCCTAGTTCCCTCCTGGAATGTCCTTCAACTCTTATGTGCTGTCTGAAAATGCTACTCATCTTTCAAGACCAAGGTCAAGCTTCATTTCCTGCAACAGCAGTTTCCAAGTAGGCTTCATACTGCTCCTTCCTCTGTGTCCCTCTGCCACTCATCGGTTGACAAAGTTCACTCTCCTAGAATACAGAAGCTATGTTTTGCTTCTAGCATCTTTCCTGCTTTGCAAAGGGTCTGACAGAGAAAAGATACTCAAAATATTTGATAAGAAAACACATTGGGATACCATTTCTCATCCATCAGATTGGTAAGCATTAGAAAGCTAGACAACTATTGGTGTGGATATGAACAAACAGGAAGTCTCAGATACTGCTGAAATGTAAAGTTTGGTACAACCACTTTGAAAAGTAAATTTTTTTCATCTCTGGCAAAGCTGTGCACCGTTAAGACCAGCAATTCTGCTTCAGGTTACATATACTGAGCCATTATCTGTCTAATGTAGGTCCTGATCAGCATTTTTGAAAATGAGGTGATATATAGAGATATCTCAAGGGTGTATGGGTAAACATTTTTTCAGAGAAAATGTTTTTATAAAAGTACAATTTCTGCTATGCACATATACATGTACATATTATTATACATTATATATAATTATGTGTATTATATACACATATATATTACATGTATGTGTACTTATATATATGCTGGGTCTCACTGAAACATACATTTCTTACTGTGTCCAATGAACAAAACAGCCTGAAAAACACTGCCCTAGAGAAACACATATGTGCTCAACGACATTCATAAATGTTCTTTACTGCACTATATATAATTGTGAAAGATTGGAAATAACCTGAATGTACATTAACAAAATGGATAAGCAAAATATGGTACATGCATGTAACTTTTACAAGTGAGTTAAAAATGAGTTACAAATGAAGTAGAGCTACTCCTATCAACATCAAATCTCAAAATACTGAATTAAAATGTATAATGTCATTTACGTAAACATGCAAAACAATGCTACATATTTATGGATATGTACATATGTAAGAAAGTTAAAAAACTATCGTAAAGGTAACTTAAAAAAGCAGTTACCTCTATTTCATGAATAAAGGGAGGGAAGTAGAATCTGGGAGGATTTCACAGAGGGAAATGTAACTTTGGGTCTTATTTCTCTCTTAAAAATAAAACTTTTGAATAAAATAAGGCAAAATGTTAAGATCTGACAAAACTGGGTAACAGATCTTCTTTTTACTATCACTATCTTATTCTTCATTATTTGTGGTGGTGCTCAAAATATTTCATCATTTAAAAAACTCTTAAATAAGCACATAAAACTAGAATACAGCCAAAGGGGGAAAAAAACAATCTTGAAAATGTCCTGGTGTCTATAGCTCCAAATCAATACATACTCCACATTTTTTTAAGCTAACATCTGAATGCTTACATACCAGACACTGTGTTAGGCCCTAGGTACAGGTCTCACTTAACTGGTGCAATGGCCTCTGTGGCAGACACTATTATTTTTCTATCAAGATGACTGCATCACTGCCTCTGGCCTTGGATCTTGAGGGTCCAATTGTACTCACCATTCCACATTTTCTAAGGGTAGAAAAATGGATTAATCTATTTTTGAAAAGATTTTAATATAGATTCAAATGAAAAGGGTTCCTTCTGTTCAACTTTCAGTTAACCCAAAGAATCTAATCCAAAATTACACAGCTGTATCCTACCTTTGCAGTTTGTATAAAAAATACATATATGTGTGTGTATGTATGTGTGTGTGCACACACATACATACACACACACAATGAATGCTGATCTAGGCTCCATTTGGTCACTTTGCTTTAAAAAACAAATTCAATGAATATGGGTACACTTCAAGTGCATTCTACATAAATTGCTAAGTTTTTCAAAGATGTGCAGCTGTAACAGCTAATTTAAACTAATTTAAAGCTGAGTTTATAAATTATTATTATGTGAAAAATATTTTCCCAACTAGGATAGCACTGGTTTTAAAGTTATCTTTTGGCACTAACTTTGTCTTTTTTAATAGTGTTAAACTGTTCAAAGAGTAAGAATATACGCTTTCTTACTCCGAAAACGGATAAATTAACATCATCACTTAAATATTTCCTCTATGGAAATTATATAAGTGGAATTATTATTAATATTCTGTGATAATGGTACTATGGTTATACAGGAAAAGCCCTGACTCTCTGAAGATTAAAGTATTTAAGCTGAAGTGTCATTATCTTTGCAACTTACAAATGGTTCAACTAAAAATATATATGATGAAACAAATATGGCAAAATATTTATTATTTAGTCTACACAGTGGGAAGGTATACAGCTATTTACTTATATTCTTCCCACTTTTATCTATCTGAGATTTTTCATAGTAAACTATAAAGAAAATTTTCCAGTCATTATTTGTCAAGCAAAAAGCTTAATACCGCCAACATCATGCAATTCTATTTGAATTACCCTTATCAACTAACTTCCAGAATAAAATAAAGTTCTACATGCTTTTGTAGTTTTACTCATAAAAATGTGGCAGCTGAACAAAAAAGATGTACAATATGGCCAATTAAAGGCCTACCACAATATTTTAACCAGTAAATACTACTGCCAACCTAGGATTGATTATGTAACATTACTAATTATAATTTAAAACAGCCTGGACAAACTTAGACCCCTTTTATGTGATTAGAAATTATGCATTAATTTAGAAAAATCATAAAACTGATAACCAATTTTCTCAATCACAACCTTTCCAGCTAACAATCCTTTTACCAAAATTTGGCTTTATAATATCTTTTTCTGATCTATTAGCAAAAATATCCCAATTATCAATTACAAATATCTAAGGTGACTGATATTAGACAGGACTGGTTCTAAAACATGGATCCATTCTCAAGTCTGGTTCCTAACACCACGGATCAGGAAATACAGATGAAAGAAATTTACTGGCTTGAAATTCCATTAATTGTTTAAAAGAATTCTAACACAGGCTTTCTCCATCTACCATACTGCCTCTCAAAATATAGTCCATATGAAAAACAAAACTGAAACAAGACATGAAGGATCCACAAGATTCCCTCTCTTGAAATATACAGTGAACAGATAAACTCACCCCTACAGGACAAAATCAGAAGACATTCTTAACTTGGCTGTTCTCCATTATCAGTCAAGAACCATAACATCTTGCCTTAATTCCATCATCTGTATAATGGTAACAACTGCTTCATTCATAGAGCTGGTCAAAGTTTGATCTAAACATGGTAAACAAAGCATTTGAATTCTCAGGTAAGCAGGTAATGACTTAATATTGAATGGCATTTGAGTAATTAAAACTTCGTTATACTTCAACTATTCCAGGGATCTACCTCTAGAAATGAAAAGGTGTATGACAGAGGCTTTCCTACCCAAATTTAACATTAATACAGGTTTCTATGTATGAAGCAACACTCTACTCCCATATTTCAAAGTCAGAAATGAAGACGTCAATGCTTTCTACTTCAAACTTCAAAAAGTCCTAGTAAAAATTCCAAGAAAGTAACAAACTACAAAACGTTTATTTTTACTATCTATATCAGCAAAAATAGTTGACTCAAAGTAAGATTTTAAATTTGTATTGTAAATCTATTTTCTATTTTCTATTCCCTAGAAGGCAACACCAGGTAAACACATGGCTTTTCCTTTCTATCTATCCATCCACCCATCCACACATACACACTAAGAGTTATATGCAAAATGTCTTCAGATAAAATAAAAATATTCAAGTTGCAAAGACTTAGAATGAGCTAATAAGCCAACTCCTTGTTTGACAGGTAAGGAAACAGATACCCAAGGAGTGAAAGGCACAAGGTCTCACAGCACTGAGTACCAGAGCCAAGGACATGAACTCTGGATGGTCTTCCAGGCAGTCTTCTTTCACACTAGCATGCTGCCTCTCCTCTACCAAACTCCCATAAATGACCAAACTCCCAAATTATGTCCTCTGAGTGAAAGTTTGGAGATACCAGCTAAACTATATATGAAAAAAGCCAAGTTAATGGTTTTTCTTCTCCCTTAATGCCCAAATAAATAATTTTACCATGTAAGCCCAGTCCCCAAGCAAAGCAGAACCTAAAAGACATGGAATAAAGGTAAGAGATAAATTTTGTGAATCAAGATTCAAGGCATGCGAAGCCAAGTCTAAATGATAATACCCCCAAATATGTATTAAAAAAAATTCACTGTGGCAGACACTGCTGGTTACCCAACCCAATACCTATTATCCCTTCTTTCTTACTAATAAAATTCTGATTTTACTAAAGGCAGTCAGAAAGCAATGTTTCCCAGCCTCTCCTGCAGGTAAGATTGGCCAGTCAACATTTCCTGCCCAGGATGTAAGTGAACCTGTAGGGAGAGACACTCGGAAAAGTTCCATAGTCAGAGTTGGGGGGGTCTTCGCCAGTTCTTATCCCTTTGCCTTACTCATCTGCCTTTCTTCCTCCTCCTGAATGTAACATTAACATGACGGTAGGAGCAACCTCTTTAGGAAAGTAAGTCATACACTAAAGATGGCTGGGTAAAAAAACAGAAGGCATCTGGGTCCCTGACAATATCAAACTTGCCCTTATCTGCCTACCTACTAACTCCATGCTACAGCTACATTATTTCAGATCTGTTGTTAATAGCCAACTACAACTCCTGAGTTATTCACTAAACAAATACATAGTAAATGTATTCACATACATTATTTCAAATAATCCTTCAAGTAATCCTATAATGTGGTATTCTATTCATTTTTTGGATGAGGAAATAAAATGCAGATGCAAATCCAAATACATCACTAAAGCCTATGGTCATTCCACTATATTTTACTTTTCAAAACTACCTGGAAAAGTACATGCATTTAAAAATATTATCTTAATCATTCTCATATATAACATGCCATAAAATCTACGCATTCCCTTCTACTAACACCATCAAAACCCTGCCAACCTGCCACGATCAGGTTTCAACAACCTATGTGAGTAAATTCTTTACCAAGAGTCCTTCTTTGGTTGACTAAAGATGAGAGATCATACCTCCAGCTAATATCAGGTGTGAACCTACTGGTGTCCATTAGATGACAAATAGCAAAAAGCTCAGCCTATTTACCTTATAGCAACCCACATAATCTTGGTCACACACACTATACTCGAGTGCGCACATACTTAACAGTGACTAATTTACAACCTCGGATCCTTTCATCAGTCTAGGCCATCAACCACCTCCCATCCCCACAGGTGCCCTTTTGCTTATTTACTTCTTGTCTCTATGACATTCAGCTTCCTCCAGAATCCTTTTCTAATAGGCTCAGCTCCTTACTTTACCAAGCTACTATCCTCTTTCTAAGGTTATTTTTAAGGGTGACTATGTAATTTGTTTGTACAGTATCTTTCTATCATCATGTTATGGTCCTATTCATTTTTAGACAGAATTAAACAGAGGCACAAGGTTAATAACAGAACACAGTAACTTATCTTTTAATAGCCCTATTCAAGAGAACAGAGAAAGCTCTAGAGATGAAAAAATGAACATCTGTACCTCCCAGGTCCTCATAAAACCATGCAGAATAAATATCAATAATGCTCAGATTAAGAATAACAGATGCCAAAAGAAAACCTGTGAATTCCTCAAGCTTCAGTGAAGTATTAACAGATTTTAAACTTTTTAATTAAAATAAATTTTAAAAAATTTTAATTCTGCTACCCTTCTCATTCATTTTCTAAGAGTTACACAGTAAAACCTATCAAAGCCTGCTTTACAACAGAAATGGGAATAACTCAAGACTCACCATTACGTTCCCACCAACAAAATGATTAAATAGAAAACAAAAGCTCTGCATATAAAAACCTAAAATTTATATCACGTTTTACGTCTTATTTTAAAAGCCTGAATTCCAGCATTAGAGTCTAGTCTTCTAGTTTGCAATAAAGAGATAACTGCTTTATGAATGGAATATTCTAACAACAGACCCATTGCCAACTGCCCACAGTCAACTCAGTGCCTGATAAAAACATTTAATGCAGCACATCCTGTAGCCCAAGTAGTAAACTGCTATCCAATGTGTTTCTTCCTCATCTTCACACAAGAAGTGCCACCTTATTTCATCACATTAATGACACACCAAGGAAAAAAAAAAGCTGACAATCAAACTGACTCACCATCAATTCTAAGGCATCCCAGTTTCAAAGATGTTAAGGGGGAAAATGTCTTAGAATCTATGAAATATGGTGTAAGCCTGACATTCTTTACTAACATAGAAACATTTGCCATCTTCACACAACACCAATTTCCCTTCTTGGCTAAATGTATATTTACATGGTGTACTACATAATTCAATTCAATCTGATTCAAGTATTTTATTAAAGAACCTGCCATTATGCCAACATTATGCTACGTACAAATAAAGTACACCCTAGACTTTGAAACAAAATGACAACTTCTCTATCGACACACATTTGTCAGAGTAGCAGTTCTTAAATCTTTTGGTCTCAGTACCCCTTACACTGAAAGAACTGATGACCCTAAGGAGCTTTTTTATGTGGAAATATCTATCAATTTTTACAATTTAAAAATTTTAAGACAGTAATTTGTTTAAAAATACTAATAAATCTTATGCATGTTAACATATTTTTATGAAAAATAACTAATTTCTAAAATGAAAAACAATTTACCAACTCTCTTTAATGTTTGGCTTAATAGAAGTGAGCTGCAGTCTCAAATATCCTTCTAAATTCAACCTGGCATACTATGTTTTGAATGTAGTCAGAAAAGAGTAATTTAATGGACTTTTCAGATAATTTTGGACATTCTTCATTAATATTACACCAAAACTAGACAAATGGTAGTTTCCTAAATTATTCCAGTGAAATTTTCATCCTGTTACATTAAAATCCACTGGTCTACTTTGCACTTCAAATGGATCTTTCACCCAAGCACAATTTTTTATCATGCACTGGCCATTTAGAAAATACTGGTTCACTAATTTATATAGATCTTCCAAATACTGACATATTTCATCACATAATATCAAAAAATCACATTAATATCACCATTGATCTCATTGGAAATGTCTATGTATTAGACAACTGTCAAGCATGTGGCAGCAGATGCAAGTTTTCCCCAAATCTGACTGTCACTTTAAAGCTTGTATTTTATCATTGGCAACATGTATTATCAGTTTTCCTTGGAGTGAAGGGCTCACTTTGTTGGTTTCTGAGAAAATGTCTGCCAAACATCTAAGTCTGAATAACCACAGTTTGTCAGTCAGTCATACTTTCAAGTACAAAAGGCATTCCATAAAAAAAACAGCTAGTTTGGCTGGCAAATCACCTAAGTGCTTTTTCTAGAAACCACCACATTTTCAGTAGGCAGGAAAGGTGCTTCCTATTTTCTCATGCAGAATATTAAAGAGACATGTACTCAAGAGTCAAAATTTATTGTGTTTACTTGTTTTCAAGAGCATGTTCAAGTGAAACTGCCTTTTTAAAAAGCTGTAGGTGTGTGGTGGTGAAGAATATGATGACTACTAACACGGTTTTGGTGTGCTAAGGCATCAACAGTTTTATCCATTGGTTGGTTTTGGTTTTGTACCATCAGCACAAATGTTAATACAGCCAAAAAAAATTAATGTTAACTATGAAGTTAATTTTGACTTTATAGTCCCCCTGAAAATTTCCTGGGGATCCCAAGGGGTCTGCAGGCAACATTTTCTGGAACCTTTGTGTTAGAAGGTTCAAATGATTGAAGAACTTAACCAATAGCCTAAGGAGCAAACATTTATTCTTTCCTAACAGCCTGTGCACACACACAGAAAGTAAAATGTATACTCATGTGTATATACAGTTTAAGTATATTACTAAACCTCAAGTTTTGCATCTGTAAAATGAGATTTTAAATATCTGGCTATTACAAACTACCTCCCCCATTATTCTGAGTAACTAAAAATAGGTCATATATAATTTTTATAGCAGATGTGAGCTGTTAAAGTATTTCTTTAATAAAATCCCTTTCCTCACAGAGTCTGGGTAAAAAGTAAAAACAAACATAAAATAAAGAAAGGTCTTCAATGAAATCCTGAGCAGACCAACATGTTCACAGTATCAAATATTAAGCCAGTAAAAGTCACCTTCAGAACCTGAAACATTTTGCAAAGTACAAAATTGAGTACTAATAAGCAATATGATTTTTGATGAGTATTCTATTTCACAAGTAATAGAAGTTTCAGCTGTTTCTTTCCCCAGCCCCCAACCTTAATCGTTTATTTTCATCTTAAATAAAACCAGTAATCAAAGAATCTTTGAAAAGAACTCATCTGAAAATGACATTTGATAAACTAAAGTATTAGCATTTAGGACAATTTCAGAACACAAATGCACATGTTACATGTGGAAAAATGAACAGTGTACATGAAATGGCAAATGGCATCTGCATATAAAGAATAAAGCCCCCATCATTTGAGGAAGATCTGCCTCTCTCCTACATAATTTCCATATTGTTTCTACATAGAAACAAAATTTAATCTAAAACTGATCCAAGGACTTGGTGGAAACCTGTGGTATATTATTCATCAAAATTCATTTAACAGGTGCTTCCTGAGCACCTGCTTCACATGCAAAGCTATATATGTGCTGTAAGGGACAAAAGCATGAGAAAAGCTGTCCAGACTCATTACTAGAAGGACTTAAGTCTATGATTTCAGCACTTTCAACCAATTTGTGTAGTTTAGATTTTTTACTCACATAAAGAGGGTCATAACATTTCCAAGCAATGATTCTACCAGAATAAATGTGAAATAGAATGTAAAGTAGCACATTACAGAACAAGTATCAGGGGACAAGAAAGGTATAACTGAGGACAGAATGGGCCAGCAGTATAAAATTCAGCTACCTGCTACTAAGAGAAAAAGTATAAAGGCAAATCTAGAAAAATGATAAACTATTAAAGAGTTATTAGCTCTTTTCACTAAAAATGGCTTACAAAGGTAAATGGTTAAACAAACTATGGTACATCCAGACAATGAATTATTATTTGGCTCTAAAAAGAAATGAGTTATTGAGCCAAAAAAAAAAAAAAAACCCACCAAAAACCAAACAAACAAGGAAGGAAACTTGGATGCATATTACTAAGTGAAAGAGGACAATCTGAAAAGGCCACATACTACATGATTCTGGAAAAGGTAAAAACTACAGAGACAGTAAAAACATCAGTACTCACCAGGGGTGGGGTGGTGAGGAATGAATAGGTGGAGCACAGAGAGTTTTTAGGGCAGTCAAAATACTCTGAATGATACAATGATGGGTACGTGTTATTATACATATGTCCAAAACCACAGATATACAACATTAAGAGTGCATGCTAAGGTAAATTGTGGACTCTGGGTGATAATGTCAGTGTAGGTCCATCAGCTGTTAACAAATGCCCCACTCTGGTGGGGGATGTTGATAAGAGAGGAGGCCGTCCATGAGTAGGCGCAAGGAATAAGGGTAATCTTTGTACCTTCTCTTCAACTTTGCTGTGAACCTAAAACTGCTCTTAAAAAAAATAAGACTTGATTTAAAAAAAAAAAAAAAAGGCCCTCCAGGGAACTCAAACTTTAAGAAAATGAGCAAAGGAAACTGGTACAAAAGAACCAGCTGAACATCTGCCCAGAGTCATTAAGCCAGTAAGATGGAGCTAAGATCCACACTACTGACTCTTAGCACCCACATGACACCCAGGTGCTTGCATTATTTAAGGTCAAAGGTCTAAAAATGCACCAGCAGGGTTACTAAACCAATAAATAGTTGGTTACAAACACTTCTGACTTACGTATCACACGAATGCCCAGGTGTCCCCACAAGTTAATATCAAATTCTGAACTACTCTACAATCTTAAAAGAATGTATTACCACTATATTTATAACTAGCAAGATATTTGCCATTAACATTCAATTTCTACCTTTCTCACTATTTTCAAAGAAGCCTCTGAGAGATAAATACTTTGGCTTAACTTTTTCACCTAGAAACCAAATGGGTCTGGCCAAATTTTAACATCCCACTATTACTTTTCCAGAGGTCACTTACCCAATAACCTTAACTATAAATATACCCTGATCGAGAAACCAATGTATTGTACATACTTTAAAACTTTCATCATATGAAAATCAGTATTATTCCCAGGGAGAAAGGAGAAAACAGCAAAACAAAAACAAAAACAAAACACAGCCAAAATAAAAATATACCAAAAACTGTCAAAGTGAACAAGTTTTCTCATTTAAAGGAGTAAGCTTCAACTGCTTAGAAAATTCTGAAGTCAAGAAAAAGTGAAGTTCTATACAGTTAATCTTCTTATAATAATTGAATTTCTGGTTAAAACCTCCAACTACAATTATATCAAGATTTTCACTGAAACTAGAACTAGAACGGCTAAAAAGAAAAAAAAATAAGATACCAAAATGATGAAAAATACACTCCTTTAAAACAGAATAAAATGTTTCTATGGGCTGAAATGACCCTTTACTAGAACTCGTAGCTGATAAGAATATATTCTTCTTTTATAAGTGAATCATATAACTAGTTAATAACAAGATAGCACAATGTAATAGCATTTTATCACCCCCCCCCCCAAGTTCTCTTCCTGGTCTAAAAACTCTTCAAGATTATAGAATTCCTGGAGTTATGAGGCTCTTAACCTTTGCAACTCATCCTAAGTCTATCTTCACTTTTACAATATGTTATTTTAAGTCTAAAAACAGCCAAATATTGAAAGTTAAATATGCCATGCAAATTGCTAAACAAACCCATCAAATCTGTGTGCTCCTAGACCACATCCTCATATATTTACATCCCTTTTTATTTCAAAAAAGGCAGCGTCAATTTGCATTTCATTCAAAATCAAATGTAACTTCCGTACAAAATCCACTAATAACTAAAATTAATACACTATTACATTACAATCAAAAGTCAGTAACAATAACTCCCTCCAGGAAGTGGAGCTTAACTCCTCTGGCCCCCTTGAGTGTCAGCTACACTTAGTGACTAGCTTCCAAAGAATAGAATTCAGAAAGGAAAAATAGTAACTTTACAGTGAAGAAACTTGGTAAATGCCACCTACGCCAAGTGAACCAAAGTTAACATCACCAATGATGTCATGAGGACATAGGTGTCCCCCACGCTTGTGTTAAGAAGGGCACTTGGTATTCTTTCCAAAAACCCAAAACGAGTTTGACCAAATTTTAATACCTCACTATTATGAGGTCTAGTCATGGCGGAGGAAGGAATCAGATAAACTGAAACTGAACAGTCCAAGAAATACTTGACCAGTACTCCTAAACTGTCAAGGTCATGCACATAAGGAAAGTGAGAAACTGCCAGAAAGAGACTACTCAGAAGACATGACCAATAACTGTAATGTGGTGTCCTACATGGAAGCCTGGAACAGGAAAAAAACAAACAAACTAAAACCCCCATTCATGGAAAACCTGGTGAAATAAAGCCTGGAGTTCAGTTTATAGTAACATATCAGTGTTGGTTTTTCAGCTCTGACACATGCTACAGTACTGTAAAATAATAACATATTGATAATTAGAACTAAATAACGTACAAGAACTCCTTGTATGATCTCTGCAACTCTTCTGTAAATCTAAAATTAAAAGTTTATCTGGGGGAGTAAGTGGTAGAGTGTGTGCTTAGCATGCATAAGGTCCTGGGTTCTATCCCCAGTACCTCTAAAAGAAAAAAAAAGTTTACCTGAAAAAAAAAAAAAAAGAAAAAAGAAACAAACTATCAAAACATTAAGGCAAAAAACAGAAGAAAACGCAAAGGGCAGCTTACATCCCAAGCCTTCTATTACAAAAATCAACCCAACTTTTAAAAAACTAAGGATCTAAAGTTTCTGTACATGCTTGGCTGTCTTGAGACTAGTAATTAAAATTACCATAACACAAAGCAAAACCGATCCACTATAGACAGTTTAAATATCAGCAAAAATATTGGCAACTAAATTTTCTTTGAAAGATGTATTTTAAGTATCCGGAGAGTATTAAAAGGCATGCAGGTATCTTTAAGCACTATTATTTCCACTTCATTATTTGCAGAATGCAAGATATTTCAGTAATGCATTTGTGGCCTTATAACAGAAATGCCTCTATATCAAGATTAAAAATATGATCTGGGAAAAAAAAAAAGACATAAAGGTAAAGTATTTTAGATTTTTAAGTACTAAACTGTTTCAAACTGATGGGAGCCTATCCTGGCTCTGGGCATATTCTTTTACTCAATTATACTCCCACTCCCTAAGTTTACCTTTTAAAAAAACAAAATATAATTTAGGTAATTAATTACATAAAATTTTGAAAGGAACAGCATGCTGCCATTCTAGCCTGATAAAAACTTCTATAAATCAGGCACTTTTACAAGGCTTACTTTGTTTCAAAATTACTGATAGGGCACATACAATTCTGACATGACAAGAATACAAAATGCAATACTATCTAATCTATAATTGTAAAGAGATATCAGAACATTTATGTTAAAACCTACTAAGTCATTTTTATTTTTTCTTTTTATTTTTTCTTTATGACACATTCATAAAATCAGATTAACTACAGCATTAGGCTATACTGTTTTAATTCTATTTTTCATATAACAAATATGACTACAAAGTAGCAAAACTGATCTTATAAATCACAGATGAAAAGCAGACTCCTTATTTCAACTTTGGCTTCTATTTTGCCTATCAATAGTAAAAACAAAATTACCAGAATTTACTTTCTAAATCTAAAGCACTTATAGCCAAGTGTTAGTATTTCTCAAATTGTTACTTAAGGTCACAAACAACACTGCCTATGAATAACACAATTATTAATTTCAATTCAAGAAGCCCTTATATACAGAAAGCAACATTGCTGTATAATACTATTATCTGCATTCCAGATCTTCTCCAAGTAGAAAAATATGCTAAAATCTATGAACGCGCAATACCTACTAAAATTTAACTTCAAATAAAAAAATTTCATCAGAACTTCATCAGAGCTGACAAAACACTGTAAGAATGACATTTAAGAAATAAAACAGCCAGAAGTGACAGACTAAAATCATCGTTTTATCCAATTCATCCAAATGAATTAATAAGCCCCCATTTAAAAGCATAAGTTAAAAATGTGCAGTATATTGCATGTATGTATTTATATGCAACATAATGTGTATGTGCAGTCGAACTGTAATAATTCTACCTAATAAAACAGAAGAAAAAACAAACAAAAAAGCGTAAGTCATACACTAATTTCTGACTATAAAAAACAGGATTTCTAACTCTATTCCCCATTAAGTGAATAGAAAGATAAGACATGTATCTCTGTTAATTAAGATAATCCAGTTTGAAGGCTTGAGCATATATACCAGGTCACCCCCCAAAAAATGAAAAAAAGCACAAGTAGACACTGTATTCCATTAGTCATTCTTTGAATTACAAGATGCAAAAGGGCTAAAACTTAATGCCGGGAATAAACGCCTGTGGGGCAGGGAACTACTCCCATTTAACTTGCCTGAGGAGCACAGGAGGATGCTGGGTGGTAGAGATCTCTAGACTTCCTACCTTGAGGACTGAAAGGAAATACAGTCACTTAGCAGCTTTGAATCTCAGAAACATTGGCCAGATTATATAAAAGTGGCTTAGAAAAACCCAAAACCAAGGAGAGACCAGGACTTTTAAAGTATAAGAACATTAAATTCAGGTGCCAAGTTCCATCATGTCTCACTTATTGAACAGAGTTAAGGCAAATCTAAGGCATAGCCTATTTTTATATTCAGAGAATGTATATCTAAGTTGTAAACGACTATACAGTTTTAGCATAAGTAAGTTTGACAAATAACTGCCAAACTGCACAAAGTGAAATAGGCCAAGTAGACTCCTGACTTTCAATCTTCTAGAAAAAAGAATCTATCTTTTTTTTTTAATTAAGCTTGAATATAAGATACTGTAAAGGATCTGGAAATACCTTCTATCCAAAGGTTTATTTGTGTACTTTCCTGCCAGTAAATTTAATTCTCTTGTTGGATTTCTAGAAATTAGTCAAAGTATAAGCTAGGCACACTAATAGAAAACAGACATATAGACTGAAATATATGAAATGAAATTAGTCTTTATGAGCTACCAATAGTCTTTCTGATATATTATGGTTAACATGTTATAAAACTATTGGCTAAATCTCAAAGGAAAAGCCACATTAATTACTCAAAGACAGATACAATCTGGTACCTAACCCAAGAGCCTGTAGAAAGAAAACATAAAAGCAAGTGAGTGTTCACAAAAGGGTGAATGACTCAATACAGGTATACTCAAATGTGTGTCAACTGACAATCAAAGACAGCATTCAAGAGCAGCCTTTCCTTACCCCCAGGAGAAATGGGAAGCAATCCAGATAATCAGACCAAAAGAACACACTCAAAGGTCTACTTCCTCTCCTCTGCCACTCATAAAACAAATCTGACTTAAAAGTATTTTGTTTTTGTTTTTCTAACCTCTAAGGATACAGATGAACAGAAAGGTGAAATAGAGGGTTTTTTTCCCTGCTTATTATCAAAATGGTGGCTGTGGGGAATTGAATGAATTAGTTGGTAAGATGCTAAAATCATTAAAAAAAAAAAAAAAAGACAGATGCTAATGATGTCAAATTGTGTTGCCAACATCATTGATTCTGTTATCAAACATAAATTATGTTCCACATTTCAATATATTTACTCAAATATACTCTAAAGCAACATTGAGATCAGCCACCAAGTTAAGATAAAGAGCTAAAGTTTTAACTCCTCTTGTCAGGAAATGCCAGAAGCATTTAAAATACATTTCCCTCCTGTGTTCATCCATTTCAATGTAAATACAATTTTTAAAAATAATCCAAAATGTCCAAGTTCTACATCACACAATGATTTCATTGTAGGAGCTTTAGTCTGGATTAGTGACCTGACCAAGCACCAATTCCCAGTTGGGGGACCCTCAAGGTTATATAAAAGTGACCATTTGTTAATGGAAAAAAGTAAATCCAGTTTCTTTCCTTTGGAGTGAAACAAAAAGTGTGATATAGTTTTCAAGCTCTGTTGCCAAAAAGACACTTACTAATTTATTTACAGATTTATATAAATAGATTAGCAAAAGGGTACTAAACATTCAGTAGGCTAAAAGACCATAAAACAATATATCTAACTATATTACACCTGGTGAATTCTTACAGACAGAATTCTAACTGAATCAATCTTCTACAGATAAGACACTACAATGAAAATGTTTACCCAAATTTTTGAATTAATCAACCTTTCAGAACTGCCTACACAATAGAAAGTTAACTGATTAAAAAGCAATATCCAGATAACCAAAGTTATACTGGCCCCATTTGGACAAAACTAAATTTACATTCACTAAGCTGAGTAGTAACCCAATTGCTTCTGAGGTAACACGAACAAGGCACAGACTGTATCTAACTTTCTATTTATATTACCTCAACTAAGATTTTATAGTCCAAGAAACCTTGAAAAGTGTACAAGATAAAAAACATAACACAAGGAAAAAGAAACATTTTGCCTAATACTAAAAAGAAAATGCATAATCTACAACATTAATAATAATTTCACATGCAAGGACTATCTCTTACTTATTTTGACACATAATACCTCCCTAAAAGTAGTTTAAAAATTAGAAGCCAGGAAGCTGAACAAAAGACATAAAGATTCCATTCCCTATCAATTAAATAATATTCTACATTCCTAAATATGGTTCCTCCAAGTGCTACAGTCCAGACACCTTTGTGAGCCCAAAGATAGACCCACCAGCCATGCTTATCTTCCTCAGGATGACCAAATCCAGCCAAACCTCTCCAATTCACATGAGTTTCCTACTTCTCCCCGACTTCTCTGCAGGGCCACGTCAAAAGATCAGAAGCACCTATTTAAACCACCTACTCAAAGCCCTAGATATCTAAAAAGCAGGAGAAGGCGTAAGGATCCTTCATCCCTCATGTGCATATAAATAACTGCTCCGTGGGGCTTTCCACACCTAGCTCTTGAGAATTTGGGTTCTGCCAGGCATGGACAGATGCCACCATGAGCACCAGCCTGCAACAACCAGCCACCTTTCTCAAGCATCTGGTGAGGTACAGAGAAGAAACTACCATAACCTCAGGACCCCCATAAACATGTAACAATTCTTCTCATACTCAACCTGAGAATCACTAAGGTAACAACAGCCTCTCAAAAGTCCACACTGACTTCCTGGTGTTTAAAAGACTTCTAGGGGGAGGGTACAGCTCAAGTGGTTAGAGCCCTTGCTTATCATACCTGAGGTCTTGGGTTCAATCCCCAGTACTTCCTCTAAGAATAAATAAGTAAACCTAATTATCTCCCCACCAATAAAATAAAATTAAATAAAATTTCTACATTGCACTTGAATTACACTTTGGCAATACAGAAATAATACACTCTAATATATATGCTCAGAGCACCATCCTCGTGTTTGAGGACCAAACCAAAGTCTAGCCACCAAATAAACCACCACTGACTCCAACATGAAACAGGGTTATCTTTCATCTTGTTAGCCAAGCTAAAAATTCCAACTGTCAGTAATAAGGTGTTAACTTTTTAAGCAACATGCATGTAAACACCTACACAGAGATTCAAATGTTCATAAATTACGAGAATGTGATAATAATAACAACTATTACAAAGCAATGTCTAATTTCTTATTATGGCAATGTCTATTAATTAACTAATCAAATAATTCACATAGGATGTCAAAAAGTAAAACACACAAAAAAATTAACTTTAAAAAAAAGATTCCAGGAAAACATATTAAGAGATACCCTAACTCTCAGAATCTGTTTCCAGTTCTGCCACTGAGTTGCTATTTGGTCCCTTTTATCTGAGTTTAGTCCACATGAAACTTGACGATACTATTTAAACCTTAACAGAGTCCTGTGTAAATATTTGTAAATGCTGTAAACGTAACTGGAGGTGCTAAGTAAAACCAATGTTTAAAAATTCTTTATCAATACTTTACAAAAAGAAAAGGGCACCATCAACATAAAGTGTGCTTACCTTTTCACAAAAGTACAGAGAATTCACACAAAAAGAGTACACACTGTATAATTCCATTTATATAAAATTCTAGACAATGCAAACTAATATACAGTGACAAAAATCAGATCAATGGTTATGCAGGGGAAGGAGGGAAAGACTACCTAGAGGCAAGAGAAACTTAGAGAAAATGAATATGGTCACTACCTTGATTGTGGTGATAAGTGACATAGGTGATACTTATGTCGAATCTTACCAAATTTATCACTTGAAATATGTACTGTTATTTTATGTCAATTATACCTCAATAAAAAACAAAAGGAAAAAAACTCAAAATATAAAAACTAATAATATAGCTCTTGCCAGTCAGATCTATCTGTTCATGAATATATGTATAACCTACCAACTCACAGTAGGTACTTGGAGCAGTATCCCTAATTTAAGAATTGCCATTATCACAAAAAACATGAAAGTTTAAAGAGAGATCAGAACTCATCTTTCTTCACTATGACAGGCTGACTGCTTCGGTGTTGAAATGACACCAACTAGAATGCAACAGAACAAAGTGAGAGCCCACTGACCCTAAGATTTTTAATTAAATATTTTAATTCAAAAGTTTGCCTTCTTTGATCTAGAATCCCATTTATGGGAAATAGAAATAATCCAAATAATGTAAGAAAAGCCTTATGTACAAGATGTTAATTTCAATCTTACTTATCATGGAAAATAAAGCAAAGAATTAAATCAATGGTACAGGCTTGGAAAGGCATATTACACGAGCTATCTACCTGACTTTTTAACTGGGAAAAATTGTTGCAAAAACATTAAGCAAAAACAAAGCACATACAGTATGATAAACAGGTTGAAAAAAATATATTCAGGGAAGACTGATAAGAAAAAAACACCATAATGTTAACATTAGAGGACAATGGTTCTTGAACTGTGGTCCCTGGACCAACAGCATCGGCATCATCTGGGAACTTGTCAGAAATGCAAGTTCTCAGGCCCCATCCTAGACCTACTGAACTGGACAATTCCAGGGGTAGGACCTAGCAACCTGTTTTAACAAATGCTCCAGGTAATTAAGATCACACTAAAGTGTGAGAAACCACTGTTTAAAGGATAGGATTATGGGTGACTGTTTTCTTTCTGTTTCTGTAACCTTTATTTTTCTCAATTACCTTACTACTTGTATAATCCAATTAAGTTTTTTCACTATTTTACTAAAATGTACACCGTAGGTCTACAGTTTTTAAAGCTATGACACTATAAGCACTTCTGCAGGTCTGAATTGCATGCCTAAAAATCCAATGATTCTTAGAACCATCAGATCTGTTAAGACTGAAACAAGATACTAAATTAAATATATATATATAATTATATATACATACATAGATATAAAATGCAGGTCAAGGTGCTGGGGAATTTGCACAACACTAGAAAGCCAACAAATCCAGGTCCTTAAAACACACACACACAAACCAGGGTAAGGGATTTTTATGGATCACATCTGCAAAAGATTGTTCTCCCCTAAAAGCTGAATTTTTAGGCTTGTGTGTAATTTACTAGAACTGCATTGCAGGAATCAGATGGTCTGAAGCTGTGAATGCTTACTCATGTACGTTCTGCTTAACCAAAGTAAGTACCAGTATGTTATATTTGTCACCAAAATCTAGGCAGAGAAGACGAATTCAGAACACTGGGAGTTGCCAAAGATTTAACTTTTAGCTTGAAGACCATAAAACTGTTCCATCTTCCATCTCATCCCACTAAAACAGAGGCCACAGGAAATAAAAGGCAAACCACTGGTTCCCAGCTGTCACTGGAGTTAGTTAAAAGACTACAGAACAGTCTACACTTTGAGCACAAATTAAAGAGCAACAAAGACTACCAACCTAGGGATAGAATAACTACCGATTAACAGCAAAATACTGAAGTTGAAGTCAAAGACAAATGGCTACACATTTTAATGTTTGTTTTTGTTTCAGTTTTTTAACATCTTTTTAAGTAACAGGAATATCCCCATACACCCATCATGTAAAATTCACTTTAACCTTTCTGTTCTTTGGAAAGTCAATTCTCAAAGTAAATACAAGTTATTCAAAAAACAAAATGATACATACAGTGCTCACCTGCTATAAACAGCCTGTACTTTAACGTTTAAAAAATTCTTTAACTAGTTACATAAGCATCATGACCACACACGTTGAGTTTTTCACTACTAAACCCCCAGCATCTATCTGCCACCCCAAGCTTGGCACAAACAGGGTGCAGAAACATCTGAGGGGATGAACTTGTTACTGAAAGCTTCTGAAACCCTAAGGCAGTCACCCAGGATCCTGTAAGATTCACTAATGCTGTTAATGACTTTAGCATAAGACATTGCTCCTCTCTAACCATTACTCTTGAAGCTTCTGTAAGAGAAACTTACATTTCTGCCATACTTTTGAATCCCTGCAGGCGTCACTTAAATACATTTAAAGCAGTGGCTATCCTGTTTCAAGTAACCACACTCCCTCTGAAAAAGGGACTCTGAAAACTCTTGGTGTTATAGAAGTTCCAAAATCTCACACGAGTAACAAACACAGTGTATGCCAAGCCCCCGTTATCAGATTCACTTTTCTTGAACATATCTTGTACTCTCCCAGGTCAGGTTTTCCTCTCCTCTTTTTACCCCTTGAAAATATGCTTGATCCCGTAACACCACTCGCAAGGCCTCCCCAGCCCCTACTTCTTTTGTATGTAAACACACTCTGGTCACACACTCCATCAGCTGTTTGGTAGCTCCGCCCCTCCTCCTTTTCCGGGTAGTAACAGAGCAGCCAATGAGCTGTGAGGAGCTGTGCCTGCGGCCTTTTGCCTGCATACGCTTTCCAAAACAAGCAGCTCCAGCCTTCAGCAGGGGCCACTGGTTCACAGATAAAAGGATCACTAGGCTGTGCAACAGGGTGAGACGAGTAACCCCCACTAACAAGGAAACCTGTGTAATCTGAGCTGTTTGTTCCTCCACCCAGGAGAACTTAAACCGATATTCCTTTAGGGCAAATCACGCTTTAAGGTCACCAGAGTCCCAGTTCTCAGACAATCTAAATAATCAGCCGGGTTTGAGATGGAAACCTCAAAGCTTGCCAGGCTGGGAACTGCACAGTATCACCCATCTACCTGACTTTGCAAACAAATGGCAACACTATTCAACCCACCATTCCACAGGAGTTGGGCTCACTGCAAGTTTTTTGATTGGGACACATTCCTACGGGGCCCAAAAGTCATGTACATCAGTTTCTAGGCTCCTGGAGAGGTTTGCACAACCCTTAGCAAAGGATCAGAAAAGAAACAATGAATGAGTCAGAGTTTCAGAACATAATCGCCCAGCAGATTATTAAGTGCATTGGTGCAAAACACTCACTCCCTGCATAACTTGGGAGTCAGCTCTCCTCCTACCAACCCATCACAAAAGAAATATCACTGGCTCCAAACAACAACCAGAGACGGTGTCTCGGAAAAAACCTAACGACGGGTGGAAGGCAGTGGCCAATTAGTTACACATCCTCTTCTTTCCCTACCCCCACACTGCTACTTTCCTACTATATAGGTTCCCTGCCAGGCTGTAAATCGTGGTGGCATAATTATGCTCAGGAGACATCCAAAAATGGGCTGAAACAGGAGGTTGCAATGAAACCAGCTATCAGCTTCCACACCAAAGAAATCATCAAGGGGCACTGAGGGGCAAAAAGCAAGTACATTCCTTCAGACCTCTCCTACTTCCTCTCCACCATCTTTCATTTTCAACCCTCGGCACTTCCACACACGTGTATTCATTTTAGTAGTGGGTTGGGGAATTTTTTCCTTAAATGTTTTGCTAAATACACCTTGCTCAAAAATTGTGGTCTCCATTTGGGCCTACTAATGTGAATTCAACAGAGAAAGGAGGCCACAAAATCTCTCACCCCAACACACACAAAAGGAAATAACAGAAAATTTAACTTACACCAGAAAATAACAAACCCGAAACAAAGATAACCTCTGGCTCTTAAATCCCGAGACTGTTCTCCTATCTCAGACACCCACGATTTTAAAGCGCCTCTGGTTTCTTTTGTCAGAAAGGAGGAAGGTGGGAAAAGAACAGAAGGCCAATGCATCTTTGCCTTTCTTCATCTTCTACTAAAAATAAGCTATGAAATAAGCCACTTAGGGGAGGAAAAAAAAGAAAGACACCCTGCTGTTCTTTGTCTGTTTTCCTCTCCCTCTCCACCCCCCACACCCCACTCCTAAATACGGTAATCATTCTAGATGCCACAACTACTAAATGAACAAAAGGCACTGTATGGAAAAGGCATCAGGTCAAGTTAGGCCTCACCCTTTATCCTCAGTCTTCTAAAAATATATAAGTATATAATTTGAGAATCTGACATTGATCAAAGACAGCTGGAATTCTCTCTCCCACCCCCATTCCAATTAAACATTAGGTAGAAATCTGCATTAGGTGTGACAGTAAGTCTCAATTCAAGATAAAAATAACTCAGGTTCTGCCACCATGTCATTTCCTAGTTTCTAAACAAAAATAAAACCCGAAACTGCTTTGTGTAAAATGTACACACAGCCATAGTTACAAGTTTTCCTGCCACCTTATGAAAAGCCAACATTACTGGTATCATTCACACGTTTACAAAACTCAATCACGGCCACAAAGAGCTTACAGTCAGTTTCACTTGTGCCTAGACATATATTTGGTACATAATACATACTTTATTACTTGTTCCTCTTTCTAATCCCCACTCCTATCTCCCCCCAAAATTCTAAACTTCAAACCCTAAAACTTAGAAGTTCCTCTTCTGTGCCTAATTTCTAATCAAGTTTTCCTGAGCGAAGAGAAAAACACCTTATTCCTGAAAAGATTATGGGGGGGAAAAATCACTTGCCCAGGAAACTTCCCTCCCATCCCCCACTTCCAAAACGAATGCAAAAACCACTTTTTAAAAACTTTAGCGAATTCCATAACTGAGTATTTGACAATAATCATTGATCTCTTTAAAGAGGTAAAACATCCAATCAAAAACAGGAACAATAAAAGGAAGAAAGAAGGAATTCACCTGAAGAATCTAGCCAAACAACTTGAGTTATATAAACAAAACCCTGCAACAGGGGGAAATGGTGGGGGGATGGGGGTGAGGGAGAAAGAGAAGCAGAAGACAGGACTTTTTAACTGCGTTTCACACACTACCACTCCCCACCCCCGGTTCCCCCTCTCCCCAGGGATTAGTTGTTCAGAACACTGGGCTCATTTCCTCTCTTCCCCCCACCCTCTAAATTACCCCTCAAAAAATGTCTCGATTTGTCACAGGAACCTTCGCGAATTTCTCTAGCTGGTCTTGAAATAATCAGTCTGGACTCCAACCAAAACCACTGCCTGAAGGACTCTTATCAGTTATAGCTTACCCACTGCTACCTCCAGAGTACATAAAGTTGCGGGGGGTAGGAAAATAAAGGGTGTCACTTGGCAAGATCAGGGCAATTATTCCCCGAAAACCTTATCCCCATACAGGGAGTTTGCTTAAGTGGTTAGTACAGGGGCTATTTTGTCAAGGAGATCCTCTTTCTCTCCCTCCCCCTAGCTGTCATTGCCACAATATGGAGGGTGGCTTGCTGGAGGGCCTGGGGGTCCTCATCACATACAACTATGGGTGGGATAGGCTTTGTCGGTGCAAAGAAAAACAGTGGGGTTCTTCTAGGGACCAGAGACCTTAATAAGGGTCTCTGATTTAAAACACTCAGAGCTCTTTATTGCAAGAGGGTGCACCGAGCAGACTACTCTCTTCCTAATATAGAAAGGAATTAGGGATAAAGGAGGTCACTTGAGTTACCCCAGTTCAAGAAGCATTGTGAGTGGAGGGAATGGAGGCATTTCAGGAAAAGGAGAAAGGCTTCACTCCCGGCAATTTCTATCTCGAGTCCCTAAATCCAGGGAGAGCAAACAGGAAAAAGGTGGGCTCGCTAGTGAAAAGAGGTGGCCGGTCCTGCCAAAAAAAAAAAAAAAAAAAAAAAGCCGTCTTGGGAGTCAAAACGTCGTGGATAAAAGTCACGGGCATTAGGGGTGCAGAAAGAGCGTGGAACAACCAAATTTAGGGGCGCTGCAGATAAAGGGGGAGCTGAGAAGGCTCTCGGCTCCTGGGAGGTGCCAAGGAGCCTCCGTAGGCACTGGGGGGAGGGAGAGGAGGGAGGAAGCCTCGGACAGTGGCCTGGAGTGCCCCTGGGCCCCTGCTTAGGTTTCAGGGGTTGCCCTGGGCATCCCCACACCGCCCCCCACATACAGCCCGGATCCCCCCTCCACGAAGGATACAGCTTGACCACGTCCGTGTCCATCCGCCTCTTGCCCGGACTGGGGGATGACATGGTGTCGCCGCTGCCTCCCCGTCGCCTGCGCCGCCGCCGACGCCTCTCTCCCTTCCTCGGCCCGTCTGTCACGGGCCCCGGGCCCCGGCTCTGAAGAGCCCGCGGCCGCGCCGGCTCCTCGGTGGAGGCGGCAACACCCCCGCGGTTCTGTCGGGACCCGTCAGCCGCCGCCGCAGCCGCCCCCCGCACGGGGGAACACCGGGCACTGTCCGGCCGAGTGGGGGTGGGGACTCCGCGTCGCCCGGCTCGGGCTGCCCCTCTCCGGCTGTAGGTTCCGCCTCGGCCCGGCCCCGGCGCTCCTCTGCGCCGTGCGACGCTCCCTCCTGCCTGCTCTAGCTCGCTCGCCTGCTCGCCCGCTCTCCCTCTCGCCGGCTCCCTAGCAGCCTCCACGACAAGCGGACGACTCCTGCTCAGTCGGCCTCTCTACCCTAGCCTCGCTCTGGGCGCCGTGACGTCACCTCTGTGACGTCATCGGAGGGGCGGGCCCAGCCGGTGAAAGGGGTGGGGCGCCGCCGCCGCGGCGTGGACTTTCTCAGGGGATTCTGGGAGTTGTAGTCCCTCTTTCTCCTGCCCTCACAGCCCTCTGCCCCCTCCCCCAACTCCCCTGCACACTTACTCGCTCAACTGCCAGTGTCGTTAACATCATCATCATAAATGATAATGGTTAAATCATGGCAATATTACATTCATGTGTTTTAGGGTGATGAACCTCCTTCCCACATACACTGTTAAAATGTCTGTTTACTTGATTTGAGGAGGCCAAGGTGGCAATTAACCAAGACAAGCACCAAAATCTGGAAATTCCTACAGCAGCAGGTTCCCTGCGTCCTCCTTGGATGGAGAGAATTTGTTTGCAGCGATTGTAGACTGTGGCAAGTCCTCCTCAGAGCTTGCAAATCAGGGTTCATTACCCTCCATGCGTGTAGGGTCACTTTTTCGAGGATTAGAGTTGAAGCTGCAAGGTGATAAGGCCAGAAATAATTTACGACTAACATCCTTACTCTACAGAGTATGAGGTGATTTCACAAAGTGAATGACTGATAAAAGCAGAAACATTGTCCTGCTGTTGTTCAGGACAAACATTGCTCTGCCCTCCAAACTCCTATATCAACCCTATATACTCCATCATTCACTCAGTAAATATTTATTGAGCACCTAATGAGTGGTCATCACTCTGCTGGACATGAGACTATCTTGATGAACTAAGAAAGACTTTAAATTTACACAGCCCTCCCAATGTGGTCTAGATCTAGTGTCAGCATCACCTGTTACAAATGCAGGCTTGAGCTTTGTCTCAGATCTCCTGAATTACAATTTGCAGTTTAACAAGGTCCCCAGGTGATTCCTTTGTGCAGTGAAGTTTGAGAGACACTGCTCTACAAGGCACTCCAAAAGAAATGATATGAAACCCAGGAGTAAACCAGGCAAAGGGGGCAGGAAACAGTGTTCTAGGCAGCTTCTGTATTTATATCATATTTTCACTGCCATCTATTTTCAGAATTTTTATCTATTCCCTTGTTTCCATGAATATACACTTGTATTTTATGAGTTGGGTCCCCTTATGTGGCCTACCACACACACATACCCACACACACACGCACCCGGGGCAGCAGCAATCAACATTGTTTGTAAAATTGCTATAAAATTGAATGTTGTTTGCTCCCATCATTCCATCCCTCAAAAGACCAGCTATTCTGTGTGCTGTGTGCATATGTGGGGGGTAAGTGTATACATAACACAAAAGTTTCCATTTTAACCATTTTAAAGTTTACAGTTCAGTGGTATTAAGTGCATTCACAATGTTCTACAACCATCACTACCATCCATTTCCAGAACTTTCTCATCATCCCAAACAGAAACTCTGTACCCATTAAATAATAATTCCTCACTCTTTCCTCACTCTCCCCAGCCCTTGGTAACCTCTATTCTTTCTGAAAAATATGGTCTATTTTAACTGCCTCTAAAGGGGGTATGTTGCTCTTTCCTTCTGCACATAGCAATTCTGTTAGGAGGATGTGTCTGAAGGAAGAGATTTCTAACCCTCTTTACTTGACACTTTGTTAAAGGGAAATAGAGATAAGGGCAGAGCAGAGGGTTGTTCCTGACTGTGTCTCCTCTGGGCTCTCCAGGCTCCTGTTGCTGCTCCCTACTCTCCTGCACCTGAGTACCTCCCACTCCCATGATTCCCAAGCTTTGGTGTACTCCCCAGAATCACCTGGGGAGCTTGTTAAGCTCATGAATGTCCAGGCCCCACCCCCTGGGGATTCTGATTCAGAAGGTCTGGGGTAGGGCTTGGACATCCAGGTCTCTAACAAGCTCCCCAGGTGATTCTGATGCAGGCCAAAGTTTGAGAACCACTGCTGGAAGATTCCAATAGGCACTTTCAAAAACACCTACCTGACCCTTCTAGGTGGGTCCTGTGCTTCCATAATGTCGTATGCAAATAAGGATGTTTCCGCCCCAACTGAAAGCGAGGTAGCACGCTTACAGGACCCAAGGTATTTTTTGCCAAAACAGAAAGAACTGGTCAAGGATGGGGCATTTGAGAATGAAGGGTATAAGGTGGATCTAGACATTTTCCCTGGCACTTTAATCTTCACAGATGTTATGCTGCTGTGATCTAAGTACCAGGCAAAAATCATCAGAGGAGTGTTTAGTTAGACAGCACTGGACAGCACTGGAGAAGGTGGAGCTGCTCTACCTAGGAATGCAATGGCAATTTAGCCTCTGAGCAGTCATTGAAAAGGAATCACCCTTCCTAGTAAGTATCTTAGCTCTGAATTACTTAGGACAAACAAGCCCCTCCCCACCTCTTAATTATGCCTCAGTTAATTGCTTATATCCTCCCTGAGCCTCAGTTTTCTCATCTGTAAAATGTGACTTAAAATGCCCTATCCACTTGAGTGGGTTGATGGAGTAAATGGAAAAGATGAATGTGAAAGCCTCTTGTAAACTGTAAATTGGTTTTCCTAAAGGTTACATGAAGTGTTGATTACAAGGTGCAATAATGTTATGTGGTGGTGTTATTATTGTCAATCTCCCATTTGCCCCACTCCTTACATACTATTATTTAAGAAGAGCGTTCACTTTTTTGTTTGTTTTTGTTTTTAAGATGTCATAGTGTCAATCTTTGTGGTGAAGGTTTGTTCACATTTTTACAATACACCTTTCTCTCTGGGCATTTTGCCATCTGCTCCTTCATCAATCCACCTTCCCTATTCTGACTTCCTCCCCCTTCCTCCACTGCAACCCTTCCCTCCTCTTTCCAGAGCTTCAGGGCCTTGACCAGGTAGGTTCAGAAGGTGGCTCCACAGTGCTGCCAGATGATAGTGTTGGTTGATTTATTTTTGGCTTACGAACCTGGAGTTTCTCTTGAGTAGAGTGAGTTTGTGTTCACCTTTCCCCTCAATGTTTCAGCCATTCAGAATGTCAATAATTTACTCTAAAACAACACCGGGGCCTGGGAGTGTCTGTTTATATATGTGCACACACGGCAGTACGCTGGAATGAGCCGTGTTCTTCCTTATCAGGGACAACCAGGGGTGCTGCGAGGGAACAGCTGTCCAGCCCTGCCTGACTCGCCAGTGTTGCAATCTGGAAATGTATTCAGGCCTGTTTATCTCTCCCAAGGGCAGGGCCAAGCTTGACCAGTGGAGCCTCCGATCTCAGGAGCAGCTTCTCAAAGACAAGAAAATAAGTTTGCAGAGAATATTATGATTTGAGCAAGACACTAAGAGAAAGTAAGATGAAATCCATCATTTGATGGAGTGAGTGGAAGAGCCCAGCCCAGAAGCCACTCTGTCTCTGAAGCTCCCTATTAACCCAACGGCTCTAAAACTAAAGTGAATTTATCACTGTCCCTGCCAAATGTGAAAGTCCCCCAAATAAGGTCTCCCGATTCAGTCTGACCATTTCGGTTGAGAAATAGGTTCATTTTAATCCGGCGCTCTTGGTATCTGAGATCACAGGTCCAGATCCCTCAAGAGGGCAGTAATATCAGCAGTTTCCTTGCTGCCAGGAAATAAAAGCTTAAAACTCATTTCAAGTCATCTCCATGTAACTCTGTTACAATGTGTCCCCACAGAAGCAGTCAGTAGGAGCTCAGGCAGCAGCTGGCAGCGGCAAGATTGCATCTCCTGTACTACTATCATTCCCAGGGGGTTCTTTGCTTACTACCTCTGGTAGCAGTTCCCCTGGGCAAACACCGACCCCCAAACCCCACCAAACAAGTGTGATTCAATGACAGCATGGAACTTAGAAACAGTTGACCCCTTCTAGTCCCAGGTCTGCTACCTGTTATTGATGAATCTTGGGCAAATAGCCTAACCTTTGTGTCTCAGTTTACTCATCTGTGAAATGGATCAAATAGGAGAAGAGATGTTGCACTCTCTATCATGAATAAGATATTATCATGTCACACACACACTGCCTAATGCCAAGCCTCAAGGAGAGAGTGAGGTTGGAAATGATTCACACCTACATCTAGGGAGCTCTTAGCTGGGCCAGCACCCCTGTTTGGAACATTTGTTTTTCCAGTCGTGACTTCCTGTGTTTCCTTTGCTGCTTCCTCATCTCCCTGATCTGGAAATGCTAGAGACCCAGGCTCAGTCCCCAGGCCTCTGTTCTTCTTTATCTACATTTATCCCCAGGTGACCTCATCCAGTCTCAGACCTTTCACTGCCAGCTATACTCTGACTCTCTAGAGTACATTTCTGACTGGGGCCTCGCTCCTGGGCTCCAGACACGTGAATGCAGCTGCCTAGTGAACATTGCCTGTCCAAAAATAAACTTCTGATACCCTCCTCACCTCTTCCTCAAAGAGTATTCCCCATCTCAGTAAATGACCGCTATTAAGTTAAAATATGTAAAGTTGCCATTTTTTTAAAGGTTAAGAACAGTTAAGTATTGGCAGCTTCATTTGGTTCAACCAAATACTTCCTTCCAGCTGCTCAGGTCAAACGCCTTGAACTTAAAAATCCTTGACTCCTCTCTCTAATGCTGTACCTTGAATCTATCGGGAAATCTTGTTGGCTCTACTATCAAATATATCCAGAATCTTTTCCCCACCACCTCTGCCAAGCCATCATCATTACTATAACTACCTCCCAACTGGCCTCCTCTCTTTAACCCCTGAATTCCCCCCTATAGAAGCCAGTGAGCCTTTTAAACTGTAAATCAGACCTTGTCTCCTCACTGTTCAAAACCCTCCAAGGACTTCCCATTTCACTCTATGTTAAAGCCAAAGCCATCACAGGCTTCCCAGGACTTACAGGAGCTGACCCTCCCCTTTTCTGTTGCTCACTCCTTTCTAGCCACACTGGCCTTCTTGCTGTTCCTCAGATATGCCAAGCATGCTCTTACCCCAGGACCTTTGCACTAGCCATTCTCTCAGCCTGAAACATTCTTTATCTAGATAAAAACACAGCTTACTCCCTTCTCTCCTTTAGGTCTTTGCAGAGATGTCACTGTCTCAGTAGAGCCTTCTCTGGGCACCTCTGTAAAATTACAGTCCCAGCTCTACCCTAGCACGTCCTCTTCTTCTGTCCTGTTTTGTTTTTTTCCCTAGGACTTATTACCAGCTCATATATTACATACTGTATATTCCTTAGCTATGTTTGTCTTCTCCCTCCACCAGAATGTAAGCTCCCTCCAACAGAAAATCCCTGTAAAACAGGGATTTTTAAAACTCACTGCTGTACATCCAATGCCTAGAACAGCATGTGGTACACAGTTAAGTGCTCAAATACTGGGTGAATAAAAGGAGGAAAGGACTGCTGTAGCTGAAAAGGCATCAGAAGATTAACAGTCCCTTAAAGCAGTTCCTTGGGAGCTCACAAAGTTAGTTCTTCCTGATGATCTCCACAGAGTGTCAGGAAACATTACCAATTTCCTGAGCACCTACTCTGTGCCAGGCCCTGTGCCAAGGTGTTTTACAACCTAACAACCTGATAGGACACATGTTATTTTGCCTATTTCACAGATGAAGAACCTCAGGTTCAAAGAAGTTAAGCAATTTGCCCAATGTCACATAGCCAGTCGGAATTCAAATCCAGGTCCCCAACTTCAAAGGCCATGCCTCTAGCAATCACTCTATTTGTCAACTCACATGAAAGCCTTTATTTGTTGACATTGATGAACTCCTTATTTTGAAGGCCCAACCCAAATTCAACCTCCTCCATGACCATGAAGACTTCCAGGCCATTCTAAACCAAATTAATGTTCCTCTGAAGAGAGAAAGTCTGTGCCTCCACGCCAACCCCCCTCCCCCCCCGCAGTGTTCCCTGTCCCAGCAAACGGCCACCACCATCCGGCCAGTCGCTCAGACTGACCTTGGCGCTCCCTTGACTCTTTCCCCCCACACATATTCCCACACCCAGTCCATCAGCAAATTCTATGAGAATTCCCCTTCTTGGACATATTTGCCAAACCTGAGCCCTTCTCCTGGTGCCATTATCTAATCTGAGATAACATTTTCTCTGCAATAAATTCTATTTATCAGCCTCTCTGTCCACTGTGATCCCCACCCTAACCTCACAGTATATTCTCCACCCAGGAGCCAGAGAAATGTTTTAAAATATAATTCAACCCAGGTCACTGCCCACTCACAGTCCTTCAGCAGGTCATTCTCAAAAGCAATTCTGTGATGCCATGTAGTCTGGAGTGAGGCTGTTTTCAACCCCACTTCCTGCCTCCCTCACATCCTCTCAGCCTCTCTCTGTGCCTGTGTCCAGGGACACAAGAAGCCCATTTCCACTTTGGGGCCCCTGAGCTGGCTGTTCCCTCTTCCTGGAATGCCCTTCCCCTGGGTCCTCGTGGCCAATTTCCTCTTCCTGCACCCATGTCTTTATTCAAATGTCCTGTCTTCAAAGAGTCCTTCCTCTACCACCTTCTTTTGAAAGGTACACCCTCTAACTTTTATCTCCTTACCTTGCTTTAGTTTTTTTTATTTTGTAATTGTTTTAGCTTTTTACTCTGGAAATACTCAGATATGCTGAAAATTTGAGAAAATAGGTCAATGACCACCCAATTACCCACCGCCCAGATTTAACAACTGTTAACATTTTAACATATTTGCTTTAATTGCGTGTAGGCATATATGTGTGAGTGTGTGTACTTTTTTTTTCTTTTTTGCCAAACCTTTTGAAAATAATCTTCAGATACGTGACACTTCAACCCTACGTACTTCAGCATGCATATCCTACAAATAAGGGCATGTTCCTTTATAACCATAAACATAAGAAAATGAGCAACGATTCCCTAATATCATCTAGTTTCCAGTCCATAATTAGATATTCTTAACTGTCCCCTGTATGGCTTTTTTTGGAGCCAGGATCCATTGAAGATTCACAGAATGAACTTTGATTGTGGATCCCTTTAGTCAGAGGACAGCTGGACCATTACATTTTATATTTATAGTTCCTTGTGTCTCAGCCCTCCTATATACCTTCCCTCATCCCTACACATATCACTGTGCTATGCACATGATAGGCAGTTACTACATGATCACTAAGGACTAACTGAAAAGTCCACTCTTCCATACAAAAACTTGTACAAAATGTTTATAAGAACCATTATTTAGAATGCTAAGAAGTGGAAATAACCCAAACATAACTGATGAATGAATAAATAAAAGTGGTATATCCATACAATGGAATATTACTCAGCAATGAGAAGAAATGAAATACTGATTTGCCATGGATGAGCCTTGAAACTACTATGCAAAGAGAAATGAGCCAGTCACAAAAGGTCACACTGTATGATTCCTTTTATATCAAATGTCCAGAATAGAACGATGTATAGAGACAGAGTAGTTTGGTAGTTGCCTAAGGTGGGAGGAATAGGAAATATGAGGGACGGGTGTGATGGTTAAGGGGCACAAGTTTCTTTTTAAGGTGATGAAAATGTTCTAAAATTGTGGTGATGGTTGCACAACTCTGTGAATATGCTAAAAAAAACATTGAATTGTACATTTTGAGTACATTGCATGATATGTGAGTTATAGGTCAATAAAGGTTTTGGTTTTTTTTAAAAAGTCCTACTCTTCCCTGTTTCTCTGGGTCACAGTGGGAACAATTGTTGACCAAACATCCTCTTCCCTACTCTCCCATCTTCTCCTCTCCTCTGTCCTCTCCTCCCCTTTGAACGCAGTAGCCATGGTATTAAGGAGTGGAGAGAAGGAAGCTTTACCTAGTTTAGGGGAAAGGCCTTTATCTTCTAGTCTGCCAACTGAGAAGAAGCACAAATTTTATTTTTACTAAATGTACTACTTTGCCCTCTTTGGGGTAGAGTTCCCTTTCCCCCAGACTGTGGAGCTGTTGCAGGTCCTGGTCCCCTGCAAGGGCAGACACAGCTGCCCATCTGAGACCCTCTACTGGAGTCGCGGGCAGGCTTGCCAGGTTCCATGTGTACCCAGCACTTCTATCTTGTGGGTGTCGTGTGGTCGTAGTGACCACTCGTTTCCGGTGCAGCTTCCCTATTGCACTGTGAGCAGGAATTTTCTTACACATCTATATATTTTCTGTGCCTAAAACAGACATTTGCACTTTAAAGGCAGAATGTGTGGAGTCAGGGCTTCCACACCCAGGGCTCCAATCTGGCTCTCTGGGAAGGAAAGGGGAGGCTCTGGCCCTGAGGCAGATGGCTTCAAAATCTGGGGTTCTGAATTCCAGTCTCAGCTATCACTGGGTGCCTGGGGAATTCATCTGCTCACCCTTGACAGACTGTGGGGGAAAACTGCCTGAAACCAGGAAGGTCACACGTTGGAGAGTTTACATTGAGCCAGGACCTTTAAAATTTGGGGGGTAAGTCTAAAAAGACTTAACTGAATTTTCCTTATTCCTCTCAATGGTAGGCAGGTCTCTTCTGCTAATTTTGCATTTGGGGAAAGTGAGATGTATGAATTTGCTGAGTTGATCAAAGGAAAAAGAAAGCTAAAGTGAGAAAACAGGACTCCTGGTTCCTTTCCCTTCCTAAATTTCCCTCCTCTGATTTTCTCCCAGTGTCTCAAGAGGCAGTTTGGTTTTCCCCAGGGCACTCTGGCTGCCTTGGCCTTACTCCAGTGGTCACACGGCAAAGGATCCAGGAAACGGGCCCTCAGCTGACTGGCCGGCAATGGCTGGGGCAGAAGGGAATGTTACCAAACTCTAACATGATTGTTTTGATTCAGTCACATTCTTCTTGGTTAAAAATGATCATTTCGAAATACATACATACATCAAATCACTATGTTGTACATTTGAAGCGAATATAATGTTCTGTCAATTACAACTCGATTTTAAACAGTACCTACTGATAGATGCATACATAAAGTAATAAGAAGATACGCATCAACGTTTTTTTTTAATTTAAAAGTTTTGTACTTCAAAGGACATATCTCCACCCACAGAGCGGAGAAAGGATTTGCAAACATATATCTGACATATACTATCCAGAGTATACAAAGAATTCTTACAATTCAACAGTACACAGACAAATAACCCAATTTAAACATGGGAAAAGGATTTGAGTAGAAATTTCTCCATGGCCACTAAGCACATGAAAAGATGCTCAACACCATTTGTCATTTGGAAAATGCAAATCAAAATCACAGTGAGGTATCACTTCTCCCCCACTTGAATGGGTTTTATCAAAAACACAGACAATAAGTGCTGGTGAGAACACATAGAAATTAGAAGCCTCATAGATTGCTGGTGGGAAGGCACAATGGTACAGCCACTTGGAAAACAGTTTGGCAGTTCCTCAAAAAGTTGAACATGTAATTAATGTGTGACCCAGCAATTCCATTTTTAGGTATGTACCCAAGAGAAATTAAAACACAAAAAAACTTGTATATATGTATTCATAGCAGCATTATTCATAATAGCCAAAAAGTATAAACAACTCAAATGTCCATTAATTGATGAGTGGAAAAATAAATGTGATATAGCCATATAAGGGGCTATTAATCCACCCCCCCCAAAAAAGACTGAAGTTCTGACACATGTCATAACATGGATGAACCTGGAAAACAGGCTGAATGAAAGAAGCCAGTCACAACACGCCACATATTGAGTATTTCCGCTAATATGAAATGTCCAGAACAGGCAAATTCACAGAGGTGGAAAGTAAATTAGTGGTTTCCTGCAGGGAATGGGAAATGGAAAGGGACTACTAATGGGTATGGGGTTTCTTTTAGGGGTAATAATAATGTTCTCAAGTTAATTGTGCTGTGGGTTGCAGAACCTTGTGAATGATCTAAAACTACTGAATTGTACATATGAAAAGAATGAATTTTAGATGGGAGGGTATAGCTCAATGGTAGAGCACATGCTTAGCATGCACGAGGTCCTGGGTTCAGTCTCCAGTACCCCCATCAAAATAAATAAACAAATAAACCTAATTACCTCCCCCTCCCCCCAAAAAACAACAAAAAAACCAACAGAAGAATGCATTTTAAAGTATGTAAATTATATCTCAATACATAATAATAATAAAACCATATACAGCTTGAAAAAATAAATATAAAAATGATGCTGTTTCAATGCCATGTTTTTGGCTGTCTGGTCAGTGGTTGGACCAATGGTCCAGGCTTCTGTGTGGTTGCAGGCCCAGTTCAAACTTGCAAGGCCTCTGGGCCCTTGCAGACAGTTGCATCATTTCATCACAAGGAGAGAGCACATCTCTCTCTTTTTTTTTTAACCAGCACTTAACCAAAGTTGTAGTCAAAAGATATCTGACTGCCCAGAGCATCAGGGCCCTAAGCAAACTCAAAATCAAGACAGTTTTTTCATAAGTTATACACCTTCCTAGATTGGCTAAGCCCCACTTTTTCTGCAGTCTCATCTTGCCCGGTCTTGCCCTGCCTCCTGGCTAGAGAGGCACGGGCTTCTTTCTGTGGCCCTGCAGTCAGAGCTGCTGTCACTGTGCTGCCCTGTCAGGTGCTGCCTCAACCCCCCTGGGGAGCCAGGGCACAGGAGCTCCAGCATCCAGGTCCAACCCAGCTGGCCTCCTGGCGAGCAATGCTGCGTATTTTCTTGTGAGGCCAGAGCCAGCTTGGTCATGCACAGTCTTGGATTTGCTTCCCTTCCTTCCCTGCTTCACCTTTCTTTTCTTCCCTCTTGCTGCTCTGGGCTTGCAACCTCCCCTCTCCACTAAAACATTAACCCTTAGGTTTTGTCTCAAGCTCTGTTTTCCAGGAAGCCAAGACACACTCTGCTTTTATTTGAGAGTAAAAGGTTTATAAACCCTCAAAGGCTCTTTGGGCTATTTTCACCACCCTGCATTCCTACCTTGCCCCATTAAACAGAAACTACTGCTGGCTTCTCTGGGAGGGAATGGCACTGGAAAAATAACTTGAATTCTCCCAACCTCCCGCACATCAAGGGGTAAGCAGCCAGTCTTGGCAGGAAGGATGAGGGTGTTTGCCCTGCAATAATCCAGCTGCTTTGCTGAAGACTGTGTGGGTAAGTTTGATTCTGGGAAACAAAAATAGGAAGCCCGTTTGGATGTGCGTACCAGCCACTTTCTTCCAATCCAGCTTTATCAGTAATAAGGCTCTACTTTCATCTCGACTTTTCTCACTCCTAAGCCTTGTTCTCATTGGGTTCAGAACCTGTGGTGGATGGGAAGGACACTGTTATGTTACAATAATGATAATGAGCCCTAATACTTCACACAGGCTAGAAGAGACATCCAGAGACCACCGGGGCTCTCCCAGCGTCGTCCAGGCTTAGTGAGCGGGTGGGGACTTCTTAGGAATAGCACTGGCAATAGGGATAACAGCTTCATTTAAAATGTCCTTGTTTTGCTTTGGGGATACATTTAAAATGTGTTCACAATATTTAAGACACAGTTTATGTCATCGTTGTGTCACTGATAGATATGACTTCCATTTATTAATTCTAGGGATTTTTTTTTAGTTTAGGCAAGGATCCAAGTGTCAGATTGGGGGTTCCCAATAGTGTGCCAAGACATGGGGTACAGGTCTGCAGAGGAGATGAACCCCTGCAGCCCTGGAGCAGCTGGCACTAGACGACAGCATCCAGCTTTACACTGTCAGTTTATCCTTTGTGTCATATAAATATTACAGTTTACCATAACGTGTGCCATGACGTGAAAAAGTCTGGCAAGCACTGAGATAAATCACATTTTAATAAAGGCTATTTTGCCTTCCCTGATGTGGCCTGCTAATTGAGAATGTTTAGAAAATTGATGTAAGAAGCAGGGCAATCATTAAAAAGTCAAAATGATAAATGCTGGAGAGGGTGTAGTGAAAAGGGAACCTTCCTATATTGTTGGTGAGAATGTAATTAGGTGAAGCTACTATGGAAAACCATATGGAGACTCCTTAAAAAAACTAAAAATAGTTACCATATGATCCAGCAATCCCACTCCTGGGCATATATCTGGAGGGAACTTTAATTCAAAAAGATACATGCACCCCACTGTTCATAGCAGCAGTACTTACAATAGCCAAGATGTGAAAGCAACCTAAATGTCCACTGACAGGATTGGATAAAGAAGCTGTGGTATATATACACAGTGGAATACTACTCAATCATAAAAAAGAATGAAATCATGCCATTTGCAGCAACATGGATGGACCTAGAGATGATCATACTAAGTGAAGTAAGTCAGACAGAGAAAGACAAATATCACATGATATCACTTATATGTGAAATCAAAAAAAAAATGAGACAAATGAACTTATTTGCAAAACAGAAACAAACTTACAGACATAGAAAACAGACTTATGATTACCAAAGGGAAAGGGGGAGGGAAGGGATAAATTGGGAGTTTGGGATTAGCAGACACATACTACTATATATAAAATAGATAAACAACAAGGTCCTACTGTATAGCATAGGGAACTCTGTTCATATTATCATAACCTATAACAAAAAAATATGAAAAAGAATATGTATATATATGTGTGTATGACTGAATCACTATGCCGTACACCAGGAACTAACACAACACTGTAAATCAACTATACTTCAATAAAAAAAAAGGAAGCAGGTCAGAAAAATATTTGTTGAGTAAATCAGAGAATCAATGACACAAAATGAAGACAACCTTTGTCTTCCTACGGTCCCTTCTGGGGAAATAAACCCGATTTACCTGATTGTGTAGAAAGATCATTTGCAAAAGGGAGACAAGGGAGAACGAGGGTTTGCTGGAGGAAGAACAGCAGGACGGCAGAGTCTTCCCTCAGGCCTTTCCACTCCAGCTCCTGAGAAATCTTTCTTCCTTTCCTTCATTATTTCCATTTCCTCAGGAGTAGCAGGAATAACATAGAGGAGGTTCTGGCTCTGCCTCCCCTAAAGATAGTGGAAGACTTTCTGGTCCCCTGAGTCCAGTTCCCTTTTCCTCCAGCCTCCAAATAAATTATCCCTTCTCCCTGGAGAGGTGCCAGTCCTCACCTTCCTCCTCCTCCCCTCAGTTGTTGCCTGTGACTTTGTTTGCTGCCCTGTTCATCCGTGGGCTGCTTGAATTTTGAACTCCTGGATAGGAAACTTTCTGGTATTTCTTGGCACTGAATAAAGACAGAAGACCCTCTTGCACTGTGGAAGGATCCCAGGACCTACAACATTGTCTAAACTATCTTCTCACTCAAGATTTTTGACCAGTGCATAAACAGCGGGTAGACCTCCTACATCCTTCACCCAGGAGGTTCTGAAACACCCTAAGGGTCTCAGAACCACCAGCCTGGCCTCTTCCTACCAACCAGGCTGGTGACCAGTTGTCACTGATTACCAGTTGGGTACAACACTTGGCCCAGCCCAGACTCAGCCAGGATTTATCTATCCTTCGTGATGGTTCTCTTGTTACATCCTTGACTTCTAGGTTACCCCCAGATGCACAAATATTCCTGCCCTATCTTGAAAGGGAGGAAAAGGAGCGTGGTCAGTAACTGCTGGGCATGCCTGTCTTGAGTACAGGAAAGGTGGCCTGCAAAGTCCCCAAAGCCTTCCCTGCTGCTCCCACCCCAGACCCTTCATTGCCCCACCTCAGCTCCCTCCCCGGGTCCCCACTAGTCTTGGAGCCATTTGCTTCCTCCTGAGGCCTAAAGGAAGCCAGCTGCCCAGCCCATGTGGTGTGTGAGGTCACCCACACACCTCCCTGGGAGGGCAGGCAAGCCTAGGGGAGCAGCTCTTTTCCAGGGGTGCCAGGAGGCCCCTCAAAGTCTATTGAACCAAATGTTCACCCCTACCTTACAGGCCCGTAGTTCCTCAAATGGAAATAAAAAGAAGAGGGAAGAAAATGGAAGAAAAATGTAGAATTCAAAATTTAACCACAGCTGCTTATAGGCCTGAAATTATTCTTTTTCATTTGTAATAACATTTTTCTGATTTTAAAAGTGATTTCTAGCAACGAGATTGTACCGTGTAGCACAGGCGACTATAGTCAGTATCTTCTAGTCACTATGATGAAAAAGCATGAAAAGGAGTATATGTGTGTATATGTATGACTGAAGCATTGTGCTGTACACCAGAAACTGACACACCATTGCAAACTGACTATACTTCAATAAAAAACATTTTTAAAAGGTAATTTCTTCCCAGTGGGGAAAACTTACAACATGTTAAGAAAATAACAGTCATCCGTGACCTCACCTCCCCAAGAAAGCTTCCTTAATATTTGGCATATTTTCATTTTTATGTTCACATTTTCTACATAGTTGAAGTATATAGTCTATATGAGTTTGTATCAACTTTTTTCATCTACTAGGCCATGAGCACCTGCTCATATTGTTGTTTTTAGCTGTTGCAAACTATTCCATCCTATGGATGTTTTTAACTGTTGATAGGTTTATGGACACTCGCTGCATCTCTTTTTTGTTGTTGTAATTAACGCTGCATCCTTGTGTGTACAACTAATTTTTAAGACTCTCTTAGATTATATTTCAAATAAAGAGGAACTCCTGGGCAGAACTGTGTAAGAGTCTTGATTTTCACAGAGGTTGTACAGCCCCCAGCAATAATATTTAAATCAGTAATTGACCTCCCCTCTTCCCCAAAATGAACTTCATTTTGTTCATTAACAACAGTTTGCCTCTCTGGGACATTGAGAGAAGAGAGAGATGTTCTCCGAGATCTTCAGAACGTTGTGTCTGAGCTGAATCTGTCTTTGGCTGTAGCTGGAGATCACATAGAGAGTGACTGAGGCAAGGCCCCGGTTGATACCAGGAGACTGGAATCCTTGTGGAATGCCGAAGTTCATGATTGTCTTGGTAGAATTCATTGCCTGATGTCCAGCTCTCTCACGATGCTAGAAGCTCGGTGAGGGTGAAAACCAGATCCCTCTTAAAATATATTCCTGGTACCCGCAGTCAGTGCTATAGTCAAATGCTAAATAATTTTTTGTTAATCAATGATTAGATGGAGTCCTTTACCTCCTTTTTTATTTCACTAGGCTGTTTTCTCGAATTCTACCTCAGGTGGTCATTGCCCAGGCTTATGTGGAGAATCTTTCTCCTGGACTTCCTTGTCATCTAAGGAAGCCCTCAGGGATTCCATGGCAGAGGCCTTCAATCCACCAATATTAGTTCCCATCCTCTTCCCACTTCCCTGTTCTCCTCTGTGGCCTCCCCTTTGTAGTCTGTGTGTGGAAGATACACAGTGTCCCCACCACGCACTGACTTCTGTTGCCCCTGCCCAGGGCGGGGGGCCTCCACTCGCAGCCCCCACAGGTGCTCCTCCCTGCCAGTCACAGGTAGAACAACCTCACATCTAACCTGAGCGTGGCTGGTTTAGCATCCGGAGGGGAATATTTCTGATTACAGTCCAAGGATTTGCTTCCCGTTGCATTCCAGCTATCTACCAGATCAGTAATTAAGTCAGGGAGAAAAGAAAAGATTCTCTAAATGTGTTGGGTACGACTTGTTTTGGAGAAATAATTGTTTGTTGGTTATTGGATACTTCACTCTCAAACCCTGCTGGGTTTTGATTGGTATCCCTGGAGCTCCCACACACAGATCACTGGAATTAAATTTCTCTCACTGAGGGATAACAATTTGCCTGTTATTGAGATAACTAAGTGCATTTTCAAGCCCTTCTCTTTTTTTAGGGGAAGGGAAGGAGATCTTGAGTCAGGCATACTAAGAAGAGTGTGCCAGAAGCCCTCCTTTGGCTGTGTGCCTTCTGGAATGGAATATAACCCTACTTGCCTTGGCCATTTGTGCTAATAAGGTTCATTTTCGGCACAGGTGGAAACATTTCATCCCATGGCACCTCGGTTTCTGGGGCAGCACTGATTTGGTTGTTTATTATTTGGTCAGTTTTAACACCTTGAAGCCAAGATTTTGATGGAGCAAGCCCAAAACAAAACAAAGCACAACAAAAACAAAGCAGCTCCCCGCCACCCCACACACACTTACACACAAAACTGAACAAACAAAAAATCTGCCCAAGCACACGAATAATCTTCCAGTGGTTTCCTTGCATGAAAATTTTCTCAAGTCTGTTATTTGCTAAGTTATTAACACTTCGGCTATTAACTACCTGGAATCAGGAAGGTCAAGTCTGTCAACTGGTCATGGAACTGATATTCACAAGCTGGCTAAGACTTGGCCATGTGGATAGAAAATTCCAGCACAGACATTCTGCCTTCTACAAACTTGTCCCCAGTCTAGGAGGATGAGCTGCTATCACACTCTGAAAATCAGGAGCTCTCTGTTGATAAAAGAGAATGCCAAAAAAGAGACCTTGGTGTTTAAGCCTTGTAACATGGCCAGTAAGTACCATATTGTACAGAGAGTTCTGAATTCCACAGGCAATTCGTTCATTCATCCAATGTTTATTAAGCATTCATCTTGGGAATACAAAGGTTTGTAATATGAGGTATCTGTCCTCAAGATAGCTCTAAAGCTATTTATTAGGGAGACAGAAACATATACAAGGTACAGGTGAAACTTCTTTCTTTTTCTTTCCTTGTTTTTTGGTTAGGATGATGTAAATGTGTGATATATGAAGCAGAGTAGTCTGTTAAGAATCAGCTTTTGCTGCTGTGGATGCCTTAGGAGGGAATGAAGTATAGTATAGTATAGTATAGTATAGTATAGTATAGTATAGTATAGTATAATATAGTACAGTATAGTATAGTATAGTATAGTATAGTGTAGTATAGTATAGTATAGTATAATAAGCAGGCCTCTATTCAGATTCCTGAGAAATCTTTACCTCCAGAAGGTGATACTTGGAGGTGGTGAGGGTCATTTGTATAATCAGTGAGATTAGATTTTATTGTCTAAGGAAAGGATGGGAGGTTCAGGGGTTCAAAATGTGCAGCAACCAGACTCCAGAAAAGTCTCGAGGAAGAGAATTGTGGATTGGTAGAGGGCTCAGAGCTTAGGGGAGTGGTGGAGAAGCTGGAAGCCAGCCTTGGTGAGGGAAATCCTTAAGCTAGACAGGAGGCCGCAGGATTCCATGGAACACCAATGACAGAGAGATGGCCAGGAATGGGACATGAAGCAACAGAGCCAACCAGGGCATCTTCCTGCTGGAGGACTAGGAGTCTGGGGTTAAGTGAGGGATGATCCAAGGGAGTGGAATTCATCTCTGGAACAATTGGTATCAGACTTCTCTCCAGTCTAGGAGGGTGGGCTTGAGGTGGTTCTAAGTAACATCAAGAACTTTTTTTTTTTTTTTAAGTAACCTAATTGGCATCATCCTTGTTGAATAGTTCATACCTGCTACATGTGTGGCTGCTCAGTCTGGACACCTAACCCAAAGTGAGGAATTCAGGGACGGCTTCCTGGAGGAGGTGACCCTTTAGCAGAGACCTAAGAACAGCTGAGTGAGCCAAGTTAAGGCAGGATTTGGGGCATGGGAAGAGGTACTCAGGGAAGAAGAATAAGCACAATTAAAGGGCAGGAGGGAGACAACGGCTTGCAAACCTAGAGAGCATAATGTGAATCAGATGAATTCCTGATAATTCAGTGTGGCTAGAGTGCAGGGAAGGAGGGAGGAGGTTCCACATCCCATATTCCATGCGGTCTACAAGTAGGTCAGGTGACCTTAGGATTACTCTCAAATGAGTATCTCAAAGTTCACTATGAGCTCTCTCTGAACTCAGACTCACTCTGACAGTCATTTTTATTGGATGAAGAAGGGTAAGGCAGTCCTCTGATACACACCCTGGAAAATCCTAGCCCTGAAGACAGGTGAGGTCTGCCATTTATCTCTGCTTCAGTCCTTCATTCTCCTCATCTCTCTGTCCCTGTCTTTCTCAGGCTCCAGCCAAACACTTGCCAAGTTGGTATGACTTCAGACCACCAGCAAGCTGAGAAAGCAGACAGACCGTCCATAGTCAGGAGCTAAGTCACACGGGGTAGCCATACAATCTTATTTATTTAGAACCCCTTACCTATCTGTAGAACCCTTGCATTCCAGTGCCAGTGCCAAAGATAATGATCATAATATCTCACATTGTATAGGATTTTACACACTTTACAAAGGGCTTTTACAAATGTTTCCATATTTACAAGGACCTAATGTATGGCACAGGGAACTACATTCAATTTCTTGTAATGAATTGTAATGAAAAAGACTCAAAAAATATATATGTATGTATATGTTATAACTGAATTTCTTTGTTGCACACCTGAAACTAACATTGTAAACTGACTAGACTTCAATATAATGTAAGAATTAAAAAAAACCCTAATGTTTCCATATTTAATTTTCATAGGAATTCTATGAAAAAGACAGTACAGGTGTTATTTATTCTAATTTTTTTAGAGGAAAGTGGATTGCCCACTACATACAGTGAGTGCGAAAGCCGATCTGAACCTATGTATTCTCACTGCAGACCACCCTTGACTCAGCAAAGCGAGCAAGGCCACGGGACAGATTTTCACCCCCTTGGATGTCAAGATTCCCATAGAGATACGACTGATTGGGGTTAGGTCTTCAACATGCGGATTTGGGGTGAACACAAACATTCAGTTCCTAGCACTCAGGCTCTTAGGTTGAGACTGGGAGAAGAGCAGAGATGCAAATACTTGGGCTCTCATATTTTGACCCTGTCATGTTCTATTTTAGAATTTTGTTATCTCTGCATATCTGTATTTCTTTCTTTCCTTTTTTTTAGTTAACTAAATCCTTATAATTTTTTTTGAGTTTTTTTAAAATTTATTTTTTGTTTCTTTTTTATTGTAGTATAGTCAGTTTACAATGTTGTGTCGATTTCTGGTGTACAGCATAGTGTTTCAGTCATATATATACATATATATTCATGTTCATATTCTTTTTTATTATAGGTTACTACAAGATATTGAATATAGTTTCTTGTGCTATACAGTGTAAACTTGTTGTTTATCTATTTTATACACAGTAGTTAGTATCAGCAAATCTTGAACTCCCAGTTTATCCCTTCCCACTGCCTTTCCCCTGGTAATCGTTTGTTTTCTATGTCTGTGAGTCTCTTATGTTTCTAAAACCAAGTAATGACCTGCTTTTGATTTGTCATTGCTAGACTGAAAACTCCTTGAACACAGGTAATGGGTTTAAATGCATTTGAAGAGCCTGGTACACAGTCATCTCTCTAGGGTACATGAGTTTCTCTGGGTACCTAACTAGGAGTGGGATTGCTGGGCCACTGGCTATGGACATGTCCAGCTTGATGGGGTAAGGTTACCAAAGTGGTTGTATCAATATGCCAATGGGACTTTACCATTTTTTGTACTCTGTTGATGACTACTTTATGCTCACTTTTTAAGAATGAGAATGTAAAGACATTTTTAAGTGAAAAAAGAAAAATAGTAGATGAAGCAGTCAGACAGATGACCCCTGACATCCCTTCCAACCTGACATCTGGTGACGCCACACCTTTTTCCTGATGCTGAGTTCACACTCCTGAGTTCTGAGAGACTGGGGTCTGCTCCCCACACTCTCCCTGACCCCCTGCCCAGGCAGAAGTGACGTGAATGAGATGGAGGGGTGAGCAGCTGGCATGTGAAATTTATCTTCCTGGAGGACCTGCACACATTTCTCACAAGTACCCAAGACATATGGCATTTTCTTCATCAAACTCTGTAAATTCTCCCCCAGTAGGAAAGCTGGAAATACCAAGGTGCTTGCTCACTGGGACCGTTGGACAAGCTACCGTTTGGAGTTTTCCCATCCTTCCTGAAAGAGAATGCCTGCCTGATTGTTCCAGGGCTTTCTGCTCTTGTGACATCATTGTGGCAGAGTCAGACTGGTATCCGCCCTGATGATGGTTCAGGCACATGGAGGTGACTGACAATCCTCATTAAGCCCCTTTTTCAGGTAAGTAGACTGAGGCAGAGGGGGAGGAAAGGAAGAAAGGGAGAGGAGAGGAGGGAAGGGAAGGTCTTGTTAGAGGTAGTGCAGTTCTACTTCTTTCTCATACTTGTTTCCACCCCCGGGCCTTTGCACTTCCACTGTCTGGAATGCTTTGAGCCCCAGTTTTTGCTTGCTGGCTCCTTCCTGTCAGTTGGGGTTCAGCTGAAACATCACCTTCTCAGAGAAGCCATCCCCGATCTCCCGGTCTAACCCTGTCATCTTCACCCCACCTTCCTCACTCTTTATCACATCAGTCTGCTCTTATTTTCTGCAGAGTAATCCACAGCAGGCATCTTTGGCTGCCTCCCCAAAGCCCATTCTCCCTCTGTCCTGCCCAGAAAACTTTGATTTTGTTCAGATGGTGATTCCTACCCCCAGCTCATCTCGGAAGTGAATCCTAATTAATCTAAGCTTGTTATGGTGCTCCCAGCCCCTTTGCCAGTGCTTGGGTTGGGATTGGGCAGTGATGACATTCCAGCCAATGAAATGTGAGGGGACTCTGTTAGGAGGCTGCTGGAAAAAGCTTTATTTTTTCTGAAAAGGAGATACCTAGCATGGAACAATCCCTCTTTCATTCCAGGGAGTGTTGTCCTGTCTGAGTGTGATTCCCGGAACTTTAACAGCCAACTTACAACCATATGAAGAACTGAGGGCTAGGCAGAGGATGGCAGAGCAGAAGGATGAGAGGAATGAAAGAGATGAAGCCACTGAGTCCCTGAGTTTCTCAAGCCTGGAGTGGTCTGACCTCAGTTCTTGTTGGACAGCTGTATTATTCTGTCTGGGCTGCCGTGACAACAAACCACAGACTGGGTGACTTAAACAACAGACATTTATTTTTTCACAGTTCTGGAGGCTAGACGTCTGAGATCAAAGTGTCAGCAGGGTTGGTTCCTTCTGAGTCCTCTTCCTTGACTTACAGATGGTGTCTCCTCCCTGTTTCTTTCCATGGTCTTCCCTCTGCACTTGTCTGTGTCCTAATCTCCTTTTTTTATATGGATGCCAGTCATCAGGGCCCACCCTAAGAACCTCATTTTGTTGTTGTTGTTGAGTTATACTTTATTCAATTATGTGATTATAATAACAAGTATAAAAGGCATACACAGGTTTGGGAATGTGTTAGTCCAAGTCTTCAGAGAAGCTGACACCAAGATGGGATTAAATACACAAGACACTTATTAGGGAAATTATCTGTTAGGGAAAATGAAGAGGGTGTCAGATGAGCCTAGGAGAACCATCAGACCATGCTGCAAGTCGAACCCTGAGTGAAGAAGAGAGGGAAGAAAGGAAGTTGGGTGGAAGTATCTTAGACTGCAGTGCAATTCTAAGGAAAGTTTTGTGATGCCACTGGGGAGTCCTCCGGCCAAAGTTACCCATCTTCCATCCATCTCCTAGGAGAGGGGCTGTTTTAATAGCCCATCTGTGTCCATTCATTAGCAGCCCATGGGAAATTCGGCCTTGGCCTTGGCCCAAATGCAGTGATGGGTTTCAGAATGCAGTGACTGGGTCCCTTGATCAGTTACGCTCCCTGTATTCAAAGATGTGAGAAGCCATTCTCACGGCCACCACAGGTAACAAACACAGCTGATTCTTGGTGTATCAGGTATGGATTTAGCCTGGCAACATGTACCAGAAAACTCAAATAATGGTGACTTAAACAAGATAGTTCCTAAAGACTTCATTTTGACTCAATCACCTCTTTAAAAGCCCTGTCTCCAAATACAGTCACATTCTCAGGTACTAGGGGTTAAGCCTTCAACATACGAATCTGGGGCAGGGACCAATTCAGTCCATACAGTATGGTAAGAAACTACCCCTGTCATTTAAGCTGGTTCAGTTGGGATCTTCTGTTACTTGTGCCTGAGAACAACCGGGTTCAATTATTGCCTCAGATTATCTTAGTTATTTGCTCATGTATTGACTCTCTCACTAAAATGTCAGCTTCATGAGGGTAGGGACCCAGTCTGGTCTGTTCAGTGCTGTATCCCTAGTGCCCAGAATCGTGTCTGTGCTTAGAGTAGCTGCCCAACCTCTTACATAAATGAACTAGACCAGGCCACCTCTCCTGACTCTGTAGTCTTGCTAATAATCCTCATATTTTATATTTAAAAATCAGAGTCTGAGAGGCAGGAAGTGCCAACCCTAGGCAAATAGGAAATTCTTCCCGTTGGAGATCTAGAGTCTGCATAATTTAAACAGAAAACTTTACTTTTTAGAGAGGCAGAAATTATGTGTGGCTCCAGCCTGAGCCTCGGGGTTTCCAGTTTCAATCAAACAAGGAAGTGAGGATCAAAGAGAAGATGACTGATGAGGGCACGGACTCTGAGTTTGGTGTGAATCAGGATCATCTGGAACCTTGTTTAAATAATTCAGATGCCTGGCTCCACCACAGAGACTCTAATTTAATGGGTTTAATGAAGGGCCCAGGAATCTGGATTTTTTAACAAGCCACCCACATGATTTTAACAAGCCACCTGTGTTTTGAGAGCTAAATGACTAGGGCCGGCTGGAGGAGGAGTCTGAGCGGAGGAAGGCCGGGAAGGGCAAGGATTCAGCTGCTCTGAGGCCTGGGACTGTGAAGAGGCCTGGGTCAGCTCTGTGAGGGGCAGAGGCTTGGGAGAGTGTGGCTACCTCTCTGTGTGGGTACAGTTGGGCCAGCTCAAGCATGAAGAGCAGGCAGTCACCTCAGCTCAAGACCTGCCACCTCCAAGTGGCAGCTGGACCTTTCACTTTCCACCCTTTACCATGACCTTTATGGTTTTTGTTTTCTGGTCATTTCTGGGGAAGAGACAGACATGGCCTGGGTTGCTGTTAAGTTCTGCTGTGGCTTGGGAGTGTGTTCAGGACTGGAGATAATCCAACCTACCACAAGTGTCTAAAAATAGAATCAAGCCAGTGAGAAGCCAGCTGGTGAGGGATCCAGAGGCCCTCCCGGGTGATGGAGAGGCCTCAGAGGCGTTACGGTCCTCTGGGAACCACAGCCTTACTTCCAGCACCGGCCCTGGCAGCTCCCACTGTGTCAGGTAGCTACCACTTGACCCCAAAACAAAGCCACTCTTCTTCGGAGCAGCCAGTCAGGCCGGCAGGCTGTAAGGTTCAGCCTCACTGCCACGATGGGTCTCTTGGGCCCCAGTGGACCTTGAGAGCCTGCTCTGGCCACCCAGAGGGCTCTATTTTAAATCGTGATAGGATGGTCCCCATGCAACAGCTGAAGCAAATGCTTAAAATAGAGGGCCCTCTGTTTTCTGCTCCCACCCCACCCCTGGCTCACCCCGCTTCAAGCAACCTCTGCTGTCAGCTGAGCAGAGAACTAACCGAACAGGCTTTATTGCAGAGTAGGTTTTTATTAAGCATGTACCGTATCAATAGCTCCATGCTAGGAACCATGAGACAAAAAAAGCAATCCTGTCCCTGCTCCTGAAGAGCAAACAGTGTCATCAGAAATCACTCACGCACTTACTCAGCCTGACTGGGCGCCAGGCAGTGTTTTCAATGCCCTACAGTGTCCTAACTCATTTCATTTTTTTTTTTTTCTTCTCTTTTTAAAAAATTTATTAAAATTTTTTTTTATTGAAGTATAGTCAGTTTATAAGTTGTGTCAATTTCTGGTATACAGCATAATAGTTCAGTCATACATATACATACATATATTCCTAACTCACTTATATTTTCACACCTTATGCAGTGGTTACAGGGTGGTCCCAAGGTAGAGATTCTGAGGCAGAGAGAGGCCAAGCAATTTGCCCTAGGTCACAGCTAGTGAGGGACTGAGTGGGGATTTGAATGGGCATTCACCCTGGAACTAAACTGTCCTCCATGTTGTTGGCATAGAATGGCGGCTGGGAAGATGCCGCCTATGGCCCCTTCCTTCTCCTGGGAGTTCATAACTATAAAATAATGAGAATACTTTTTATATAAAAAGAGAACCAGAGGCTCTCAAGTTTGGTTCTAGAGTGAGAAACCCAGCCATTCTCTGGAACTTCACATCCAAATAAGTGTCACCCTTTTCACCTTTGGACGGCTAAACAGTGATGCCGTTGTGGCTCCAAACATTCTTGGCTTTCCAGTTTCCTTGTTGCTTCCAAAAACAGTTTTTTAGCATGACAAAAATAAGTCTCCAGAGAGTCACATTAAAAAATTTTTTTCTACCCACAATGATATTACCTAGCTTTATCACACAAATTATTTACCAGACTTAACTTTGAGTGCCTTTTAACTCTTTCTGAAAGTCAGATCTGCTGCACTCTTCAGAGCTTTGCCACCACTGAGGTTATTCAAAAGGCTACACTAGAGGCTCTAAAAGCTACTTCATGGGAAAAGCTAAACAAAACAAAACAAAACAAAAACAAATAAAACCTTCTGAGCAGTGACAGCTTTGTTAGAGGCGGGTAGGAGGGAATCATCTCCTGTTGTGACTGTTGGAGAGGACTTGTTTGGATGTCTTAAATCCGTATGTTGCCTAGAAAGCCAATCTTACTGCCCCCTGGTCATCTTTTGTCCACTAGATTGTCTGCTCTGGAGGGCAGATGTCCATTTTGCCCACCACTGTATTTCCAACACCTCGCACAATGCCTGATCCAGGGTAGGTGCTCAATTAGTGCTTGATGAATGAATGAATGAAATGATACACCAAGTAATAGCAGGAGCTGTAACTCATAAAGGAAGATTGTAGGCAGTGTTTACCTGTGGGATATCCTCAGAAATTTGGAGATGGTTAGTCTCCTGCAGACATGAAAATGAACCCATTTGCTAGGTGCAAAAGTGTGTCTCTTGAAGTGGGTTAAGTGTGTTGCTGGAAACCCTCAAGACCATTCAAAGGTATGTACAGTCAGATCCAGAACTAAAAGGGCTTATAAGTGAATTAATGGTTTTGAAACTTGGCTAAAAGCAGAATGTCCTATCAGGGTGCAGGTGTGGGGGAATCTACCCACAATTTGGAAAAAAAGGAAGTTGAACAGCAAAAACTAGTCAGTGTGATTTCTAGTGACAAACCTCAGGGTGTGGATGCCCTGAGCAGTGTACCTGACAGCAAAAGCCATCCTGCAGAGGATGAGGGAACCCTAAGCCACCAGTCCCAAATGCCACCAGTGGTTAAAAGCCCCTGACCCTTAGCCTCTGATTCCATGTGGGTAAGGAATCTTCAGACAATAGGTTGTTTTCCTAGGAGGTTTTCCAAGAATGTGCATTTGGAGATCGAGTTGATCAGTTTCCAGGGAATTTGACGTAATGAGTCAATTTTCCTGAGCCTGGTCAACTCCAGATGCACTGATAGTATCATATTTTGGGATCCATGCGGTCTAGTCTTGGACTGCAGTGATCTCCAAAGTGCTGCCACCTCCTCCATTTGACATCTATTAAGTTTTAAGAAAGACAGTAATGTGAGAGGTGGTAATAATAGCGAACAACCACTGAACACTTATATATGCCAAATAGTGTTCTAAGCACTTTTGAGAGGAGGGTTAAATTGTGGTAAAATATACATAACATAAAATTTTCCATTTTAACCTTTTTAAAGTTTACACTTTAGAGGCATTCAGTACAGTTACAATGTTGTGCAACTGTCACCACTATTCATTTCCGGAAGCTTGTCATCATCCCAAGCAGAAATGCTGTGCCCGCTAAACAGTAATTCCCCATCTCTCCTCCCTGGTAACCTCTATTCTACTTTTCTGTCTTTTGATTTACCTATTCTAGGTACCTCACGTAAGAGGAGTCATACAATATTTATCCTTTTGTGTCCATGACTTTCACTTAGCATAATTTTTTAAAGTTCAAACATATTATAGCATATGTCAGAATTTCAGTCCTTTTAAAGGCTGAATAGTATTCCATTGTATGTAATACCGTATTTTGTTTATCCATTCATCTGTCGATGGACATTTGGTTTGTTTCCACCTTTTGATCACTGTGAAAATCCTGCTATCGATGTTAATGTGTAAGAGTCTGTTTGAGTCCTTAGTTTTAATTCTTTTGGGTACATACCTAGAAATAGAAGTGGATTATATGACAATTCTATGTTTATAAGTACTTTTTGTGTATTAAGTCATTTAAATCATCACATCAAACCCTATAAAGTAAATCATATTAGGATCTTCATCTTATGGATGGAGGCACAGAAAAGTTAGGTGACTTACTCAAGGTCACACAGCTAATCAATGGCAAAGTCTGGATTTCAACTCATAGTATTCTGCTCCAGAGCTCTTTTTTCCCTCCTCCAGAGCTCACATTCTTAATCACTATGGTAGAGCAAAGATGTTGCAAGATGATAAATGAGCAAGAAATAAATGTGCATATTGTAGGCAGTCAATGCCATAGGAGTTCAGAGCTAGTGAGCTGAATAAATCATGTGAGGTGGTGTGAAGTTGGGGTTAGAGCTGAGTCTGGAAAGGTAGGTCCAATCTAGATAGGGAGACGGACCCAAGGAAGGGCATTCTGCTCCTGGGAGAAAGGCACAAGTATGGAGGCCGGACTGAGAATGGTTTGTTCAGGAAGTATATTCAGAGCCTAAAGCAGACTCTTCTCATGGAATTTAAATTCACAAAGGTTGTTGAAATTAAACAGGGGAAGCCCCAGTCCCATTGCCTAATGGGGAGTTGTTGAAGAATTTTGAGAATGATGGTGGCTTGGTACAAGCAACATTTTGGAGTGATTCATCCGGCAGGAATGTGTGCAAGATGGGTTAGACCTGGTAAGGTTTGGAGGCAGAGCCATCCTGGACAGCAGTTTAGACAGGATGCCAAGAAGGCCTGGGCCAGGGGAGGGTGGCACATGTGGGAAGGAAACAGGTGGGGCTGTGAGAGATGCAGGAAGGAGGAGACAACAGGGTCTGGGGGCCGACTGACAGTGGAGAGAGACAGTTACCAAACATCAAAGATGACTCAGGTTTCCAGCCTGAGTGACTGGGACAATTCCGATGACACTGCTGGAACACAAGAAGTGACCTTTGGTCATATGGAGTTTGTGGTGACAACAGGACATCCAAATGGAAACATCCCGGAGGCTGTTGGAAATATAGGCCAAGAGCAGGGCAAAAAAGTCTGAGCTAGAAAAGAAAAGTTAGGAAAAATCTTCCTATAAAGCAAACAAAGAGAGGGGGAGGGTATAGCTCAGTGATAGACTGCATGCCTAGTATGCATGAGGTCCTGGGTTCAATTCCCAGCATCTCCATTAAAAATTAAATAAATAAACCTAACTGCCACACCCCTCACCCCCCCCCCCAAATATGATGATAAAGGTAACAGCAAATTAATACCTTAAGTTTTACAAATGTGGAAACTGAAGTTCAGAGAGGCAAAATGACATGTTTACTTCTGCAAAGCTAATAAGGGTAGAACTGGACCTAAATCCCAGATTTTGTGACTTCGTGTCTGTTGCTACCTTCCTTCATACTCCAAAGATTTACCGTGTACTGTCGGGCAGGCTGTTCACCAAACACACGGCTCATGCTCTGCTAGAAAGATTTCATACAGACTAGCAATAGCCCTGACCATATGTTATATCAGAATTAAACCAATATTTTATGTATACATAAAGCTTCATGTTTTATGAGGTGCTTTTGAAACTATCTTTTTCTTTAATTCCCTGTTGTTGTGTTGTAATGCGCTCAATACAAAGTAAAATACATACAGTGGAAAGAGTACAGGGCCCTGGGTTGGAGAGACCTCAGATAGAGAATTCACTCCCTTTATTGACACTACAATTCTCACTTTTCTCATCTGTAAAAGGAAGATGAGACTCATGTCTGTTTATTTAATTCTATGGAGTTTTTGTAGTGTCAGATGAGACAATTGCCCATGTTAGGGTTTTGTGACTAGTAAAGTTTATTACAAGGTTAGTTACCCTAATTTAATTTAAAAAAATGCCAAGTTGAGAATCTCAAACGAGATGAGGGGAGTTATAGAAGTGTAGACTGAGTCAAAATTTTTCTAATGTTCTCAAGGTCAGGCCGCACACTTGCTGGGGCACATAGTCCCTTCTTCATTTCTCAGGCTAAATATAGCCCCAAATTTCCCCTTTCCAGCCCTCAGGTAATTTCCCCTCCCACTTCCTACACTGCTCTGCCCTCTTCTCATCAGCAGAGGGAAAATCAGATTTCCCGGAGCCCTTTCAAAGTAGCTTCTTGGAGGGACTCAATCCCACACCAGGGTTACAGGTTCTGCCTCCAAACTCTTCCACCAAATATAAACGTTCATTTGCACAACAAATTTTTCCTGAGCACCTTCTCAGTGCCAAACACTAATGACACAGCCCCGGTGTGTCAGAGGGTGGATGAGGCAGCTGAGAAGTTCTGAGAGATCAGCGTGATCTTATACACGGTTTTGCATCTCTCAACACTCAATTGCATGCCTCACTTTGTTTATTCCTCCTGCCCTTATGTAACTTTCTGCCCCTCTGAAACTCAGTCCTAGGATTTTCAGAGCCCAAGGGAAAAAAAATCAAAACTAACTTCTCATTGGAAAGCTGTTCCCATATAAAGCTTCAGTTGAGGACACTCAGTCCTTTGTTTCAGGTAAAAGCACTAAAATCCATCTTGTAGATATGGAGACGTAAAGGAACAGCTTCTTCAGAATTGGAGCTGTTGGTGTATCCTGGTTCCAAGAGGCTACCACGGCCTTAGGAGTCTAAGGAAAAGGGCAGAGGGAGGATCTCAGTGGAGAGGAGGAGGGCTGACCAGTAGATGTCTTCTCATAAGACCCCTGGTCTCAGATTAAGAGCCAGAAGCTAACCAAACTGATAACAAATGGCTTTGAGATTGGACCATGCACTGCGGCTTTGGGTGCACTGACAACATTCGCACTGCTTTGGGGAGTGGATTATCATCCTCACACAGACAGGGAACCCAGCTTCTCAGTGCACCCAAAGCATGGCAACTTTGGCTTCCTCAAGTGTCCCAAGGGATGATCCAGCAATCCTACTCCTGGGCATATATCTGAAGAAAATTCTAATTCGAAAAGATACATGCTCCCCAATGTTCATAGCAGCACTATTTACAATAGCCAAGACATGGAAGCAACCTAAATGTCCATCAACAGATGACTGGATAAAGAAGATGTGGTATATTTGTACAATGGAATACTACTCAGTCATAAAAAGGAATGAAATAATGTAATTTGCAGCAACATGGATGGACCTAGAGAATGTCACACTAAGTGAAGTAAGTCAGACAAAGAAAAATATCATATGATACCACTTCTATGTGGAATCTTAAAAAAATGACACAAATGAACTTATTTACAAACAGAAAGACTCAAAGACACAGAAGACAAACTTAATGGTTGCCAAAAGGGAAAGGGGGAATGGAGGGATAAATTAGGAGTTTGGGATTAGCAGATACAAACTACTACATATAAAATAAACAACAAGGTCCTAAGGTATAGCACAGGAAACTCTATTCAGTATCTTACAGTAATCTATAATGAAAAAGAATATGAAAAAGAATATGTACATGTGTATGACTGAATCACTATGTTGTACACCTGAAACTAACACAACATTGTAAATCAACTACACTTCAATTAAATAAAAAGTGTCTTAGGGGTGTATGAGGTCAGCCAGTGGGAGCTGAAGCCAGAGACAAAGAACCTGATGGAAGATGCCCTGTGACAGGTGGGCCGGTGGACACATGTGAAGCACCCCTTCGGGACTTCCCAGAAGATCTGAGGACACTGAGCGGTTCTAATTTTCTGTCTGGGCAGTCAAAGGGGCAAAAATCAGAATTCTCAAAGGCTCATCTTACTTGTGTAGCAAGGGCCCCAAACCTGGGCTTGGTGAGCTGCTCCACAGTCAGTGCCAGTTCTGGCTTTCACGACAGTGTGTCGGCCTCTGCTGCTTACTTCTGGCTCGGCGGGCAGCGGCTCAGAGGCCCACACAGCCTGGGAGCCCAAACATCTTGTCCCTCAGTTGGCAGGCGGGGCACTGACCGCAGGCATCCCAGAAGCTATAGGGAAAGAACGTCCTCTGTGCAGGTCACCGTCCGAATTCACTTCTTTCTTTCAACCCATAGCTCCAGAGCTGCTCAGTCTCATTTCTCAGGGTTTTTTCCCTGGTCCTTGGCTTCCCACCACCCTCTCTCACTTCTGCTCTTTCCCTGTTCCTGATGTGGATACCAGCTGTTGTCCCCTACCCCGTCCTGTGGCAGCATTTCCCATCCCCAAATCAAGTTCTTATTTTTTATTTTCATTTTTTAACAAACTTGCAACTAATAAATACAAAAGTTCTGGAGATCTAATGCACAGCATACAGTCAACAATACCGTGTTATATACTTCAAAATTGCTGGGAGACTAGATCTTAATTGTTCTCACTACAAAAAAGAAATGATAATTACAGGAAGTGATGGAAGAGTCAGCTAACTCTAAGGTGGTAATTTTATTGCAATATATAAATGTATCAAATCAACACTTGTACTCCTTAAACTTATAGAATGTTTTACGTCAATTTACGTCAATAAAAAAGTATCTTGGTTTACAGTACCTCCTCTAAAAATAAACCTAATAAATAACACTAAAAAAAGTATCTTAGTTTTGAAAAAGTTGAAAATTATTGACTAAAATTTGGTGGAAATATATTATGAAGAAAAGAAAAAATATATAGATCAAAAATAATTTTTGAGTGTCAAGACATTTCATAATTCTCTAATTCTTTAGAATTCATGGTTCTAATTAGTTCTTAAGAACTCATTTTTTTTTTCAGGGGGGAGGTAATTAGGTTTATTTATTTATTTATTTGGTTTTTCAATGGAGGTCCTGGGGATTGAATGCAGGACCTCATGCACGCTAAGCATGTGCTCTACCCCTGAGCTATGTCCCCCACCTCCAAAAAAATTCATAATTCTTTAAAAGAGTCAATAGAGAATAACATTTTGGATGTATCAGAGAAGAAATAGAAAAGTTACTTGATGAGCTATCAGAGGAAATCAAGATCTATGTGGAAAAGATAGTTTTGAAGGGCAAAATAAAAATATTTGAATTTGAGTTGGACAAGAGATGTGGGTTTCTGCATAGGATACAAGTCTCACTTTGAAAAAGAAGTGAAGGTTGATGTTGGCTTCATAGTGAACTGAATGCTCCAGGTGATACAATTTAAAATGAAAAGGATACAATGACCTGATGCCTCTGGGGCCCCACATATAGCTACAGGGATACTCCTTTTAACATGCACAGATACGTATGGCCCTTTCTCAAATTCAGGAAATGTAACAGGATGATCACAACCACCATAAAGAGTACTAAATAAACTTAAGTCAGTTGACTGAATGTTACCCACCTCCCAAAGACATGGGACTGTGAAAGAAATCATAAGAATGGTGTATCATGACTAGAAAATTCCTCTGTATACATTATTCTGAGCCAGATGTATTGCCGTTCCCAAAGTCCTGAGGCTGAAGTCTCTGGAAACAATTTTTATTTTTAGTTGTTGACTCAATTTTGTTTCTTTTGGACATCAACTGTTACTGGCTCCAACTCTAATTTTAAGTAGACAACTCCAGACCCGGATTCTTAATCATAGATATCCTATTTGGCATGTGACCTTTAAAAAACTTATGAGTGAGCCATGAGTTCAATGCTTGTTCTATGGTGAGATATGCAGTAGAATGAGACTCACTTGCTTTAAAAAAAAAAAAAAAAAAAACTCTACATGAACTAAAAACAACCCAAAAGCAGTTCACCCATTTCTCCCATCCCCCAATCCCACCCCTGGCAAACACCAACCTGTTCTCTGTATCTATGAGCTTAGTTTTTTTAATTTTAATTTATTTATTTAGATTCCACATATAAGAGAGATAATTTGGTGTTTGTCTTTCTCTGCCTGACTATTTCACTTAGCATAATGCCCTCAAGATCTATTTATGTTGTCACAAATGGCAAGATTTCATTCTTTTTTATGGCTGAATAATATACTAATATATACATATATATATATATACACACACACACCCCCCACAATTTCTTTATGCATTCATCCACTGATGGACATCGGTTGTTTCCATATCTGCTATTGTAAATGGTGCAGCAATGAACATGGGGGTGCAGGTATCTTTTCAAGTTAGTGTTCTTGTTTTCTTTGGATAAATACCCAGAAGTGGACCCCAAAGCTGGATCATATAGTAGTCCTATTTTTAATTTTTTGAGGAACCTCCATACTATTTTCCATAGTGGCTGCATCAATTTACATTCCTACCAACAGTGCACAAGTGTTCCCTTTTTTCCACATCCTCACCAACACTTGTTTTTCTTGTCTTTTTGGTAATAGCCATTCTGACAGGTGTGAGATAACATCTCACTATGATTTTGATTTGCACTTCCCAGATGATCAATGACATAGAGCATCTTTTCATGTACCTATTGGCCATTTATGTCTTCTTTGGGAAAATGTCTGTTCAGATCTATTTTTTAATTGGATTGTTTGGGGTTTGTTTGTTTGTTTGTTTTTGCTATTGAGCTTATAAGTTCTTTACATATTTTGGGTATGTTATGATTTTGCAAGTATTTTCTCCCATTTAGTAGGTTGCCTTCAATAAACCTTGATTAATGATTAATGATTCAAGCCTGAATCATCCTTGAGTTCCTGAGATGTCGTGTTTGAACTCATACAGATGATTCCACTGTATTCCAAGACTGAATATTCCTTTGCCTTCAGGAATTTGGCCTCTCTTCTCTCATACCTATGTTCTAATTGAAGGATTCACTTACACCCTTAACCTTTAACATTTTCATCCCAGAGAAAGTTGACAAGATAGGTAAGGTAGTTTTAAAGATGTCCTCAAATTATTTGACATTTCTCTCTTCGAAAGGTGGGGAACCTTGTCTTTGAATTTGAGCTGACCTTCATGACTTGTTTGTAACCAGTAGAATACACTGGGAGTGATTCTATGTCATTTCTGAGGCTAGTTTAGAGAACACCATGCAGCATTCACTTGGTTCTTGGGCATGCTTGCTCTGGGGAAGGCCACAGTATCCTTTATAAGGGTGTCAAAAATGTCAGGGCTGGGAGTCACCCCAGCTTGGCAGGTTGACTAGAAGGCCAGTCACTATGAGACTGAGGTCTGTTCCAGTCAGCCAGGCCAGAACTAGGTCTTCCTCCACCTTCCTGCCTCTCTCTTCCCTTGGGGGATAGTCTGTCAGCCTCACTTCCCACCAAGTAGAAAGCAGAGGGGCAATGGGTGGCAACAGGAATGCTGAGGCTCTAATGGGGTACAGATCACATAGCAGGAGGTGCTGCCACCAAGGCTCCAGTTTCTTGGGGAGCTGCAGCAGGAGCGAGGGAGACCAGCAATAGCCACAGCTGCGGGGAAGGAGCCTGACGCAATCCCCATCTTAGGCCCCTCAGGGCCCAGGGAAGCTGGCCTCTTGGCCAGTTCTTCGTTTTATGGGTCTTTTTAGCTCTTTCCTGGAGGAAAGCCGCATTCCTAGGCCAATGGGATCACTGAACACACTGTCTCCTGTGTCTCATTCCACCCACAGGTGTCTTCACTTGGCCTTCTTAGGTTCCCCTTCACCAGCTGTGCCACAGATGGTCCCCACCATGGAAATCACCTCAAGGTTGTAAAACTTCTTCGTCCCAGTCCCGCAGAGGGGCCCACGTCTTTTCTCCTCTGTAACATCCTTCTTGCTTCCCTCACCCACTAAGTTGGAGAGAGAACAGGGGACTTTTCATTCTCATTTATACCTTCTGAAAAAGTATTTTCTTCTATTGTAATTAAAATTTGTGTGTGTGTGTGTAAAATAAAGATCCTATTTTCTTTCTTATTTTACTTTGGCAAAACCCTAGGTTGAGCTAGTGAGAGTTGACCAAGATCATCACTGATCTTCAGGGTTGGCCTGGGGAGTGCCGGGGCCTTGGCAAGAAGTGGCTCCTTGGTGTGGGAGGCTGTGTGGAGGGGGGGAAGCAGCTGCCACCCGTCTGTTCTCTATTTCTTGGTTTTATCTCTGATCCGTGGAAGTGATTTTCCAAAGGCTCTGAGGCCTCAGCTCTGGTTCTGCTCACCCCAGTACAGGCCCTGGGGCCTTTGGCCTGTTGTCAACCCCCTACTAAGCTCTTCACTCCGTGGAGCTATGTCTCCAGGGCCAAACTGCCTCAACTTGCTTTCTGAAGGGAGAATAAGCAGAAAGCACTGGCACTCGCCAGCACAGCACGCAGAATGTGTTCCAGACTCCCCGCAGCCTGCTGGTCCAGCTCCTGGCCCGGTGGCTCCAGGCTCCAGGATGGATGACTCAGGTAAGCTGTGCTGGACAAAACAAGCCGGTATTCTCACCCCAGCAGGTGATGACTGTAATTAGCTCTCCTGTTGTCACTGCACCACCACCTTCTGAGGTGGGCTTGCCAGGCCCAGAGCCAGGACCCGAGGAAGCCAGCAGGAATGTGGTTTTCTTGGTCTGTGTCTTCTTGCCCAAGATGCTTGCTGATGCCTCTAGAGCTGGGCTGGGCGCTGAGTCACCAGCACCTGCATTTTCTGATGTTGTCACAGAGGCTGCCAGCTAAAGAAGCCCTCTTCAGAGTAAGGACAGTGTGGTGCGGACTCTGGTATGTCTCTTCCTCCTGACTCTCCCCCCTCAGGAGACCTGAAAGACCAGGCAAACTGGAGAAACTTGGCCAGAGAGACCACTGAGCTGAAGCCAATAGGATAGCCAAGTGGCCAGGTGTGCAGTTAAGGATTGCCATATCTGCCTTATTTAAATAACACACACACACACAAAACTGGTATTTACTGAGCACTTACTACATGCCAGACACCATTCTGAGCACTTCAGAACTCTCACTTCACTCTCAAGCATCCCTATGGCATAGCTACTAACATTATCACCTGTTTACAGGTGAAGAAACTGAGGCACAGAGTAGCTGGCTCAGAAGCACACAGCTGGTAACCAGGGAATCCAGGATTTGAACCCAGGCTACTGGATCTGGAGCCAGTGCTCTGACCACACACACTACAGCCTCTCTTCTGCTGTCAGCGGGGCTGTAGTGCAAGAGGACTGGGCATGGAACCTCAGGATTCTAGGCCTGGCGCAGTCACAGAACCCACTGTGCGACCTTGGCTCTCATGCCCCCAACCTGGCTTTCACTGTAGAAGCAGGGGCTAGGCCAAGCAGTCTCTGCAACTCATTGTTGTACATAAAACCATGGAGTTTTATGGCTCTACCCTGCGTGGAAATAGCGCTAAGCAAAGGCCCCTCTCTCCTCCTCTGGACAGTCCAGTGGGAAGTGTTTGCTCCTGATTATCAAGGGCAGCTTCATGGGCATTTGATCAGGGTGGTTATAAAGGCCTGGTGCCATTAATGGAGCAAAGCAGCTTCCCGACTCCACACCTCAGTTTCCCCACTCCATTCAGCGGAGATAATGACCTCGTGCTCAGTGCTACAGTGAGTCAGGGTTAATTAGCATTAGTCACAGACTTTGGAATCCTCGCAAGGGAAGGGTCATCTGCTGGGTCTGGGCTGCTCTGTGGCCTTGGTGACACACCACTCTTCTATGAACGTGTTCTCAAAGCTTCATTAGTGGCTTGCCTAGCTGAGATGGGGCACAAGGACGCCACATCGAGTAGAGGGGGCCGCCTCATGTCTTCCAGTTTCCCCGCCAGGGGCATATCTTCTCCTAGACTTCCTCTTGCAGCTGAATTCCCATTGAATCAGCTTCTTGTCCTTGTTATTTGAGCCTCTAATGCTGGACACAGGGTCCTAACCCTGACCTGAACCTTTTTCCTTCTGTGGCTCCATTCTCTCCCTTTCTCTCTGTCCCTACCTGTCTCAGTGCTTTCAGCCTATTTCTCTTTTCCCATCACTATATAAGCCCACGGTAGAAACAGGGCCGCTTCAGCCTTCAGGGAAGTTTGGTTAGGAGAGAAGACCCGTAACAAAATAAGGACAAAGTAGGAATGATGCTGAAAATGAGAATAAGCCATTTGAAAAAGCAAGTGCCATACTCTTCACCACTGCTGATCTGCTAGTGATTAGCAATAAAGTGGGGAGGGAGGCCAGGTCTCTGAAATCCCACTCCGTAAGGATGCCAGGTGTGGAGCACGGTCGCCACCTAGTGGCTGCTCTGGAAGATACTGCTGCTTTACATCTCAGCATACCTGATCACAACTCAGCTGAGCTTCAGCTGAGCTACAGGGACTTGCTCCAGCTCTTCCTGATGTGGCGTGATGGTTTGGAAGGGGAGATTCTCTAGTCACTTTATAATTGGTAAGTTGCCTTTCACTTGACATCTAATCTCTTTGGGTCTACAGAAGAAAGCTCTCACAACTGGTTTCACATCTATTTTCTTCCCATATTAGAGAAGGGGAACTAAGACCTGGAAAACTAAGACCATGGCACAGCTGCAGGGCCTCCCAGCAAAGATGTACTCAGTCATGTCAGCAGAAGGAAAAGGGATGATGAATGATGCTGCCCAAACCTAGACTGGGAGGATGAAGGGTGGCGTTCAAGTGGTGGGCCTGCTCTGCACACGGATTTATACTCAATGTAGTTAATCACTCTCTAATTGTTAGATGTTTAGGTTATTTTCAACTTAGAAGTAACCATGTATTGAACATCTTCATGTTTGTAAATTTCCCTCTTTTGAGCTACATTCCTACTTAGGATACAGATGGTTCAGTGTTAAGAACACAGGCTTCGGAGGCAGTGTTTAGAACAGTGGTTAAACACCAAGCAGTGTTTAGTGTGTACTTGCAGCGCCATCAAACTTTTACACGTACAGAGCAGGGCCACCTCTTGAGGGCTCTTACTGACCTATACGGGAAGCAGTCCATTTTTCTCCACATCTACCCCTAGGATATTGATAGGTAGCTGATAGAAATGAGGAAAAGAGCTGAAGAGTATATTAACATGGTCTGAATCTTCAGATAATCTTTGAATAAACCACCAATCTCCATGGCCTACCAGTCCTCCCCAGAGACCGCATAAACTTTGTTTCCCTTTCCCTCTCTTCCTAATTGGCTTCAGTTACAATGTTGATTCAGTCAGAGAGGTGCTTGGAGAGAAAAATAACCACCACCATCACTTCAGCCAAGGGACAATGAGAGAAAAGAGAGCATGCAGTAAAGCTGGAATGATGGTCTCTAATTAAAGGGCTCATGCGCAGCACTCACTTCCAAGGGCACGGGCCAACCAAACCAGATAATAGCTACATAAAGCCAAAGAAAGCCCAGAATAGGAATAAAACCAAAAATAGCATGGAAAACTGAGGAGGAAGAAGTGTTTGTACTTTTGCTCTTCGTCAGGCTGTACACGCAGCTGTTTCAGTTGCTAAGATGGAACAGGGTGGAAGGGATTTGAAAGCTGGCTCTGAAGCAGCCACAACTGGTCAGAGTTTGATGAGCAAATGAGGAAAGTCCCTAAAGGGCATGTTCCACCTGCTCAGTGTATTCAAGTTGGCTAAAATCTATAAAGAGCCAGGCAAAAGACTCATTTCTGGATCCTTGTAACCCACGAGTGGTTGTAGGATATTCCCTTCTGGTGTGAGGGGCAGATCTCAACTCTGCTTGGGAAAGGAAAATCTTAGACTTGCCGTGCTGAAAGGTATTTCCAAGCTGTATTATAATGGAAGGAACAGAAGGGTGGGGAACATGGATTTAAGTGTGGCTCTGCCACATTCTAGCTGTATGACAGACCTTGTTATTAAATGTCTTTGAGTTTCAGTCTTAACTTCTTAGAAAACAGAAACAAAGTCTACCTGGATGGGAAACGCCACTTTTGTTAAAACAAAACATAGAATCCTATGGGCCTCTGTGGAGAAAAACAGTAAAAGCAGAATCTGAAGGCTGGAAGGACTGGCCACACTAGGCAGCCTGAATAGCCTTGACTAGCAGGGGGTGTTCAAGATACCACGACTTGCCCTGACCCCTAGGACCAAGACTGCAAAAGAAGGTTCTGACCTAGGAGGTATAGAGGAATGTGTTGGAAATCCTATTTACTAGCAAGAGAGCCAGCAGGAAACAATTGATACAAAGATTATATAGCATCCCCATAAGCTACCTAGTTTGGCTAGTTACAAGTGGGAAAATTCCTTGTAATGATTTATGATGCTACCTTTATGTATAGTAAAGTAGCAAAAATGAAATTTTAGGCAATGACTTTCTTTAAAAGGATCTGCCAAAAGAAAAAAAAAATTCAAACAAAGAGTCAAATCAGGACAAGTGTGTTACTAAAAAGGTTAAACCAAAAACTTTTAGAGGAACAACCCACAAGAAGAATGAATAACAGCCTGGCTTTGAAGTGATGTCATGTGTGGAAAAGAAATGCTGAGAAAGGAAGTTCATGAGCTCAGTCCCATCTGTGTTAGCCAGGATTCTCCCGAGAAATAGAACTAATAGGATATGTATAAAGAAGGAGGTCTTTGTACAGTAGGAGAACTGGTTCACGTGATTATAGAGGCTGAGAAGTCCCTGTATCTGCCATATGCAAGTTTGGAAGCCCAGCAAAGCCAGTGGTGTAGTCCCAGTCCCAGTCCAAAGGCCCAAGAACCAGGAGCTCCAATGTCCTTGGGCAGGAGAAGATGGGGGTTCCAGTTCAAGATGAGAGTTAATTTTCCCTTCCTCTGTCTTTTTGTTCTATTCTGGCTCTCAGTGGATTGGATGAAGCCACTTGCATTGGTAAGGGTGAGCTTCTTTACTAGGTTTACCAATTCGAATGCTAATCTCTCTTGGGAACACCTTCACTGGCACATCCAGAAATGTTTTTACCAGCTATCTGGGCATCTTTTAACCCAGTTAAATTGACACATAAAATTAATCATCATCCCATCTGAGACTACCTGTTACTATCTGACAGTATACTCAGTCCAGCCTAGTGGTATATTCACCAGAAACATGACAGGCAGCCTCGAGCCCTCAGGTATGCTGTTAAAAAGGCTGGCACTAAGGTCCCTGTGAGATGATAAGTTTGATAGCTTCACTCTGTGTGGCTCTAGATTCTATAGACTCTGAGCATTTGAAACAATGACTGTTTATTTGAACCCTCCTCTCCTGACTTTAGAACACCATCTCTAGACAGATGTTTTTACATAAGTCAACTCAAAACATTAAAAATAAAATTACTGTCTTCCCTCCTCACCTGAGTTCTCTATCTTGATTGATCAGGCCACAAACCTCAAGGTCATCTGTGATTCGTCCCCAATTCCTCATGACCAAACCAATCATGCTGAAGTCACTACTGACATTTCTATTGAAGCATCCATTTTTCCCGCCATCATACCTCCCTCAGAGTCCTGTTTCCCCTAATGTATGCTATTCAGACACAAGAATTCTCTTCCCGAGCAAAAACACCATTTCCCTGCTCAAAAATTCTCCAACGGCTTCCCTTTTCCCACAGAATCAAGACCAAACTCCTCGGTATAACATACAAGACTCCAAAGTGGCCCAACTTGTATTCTTTATCCTTTCTGTTCTATTCAGTGCAAAGCTCTAGCCACAGCAGGATACCTGCTCTTTCAGGAGCATATGAAATTCTGCTCATTTGCTCTTAATGCTCCTTCAGCCTCAAATATCCTTTTTTAATTAAGTGTCTACCATGTGCCAGGCAGTTTTAAGTGTTGAGATTATAAACAAGACAGACAAGGTCCCTGTTCTCATGGACCCTATGTCTCCTACTCATCTCTAAGGTCCAGCCCACATCTATACCTTCCCTGAAATTCTCTCCAATTCCATACACGAGAATTAACTTATTTATACTCCTAGAGTATTTAGCACTCTTTGTCTTATGCAACATTTATGCATAAATGTATCTTTCAGGCTAGACTACAAACTTCTTGAGGGTGGAAACCCAGCGGTCATTTATCTTTGTATTATGTAAGGGTTTGCATAGTGCCTCACACATGGAAGACTTAATGTTCCTGGAATTACATCAGGTCTATCCCAATCTGCTTCCATTTATGATTAAAAAAAAAAAGAACACAAAAAATGTGTGTAACTGCTTATTTTAAAGAAATGTAAAAACTTTTTTTAAGGGAGGTATAAATAAAAAATTGTAATGGAAAGACTTTAAAAAAAAAACCCCCACATTATAAACCGAAAGTAGGCTTGTAGTCCATTTGAATACCTCACGTTAACGACTCTACCACTCCTTAAGAAATCGTGACCTAGAGGCTATGAGCTTCTAGAGAGCAGACTTTTAATTCACATAGTCACTAGTCAGCAAATGGCTTCCCACTTTGGACCAGTCTCATTTCTGTAACATTAGCAAGCTGCCCATTAGTCAGTCTCTAAGGGGACCACGGAGACTGACAATGAACAGTCAGGCCATTCATCAGTGCTAAAGGCAAAAGAGCACCCCTAGAAAAACCATCTGGAAGCAGCCTCTACTGGCTTCATCCACAGACAGAGGCTTGATTTAGGAGAGGTATCAATACTATTTATCCTTTAGATAATCTGAGCTGAAAAATGACAAATTTAAAATCTGACATTCATGAAAAATAAGGGAGTGTCCTTCAGACTGAAGAGATTTATGCATCCTATGATCTTGAACTGGATCCCAGTTTGGACAAATCAGATGTAAAGAACATTTTTGGAACAGTTAGGAATTTTGAATATGGACTGGGTATGAGATGATATTAAGGGATTATTCATTTTTTGTTGGGTGTAGTATGTACAAAAAATGTTCTTTTTTGAGATATAAATTAAAGTTTAGCATGGTTGGAATATTATGTCTATCATGTTCTTTAACTTCAGTATAAAAGAAGTGAGTTATAAAACCAACCAACCACAGTTAGTAAAAGAAAATAAGACATTTTGGAGAAGAGCTCCTTTCGTCCCTCATGGTCACTTTCTCAGTGGGAAGTCTATTTACATGGGGCAGGTCAAGGTCAACTTCTCCACCACAAAGACCAATGCTCCCCACCAGCAGTGAAAGTGCCTTGGGGAGCCCCACTCAGTGGAGACATGCATTAGAAGGCACATGGAGAGGGGCCTCTTCTGCAGGGCCTTCCTCCCCTTGTTATAATCTCTTATTCCATTATTAGTGAAGTGAAGAGAAAATTATCAGCTTACCACTCACTGTAACAAATCAGGAGACCTCCTGGTGATATAATCAACATCATCTTGCCTCTGGCTCAGGAATACCTCTTTGATTAGAATCACAGATAAATTTAGGCTTTGCAGCCAACCTGAAAACTAAAATTTTGACTTTGTTTACTGCTCCACTACAGTTTTCTCAGTCTCTATTTCCTTTGTATCAGCCCATTAGACAAGGCGGAAAACAGTTCTCCACCTGTAAGAATCTTAACAAATATTTTATTAACACATACTGACATGTTCCTGGGATATAAAAGTTCTCAAAACACTGCCGCCACTAAAAACACTACAACTGCTCAAGTCCTGGGTCCTCCGTTGAGTTTCGCAAGGAGTCCTGGGCCCTCTATGGAGTTTTGTACCGCGCGCTCCTTTAACAGAGCCAGGCTTGCTGTACCTCTCCCTACCCGTGTGCCCGTGTGCAAACAGGCTCCCCTCAGTCAGATGCAGGTGGTGACACTCGTGCCTCTGCAAGGGCAGGGGTTCCATATGATTAAACCAGAATGGAGACAACCTTAGCATCAGCTGCTCAAAAGGGAATCCAGGCTTTATTTTTCAAAGCCACTCATTCCTCTTCTCTGCAGGGGTTCAGTACCTTCAGGATGAGCATAAGGATTCCCATTGCCGGAATATTCGGAATACCTTCCTTGATTTCTCAGAGAGACTCTGTAAGTAGAAAAGCTCATTATTAGAGATTAAATATTTTATAGAGACAAAGGATGGGTGATAGCTTTAAAGTGTGGTCTGTAAATTTCTCCCACAATGATCTAGATATGTCTAGGAGTAAGTAAAACAAGTTAGTTTTATATTGTGCCATACATAATATACACCTAAAGCCAAGAAAATCAAGAAGCTTAAGTCTACTGTGAGAGATACTGTGAATGCACTCAGAGCCTCTAAATACAGCTTATGTCCTCCCTCCAGGATTCTGTATATGCCCTCATCTTTGTATTCGAGGTTGTCACTTCTGACCCACCATTAATGCGGCATGCATTTTGCACTGATTTCTCATCTGTGATGTTGAATTGGCCCTATTCATTATTTCTTGTGAACAGGGATTCACATTTGCAGGATGCCATGCTGGTGTTAACAGTATAATCCAAGGCCGACAAATGAAACACAGTTAAATGACCCTTAAGAGTTTAAACTATGACCTTGGCCTTCTCAGCTTCATGTTTTAGCCAGTAGAGCTAATAATAGGAAGAATCTCACTGCCACTTGACCATGCCTGTGAAGTGATCTAAGATTCTGAGAAATGGTGTTACAGGGAGACAAAACAATTCCCTACAAGACCAGTGTCCTCAGTGAAGCAGAACACTCGGTTCTCTCTGCCTGAGAGCCACAGTGATGAGCATAGGGCCTCAGTGAGAGCACAAACATATCTGGCAAGATAATTGAGAAAGTTCCCTCCACTTTCTAACGTAAGATGACATTTTCACTGCTTTCTTATCCTCTCCCTGGCTGAATGTCTCAATAAAACAGTTCCAGGAGGGAAAAGGTTGAACTCTTACTCATGACTGAGGGCAATTTAGTTAACACAGTTACAAAACTAAATGATATTTAAGTTGAAAGACAGCATAAACTTTTTTCTAGCTTCAAGATCCTTTACCACAGCACCTCATTAAGCTTTGTATTTCCCAGTCACAGCAGCTGTGGGCAATGTTAAAAGGCAAGTTGCCAAAAAGGATCTTCAAAGTCCTGGAACCCAGGGCCAGTTATAAGGCCAACTTTTCCCACTCCACCCCACCCCCCCAAAAAAGACCCAAAAAACCACACACACAACTACAACAACAAAAAAAACCCTGTGGGGTTTCTTGTTAGTATGAGAGTGACAGAGGGGAGTCAATTAAAACTGCCAGTACACTATTTCATGAGGATCTACAGAGAAAGCATGTGCAAAGACAGATCTCCCCAATTTCAAAGGTGGATCAAACATTTGTCTTCAGAAAGCTTTATGTATTTTCAAGTTTTTAAACTGGAAAAATGCAGTTTTTGGGGGGGCAAAAAACTTGGAAAACCTTCATCTGCATATTAACTATAGGTATGAATGTACATTCTGGGTGTTTAGTATCACTATAGCTCCCTCCAGTGGAATCCTGTGATCCTACAAAACCATGAATCTGGGAATGCTTCTGATAAACATCTGCTGGCAAGTATTATTTTACTTTCTCCTTGGAGGGCACAGAGGTTTAAAATGATTGTATTTACACCAGGCAGGTTACATGGCAAATTTGGGGAATAAGCCAGCAAAGGAAAGAGAATCCAGTTTTCAGGATTCCTTAACACCCACCCTCCTCTCACTTCCATCCTTTCCATCGAGCAACACTTGAATTGTTTTCTCAGCTGGACTGATGGGTTTGCATTTACCCACCAGTGTTACAAGCAGCAGTGACTGATGCAAATGGCTGGCTGAGGTTTAGTGCACCAGCCTGGGGCCACGGTACATAGCAGAGTAATGTGCCCACTATGAGGAACAAAAGTGTAATCGTGGTGGCAGAGCAGTGGCCCAGACAGCTAAGTTAACTGGCCAGGCTCCAAACCCAAGTGGCAGCAACTCAGATGGAAAAAGCAGCTGTTTTGCAACACGAGGCCAGAGCAGCTGCCTATTCATCTCTGTTTCTGTACTTCTCTTCTCTGAGTCGTTTGAGTTGAGAAGACAAAGAATTTATCAGAATTTGGTGGAATGCCAAATGCTAAATTGCAGAAAGACTGAACCAGTCCCATGCCTGTTCTCCAGGATGAGACCAGACTGAGTCTACCTTGACTTATGAAAGCTAGGGGCAGGAAGGGTGCTAATTATAGGACCGGCTTCTGCTCCTCATCCCATAAACAGCAGGTGCTGCACAAGATCAGGGCTATGGCTTATCTCACCATAGAGTCGGTTTCAGCTGGCTGGTTAGACTGTTTGTGGGCCAAGAGGATGTTCAGCACTGCCTTCCAGCCCGGCTCTGCTGGGGTGCTGGCCTCTACCTCAGGTCCACCATTCTCCCTGGCTTCTTTGCCAAATGTGATATTCACCCAAGGGCACCAGTCTCTGTGCTGAGAAGTGGGGTCAAAGAAGCTTCGGGAAGATGTGTCCTAGGGAAGAGGAAGAGAAATCATTTAGGAAAGGGCAGATACTATGTAAGTTTGGGGAGGCCCTGCTGTTCATTGTCAAGTCCAGAGTCTCACAGTGCCCATGTTTCTAGTTTTATGTTCTCCTTTAAACTTTGCCTATGTATTTCCATCTCATTTTTAAAATTCTCCCACTCCTTTCATGTTAAACCATACCTTATCGGGTTTGTCTCCCCTTCTCACTGCTGTCCCCTGGGCCTGACAAATCCATTACATCTCCAGAATCCGTCTCAAAGAAACAAATAACAAAACCCCTTCATTTTTTACCCACTCTGGTCACCTAACTGTCCCATCTTTAAACTTATTCATATGGCCTCCTCACAGCCATGGCACCCGGGACGGGCTCAGCCTGCTTCTCAGTGCTGCACGGGGAGGTTGTGCCGTGCTACTGTGCTCAGGGACCTCCACATGCGCAGGCGGACTCACTGAGCTGCTGGAGGAGCAGAGGCGAGCCCGTTTGGCTCTCCGAAGAGGACTAGATGGCACTTCCAGGCCGGTGGGGTCTCCTGTTCCCATGCTTCGGGTCACTGGGCGGGTTCTGGTGGTGGGGCTAGCGGCCTCCGGCTCAGGACGGTCAACAGGACTGGAAGAGTCCCAGCTTCGAGTCCGGGAGATGATGGGACCTGGGCTCCTTTCAGCCTGAAGGAAGGGGGCAAAGGATGGAAACAGCCCCATGACATTAATGACTATGGTTAGGAGAAATATTTCTAGACACATGAGAAAGCTAAGGCTTTATAAATATAAGAATTTAGTTTCTGAACTGTCTACATAACTAAACTCTTCAAAGAATATTAGATTTCTATACCAAATAATGAATTTAGTGTCTCCATTGCAACCAGTGAATAAAACCACTCTGTAGTATTCTGATCAATGTGGTTACAGGTGAAGCTTAGCCCAAGTTAACCAACTTAAGTCAATTTCCGACTTTTCCATCGACAACCCTTTTGGCGATAATGCTCTTTTTAAAATGTCCACCCCGAACAAGCCAAGTCAGTCTATACCTGCTCTGAGCCTGGGGAAAATGTAGCATCCTGGCTGCGGGTCATCATCCTCCGAGGAGATTCAGGCACCAGTGAGAAGCGCTCTGGCCGGCCCTCAGAGCCTGGGAGTGGGGAGCTGGTCAGGCCAAAGGAGGCCTCCAGGTCGGTCATGGACGACTCAATCTGCTGGAAGCCCCAGAGCCCCACCTTCCTCATACACTGTGAACAGGTTATCAGGGAGAGCTGCATAGGTTCCAAGGAAGAACTAGGTAGGAACAGAAAAGACAGTTTTCTCAGAAGGTAACATTTCCAAGGGAATAAGCATAGTGATTTGTGAGTATGCTTCATTTCATCAGAGAAATCTCTGGAACAGTCCAGTGGACTTGGAACCACGTGCTCTCAGGGCTTGTCCTCTGATCTCAGGACCCAATTTCACTGTTCACATATTTCTTATAGAAAGATCTAGGGGCCTTAGTGTGCTCTCTACAGCAAGACTATTTTAAAGGTATATTTAATAAATTTCTCTGTCCCTTTAAAAGATTTTTCCTAGTAAATGAAAAATGTTTCTTAATCTACAAAAAAAGAGCATATTTAAAGGAAATCAAAATTGGTCTGATAGTCTTCTGTCTCAGAGGGAGTCTGTGCCAAACTGAGCAGCTGGAGTAGAAACACCAACATGGGGCCTAGAGCACTCCAGTTGGTGCTTCCTTTGGTAGTTTTTATCAATTAAACAGATTTTTCTTCCTCAAAACAGAAAAGTTTCACTATTTATAGGAACACAAATTCCCAGCTGAGAAGTGATAGTAAATGAAACAAAGTTCTGGTTTTGCTACTAATTCTTATTGTCCTCCCCTCACTCCCTCAGTTTTTCTTTGTCTCTGTTTTTCCCACAGGAAACACCATGTGATCTCCAAATGCTATCAGTGACTGATGTATATGGGTATATAATACTGTCACAGTTCATGTCCCCAGGCAAGTTGGCTGACCTACACGCCCAGCCACACACAGAGAGAATGCAGGCAGTGACGTGGACTTGGATGTCTGAGCCTAATTTGGTTGCAATTTTTCTCTCATCAGTTCGGTGATCAAGTTCATCTTCAAGCAGGTGTAGGAGAAGACCAATTCTGTCTTCTGTCAAGCACTACAAAGGAATCAAGATAAAAGACTTAAAGTTTTTACCACCATGAAAAGAATTAATAGATAATGATGTATCTAGATGGTACAAGGTAAAAATCATGAAAAAAATGACAAACATGAAGACAATTCCCTTCATTGGCGAGGACTTAATTCTAGCATAGGCTACCGTATCACACAGAAGCTTTCTGAACTGCCCTGGACCTGCTGATTGAAAAAGGTGGCAGTTTTCCTGGAACTAACACATCTTTCCTTATTACTGACTTGTTTTCAATTTACCAATTGCATATTTTCTCTGAAACCTGTAAACTTCAAACCCAAATAATGACAACAGACTACTCTTTGTATCCTGACCTGACACTGAATTTACACAACAAAAGAGCTTGCCACAGTCTTTACTTTTGTTCTAAGAATAATAAAGAACTATGACAGGGTGAAAAAAAATTGCCTTGGCAAGGAACAAGGGGACATTTATAATAGGCATCAGAGGTTAATTGTTTGGTGCTAAAATCCATAATAGCCTCTCCACTTGAAGAAGCAAAATAATAGCTTCTATTTCCTACAGTAAAGTTTGTCTTGACAGAGTGAGTACCCATAGGCTGATGAAATCAGACAGTAAATGTTCAGTTTCAAAGTACAGATGGGCCAGAGCATTTCAAAATTTGTATTTACAAAGGAGAAAGGAGTTAACAACTTCTCTAGCATTTTCTTTGGAAAATGGTATGCAATAAACCATATGAAGTCATATATCAGTATCTTCTGTTAAATAGTTTAAGTACTAAGTCAAGATAAAACTGAATTTATGTCACTTAAAAAATCATATTTAAAAGTTTAAATGGAACCAATTTACTTAAACCCTCAAGCCGTCTTTCTGGTGGAGGAGACTGGAAAAAGGTCAGTTGAGGGACAAATAAGCACATCTCATCATAGATACCCGCATCCTCTTGTCATTAAAAGAAATGTTTCATGCTGTGGCAACTGAAGGCCACTACATGCTAGCCAAGAAAAACTCACCATAGTTTTTAAGTCCTCTGGCCTCAGGGAAGGAAGTTGGAGGTCCAAGTGACAAAGGCTTTGAAAACGATCTAGAAACTCACTAACAAGAACAGCAGGCTCATCCAATGGCAACATCCCAAATCGATCTGTGGAAGAGGTAAACTGGAAGCTTATATGGGTGCAATTGTAAAAAAATTTTTAAAAAGCATGTATAGAACAATAGGGAAGATGTAAAATTGACAAGATATTTGATAATATTAAGAAATTACTGATTTTGGGAGGTAGGGCTGTGATGATTTTTTTGGTTATATTTAAAAAGCAGAGTCTCAGGAAAGGTCTTTTAGAAGCACTCAGGTCTAAGCTGAATTTAAAAAACCAAAAACAGTGTGTAAAAGTAAATCCCTAGAGGGTAGCACATTTGGGGAAATCTAAAGAATTTCACAGGGCTGGAACAAAGTATGCCTGTAGGGAGGCTAGTCGGAGATAAGGTTAAAATATAGACAGTAGCCAGACCATGACTTTATTAATGTATGTGATGGGAAACTACTGAAAGATTTTTTTAAAGGGGGAAGTGATATTATAGATAATATGCATTAGTTTAGAGACTAAAGGGTCAGTCTGGATGTAAAGAAGTAAGTTTAGCAGACATTAAAGTCAGCTAAAATAATACTCCCTGTAAGATATTAGTGAAATAAGGCTGGAGAGAAGGAGCATCAATGTTGAAAGAAGAAAAATGAACAGAGACTTACAGGATACCATCAAGCACACTGACATCTACATAACAGGAGATTCAGAAGAAAGAGAGGGAAAGGGGCAGGAAGAATATTTGAAGAAATACCAACTGAAACTTCCCAAATTTGATGAAAAATATTAATCTATACTCTAAAAGCTCAAAATCTGTGTAAACAGAGAAGGGAAGAGCGAATATACTAAACAGAATTAGAATAAGTAGGAACTGTACCAAGGATAGGAAGGCTTAATTAAATTAGCACCTGTGATGACAGTAACAGTAAAAAGGGTTCCAGTGATAGTCATACACAACAATCATGCAGAAAGAGGGCCTGACAGTAGGTTCTAAAAATGAATAAGCCGACTTTCCTAAAGGGAGAGTTAACTAGGTACACATTATCCCTCATCTCCCAGGAGATTAAAATTTTAGATGGCGCTACTAGTTATAAAGCTTCAAACATGCTACAGTGACAACAAGGATTAATTTCAAAAAAGCTGACCCCCTCCCAACAAAAGGCAGGTTGTAGAATACATACAGAACGACAACATATACAGAAAATTTTAAAACAAGTAAATAGTGTCATATATATTGCTTATAGATACACGTGAACGGTGTAGACATAGAAACCATGTAAGCAAATCATGAACACCAAATTCAGGATAGTAGTGACTGCAGGTTAGGGAAGCAGGGAATGACATCAGGAAGGATTACACAGCTGTATCTGTAATTCTGCCTGATTAACGGAGAGAAAGCAGGGTGGGCTGGTTTTGAAGTAAGGATGGCAAAACGTTAGGACTAGGTGGGGCTGGGTGGTAGATGCAGACATGTTTTCTATTATTACCTACAATTTTTTCTATACTTGAAACAAATTCAAAATTTTAGAAATTATTTAAAAAGTTAAAAATAAAATATAGACACTTTCGATACTCAAGGGCAACAAAATATTCCTCAAGAGTTTATCAAATTATTTAAAATTGTTGCAAGTAACCGAATGAATCAAAACACATCATTAATTTTAAAAGATGCATCATTTTACTAGAAAAGTCAGGTTATAAAAAACTAAAATCAATGAGAAAAATGTGTGGACTTTAAAATAATCAAGTGAGGTTTAACGATAAAAGAAAACATGTCCTGATTACCAGTGCCTCTGGTTTAACAAAACGCAGGAGAAGAAACCAGGTACCAACACCTTTCTAACCATTTTCTAATTCGGGGTTTGGTTTGATTGTTACAGCTCTAAGAAAGTACCAGTAAAAACCTATGCAGGTAAAAGAGTGAACAGAGGAGAAATTAAAACCATCATAAAAATATTTTAATATAAGTTTATGTTTTACAATTAATGTATGTGTATATTTTTTCTACTTTAAAGTATTTGACCTAATCAAATAATTAGTCCTAAAATAATAAAAATAATCCATCCTAATAAATTAGTAATTATAATTTAAAATGTTTACAGGGATTTAACTTAGTTTGTAATTTCTGATAAATGTTAGGAAAAAAATTACCTTCACAATTTCATTAGATATGCTTAATAAAGGCAAGATTTAAGTATAAATAGTCGTGGGTGTTCCTTTCTCCACACGAAAGTCTCCTGAATGTTAGAAAAGCAAATCAAGGGAAGATATAATTAGAGGTCATAGGTGAGATCTGTGTAGCAGGCAGAATGGATAGGGCTAGCTGGTGATGAATGCAAGAGCATCTAAGGTGACTTCCAGGTGCTGGGCTAGGACAACCGGAGGGGGAGGTCAATACCATTTACCAAGATGGAGACAACATAAGAAATGAATAAAGTTTTAAGCATAAGATGAAGAAATCAGTTTTGTATATTCTGAGTTCTAGGTACTTGCAAGACATTAAGTGGAAATGTTTAGAAGGTAGTTGAAAATATGAGTCAAGCTCGAAAGAGTGGTCTGGATAGAAGTTAGGAGTCTGCAAGTAGGTGGTAGCTGAGTTATGAACAGAATCAAGGAAGTGCAGGATATAGTAACAAGAGCTGGGAACCACCAACAGAGGCCTAAGCAGACAGAGAATCTCTGTCCTGAGTATACTGGACAGAGACAGATGCACATCCTCACAGGACTGAGTTGTGTTGCACTATACAGTGAAATAGCTAGGCCAACAGCAGGAAATCCTTGTTATACAGTCCCCTTCACTTTAAAAATTTTATTTAATTCCTTTTCTGTCGTCTCTTCATTTATCAGTAGATGGCACTCTACGATCACTTTCAATCTAGTTTTTCCTCTTGGTGGTTATTCATGGAATATTCCTGGGCATCAGTGACCCTGGAATTAGCCTGAGCTGCCTTACTGAAATAAAGAACATACCCACATGGCACAGAGTTCTGGTCAAGCATGGAATACATGGATTAACTATGCTGCTTTGTAACCATGGATCCAAAGGATTTTGCGCCTGTTCTTGGTTGAGCCCCCCAGAGGGCTCTGCTGTTGGGGCTGGTTACTCAGCAGGAACATGCCTATGAGACCAGCAAAACATAAACAAATCTCACTGGAGACTACATTTGAGGCTCTCTTGTTCTGAAGCGTTTTGTGGGCACACCAGTGGTTCGCGATTCAAGAGAGAATGCATACAGCCACAGCCCTTACACAGGAGCCTGCGCCTGGCTTCTCCAGACCCCTTGCCGTGGGGTAGTCTTTGGCTGTGATATCTTTACTTCAATACTACTGACATATTGTGCTGTTTTACTGTAATAAACTGTAGACTTGTAATCACTCTCATTTGGGGTCCTCTTTAGCAACCGAACCCTGTTTAACTGCCACTATTAGTGCCACTCATGTACCAGGAAGCCTGGGGAGAATACACAGCTGCTTGCTGTGGTGGGAAAAGCAGAGGGTTTGAAATCAGACAAAACCATAGTTATGGCTCCTCACTAGTTGGTTTTAAGATTTCTGAGTCTTAATTTCCTCACCTAAAAAAACTGGGTTGGTAATATCTACCTCCCAGGACCCCTGTGAAGATTAAACTGGATAATACGTGCATGGTTGAGCCTTTGGCATGTCAAACGCACTTAATAAAGTAATAACACAATAGGTGAGTGAATGTTAGTTCTTAAAAAGCACAAAGAGAAATGAAGAAAAAGAAACTTCAAAGACTGGATTTTCACAAACAAAAAACAAAAAACCCAGACAATATTAGAAATGCAGTGACAAAGAAGAGATGGTAAACGGGAAATCTTGGAATGTATAAGTACCTGGAGAGGGACTGTCTGGCCAGAAACAGAACTTCTCATGGGCACTACACAAGGCTTTCTTCAGCTCAGCACATCGTTCCTTATCTGAAACCCACATAGGTAGCAATGCCTTAAAAACACTATATAGATTCAAAATATGGTGGCCAAGAGTCTCTAAGAGCACAGTACTAAAAATAAAAATAACTAAGAGAATTTTAAACGATACAAAAATATCAGCAACTGCATCAACTTAGTGTTTTTCACCAAACAAGTTCTAAATCAAGATTCGAAGATCAGTAACAGAGGAGATATCACATATCATGTAAGGCAGGGCATTCCAAAGTGTGAGCCTTCATTAAAGTCCTGTGTCTCTGCCTCAGCATAGATTTCGGAATCATAAAGCAAAACACCCTGCTGTTATTTTCCCAGAATACATAAACAGGTTTACTGTAAAAGTAGCTGAGCTTTTTTAAAAAAGTAATGACTGAAGCTAATAATTAGAGTGAAGGCAATCACAAATTCACTGCTTATTTATAGAAGTACACAATCTTTGATCAAACACAAGTGACTGGTCTTTTCAGAAGAACCAGTATAGAGATCTTTTGAATATGGAGAAAAATGTAATTCGTACTTTATACTTACATCGGTCAAAATCAAAAGCTGGCTGTAAGCTGGCACAGAGAAAAGCCTGACAGCTGGAGCACTTCAGCATATCACACTCAACTGTGACCCAGCCATATTTTGCACAGACAAGTGGGGACAGCTCAGGGGGCTTACCCGCCCATTTTAAAGAGTATTCATGTTAAGAAAATCAACACTGCCAAGTACATTAAAATGAACAGGTCAGAAATCAAAACTTTATTCTTCATGTATATAGGAATAAACACATTAAATTAAGAGGAAAAGCAATATGAAAAGGGTTAACTATTTTTAACCATAGGCACATGCTTCACAGAATGACGGTCATTTGAGTAACAAGTGGAGGGAAAACAGTTGTGAACTTTTTCACTAGGAAGTCCTATGTATTTCATATGTTTAAAATTTTTAAAAAAATTATTGGTTGTGGGGTAAGGTATAGAAGCGATTCACTTTTGCTTAATGTGAAATACTAGGGATTTTAAAACACTAGGGAAAGCACTGGGATATGTGTGAGCAACAAAGAATGGTGGAAGTCAAACAAGCAGAAGTATTTTCTCTCTCATCTATGCTCTACCACTGTATCACATCTACTTTTACCTTCTGAAGAAGAAAGTCAGTAAAACTAATAATATCCATTATTCCTCCCACCTCAAAATTTGACTGCTATATACTAATGTGTGCGTGTAGTATATACTCTTTTTTTAGTATTTTATTTTAAACATTTTTAATTGAGTTATAGTCATTTTACAATGTTGTGTCAAATTCCAGTGTAGAGCACGATTTTTCAGTTATACATGAACATACATATATTCATTGTCACATTTTTTTTTTTTTTGCTGTGAGCTACCACAAGATCGTGTATATATTTCCCTGTGCTATACGGTATAATCTTGTTTATCTAGTCTACATATGCCTGTCAGTATCTACAAATTTTGAACTCCCAGTCTATCCCTTCCCACCCCCCACCCCTTGGCAACCACAAGTTTGTATTCTATGCCTATGAGTTTGTTTCTTTTTTGTATTTATGTTCTTCTTCTTTCTTTTTTTTAGAATCCACATATGAGCGATCTCTTATGGTATTTTTCTTTCTCTTTCTGGCTTACTTTACTCAGAATGACATTCTCCGGGAACATCCATGTTGCTGCAAATGGCGTTATGTTGTTGGTTTTTATGGCTGAGTAGTATTCCATTGTATAAATATACCACATCTTCATCCAGTCATCTCTGATGGACATTTAGGCTGTTTCCATGTCTTGGCTATTGTAAATAATGCTGCTATGAACATTGAGGTGCAGGTGTCTTTTAGAAGTAGGGTTCCTTCTGGATATATGCCCAGGAGTGGGATTACTGGGTCATATGGTAAGTCCATTCCTATGGAGACTGAGGAATCTCCATACTGCTTTCCACAGTGGCTGCACCAAACTGCATTCCCACCAGCAGTGTAGGAGGGTTCCCTTTTCTCCACAGCCTCTCCTATATGCTTTAAATAGACCAAGAACATCAAGGTCATCCACGAATGTGTGCTTGGGAAAATGTCCTAAAACATTTACTGATCTCTAATGTTCAACACTCAGCTTTTTCTTTTATCTATAGAGCTCTTGTTTTACAGAGCACAGGGGAAAAATAAGATAAAACACGAACGAAGATCAAGGAAATTTCTATATTTTTATAAGGAATAATGGGATTTTGAAAACATTCCAACATCAGCAGAAGGAGACTGAAGGCTAGAAACAGAATTTAGATGTAAATGTTAAAGGAGCTGGGATTGTTAGAATAAAAGTAACAGAATCACTTAACTAGCTTAAGTTAAATATCCAAAGTGGCAATCAATTTATACCTATAGGAACAACAACAACAACAACAACAACAAAAACACAAAAGGAAATAGTTCTAAATGCTGTATCAATGTCAGGAATTAATCCAAGGAACAGCAGTAGAAGGATGGTTAAAATACCTTCCCCTTCCTGAGCAATTCTGTCCTAAAGCCATCATGTGGTGAGTAAGGCAGAGGACAGAAACAGGAGGGTGGGGAGAGGCAGCTCAGTGCTGGGAATCAAAACCCAAGTTGGGTGAAGAGGGAGTCCACACAGGGGTGGGCCCACTTTGGGGTGCTGGAGCCAAGTTGGGTAAAAAGAGCATCTAATGGGGCTTCCACTCACCAAATCAGGGACAACTGGAGTGTCAAAATTTATGTAACAGTAATGGATTATAACCCAATGAATAAAAAAGGAAATCATAAGCCTATGCTGCTACAAATAAGTTCAAAAAAAGTTTGATGAGGAACGGGATCATAGTTTCATAGCAGCCCCCACTAAAAGCTTAATTACCAAGGAGGAAAGAGTTACTTCACAGTGGAAAAGACTGACAGATACTCCCTTAATCAGTTGATCAAAATGATCATCCCTGGTAATGGGATAGATCAGAATCATGTGCCACCTGACAGGATGCAATGAGAACACAGTATCACTTCTATGATGCTCCTGCATAACCTGAATCTAATCATAATGAAACATCAGACAAGTACACACACATATTCTACACAATAACTGGCCTATAATCTTTAAAAGTATCAAGGTCATGAAATTGAAGGAAAAAATTGAGCATTCTCAACTGAATCCTTTTGTTGTAAAGAATATTAGGACAAGTGACGAAATGATTATGGTCTGAGGGTTAGATGGTAGTAATTTATTATGCGAACTTCCTAGTTTTGATGGTTTAATTGTGGTTATGTAAGACAAAGTCCTTGTTTGTGGGAAATATTTGGGGGTAATGAGGTATTACTTTGGCAATTTACTTTTGCGTACTCAGAAAGAAGTTTTTTTGTAACCTTTCTCTAAGTCTATAATTATTAAAAAAAAAAAAAAAACCCCAAAACCCAAACACTCCAGTGAATAGAAAATGGCAAAAGTGATGTGATGTCACTTGAGATTAGGTTACAAAAAGAATCTAGCTACTATCTTGCTCTCTCTTGCTTGCTCACTCTAACAGAAGCCCACTGCCATGAGGTAAACTGCCCCCGTGGAGAGGCCCACATAGCAAGCAACATAGGGAGGTCTCCAGCCAATAGCCAGGATAGAAATGAAACCTTCAATCCAACAGCCACGAGGAAATTCATCCGGCCAGCAACCACATGAGTGAGCTTGGAAGTGGATCCTTTCCTAGTCTAGCCCTGAGATGACTGCAGCCCTAGCCAACATCTTGATTACATCTGAGAGAGACCCTGAGCCAGGACTCAGCCAAGCTGCGCCTGGATTCCTGATCCACAGAGATGTGAGATAATAAGTCCTTGTGGGTTTAAGCCACTAAGTTTTAGGGTAATTTGTTATGCAACTACAGATAACTAACATAGAGAGGAAAATCTTCAAAGAGACAGGAAGTGTCATATCGCCTCAAAAAACATTAGGTTTGGGTGCCAAGAGCCTTCTGCTATAATCCTGGTTCTGCCATCTGCTAGCAGGTTGACCCCAGGTAAGTCACATCACCTACCTGAAACTGTTTCCTCTTCTGTAAAATGAGAATAACAATACCTATTTCTGTAGGTTTAAGGTGAAGATCAAGTGTGATAATATATGTGAAGGCACATTATCAAAATGTTAGTTATTATTCTTTCTTCTCTCAGGCTTTTAGTTTTTTCTTTAAAAAGGAAAATGTTAGATTTCAAATGTCCCTTTTGGGATAACATTTTATAATGCTAATATTCCTTAAAAAATGTCTTACCCAAGTTTAATTCTAAGAATTAAAATATCAGAGTAAGGGGTGTTATTCCTGGGAGAAGAACAATTCCAGAAGCAGGCAGAAAGTGCAATTCACATGAACTAAAAAAGGATATAGAAAATGTTTCCACTCTGCTGAAGAAGGCTTCTTTGCTTGTAGATTCCAATGGAGGGTCTTCTGCCTGGGGTGATCCATTAACTGACTGGAATGTGGCAGATGTGTCCTTCCTAAAATAAAGTGGAGAACTGTTGGTAATCCTTTCACGGCATTACTCTGCCTAAACATTTTCTATCTAGCTTCTCTGCACACCACATTGGATTTTAACCTTCCTAAAATTCATTTCAGTCATGTCATTTCTCTGCTTAACATTTTCAATGGTTTCAAAATACTTACTAAATAGAATCCAAATTCTTTCGTCTGGCATCCAAATCTCTTCACAGGTTGGTCAAATCTAAGTTTCAAGCAATTCCTACCTTCACCAAGCTCGACTAATCCTATACAGGCAAACTGTTCTTCCACCTCACTTACTGTTCTCCAACAGTATTTTGCACAACTTCAGTAAACACAAAATAAGACTCAGGCTTCTGTGCATTATACAATTTGAACCACCTTAGAAATTCAACACTTTTAACAGCAAAAAACAATTTTGATATTTCTACCTGAATTGACCCTTGATCCCACTCCTCCTCCAAAAGAACTAATTCGAAAATTTAAATCAAAGTAAAAGACCTGTAGGATATTTCATGAAAAAAATCCAGGGAGGAGAAAAACCCCAGCAAAACAATTCTTTTATTTTCCATGAAAGGCATTTCAACAGCTCCTGAGAAGGGATAGAGGAAGGAACTGCTGAAGACAAAAGTAATTTAACTAAAATTAGAATTACACCAACAATATAACTCAAAAGAAGTTAATTTATTCTAAGAATCCTTTTAAGAGTCAGAGAGAGCCTGAAGGAGATGTGCTTCTTGGAAAAAAATTCAGAGGATTTTTTTTGGGTGGAAAAAAAATGACATTAACTTTAGTAACCCCTAACTGAAATGGAGCATTGCCTTCCATTATGAACAAAGGTAATCTAAAAAGCCATAGTAACATCAGCAGTACCTGTAAATTTGTCACCAGTGGAAATTACAAGTATTTTGTCACCACATTATGGTTGTTGCACTTGTTTCGAAATACCATTTATGTTCATTACTACTTCAAAATTATGGTAGATAATAGGTATAATACTAGATATTATTTAACTCTTTAATCTTTGAGGTTTTACCGTATAACTCTTTTTCTTTTACTATCTTAGTAACTGCATTCCAACGTAATTTGTTTCCTTTATAATCCTATGTAATTTACTTTATGCATTTAAAAAATATAATTATAAGAAGGTGTTCATAAGTTTTACCTGGCTGCTAAAGGTTTTTAGGGCTCAAAAAAGGTTAGGAATCCCAACTAAGTTAGGTGCGCATACTCAGCGGTCCCTTTTTTTCCTTCCCCGCAAAAACCCATCTTGTGGCAAAATTCCGCCTGCGGTGCGGAATTCAGTACCTCCCGAGTAGGACATTAAAGTCAACTAAGTAGTAACCCCAGTCTCTTTGAGATCCCGAAACGAAAGTTATCCCCACGACCCAAGTTACAGACCCCAGGGTATCCCCTCTGGCCCGCGTTCCCCAAACCCTGTCCAACTGCCGTCGCCAGACCCATGGTGGACTCGCAGACTCACGTCTCGGCGCCTCCCTCTTCTGGGGCAATCCCCTCATCTATTAGCTGCCGGACTTTCTGGGGAGTCCCTTCGGGGGAGCGAACAACCGCACTCCAATTCTTTTCGACCCCCGCGGCAAACGCCGGCCCCTCACTGGGCGCCGCCATCTTGGTCCATCGCCGAGTTGCTTCCCGCGGGTGTGAAGACTCAGGAACTTCCGTTCTGGGTGTTTAAGATCCTCCCCTGGAGGCGGCCTCCAGCGCGTTTGCCCACGCGACCTGCCGAGTCTGACTGCGGGGCTCAGCCTTTCTTGGCCATCTTAGAAACCCTCATTTTAGAAAGAGGTAAACCATCACGGCAGGGCTCTGGTTAGATACCTAGATTAGTCATTTCCTTTATGCATGAGCATATTTGGGTTAATAAGGGGTTTTTAGAGCGCTGTCTCCGAATTCAAGCAGGGGTGAGGGGCCCCATTTAGTCTTAAAGTAATTAACTCATAAGGCCCTCCTAAGTTATAGCTTTTTAAATGTGAGGAAATGCTGACCGTCACTTGAGAGTAAATAGTTTAGAACCCTTCTTAGAAGCCCCATTACAGATGGGTTTAGAAGTCCCTGGTATTTGACATTATCAAACACTCCCTCCCTGCTTTGTCCAAAAAATATTTATTGAGGGTATCCTACTGACGCTGCCCTCGACGCTGGCAATGACAGCAGTGAACAAAGGAGACATAGTTTTTAGTAGAATTAGACGTTAAAAAAAAAAAAAGTTTTCCTGCAGTTTTGAACTTATAAGTGCTCCAAAGAAGTACCAAGGGTATAAAAAGAAGGACCTAATTCAGTCTGCACATTCTCCTGAGAGTATCAGTGCTGGAGCTAAAATAGATGAGATTGTGGGAAAGAGATCTGCACAGAATTTCCCAGCAGCCCAGACTGGAAGGAGTTTGTCTCATAAAATCAACAAAGATGACTGATGTCACTGAGCAATGGGCAAAGATGAAAGTAGGACCATCCCGACCCTTCAGCTCACTCTGTGTGGGCTCCTAACTCCAATAATATACTCACCCACCAGGACCTTCAGCTTGCTGATTCAAGCCTTTACATTGTCCCTCACTCCACTACCTGCCATATTTCTTCTCTCCTTAGCCAGCTTAAGTTCATTGCCAATCATTATCATCATTCTTTTGCAAAATTTGAATAGGGACTGAGAATTAGTTAATATTAAAGAGTTATTGCTAGTTTTGTTATTCGTGATAATGGCATTGTGATTATGATTTTTAAAAAGTCCTTACTTATAAGAGTTACATCTTGAGGTATTTATGGGTGAACTAGTATGATGTCTGGGAGTTGCTTTAAAATTCTGAGGGTGGGGATGGGGGAATTGCTCAATGGTAGAGCACATGCTTAGCATACAGAAATTAAAAATCCGAAGGAGGAGAAAATGTGAGGAGGAATAGATGAAAAAAGATCGCAAAATGTTTTTAATTGTTGGGTTTAGGTGACAGACTCACAGGGGCTTATTATATTATTCTTTCCATGATTATGTTTGATAATGTTATAATGAAAATCAAAATAAATAAGCTAAAAATTATACATTCTCTTGAATGTATTCTCAGTTTCCTTGAACCTTTCTTGCTTTGTAGTACTCATTTGGCAAAACCTCGATCACAATTGAGTTCAAACTTTTCACCTCTCTGCTCCTGCACTCTTTCAGCTGAATATGGTGAAAGAAAAATGCACACATGCTGATTTGTCTCTCTTTATATTGTTGACCTCAAGTAAGCCATTAATTCTGCCCAGTAATCATATTACATTTCCCTAGTCTACCTCCTCTCCTACTTGCATAGATGACTATTTCATAATCTTTCTCCCAAACCTTCAGTGCCTCTTTGAATCCATCCTCCCTGTCTGCTGATGTCTTTGTTTCCTATTTCGCTTAAGTAGTGAAAGCAATCAGAAGAGAATGTCCACAAATTTCCACCACCACGTCTACCCACCAGCATATAGAGTACTGAGAATTTTTTGTTTCTACATTCCCATGGTAATAGCCAGAAATCAGAGCCAGTTTTTTTAATTGAATTATAGTTGATTTACAACATTATGTTAGTTTCTGGTGTACAGCATAATGATTCAGTTCTACATTTATATTTATACATATTCTTTTTCATTATAGGTCATTATAAGTTACTGAGTACAGTTCCCTGTGCTATACAATAGGACTTTATTGTTTACAGAGCCAGTTTTAAGTTCAGTCAATGGATAACTCACCCCAGTAAACATACTTTTGCAAGCTCAAAGACAACTTATTGATTCTGAAAATCAGCCGATTACAGACTCACTTCAATACACACACCTCTGAGTGCCAACCAATCCACAATAGTCTCCCCCAAGTTATCGCTTCTACAGATGGTGTCAACATACTTAGACCTCTGAAAGTTCATCAATCTCTGAACTCCCCGCTGTCTCAGAATCTAATATAAGATTAGCAGTTTGGTCTGCTCTAAGCCTGTGCTTGACAAGCATAACTCTCACTACCTACAGTGAGCAATAAGCTCAGCTTTGTCTTTTTATTTCATACATTGAGTGGTTGTCTTATCCTCTGATAGTGCTTTACCTTTCCTCCTTTTACTGTGGATCAGTGCTTCTCAAATGGGTGCAGTTTTGCCTCCCAGGGGACACTTGACAATTGCTGGAGACATTTTTGGTTGTTACAAAGGGGGTGATAAGTAGAGGCCAGTGTTGCAGCTAAACATCTTACAATGCACAGTGCAGCCTCCTCACAACAAAGAATTATCCCACCAAAAATGTCAAAAGTGCAGAGATTGAGAAAACCTGCTGTAGCCTGTGCTCCTATCTAAGGCCACCCTTGTATACTTGACCTAATCCCCTCTTGGCCACTCCTGTAGGGTCCCCGGGGCCTCCCTTGAGACTGCACCACAGTCCAGCCCCTCCCTCTGCCAAATCCTGCTTCCTTCCCCTCCCTCAAGCCTTATATCACAGTAGTTGCCCTTTCAGGGTCAGCTTATCCAATTTGTTTTTTCCTGGGAAGCAGGCAGCTCTACTGATGGCTCCAGCTCTCAGACTGTCTTTATTGTGGTTTTTTTTTGAGGTGAGAATATGCAAAAAAATGTATGTGGATGAGCTTTTTTTTTTTTTAACATTTTTTATTGAGTTATAGTCATTTTACAATGTTGTGTCAAATTCCAGTGTAGAGCACGATTTTTCAGTTATACATGAACATACATATATTCATTGTCATGTTTTTTTTGCTGTGAGCTACCACAAGATCTTGTATATATTTCCCTGTGCTATACAGTATAATCTTTTTTATCTATTCTACATATGCCTGTCAGTATCTACAAATTTTGAACTCCCAGTGTATCCCTTCCCACCTCCCTCCCCCTTAGCAACCACAAGTTTGTGTTCTATGTCTATGAGTCTGTTTCTGTTTGTATTTATGTTCTTTTTTTTTTTTTTTTTTAGATTCCACATATGAACGATCTCTTATGGTATTTTTCTTTCTCTTTCTGGCTTACTTTACTTAGAATGACATTCTCCAGGGACATCCATGTTGCTGCAAATGGCGTTATGTTGTCAGTTTTTATGGCTGAATAGTATTCCATTGTATAAATATACCACATCTTCTTTATCCAGTCATCTGTTGATGGACATTTAGGCTGTTTCCATGTCTTGGCTATTGTAAATAGTGCTGCTATGAACATTGGGGTGCAGGTGTCTTTTTGAAGTAGGGTTCCTTCTGGATGTATGCCCAGGAGTGGGATTACTGGATCATATGTTAAGTCTATTCCTATGGAGATTGAGGAATCTCCATACTGTTTTCCACAGTGGCTGCACCAAACTGCATTCCCACCAGCAGTGTAGGAAGCTTCCCTTTTCTCCACAGCCTGTGGGTGAGCTTTTTATGCTCTGTACAACTTCTCCTTTTAAGAATAAGTCAAAAAAAAGAGCAAGTCAAATATACTATGTTTGCTAGTATTGTTCATTCATGAAGTTCATTGTTCATTCATTCAAAATGTATCAAGCAGCAAAATTTATATTTTTAGTGAAAATTTAGTTTCTGTAAAACATGACACTTAATAGGTTTTGAAGTGAGCACACATTTATCAAACATTTTGATTTCTTATGCGCTACTTTCTATTGATATATAACTTACTTACATAACATAAAATTCACCCTTTAATGAAGTGTATACATCAGTGGTTTTTAGTATATTCACAGGGTTGTGCAACCATCACCACTATCTGATTCCAGAACATTTCATCACTCCAAAAAGAAACCCCGTCATACCCATTTAGCAGTTACCCTCCATTCCTCCCCTCCCCCAGCCCCTGGCAACCACTAATCTTTTAGTCACTATGGATTTGCCTGTTGTGGACATTTCATATACATGGAGTCATTCAATATATGGCTTTCTGCGTCTGGCTTCTTTCACTGAGCATAATGTTTTCAAGGTTCATCTATGTTGTAGCATGTATTAGTACTTTATTCTTTTTTATGGCTGAATAATATTGCATTGTATGGATATATCATATTTTGTTTATCTAGTCATCTGGTGGACATTTGGGTTGTTTACACTTTGGAGCTATTGTGAATAATGCTGCTATGAATGTTTTGTGTGCAAGTTTTTTTTGTGTAGACATATGTTTTCAATTCTCTTACATATAAGTCAAAGAGTAACATTTCTGGGTCAGGTGGTAACTTTATGTTTAACTCTCAAACTATTTTACAACACTCTCAAACTATTTTCCCAAGTGGCTGTACCATTTTACAATCCCATTAGCAATGTATGAGGGTTCTAATCTCTCTGCATCCTTGCTTACATTTATTATTGCCTATCTTTCTGATTCTATCTATCCTAGGGAATGCGAAGTGGTATCTCAGGTGGCTTTGATTTGCATTTCCCTCATGACTAATGATGTTGAACATCTTTTCATGTGCTTATTGGCCATCTGTATACCTCCTTTGGAGAAATGTTTGTTCAAATCCTTTACCCATTTTTTTTAATTGGGTTGTCTTTATTGCTGGGTTTTAGGAGTTCTTTATATATTCTTGATATTAAGCCCTTATCAAACGTATGTTTTGCAAATATTTTCTCCTATTTTGTAGGTTGTCTTTTCACTTTCCTGATAACATCCTTTGATGCATACAAGTTTTTAATTTTGATGAAATCCAATTTATCTGCTTTTTCTTTTGCTGCTCATGCTTTTGGTGTCATATCTGAGGACCTATTGCCAAATCCAAGCTCATGAAGATTCACCTCTATGTTTTCCTCTAATAGTTTATGGTTTCAGCACTTATATGTGGGCCATTGATTCATTTAAGATTAATTTTTTATGGATGATGTGAGTTAGGGGTCTAGCTTGATTCTTTTGCACGTGGAAATCCAGTTACTGCAGCACCATTTGTTGAAATGATTGTTATTTCCCCATTTAATGTACTTGACACACTTATCAAAAGTTCATTGGCCATGAATGTGTAGGTCCCTATGTATTTTTAAAGAGGTATGTTGACTTTTAGTTTCATTTAGTGCTTTTAGTTTCATTGTTCTATGTCAATTGTAGTTTGTATTTATTCAAGGATGCCTTAAGTCTGCAAGACTTTGATCATGTTCCCCTTATACTAAAAGAATTAAACATGACCCTACATTTTTCTTTGAGAGAGATTTTTCAGGTTAATCTGCAACTTCGCAGATGTATAAAACCAGGAGCCTGACTCCTCTTACCTGTCCAGGCCACTTTGCCTTTATGCTGAGGAAATTATCCAAGGTCAAATTCAAAAGAAATTATTATCTAAAAAGTTGCCAGTACTTAGAATCAATACCATCATCATTTCTTTATTAATTTTTTATTCTAAAAGTAATGTAATCATACTCTAGACATTCTGAAAATAGAGATAAGAAGAAAAAATCCCATAATTTCATTTGCCAACACAATAATTATTAGCATTTTTCATCATTTTTCTCTTTCAGACTTAGTACTGATTCCATTCAAGCCAAGGAACCTGGATGGTATACTGGGTTGAATAGTGTTCCCCAAATTTATGTCCACCTGTACCTTCTTAATGTGACCTTACTTGGAAATGGAATCTTTGCAGATGTAGTAAGTAAAAATGAGGTCTTATTGGACTTGGGTGAGCCCTCAATTCGGCATGACTGGTTTCCTTGTAAGAAGAGGGAAATTTGGACACAGAGATACACAGGGAGAGCATCGTTTGGTGATGGAGACAGAGATTGGAGTGAGGCAGCTACAAGCCAAAGCATGCCAAAGTTTGCCAGCAACCACCAGAAGCTAGGCAAGGGGCTCAGAACAGATTGTCCCCTAGAGCCTCCAGAAGGAACCAGTCCTGCTGATACCTTGATGTCAGACTTCTAGCCTCCAGAACTGTGAGAAAATCAGTTTCTGTTGTTTAAGTCTAGTATGTGTTATTTTGTTATGACAGCCTTAGCAAACCAATACTCCAAGGAATCTAATATATAGATAGGGAAAAATACCATCATTTAAAGAATTCTCTAACAGAAACAGCATTTCCATCAATGTAGGCAACAAACCACAGTGGTATTAGCTGTACTGTGACTTTGTCACCAATAGAAATTCAGAGATTTTCATATCCCACTACAGTTACTGCAAATACCTTGAAATATTGTTTATATCCTATTTTAAACAATAGTGGTTATTAGATTCCCACTAGATCTTGTTATGTAATATGTTAATATGGAGGCACATGAATTACTATGTTGCAAATATAATTTTTAAAATATTTTGATAGCTTTATTTTAGTATAATGGGTTTGCCTGGTAATCCCATAATTTTGTTTTATGCACTGAAAACATTATTCTGAAAAAGTATCCATAGGCATCATCAGATTGCAAGAGGTTCAAAACCCCTGATTTAAGCAGTGAAATTTGCATGGAGAAACCAGAATATTGTCCTGTGAACAAATCTCTCAGGAAAAGGAAAGTCAGTGAGGCTTTTTCAGCCTGCTCTGCAATGCGGTTCACAGGAGTATTCCCAGATCCACTGAGACCTTGACAAATGATATTTCCCATTTAGGGAAATTCCCCTTCCTAGCCCCTAATTTTTTTTTTTTTTAGAAACGAAAGATTGTTCAGGTGCTGAAGGCTAATCTAACTTTGCTTGAATTTGTTTGGAGTCCTTGGATTTCTTTAACACCTTTTTGTTGTGTTTGTAAACTTGTATTCCAAAAGGCAACAGTGCTGATTTGGGGCTACGAGGTCTTCACTCTTATTGTTTCCACCAAAGGTGATAAAATAATATCTGCAGGTTAAAAAAAGGATAACAAAGTCCTGTTAAGAAAAGAATACCTGTGTATCCAATGTACTCAAGGCATATTGCATAAAAGAACAAAAGCCATGCAGAATACGCTCTGTATGGTCGCATCGATGTAGCAAACTGACATAGAATAGCTGCAAGGTCCACATACGCATATGTAAATGCAGGGCCGATCATCTGGAAGGACAGACATCAAACTGTTAGCCATCTTTTGGAGTAGAATTAAGTGGAGCGTGAGGACGAGAGTTTCACTTTTTCTATATATTCTTCCATTTATTAAAGATAATACAGTAAGTTTATTTTCATTGTTTTTAAAATTTAAATTCGATTTAAAGACACAGTATATTTGTCCATGTAGCTGTTGAGCCAATCTTAGAACCATTACAATTTTACACATTATCATCTTATTTCCCTTCTCTCAGATGACCAACTAAAAAGCATCTCTTAAGAATCTACTTTGTGTAGTGAATATCTCATACTTGTCGTTTATGGTTTGCATTTATTTCTCACAACTTTAGAGGTGGAGTATTAGGATTTTGTGGGCTTCAGGAAACAAACTCAATTTAACCTAAGCAAGGAGAACTTGGTAGAACAATATTTCTTAAAACTGAGTAAAGTTCATTCCATGTTTTAATTTTGTTATCCTGTTTCAAACAGAAAAAAAAGGCCTCCTCCTCAATGTTGGCAAGTTATTTTTATCAAAATGTTACTTACATGCATAAATTATTTATAAGCTCCTTATGCTTATAGTGCTTATAAAACATACAATCAGAATACACTTGTAAATGAAATAACCATAAACTCAAAACAGTTCACATTAAGACATTAATTTACTGTGATGAATGATGTTGCTTTGTTGAACCACAATCACCAATGATGGAAGAAAGTAGAAAAATATGTCCCAGTTTACGTTCTCTATTTAATTTGCTTGGGTAATTTAGTTTAAACAATATTAACATATGCAGAGAATGCTTGTTCATATAAACCTGTCACACCAAAAATACAAAATGATATTAATAATTTCAAAGTTTTGTTTACGTGTTCGGGATTATCCAACTTAGTATTTCACAAATCTGTGCCAGACCGCATTCCTTTAATGTCAGTTTAATGAGATGTCAGTTGATGTCTTCATAAAACTGTCTTGTTCCCTTGCAGTTAAGTTAGTATTACTTAAATCTGCATTAAATGAGTGTATAAGCCAATTATTCTAGAATAGGGAACAGAAAATAATATCTGGACTTCATGTTCAATATTGCAGATGTTGGAAAATATTGTCTAGTTTTAGCCCAGAACTTTCTATTAGATTATTGAAGGAAGGAAGTAAACACTCGAGTGACTCATTCACATAACTTTGAAAATGATCGACCATTATTCAGTTTTTCTTTTTTAATAAACTTCTACTTTTTGTTGGGCTTGGAACATTGGGACCACTGTGAAATCTGCTTTTGAGCTGCCTGCTATGATGCCATAAACACAGTGTGACAGTGACATTTAAATGTTGTGTGGCAGCCCTTGTCCTCTTCTCCTTAGCCCATAACAACTAAAATAATATATTATTGCATTACATTATGTCATTTTCCTGATGGCAAGTAAAAAATGAAACTTATTAACAATAAACTAAAGTTTAATTCTGTTCAGTTGCAGAACACAACTACAAGAACACTGTCTTCAAAACTGACTGTTATAAGACTGTATGGCTTAGTGCTAGAACAGTATTGCGTTTAAATCATAGCCTAAACAAGAATTCCAATCTTTAGTTACATTGCTCTCAAAACATTCATACTGTGACCTGATAGATCTTTAGTATGGCAGGTAGAAGATATTTGGGAGCAGAGGTCTTTTCCCTGAGGCTGCTGCCTATAGGCAGGTGCACCCGTGGTGGTGGATAGCCACCAGTATAAATCCACAACCCAATTCACTGAAAACATAAATCTGATCATGTCACCTCTCTGCTTAAAGCTTTCAATGTCTTCTCGCTCCATTAGGATTCAATCTGAGTTCCTTGATGAAGCTTACCTTTCCAATGCCATCTCAAGCAGAGTTCTTTAACTCCTTCCCCACTACAGAATGAAATCTTGGTTTTACTTTGGCAAAGCCAGCAGTCTTTTTTGTAAACCTTAGCGGCAAATTCAGACCTTTATATTCCAGAACTACACAAAGAAACATGGAAGCCTTCAAATTCGTTTTGTTTTGTTGTTTGTTTTAAGTAAGGGTAGGAGAGGGGCAAAGAGTTGCCTTCTCAATTTCCAGATTCATTTGTGAGACAGAGCTCAAGTTACCTAGCTTCTGGGGAGCCTAAAACTTTGCTAAACACATTAGTTGCCTGCCCTAATGTTGATAAAACCCCTGCCTGAGAATCATGAGAGGGGAGCTTAAGAGCTGCTGAGTCCACTCATTTTTCCCCTGAGCAGACCCTTCCAACTTAAATACCTACAGGCAATGTGTTTTAAGACCTTCCTGATCCTTTCCTCATGTTCATATTTTTATTCTTTTCCCACTGTATTGCTTCTAAGAATTACTGGCCATGAATCATGAGTATGAAATGTACAATGTGGGGAACATAGTAAATGACCATGTAATATCTTTGAATCGGGTTATATTATAACTAGACTTACAGTTGTAAAAAAAAAAAAAGAATTACTGGTCATAACCTGTTAAAATGATTTCATGACTTAATTTTCCAAATAATACTGTGGTAGGCTACTTTGCTTGTTAAAAAGATAATATACCTACAAGTACCTAGTTCACAAAAGGTTCTCAGTAATGGGAGCCCTCTTCCTTCTTTTCCTTGGGCAGCCAAATTTAACCTTAGCTACAATTTGTACTTTGCATTTCTATGACATCTATATGTGTAATGCATATGTGTATAATGCTTATAATTTTTGTAATTAAGTAAACTAAAGACTCATTATTTGGGGCTCTCAGTGTCAATGCTTATTTGATCTGGGCTGATGACAAGCAGTGAGTCACCTTTGACTATTCTCTAAGGAATTTATATGATCCTGGGTTCTATTTTACAAAAAATGAACCAACAACCCAAGAGGTAAACATTTTTAAAGGATTGCTATACATTGATTGTTAATGTGGGAATATGACCTTACATTTACATAAAACATACTTTTCCATGTACTTTCACAAATACTGTTTCATTGGTTTTGTCACAATAACACTCAGAGGTTGCTAAAACAGAAGATACTACTCTCATCTTGCACATGATAAAACTGGGGTTCAGAGGATTGCATTTGTTTTCTCAACCCTGGCTGTGGATTAGAGTAACTTGGGGAATTTTAAAAGTATGGCCAATGCCTGTGCTCCAGAGATTCTGATCCACTTGGTTTGGCTGGAGCCTGAACATCAATATTTTGCAAAATGGTCTAAGATTAGTTGAAAATGCAGTCACAGTGAGAGCCACTGGGTTACATAGTGCAGTGCTGAGTTTAAGACACTACTATGATAAATAAAAAACTAGATTTCATAATACAGTGAGTACTTTTCACCACTTCCTCAATCCTCTACTTCCTCACTACATCAAATGTTGTAATTATAAAATCTTGGCTGGAAATTCATTCTGGAAATTTGTTTGAATCACGGTATGTATTTAACACTTATAACTGAGAATTTCCTGGAAAATATTCTCAATGCAGACTTCTTGCTAATTCCAACTGACTTGTTTTCTGAGTTAGTATCAACTGCGAGTTGATACCTAATTACCTTCCCTCTAAAAAAATTTTTTTAAAGTTTTTTGGTTTGTTTTTGATTTTTCATGGAGGTACTGGGGATAAAACCCAGGACCTTGTGCATGCTAAGCATGCATTCTACCACTGAGCTGTACCACCCCCACCAAAGAGATTTTCTTATATAAGCTTAATATTATTACATGTAACAAATATAATCATGATATCCTAATATCTTCTAATAACCTCTCCAAATTCCAATTTTTCCAGTTGTCCTCAAATTTTTTTAAGGCTGATTTATTCAAGAGGACAGCACACATTTTGTTGTAAATTTCCTTTAATTTGGAATTGTTCTTTTAAGAACTATTTTTTAAAAAATCTTTTTATGAGGGGAAAATTCAAATATACACAAAATCAGAGAGAATAGTGTGATGAATTCCAAGTACCCACCACCTAGCAACATTAAGTATCAACTCATGGCCATCCTTATTTAATCTACATTCTCTTCCTGTCTCCCATACCCCACTTACTGGATTATTTTGAAGCAAATCCTAGACATCATAGCATTTTACCTATACATATTTCAGTCTACTTTTTCAAAATATAAGAGCAAAAAAATCCAAAAAAAAACTACATTACCTAAAAAAACTTAACGATTCCTGAGTATAATCCAATATCCAATCCAATTTTCCCATTAAAAAAATAGTTGGCTTGTTCTAATCAAGATGTAAACAAGTCTCAAACACTGCATTTGGTTGCTATGTCTCAAACTCAAACTCTAGTAATCTGTAGGTTTCCTTTTCCTCCTCCTTTTCCTTGAAATATAATGAAGAAAACAGGCTATTTGTTCTATAGAGTTTTCCACATTATATATTTTCAGGTTACACCCCCCCAAGATATCATTTAACATATTCTGTGTCTTTTTATTTCCTGTGAACTGGTAGTTAGAGCTAAAACTTTGACTTAATTCAGGTTTTTGGTTTTTTTTTGGTAAGAATACTTCATCGACTTAGTGCCTGCTTGTTTCTTTTTGTTATGCTAGCAGCCATTGATTATCATTGCCTAGATCTATTAAGTCATTAAGAATTAATTAACCCTTCCATTTTGTTTTTGTGTTGTTTCATTTTGTTTTTCATGATATTGGTTTATTGGGGAGATCAGTCTAGATATTATGGAGACTGTCCCCTTGGATTTGTTAGATTGTTTCACATGCCATTTAACTTGTTCCTTTGTCCCCTGAAAGTTCCTGCAAACTGGATGTTAATGCTTATATCTTGATTCCATTCAAGTTAATGTTTTTGGCATGATTACTTTATAGATGATATCATGTACTTCATATTACCTCATGTGAATAGGTACATATTGTCTGCATGCACTTATTTTGAAGGCCTCTCTCCAAATCATGTCAATACCCACCAGTACACAAATTCCACATTAAAAACATTTGGCTATAACCTTTCTAAGAGGCTTTTAAAATAATTTAATAATTTTAAATTTAGTTCAGAATAAATTTTTCATTTTGTTTATGGAATTTAAAATTGATTATATATTTATGAAACTATATTAGATGGTTTTCAGTTTATTGATTAATATCGCCTTATTTTTGTAGATTTTTTTTATTATGGAGAATTTTTAGATTTTTTTATTATGAAGAATTTTTGACATATACAAAGGTGGGGTATTCCGTGATTTTTAATATAGTCACAGAATTGTGCAACCATCACCACTAGCTAATTTCAGAACATTTTTATCACTCTAAAAAGAAAGCCTGTGCCCCTTCTCTCCTCCAGATCCTGGCAACAACTAATCCACTTCTCTCTAGATTTGCCTATTCTGGACATTTTTGTATAAACAGAATTATATAATATGTGGTCTTTTGTGATTGGCTTCATTCACTTAGCGTGATTTTTTCAAGGTTCATTCATGTATCAGTACTTCATTTTTTAAATTACCAAATAATATTCCATTGTATGGATATACCATATTTTGTTTATCAATTTATCAGTTGATGGACATTTTGATTGTTCCCACTTTGGGGCTGTTATGAATAATGCTGCTATAATCATTAATGTACACAGTTTTGTGTGGACATATGTTTTCATTTGTCTTGGGTATATACTTAGGAGTGGAATTGCTGGGTCCTATATTTTTTGAAGCAAATAACTGACTTAAATAATTTATCCACACATATTTCAGTATGTATATTTAAAAGGTAAAGACTCTTGTTAACATAGTCACAATAATATTGTTCCACCTAAGATTAACAATAATTCCTTAATGTCATAAAATATTCAGTGTTCAAATTTCTAATGGTCTCATCAATGCTTTTTTCCCCAGTTTGTATGACTCAGGATTCACATAAGGCCCACTATTTCACCCTGTGGGGCCTTCCTGGGACAGAACCTTCCCTTGCCCAACACACACCATCATGTCCTCCACTGCCTCTTGTTTGTAGAAAAGCTTTAGTCTCTCTGGCCTCCCCTGAGTCACAAAAGGCTGGCTCAAGAGTTAATGTTTAAAGAATGTGAACACGTAGTAACAAAAAATAGCAGTTGGGCCAGGAGAACCGGTGACAATTTAAACAATAAATCAGCCATATAGAAGAGTCACAGAATCTTTAGATCTTCCCCGACGGACATAGATAACAATGGCTGATGCACACTCCTGCATTGTTTTACATATATTGAAACCCCCACTGGATGGAAGAAGCTAACTGCATGATGACCATGAACATGGAGCCCCCAGACAGGTTAGAGCCTGAAGACTGATGATATTAACCCCTGTGACATCACCCTGTTACCTCACCATCAACCAATCAGAGAGTTATTCATGAGCTGATCACACACTCTGTGACTCTCTCCATCACCTTGCCTTTAAAAACCCTTCCCTGAAATCCGTCTGGGAGTTCGGGTTGTTTGAGCATTAGCTGCCCATAATCCTTTTTTGGTGCCTCTAGTAAACGTTGCATTCTCCTTCACCACAACCTGGTGTCAGTAGATAGCTTTTACTGCACATGGGTGAATGGACCCAAGTTTGGTTTGGTAACACTTCTAAAGTGTGAACGTTATTGCAATTCATTGATATGTCTTTTATGTTGCTCTTTTTAAAAACAGCTTTAGTGAGATACAATTCACATATAATTTACCCATTTAAAGGGAAGCCAATGTTGTTTCACCTCTCTCCCCAACCACTCCTCCTTCCCATATTATTTAAAGTTTTATTGAGATATAATTTACATACCATGAAATTCACCCTTTTCAAGTGTACAATTCAGTGGTTTTTAATGTATTAACAAAGTTGTGCAACCATTACTAGTCAATGATTTTTAGTATATTCACAGTTACACAATCATCACAAGTCTCTTTTTAATCTACAGATTTTTCCCCCTCCAGATCTCTTTTTCCTGTGCAATTTTTCTTGAAGAAATTTGCTTGCTTACCCTGTAGAATTTCCATAGTCTGGATTTGCTTTTTGCATCTCTGTGGTATCTTTTTTTATTTTCTTCTGTCCTCCTTATTTCCTATAAATTGATGGTTACTTATAGATGTCTGATGAGATTGAGGTTCAATTTTTTCTACAAGGCTACTACATTTTTATGTTCTAGAGGCATATACGTCTCAACTTTCATTTCGTGATAACAGCAGTGGTTGATGCTCAATGTGATCTCCAAATTCCTTAGGGGTTGCAAAATTGTGACAGTCTATCATGTAAAAATTTTATAGGAGTATTCCTATAAAGGATACTTCATCTACTATTTGGTTACTCAATGGTACAGATTCTTTAATTAATTTTGATTTTCATGGTTTAGAGCCATGGACTTTTTCAGGTCTCCAACATTTTTATAAGAAGTGCATTCTAATGCTTCAGGGGTAAAATACCTGCCCACAGGGCCGAAAAGTAGCAAAATAAGGAGGCGGGGCCAGTGGCAACATGAAACTTGCACCAAGAAGATATGCATCCTCAGTTCCAGTAGATTATCTTTTTTCTCTGCATCACGTTAGGTCTCCTCTAAGCATCAAGCGAAAGAGAAGTAAAAACGCCATCAGACGTAAGAATCTTGAAAAGTTTTTTTTTTTCCTTAAGGAATTTACATGGTTTTCCCATATCATTCATAAACATCAGTGAATAATCTGGTACTTTCCCACTTTGCACTGCGCCCAGTAAGTTCAAAGCCAAATTTTCTGTTTAATTTTGGAACAACAGGAATTTCTGATCTGTACATCTACATTTTTCTTTGATCTTGATCATCCGTACCTGTTCCTGTCTTCCAGCTGATTAAAGTTTTTAAAGTTTTCTATGAGCAAAAAGGAGTTTGAACAAAAACATTTACATAGCCGTCAGTCATTTATGAAAGAACCTTTTTCTTGACACTCTATTTGCTGCTAGGTGTTATTTTAAGAATCCTCACTAACGTAATAAACCTGAAAAGGTTTCCTCATTGAGGAGTCTTAATTTGTATTTCTATCACTACTGGTGAGCTTGAACATCTTCCTACATTTGTTAACCAGGTTTAAAATTGTTTGCTTGGGATCTGGTTTATACTGAGTAAGGGAGGAGTTCCGCCAGTCGACGGAAAGACTAGACAAATAAAACCTAGGAATACCTCATTCTTGTAGTCAAGCTTTGACCCCGCCCCTGGTTTTTTCCCCCTCTTTGTGTATGTCAGGGAAAAGGATCTCAGTCTGTAAAGCTGGCGGAACACTGTATTGTCCTCAAACATGTGTATTACGTGCGCGTCTTGTTTCTGATTTCAATGTTTACAGGGCAGAGTTCTTGAATCCAGAACATGCCTGGAGTCGGGGCTGCCGCCGGGACTGCCGCTGGGACTCTCTACAGGCGTAGCCTCGCTCACTCGGCCTTCGATTGGCCCGCCTGATCCCGCAGGAGTCCTGGCGAAGCGGGCTCGCTTAGCGCGGTGGATACGAGTGATGAGTGGCTGCTTCTGCCTTTCTCTCCCCCCACTTTTTTTTAGCCATAGCTATGGTTACCACGTCTCTCCCCGCCTCCCTCCACCTATCAAGAAGACGACTGGCCATTGGCTGTCTGTCACCAAGTAAGTCAGTCATTGGCCGCAGGTGAGACCGGGCGCTCCCCCTTCCCCTGTCTCCTGGGTCTCTTGAGGAGCCCAGGAAGGAGGCTCGGCTAGTGCCGCCGGGCCACGGGCTGCCGCGACCGGGCTGCGGCAGTCGTTAGCCGGCATGTCGGCCGCCCAGGGCTGGGACAGGAACCGCCGGAGGGGAGGAGGCGCCGCAGGTGGTGGCGGCGGCGGAGGTAGCGGGGCCGGCGGGGGCAGTGGGGGCAGCGGGGGTCGGGGGACTGGCCAGCTCAACCGCTTCGTGCAACTCTCCGGGCGGCCGCACCTGCCAGGTGAGTCGTGGGGCACGATCCTGACAGCTCGCAGGCGCGGCGAGAAGGGGACTGCTACCTTTTCTTTTCTCCCTGGCTTGCTTTTCCTTGGGAGGAGGAAAGGCAGGCCCACGCATAGCAGAGCGACCGGGGCTTAGAAAAAAGGAAAGGTGTCTTGGAGGTCAGGGAGGGAACAGGAGCACAGCGGGAAAAAGTATTTTTGCTCTATTGAAAGCTCTGTGCTAAGAGTTGTGTTTTCTTTTCGAAGGAGAGGACGCTGTCTCATTGACATTCCCAAATGTTTCGCTTACTCGGTTTTCAGTCTCGTCCTCTTAGGCAGTTTGATCTTGTAAAAGAAAGACATTGGCGCCTAGCTGTGGGAGATTATTTTTAAGGAGAGAAAAGGGAAGAGCATTCCAAAGAGTGATTTTGTAAAAATCACCTCGAGTGTGTAAGAGTTAGGCATTCTGAAACAAGAAAGGAGACGGGGGTTGGGGGTGTTGGAGGTGGATGGGAACAGAACCAAGAAAATTAGGGAAAACTAGTTGAATTATTAATATTTTGGAATGTCCAGAGACAGAATGGATGGTGTGTTTGGATTTAACGGGAGAAAATGAAGATCAAGAATATACTTAGCGACAAAATTATGTTGTGTCTACCATATGAAAACATCTGATTGAGAATTGTAAAAACATCTACCCAGTGTGATTATTTCACGTTTTTGCCTACAATTTCTTAGCCTTGTGTTCACATGCCTTGAAAGACAATCAAATCGATGTATGTGCGTAGATAATGGGAAAAAAGCTACATTTGTGAGTGAATATTCAGTACAGTAGAATGAAGGTGTACTGCCCAAAATGTCAAATATTATATTGAAGGAAACTATCAAGAATGATGTGTTAATCATTCAGCATGTTTTTTGTGAATAATATTGACGTTGATTTTATCAGTGATATGTTTGGTGATGAGTTTGGAGAATATGATGGTTTTTGAATTGTGTTTACTATTGTGCTTTGTACTTCTAAGTTGTCAAAAATTGTTATTTGATTAATTTGAAGATAAAAAGGGAATTTTGCACTTTCAGTGAGACAATTGCTTATGTTTGAGATAAGGTTATTGATGCGTGCTAGAAATGCATATTAATCCATTTATATGCGCCACTGAAATGAACAGTGAAGCAATTTTAGTCATATATAAAATACACCAGGAGTTGGGTTTGAGATGACAGATAGTATCAGACTAGGTATTCTAGAATTGTTAAATATGTGATCTTTAATATGAAAAAGAAAAAAGGAGAAATCTTTTTTCTCACCCCAAATTAATAGCAAAAATTTTCATTTTTGTGTATTGACAGGTGAGAAGATAAATTTCTTACCAAAGATATCATCAATTTGCCTTCTACTACTGCAATCTTTAAGTCTTTGATCTTAGATTAATTATATCATAGGCTTCACATAGGCATTCCCAGGCTCTAAGAATCTGGTTGGTGCACTTCCTCACTGCCACCACCTGATGGCAGTGGAAGCCATGATTTCTGATAAAGGGCTTAGGTGTGGAGCTTAATTCTGCATTCTCTTAGCACACAAGGCCAAGAAAAGCCATTTGTCCAGAGGTAAAGATAAACAGTATTTAAACTGAAAATTCGTGCAATGGGGCCATCGGCTCTTCTTTATGCTTTCTTTTCCCCTTGATGGGCATGTCATTCTTCCTTCCCCAGGCAGGAAGCCTCTGACGTTTCTTCACTCTCAGAATTGGGAACATCTGATATTTCAATATATACTCTGAAATTCTTTCACACCAATTCTTTATTTTTCCAAGCATTGAATTTTAAGCCTTCCCTCTCCCCTTGATTGAAAGGTTTTATTTTGAGATGTTTAAAAAGATTTTAGGTGATAGGGAGGGGTAGAAATGTCTAGGCCCATTTTATGGCTGACCTTGGAGGTTAAAAAATAGTAAGTTTTTGTAGCTAACTTTCTCCCTCCTTTGAATTCTAATCCTCTTTAACATTTTTTATCCTTCTCTACCAAGATGTCCAGATACTCAGCATTCAGAACCCTTGCTTACTTTTTGCACATCTACCCTCTGTCCAGCCCCCTATGAAACAAAACAAAACAACCTGATCTTGGAGTGTTCTCTCTTTCAGTGATAGCATCTTTATCCATGCAGTTATGCGAACCTGAAACTCAAGAATCCTCCTTAACATTTTCCTCTCCCTTGCATTTAGGATATAATCAATCACCAAGTCCTATTTATTTTATTTCTGCTATAACTCCAGTCCTTGCTGCCATCATCCCTCACTTACGTCTCCTGCAATAGCTTTCTAAGCAGTCTTCCTGCTTCCACTCACGTTTGTACAGCACACTCATCTTTTGTGAGCGCAAGCCTGTTCTCTTCTCTGCTTATAACCCTTTACTAGCTTTTCATTGCTCTTAAGGTAAAAATCCTTAACATGGCCTAAAATGCCCCTCTTTAATTCTCTAGGTAATCCTACATCACGTTCTCTTGCTCTTTGATCTTTTTCCACCTCCTTAGACAGATCATGCTCCCTTCTGCCACAGGGCCATTGTTCATGCTATTCCATCATCCAGGAAATCTCGTACTCCTCATTCTATTCTCTTTTTTTAAACTTCTCTTCCACTGGATCTCAGGTTGATCACACTGTTTTTCCAAGAAGTCTTCTCTGACCTTCTGTTTGTTCTCTTCTCCTTAATAACACACTCATAGCACCACATAGTTCTCCTTGGGCATAATTACTATTTGTGTGTGATTCTTTGAAATGGCAGGATTTGATACTCTTGATATATATATATATCAAGATAAAAAAATAAGACTATATATCAAATATATATGTATATAGATATATACATATACACACATATACATATATATTCTTAAATTCTAAATATGTTGACATACTGTGTAAGGAATTAAATTCTTGTGAATTTGATTGCTTAGTGTGTTTCAATTCCCCATAGCTCCATTGACTCTGGACAAATGGATAAAGTCAGGTTTTTAAATATAAAAATAGTACACTATACTTCACAGAGCACAAATGATATTTTGTGAAACCTTGTTTGAGCAGCGTCTTTCCTTTTTGCTGTCTCCTAAAATACAATAGTAGTTATGCGTTTGCCCCATAGGCTAGGAAATTCATAGCTTCTTAGTCCTGGATTTCTACTAACTCATAATCTCTATATACCCAGTAAAGAATGGGGCACAGTGCTCTTTGTAGAAGAGGTGTGCAGAGGTGCAGCTTGGGCAAAGAGGTCATGGGGACAATGGAATCTAAGTTACTGTTGTGATTTACCTGTATGAATTTGAGTAAATGCCATGTATAAGCTGGGAAAACAGTTAAACATTGTTGCTAAGGTAGGAACTAGAAAACTGACAGAGAGGAGGAAAAATATAACAATTGGTAAAGCTGTGTAAAAATAATGCTGAAAATCTTAACTTAAAAATTTTCAATGTGATTTATGTTCATGATATAAAATCCAAATGGTACACATGATAAAAGGCAAATTTTCCTTTTTCCTTTGATCCCAGCTAATTGCTTTCCTTCCCTAGAAGCAACCAGTTTCTTGCGTATCTTTTCCAGAAAGGTGTGTGTGTGTGTGTGTGTGTGTGTGTGTGTGTGTGTGTGTGTGTGTAGGATGGGAGAGAACTGGTAGCATTTCTTTGTTTGGATGGGCTTTTAAAACGTTTACTGTCTTTCTAATACAAAGGATGATAAAATAAAAATCCTGTATATAATTTTGCACATGAGTGAGTCTGTTTTGAGAATAAATTACTAGAGGTACAATTGCTGGATCAAAGGATATGTGCTATTTAAATTTTGATTGATATTGTCAAATTGCCCTCCATAGAGATTGTACCAGTTTGTGTTCCCCTATCGATGGTGGGGTACTGGCTTTCCATACCTTTGGTAACAGCGTGGGTTATTAAACTTTTTTTAAATCACCAATTTAAGAGGTATATTTTTCTTCATCTTTTTCAGTAGGTCTAAGAACGATACAATCATAATTGTTAGTTATATTGTAAAATCTGCTTCTATTTCTATTTCATCTGGTTACATTTTTTGTCATTTTTCTGTTGGGTTGTTTAATATTGTTTATAGGAACTCTGTTTTAAGGAAATTAGTCCTTTGTCTCAGATAAATGTTGCAGATATTTTTCAGTTTCGTTTGGCTTTTGACCTTGCTTATGGTATATTTTTTCAGCAGAAATTAACATTTTTTGTAGTTCTAATAATCTTTTTTTTAATTTTAGGTTTTGTGTCATAAGAAAGGCCCTCCCTATTCAATATCATTTCTAATTAAAATTAAAATTCTTATTTTTTCCTGGTAATTTTATAATTTTATTTTTAAGTTAAATGCACTTATTCATACAAAATTTAAGTTGTGTAAAGTATTGCAGTAGGAATCCAAGTTTGCTTTTCTTGCAGGTGGCTATCCAGTTATCACAGTATTGAAATATTGCCCGCAGGTGTACTTAGTTCCTACATATAATTTGGAGTTCTATCTGGGCTTTTATTATGTTTTATTGATCATTTTACCTACTTATACCTGGTGACCCATTATTTGATTATAGTCCTCTTTTGTTCTAGTCAGCTTTCCTGGATATTCTTGCTTATTGCATAAAACTTAGAATTAGTTTTTCAAGCATCCCTCCACAATCTTGTTGGTATTTTTATTGGTACTGCATTATGTTTATAGATTGATTTAGAGATCATTGATGTCTTTTTGAAGTTCAGTCTTCTGTTCAGGAACAGGGTGTACATTCATTTCTTGTTGTTCAGGACTTTTGTATCCCTCAATAATATTTTAAAAGTTTTTTTTTCATACAGACCTTTTACATTCCTTTTGTGTTTATTCCTTGGTATTTTATCTTTTGTTGCTATTGTAAGTAGGGTTTCTACTACTATTATATCTTATATCTTATTGTTTGAATATGATAATGCTACTAATTGCCGACTATTAATTTTGTACCTAGCTACCTATGGAATTCTAATACTATCTGTAATAGTTTCCCACTGTTTTTCTAGGGTTTTGCAGTTAAATAATCATATCATTACCAAATAAAGATAATTTTATCTCCTTCTTTCCAGCTTTTATATTTCTTTCTTTCTTTTGTCAAATTGATTTGGCTAGTACTTTCCAAAAATATTAAACAGTAAGATAGTATTGGATCTTTGTCTTATTCCTGACTTTAATGGGAGTTTTTTAGTGCTTTCCTGTTAAAGTTAGACCTGACTTTAGATTGAAGTGTACATATTATATTAAAGTAGTCAGCTCTTAGCATCTTATTAAGATTTTTTTAAAATACAGAAGTACATTTTCAGCCTCTATGGGAATTATGTACTTTTTCTTTTTGTATCTACTATTGTAGTGGATTGTACTAATAGATTTACTGTTACTGGACCATCTTTGCTTTCCTGAATCAACTCACTTTGTTATTGTGTGTTAATATTTTAATGTGCTGCTGGGTTCTGTTTTCTAGATTTTATTTAGAAATATTGCATTGCTCCTTATAAGCTAAATTGCTTTATAGTTTTCTTTATTTTATCTTTGTTGGATTATGCCACTTTCATAAAAAAAATTTTAAGTTATCTTTCTTTTTCTATGCTTTTTTTTTTCTTTCCCTCTCTGGTTTAATGGCATTGAAGTTAAAAGTTTGGTTGAGTTGCCTATGAAATTATTTGGACCTTGAGTATTTTGTGGGGAGAGTAGCTTTTTGACAATTACCTCTCTACTTGTATGGTAATTCAACTTGCTTACAATTTATATCTTTGAGAGGAAAGTTTGCTAATTTATATTATCCTAGAAAATAATCCATTTCATCCAAGTTTTCAAAATTATTTGTGTGAAGTGGGCAAGATACTCTTTTATGATTAAAAAAAATTCTGATCTGTGACTATGTTATCATTTTATTCATTATCACTTCTTATTTTGTATGTGTGAGACCTTGCCCTTTTTTTTGTTTAGAACCCACTCTTGAATTTTTAAAAAAATCAGTTCTGTTATCTTCTCTCTTTTCTTATTTATTATTTTTGTGTTTCATTGTTTTAAATCCCTCCTTTAGCTTTCCTTAGGTTTATTTTGTGGTGGTTTTTCTGTCTTCTTATGTTAGATGCTTAATGTTCTTTTCATTCGTTCTGTTTAAATTATGAGTTTTCTTCAGAACCCTATTTGAGTTGTGTCCTGTAGATTGTAGGCTTCTTGTTGTAGTTATTTTCTAAATATCTTGCAATTCAATTAAAAAAATTTTATTGAAGTGTAGTTGATTTACAGTGTTACTTTCAGATGTACAGCAAAGTGATTCAGTTATGCATATATGTACATATATATTTTTTCTTTTTATATTCTTTTCCATTATATGTTATTACAAGAAATTGAATATTCCCTGAACTATACAGTAGGTCCTTGTTTTTTTTTAATCTATTTTATATATAGTAGTGTGTGCCTATTAGTCCCCAACCCCTAATTTATCCCTTCCCACCCTTTCTCCATAGCTTTTATTTTCTATGTCCATGAGTCTTGTTTTTGACTTGTAAATAGAATTTGTATCATTTTTTTAGATTCCACATATAAGTGATATCATAAGATATTTGTCTTTCTCTGTCTGACTTACTTCACTTGATATGGTAATCTTAGGTCCATCAGTGTTGCTGCTAATCATATTATTTCATTCTTTTTATGGCTGAGTAGTAGTCCATAGTGTGTGTGTGTATATATATATATATATATATGCCACATATTCTTTATCCGTACATCTGTCGATGGACATTTAGGTCACCTCCATGTCTTGGCTATTGTAAATAGTGCTGCTATGAACATTGGGGTGCATATGTCTTTTTGTATTACAGTTTTCTCTGGATCTATGCCAGGAGTGGGATTTCTGGATCACTGCAATTCAATTTTTGATTTATTTTCTTTAGCACAAGAGTAGTTAATACTTTTAAACTTTAACATTCCCATTTTTATGATTTTAGTAGCTTTACTTGAGGTATAATTCACATACCACACAATTCACCATTTAAAGTGTACAATTCAGTGTTTTTTAGTCTATTCAGCTATGTGTAGTTATTACCACAGTCAATTTTAGAACATTTTCATCACCTCATGAAGAAACCTTAAAGCTGTCACTCTGTTCTCTTGCTTGCATTCTCTCCCACCCACTGTCCCAGCCCTGAGTAACCACTAATCTACTATCTGTCTCTATGGATTTCCTTGTTACGGACTTTCCCACGTGAATGGAATGATACAGTCTTTTGTGAAAGTTTATTCATTTGATTCAGGTATCAGTTCTTCGTTCCTTTTTTTTTTTCCAGTAATTCATTCTTTTTATGGCTAAATAATAGTCCATTTTATGGATATACCACATTTCGTTTATCCGTTGATGGACATTTAGATTGTTTTCACCTTTTGGCTATTATGAATAATGCTCCTGTAAATATTTGTGTACAGATCTCTGTGTGGACACATGTTTTCATTTCTCTTAGGTATATACTTAGGTATAAAATTGTTGGGTCATTTAGTAACTTTCTGCTCTGTGTTTGATCATTTCAGGAACTGTCAAACTGTTTTCCAAAGTGACTGGAATTTTACATTCCTACCAGAAGTGTAAGAGGGTTCCAGTTTCTCCACATTTTTGCCAATACTTGCTGTTATCAGACTTTTTTATTCTAGTTATCCTAGTGGGTATGAAGTGGCATCTCGTTATAGTTTTTGATTTGTATTTCCCTGATGACTAATAATGTCAAATATCTTTTCTTTTTCTTTCTTTTCTTTTTTTCTAGCTTTTTTGAGGTATGATTGACATTGAACATCTTTCTATGTTCTTGTTGACTAATAGTATGTCTTTGGAGAAATGTCTGTTAGATCCTTTGCTCAATTTTTAATGGAATTACTTATCTTTATTATTTTAATTATAAGGGTTCTTTATATATTCTAGATACAAGTCCCTTATCAGATATATGATTTACAAATATTTTTCCTATTCTGTGTTTGTCTTTTCACTTTCTTAATTATGTTCTTTGAATCATAAAAGTTTTAAACTTTGGTTAAGTTCAATTTATCTTTTTTTTTTTTTCTTTTGTTGCTCTTGATCTTGGTGTCATGTCTAAAACTCCTTTGCCAAATCCAAGGTCATAAAAACTTACCTCTGTGTTTTTTTTCTAGGAGTTTTATAGTTTTGTTCTAACATATATGTTTTAATTCATTTTTAGTTAGCTTTTATGTTTGGTATGTGGTAAGGGTTATCTCAACTGGCTGTCCTGTTGTGCAAGCACAATTGTTGAAAAGACGATTCTTTCCCCGTTGAATAGCCTTAGTATTCTTGTTGAAAATTAGTTGACCTTTAAACATATGTAGGTTTATTTCTGGACTTGATTCTATTCCATTGATCTATATGTCTGTCCATGTGCCAGTACCATACTGCCTCAGTTACTGTTGCTTTGTAGCAAGTTTTGTAGTCAGAAAGTGTGAGTTCTCCTACTTGATTCTTTTTCAGGATTGTTTTGGCTATTTTGGGTCCCTTGTAATTCCATGTTAAGTTTGAGAATCAGCGTGTCGATTTGTATGAAGAACTCAGCTGAGGTTCTCACGGGGATTGTGCTGAATCTGTACATCAGTTTGGAGATACTACCATCTTAAGAACGTTAAGGTTTCCAATCGCTGAATATGGGTTTTATTTAGATCTTCTTTTATTCTTTCAGCAATGCTTTATGGTTTTCAGAGTTCATCTTTATCTTGTTTGCCTTTCTCGGTCCTGTCTTGCAGGTCCTTGACTATGTTTTCAGCAATGTTTGTACTCCTTTGTGCTACTTCCAATGAAGATTTCATTTCTGCATTGGTTTTGTTTTTTCCTTCCATTTATCTTCTGCTCTCTGCCTGCTAATATTTCATCTCTATTATCTATCTTCCTCAAGATAGACTCACTTAAGTCTTTTCTGCTACTGAAGCAGAAATTTTGATAAAACTTACTGTCTTCCACCTCCTACCACCACCACTATAAAAGGAATATAAGCTCTCATAACAGCACACACACACACATACATACATACATACATACACTGGAATACTACTCATCCATAAAAAAGAATGAAATTTGGCTGTTGGCAGCAACATGGATCAGATAGAGAAAGACATACTATATGATATCACTTACATGTGGAATCTAAAAAAATACAATAAACTAGTGAATTTAACAAATAAGAAGAAGACTCACAGGTATGGATAATAATCTAGTGGTTATGAGTGGGGAGAGGGGCAATATAGGAGTAGGGGATTAAGAGGTACAAACTATTAGGTAGAAAATAAGCTACAAGGATATATTGTACAACATAGGGAATGTAGCAACTATTTTATAATAGTTATAAATGGAGCATAACCTTTAAAAATTGTGAATCACTGTATTGTATACCTGTAATTTATATAATATTCTATATCAACTATACTTCAATAAAAAAGGAGTATAAGCTCATTATTAAAATTTGGAAAATATTGAAAACTTGAAACAAGGGGAAAATCATCTATAGTAATTCCAGTTAAAGACGACTATATTAACATTTTGATATTTGCTTTCTTCTTAGTTCTTTATTAGTGAATTATGTTTATTCTATATTTTATTCTATTTATTTTTATTTTCTATACAAATAATTACATATCACTTGTTAAGGTAATAACTTCCTAATTGCCAAATCTATTAGATGTCTCTTAGTCTTAATCCTACCCAGTTTCTCTAGATTTTGATTTTGACACCCTCAAAATAGAGGCTGGGAATACATAGTATTGGACAAAGTCTCTCTTCCTAAAGAACTCTTAGTTATCCTTTTTATTGCTTGAACTTCTCATTAGTTTTCCTTTATCTGTCCCTTAGTATTGGTATCCAAGGATATATATGTTTGTTTGTTTCCTTCCTTATTCTTTTATTTTTCCAAGGGTAATATCATAAATATCCTGACAACACCCAAATCTATCTCCAACTTAGACCTCTTTTTCTGGCCTGTTTGCCAGTGGTTACTAGACATTACTACCCAAGTGACTGATGAGTACAAGTCTGAAAAAAGTTTCATCATCTTTCCTGCCAAACCTATTCTTCCTTCTAGGCTCCTTATTCTGACTAATTTAATGGCTACTTCATCAATTTAGTGAATCAAGGCAGAAATCTGGGAATCACATTAGAGTCCTTTCTTTTGCTCACCCCTTATCTAATTGGTCACAGTTTTGTCGATTTTTCCTCTTTACCCTATCTTTTCTGTCTGTTCTTTTCTATCTGTCTAACCTCACCATATATGTCTTTCATTTTGTATTTCACCTATAGAAGTATTTGCAGTTAATTGCCTTAAATTGTAACAAGGTAGGTTGAGAGGGAGTTTTTTTTTTTAAGTTGCAATTTTCTGCAATACTACACTGTGTCATGATTCTGCACGTACCATTTTTTCTTCCTAGATTGCCATTCTCCTAGTTTTCTTCTAAGACCCACCCAAGTATACTTTATACAGCTTTTTTCTATTCTCTCTTTTAAAACAAATAGGTTACTGGTACTGAGTAGTTACTGTGTGTCTGACCCTGTTCAAGGTGTTTTACAGCATTAATTTATTTAGTCCTCCTAACTTTGTGAGGTAAGTAACTTTTTTATCACCTTCTGTGATGAGGAACTGAGGCTTAGAGAGAAGCTACAGAATTTGCCCGAAGTCTATATAGGTAATAAATGTCAAGGTTAGGATTCAAACCCAGTCTGTTAGAGTCTGTTTTGTTGTGCCTCTCCTTTGTGCCACCATCTTCCTCTGTATGTACAAAGGATCATAGTACTTACACTGAATTGCAATTACTTGTCTTTGAACTTACCTGCTTACTAACTATAGGCTTCTTAAAGGCAAAAATAATGTGTTATTCTCTGTCATCTTCCACAGAGACTAGAATACTTCCTCACTTATAGCAGATGTTTAGTAAGTGTTTATTGAATGAGTTAGTGATTATATTATGAGTAGTTAGTGTCTATAGTTATTCATACAGAAGAGTTGAGCTTAGGTTATTTTACATTACATAAGTCTAAATATACTTTTTTTTAACCTCAGAATTTGGTACATACAATTTTTGTATGGCTTTTCCAAATACTTTCTTTTCATGTAGAATTTTATGTTTAATATTAACAGAAATAGTTGTTGCATCCTTTCATCTGTACCTTGATTCCATCCCTGCCTGCCTTTTTGGAAAATTTACATTATTACCACTTCTCTGTTCTCGTCTTCAACCTCTTTCTCTCCATCAAGTTGTCCCTATAGCATTTGAGCTTGCACAAGTTTTCTCTCTCTGGTCTCTCCCTTTTCTATCATAGCCAAGTCTGTGAAAACATTGACTAGAGTTGCTATCTTCATTGCCATACCTTCCCATTGTGTCTTTGAAGTAGCTCTTGCTAAAGTCACAGATGACTTAGTGTTGTCAAATCAAGTGGATGTTTTTCAGTCTCCATCTTACCTGATCTCTCTTAATTTTGAAACATCCTTTTCCCTTGTCTTCCCTGGCATCTGGTTTTCTTTTTACATGTCTGGACTCTCATACTTAGTCTTCTTTGTCAACCCTTCTTCTACTACCAGGCCTTTAAGATATTGAGATTCTTAAGTCATGGTCCCATGCCTCTGCCCTTCTTTTTTCAACTTTTTTTAGGTATTCTCTGCCAAATCCGTGGTTTTTAGTTTCCATCCATATGCCTGTAAGTAAGGTCACTTTGTAACTTCTGCCTAAATCTCTCTTTAGGGCCATGTATATGCCTTTCTCTAAGTCTCCATGTATATGCCTTTTACCCCTCAAATTCAGCATATCTAAAACTGAATTTGTGACCTTTCTTTTCAGTGTGAAGGGGAGCCTTTGGACAATTTTAAGTGATGTGATTTACATTTTTTAAAGCTCTGTCTAGCTGCTGGGTGGAGAATGGATTGTGGGAAATGGTAAAAGTGAAGCATAAAGGCCATTTAGAAAAATATTGCAGTAGTCTCCTAAAAAGATGATGGTGGCTTGGAGTAGGGTGCAGTGGTATAGGTAGTGAGACGTGATTGAATATGAAATATATTTTTAAAGTAGCATTAACAGGATTTACTGTGAGCCATGAAGGATAGAGGGGAATCAGGATGACTGATACGTTTTTGTCTTGAGCAGCTGGGTGGATGATGGTGTCATTAAATGAGAGGGAACAGCCTGGAAGAAGCAGGATTGTAGGAGTCAATCAAGAGTTCTGTTTTGGCTATGTTAAGCTTGAGATGCCTATTTGACCTCCACGTAGAGGATATAGGGTAGGCAATCTTTATATATAAATCAAACTCAAAGAAGAGGTGCAGGCTTGGGATATAAATTTTGGAATTATTAGCATACAGATGGTATTTAAATCCACTGATTGGATGAGGTCACTAAGAAAGATTAAATAGAAATAAGGGCAGAAGACTGTAACTCCTGAAGGTGAGAAGGAAAGGAGAAGCAGGTGAAGGTCAGTAAAGTAGGAGGAAGACCAGTGCTGCTTGGTTTCACAAAGGCCAAGAGAGGAAAGGCTTTCAAGGAGGGAGAGATCACCTTGTCAAATGTGCTTGAGAACTTGAGTAAGGTAAGGTTTTAAAATGGTGAACTCTGTAGTACTGTTACCACAGTGCTATAGTTATTGTGGATAAAGTAGGCTTTTGTGGGCTGGCCCAGGGTCTTATTAACTCTTGTAACATGGGAAAATATATTCAGAATTACAAATCACAAACTGACATATAAATTTAGAATTTTGAAATGCAGCATAATTTTTTTCTTTTTTTAAAAATTGAAGTATAGTCAGTTTACAGTGTATCAGTTTCTGGTGTCCAGCACAATGTTTCAGTCATATATATACATATATATATTTCTTTTCATACTCTTTGTCATTATAGGTTACTATAAGATATTGAATATAGTTCCATGTGCTATACAGAAGAAGCTTGTTGTAAGCCTAATTTTTAATAGCCTATATGCTTTTTAAGGTTCACTCTGTTTATTCTCCCTGAACTATTTTTAAGACCATCCGGGGTTTTTTTTGTTGTTGTTGTTGTTGTTTTTTGGTGTAGGGGGAGAATTAGATTTATTTATTTTTAGAGGAGGTACTGGGAATTGAACTCAAGACCTCATGCATGCGCTCTACCACTGAGCTATACCCTCCCTTTGGCCATGTCTTTTTTTTTTTTTAAGTCTTAAGTGTTTTTGAACCTCCAGGTCATTAGATTATTACCAGTATCTATACTGGGCAAACTTGTAGAGCACATAGAATTTATGCTCACTTAAGTATGCGAATATGATTTCTTATTATTGAACTCCTCCTTCCCTGCCCCTCTTTTTTTTTTCATTAATTTTTTTTTAAACTGAAAAACACTACATAAACATGATAACATCAAATAGTATACAAGGGAGACAAAAATCTCTCTTCTACCCCAGATCCTTAGTTCTCTCATCTCTCCCCAGAGGTATCATTAGAGTTTCTGGTGTATATTTCCAGAAATAGAATTTGAATATATATGCATTTGGTATATGTTATCTTTATTTTTAAACAAATTAAAATACAACATAAAGTATTTTTTCTGCACCTGTCTTCTTCTTTTTTCCTAAAACTATATTTTGAAGAATGTTCTATATTATCATATTTAGATTGGTCTGATTCTTCTTCATGACTGAAAGTATTGCATTGTATGTACGTACAGTAATTTGCAAGCCACACACTTGATAGATATTTAGATTGTTTCTGGTCTCCTACTCTTTAAAAACATTGTGCAATGCATAGTGGTAAGTATTGCCCACTTGCCCTTTAATATCTGTTTTTTTAAAGTTTTCTTCAAGTTACAGAACTTAAAAACTCACACAGTTTTCTCTTTTACTCCCATTTCCCTGCTAGTCATTAAGTCCTTATGTTTTATCCCCACATAATATTAGCCAAGCACTTTTATAAACATTTACTCATAACCCAGTGAGGAGGTACTGTGATTGTCCCCTTTTCATAGGGAGAGAAGCTGAGGCCCAGAGGATAAGACCTTGTCCAAGGCAGTATAGCTAACAAGGGACAGAGCCGGGGTTTGGATACCACGGTGTGGTTCCGAAGTCTATGCTTTATGCCACTCTGCTGTGCTCTTCTCTGGTACCTCTCCTTCCCAATTATCCTGTAATTCAGGCCTTCACTGGCTCAAATTGGACTGTAGTAACACAGATATCCCTGCTTTTCCAAAGTTTGCTTTACGCAACCTTACTTTTAAGAAAGATCTACATTAGTACCTGTTTTCACTAACTGAATGAAATCTTAAGAGGATTTTTGCTTTTATGAAAATAGGTGAAAAGTGAAAATGGGGTTCAGCGTTTATTTTGTAGCGAGCCCAACAGCCCAGAGTAGCACCACCAAGCTCCTTCCCCAGGAACTACACTGGGCATCAAGCTGCCATAGCTTGCACTGTGTCTGTGAGCATCTGGCTTTATTGAGATTTATTTTGTTTAAAGGTAATTAAGGCAATTGCTTCTTTGCATTACACCATTTTGGCTTAGGAAGGGTTTCATTAGGAACACTCTACTTTAGGATAGCAGGGGAAACCTGTAATGTTTTTGTCATTCTCAGTCTTCCTTTCCTGTTTCATTCTATATACTGAAACAAGATTAATCTTCCTAAAGCACAGCTATGATTATTGCTTCCCAGACCAAAATCCTTCAATGGCTTCCTGTTGCATTCAGAATTCAGCCCAATCTCATGCTCTTCCCTGTTATGCTATATTGTCAGTGAATTTGCTCCAAGGTTTATCTAAGGTGTGATCATTGAGTTGTCTGTAAGACTAGCTAGTGAAATCAGAAGTAGTTTTTTGCTAGTAGACTAGCAAAAAAAAAAAAAAAAAAAAAAGAGGTAGATAGTCATTGGAGTTGAATGCTGCTTATTAAAAAAGTTGTTTCCCTTTTTACCCACAGTAGCTCTTTCCATATGGTTTCATCAACAGTGTCAACTCAGTTAATTTGCATCAGATGTGATTGATCAAACAAACACTAACCACAAACATCTTAGTGTCATGTAAAATAAATTCCTTAAAATACATATGAACACACAGACCTGAAGCCGGAATATGAAATTTCTAATATGAATTCCAAACGGAGTGCCTTAAAAAGAGGTAATATATTTAGCTTTAAATACACATGGATATACAAAAGAAAACCATTCAAGGAGAGAAATAATTTCTTAAAGCTACATCAGAATTTTTCTACTCAGTTAAGATTTTAAGTTCAAAACTTATCTGTGCATTTATAGGAAAAAATGCTTCAATGCAGATGTTCTTGTGAAGTGTTATCTTTTGAAATTTTTGTTTCTGAGTAAAGAATAGTTGGTATTCTCCCAATGGTGTCTTCTGGTAGAATATAGAACAAATCTATTCCTTCTTTCATTTAACTACCCTTTGAAAACATTCTGGGTCTAAATTCTCTTTAATTTTTTAACTTGGGGTCCATCAATTCAATTCCATCAATTCATGAGTTTGTGGATGGTCTTAAGAGGATTATATCATATGTAAAATTGGCATTTTTCTGGGAAAAGAACCAGTAATTTTTTAGTCTCAATGGAACCTGATTCCCTACTAAAGTTAATATGCCAGACCTACTAGGATAGACCTGGTAATCTGCTTTTTGGTTTTGTTTTTATTTTTATCATTTTTAATAAGCTTGCAACAAGCCATCTCAGGAATCATAGCACTAAGTTAGGTCTGAGATTCTTAGAGCATTTCCGATTCCATTGAAAATTGTAGAATTTTTAGAGCTTTAGAGACCATCTAGTATACATATAGTTTATGGTATATTTATAGTTAATTCTTCCTATCAAAAGATTCTTCTGGTTGAAAAATGTGGGGGTTTATTTAAAACTTTATTTCAAAGTCTTAGCAGCCATTCATAAAACATAGAAATGTAATGGTGGTATCTTAAATCAGGAGTGTTCCTAGGATTTTTGTTTGTTAGATCCAGATTTAGTATTTTAATCTAACACAGGTTTATGAATTATAATACTTTTTGATTAATTTTTAATCTACAATTTTTAGCTTATTTTGTTTTTACTATTTCTAAGGAAGGATAGTATAGCTTAGAATTCAGTCATTTATGAACACTGGGTTCAGTATCACATCTACCCTTTGGAACAGTTTGAACCAGATATAACTGCTTCTGTGCTCCCTGCCTCTTCCAAAGACAGAACTCTTTACCCAATAAACCTATTTTTTTTTTAGTAAAGTGATACTTGAATAACTAATGATATAAACCAAAATGACAACGAGCAGCTTAAGATTTGAAGATATCTCTCAATGTGCTATGATTCTTTCATTTTTATAGAAGGGAAGAAGTCTATGATAGTCCTGCCTTTTGCCACAAATGTTAGAGGGGTAATGTCGACAAAAAACAGAGACTAGAGTGAAAGAAAACAGAAAAATGAAGCACAATGGGAAATGAACATGTTTTAATGACCAACAGAAATGGCAAGCAACAGAAAGGCAAGAACCAGCAATTTTCATTTCTTTAACATTTATTCCTTTCATAGTGCCAAAATATTTGAGTTGGCTTATAAATAGAGATATATATGAAAATAGAATGTTTAAAGCAAACAAACAAATAAGGGGTGTGGTTAAAAACAGAAGATATAACATATCTGATGTCTGTGGGGCAAATAGCTGCTTTTGCCATAATATTGTAACTCCCTAAAGATAACATTTTCTTTGCCTGTATTTTGCAAATACGGTAGAAGCCAGTAAGTAGTCAACAGCTGCTCACACCCTGGCTTGAAGACCCTTAAAACAATCAGAGTGGCCCTTCATGTTGCCAGCATAGTTGTTCTTAACCATTTTTGACTTCTAAAAAGCTAAGGGATAGGAAATATTACAGTTATTCCATTACTTGCAGTGACTTAGTATGGTTTTTATTCTTAAGTGGCAATATAATGATATAATTGGCTGTCTGTATCCACAGGTTCCATATCCATGGATTCAGCCAACCTCGGGCCAAAAATATTTAGGGAAAATAAAATTCCATAAAGTTACAAAAAGCAAAACTTGAATTTGCTGCATTCCAACAACTATTTATGGAGCATTTACATTGTATTTACAACTATTTATGTCGTATTTACATTGTACTAGGTATTATAAGTAATATAGAGAATTTAAAGTATAAGAGAGGATATGCCTGTAGGTTATATGCAAACACTTCACCATTTAATAGTATAAGAGATTGAGCATCCTTGGATTTTGGTATCCATGAGGGGTCCTGGAACCAATCCCCCAGGGATACTGAGAGTCGACTATATAATGAGGGATAATACCAGAATCTTGGGAGAGAAGAGCAACTTCTTAGGGGCTTGGGAGAGTGTACCTTTGGTTGAGAATTAGTGCCTCAGTATTCATTCATTCATTTATTCAGTTATTCATTTTACAAGTCTTTATCAAGTGCCTCTACTAGATTTTTTCAGGTACCAAATTGAATTGTGACTATGAGCATTATTGTAGAGTGGTTAAGAGTAATTTGGATCCAAACTGCATGGGTTTGAATCCCAGAATTTAGCAAATTACTTACTTTCTCTGTGTCTTAGTTTTCTCATCTGTAAATTGGGGATCATAATATTATCTATCTCATAGGGTTGTAGTGAGGATTAAATGAGTTCTTGGAATAGTATTTTTATTAAGGAATGCAGTTGTTTTCACATATGCACACAAAAACATACATATATGTAATGCCATGACTGATTAATCTACAACACAGTGTAATATAGCACTGTAATTCATATTTTAGTTTATATTGGTTTGTATACCACTTTGTTTCATTCAAAAAAGAATGAGACAGAACTGAAGCCTCCTAAAGGAATACTCTATACCCAAGCAGCACAACAGAACTAAGATTTGGGTTCAGATCTTGTTTTGAAAGGCAAAGGCAGAAATTTAAAAATGAGTATATGTAAGTGCTAGGAATAGAGAGATAATAAATGTTATTTCTCTTATGTTTAGAAGAAAGTCATTTACTTAACAAGCCCAAAGTGTGGGATGGTACATATAGACATAGTCCTGCCAGTGCGTTAGGGAGTAGAGTGCAGGCTGGATTTTGGCCCCTACCGTAGCCACTTGATGTGTCGCTCTCTTGCGGTAAGCAGTCTGCACAGTTGTGCAGTGATTCTGACTACAGTATTAATTTGCTTCTCTTTTAAAATTCTTTGTACATACTGAATTGCATAATGGAGTAGGACTATATCATATAAATCTGAATTCTTAGGTCGTGTTTTCTATTGATAGTTCTAATTACTAAAATATTCATAATTATTTCAGATACATCATTTTGAATGTGTCTGCCTCATATCAACATCAGATTTTCCCCCTTCATTTTCATTTTTATTTATTCAATTTTTCATTCTTTTTACTTTGAGATATTGTAGATTTATGTGCAATTAAAAAAATAATAGAGAGATCCATATATGCTTCATCCAGATTCCTGAATGATAACATCTTGTTACTGTTGTGTAATAACACAACCAGGAAATCAACATTGATACCATCAACTGATTTTAATCAGATTTCATTGGTTTTACATGTGCTAATTTGTATGTGTGTGTGTGCATGTGTTTATATTGAGTTTTTTGTAATTTTATCACGTGTAGATTTGCATGGCCACCTAGTCAAGATAGGGAACAGATCCATTTACGAGGGTCCCTCATGTACCCTTGTATAGGCACAACCACCTCCCCTGGAAAAACCCCTGGTAACTGCTAATCTGTTCTCCATGTCTATAATTTTGTCATTTCAATAATGTTATATAAATGGAATCATACAATATGTAACACTTTAACATTGGCTTTTTTTCATTCACTATAATTCCCTTGAGAGCCATCCAAAGTGTTGCCTCTATCAGTGGTTAGTTCATTGATACTGAGTAGTCTGCCATGGTATGGATTTATCACAGTTTGTTTACCCATTCTGACTCCTTAGAAGGTTGTTGCCACATTTGGGCTCTTATGAATGAAGTTTCTGTGACCATTAATGTACAAGATTTTGTGTAAGCATGAGTTTCTTTTTTCCCCCTGTTTGCTTGATGTTGAATTTTATCAAATGCTTTTTCTGCATTTATTGAGGTGATTGCATGGTTTTTCTCCTTATTCTGTTTATGTGGTGAATGATACTGATATTTGGATGATAAATCAGCATCACATTCTTGGAATAAATTTCACTTAGTCATGATGAATTATCCTTTTTCTGTAACTTTGATTTGATAATATTTTGTTTAGAATTTTTGTGCCTATGTTTATAAAGGATGTTGACCTGTAATGACTTTTAATGTCTTTATCCGACTTTGATATCAGAGTTCTACCAGTCTCAGAAGTGAGTTTCTCTGTTCTCTGAAAGCATTTGCATCTTCCTTAAATGTTTAGAGTGAAGCCACCTAGTATTCTCAAATTTTTTACATAATACTTAAATTTATATTTTCTGACAATATCTATATTAATCACTTTCTGTATGTTTCTTCTGAACAAGACAAGGTCTTTACCATTAATCTGCTTTCCCTTCTCCCAACCCTCTTACCCTCACAATCATTCCTATCAGCATCTGAGATTATAGATTTGAATGTTAGTAAGCTTTTGTGTTTTGTTTTTTTTTTTTGACCCTGGTCAGCAGTTACTTAATCTTACTTTGCCAGTTTCTCTGTTTACTCTTTTCTTGTACCTTGATTATTGTTCTTGGATTATTATTATTTTAAATTCCAGATATATATCTCTGAGTAATTCTTTCATCAGAACTCTGAGGGAAGCAAAGTTTTTGTGTCCTTGTACATTCAAAAATGCCTGAATTTCCCTTTCACAATTGAGTTAGAGTTTGAGTAGATATATAATTCTTGATTTACAACTATATCTAGTTGTCCCAGGACCATCTGCTGAAAAGATTATTCTTCCCCCACTGAGTAATCTTGTCACCCTTGTCAAAAGTCAATTGACCATAGGTCTATCGGTTTATTTCAATTCTATACCATTAATACATATGTCCATCCTTATTCCAGTACTACAGTTTTGAATACTGTATCTTTGTAGTAAGTTTTTAAACCAGGAAGTGTTAGTCTTCCAATTTAGTTCTTTTTCAAGATTGTTTTGGTTTTCTTGATTAGCTTGTCCATTTCTGCAGAAAAGGCAGGTGGAATTTTTATAGTGATTGCTCAGTTCTCTTTTATATCAACTTTTTAAATGCTTTCCACCTCTTTTTCCTTCTATACTATAGTCTGGTGAATTTCTTGGTTCCATCTTTTAGATTACTAATTTAATTTGCTCTTTATGTTTTTCAGTTCTTAATTAGGTATTCTAGTTCAGTGATCAAAATTTAACTTCTAAGTGTTCTGATTTATTTATTTTTTAAATAAATGTGTTATCATCTTGCCTATCTCTGAGGATATTAATTGTACTTAATCTAAAGTCTTATTCTATTTAAATTGTTAACTTTCTTTGGGTGCAAGTTCTTCTGTTTGTCACACTATACCTCTTTTTCATGTGTGAGTCTTGATTTTTTGTTGATTCATCTTTGAGAGTCTTTGTTAGCCTTCCTGTGAATATTACATCTGTTTATTGCAGGAGGTCTCCACTGACTGGTGGGTAGAGGTGGAATGTGCAATGAGGTGGAGTGTACCAATCGCCAGTCTTCTTTAGTGTCTGTCCCCTCTTTTGCCTGGGGTTTAATATCCACCCAGCGCTCTGTCCTATCTTTCTGATCCAGGTGTTTATATTCATTGTTCCTACGTGGGGAGTGACACCTTTCTTGTTTGGTGCCACTGTTCCCATCTGGGAGAAAATACATACCTCTGTTCTATAATGCTTGATCCAAAGAGGTAAATGGTGGGAGAGATTAACCTGCTTTGTAACTTCTGTGCTGCCCTCTAACAGTCATGCTGTAAATTTTATAAATTACTTCAGTTCTTTCTGCTGTCCTCCACCTCTGGGTTTAGTTTACTCTGAGGGCTGCTCTGACCACTTCTAATAGCCCTCTACTCTGGGTGCATAGGTAGGGCTGTAGTTTCCTCTTTTCCGCTGATCCTATCAGCTTTTCATCTTTCAGTGATTCACTAAGAACGTTTCTTGTTTTCTTTTGACTATAGATTTTTAAAAAATGGTTTTATGTTACTTGCAGGGTTTAGGGGGAAGGGGAGCTTGCTTGCAGTGTGCCTACCATCTTGATTGCCAGCATCATATTGCCAGTGCTATACCATCTTGAGCAACTGTATGGTATTTATAGTGAAATACACAAAAAGGAGAAAAAAAACTAATAAAAATAAAATATTGATGAAATGATTGAAGAAATTGTGGGTTTTGTTTTGAAGAGAAGAAGCAATCATAAATGAAGATTGGCATTCAAATTAAAGCTTCAATGAACAAAACTTCAGGAATATATTTACATGAAATTGGAAAGGCGTGTATTTGCTGTGTTGCTGGTTTCCTTTTTTTCCCTGCTCTTTGGCTGACGGAAGAAAACATGGGTTCTTAAGTTAGTGCCTACTCTGTGTAAATAACTTCCATAGAGTCAACATTAGCCTAAGCTTGTGACAGACTTATGTTGGTTGCTGAGAGAGAAACAGGTCAAAGACGTTTGGCAGAGCTCTGAGAAAACATCAGAAAGGATTTTTGATTACAACTTTGGTTCAGTAATTTTCAGTATTACTCCCTCACTGGTATTCTAAATTTGTTTTATATTTTCCCATTATAAAATATGTCATAGAATTTTTGGATAATATAAAAGAGGTGATAATCCTCAACCCCAGTCATAACCACTGTTAACACTCTTGGTGTGTTTCTTTACAGTGTTTTCTTATTATAGCTTTAAAAAAAGTTAAAGTAATATGGTATTGTTTTTCTTCCAGTCCAAAAGTAATGCCTACTTACTGAGTGAGAAAGCTTGGAAAATAAAGACCAGCACTAAGGAGAAAAAAACAAAGTCACTCATAATAACTGCCCAAAGATAACCACAATTAAAATTGGATGTTTATCCTTACCGTATTTTTCATGAATACATAAAAACACTTTTTTCTTTGTTAATGTAATATACTCTACTACTATTTTGTACTTTGCACTTTTCATTTGCAATATATTGTGAATGTTTTCTCATGTTAGTAAATAGTCTTGTATATACTTTTCAGTGCTACAAAAATATGAATATATTTAAGTATGTTTATTTAGCTTACTTACTTAACCATCTCCCTATCATTGGACATTGAAAGCATTTCAAATTTTTTTTTTACCATTATAAATAATATCATAGTATCTTTGTTCCATACATCTTTCCATGCATCTATGATTGTTTCTTTAGGAATAAATTCCTAGAAGTGGAATAGCTGGGTCAAAGGGTATGTACATTTTAATGCTTTTGATGCATAAAAATGTCAAATTTTAAGCTAATCATTTGTTATATTATGTCTTGTATTGCAATGTAATTGTTTTATGTGTCTGTCTTGTCTCCTTAATTAGAATATAAGCTTCTTGAGGGTAAGGGACGTTTCTTATACATCTTATGTATCTTTTAATATTGTGATTTACAATGTTGAACTTATGACTCACCGACAAATAATTGTATTGATTTAAAGCTGTGGTTCTTCAATCTTTGGATGTCATAAACCTGTAAATTTAAAAATATGTTTATTTTGGGGATATACATAGGCTTGCAAATTCTCTATTTTTCGAGAAAGAATATTATAGAACAAAATCAACTACCATTTCCTATTAACTTAATCTCAAAAGAAAAGACTGTTTAATAACAAAAAGTTTCTAATTTCTGAAAAAAGGACAGGCCTTTAAGTGAAACATTTTAGTTTTTTAAAAAACTCACTGCTTTGTTCATATTTTTCTCATTTTGTGTTGGACTGGTGAATCTTCACCCAACATTTGGGAACTACTGATTTAAAAGATATAAAGGATTAACAGATAAACCCTTTTGCAAAATAAATAATTCTTCCCCTTGCCCACAAGTATGTCTTCTCTACAATATAAACTATACATGTGCAGGTAATGCCATTTCATTACACAGAATGTGTGTATCTCTAGGTACAGGTACTACAGTGGACAAAAGAGACCTTGCTGATGAACATTTGAATATATTTCCATTTGCCAAAACCAAAAACATATGCTTTCTAAGGAATTTGAGACAGGTTAAGTGTGGTATAGCAGAAAGAAGGCAGGTATTAAGAGTCGGTCTGCCTAGACTTGAATTCTGGCTCTGGCATTAAGTCACTTAATTTTCCTTTAGTTTCCTTACTTGTAAAATTAAGATGATAATATCTTCCTTGAAGTGTTTTTATAGTCCCTGTTATAGTCATTACTTCACTGTAATGTAATTATTTGTTTAGGCATCTGCCTTCCACAAGACCGTGAGCTCTTGAGGATAGGAGTCATATCCTCCTTAGGCTGCCCTGGAGCCTAGCCCAGGGCCCGAGGCAGAGCAGGTGCTTAATGAAATGACTGTTGAACCCATACAGGATTGTTATGAGGATCAAATGAGGTAATATGTGTAGAAGCTCTTTGTAAGCTTTAAACTCTATACCAATGTTAATTGTTTTCATTGCCTGTAAGAGCTATCTTTGGGAGCTATCAAAACTTTGGGAAGAGACAAGAATTATCCCATTTAACAGTTCTATAATGCTTTGCATTTTTCTTCTATTTTATAAGAAGACAAGTTTTAATTGGGGTTAAAGTGCAGCTAATTTGCTTCCTGGGAAGGTAGAGGAATTTCCTTTTTTTCTCCCCGAACAATGGAACTGTCAAGATATTAAATGTTTGTTTTATTTGGTTGCTACCATAAAATTTTAATTATAGCAAATCAGCTTATTTCATAAAGAATGGTGCCCATTGCTTTATCCTCTTAACCATATAACTGATAAAAGGATACCAAATCTGAAGGAGAACAGGAATCTACATTATGCCAAAATAATTTTAATGAGAGCTCCCTTTTTAACATTCATTGACTTTTAAAAATATAGTTTCTAATCTGTTTATAAAGCTCCTGGTGAATTTTTGCCACAAGATGGCATTGGTGATTACTGAATGCATGTTCTGTTGAACCAGAATTCAAAAAAATGGTGCGCATAATTGTTTGTAAACTTTTGGGGATGAGTTGAAAACCTTCATCATTGCTTTTATATATTAATTTAATTTTGTTTTGACTTACAAAACAGGGATAAGTGCTACTTTACATCACTTCTTTCTGTATTCAAGTATTGTTTTGTTTCCTGTTTTTCTGTCTTTATTACTACAGTAACTATGTATTATTTGCCATGTGTTGTATGTGTCTGACTTATTGCTGATAATTGTGGTAACAGGTAAGAAGAAAATACGATGGGACCCAGTTAGGAGGCGCTTCATTCAGTCCTGTCCCATCATAAGGATCCCTAACAGGTTTTTGAGAGGTGGGTGATAACTAGCAAGAGACTATGCTTCATATGGGTTAAAGGGAATTTTGAATGAATTTTCTAAACTCAGAATTCTGGTTTTTAAAAATTGTCTAAACAGCTAAAATTGGACAAAGGAAAGTCTAGAACTTAATTTTAAGTCTGTGTTTCCTATTGACCACTGTTGGAATTGTAACCAAAAGTTTTAGGGAGTTAGAATCACTTAATGTGCATTAGATGGTAGAAATAAATCATCTCACTGATAACAGTATTATTCCATTGTAACCATATTAATAGGAACTTTGAATGAATAACTTATAAAATATGGGGGTGGGAAAGAATTTTCTAAATATGACTTTCAGGAAGAAATAAAAATTAATTTATGTGACTGTATAAAATTTAAAACCTCATGTCAAAAATCATAAATAAAAAGATAAAAGGGGAAATATTTGTAATAAATGGTTAATATCACAAATATATAAAGAGCTCTTATAAATCAATAGTTTGAAAGCAAATACCCACTAGAAAAACAGGGAAAAGAACATGAATAGTCAATTCATAAAAAGAAAGGTCAGTAAATATGAACCAATATTTATTTTTACTATTGTTATAAACATGATAATTAAAATAATAAGCCATGATTTCCACCTATTAGGTGGGCAAAGACTAAAAATAAGAATACCCAAGGGTATGGGGAAATGAAACTCATATATTGAAGGGAGTGTAAATTTAACACAGCCTTTCTGGATTTAATTTCACAATATATGTATCAAAAGCCTTAAAAATGTTCACATCCTTTGACCTAGTAATTCTTACTTTTAGAAATGTTGCATTCTTTCTATTTTTTCCAGTAAAACATACTCCCTACTGAAAAAAGAAAATCCCAGAATAGGGTTGAAAACTCTGGTTCCCACTATTTTTCTAGGTATAACAAATTGTCAGACAAGCATGCTTAACATTACAATTTAGACCTTGTTGTTTATAAACCAGTGTATCTAATTTTGATTGAAGAGATTACTTTTTTAAAAAGACTAGAAAAAAATCCTATAGCAGCTAAAGATGTTTCTGTATTTAGTGCCTATTTTTAGCAGCCAAGCTCCAGAGCATGAAAAAAAAAAAAACAAACCTAGTCTAAATGGGTCAAAATAAGATACTTTGGGTGCTGTGCTACCTTTTAGCATAAATAATTTTATTGATAGAGGCTAAGAGGAATTTTAGTTTTATGTGACCAAAAAACCATTGTGCACATGTGGCCAAGAAGGTATATCTAATTCTATAACATTTTTTTCTATTTAAAAATTAGAATGCTAATTTATTGATTTACAATTAGATAACTTGGGCTGACTAAATTTAAATATAAGTAAGAAATTGTTTAATTAGGATATAGAATTCAATATAATATAAATTTTGTACAAATATAAACAAAAAACAAAGGAAATAGTGAAATAATAAATCTAGATGGTAGGATTTTAATTTTCTTTTGTACATTCTCTGTTGTTCAATATTTTAATCATGGAAAAAAGAGATTAGCACAGGTAAGTTTCATAACTTTGGTTATTTTGTAAGCCCTAAATTGCCTCAAACAATGGCTGAGGAAGATGGTCTCTAACAGTGCTGAGAAGAGTGAGGCGGAAGTAAACTCAGCATTAGCGCAACATCAAGACCACCAGTGACCGCCTCTAAATCAGTGGCCTTGTCTCTTAGTTCTCATCTTCTTTGATCTGTTTGTAGTGTTTGATCTGTTGACCACCTGCACCTTCTTAAATTTTTCTCTTCTTTTGGGTTAATTTACTGTACAATCTGAGATGTTTCCTTCCTACCTCTTTGATTGTTCATTCTGTTTTCTTCACCAGCTTCTTCCTTCCTACTCACTAAAGATGGGTATTGCTCCAACGTTCTGTCCTCTCCATTATCCTCCTTTGGTTATCTCATCAGATTTCAGACTTAACTAACCTCGTTCGTTCGTTCGTTCATTCTTTCATTCTTTCAGCATTTCTTGATTTCCTATGTAACAGACACTGTACTAGCTCAGTGATCTAGGCAATAGAGAATCAGGTAAAGAAACGATTACAGAATAGTTTGAGTGTAATTCTTTGTGATAAGTGTCCTGATGAGGTAATATGGTATGGGAGGGCACAGAAGAGGTACCTAACCACCTGTGGGGAGGACAGAGAAAGAGAAGTAGCTATCAGGGTGATTTTTCAGAAAAGATGTACTTAAAGTCTGAGTCGGTGTTAGCAGGGGAAGGTTGGAACATCTCAAACCATGGGAACCAAGCAGCTTGTGTAAAGGCAGTTAGGCAGAGCAGAGCATGGCCTTTCAGGGAACTGTAGGAGGTTCAGCAGAGTGGGAAAGAGTGTGGAGAGAAGAAGCTGAAGAAGCCCAGCTTAAGTGGGGTACCACCTGAGGGGAGTCTTCAAGATCAGCTTATTTCTTAATTAGCGAGGAGATTTAATTGAAAGACCAGTTATGAGATTATTACAGTTATCAACGTGGGAAATGATAGAGGCTGCAACTAAGGTAGTTATAGTAGAAATAGAGAGTAGGGAGTTGATTTGAAATATAAGGAAGTGAAATTAGGTAAGACTTGAAGAGGAGGAGGGGAAAGTGAAGAAAGCTTCCAGCTTTCTGTGTGGACCATTTTCTCTTTACCAGGTGTTATATAGATGGATGGAAGGGCAGATTGAGGGAAAAGATGGTAAATTCAGCTTAATCTCCCCAAAGCAATAATAGCGTATCCTGAAACACTCAAAGAGTTATTTCCAGGGAAGCCTCCTTGGAAGTCCCATCTCTTTGTTCTGATGGCACCCTCTGTGTTCCTGCCTCTGTCATAACACTTATCACACTGAATTACAGTCATCTGTTTACTTATTTGTGCCTGCCATAGACTGTAAGCTCTGTAAGGGCAGGGGCAGTGGGACAGTGCCTTTCATTTCTTTGTCTCGAGTTTGTAGCACAGTGCATGTAGTAGGTACATCATGTGTATTTGAATTGAATTGAATCATTTGTTAAGTCTGTTGTCAGGGAATAGGATGGGACAAGAATTTTAGTACATTCTCAACTTCTTTCTGGTGGTGGTGACAGTAAACTGATGAGTTGCTGAGAAGATGAAAATGCTGTTGTTTAGTGTTTCCTTAGATTTAAAAAAAAACTTACCTGTACTTTTGAAATTACCACTTTCAAGCCTCTCGTTTTAGGAATCCTACACATTATCTCTGTTAATTCTGATCGAACAGTTTCATAGAGCTCATTTTCTATCACTAGATCCTGCATCTTCTCTAAAAGGTATTTCTACCCATTAAAAGTGTGATGTGAAAACAGTATTGGTGTAGTGAAATGTTTCCATTACAAAATGATAGGCCAATTATATCCATTTACCCTCCCATACTTCTCAGATATTATTGAAAATGACAGAAAAGAATGAATCATAATTGTATTGAAAAACAAAAGGGAGTCTTTCAAGCTGGATTACTTATGTCTGAATCCAGGCTCTGCCATTCACCAACTGTGTGACTTTGGGCAAGTTGCTTTTATTTTATTTATTTATTTTTTGCCTCAATTTCCTCATCTGTAAAATTAGGATGATGATAATAGTACCAAACTCCTAGGGTTGTTGTGAGTATCAAGCGAGGTAATTTGTGCAGAGTACTTAGAAGAGTTTTTACGTTTAGCTGACGTTGAATTAATGTTAGCTGCTGCCATTCTTGCTATTGTTATAATACCAGAAAATTTAAGGGATTTCGGAGTAGTAGAAAGCAGTTAGAATTATAATGATTGAGGAACAAGAACAGAATAAAATGCAACCCCACATACGTACTCCTGCTGCATGCTAGAAGTCAGAGAATTTCTTTTTTTCCAGAGAATTTCTTAATAGAGCTCCTTTTCTGAAACTGTAATCCTAGAATCAGCAAGTATAGGAGGAAGCAGCAGGGTTTTAGGTAATGGACCCTCCATGATAGATTGGATGAGGAGGGTGGAATAAGGGGAGGAGAAGACAGGGAGCTCCACCAAAGATTGATGTGCATTTAAGGACCATATCATCAAAATGAAGCCCTCCTCACTTTTGGCAAAATTGCTTTTTCTAAAGAGAAAGCTGTCAGTGTACCACTTACCTACAGAGACCTACAAGCAGAGAGATCTCCCATTTGGAGGTTTGGTGACAGAGTAATACAACTGTGGAGGAAATCTATATCTCTCACAAGACTAGTCAGTGTAGCCCTTCATTCATTAATATGAACAGGTGATCAAGGCCTACCAGACATCTGAGGGAAATTAAACTTGAAAGAAGATGACCAAGCTGAACAAATGAAACAACTGACCATGGTGGAAACAGAGATACTGAGGAAGCAGAATGGAGGGTCAGGAAGTTCTCATCACAGCAGGTTTCCTCAGAGTCAAGAGTGAATTGGGTCCACAAATAAAAAGCCAACTGCCGTGGAGAAAAAAGGAATGATCAAAGAATTAGTTCCATATTGAAATTTGATTGCTTAAATAAAAGTGCAGTTGGAGAGTTAAATAATCCACAGGCTTAAGACCAATTTCTACGAAAATGAAGTAGGGGAAGTTTATCGACTATAAAGCAAGAGGACAAAAAGAGAAAATACATGAGGAAAATTATACTTTGAGGATAGATCTAAGTGATCCAGTATTTATTTTACAGTGTTAACACAAGGAATGTCAGTGGAAGGGAGAAAATAAAGAATATTTCCCTACACTGAAGAAAGAAAAACTCTTGAGTTTTCAAGTGTAAAGGGCCTACCAAGGAACAAGCTAGAAAAATATAAAAACAAAAAGCATCTATCTGTGTATTACTGAACTACTTACAATTTCAGAGATAGAAAGCAGGCTGTATAGAAAGACTCAAGACTTAAGAATCAGACTGGTATTGGATTTCTCACCTGTAGCGTGGTTTGCTGGAAGATAAGTGCCTTCAGTGTTCTGAGGGAAAATTATTTTGAACACAAAACTGCACCCAATCTCACTAATATTTAAATGTTTAAGTGGGGGTCAGAATAAATAAGAACTCTGAAAAATTGATGAACACACCCTTTTTGAGATTACTTGAAAATGAAAAATCCAAGAAAGAGGAAGGTTTGGACACAAGAAGCAGTAGTGTGCAAAAAAACCTGTAAAACTTAGAGCTGTGTCTAAATACAGGGACTGTGAGGCCTGGTAATACTGTTAAGAAAATATTTCCAAATATATAGAAGAATAATATAAGTATAGTATATATGTATGTGTATATTTGTATGTATGTATATGACATTCTGCAACTAACATTTCAGATGATTTGAATAAATTTGGGGTAGGGAGAAAGTCAAACTGCTAAAGATCTTATAATTTTTTGTTTTACAACTTATAGGTATAATATATGCTTTTTAAAATTCAAATAATATGGAAATACACAGGGTGAAAAATGAATGTCCCTATCTCAAGTATATATAATGAAAATCAGTAAGAAAAAGACATCTCAGTAGAAGAATGTATAAAAGGCTAGAGCAGGCACTTCCCAAAAGAAACAATCCATTTGGCCAGTAAATGTGAAAAGGTGCTCAAACTAATTAGTAATGAGAGAAATGCATATTAAAACCAGAGTGACTTTCCACAGCTAGCTAGTAAACTGAGGTTTGAATAAGAAAAAAAAAAAAAACCCCACAATGAGATAGGTCTACAAACCCACAGGAATTGCTAAATTAAAAAGACTTATGATACTAATACTCTAATACTAAATATTTGTGAACAGTTTGGCCTTACCAAGTAAAAGTAAAGATTTCCATACATTATAATGCAAATTCTGTTTCTACATTTATAGCCAACAAATATGGGCCCCTGTGCACCTGAAAATGTGTACAAAAATTTTAGAGCAATATAAGGGGGGAGGGTATAGCTCAGTGGTAGAGCACGTGCTTAGCATACACAAGGTCCTGGGTTCAATTCCCAGTTCCTCTAGAAATAAATAAGTAAACCTAATTACCTACACCCCCAATTTTTTTTAAGTTTTCTTTAATTTATAGCAGTATAAGAACCACTCATTTGAAACAACCCAAATATCCATTCTCTACAACATTGACTGGATAAATTGTGGTATTGTTCATACAAAGAAATAATATTTGGCAATGGAAATGAACAGACTATCTCTAACTCCAACAAGATGGAGGAATCTCAGAAACATAATTGTGAATGAAAGATCTCAGAAAGAAAATATACTGTTTTATTTTATACGAATACACTTTGAAACTAGGCCAAAATAAACAATTTTGTTTAGGGTTGCATACTTAGATATAATAAAGCTATTAAAAGAAAGCAAGTTTTGTGATTGCCATAAAAATCTGGAAATATGTTTCCTCTAGAAATGAAGAAGGTGGGATGGAGAGGGTTGTGATTAAAAGGGGCGGGTAAGATTGGGTATCTGGGTGCTGGCAGTATTCTATTTCTTGACCTGAATAATGACTGCAGTTACTTTTTGATAATTTGTTAAACTATGCATTTCTAGTTAAGTATGTTCCTATACATGTGCTATATTTCACAGTAAAAGAGGTTAAATAAAAATAAAAGCAAAGTCCCATTTCACATCTTCACTCCTCACCATATTCCCCTTTCCAGAAATAGCCTCCATAAATAGCCAAGTTTCTTTCCAGACATGATTTACTCTTAATAGTGTTAAAGAAATAAAAATGTATGGGTTTAAAAAAATATATTGGGAATAAAAGGATGTAGCTCTTCCTAGGAAAAAAGGAAAGGAAAAGAAGAGAAAGCTTAATTATTTCAGTAAAATTAGAAAAGTAAGAAAATGAAACAATGAGAAAGAACGATAAATTAAAATATACATAATATGGCAGGGATAAACCTAAATAAATCAAGATCAAAGTGGGTTTATCTGTGGAATGTAGTTTAGTACTTTAATAGGTTAAGAGAAAAAGTGATTTTCTGCTATCAAAAAAAGCATTTAATAAAATTTGATACTGAGTGCTTTCATTATATTAAAAGGCATCAAGCTGTACTTTTATGATATATGCACTTTTCTGTATATTTTAATAAAAATTTTTTTACTAATAAACTATCTATAAGAAGCCAAAGCAAATATCATATATAATAGTGAAACATTACCAGTATCCTCATTAAAGTAAAAAATGAGAGAAAGATACAGATTATTATCTCCACTAGTCAACCTTGTTCTGGAAGTTTCAGCCAATTTAATAAAAGATGGGGAAAAAAAAGGTACAGATATTGGAAAGAAAGCTGAAAGTTGTCATTAATAACAGGATGATATGATTGTCTACTATAAAGTTCAAGATAATGAACTAATGATAACTAATACTAGAGTCCAGAAAACTGTCTGGTTAAAATTTAAATTTGCAAAGATAAATTACTTTCCTAAGTATTAACAATAACCATTTAGAAAATAAAAGATATCTATTCATAATATATAGAGAATTATAAAGTGCTTAGGAATAAAAAACAAGAAGACAATGAACCTGTCCTGATGGAAATCAAAAAGATGAGGATAAATAGCTAGAGATTATGTTCCTTCATGGGTTATCCCAAATAAAATCCTCAAGAGACTTCCTTAAATTTTAATTTTAATTTTGACATAATTTTAGACTTACAGAGAAGTTACAAGAATGGAGAAAAAAATTCCTATATTCTTCACCCAGATTTCCTAGGTGTTAACATTTAACCACATTTACTTTATCCTGTCCTGTCTTTTCTCTCTCTCCTCTCTCACTCTCCCCTCTCTCTCTGTAATACATAGGCACATACGTATTGTTTTTCTGTTTGAACCATTTGAGAGTAAGCTGCTGGCACAATGCTCCTTTACCCCTAAATACTTTAGTGTTTGTTCCTGGGAAACAAAGATACTCTCTTATATAACTGCAGAACAAGTACCAAAATGAGGAAACAAACACTATCAACACTGTACATAATGGATAAAATTAACACTAGTTTCAAATTTACAGACCTCATTTCAGACTTTGTCAGTTATTCCAATAATGTCCTTTATAGTGAAAGAAAATCCCAGATCATGTGTTGCATTCAGTTCTCTTGTATCTTTAGCCTTGATACTGATATTTTTGAACAGGAGGGACTAGTCATATTGCAGAATGTCCTTTAGTTTGGGTTTGTCTCGTATTTTTTTCATGATCCCATTCAGCTTATGTGTTTTTGGCAGGAATACCACTGAAGAAATACTGTGTTCATCTCATTGCACATGATGTTGATTGGTCCCATTACTGGTGATGATAACTTTGATCACCTGGATAAGATGGGTCTGCCCAAGGGACATTTTATAGATTTTAACAAACTGATTCTAAAATCTATTGCAAAAGTAAGTGGAGAAAAATAGCTAGGAAGTTTTTTAGAAAGAGTAACACAAAGGGGAATTTATCCAATAGATGTTGAAAAATAACTTCAAAGCTGTCATAACTAAAACAATGTGGTAATGGTGTAGGAATCAATAAATAGGCAGTCAGACTGAACAGAGCCCAGAAGCCCAGGCCAGTATGTAATTGGGTAGAGTGTGACAGCTATCTCAACTATGCTTTGCTCAGCACTTGAAACTAACTTATGGTAATACCAGTCTGTCAAAGCAAGTTGCTTTTACTGCTGCCAACTTGGACTAAGATTACTCTGTCCTAAGAAGCCAAATCTTTACATATGATTGTGATACAGAGTATGGAGTCCCTGCAGTAGGAGATGTTTACATAACCAAGACTATTGTGTGCTGGTGTGAATGGAGCAGCTTGGACTCTGGGAGTAGTAAAAAGGTCTGCCTGCTGGTCAGGGCTGGGAGCCAGCTAGCCCAGTTTTCTCTGGCCTTCCTGTCTCTACTTCCAGGTGTACAACAGAAAAGCTGTCTTCTCAGGCAGAGGTAATGGTGGGCTTTATATTTGGAAAGAAGTGACCAGTTAAACTGAATTTATCCTGTAGCCTATTTGTCATTTATAAGTAGTTAATACTTCTAGCAATAAAGGTTTTAGTTTTTTTTTTTTTTTCACTACGGCCCCACTACAAATGTTTGATAGCACATCTAGAGGTGACTACACCTTGTAATAGGCTTATTAAGCAAAAATGTCATGTGCTACTTTACTTGCAAGCTTTTCCATTTAAGATTGTGTGATGTTGCTTGTTATATTGATTGTGTGCATTCCTAAGGAGCAATAGATTTTGTGTCCAAGGTGATTAGACCTGGATGTTGGGATTTTCCTAATTCTACTCTAGAACGTGTCAATTTAGTATATGATAAAGGTGGCATTTCAGTTCAGTGTAGAAGGGATGGCTTTCCAAAAGTGGTTTAGGGACAGTAGCTTATCCATTTTGGGGGAAATATTAGAGCTCTACCTCATACAATACACAAAAATACATTCTGAATGTATCCAGGTTCTGAATATAAAAATCAAAACTATAAAATTACTAGAAATAAATAATAATTTTATAAAGATGCAGAGATAAATGAGATATAAAGCAAATGAGGATTTTGTTGTTGCACAGGAGCCTTAAAAGAAAAAAATTGAGAGGTTCAATTAGAGAAAAACTCCATATGTTAAAAGATACCATAAACAAAATGAAAAGACAAGTAGCAATCTGGAAGAAAGAAATATACTAATAAATACTTTCTATGAATCTGTGAGAAGACAACCTGATAGAAAAGTGAGCAAGGGATATGATCAGGCAATTCCCCAAAGAAGAAATATAAATGTGCTAAGAAACATGTGAACTAGAAAAATCAGGGAAATGCAAATTAACCTGACACCCAGCAGACTGGCACAAATTAAAAAGGTTGAAGAGGGCAGGAAGAAGTAGTCGCTTCCATACGCAATCGCTGGAGGTATAAATTATTCCAGTCTTTTTGGAGAGCAATATGGCTCTATTACCATATTGCATCTGTGACAATTTTAAGTGTATATTCCTTTGACCCCAGAAATACTTTAGACATTTGCATATGAATCTGTATAAAAGAAGCTTTGTTATAAAATTATTCATAATAGTGAAAACGTTGGCGCAACCTAATCATTTGTCGCCTTGACAGCTAACTTTTTTCTTCCTTTGGGCTAGAAACTAAAGTCCGTTCCCTGATTACCATAAGCTATGGCTTATTCCCTTGGGTAAAGAGCAAGTGTTTGTGACATGATGAGCACAGTGAAGCAAAGATGGGCTCAGGTACCACAGATGCATACTCCCTCAGCTGGATGTTCCCTTCTGAGTGCTAAGTTCACCTCTAAACAACAAGGTCCTGCTGTATAGCACAGGGAACTATATTCAGTACCTTGTAATAGCCTACAATGAAAGAGAAAATGAAAAGGAATATATATATATATATATATATATATATATATATATATATATATATATATTACATATTTATACACACAAATGAATCACTATGCTGTACATCAGAAATTAACATTGTATTTTTAAAACTTTTTTTATTGAGTTACAGTCATTTTACAATGTGTCAAATTCCATTGTAGAGCACAATTTTTCAGTTATACATGAACATACATACACTCATTGTCACATTTTTTTTCGCTGTGAGCTACCACAAGATCTTGTAACAACATAGTAAATCAACTATACTTCAATTTTTTCAAAAGTTCATCTTTGCATACAGGTTCAGTTTAAATTTTTGACTTCTACATTTTCTAATTGGAATTCTTCAATCAGGTATCCTAATTCTATGGGTGATTTTATTAGTAGCAAGTAATTTTTAGGAAAGTGGGGTTTGCACTTGGAGAATTTGGGGGAGAATTCTGGGAACTACTTTAAGAATCTAAAACCTAATTTCATTTTGGTCAGGGTTGAAGAGCCTATACTGTATCCTGCTTAATGAAAATTAATGCTTAGTCTCTGTGGCATTAGCCCTGACACATTCCCATGATTTATTCAAAATAAAATTTGACTTTCTAATATGTTAGTCACTCTTGGGCTATAAATATGTACAAAGAAATCTCTAGTTACTGACTGAAGAGAAAGAAGAGTTACCTCTTTTCTCCCAGCTGTAAGACTCCTTGACAGGATACTTAATGTTTATCAAATATTGGTCAGATGCTCTTTACCCAGCCATTTAATTTGCATAGATAATGAAATTACTCACAGAAGTTGGCAACTGAGCTAAACCAATGCAGTGTGATAGAAGTATTATGTGAGTCACAAAATTTTAAATTTTCTTGTAGCCATAAGTAAAAGACAGATGACATTAATTTAAATATTTTAATTTAACCCAGGAGGTAAAAAATATCATTTCAACATATATTCAGATACAAAAATTAGTAATTTTACATTCATTTTTGGATACCAAGTCTTTGAAATCCAGGGAGTATTTTACAGTTTGGATCAGTCTCATTTCAGATGCTCAGCAGTCACATGTGGCTGGTGGCTACTGTGTTGGACAGTGCAGGACTAGACTATAAACTCCAGAGGACAGAAACATTAATAGTCTTATCATTGCATCCCCATCACCTGGCATAGTACCTGTACATCGCAGGTGTCCAGGAATATTTTTGGCTTAATGAATGAATGAGTGGATATATAAATATAAGTATAAAATATAAAATCATCTTTTCATTGACTCCTCAACTTCTAACCCATGTGAGTTATATTTGTCTCAAAAATAGTTGGCATTAAACTTGTAATGGAATGTCTTCTCTGCTGTACAGCCATTTAGAGAAGAATCCTAAATTATACTATATGTCTTTTCATATTAGCCCAAAATCAGTTTTAAAAAGTATCTGTTGGCTCCAGGTAATATAGTAAATGACATTATAGAGATTCTTAGAGATTCTTATCTATTGACTATAGCAACTCTGTTGTGTTTCTTTAAATTTGTCTTGCTACTTCTTAGAAGCAGATGTGTTTTAAGAAGACCATTGCAGGGGGGTGGGAAGGGACTGGAATTTCAAAATGTAGAATAGATGAACAAGATTGTACTGTGTAGCACAGGGAAGTATATGCAGGATCTTGTGGTGGCTCACAGCGAAAGAGAATGGGACAATGAATGTACGTATGTTTGTATATAATTGAAAATTGTGCTCTGCACTGGAATTTGACACAACATTGTAAAATGACTATAACTCAATAAAAAAGAAGACCATTGCTTAATCCAACCCCTGTCCCCAAAATCATATATCTGTTGAGCACAGTATCAGATCCACTGAGTGCTGCACACTGTTTTTGATCACCCTGTCACTATTTGCTTTGATCTGAAGTTAAAATTAGTGAAACTTCTTGTATCTGATATATCTCTCCAACTGTTTTAGGTGTTGTGGGTGATACAGGATAATTGCTATTCATGACCTTTGCCCTTGCGAAACTTATAGTTATTTGGAGAAAAAAAAACATTAATGAAATGAGTAGAGAAAAATTAAATTTGTAAATTTGTTCAGTGTTTTCTGTGTGCCTTTTGGTGACAGAAAGGTTAATACAAATACATTCCTCTTCCCTCAGCTTACAGCCTCCTGGGAAGATACACACATTAACCAATAAACATTTTAACATAATAGCAAGTATAATAAATCTGTGAGGTACAGGAATAACAGGAATAATATCCTTTCATACAAATGAGGAAGCTGAGACTCAGTGAGGGTCAGTGACTTGCTCAAGGTAACAGGAAGAACCTGGATTCAAATCTAGGTACTGGTCGAAGTTAATTGCTTTTTCTTCCACACCACATTTTCTGTGTTTCAAGATTTTTAGAAAGAGAAATTGAGTTCTTTACTAGGTAAATCATAGCTCGTGAGTAAATTTTCTAACTGGTTATAGCTTGCCTAATATCGTATTTATTCATGTATTTGCATAGTTACAGTGTAATAATCGTATTAATTGTACATGTATATCCTAATGCTTGAGTGGTATGTTATTGAACAGCAAGGGCCCTAGGGTTTTATTGACGAGGAAGAGCTGTATTGGCTAGATTCGGAGGCATTCCCACAACCAGGCAGTGAAGGCTAGGTAGAGCAGGCCCGGTCTGAGGGGAAGGACTTGGCTTTCCTAACAGAAAGATAGACTTAAAATAGGCAGGAGTGTGAGAGATCAGGAAAGACTCTGTAAGTTGCTGTTTGAGGACTTTGAGCTTGAGCAGTAAGGAGCCATCAAAGACTCTCAGGACTGACAGGTTGGACTTGAGTGATTCATGGTTTGTTTTTTAGCTTTTCTAGATATCTGCAATTTCTTTTCAGTTCTTGTTTAAAAGTATACCCTAGGAAGTGGGATTTTGATTTTTAAAAAATTGTAAGGCCTGAGTTAGACTGGTAATAAATGTTTAATAATAGATGTTTATTAGGAGTACAACATTGCCATAAATCCTAATGTTATATTAGTATCTATTCCTAATATATGAAAGTAGACAAGTCTTTAGGGTAACAGACAGCTTATTCTACCTAATGTATATTTAAGCATCTTTGGTTCTGTAGCTATGTAAGAGTTTGCATAGACTGGTATAAAAATTGTAAGGATAACAGAGATAATATAAAGTTAGGGGTTTTTTACTCTAAATCTTGAAATAATTTTTAGTGAACTAGTTGACATAATTTAAACTTCAAGAAAGCTTTCAAATATAAATTGTAGAAAAAGCTTTTCTTAGTATAGTTCTTGATACGATGAAAGATGCTCTTTGAGATGAATATAGGGATACTTTTGTTAACTGCCATAATGCATGGAGTGGTAGTTAAATTCTAAACTTTGCTATAATTCTTTGAAAGCCAGTTTTCTTTTTAAGTGTATAATTATATATTGTGGGAAAATCATAGGTTTTATTTGTGTGTATTTTTATTTATACATAACTCATTCACATTTGTGATTATATTTCTGTAGTTCTCTAATATTTTCAGTTTAATTTAGTTGGCCTATGTTTTTTTTATCCTCAAAGAAAATAGAAAATTTGTCCTTTTAGCTTTTGGATTATTAAACCCCTCCTCCTTCTTTTCTTGAAAATTCCAAGTTATCAGCCATTTTCTTGAGTTTATAATGCTGTTTTTGCTGAAAAATCTTTTTACAGTTATCAAAATCTGAAAATAGTCATATGAAATAGAAATGGAGACTAGCTCCTTAAAATCTTAAGTAGTATGTGTGAATGTATAAAATAACCTAAGTAATTAAAAAGTACATCAAGGTTATAAATTTTCCCTGATCGCTTTTTAAAGATAAAATGTTTGTTACCAAATTTTGTTTGTGCTTTTAATCTGCTGGGCCATCTGTGGAAAACTGCCCTCTTCTCTCCTAGGCCACAGACCTCCACCAGCACGAAGCGGACATCGTTGTGTGGCAGATAATACCAATCTGTATGTGTTTGGAGGTTATAACCCAGATTATGATGAATCAGGAGGGCCAGATAATGAAGACTATCCTCTCTTCAGGGAGCTTTGGAGGTATCATTTTGCTACAGGAGTGTGGCACCAGATGGGCACAGATGGCTACATGCCTCGGGAACTGGCATCTATGTCACGTGAGTTCTGAAGCAGTGCTGAACTTCTGACTTTATGAAACGTCTGAGAGGTCTTGTTCAATGTCACATGTTCCTTGTTAATAATTTTTAATAATACTGTAATATGATTAAACCTTGTTAATAGATAGACTCTTTACTATGATAACAATATAGTGTGGTGATTCACAATCAATTGTGAGTTGGATAGTCCTGAGTTTGAATTTAGCTGTATACTTTCTACTTGGTAGATGATTTTTTTGTTTCTAGTTCCTTACCTATAGAATGAGATTAATAATATCTCAGGGAGTTCAATGTAAAATATCATATTCTAGGCAGAATGTAGTAGAAGATCAACAAATGGGGTTTATAATGATGATAATAGCTGTTGAGCAAAGTATTTCACACATGGTATCTATTTAATCCTACAACATCCCTATGATGCAGGTACTGGAATTATTGCCATCATACAGATGAGGAAACTGAAGCTTTAGATAGAGAGACCCTAGGCCTATGAGTACGAGCTCTGGGGCCAGACTGCCTGGGTTTGAAGCCCAGCTTGGCAAGGTTCTTTTTAGGAGACCTTCAACAAGTTACTTAAACTGCTCACCATTTCTGTTTCATTGTCTATGTCAATGGGGAAAATAATAATAGTTCCTACCTCATAGGATTGTTAGGAAGATTAATTTAGAGAGATTAAATAATTTTTCTGAGGTCACACGAGAATTTAAACCCAGCTCTCACCGGCTCCAGAGCTCATGCTATTAACTCTTACCCTATATCAATCGAAGAATTGGTTAAAAAAAAAAGCCATTGAAATAATACAGTAGCAGTATCTTCAAGAGTATCTGCCATCAGAGAGAGACAAAAAGTATATACAAGTGTGTGTGATGACAGGAACAGAAAGTTACCAGCAGGATATTAGTGTTCTTTTTATCTGACAGAAGATTAAGATGACAGAAACCATAATTTGAAATGTAGCGATCATTCCCCTGGCAAAAACAGAATGATCCTTTTATCCCTTCATCGTGAATCCTGCTGGGTCTATGCTAAGGCAAAGATGATACTTTATTTTCCTCTACTTTGCTGCATACTTGAACTGTGTCAAGCAGCAGTGGTGGATTATAGTTAATGTCATTCAATATTGTCACATACAGTGTTTCATGAATTCCAGAGATATGCATTGAATACATGTCATATACTAAACAGTGAGCTATATGATATAATGTGAATTAGACCTTTTTCTGCAGAACTTTATAGTAACTACATGTCAGTGGTTTGAGCTATCTTCTGAAAGCATTAAAGCAGGTAACTTTTTAGTTTCTCAGATATTCTGGGTTAATGTGGGAACACATTGCAGGTAGCCAGTATCTAAAGGGAATTTGTGCTTCTCCTTCCCCAGTTGTGCTACACGGAAACAACCTGTTAGTGTTTGGAGGGACGGGTATCCCATTTGGTGAGAGCAACGGCAATGATGTCCATGTCTGTAACGTGAAGTATAAGAGATGGGCTTTACTCAGCTGTCGGGGGAAGAAACCGAGTCGTATATATGGACAGGTACCAATCTATGGCCAGTCATGGTGGATGTATTTGTTTGGATTTTTCTAGTTCCTGGGACAATGTCAGAATATTTATATTGCTACCAATTTTTTAATGGGGAATAAGTTCATTGTGATTACTATTTGGTTGTTCATTTCTGATATGAAATTGTAGTTTGTAAATCTGGTTGCTTGCCTTCTCCTTTCCTTTTTGCACTTACTCTTTGTTTCTAATCCAACTTAGGATCAGTGATCTAAACCTGTATGGAAGTTTCTTTAAATGTCAGGACCCTACCCACCCCAAGTGAGACATTGGGCAACATATGGTCAAGGTCCTGTCATCTTTAGAGTGATAGGATGCTTTGAAGAGTTTTCTACCCTAAGTAGTAGAGCAGATGATCTCTGTACTTGGTTAAGAAACTTTTATACAGATTTGAGCTAAAACACAGATTACATAGAAATTAGTTTCCAGTTAGATTTCAGTGCTTCAAGCCTTAGGTTTGAAAAGTTATATTTTAAAAGATAGGAAGCAGTTCACCATACATCAGAGACCCTTTGAGAGTAATGGGCTAAGCTTAAAACAGCCAAGCATTGGCTTCTTTCTCAACTAGCTGGCATTGGTACTGACAGCTTCTGAGCTATTTGTAGAGGCACAGACTGGATAACTGCATCCCACCACAGGAGGCATTTAAACACTAATAAATGACCATAACCATAGCCAAACTTGCACTGAGAAGAGTCTGGTGGAAAATATCAAGTTTTGGGGACTGCCAACTCTAGGCTTCTTACTTAAAGGATTTGGGTATCTTATTTTCATATCTGCTTCGTCCTCTTAAGAGCATTTTCTTCAGACTGCTTAGAAAGAAAAGCAGCCTTCAGTGGAAATGCTCATGTCCATGGTCTATAAATTCTTTGGTTGCCTAGGACCCCTAAGGATCATCTGATGTCCTTTGCCTGTCTAGGTAGAACTTACTTTTCATTGAGCAAAGTTTACCTTTCTAAAAATAATCTCTGTAAATAATCTCTAAAATCTTTAGTCCTTTAAGGGTCTGATTTTTATAAGGTTAAAAAGTACAAGAAATTTTCATAAAACCTGATTTGGGAGTATCTAATAAGTTTATATTCTTTAATCAAGTGTTAACAAGGCAGTCTTGTTCATCTTTCTTCATTATCTAGGCCATGGCTATCATCAATGGCTCCCTTTATGTCTTTGGAGGGACAACTGGCTATATTTATAGCACAGACCTGCACAAATTAGACCTCAATACTAGAGAATGGACACAACTGAAACCAAACAACTTGTCCTGTGATCTACCAGAAGAGAGGTGAGATTATAGGATTAAAGCATATTTATTCTTTCTTGCTAAGATTTGACGTTTTTTCAGAATATTGGCAATAAGGTTTGAAGAAAACCCTTTGGCTTGGTTAAAATAGTGAACTGGCTGTTCGATCCCAGTCAGCTTTAAAGAAAGGTCTTCTGGTGAGGGAATGATATTTCTCTCTGAACTATAGGCTTTTTTCATGTTATTTCCTCTTATACTTCAGTTTTCCTGCATTAGGAAGGTAGAAACCAATGGTAATAACTGTAACTAAATTTCATATTACAGGCAAAACACTCACTTTCTAGTTACTTTTTGATTTCCCTTCTTAACTTGCATATTAGGATTCTTTGGCTCATTTGTTTACAAGTGTATTCCTAGTACAGGGCACAGTGTCATGCCCGTAGGTAGTAGTCAGTGAATATTGACTGGATGGATAAATGGATGGATGGAAGGGAGGAGGGAGGAAAGATCATTTTTTTTAAGTGCTCTGTGGTACACTCAAACATCACATGATTCTCTTAAGTTGCCTTCTAGTGGAAATCCTAGATCTTTCACTTTTCTTTCCTAATAGCAATTGCCTCTTCTTAGAATTAAACTCACTGGTAAACTTAAATTTTTTGCCCTCTAGTTTAAAAGCAAAGACAGTAAACAGTTTTTTAATCACTCTGTTTAGACTAACATCTCTTTGTTGCCCTTTAAATAAATGACATACAGGTGCTGAGGAAAACTCATCTCCAATGTAGTATGTTAGTGGGCTGATTATTGCAGAACTACCATGAGAGGACTTGGAGATGGCCTGTTACAGGGAATAATTTTGATGTAATTTATTATCAACACCAGGGCCTTCAGGGAAAGGAGGAAACAATAAGCTTTCAAAGCATTTTCACATGGTTGCTTTCTTTGAAGCATTTTATGGACATATTATAAACTGTTTCAGCTTTTAGCTAGACTGCTTAGATAAAAGTTCTGGTAGTTATTTCACATTATATTCACAGTTTTGTGTGGCATAATTTTTCTGATATCTTTTTATCTGTTAAATAAGCGTCTTAATTTGAAAGCCCATAGTCTAGGGTTTCTAATTAAATGTAGGCAGATCACTTTTTCAAACTCTGTAATAATTTCCCTCCTTATACAAAGTTATCACAAAAAGATTATAGAAAACGTAGAAAGGGGGAGGGCTTCCCAAAAAAGGGGGGGGAGGGTATAACTCAGTGGCAGAACGCGTGCTTAATTAGCACTCACGAGGTCCTGGGTTCAATCCCCAGTACCTCTATTTTAAATAAATAAACAAACAAACAAATAAATAAACAAATAAACCTAATTACTTTCCCCCCAAAATAAATAAATCAATAAATAAAATTGTACAAAAAATTAAAATGTTCTAAAATTTTTTTTTAGAAAATATAAATAAGCAAAATGAAGAAAATGAAAAGCAAAATTTAAACTCAGAGATAACCAGGGTTAACATTTTGCATGTATTCTTATAGTCATTTTCTGTACATTTTTGTATATCTATAAATTTTTAATAAGATTATAGCCTATCTGCTCTTCTATAACTATTTTTTTCAGCTAATGACGTGAAAAGAAGTTCTCAGTATATTAACCATCCTTTGTGCCTACATTCTTATTGGTTGCATACTAATCGATTTTATGCATATTCTATAATTTATTTAACTGATTCACTATTATTAAACACTTGGGTTATTTATTAGCAATAATGATGCAGTAAAAAGCCTTGCAGCTAAATCTCAGGTAGATCATTTTTTCCCTTAATTATAAATGTATTTTATTGTATATTTTCAGATACAGACATGAAATTGCACATGATGGGCAGAGGATTTACATCCTGGGAGGTGGTACTTCTTGGACAGCTTATTCCTTAAACAAGGTATATTAAAAAAAGAGGGGAAGAAGGCAGAGCAAGGCATGTGTTATGCTAAAGCAAGCTAATTCTGATACTGTAGATATTTCAATTTTCAAGCAGGTTCTTCATCAACACCTATTTTGTGTTAGATGCTCTTTATAATTTAAGGTTGAACTCTGTGCCCCTGATATGCTTTCCAGTTGACAGTTGCATTATTATACACTGAAAATACAATATGAAAATTATCCCTCTATGCTAGGTAGGAAAGTCACTAAAAGGAAGCTATAGTAGCTTAAATAGGAGCAACTAATTTAGAACTGAAACCAGGATTCTCAGAATGTCACATCCCTCTCATTGTCAGTGCCATGTATCTAAAAAGAAAAGGCATGTTTAGGACTGCACATCACTAACTTCAGAAAGCTGAGCTCTGAAGGGCTTTCATTCATCCACCCCTGTGGCCTTCCTAAATCCACATATCCCAGGGGATGTCTGTAGGCTGCTGAGCTCCTGGTCTGCTTTGGAACCTTAACAGTCTTTTTTAAGTTTTGTCAAAACTGCATTCCCATGTTTTCTTACCAGAACTTGCTTTTTTCTGTTATAAAAATGATACATGTTTATTGTAGAAAATGAGGAAGTTGCAGAATTCCAACTTTTTTACTTCATTTTTTTCTAAGATTTAAAAATAATGAAATCATATATGTGCTTAGTTTTCAATTGCTTAATTTAATCTTTTGCCTTATATTAGAATTAGTAAAGATCAGAAAAAAGCAAAGGAATAGAAGGCTTTTCAACCAAGAATATGTTTGTACAGGCTGTTGTGAAAAATCCAGTTTTCAGGCTAGCTAAAATTACTTGTGTGTCTTCTTTTTTCCTCTCTCTTCAAGATTCATGCATACAACCTTGAAACAAATGCATGGGAGGAAATTGCAACAAAGCCTCATGAAAAAATAGGTAAATTTAAAATACTGATTCATTTATCTTTAGTAAATGTATTTTATAGTTTTACTAATTCTGGAAGGGAAAAAGTAATTTTATTGCATTCCATGACAGTAAAATATCTGTTGAACTGATATTAGAAATTACTTGTATTCCTTAGTCCAATTATTATTCTTCCTTAGCAACTGAGCAGAGATTTTTGATGGGGATTACTGAATTCTGTGGAAGCGGGGAAATCTGGCTGGGATGAGAAGTAGGCACTTAAATCAAGATCTGCCTGTTTCTTTGTGGGTAACAAAGCTTGGGAAAGCCACTAGTAACCCCTGCCCACCACCACCTCACTTTGTTTTCCTGACACCTTAACATTGTACCATTATGATGAAACTTCTGATGACTTTATTTTAGTGTGAAATAAGGATTGGAAGGACTAGCACTGCTTAATGCAACAAAGGGATTGTTTTAAGTGAGTTATTTGTAGTATGTCTTCTGCTATATTATATCACCATTATTCCCAGTCTTTCTGTGAATAATGGAATTTCTGTGTTTATGTGTTTGGTAGGTTTTCCTGCAGCCCGAAGATGCCACAGTTGTGTTCAGATTAAAAATGGTAAGGATTTCAAATAGCATGCTGGTTCCATTTTTGTAATTGTATATACTGAGAATATTCTATTTCTTAATAACTCCTTAAAAGAGGCATAATTTTGGGGAGAGTCTGTCTCTTATAGTTTCCATAAAGTTATGCCTCTCTCAGCAATTTTCATAAAGTAAACTAATGTGGTATTTGGGTCCCCTCAGTTATCAGAGAACTCAAAAGTAAATAAGCTTTTATGATACCACCTAATCTTTCAGCACCCCACCTCAACAGATGTCTGCACTTATGGTGGGTAAAAGTAATAATCTTGACATGCAGTAGAGACCTCAGTAGACATTGTATTAAAATTGTAGTAACTCCTTCAGAATGTTATTTCATAAAGTTTATTCTGTTCTCTATCTGATGCCAGATAGAACTCTTAGTTCATTCTTTGGCCATATTACAACACAGGCATTGTATGGCATCAGAAAACAGCTGCAGCTGCTTTATCTAAGTGTGATAAATGACTCCTCTTTGGACAACTTTCCTCTCTTGTGATTTACAGCTTATTTTATAGTTGGATGTACTACTTTAAATCTGAGGGGGAGGAAGGTATGTATAAATGAGTTTGATAGCCTATATCCTTTCAGCAGCTTAGTTCAGATTTTACTAAGATTATCCTGCCATCGCTAGTACAGAGGTGCTTTTTATTATGCTTCTGCTTTGGAGGCAAGATTTATAGACAGTGGCATTGGTCAGCTTTGCTTCTCTAAGAACGGAGCTGTACTTCTCTTGAATCCTAGCCAAAAAAGTTTCCAACGTGTTTTATAGTTTAATTAAGTATTGACTTATGCTTGGTCTAGACCTGAATTAAGATGTGTATTCATTTGATTCTTTTGAGTCCACACACCATATAAATGGAATTCAGCCGTAGTTCTGAACATCTAGTTTGAAGGTTCACATAGTCTCTGTTACATGTTATCTAATTCGTTATAACTAACTGATTTTACAAAAACAAAAACAAACAAAACCACAACAATAAAAAACCTTTGATTTTAGGAAGGTTTTGTTCCTGACATAAATAACTGGTACAGATCAAATGAGGCTTTAAGCTATCCTCTTTGGGCTGAAGAAGATTTGGAAGAATGTCTTTTGTGCCCCAAACTGAACATTGTAGTGAATGTTTCCCCTCAAGTTGTCTACATAGAGAACATTTGTCTCTATGGGCAGATAAATGTCTGTCCTCTCCAGGACATTATTTAAAAAGAAGAGTTCACTAACTGGCGGCCTGTAGATATGTTTTGTTTGGCTCATATGTGTTTTATCATTTTTTGAATTAGTGACCAATACTTAAAAAGCAAAATGTTTTCAAAAAGTAAAAATATTTCACTTTTCAAAAAAATCTAGATTTCCACCTTCTCTAAAAAAATTGAAGATCTGGCAGTTGCTGACCTTAAGTCCTACATGGTATCAATCAGCTAGAGCTGCATCGTCATCTTCCCCATTAGGGCATGTGCACTCCTGTTTGTTCCTTGGACCTCCTATTTATTTTCCTTGGACCTTCTTGCTCATTCACTATCTATGCCTAGCACCTGGAGCTACTGGAATTTGAGAACCCTGACATGAAGTCTTCTCAGACCGGCATCCTCAGCCCTAGCAAAGATCCCAACAGAGTGTCCAAACTCTAGTGAGGGACGAGATAGCAGCATGAGTGGCCCGCTAGCTGAAGTCTTCTGTGGTATGGGGAGAGCCACTGAACCAGTTCCCCTGTCCGCTAGCCATGAGAGCTACTGCCAGACGTGCTGTCGCTGTGGCTCTTCTCCTTGGTGTGATCTTGGCTTTCTCTTTTCCTGATAGATGTGTTTATTTGCGGGGGCTACAATGGAGAAGTGATCCTGGGAGATATCTGGAAGTTGAATCTGCAGACTTTTCAGTGGGTCAAGCTCCCAGCTACCATGCCAGAGCCAGTGTATTTTCACTGTGCAGCTGTTACACCAGTAAGTTTTAATTTTCATATCTTCTTTATGTAGTTGCAGATGATAAGGAAATATTTTTAGGGATGTTAGCAAGAAAAAAAGATTCTGGTATTAGCGAAACTTGGATTAAGAATGTGTTTTTAAAACCTTCATCCAAGCTAGCTCTTCCTCAAAGAAAAGAGGAGAAAAACTATCACATACAAGCTTAAAAGAGCAGCATAATGTAAAAGAAATGCTACATGTGGCATTCGGGCCCTGACAGTGGTATCTGCCCTCCTGGGAGTGCAGAATAGTTTTATCCCCATGATGCCATGTTATTCAAGAGTCTACTAGTTTCTTGAGCTCGAAGACCTTTATTTTCATCTTTGTATTCCTAGTATTTGACACAATGGATACTTAATATAGTCTTAGTTTAACATTTGTTGAAGTTGTTGAAGTAAAAACAATCTCTAGTTTTTCCCTTCGTAACTCATTCATTATTTAAACCTTTCTTGATCTCAGCACTATGTTGGAATTAATGAGAAATTTTTTGTTCCATCTCATCTTAATTTAGCCTACCATGAATTTTTTGCTGAATCTCCAGCCTGAGTATCTGTTTCTCTCCCACTTATATTTATCCTCTGTGACTGCCATTTGTTCATAGGCTGGCTGCATGTACATTCACGGAGGTGTGGTGAACATCCATGAAAATAAACGGACTGGGTCGTTGTTTAAGATCTGGCTGGTGGTGCCTAGCCTGCTGGAGCTGGCATGGGAGAAGCTGCTCGCGGCCTTCCCCAACCTGGCAAACCTCTCCCGAACACAGCTTCTGCACCTTGGACTCACACAGGGACTCATCGAACGCTTGAAATGAGGATTTCTGGACTGTTCATTGATACTGGAAATGTTAATTTAAAGAGACTCCTTTATTTATGGGCAGTGTAGAATGTGCTTCAAAGAGGATTGGTTACCCTGATCAAGGCCTTATTCAGAAAATACATCAGATGCCTTTCTGTAAATTGTTTTAAGTTTATGGAATCTCACTTTCCCTTGTGCTTTTTTTCTTTGCTTCTCTCCCTCCTGCCTCAGTACACACGCACATACACACATACTCCTTCTTCCTTGACAGAGCTGAGGGAAAGTCTGAAAGTACCTTAATAATGTTATGAATCAAGATAAAATAAAGAAAAATTTAAAGGAACTCTAACCATATTACCATGTGCTCTATAAATTAAAGCAACATCATCAATAAAAACAAAAATTAAATTAAAAAAATTAAATCCAGCAACAACAACAAGAAGTTTTGGGGCTAGAACAAGAAGCTAACCTTGAGAATCCTGCAGGTTATAGGTAAAGCTAGATGTTTAACTTCCTGTTTTCAGATATATCTAATTGAGAAGCTGGATCTAATGGCAGCAGTGGTTGATGTCTTGCTGCATAGATACCAAACCTATCCTTTGACTTTGGAGGAAAGTTAAGCAGGTCACCAGCCCTTGATTAGTGATTTCTTTTCTAATCCTTATGGTGCCAGCAATGGTTAGAGTTGACTTGTCAGAAAACTTTATTGTGTGTTGTAGTTGTGCTGTTTGTTGTTGCTCTTAGAAATTATGGCACCAAGGACATTTCAAATCAAGAAACGTGGTGGTCAAAGTTCTTTGTTCTGGGCAGTTTTGAAATTCTCCTGTGCTTATTAATGGTTTCCAGTATCTCTTTGAGTTCATCATGAGGATTGTAGACCCTGAATGTGTGGCATAAACAGTGTGGGACACAAACGTAAGCTTGTAAGAAGCTGGAAGAGAGCAGGGCAGGAAGGGCTTCTGCTCTGGACTGTGAATTTTGACTGTCATGTTGGCCATTTCCTTTCAGGATTGTTTCTTTGTAACTCTGGGCCATACACCTGTCATATTCTCAGGCAATGGGTTTTATCTCTAGAAAGCCAGTTGGCCCATGATTTTTCTCTTAGCTTTTTGTGTTGTCTTTTTTTTCTCTTCTTTAATGTGCATGGTGCTGTGAGTAATTGCCTAGTAATTGGATAAAAGGTCTTGAGGGGAAAGCCACAGGTCATTCCTCTTGAAGAACTAAGTATCATTTTAAAAACTAGCATGAGGAAGGAATGAAACTGAGAATCATTCACTTTTTGGTGTGAAATTTTAGTTCTGGTTTGGTTTGTGTTGTTTTTTATTTCTAAAAAAGAAATAATCTAAATTTTCACTTGCTTTGCCATTAGGGTGCTAGAACACTTGAGCAAGGCACTGAGACATGAGCATTTGGAAGTCCTTAGGTGAATGAAAGGTGCTAAAGGCATGCAAGAGGGCACAGTGCTGATCATCTCGTTGGTTACATCACAACAGGAGACTCAGACTGGGGACAGGTTTTTCCTTTAAGTGCCTCTTTTTCATTTAGCTTTTAAAGTTAATTTTCTTTTTCCTTCATCCCAGAAGCTCATGTGTGGATTTAAAATCACCTGTGAGTTATGGCTACAAAGTAACCATCTAGTGTTCAGTTCTGGGGAAGAGAAAACTGTGGCCTCTAGACTTGGACTCCTAACCTCCAGGCCTTATTATAACCTCCCATCCAAGTGAGATTGAGTTGATGGAGCCTGTGTTCTGCAAGGTCTTGTAACAGCCATTCATTTGTGAGTTTGGGTCCTTTTGGGGCGCTGAGGGGGTAGGGGAGAGGCAGGAAAAGGAGCAAGGCCTTTAGAGGCCCCACCTCCAACTTGCCATGACCAGTCTGGCCTTTAACCTGTTACCACCCACTGCTGTGCTTGGTCCAATGAGGAGCTCTCTCCAGAGCAAGCCTGCCTGAGCAGGTCCGTTAGTTTAAAACAAAGCTTTGTTGCATGACTCCAGTCTAGTCTCTAGATATTTTGGGGGGAAATATCCATAATTAAATAATTCACGCCACCTAAGGTGGTGAAATGGTCTTTGTCATGGGTTTGTATAGGGACCAAAGACTGAATGAATGCCTGGCCTCTGTGCTTATCCTTCCATGGTCCTTGGGATATAAGCAGGTCTCTAGTTCTGTGACACCAGAGAGCAGAAAGAGAGACTGGTTCAATCCACACTTGCTAGCATCCTTCTTAAAGCCTTCTGAAGGCAGTCTTCTTTGAGGTAGACTTTGGAGGCCTGACATCTAAGACCTTGTGTGTGATGTTTTCATAAAAGTATGTATCCTTGGTCTAAAATGTCTTCTTTTAATTATAACACTAGTGAAAATGATGTAGTGTGATCAGTTCTGAGCGCTATAGAACCACACATGTGCACATGTTCTGGATGCCAAATGAGACTGTGTGTATGATGACTTAAATGTAGATGATTAGGATTTTATATAGGGGGTCACCAGGCATTTTAGTATATCTATAACCAGCACTCTGAATTCCAGACACTGTTACTTGATTTAGGAAAGTTTATGCCTGCTGCTTCTCTGCCTCTTTGAGGTATTCCCAGCCATCTTACTGCAGTCCTGTAAGTTTAAGTGCAATATATAGAAACACATATGGATATATACAGATTATATATAAGGTGTGACTATAAAGCAGGTAGACTCCTTTTTTATCTGTCTTGGGGAAGCCAGCTCATTACTTTAGAGTCAAATTATACCAAAAATTTGAGATGTGATTGGCTGGCTTAGGCCAATTCTTGGTAGAGCTGGGTTTTCAAGTCCAGCATTTTCTTATTACAATTCTTAGAGACTTACTATTTCATGGATTTGTTAGAGTTGAGACTTTTCCCCATTCATCTTTGTACGATCTCATGTTTGCATATCTTCTTACATTTTTCTTTGCCCAGGAACAAGGAAGTCTACCTATAAGGAGTTTCCTAAATGGAGAATTAAAACCTAATATTTAATACTGTCAGTTCTCCCATGTATATACTAATTTATCTGTGAATGTAATACTTTATGAAATGAAGAAAATGATGCTTGCTTCATTTAATAAAGTATTTTCCATATTCTGGAAAGTCTAAAAACCAATATAGAATAGATTGAAATTTTAACTGTTCTTCAGGGGCCAAACTGAAATCCTTTCCACTGGAAGAATAATCTTTTTTTTCAGGGCCCTGGTGACATGATATAAAAATTTGCTCTAAACTATTCATGTCCATTACATAACTAGATTTTAAAATATAATAAACCTTAACATTTCTAAGCAAAAGTTATATTAACAGTGACCTTTGGTTACCCAGAGTAGCCAGAGTAAAGCACAGATAGTTGAAATCCATAGATAATCAGTGCTTCAACTTTTCTATCAAACAACTGATTCATTTATAGTTCTTCTTCCTCCCTACCCCTTTCCCACAAGCATTTCCTTTTCAATGGAGTGGGGCTAATGTGTAGTTAGAAACTGAAAAGCAAGAACCATGGAGGGGCTAGAAACCAGCAAACATTTAAGTAGCCTGATTAGCTGTAGTTGGTCAACTGGATGACAGTTGTTGAATGCTGAGCTTAGATGTCACTCTTTACTCCTTTGCTTTGGCATAGTCTCCTGCCCTGAGCTCTAGGCTGTCTCTCCTGTAACCACCAAAGAACTCTTAGCACCTGTCGGAAGAAAAAGCTGTGTATGATGCATTTGAACACATTTCTTTGGCTCTTTGCAAATACTTGCTTTTCCACTATTCTTGAAGGAGCCTTACTTTTTCCTTAGGAGATACCTTTTCTGGCCATATAGCTTGGCATGTAGGAAAGGCTGAACTATCCTCTAAGACTCTGTTGGTCTTCATTCTGTAAAACAAGTTTGTTTTTATGTAGTCTTATGGATGTGTAGAAAGTGGCACAGGTTACTGAACTGTCTACCTGCCAGCACTCTGATGTAGCACAAAAAGCCATTTTCCTTATTTTTCATTGTTCTGGCATTGAGCTCCAGGATGGATGAGGGTTTGTGGTCCTATGATCATAAGCCCCCAAAACTGGTCACCATTTGCTTAAATTGCTTTGGTTCCCCAAATACCTCGGGACTTTGGAGCACTGGCAGGGCCTGAGATAGGTTCGGTAGAGTTCTGTGACCTCTGTGTGCATCGCCAGCAGGCCATGCCCAGCAATGGTGTTTCCCTTCTAAGGTCATTAGATTCGGTGGAAAGTGACCTCTTCCTTTGGTGTTATGAAAAGAAGTTCTGAGTTGTGCTTCAAAAGTGGTACCATCTTTTAATATAATTTTTATGTTTTAATTTTTTTTCACTTTTTAGAAGTTTTTTAAAGGCCCTGCTTAGTCACTGTAGAGGGTGAGTCAGAGGCAGTTTCATCAAGCCGTAGTAATTGCTGTTTTACTAGTTGCACATTTAGAATACAAAGGAGGCATCAGAAACACACTGACTTTCTCTAAAGCCACTTCCTGGTACACAGAGTCTGAGCAGGGACAGCACCAGGCATCTCCCTATAAAGGCACCTGCCATTGAGGATTTTACTGGAAGAACCTTGGCAAGAAAGGGAAACCTCACTCATACGCAGTCTCTGAGGGCAAGCCTGGCCTTGGCTCTTGGTACAGGGTATGCTTATGCCACACACGATGCTTGCCTTACTTTAAAGCTATTTGCCACAGTCCTGTTAAATAGTGTGGAAGTCCTTTTGCAGTCTGGTGTGCATGCCATATGATCAGGACAGCTTTTCCACCTTACCTGGTTTCCTACAAGCAAGTAGGAAATATAGTGAATTTACCCTAAAATGTCCAATCTGTATTTATGTACCTTGTCAGTGTTTTGCTGTTGGTTTTCTAAAACAATCAATAAATCTTATCCAAATCTATTTGGTTCAAGGCTACCTTGATTGTCTGATGGTAATTTGTGTATGTGAACTCACCTCTACGACCTAAGCATCAGTCCCACCACCTCCACTCCCTTTATCACCCCACCAGGGTCCACTTTGCTCTGTAGTATCTGTGTCATCCACTTTCCACCCCCACCAGCTGTGGGCACCTTCTCTCTGCTCACCTTCTGGAACTCCTGGACACACAATAGTCCCCTCAACAAAATGCTGCTCCCTCCAGGACATCAGCAAGGGAATGACTGTGAGGCAGGTCATAACTCCTTTTCTTGCCCCCTCCCATTTATGGGGAAAGGCCACCACTAGACAAGTTGTATAGATGTATCAAGACTTTTCTGAAGGATTGGAGGAGCTACAGGGAATTCAAAGGGAAAATGTGAACTTTTACATGGAGTCACGACTATCTATATGATTCAAGGGAAAATCCCCGGGAGGATGAGTCCCTCACCGGGGTCCTTTGGGGATGGAACCACAGTTCCAACTTCTGGCCTTGGTCTCCAGATGCTTCCTTCTCCAAAACCTCTGCTTTGTGTTGCTTCCCTCTATAATGAGACGCTTTCTCCCAGGGGTACTTTTCCTCGTGTCTCTTAAGTCTGGAGTAGGTGTGGACACTCCGTCTGGTCACTTTTAAAGTCTCCCGTCTAGAATTGCACGTGTACCTCTTATTTTTCAGTGTTTTTGTTGACAAACTATTGGATCAGATACATTTTCCCAGGACGAATAATCTTAAATATTATAATATAAATCTACAAGGAGGAAAAGACACAATTTCTACCCCTCAATTAATTTGTAAGCCTTTCCACACCTTATATTAACACTTTACATTTATTATGCAGAACAGTTTTATTTCCTTTGGTTTATTCCTCCTTTCTCTTCTAAAGTATATTCCCCTCAGACCTACCAGGAATAAGAAGTGGACCATATACCTTTTAGACCAGCCAGAGCTTTGACATGAACTCATGTTAGTGTCTGATTTGGTTCCTAGATAAGGCCTGTCTTAACTTAGGGGGAGGAATTTGTTCTCCCTGTTATATGTATAAAATTCTAGTTTGTCAAAATACTATTACCAAGCTGTTACAACTGACGAGTACAACCACATTCTCTTGCAGTTAATCTTCTGCAGGAATTATTTAGGGGAGAAGACACTGATAAAAGCATCCAGTTCTCACACTACCTTCAAATGAAAGGCCCAGGTTCCAGACCAGCCCTACACTATAATAGAGTTTTTTATGATGTTGGAAATGTTCTGTCTGCACTGTCCAATACGTAGTAGCCACAAGCTGCTGGCTGTTGAGCAGTTCAAATGTGGTTTGTGTGATAGAAACTAAATTTTAAATTTGACTTAATGCTAATTTATTTAAATATAAATAGCCACACATGGTTAGTGGCCACCAAGATAGTGAAGTTCTAGAAAGAGATGACCTGTGTTGGCTCAGTCCCTAGTAGTTCTATGTGCAATTCTCTTTTCTTTGGGCCTTGGTCTGCTCATCTGTCATATAAGGAGGTTGCCTAGATAATCTCCAAGGTCCCTTTTGGGTCTAACATTCTGTCATTATGACCAAAGGCCTGGAGCACAATGGTGAGCATCACATGTGAACAGCAGCACTGGGATTGAACTTTTGTAGGTGAGTTAATTTAACAAACTCCTTAGTTGATTCCAATTTAGCGGTTTTACGACATTTGGAATCCCTGTCCCCACACCTGAGCTAGCTGCTTAGCGCTGGCCAAGATGCCCAGGAGACCTTGCTACCTTACCTGTCACCGTCACACAATTGCCCAGCAGGGAACTACAGCAAAGGCCAGGATGAACACCTCTCGAAACCTGCCCTGTTAGAACTCAGTGTAAAGACGGCATACTGACCAACCACATTTATCTCCTCTCCCGTTTGGAAAACCACTAGTAATAACAGAGGTTATTAATTTTCTCTTCCCTAAAATGGGGCTAATAGTAACCTGTCTCTTGACATTATCACATGACTTAAGTGAGCAGATATGTGTAAAGTGCTCAGAACGATGTTTGGCAGGTAGTTTCCTGGAAATCCTGGCCCCTTCCCCAGAGTAGTTGGAATAATCCTCCTACTCGTTAGCATATGAAATTCCAAGCCCATAAAACCTAACAACTCCGCACCTCGTGGCCGCGCACTCTCTCTCTTGCCTTCACTCAGACGCCCGCATTCTGTCTATGGAGTGTGAATCTGCTTTTACTTAAAACTAGACACCCCACACCTCTTGGTCTCTCTCCCTCTCCCCTTTCTGAGATGACCCACATTCTGCCTATGGAGTGTGTATCTCCTCAGCTGTTTTCCTTTCTGAGTGAGACACACCCCACTCTCTGTGACGTGTGTATCTCTCTAAGTAAACTTTCTTTCACTTAAGGAAAAAAAAGAATGCTCAAATTGAAGCAAAAACCAGGAAAGCATGTTAATTAGCGATGTAAAGGTATCCAAAGAAACAGCCAGAAAAGCTAACTGTTGTAAGGCAGGTTGGGAGGTGAGAAGGGCTGCAGGAGGACTGCTGTGTGTGTGTGTGTGTGTGTGTGTGTGTGTGTGTGTGTGTGTGTGTGTGTGTGTGTGTTCGTGTTCTTGGTTTTTCTTTGTTTTTTCCTTTTTTTCCTTTATAAAGCAGAACCCTTCACAGCTGTTTCAATTTACTTCTTCTTCAGGATACTATAAATCTGGGTCCCTTTTGACCAAATTAGGCAAAAAAATGATTGGGTGATTCAAAGGGTGGGGCTGGATTATTAGTATTTTTACGTTCTTCACTGGGTTAGATATAGCCTGACTGGTATTTGGAGATCTTGGATTTTAAAGCCAATCTTGGAAGCTGGTAGAAGGAAAAAATACAAGGGAGGAAGGGAATTTTTTAAAAACACACAGTTGCTCAAGGTTTAAGTGTGGTTTTATTCTGTTGCCTAGGGCCTATTATTCCATACCATCCTGTCCATTCATAACATCAAGCAGGAACATTATTCTAGGGCAGGGGCTCTTCTTCTCATACACCGCACAGCTAGGTGAGAGGAGGTAGGTTTCTGAGTGACAATACAGATCAGAGCAGGCAAATCTGCCCGTTCTACTCAGGCCTCAGGGTCTGGCCTCTAAGTTACAAGTGCAAAAGTGAGACACTGCTGAGATTCTCAAATGCAAAAGTGTGCCAACGCTCCTCTCCAGCAGTAGCTCAACAGAAAGGCCTCAGCATCTCACAGAGGAAGGAAGGTGCAAAGGCCCACTCAGTCAGGAAGGGCAGTAACCAGCCCTGTGGATACCAGGGTGATGAGGGGAGAGGGGTGGGCTCTGACTACTTACTATTTCAGAACCTCACACCAGCCCAGGAGCAGTTTTGCAAATGGCAACTCTGAAGAGAAAGCAGCTGTCATTCAGTCTGTGTCACCTTAGAGGGGACATACTGGTCAGTTCATCCTTCTGGAACTTTCCCACCTAAAGCTGTCTGGCTCTTGGAGCCAAGAAGGCTCTCACTGTGACTGTCATGGATGTTTTCAAAATCTACGCCACTGCACTACAAGGGAGCAAACCTACTTGCTCTGCCAACAACAAAGAAATAGATCCAGGTGGGGGTGGGGGGGGTGTCTTATTCACTACTTATGCCTCACCCTGGAGAAACAGTGTGATCTGAAAGAGCCAAGATCAGATCATGGTTCAGGATGTCACCATCTGCCCCCTGCTCCCCCTGTACTGTCCAGACTCCCCTGAAAGTAAGATGCCAGCCTCTCCACCCACAGAGATGTGATTCCTAATACTGATGAACTGCTAAGTGTTCAGAGTGGCAATACCCGAGGGGTGCACTAGGGCGTCCGGTACTGGAACTCCAGCCCTGCTTTTACCCCACTGGCAACTGCTGAGCCCAGCCTTAGCCTCCCTGCAGTGTCAGACAAGCATTTTTGTGGTTCATTTTCTCCTCAGCCAACCGGTGTTGGAATGTAAGCCTGGAGGTCTTATCCCATTTTACAATTGCTAGGCTGAGACAAGCTAAGTTATGTGATTTGCTAAGAGAGTTATCCAGACCCGCAAAGCCCAGAAAAAGGGGACCCTGCTTACAGAACTATCATCCGGGCCGAGCCTGGCTGCAAGCGGCGGGTGGTTAACAAAAAGTCTTTCAAAAGGCGTCTGGAGAACCACACACCCGACCTCGGCCTCCCCGGCCTCCCCGGGGGTGGGCGATTCAGGGCTGTGAAGCCCTGGGTTATGGGAGAGGGCCTTGCTGGGAGTACATTGAGGTGCACTGGGGCTCCAGCCGCAGAGACGCCAGATCCCTGATGCGCGGCCTCCAATGCGGGAGTGAGACGCCCTTTTGCCCGGTTGGGCCGGGGCGGGACGCCGGCTGCACACGCGGCTCGGCGCAGCAAGATGGCCCGCGGCTGCACTCAGGTGTCGCGAAGGGCCATCCCGGTGGCTCCTCTGCCTCCCCCGAGCGGGTATGGAGCCGGCAAAACTCCGCCGGGAGGGTCAACTTCTAACCAGCCACGGTCGGAGGAAGAAGATGGGGGTGAGAGCACCCGCGCTCCCCGCTCTGGGCCAGTTACTGAGCATCTGTTCCGTGCGTGGGAAGCCGGGCAACCGGTGATGGGGCTGCAGCAGGCAATACGGCCCTGCCTTCCTGCCGGCCCTGCCTTCCTTCCGGGAGCTTCCATCTGGGGTTGGGGGAGCAGAAGCTAGAAAGTGCATGAGGGAGAATGTTATATCTGGGACCAGCTCGTTTCGGGACAAAAACCCAGCTCCAGAGTCTTCCAGAAGAAAGGAGCAGGGGGAACCCAGAGGAAAAGGTGTGGGTGGCGAGAAAAGAGAGTCAGACCGGGCAGATCATGAAGAGCTGGACAGAGTGTGGCTTTAATTAAGAGCAGTGGGAAGCTTTAAGTCAGAGAGGACACAAAAGGATGCTTCTGGCTGCTGCAGGGAGGGTGCAAGAGGAAGCGGGACCCTCTGTTAGGAGGGCATGGCAGTGGTCCAGGCAGGGTGAGGATGCTTTGGGCCCGGGCACGGATCAGGGCTGGATTTCAGCTCTCACCCCTCCCCACCCCCAGCAGGGCGCCCTTGTGCAGTGAACAACTGCACGACTGTGGGCAGAGGCCCAGCAAACCTGAGCCAGCACCACAAAGGCCTTGCTAACACCCAGCACCAGCAGGGAAGAGGTGGGGGAGGCGGGCCAGAGGAGCCCCAGACCCTCTCCACTAATGCCGCCCCAGAGGGCCCAGAGCCTCCCTCTGCAGCTCACATGCCTACTGGAGCGGGTCTCAAGATTGGAAGGGGCGGGGGGGGGGGGGGGCGCACCAGCCTGAACCGGAATGATCTGGTTTAGAGCGACTGGCTTTCCCTACTCCCCAATCCCTCCGCCCACCTCTCCTTCAGCGACAGGCTGGTTTTTGCCGCAGTCCCTGACCACGGCAAACAGAGGAGGGAGGAGGGAAGAATGCTCTGTTTCCATGGCAACCCAGAGGGCAGTCGATATGGCGCTCTCGGGTGTTTGAGTGAGACTTCAGGGGGAAAGAAAAGGCTCACTAGAAAAGCAACAGGGAGGAAGGCCGCTTCACCAGCACACGGTGGGGTGTTGTTCAGGAACCTGATGTGAGCCTGGAGGAGGGGAGGATGGGAGATGAGGAGTCGGGCACCCTCAGTGGAGTGACAAACGAGCCAAAGGCATGGGGACATACCAAAGTACTACTGTGACAACTATTGACCTGTCATTCAATCCTCACACCCAGAGAGCAGAAAACAAAGATGCCAGAGGTCTCAGAGCCTCTCCAAACTCACACCTGGATGTCCCTTTCTGGAAAATCCTTCTGTGGAGCAACTCAGCTGAGGGGCATTTGCAGAGATAGATCCAGGGCTGCAGGGCCAAAGACAGGACACCACTACCCCTTCTGTGCCCTCCTCAGAGGTCTCCTGGGCTCTTCCTGCCCCTCCTTTAAACCCCTGGAAAGCTGGCACCTCAGTGTGGCATCGTGACTGTGGAAAAGTCATCCTTTGGCTGAAGGGGTAAGTGTGAAGAAGGACTACCTTCCACACAGGATTGTGGGTGTGGGGTCACACAGGGGTGCCCCCTCACTCTTCCAGAGGACAAGGACTGTTTTACACCATGTTAGTCTCCAGCTGCTGACTGGAGCCCTCCCTTACACTGGGGTCTTCTCTCAGGAGCAACATGAGAGCATCGTTAACCTCTTCTGGTTTCAAGGCTTCATGTTAGATTCATCAGAAACATTTCACCAGAGGAATCTGCCCAGAAGCTCCTGGGAGGGGCCTTTCTTGTTTCTCTCTCATCTGTGTACGCAGGGATGGGAGAAAACCCAGGTCAGAGAGAGGTTGTAGGTGGTAAGCTTCCTGCCCCAGCAAAGCAGAAGGAACGTGCTCAGAGAAGCAGTTTCAGTGATGCTGTGAGGGACGCTGGAGGGAGGTGGCCTCTAATCTCAGTTTTCCCAGGCCGTGTAGGGAACCCTGGCTGTGGGGCTTCAGAGCCCAGGAAACCTCACTCACTTGCTCTCTGGCCCATATGCTTCACTTAGCCTGGGCCCTCAGATGCTGTGGTCCGCCTGGGGACAGATGCTTTCAGGACAGAACAGGCATGGGACGGAATACCAGAGGAGCACAGGAACAAGGCACAGAGATGCTCTCTTCCATTGCAAACCCCCCAGAAGTGTCAAGTTTACTCAGCTCTTTTCATAGCCTATGGATTCCAGACTTCTCTGACCTTAATTCCTGCCACTCTCTTCCACCTTCTTGCTGTTCCTGACCAGTCAGGCAGGCTCCCATGTCGGGGCCTTGCCGCTGACTCCTTCCTCTGCCTGAAAGTCTCTTCCTCCAGTATCCACATGACCCAGTCTCTCACCTCCTTCAATTCTTTATTCAAATGTCGTCTTCTCAATGAGCCAGGGTGAGGTGAGTGAGGTAACTCAGCCTTCCCTGACTCTCTGTTTAAGATTGTATACTGCCACACCCACTAGTAGTCCCTATCCTCTTCTCAAAGCACAGAACACTGTCTCACTTAGTATTTCTTTTATGTATTGTCCGACTTCTCTATTAGAATGGAAGTGCCATGGGGGCAGGAATTGTCTCTGTCATGTTCTTGTTCTGCTTTCCCCTGGAGCCTAGAACAGAGCGTGGCTGCTGAGTGGATGGATGGATGGAGGAGTGGATGGGCAGATAGATGAGTTGATGGATGGATGAATAGACAGATGGATAAGTGAGGTCACAGGTTCAATAGGTTTTGTCTTTCATCTGTTTAAAACCAGTGAGACGTGTCCTGCATGCAGCCTGAGAAGAGGCTGGCAAAATGACCTAACACTATCCTGATAAGGCATGCATGGGATGCACAGGACTTACTCTTGAAAAGAAAAGGAAAGAAAACTAGCTTTAAAAAAAAGAAGGAAGATAGATGCTGCCATTTCCACCAAGCCAGGTAGCCCCAGCAGGCTTTAAAATTCCTTCTGTGGAACAGTGTTGATAGCATGACTGGAGACTGGAGTCCAGGAGCCTGCCCACTGGGTGTAGTAAAGCAGGGTGGAGGGCAATAGCCAAGGTGTGCTCCCTGCCCCTACCCCATGTGGAGGACTTCTGGGGATTGCTCAGGGTAAGCAGCCATGAGGCAGCTCTCTGTGGGCTTTGAGCCCAAATGGGACACATTGGGAGGTCTCCACCATCAAGAGACCCAGTCGGTGCTTTGGGAAGAGATGTGGGAATGGCAGTGGAAGGGGTGGAGGGAGGGACTACCTCTTAGGACCACACTAGTTCTTCTCTCAGACAGCCTTGACACCTGCAACCGGGGCTCTGCATGTCCCTCTGCTTCATGAGGCTACCACTCTACCACTCACTGACGCAGAGTCCCCTGTTGCTAACCAGCAAGCAACAGCAGCTTCTAACAATCCGTCAGTCAAAACCCCCACTTGCAGTGTGAGTCACCTTCAATTTCCTGCCTGCCTGCCTCTTTCCTGATTGACCTGATAAATTCAGGACAGCTTTTATTGCTTTTGGCAAAAAAACTGCCATTAAGATTTACAGAGCCAAAAGCTGGTACAATGTAATCTTCAGAGTAATTTACACAGTGAGTTTCAGAAGATGAGAAGTTAGCGTTTCAGAGGTAATTTCATAAAAAGGATTATCAGATTAATCACTGTGTCAATTTAATAGTGGTGTCTAAAATAATTAATTAACTTTCTTGGAGTCTGCATTGAGAAAAGGGAGTCTAAAAGATATAAAAATGGCTGTGTCAGACAGTGAGTATGTTTTGGACAATAGATCTCGAGAAAATTCTCATTGGTGGAATGTATCATGGGTTCTGTGGCATAGAGACAAAATAAGAAAGTGAAGAGCTCTGGGAGTGCCCAGGTCTCCCTGAGACCCTTTGGCTGTGACTCGTGGAGGTGTGTCTGTACCCGCCGAGTGCAGGTTGACCTGCAGCATGTTGAATTGTCCCATGACACCTGGAAAATGTATCTAACCATGCTGTGTGTTGACAAGCTGCTCTGATGGGAGAGGCAGGTGTGAGTTGCTGCCTGCTTGTGAAATTACCTGAGACTCCAAGATGGAATAAAATCAATTCAGCCAAACAGGAACATGAAAAGATGCTCAATATTGCTAATTATTAGAGAAATGCAAATCAAAACTATAGTGAAATATCACCTCATACTAATCAGCATGGCCATCATTTAAAAGTCTACAAATAATAAATGCTGGAGAGGATGTAGAGAAAAAGAAACCCTCCTACACTTTTGGTGGGAATGTAAATTGGTGCAGCCATTATGAACAGTATGGAGGTTCCTTAAAAATACTAAAAATAGAGTTACCCTATGACCCAGCAATCCCACTCCTGGGTATATATCTGATGCCCAAATATATATGCACCCTGATGTTCACAGCAGCACTATTTACAATAGCCAAGACATCAAAGCAACCTAAATGTCCATTGATAGATGAATGGATAAAGAATAAATAAAGACAACAATGGAGTATTGCACAGCCGTAAACAATGAAATAAAACTATTTGCAGCAATATAGATAGACCTAGAGATTATCATATTAAGTGAAGTAAGTAAACAAAGACAATTATCATATGATATCACATATATGGAATCTAAAAAAAATGATACAAATGAATTTATATACAAACCAGAAATAGACTCACAGAGGTAGAAAATGAACCATAGTTACCAAAGGGAAAGGTGGGGGGAGGGATAACATAAGAGTTTAGGATTAATAGATACACACTACTATATATAAAATAGATCAACAACAAGGACCTACTGTATAGCACAGGGAAGTATTTTCAATTTATTACAATAACCTATAATGGAAAACCATCTAAAAAGTGTATATACACACACACACACATATATATATAACTGAATCACTTTGCTTTATACCTGCAACAAATACAACATTGTAAATCAACTATACTTCAATAAAAAAAATTTTTTTTAACCAACTAGGCCAGGGCTACTTATAAACACCACTGAATGGTTTTGTAGCAACACCACTCAATCAGCTGCCACAGGTTGAGGCAAGGCTGTGTCTTCAGTGGGCATTATGTCCCCTAAAAAAGATATGCTGCAGTCTTAACCCCTAGTACCTCAGAATGTGACCTTATTCAGAGATAGGGTCTTTACAGAAGTAAATTAAAATGAGGTAATTAGGATGGGTCTTAATCCAATATGACTGGTGTGCTTATTTAAGGGGGAACTTTGAAAACACACACACACACACACACACACACACACACACACACACACACACACACACACACACACACACACACACACACACACACACACACACACACACACACAGAGGCATGTGAACATGAAGGCAGAAATCGAGGCAATGCATCTATAAGCTAAGGAACACCAAAGACTGCCAGAGATAGAAGAGAGGCATGGAACCCTGTCAACACCTTGACCCTGAACTTCTAAGCTCCAGAGCTGTGTGACAATAAAGTTCTATTGTTTAAGCCACTCAGTTTGTGGTACTTTGTTGTGACTGACCTGTGAAACTACTTCAGTGGGACACTGGAGACGTGTGTGTCATTGACTTGTCATTGTTCTTAATGTTCCTGTAGTTTTTGTTTTTTTCCAAGATTCTCTTTTTTTAGAACAGTTTAAGGTTCACAGCAAAATTGAGAGGAAGGTCCAGAGATTTTCCATAGGCTCCCTGCCCCCACACAGGCACAGCCTCCCCAGCTGTCAGCATCCCCCAGCAGAGGGGTACATTTGTTACGATGGATGAGCCCACATTGACACATCATAAGCATGCAGAGTCCACAGTTTTCATTAGTGTTCACTCTTGATGTTGTACATTCTGTGGGTTTTGACAAATGTATAATGACATGTATCCACCATCATGGTCTCATATAGAGTAGTTTCACTGCCCTAAAAATCCTCTGTGCTTTGCCTATTCATCGCTCCTCCCCTCATCACCTGGCAACCACTGATCTTTTTACTGTCTCCATGGTTTTGCCTTTCTCAGAGTGTCATATAGTTGGGATCACCAGTATGTAGCCTTTTCAGATTGGCTTCTTTTACTTTGTAGTATACACTTAAGTTTTCTCCACATCTTTTCGTGGTTTGATGGCTCATTTCTTTTAAGTGCTGAATAATACGCCATTGTCTGGATAGATACCATTTATCCATTTCTATTTATTTTTCTGTTTAAGGAAACATTTTTTTTAAACATCAGCTCAGGGCAGAATTAAAGATATGACTGGAATTAAAGATAGATCTGGATAGTAAGTGCAAGGGCATTCTCTATACTTTCTCCTAAAGAATTTAAAAACGGACTCAGCTTCTCTCTGCTAGGGTTGGTGACCCCATGGGCTCTGAGCCTGGAGCAGCAGAGCTGTATGACCTCTGCCTGGGGAGAGTCTGCCCTGAAGTGAACAAGCCTGTGGACAAGTGGGCTCTGATGACTTGTGTGCACCAGGACCCAGCTGGCCAGGCCGGGGTGGTTCAGTTACACTAGCTTTAAACAATACGTGGCTTTGAGTCTCAGTGATTCTACTTAGAGTGTGATCTTTTGGGCCTTGCTTTCCACCTCTCTAAAATGAGAAAATCTGCCCCTGAAGGGCTGTGAGGATCAAGCACAAGAAGAAAAACAGAGTGACCTGGAAAGTGCTAGAATGTTGGTAGATGTCTGCTTAGATACTTCCTGGGGGATGGATGCCACACTTAGCCAGGGAGGAGCTCTGGTCCCAGCCTCAGGAGCCCCACCACCCACCCAGGTGCCACTCACCAGCTCTAGTCCCACCTCGAGCCCTTGCTGACCTCACCGCTACGTCTTCCCACTCAGTCTGGCCACCCCAACCTTTGCAGCCCAGAGTGCCCCGTGGGAGGATGACTGACGGTCAGGCCAGTTCCTTCAGAAAGGGCTCCAGTGGCCTCCGGGGCCCAACCAGTCAAAGAGGGTGAAGCTTCCATGACTGTGGAAGAAGCTTCTACAGGCTTCCACAGGCCGTGGAAAAGGAGTCTGAGAGGCAGCGAGGTGAGAGGGGGAGCCGGCCAAGTGGCTCAAGGTTGCAAGTGTGTCCTTCCAATGGGGAGATTTACCTCAAACTACCTCTTCCCCGAAATCCCTTTTGGGGAAGAAGAGCCCAGCCCCTTCCTCATGGTGGCACTTCAGAGAGCACAGCCCAAGCCTCTGCTCCAGCTTCAGTCCTGCTTCCTGTAGGTCTTCCTGCTCCTTTAGCCTCTTTTTCCTGGGACACACCAAGTGGAGCCGGGCTAGTCAGCCATCACCAGAGGAGGGGATGTGGGAATTTGGGGGCTGCCTCCAGGTCTAGAAACTCTGGTGTCCTCTCAGTGGCTCCTCGAAAAAGGGAAGGTCAGCGTGAACCACCAACGTGCCTTGCTCCTCCCTCCTCAACTGTCAGCGCTGGGCAGATTACCTGCACTGTCTTTCCTTCACAGATTTAGGTATAAGTCATCCCCTCCTGCCCGCAATGAGAGCAGGATGGCCTCGGGACTGGGAAAGCCTAGACTTGCACTTGAGGGAAGAATTCCACCCCTTTTCTTTTCAACCAGTGTCATTTATTTCCTGCTTGTAAAGACTTTTCCACATTTCCTCCCTGGGAGCCCTCTGTGGTGCCGTCCACTTTTCCCGAAGATGCCATGTTGTAATTTTGGACCTGGAGTAGGGCACAGAGGAGGGCTGGTCTGGGGTGGGGGCAGTGTGATAGAGGAAGCAGATGATATTTTAGATATTAGCTGTTTGGGGCACAGCTTTTCTTAATTTGGCTAAACTTGGATCCTAAAGTGTTGCAATCACTCACTCTTCCCCGGGAGGGAAGTCAAGCCCAGATGGTGCGATCCATTTCCCACGCACTTTGGCAAGGTCACTGGAAGGGCCAGCTGGCCGCTTTCTTGTTATTGTAGAGTTATTTTATTTTTTAACGTTCTACTGATTAAAGTCCTTAAATCTCAAGAGGCCAGATGGAAACCAAGTAATATAGCACTTTTAGTCTCCTTTTAATGAGATCAGGACTGGGAGAGGGCTGGGATAGGACAGAGATGGAGAAGCCATCCGCTGGGTGCCCTGGGGCTCGATACCCAGAGGGCTTGGTGAGGGGTGAGTTACTTTCATCCGCTTCCCTGCAGGAAGTGTTGTCAGTCTCTATTTTCCAGAAAGCTCTCATGATGGTTTCTGTAGGACTTTGCACTTCATAGGCTTCAGTTAAAATTGGAGTCAGCTTGGTGAGTGGGAAACTGAGAGGCCTGTCAAGACATTTGGCTCTGAAAGCCCCTACCTGCTCCTGCTCTACCTGGGGGCTGATGGGCATTTAAGCATGGAGGGGGTCACTGAGGATGTGCTGCACCCTCCCCCAGACCTGGGGCCTACTGGCGGGGTGCAGCTTCAGGTTCTGCTCCCTGTAGAAGAGCTTCAAGCAGCCCACAGCGGTGGGGTGCTCCCAGTCCTGATGGGCTGGAAGGGCCCATGCCCACCCAACCCAGGTCTCAACTGACCAGGTGCTGGACAGTGGATGGCCACCTGCTGCACTGCCCCAGCGGCACCCACATCGGCTCTGGGTCAGCGGGGAGCTGCCTCAGCCCCATGTTCATCTAATGAAGGGGGAGAAGGAGGGTGGGCCAGGCCAGGTGTGGATGCTAAGGAGGCAGCCTCAGTGAAGAGGGCTTCGCAGAGAAGGGCCACAACTCCAGTAACTCCCACCAGCCTCTTAGAGTCTCTCCAGCCCTCTGTAAGTCATCACCATTTTATTTCACAAACAGTTTAGCATCAGCTGTGTACAGAACCCCACGTTAGACCCCGGGGAGCAAAAAGGAAAAAAAAGAGACAGGAACGTGTCTGCTCCCAAGGATATTCTAAAATGGTCAACAAACACAAATCTACCCACTAAAGGGCCTGAAAACAAAACCAACCCAACAGCAGTGCTTATTTATCAAACCAGAAGATTTCAAAAGATGAAGTCCAGGGGCTAGTCAGAGGTGACAGCAAAAAGTGAAGAACTCTCATGTGCACAGAACGAGGGCAACCCACGGGGACGTTTGCTACCAAACTAAGGCTGGGCCGCACCCTCCAGCGCCCTAACAAGCAAGGTGTTCTGCAGGCTCACCTGGTGGGATGAGTGACCTCAAGAATTATTTGAAGACTTGCTCAAAAACGCAGATTATGAGGCGTCAATCCTAGAGGATCTGCTTCAGTAAATTGGGGTGGACCCAAATCTGCATTTTAATAAGGTCACCGAGGTTCTGCCGTAGCATCTGCTGCGAATCACACTTTGAGAATCACTTTTTTACTAACTCAAACCAGGCCCTTCCCTGTAACAGCCTCAGGAAGGGAACATTCAGGAGGGGGCTGTCCACTGTGCAAGACACCTCCACAGGCGGCGCCCTCCACCCCTAGTGCTGCCCCCCAATCCCCGCCACACACAATACACATCACCGCACAACACACACACACACACACACACACACACACACACCACACCACACAGACACACCACACACCACACACACACCCCACACTACATACACCCCACACTACACACACCACACACAAACCCCCCACCTACTCATTCGCTTCTTCAAACACGAGAGCTAGCGCGCACGCACACCCGATAAGTACACCAGGGGCCATTCACCCCTGTTCCGGGCCTATAATCTGTGACGCAAGGTGGGGTGAGCTGGCCACCCACGCGGTGACGCAGGAGCAGGCGAAGCGGCGAGCAAGCAGAGAGGCGTCAGGACGACGCTCATTCTGCTCGCTTTTGCCATTAGAGACCAAGCGCGTCATCGCCTGACGCTGCCCGGCTGCGCGGGAAGGTGGAGGCCCCCGCTATTGTTCCTTCCCCCGCTCTGCCGCGAGAGAGGCTCTTACCTCAGCGCCCAGACGTATTGATCTCGTTTTGCAGCCAGAGAAAATGGAGACGGGGAAGGAAAGTGATCAGAAGGTGAAAGCAGCGAGGCCCTGCGCACCTGAAGTGTTCATACCTCCGCTGGGTGACGTGGAAGGAAGGAAAGGACAGCGAAGGTCCTGTGCAGGGTCGGGCGGGGGACAGAGACCGGGGCAAGCCTGGCCCTTCCCAGTCCAGGGCTGGAGAGGAGAACCACGACCTTCTCAGCCTCCCGGACGCCTGCCCGCGCCCCCTGTCCCCCCTCCCCAGCTAGGGCAGAGAAGCTTCTGGCAGGAGAGGGGCAAGCGGAAGTGACCGCCACAGAGTGTGAAAAACTCCCTCGTCCTCGGGAGCCATTGGCACAGCCGTGGAAAGTCTAACATCTGGTGTGTGGCCCCCGAGTAACCTCCTGGATCCAGGGAGGAGCTGGTGCTTGAATAACTAACTCCAGGGCCCGGGAGGGAGGAGAGGCCACAGTTGACCTTCCTCCCCGCCTGAGTTCAGGCGGGGCAGCGACAGCCCACGTGAAGGGCAGAATTCAGGAAGAGAAGTTCCCCCGGGGCCCAAGCTGAGTGTGAGGTCGCAGGCTCCCTCCCACCCCCGGCCAGGGCCCTCGCCCACCTCTTTCAGCTGGGATGCTTCACTGAGAAGCAGAGCTCAGTGAAGACGTACCGACCAAAGTTCCAAGAGGGGGAGGGGGAGGGAGGGGCCGTCGGCTCTGTAAAGGGCCTTCTAGAAACAGGGCAGCACGGTGTGCGTCTTCCAGGGCTGTGGGGACCCAGGAGCCTGCGGGATGAGGGGCCTGGCGGCTGGGGAAGGAGCTCAAGGCTCTCCAGCCTACGTTAGGGGACGAAAACAGTTGGGTTTCTTTTGCCCGCAACTCCCCAGGGCACCAGAAAACTAGTGGTCACCAGCCTAGGAGTCGTGGAGAGCAGGGACAGCCCTTGGTGGCGTGGCCGTGACCGCCGGGGCCTCAGGGTGCGTTAGGCCTGGGCGCCCTTTCCTCCTCCGGAGTGAGGGGCACGGCCTGGACTTCTGTCCCCGCAGGGCCCGGGTTCTGTCCTCCGGGCCAGGGAAGTGCTGGGAGGGAGACTGGGAGTGCTTCTGCTACCCTCCCGGTTCTTTACAAACCCCGAGTGCTGGGGGAGGGGGCGAGGGACTGAGAGCTGGAGGGTGCGGGGCGATGGGGACTTCAGGCCCGCTCGACAGGTATCTGAGGCAGGCGAGGCCCAGAAACAGATACCAGCGCACTCTGGATTCCAGCCAGGAGCAGGTGGCCATCACACCCCAGGCTCCTGGCCCCACCTCCTGAGGCCCGCGCGGGAAGCCTGGCACCTTTCCCGGCACCAGCTGCGCCGCCTGGCACCAAGTCTGCACCCGAGAGAGCCCGCAGCCCGCGCGCTGCCCCGGGGACTGGGGGCGTGACTCACTCCCTGCCTGCTAATCACTCCCCTCTCCTCCGCCTCTCGTCGCGTCTCGCCCAGCCTCCCTTCCCTTGGAGAAAAGCGTGCCCATCTGACGCCTCGCCCGCGTGCTCTCCGTGACACAAGCATCTGTCCTTGCCGCTGCCCCTGCTCTGTGTAACCCCCACACCGCCCTCCCCCGCCCGCTGCCTCCTGCTCCAGCCTCCGCCGGGACGACTGTCTGCGCGCCATACCCCCTCCCCCAGCCCCGCCCCATCCTGTGTCCGTCAGGGTGAGCTCTCCGCACCTGGCAGGCAGGCTGTGTCCAGCAGCCCTCCCTAACCTCTCTGCCCACCTCCACGCCAGAGGCACAGACCCCCAGACTGGAGGCGTCTGAGGAGGGAGCATCAGAGCACAATGGCCAAGCTCTTCCTTCTCAGGCCACCATTCAGCCTTTCCATGACCAGCCTGCACCTCCCCTAAAGGGAGCCAAGAACAGGGAGACTCTCAATTTTGTCTCTGCTTTGACCAGAGGCTGGAAGAAGAGTCTAGCCAAGTAGGCAATGGGAAGGTCCCGAGACTGTGGAGGATGACTGTGACATGACACCACAGGCCAGCCTGATAGGGAAAATGACCCCCTCCTGCAGTGCAGCCAGGGCTCCCAAGGAGCAGAGTTTGGAGACCAGACTTCTGGAGCAGGCTCTGGTACCAGCACCAAGCTGGACCCTGTGCACTCACAGGCCCTCTCTGGGCTTCTGTAAAATAGGACAACCCAACTGTTTGATACCCAAGACCACTTCTAAGTGTTTTGTCATGATGAGGAAAAAAAAATCTGACCTAAAATCTGAAGCAGGCTGAAAAGCCAACATTACTTGCATGTGAGTTTCAGAATATATAACAGCTCCTTTTTTTTGTTTTTGTTTTAAGACTAAATACAGAATTGTCTTCACAGGCCTGTGAGCTGGGCAGTTATACAGAAGCCAACAGAGAAGGGCCCTGTGCTGGGTTTAATGCTCTGCCACAGCTATCTTTAAAGTCTTGATAATTTCTGAACAAGGGCCCCACATTTTCATTTTGCACTGGGTCCAACAAATATACTTTAAACGTTGGCCAAGGAAAAGCAGCATGGATGTGCCTGCAATAGGATTTTGGCATCTAGAATACAGAAACGAACATTTCCTCATTTTCAGTGCCTGGGGAAGTGGGGGAGGGTGAGCCCATTAAGGAAGTGCTTGGTGAGAGTTAAACTGTTCAAGGGGACTAGGAGTCCTATATTCACAGTAGTTACTGTCCCTGGAGCCTAATGCAGCCAAGGCTCTGCGGGCTGATTCAGACATTCCCTCAAGTAAGAGTCTACTGTTGTCTAATATCCTATGCTTCTTCCATAGTACTAGGATTAGCTGGCCATGGCCAAAAAACTTTTCCCTGATACCTTTGCAGCTAGGTGCATCCATGTGATTAAGTGTTGGCCAATGGGATGTACCTAGAAGTGCCACCACCCGGTTGGTGTATTCCCTTTCTTCTGAGTTGTATTCTTTTTTAACATTTTTTTATTGATTTATAATCATTTTACAATGTTGTGTCAAATTCCAGTGTTCAGCACAATTTTTTGGTCATTCATGGACATATACACACTCATTGGCACATTTTTTTCTCTGTGAGTTATCATAACATTTTGTGTATATTTCCCTGTGCTATACAGTGTAATCTTGTTTATCTATTCTACAATTTTGAAATCCCAGTCTATCCCTTCCCACCCTCCACCCCCCTGGTAACCACAAGTCTGTATTCTCTGTCTGTGAGTCTATTTCTGTCCTGTATTTATGCTTTGTTTTTGTTTGTTTTTGTTTTTTAGATTCCACATATGAGCGATCTCATATGGTATTTTTCTTTCTCTTTCTGGCTTACTTCACTTAGAATGACATTCTCCAGGAGCATCCATGTTGCTGCAAATGGCATTATGTTGTTGGTTTTTATGGCTGAGTAGTATTCCATTGTATAAATATACCACATCTTCTTTATCCAGTCACCTGTTGATGGACATTTAGGCTGTTTTCATGTTTTGGCTATTGTAAATAGTGCTGCTATGAACATTGGGGTGCAGGTTTCTGAGTTTTATTTTTGATCGATAACATAGCAGAAGTTTTAAACCTTTAGACTAGGATCTAAAGGACTCAGAAAAACATGCTGTTAGTTGTTATCATTTCACAATAGAAATTTATTTAAGAGTGAACTGGCACATAATGTGCCTTTTAATGTTTAGTTTTTCAAGCAGTAAGATGGGACTAGAGTTCCATCTCTACAGGGAATGCAATTGAGGAGGTCAGATGTTAAGGAAAATCTCAGATACGTGCAATGAAGAAGAACTGAGCAGGGTATGGGGGGATGATGAGTGACAGGGGTGCCATTTTAAGGATGGCATGAAAGGGTCTGAGGAGCTGATATCGGAGCAGAAAGCTTAATGAAGACAGGAAGGAGCTGTTACAGATTAGCTGAGGGAAGAGCATTCCAGGAAGAGGGATGCATTCAAGTTGTTTTGCTGAAAGTGAGGATCTCTTAAGATTCAGACTTGTATAATTCCAACTATCTGCTGCTATCTCCGTCTGGATGTCCCAGTAGCAGCTCAAACTCAATGTGTTTAAAATTTCTCTTCTGCACCAAACCAGTTCCCCTTCCTCTGTTTCTGTTATTAGTGCCACTATCTTTATATCTTCATACCTTCATAATGACATAAACTGAAATCCTGGAGTTGTGTGCAGCAAGTCACCAAGCTGTGATGAGCTGTGAAATGCTCATCAATCTTTTCTGCCACCTCTGAAGTCCAAGCCGTGGATTATGGAAGCAGCCTCCTCACACAATCTTCCTGCCTGCAGCTGCTTCAGCTTCTGTCCATCTTCAGGACTGTGGTCAGTCATCTTCCTTAAGCACTTTGACTTTCTCTGCTCAAAAAGCTTCAGAGTCTGTACAAATAAAGTCTACAATCCTTAGTCCAGTAACTAAGGTCCACCTTTCCTTGCAGTCTCATCTTCCTGTGCTCTTCTAAATACACCTTGGCTTGGGGTTCTTTGCAGTTTTCCAAAGACATCTCTTCCTCTCCAGTCTTCAAGTCTTGATTCCTGCGGCTTCCTTCTCTTACTGAAATTCGATTGCCACCTCTCCCATGAAGTTTCTCTTCAGCTTCTCACTCAGCAGAGCTTTCTCTGCCTTTGACCTATGAAATCCTATCTGCATCACTTTTTTTACTGGACTTTTTCATTGTAAAAGGAATACAATATTGACAAGAGTTGAAAATGGAAAAACAATCACCTGTATTCCTGTTTCAACAAGTGAGTTTACATTTAGATATTTTTTCTAGTCTTTGGCGATCTGCATGCATATTTTTACATAATTGTAATCATAGTAGACATACAACTTCGATTTGTTTTTATTTCTACCCAACACTTTCCCTATCTTCCCACATAGTCTTTTCAAAGTAGGAGTTTTAAAGAGGTCAAAATAAGTCTGTGTCTCATTCAAGGATGTCTTTCATAGAGTTGAGGTACTACAATTTATTAAACCATTTATTACTGAACATTTGATGGGTTGTTTTTTAGCTATGAGAGAAAAAGTGTATCTTAAGCCTTCTCTGTATTCCTAGCACCTAGAGCAAATTAATTCCATCAGTATTTATTGAATGGATGGATAAATGAACAAATGCACATAACAAAACATAACTATTTCCTAGCCAGAGTATTAATATTTTATATAATAATATTGTTGGGGGGCTTTGCACATTGTGGCAGATTGTATTTTTTAAAAATGGCCAAATCAACATGTCTCATCCCACATGCTGTGAAATAGGACATCCCTCCATTGAGAGGTGGGGGTCTAGGTTCTCTCCCTTTGAAATGATCAGTTCTTTCTTGGGTGTCTTGATCAACAGAATGCAGTGGAAGAAACATGGAACTTTCAAGCTCAGGTTATAAAAGGTAACATGCTGTCTCCACCTCCCCCTCTTTCTCAAGATACTTGTCCTTGGAATTCAGCCACCATGTTATAAGGAAGCCTGGGCCACACGGGGAGGTCATATGTGGGCCTTCTGCCCACATTACCAGTTAGGTCCCCAGTCAACAGCCAGCATCAACCACTAGACACAGGAAGGAGCAGCCCTAAGATGATTCAGCCTTGCCGCCCCACACATTGTGAAGCAGAGAGAAGACATCTCCACCGTGCCTTATCTGAATTCTTGATCCACGGAGGGAGATACTAGAAGATTATTGTTTAGGGGGCAATTTGTTATGCAGGAGTGACTGAAACACACACAGTTAGTCCCATGTTGTATTTCAAAAGGGTTGTACCAAGTTGCAGTGCCACCACCAGGGGAGGGATGCGGCAGACTCACCACAACCCCATGAGTCCTAGAGTGTGGCCTCTTTGTGGGCCACACTTACCCCAAACTGCAAATCTCATCTCCCCTTCTCAACTGTAAGCTCCTTGAGGGGATACATCACTGCATTTTTGTTCACAGTTCTTAGCAGACACTTGGCAAATGCTTGTGCATCTGTGTATTTGTTAAAAGTATACATAGCCAGGGTATGCGTTGTCCTGGCCAGGAAGCACAGACTCTGACCGTGGAGTGGACTGAAGTATCTTGGTCTCCTCATCAGAGAAAGCAGATTCCAGAGAAGCAGCTCAGAAAACACATCTTCTAGTCCATTTATACACAAACTTGGAGGAAACTCTATAGTGTTTCCGGGAACATGATAATGGTTTCCTGTAACTGGATCAGAGCATTCCCAGCCCTCATACCTTGCATCCAACCGAATACAGCTCCAGCTGTGAGGGCTTTTAAGATGCCACCAATTTTGCATTCTACTGAGAAACTACTGGCAGATACATATCTAGTTGGCTTTTCTCCTCCAGCCTTGTACATACTCTTTATTATTCAATCAATTTTTACACAGCCCAACGAAAAGGAATGCATGGAAATGTAGAGCGGGTCCTCTGGCCTTCCCTTTTACAATTTTAGATCCATGGCCAGTTGCCAGCTCCTTGCTTTCTTCTCTGCCATACTTCTACTTACCATCCAGGGAGCTCTCCATGGTCTTAGCATGGAAAGCACACTCATCAAAAATGCCAGTCCAAATAAAGAAAATTATTTTTCAAGTGACCTGTGTCTACTTAACCCAATTATTAATTCAGCAAATATTTACTGAACACCTAACATCCACTTGCCCTCAAGGACCTTAAAGAAGCTGCAGTCTAATAGAATCTCCATCATTTACAGGAATTCCGTCCATCCAAGAGACTTGCAGATTCCCTTGGGTATTTGTTCTAGCATTGCCCCACTATTACACCTGCCAGGGTAGGGTCAGGAGAACAAGCCAACCTGTGGGTGGTTGAGTGGACAGGGGGGATATGTGGGGAAACAGAGTTGTCAGGTGGGAAAAAGTAGCAATTTACTCAGAGATACACAGTTTAAATGAAAGATCATTTCTCCGGCTATAAAGAAATCTAGTGTTTTATTTAAGAGACACTGTATTCTAGGATGTGGACTTTGCCTCCAGGTTCTAGCCAAGGCACTTGGTCTAAGTGGAGTCTAACCACCACTTTAAGGTAGTTAACTCCAGGAATTTTCAAGATGGCATCAAAAAAAAAAATTTAAAGCATGATGCAGAATATTTAACTGGAAGCAGAGCATTGTACTGAACTTATTTTTAAGGGTGGTTAACTAACTTGAGATGGAAGTCATATAACACCTTTTCAAACCACCAGGTTTCAGGGCCGATGGCTTCAGTTCAGACTTCCTTCTGCCAGGTCTCACTTGCATGAGTTAGCGGAAATACTCCTCTGCCCCTCAGGCTGCGCAGTGGATGATACCCTCCCCATTAGACAACAAGGCGCCTTTCTTTGGAGCTGGAGCTCAGTAAGCTGATGCCTATATTCTGGGCCAAAACTATCACAGAGCTGCCTGATTTCAGTCTACACACCATGTGTTTGAGGAAGAATCATGCCCGGCTGCCGCTCCTAAAAAAACAAGTTTTGCCCCCAACAGAGCATATCACCACCTTCTGACTTTCCTCCTATGGGATGCAGTGCATGAAAGCAGAGTCTGATTCAGGGTTGTTATTTTTTCCTTCTAGTTTAGAAACGGGAAAGGAAGGAGACAGTGTTTCCTTGGTAGACCAGAAAGCCCGGCCTTCAGGATACAAGGGTGGTACTGTCTCTGACTGGGGGATGGCCAGGTCTGGGGTGGGGGAAGGAAAGAGGGAGCAGGAGGCAGATAGAGCTGGGCTAGGACGGTTGGGGCGGGTGTTGAGTGTGTCAAAGCATGAAGATCTGTGTACATCTCAGCACGATCCAATGATGAGAGTTGCTTTACAATGCCAAAAGGGCCATTTCCTAGTTTTACACTAATATTATTTTGAAAGACTTTTTAAAGCCATTTTTTTCCCTTACCTGAAAGCACTGTCTTCCTCTATTTTCGTTCAGCTTCTCAATAGCTTCTCAATGATCTCTGAGGTATGAAGAGTATTTTTATCTTATAATCAGAAATCACAGTGTAAAAGGGTACTTGCCCCGCCCCAAAAGTGACAGAGCTCAGTCCTCCCAAGTCTCAGCCCATTCAGGCCAGTGGTCCTTCTAGCCAGACTGACTGTGGAATATTCATTTTGTTGTTCATCCACAACAGTGCCTGGGGTTGTTTGCATGTGACTTTGTTACACAATCTCTTTGAGGTCACTGCTGTCCTTGGTGGACAGGGCTCTGGGTGCACACGAGGCTGTTCTCCATATCTATCCTGCTGTACTGGACTCTCTTCCCTAACCCTAACTGAGGTGCCACCCTCTGTAGAATCCATAACCTGTCCCCCAGATCAGTGTGGTTCATTCAGTGTGGAAATGGAATTACTGATGACCATCCAGGGATCAAATTAGAGATGTGGCTCAAAGCTAGTACCTGACAATCCTGCAGCTCAGCAGGGAAAGGCCATTGGCATACACCATGAGACGTGGCAATGTCAGCAGGGACCAAGAAACAGATGCTGAATGTGCAAACCCCTCTCAGGCAGACATGCTTCCACACAGACCCTTCCCAAAAGCGTTCCTGCCAGAGATCCTAGCCCTCTGCTTATCCTCCTGCGCTTCTGGCTCTACCTAATCTGGGGACAGCAGTGACTGAAGCCACCTGGAGGGATGGGTGAGCCAGCTAGCCTCTCTCAGCCCCTCATAGCGGAAACTGCAGCATCTGGGACAATGTGCTGCTGCTAAATGCAACGACTTCACCCCAGGTCACTAATAAAGACACCCAATAATACATGGAATTGGCTGTCTTTTTCCTAATGCCTACCCTTTTCAGGCAGAGCCCCCTGCTGCAGCTCTTTAGGCCTGAGACTGTTTCCTCCTCCTTAGGCCTAGCCACAAAAGGAAAGTCAGTATGCCTGGCTGCTAAAAAGGTGTCCTAGAAAGAGAACTCAAGCCTTTTCTAAAAGGTAGCTTTAGCCATCGTCAAGTCTTCCTGAACAGCAGCACAGCTCAGACTAGTAAAAAAATCTCAGGTCTTGTATGAGGATGAGACAAGCTATGAGGACTCACCATTAGAGACTAAAAGTCACTTCTGAATTCATTCATATGGCTACTAAGTGTCAAAAAAGGGGCACAGATCTAATCACCCTGGGGGAGAAATGACTGCCAGCTGGAGTGGTCAGGACCAACTCCAAAAAACAGCAGGTTTAATTACAGCGAAGTCTCAAGGCAGGGGTAGACTGTAGAGGGGGAGGGGGCATCCCCAGAGAGTGATCGGGATGGGAAGGGGTAGCGTGCAGACAGCCCAGCAAGGAGCAGCCTGCACTGGCTAGAGCCAAGGATCCAGGTGGATAAGGCTAGCTTGGGGCCAGATTGTGGAGGGCTTTAAATGTCAGGCCAAGGAATTTATCAGAATGAAATGATCAAACAGGTGTTTTAGAAAGATGAATTGGAAGAGAGTGGGCAGGATGAACTGGAAAATCTAGAAGCATGGCAACAATTAGGAAGCTGTGAGATTAATTAGGCTGTTGTAGTAGTCCTGTGTGAGTTGATAAGGGTGTAAATGAGGACAGTGGCAGCAGGAATGGAAAGGGACAGCTGCAAGAGACATTGTTAAGAAAGAATGGATGAGATTGCTGCCTGATTGGACTGGGGACCCGGGGAGCTCAAGGAATCAAGATGACAGCAGAGTTTTGAGTGTGGGTGACTGGTAGTACAATGAACAGAAAAAGGGATATTAGAAGAGGGAGCTGTTTCAGCAGATGTGAATTCAGTTCCAGACATGGAGAGTGTGCAGGATATCCAAATGGGAATGTCTGACAGGTCACAGGAAATTTAACACTGGGGCTCAGGAGAGACGGTATGGTTGGTGATAAACTTGGGAATCAAATGCAGAGAGGTGATAAATGAACCCATGGAATGGATGAGATCTCTTAGGAAAAGCATATACAGTGAGACAGAGGACCAAAGCCTGTATGGTGGCTCACAGAGAAAAAAATGTAACAATGAATATATACATGTTCATGTATAACTGAAAAATTGTGCTCTACACTGGAATTTGACACAACATTGTAAAATGATTATAAATCAATAAAAAATGTTAAAAAAAAAAAGGACCAAAGCCTGACTTTTGAGGAATGCCAGCATGTAAAGGATTTATACTACAAAGCTGAGTTTAGAAGTGCTACCTACATGCAACATGTCTTCACCATTAAAGTATCAGTTTAAAGTGTATATGAGCCTGAGAAAGCCGAGCAACACAGCATTTTTGTCTCAGTAGGAACTAAATGATAAACACCTAAATATGACCATAAAACAGAAGTAAAGGCTGATATTCATAGAGAAAAAAAGAATAAGTGATGCAATGAACATAATCTAGAAGATTAGTGGGTTTGGTCCAACAAGGATGAGTCAAGTAAAGCAAAGAAAAATTTGTGAGAAATATACTATAAATGCCATTTAATTAGAGAAAAATAGGTATTTACTCATTTTAACACAAGGACCAAAAAATTTACCATATCTGCAGTGCACTGTCTTCCTGAAGTATGAATTCAAACTAATTCATCAAAATATTTTTAATAAAAGCTACATTAAAGTATATGCTGGCTCAAACATTTGTGAAGACAAGTTAATACACAAAAGCTAACCAGAGTATAGTAACCCACACCAGCTTTAGCATGCAAACAAAATACCTTTTCTTTTTTAGTGTGTATCCCTTATCTTTTTACATGAAATGTTTACTATATATTGCATTTTTTGACACTTACAAACTCTGAAATGGTAGGCTTAGATTTTAATATGTTCTTATATTTAACATGTTTATTACTTCTTCTAAAATATCATAACAAACAAATTTAACATACATCAAAAGCAATTGAAAGACAGGAACTTTCTTTCCTTTGGACATCAGATTTTTAAAAAACAGGAACAGGATTTAAAAATTATACAAAATGAGCTGCATATGTAATACTGACATGCAATTATTCAGAAGATACTGGTTTTAGCTGCTTCCAGGTAATGGAAGCAGTCTCTAATGTCAACCCAGAAAATACATGCAATTGCTAGCTAGCCTCAGAGATACTACATACACATGTTAAAAAAAAAAAAAAAAAAAGATGGAGAGGCAAGCAAAACTTAGAAACTCGATCATTTCTTACTTTTCAGATATTTTGAATATATCTAAAAAAATTACCAGATAAGATATCATATGATCTTAAAGAAAGGAACTCTTAATACAGTATTAAGGAACAGTGAAATTGAGTTATTAAGGCCAAAGCAATAGTTTTCTTGATGACTTCAGCCTCTTAGATAAGACCCAGATAGTTTCATTCTGTCAGCTAAATTTAATCCAAGAGTTGACTTTTTAAATGCTAATACTGTCAAACCTCTTTCAATAATATTTTAAATACACACACAAACTAATATATTATTTAGAAGTTTACCTCATTTCTTTAAGTATGGGTCTTGGGCTGATCTGCCGAACACTGGGGAAATACAAAATAAATTAGCAATTTGCTTGTTTCTTTTTAAGTATCTTTACTAAATAACTCAATTAAAAAACAATTTTTGTGGGAAGAATCAGGTGGATGATTCTTATTTGGGGGTTATAATAAAGAAGGACTCGTGATTAAGGGGGAACTGCACTGTTGTGGGTCAACAAAAATCTGAAGGGTTGTAGTTTTGTAGGCAACTGAAAAATCTGAAATGATAAAAAACTGAAGGTACTGCTTCTTGGTGTAGAAGACATAGGACACACTTTCACAAAGAAGTTTCATAATAGCTAATTTTTCATTAAATCTATAGCCTGTAACATACACATATGTATCTTATTTCAGAAGAGGCAGTGACTCAAAGATGCTTAGATTTAACTTATGATTCAGTCAAATAAAGTCCAAATGTTTGGAATTAAATAACCCACTACTCGCCAAAAATCCATAAAATGTTCACACCGGATAGACCAAGATTAACTCTCCTACAAAGAGAAAAAAGAAAAGTTTTAGTGGAATTGGTTGCCAAGCATTTAAGGTCTTTTTTCCCAAATAACTAAAACAAGAGTCTTTACAAGGAATACATGTTTAATATGATATTTAACACTTTTCTGCAATAAGTTATGTAACACATGGTTTATCAGGTGAATTCTAGTAACAGTAATTACTTTCTTAACTGTGCTTAAAACCCAAATTTAGAATAAATGGATTTATGGAGTGTTGAAAATTAGTTTTTTCAGTGGACCCCAAGAACTATTACTACAGATAGTCAGCAGAAAAATTTTAGGAAGTAAGATTAAAGTAAAGGTATTGATAAATTTTAAAAATGGAGGCTACAGAGATGCCAGGCCTCTTAGACAATCTTACATACTTGACTTGAATTAGGAGTTTTCTAATGAATAGAAATGCTTTAAAAAATCTGCATATGAGTATTAATACAGCTTACACTAAACCACACTGCATATGACAAAAAGAAAAATCTACTTCTATTTCAGGGAAGAATATAACTGTATTCAAAGTATGAGGGGAGGAGAAGAGGGCCATAAAGATAAATTACTCATCTAACAAAATAAATCAACCTACAATGTCCAAGTCTGAGGAATCAATGGAGAGCTGCATACTTCCATTACCTGGAACTGCGGGAGTATTAACATCAGAAAAAAAAGCTACAAGAATTTCAAATGGCTGCTTCTGGGAAGCGGGCTTGGGAATACTGGGAACTGCTTATTTCTGTCATGAACTTTTAGCACAATGTGGCTTTTAAAATTAAGAGTATGCATTAATTTTGATAACATTTTTTAAAAAGTTACCAAAAATGCCCTTCAAAAAAGGTCATTTCATCAACTGTGTTTCCCCATTTCTTCACATCCTCACCAACACTGCAAATGATAAATCTCAATCTGATAGGAAAAAAATGTTTTAATTTTGGCTTGCTTGTGTATGAAGCTAAATAAACATCCTTTCATGTTTATTAACCATCTGCACAACATTTTTCTATGAAAAGTCTTTCATGTCTGATTATTTTCTATATTTTAATTTTCTAATTAACTTATATATACTCTTTATATATGATGGGTATTAACTTGGGTTTGCTCTATGTGTTGCAACTATAATGCTTTGTATCAGCTTGTCATTTAGCTTTAAACTTTATGGTGTCTTTTGCTGAACAGGACACTTAAATTACTATGTAGTCAATTCTGTCTAAATTTTTTTCCCTTTTGGAAGTAAAACATTTACCTCTTTCCAGTAACACACAAATATGTGGCACTGAATTGATAATGTATTTGGATCAATCTGCTGCTTTATAGACATGATTCCAAATGGACTATATTTGAGCCACTTGTTTATTTCCTTTAAGGTATAGAAGAGTAGTTTTTAACTATTTGATTATTCAAAAATGCATTAAAAAGATTAATCAATCATATTTTAAAAGATTATTTCAAAGTTTTTTCCCTTGATTAAAAAAAATCCCAAATAAATAAAACATGTATTAGTTTTAGTCTAAAGTATCTCACTTTCCACATGTAAGTTGATCTATCAGAGAAGAAAAGCACTTTAAAATTATATCAATTTTTTGGCCTCTGAATAATTACTGCCCCACTAAGTACTTTTAAAGACTTTACGTTTTTATGCATATAACAAACTATGTATGGCACTCAACACAAGCTTCATGCTATCATGACAAATCACTTATGCATCAAATATCAATTTGGATTTTTAGAGGAAAAGATAAATTTTCAATTAAACCCCAAAATTCATTATTTATTTAATACATTTCTAAATTCATTCTTCACTTCAAAACAGCCTTCCAGAAACACTGTTAAGAATTACAAAACAATATATTTATAGCAAATTCTACCTTTCTAATATATGCATATTTATAACTAAATACTGCTAGAAAATTCAGAGGGAAAAAATCTGTATTTATTGACACAGAAGAATATCCAAGATATGCCATAAGATTAAAAAGCAGGTCACAGAGAAAAACGTTTGAGCACAACATATTTTTAAACAAAATGAAAAATAGCAACAAAATCAACTTTTCTCAGAAAGTAGTCTGGAAACAAACCAGAAACTGTTAACACATTGGGCACCTCGAGGGAGTGGGATTAAGAGAGCTGATCAGAGGGGAACTTTCAATTTCTAGTTTATACACTGCTGTATTGTTTAAATTTAAATATTGTTTAAACATTTCTATATTAAGCATGCATCATTTTTATAATTAAAAAAAAAAAGAGGCACCATAGCTTAGATGCCTGACAAAAGTGAATTTCCTATTTAATCTTTCTTACATTAAAAAAATATGATCAAAAAAGCTGATAAATGTTAATAAATTTGTTTATGTCTTTTAAAATCCTTTCAGGAATGGACTCCTGATGTTTCCTACTCAGTCCTTCCCTTTATGTTATTTTAGCTTTAGGTTACTTAGTGCAGGCAGAGCTGGACCCAGAACCCAGATTTCAGACTCCCAGACCTTGTATTACCAGCTTCCCCAGCATTAGCTGGGATCCAACTTACTTCCAATACTATTTGAAGCACTAAAATTTCAAATCACCAAAATGACAAAGACAGCAGTTTTGAAATTATTTTAACGGTATGTGAGCTTCATTACTAAGTATTTAGAATAAAAGTAAACAACTTCAACTGACCATTTCCCCACTCCAGTGAACAATATTATGGACTGGGTGCTGACTCAGTCTCTCTGGAAGTGTAAACATTTTGCAGAAGGCTCTGTGGCTCACATGGAATGGCTTGAATAAAAATAGGACTCCGGCTGCTTTTTTTTTTTTTTTTTTTTAATTTTAAAGTGGCAAGAGCTTGATGTATCAGTCGTTCCTCTGGGGGACACAACTGTAAAGTCAATGATGTGGTCCAACTGCCTTTTTATCAATAGGGAAATGGAGGTCTCTAGGAACCAATGGAGTTGCTCAAGATGGCAGAGCTGAGCTACTACTACAAGCCGTATCTCTTATTGTTCAATCCACAGTTTTTTTCAGTATGTGATGCTGCATTCCGCAGAATCTTAACATAGGAAGAAAAACAGTAAATAAATTAAGTACTTGTATTTTTAAAGCATAAATACCTACCCAAGCATTCCTGACTCTTTGGTCTTTATGATGTAAAGGAACATTAACAATGTATGAAACATATTATTTCGGCCCTGGAACAAAGACAAAAAAGACAGCAAGATTTAAACCAAACCAAAGATTTGGCCTGACAGGTGAATGTGGAGCCTATCAATTTACACTCTACTAAATCAGAATTCCACATATTCAGACTTTCATCCATTCATTAAACAAAGTGTCTACTTTTGTGCTACGAAGTAGGAATATTGTGGCGAGTAAGACAGAGAGGATCCATACAATCGAGGAGCTTAAAGTCTAGTAGGAAAGGCAGAAAGTAAACTCAGAATTAAAAATAAAGTGTGATGAATGTTACGAGAGAGGAGGAGGTATAGAGGGCTGTGGGAAAACATGCATTAAACCCTGACTGGTGAGGCAGGCAATGTCTCCCTGAGAGAAAGATCTTTGAGATCTGAAAGATGAGCAGAAATAAACACATTGGGAAGTTCCCACACACTGGGAGCAGCATTTATGAAGGCCTGGAAGGGAGCTATTCTGAAGTTGGTGCCCCTATGTTCTACACACTAAAAATGCTCTATTGCAAAAATTAACAGCATAAACAAAAGTGCTGGAATTAAAAAACCTTTAATCACACTTCAAAATACATTATGTAAGTAACATGTTAAATGTAAATTAATTTTATCTACAAGGGACTACAAGGCAGCATTTTGCTGGCACTAAAATCAAACTACTATATGTAATATTTGGTCTGAAATAGCTCCTAATACAGATTTTCAATTGAATGATTGAAACTTAAATGGCCCCAAATAATCACACTTACAAAGTTGAAATATTAAAGTTAAAAAAAAGTCTTTCCTGGGTATCTGATGGAGTGGAAAACATAGTATATAAATATAGTAAATGTATAATTTCTTAGTAAAGATGCTGGCAACAAAAATAACTACAAAGGTCATCAACAGAATGGATATTTTTAATCAAGAGTAAAATACCTGGACAAGTGTAAACTGGTACAATAATCTTTTTTATAAAGTAATTTGATAATGTATTTTATTAACCTCGAAAATATTCCATAATCTAAACTTCTACTTTTGGACTTCAGACTAAAGAAATCACCCAAAATGCAGACAGCTATATGCATAAATATAAAAATTTAGCAGTACTTATGATAATGAAGGATAAGAAACATTCAAAATGCCCAAATATACGGAAGTGGTTGAATAAATTATGTTACAATCTTATGATGAAGTTTTAAAAATACCCATTAAAAAGTATTTTTATGAAGACTTAAACTGATAGGAACAGATACTACACTTGATCTTAGCCAAAAGGCCGAGAGGTGATTATGAAGACTTTTAAAGGCATGGAAAATTGTTATAAAGTTAATTTTTAAAAGATATGAAACTACACGAATAATATGATTTCACCCCATAAAAAAGTACAGAGAAAGACCAAAAAGAAATTTACCAAAAACCAATACACCAAAATGTTAACAATAGCTTCCTCTAAATAATGGAATAACGAGTGATTTTTCTTCCTTTTTTTCATGCTTTTCTAAATTAGATATAAAAGTAACACATTTTCCCTAATTTAAAAAGTTTACCTATTCCACAAATAAGAGTCTCTAATTTTAAAAATATTATCAAAGCAAGTCATCCATGACATTCTGTAATAGCAACTTCTACATTTAGAAGTACCTTTGGAAGATTGTAGGCATGACGCTGGTAGATTAGCTCATAATGGGGAGGGTTGACAGCACTCTGATAAATGCAAAAAACATTCTCATTTGTCACATCTGTAAAGGAAATATGCTACATTAGAAACAAAACAAAATCACTATATGTATTTCATGTGAAAAGCTCAACTCATTCTTTCACAAGAGGTTTATACCTGGTTTATTTGGTGTCTGAACGAAGTGCTGAGAAGTAAATGTCTTTCCATCAGGGTATTTAGGATGTGGAGGCAATCTGGAATCAAGGTAGGTGCAAAACACATGCATGATGATCTGAAGATGAGGAAACAAATTTTCAAAGTCAGCATGAAAATCTATCAAGTATGTAGGACTTTCAAAACATCTGTTTATAATGAATGCGATTTTTAAATTTTTCCCTAAAGAAAGAATTAGCAAAAATGCTTTCAAGTGGTTATATTTGTAAGGTGAAATTTATAAAATGAAAAAAGAGATATTCCTAGTTTTCTGTTAAGTGGATCATTCACACCCATAGTTAATTAACAGCAAAATCAAGACAAAATATATTACATTCAATTCTCAATTCTCTTAAAACTTCATTTTCACACATAAGTCATAAAAAAAAACATAACTTTGAAAAACTCTTAAATGCTCAAAATCTTTATAGTCTTTGATCTCATAAATCTAATTCTAGCAATCTTTCTAAAGCCATAATCCCAAAGAAAGAAGCATGCCTTATGTTATTCCTTGCAATATTATTAAAGGTAGAAAAACAGAAAAAAAAAGAAAAAAGAAAAAAAAGAAAAAGAAAAACAGAAATTTCTGCTTCTACTACATATGCCCTAAACTTTTAAGTCCAATATAGGAGAAAAATTAAATGACAGTGTGTAATAATGAAAATACTTAAACACTGGAAAGTGAAAAATAGCAGGATACAAAATTTTTCATGAGATGATTATAGCTATGACAAAAATATTAAAAAATAGCACAATCTAAGTAAAGGGGAAAAAAAAAGAAAAAAATACACCAAAATATTAACAGTGGTTGGGTTAAGAAGATGGCACAATTTCAATTTTTTAATTTCTACACTGGTTTCTAAATTGTTTCTTTTTCAGTTTTATATATATATATTTATTTAAATATATATATTTATTTATTTATTCTTTTTCAGATTCTTTTCCATTATAGGTTGTTACAAGACATTGAATATAGTTCCCTGTGCTATACATTAGGTCCTTGTTGTTTATCTATTTTATTTATTTATTTTCTTTTTGAAAAAACTTTACTAAAGTATACTCGGTTTACAATGATATGTTAGTTTCTGATGTACAGCATGGTGATTCAGTTATATATATATTCCTTTTCATATTCTTTTTCATAATAGGCTATTACAAGGTATTGAATATAGATCCTCTAAATTGTTGATACTTATATTTGTAATGGAAAAATAAAAACACATAAACCTAATACGAAAAATGTTAAACATAAAAAACAAAATAAAACTGGGGACTTACAGCTGAATCAGTGGGCAAGTCTGTATCCCACTTGCGGCCTTTGAAGTCTCCACCTCTATTCCACCGAAATGAGCTCATACAGCCTCCTTGAGAAAGTTCTGTAGCAAGAAAGGCGAAATTAAAAAAGCTAAGAATACACAAAAGAGAAGAAAAAAAGGCTAAGGGGTTACAATACAGAAAGCATATCATCTTAAAAACCTGATCAAAACATGTGCACAAAAAAATAGAAGATATAAAAGACTAATTTAAATAGTACCATGAAAAAAGAATCAGATAAATCCAAAATGTGAGACAAGACTACTATTCTGGATTCTTAAAAAAGCCAATGTCAATTTGACACAACATTGTAAAATGACTATAACTCAATAAAAAAATGTTAAAAAAAAAAAAGCCAATGTCACGTGGGGAAAAAAAGGTGGCAGAACTGTTCTAGACAAAGAGACCGAAAAAAGGATAAAACAACACAATATAATGTGTGAATGTCAACTCTATCCTGGTTAGGAATAAGAAGGGTGTATAACATTCTTTGGAAAATAGGGAAATTTGAATATAAACTATGTATCAGATGATACTATATAGAAATATTATTAATTCAGAAGGTCTCATAATTGTGTTACGGTTATGTAGGGAAGTGTTACTTTAGGAACTCGCGTGCTGAACTCGCGTGCTGAAAAGCAATGATGTGTGCAATGATAGAGCAAAAAAAAGGTATGTGTTCATATGAGGAGAAAGAGAATCAAATATGGCAAAATGTCCCTAAGTGTTCAATCTAGAAGGCCATATAGTGTTTGTTGTATTTTTAAAACTTGTACAATTTGATATATAAAACTTTATATGTATATATACTTTGTATATACGTGCACACACATATACTTTTTCTGGATATATAAATATTTTGCTGTCTATGAGGCAATCTTGCCAAAAACTGCAACCTGAATTTACAGGAAATACACAGGATAGAGGATCATTTAAAAATACACCATGGGGATGCATTCAGCAAAATTCACACCATGGGAAACTCTACAGGACAAACAATCCAGTTTTTTCAACAAATAAGTTGCAAAGAAAAAAAAAAAAAAAAAAGGATGGATGGGAAAACTACAGCTTAAAAGAAACTTAAAATATATTAACCAATCACAACATGTGATAACATTTTAATCCCAATTTAAACAAACAATACCACAAACAGTAACAATACATTTTATGAGACTGGGTGTTACGTACAAGAGGTTTGTGCATACTGTTGTGTCTAGTTTTAAGTATGTTTGAATTCTCCTTATATAAAAAGTCCTTTAAAATGTAATGATAAATGCTTATTCCTGAACCACAGCCCAAACCTAGAAGAGTAGAGAATCTTCAAATTAAGAGTAAAGAGTAATCTTCAAATTAAGATTTATGATAAATCTAAAGAGTGAAATACTATTTCTAAAACTTGTTTTAGTGATGAGAACATTTTACCAAGTTTATTCAAATAAAAGTAGGAAGGCATAAAGAGTATGTGGGAGTATCAGGGAGGCTAAATCTCCTGATTCCCAAGTCAGTCTTCTCAGAAGATTGTATTCCCTCCCAAATAATCAGAATATAACAGAAATATAAAGAAACAACATATTAAACAAGAATTATAAAAACTGAAAGAAATAAGGATTGGCACGCTGAAATTATGAAGAATGTCACTGTGGTACCTATTTTTGGTAGTTTAAGATAGAAAATGAGTGGAATATTCATGTGAGCCCATTTAGCTCATATTTAGGTTTTCCTATATAGAATAGTTAATGTATTCAAGGGTAACTACATTATTTTGACAATTCTTAAGCATATAAAATATAAAACCCAAAAGTTGTTCAAGTATAAGCCTAATGAAGCCATAATTAAATATATATTTATAAAGTATAAGATCATACTTAGTGAAACTTACACTTTTTTCAAAGAATTTCTTCCTTGTTATCTTTATTTATAAAATCTCAGAGTAGTGAAAAAGTTCTCATTTTTTTCCCCTCTTCAAATCAATAGTTACCTTTGATCCTTTCAAACAAGTATTCCTGATTTGGTGTGAGGTCTAGATACTGCACGATTGTATTCAGAGTTGGAATGAGTGGAGCTTTGACCAGAGCAGCCTGTTTCAGGCTAGTAATACTAGCCTCTGTTAATATTAAAACACACAGAACACAGATTATTCTTCATGTGGATCTCTGAAAAATTTCAAATGTTCTTCCCTCAACAGATGTTGAAGGAATAAACAAAAGCAATGACAGCTTATCTTAACAATCTGCATTACCTACTCTATCTACAATTTATCTTATCATTTCTGGCAAACTGGCCAGATTTATACATACACACACACACATATACACATACACACTCCCAAAACAGTCAAGTCCATTTTGGCAGATCTCTAAACAATTAATAGATTTTTGTGGGTTATACATAAAAAGATACATGATAGCTCTCAAACTCAGGTTGAATTCAAAGTTGTCCATTATGCCAGTGACAAGTGAAAACTTAATACAATACTGATTTCTTTCATCGTATCATGAAAGACAATTATCCAAAGAAATTAATAAGCCAACAGAAATTTTCAGGATGTCCAACCTTATTAGTAATACCCAATGTTGGGAAAAAGGCTTTCTTACATGTGACATGGTTGCTAGAATATAAACTGGTATAAGCTGTTTGAAGGATTATGTACATTAAAAACCTTAATATATTTATGCCTATTAAACTAACAACTTCACTTCTAAGAAATTATCCTAAAGAAATAATCGTAAATGCACACAAAGTTTTAGGTAAAAAGACGTTTACTCACAGCATTATTAATAACAATAAAGGGTAAAGTTTCTAAATCTTAGATAATAAAGGTCAGTTAAATATATTACATATATAAAAAAGAAAGTCTAACCATAAAAATAGTACTGAAGAATATTTAACAAAATAGAAAAAATGGAGGGAAAAAGCACGTAACAAAGTAGTATGATCACAGTTTAATTAAAAATATATACATATACATGTACCATGTACCCTATTTCCTCAATTCCTAAATATACACTTTTCACATTAATATCCTTAAATAATGGTATAACTTACAATTGATACATATAGCTAGTATCATAGTATTTTTCTCCGAAAAAGAACAATTGATTGTGACTTAAAATTGACTGATTGTGGTTATTTCTGGAAGCAGAAATCATGGGTAATGTCCTTTGTGTATTTCTGTACTTTCTAAATTTTTCACAATGAACCCATACATATTGCTTTTGTAGTGATAAAACAGTGTTGTTCTTTTTTAAAAGCACATCACACTGCTAAAATGTTGCGAAAGATACATATTTTTACGACTTATAAAGAAAGCTCAAAATGGATAAGCATAGGTTCAAATAACATTACCAAGCCCTGGAGTAACCATTCTGACTTTGCAGTCAGAGAGCTCTGGCCTCAAATCACTGCTCTGTGTCACTGGGTAAGTTACTTAACCCGTCTAAGTCTTAGTAGCCTGATCCATAAACTGGGGCACTAGCATCTGTAGTGTTGTGTACACTGCATATAAAACATCTGGATACTCAATAAACATACTTTAGCAATGTACAATTCTATTCTTAGTCCAGAAAATAAAGACTGATAAAAAGATACCTAAAGTGGAAACTTAATGTGCAATATTTCAAAGAGAAATTTATTCTCTAGAAAGAGCTGGTTGACTAAAATATTCTTTATATATTTTGGAACCTAATTACTTAACACTAAATAAGTTATAACACATATGTATTTTAGGTGAATTATATTTCACAAAATCTTAACAGTTTTATTTTTAGCAAGTAAGTTGAAAATAGATGATTTTAAGTTAGTATTTAGTCTATTTTTTATACTTTGTACAACTTTGTAACTAATATCTAGTAAGACTTGTATCTTGAATATATAAAGAACACCTACAACTCAATAATAAAAAGACAAGTAACCCAACTTAAAAATGGGTAAAAGGTGTGGGGGAGGGTCTAGCTCAAGTGGCAGAGTGCATGCTTAGCATGTATGAGGTCCTGGGTTCAATCCCCAGTACCTCCTCTAAAAATAAAGAAATAAATAAACCTAATTACCTCCCCCTACACACACACACACACACAAAACGGGTAAAAGGGGAAAAAAATGGGTAAAGGATCTGAAAAGATATTTCTCCTAAGAAGACACAGGAACAGCCCAATAAATGAAAAGATGCTCAACTTCATTAGCCATCAGGGAAATGTAAACTAAAACCACAATGAGATGTCGTTTCATGTCCATTAGGGTAACTATAATCAAAAAGATAGATAATAACAATATTGGCAAGGTTGTAAGAAGCTGGAACCCTCACACACTGCAGGTGGGAATGTAAAATGGTGCAACTGCTTTAGAAAACAGTCTGGCAATTCCTCAAAAGTTAAACATGGAGTTATCATATGGCTCAGCAATTCCACTCCTAGGTAATACCCAAGAGAAATTATAATATATATTCACACAAACACTTGTACACAACTGCTTGTATAATTAATAATAGCCAAAAGAGTGAAAACAACCCAAATGTCAATAAACTGATTAATGGGTAAACAAAATATAGATCCAAAAAATGGGATATTATTTGGCAATAAAAAGAAATGAAATACTGATAAATGCTACAACGTGGGTGAACCCTGAAAACATTATGTTAAGTGAGAGAAGCCAGTCACAAAGGACAACATATTGTATGATGCCAGTTAGATGAAATATACAGCAGAACAGGCCTAACTATAGAGACAGAAAGCAGACTGGTAGTTGCCTAGGCCTGGGGAATGGGTGGTAGTAGGAAACAGGTATGCAGGGTTTCTTTTTTGGGTGATGAAATAGTCTAAACTTGATTGTGGTGATGGCTGCATAACTTAAACCTTTCAATTATAGACTTTACATAGGTGAACTGTATGTGTCTCAATAAAATGGTTACATATTTTTAAAAAGCTATAAGGTAGACATTTAGTTTTTTTCCCTTTACCTCAGGATAACAAAGGATGTTGTTAGATAGCCCATTACAAGAAATTCTCCACTTGGCAGATTGAAGGAACTCAAATGCTGGGCTCTATCTTCACATACCTCCTATTTGAAGCTCTGGACAACCCATTCGCCTCATCTGTGTGCTGACAGACTCAATCTCTTGTACAAGCGGCACTAATATTGTCTCATTGATCCACTAGGAAGAAATGAAGTCAAGATTTCACACACCCAATTCTAAAGCATATCTCTATTTTCATGAAACTTTTTTACTGTCTTATACTTGAAATATTAACAGAGTGTAGTAGAAGAGAATGGAAGTAGCAGCTAGCTGAAGTCTAGAGAGTTAAGCAAATATGCTATCGGGGTGTCAGTTAACTAAGTTATATCCTTAAGTCACATGCCTGTTTTTTTCTGAAGAAGATGTAAAACTTTCAGTTACATGTTAAGTTTTTCTTAAATTCTTCTTTCTACGAATATTATACTTAGCTAATAGGATCATCTTCAGTTTACATCTCCAGGGTAATTATTTACACATTTATGCATGTAATATTTATACTGGCTTGTGATTAGTAAAATAGTTTTAAAAACTAACATAACTGATCAACTCTTAGCAGATTCACCAAATTCCCTAACCATGTGGAAAACATATTTATTATATTTACAATAGTTTGTGACTATTATAATATTGCTTCAGGACTAGACATTTCAAATGCCACTTTGCATGGCTAATATCAGACTAATTCTGGGATGTGAAGACTGTCCAAGGAAACACCCCAACTGGTTTGTGTGTTGTGTGTTTTGTCTGTGTGTTCACAGCAACTTCAACCACCATTTCTGGTTCCACGCTTCTGTTTAACCACAAAATAGAAGGATGAAAAAAGCTTCAGATGAAATATAAGTCTATATAATTACTTATAAAATTTTTTGAATTAAAAAAAAACCTCTGAAAATGGAGAGTTTTCTATAATCCATTTAGCAAGAAATTTGATATACTGGCAAGACCTGAACTGAATGGCTATGAAGCTATTTTAGACTTTATCCTACTTAGTGAGACTATTCATTTGCTTTGAAATATTAATGTGGTTGATTACTGAGTACTAACTAGACTCTGCTAGTATATTACAAAATATATAGTAAATGCATACTGCTTTAAAAAAAATCTAAAAAACTCTAAATTTCAGAACACTGTGGCCTAAGGAATTCAGATAAGGGATTGTGCTTGTATTTATTCTAAGCTAATACTCCTGACCAAGACTTCATATTTTAAATATAATAGTATTTTTAGATAAGTCTGCAAGTGTAAAAAGGAAGTACCGTTCTAGGACATCATTTCACTCGGTCATTCTTCCAACATTTATTAAATGTATCCTACTTGTTAGCCATTCTTAGGCTGCAATAAAATTATCTACAGGGTCCAGGAGAGAGATCTAGGCCTCATTCCCAGAAAGCCAACCAGGTTTCTGGTTTGAGAAAGCAGGCTGCTATTACCATCACTCCCTCTTGATATCCTATTTAGATTATAGGAGAAGAATACAAAAGGAGTACAAGTGATTTCAATATATTCCTATAAAACGTAGAGTGATGGGTGAGTGCTGAAGGATCAAACAGTGAAAGCGGCAGCCACCACAGCATCCGAACGGGGCTCCCTGCAGTGGAGGAGGGGCCGATCTGCCCCCTGGAACCTGGGACTCAGGGCACCACAGAGAAGGGAAGAGGCAGGGTTGAACCAAGGGAACTCACTCACTCCGTATATCGAGAGCTGGCCTTGCCAACCTCCAGGCCAAAGATTAGCGGGTTCTCTAGAAAAACTGAAGAAATTGATATATTCTGAAATAATTTCAAGTGTACGTTATCTTCTCTAACTTGGAAGTTTTCTCAGGGTAAGCACCTTGCTTTTGTCTCCCTCACATTTCTATAGACACATAACAGGCTCTGACAGCAAAGCTCTTTGAAAAGTAAAGTTGAGAGGTTGGGAAAGGGAAGATCTTAATAACTAAATACATTGTTCCTTTATCCACTCAAAATACGTGGACTTGCTAAAAATATGGAGGTGAGAAAACTCCCATGAAGACAGACACCATAAGGTACATGTCATATTTATCTTGATATATATACCACTGTTATTACACTTTTAAATAATAACTAGTTCTGATATTTTAACTAATAATTAACACCTCTAATATTCTAATTGATATTCTAATAACATATTTCGTATATTAAGAGGCACTAATATTGTCCAAAGAGTAATGTCATAACTTACATTTCTGAACTTAGCTGTCCATGAATCCATATGATCAAGAAGTTGTCTATTCATAGTCACTCTTGCCCAAACCTATTAAAAATATGTTTAAAATGAACAATCAGTGAGGAAAAATCTTGCCAGCTATCAGTCATTCCTTCTTCCACCCTCAAAAATATTTGGAATACTTTGGAAAAAACTTCACAAACATCAATATTGATCTAATTACTATGTGGTAATTTGTATTACTCAGTTAGTTGCTATTCATGCACATACATATTTTTAAAATTCCTTACATTGGTATGTTCAAAGAATATTCTTGTTTTTAAGAACAAAATTAAAATCCTATAGTAGGTATTAAACTGATGAAGTTACAGACTGTCAAATGTTCTAATCCAAATGTATTTTAAGAGCAAGAGTCTTGTGTATGTTAAGTACAGATACTTGAGATAATCTTTTTATAAATGAATGAAGAAAAATGTTTTAGGCAGGACACTCATGTCAATGTCATAAAGAGTAAAACATGCAATAAAGTTCAGTTTTAGGTACACAAAGTTAGATAGGAGCCTTTCCATTGTTTAATGTGTGCCAGATTTATGTTTCTAATCAGTAAAAGTGATTACAAAAAAAAGTTTCAGAAATAGAAGGCTTTCTAACAATCTGTAAATCATAAATATCAAGTCATTTTTATTTTCCATTTACCTCCTCTGCAGCTTGTTTAGAACTGAGATCGGCTTCATCTTTGTTAGCACATGGGGCCTGCGACCTACAGGCAAGCTGATACTGAAACTTCTTTAAAGTTTGTGCATAATCCCCCACAGAACGACTGTAGTTCCAGAAAGTAGGGCTGGCAGAAGGTGAAGTAGAATCTGGGCTCCCTACAATGATTAATTTAAAGAATATCAGTGAGTTGTAGGAATTTTGATACCTGGAGCTGGTACATGAACGCTGGGTGTCTAGGAACCTAGACAGTGGCAATCAGGGAAGACAAAGCCTTCCCGCTCCACCCCAATATTATCTGTTCTTTAGAGAACATGGACTGCTTGTGCTAAAGATTAAAAAGAATGCTTTCTGAGCAGCATCAATTTAAGAGCCATAATCTCTAACTGGTTGTGTTTATTTTTGTTGTAAAATTAAGCTTGTTTCATTCAAATGATTTAGTGAGAAACAAAAGACAAATTTCTTCAGGAAATAAATAGGCTAAGCAGTTCTAGCTTGAATTTTTAGAAGCTCTTTCTGAATGGGATAACTAAAGCCTCCTATTAATAAACTACTCTTTTTGGCTGGCAGCTAAACTCACTCTTCCCTGTGCTACGTACGCCGTGCTCCATTTATTGCCTGTAGTAATTCTTGTGTTGTACTAAAAGAGACCATCTGCTGATTACACTTCTAAATTTATAAACTTACTTTTAGGAAATGTAAATAGTTACATTTAGGGACTTAATCCTATAGTGGCAACTACCAGAACACTTTTCCCACTTTAAAGTTATAGTTTGTCTCTTTTTCCAAATTGAATCTGAGCTCCTTGAGGGCAGGGAGTAATTTTTTCCCCTAGCATCTAGCACAGTACCTGAATAAACAGCAAATTTTCAATGACAAGTATATGATACTTATGAAGAGCTTATGTTTTCGTACTTTAACTGAAATAAAAAATATCAATTGATATTTCATACCCACACACAAAAATTACAAATAGAAACTAATTTTTTGGCCTAGCAGAAATTTTAAAATAAATCACTATAAAATAATAAAGTTGCTTTTCTTGTGATGTTTATAGGCACAAAGGATGAGAAGCCATGAAAGGGATATATGGCAGCATTACAAGTCACAGCATCAAAACCTTGAAGGTTTGCCTGTCATGTGCTAGTAGCGCTGGTGAAAGTATGTTTCATGCTGGTAAAAAAAAATAATAATAATTACGTATAGTAAAGAAGTATCACACTTGGTGTAAACAATTTTCAAGTAGGACTTTTGGCAAAATTGACTTACAGGAATGAATTAATGTTAAGAAGTTTTAAACAAGCACAAATGATTCAATAAATAGGGAACAGAAAAGGAAGGTAAGTGACATGGTCATAATAGAGCACAAAGTTTATCCTATTTTGATTAATTATTTTGACTATTAACTTCAAAAATGAGAATCAAGCTGAGAAAAATTAAAACAAGAAAAATTTCAAGGAAGACTGGCTTTAGATGATAAAAGAAGTTTACACAGATGATAGAAATAAGTTTTAATATTTGTTGTACATCAGCTGAAGTCCAAGGAAAATATATATAGCAAGAAGTGACAAAATAAGGCCTTTCTGTAATGACCACCACCACCAAAATAGCACAAAACTTGTAGCTACAGAACCCCAAAGACCTAAGAATCAAAGCACACAGAGATGTGGAATTCTGGCAAAATTAACAAACCAGGTAACCTGAAACATCTCCCAATATATATATATATAATTGTTTATCAAATTAAAACATATAATTTAAATGAATAATGATGGAGCTTGCAAAAAAGTGAGAGGAATAGTCAGTGGCAAAAAATGAAGAGGGAACTGAAAATCAGAGCAGCCAGTGGCCTGTGTGCAATGCTGTGGTTGCTTGGGAGAATTCTGTAGGCTTTGGGAAACCTATCAGCTTGGATTTCAGTGCCTGGGAATGGGAAATGTGGATGCAGGCCCAGGAGAGGCAGAGCTGGCTTGAGACTGTCTTCCTATCTCTATTCCCTGCACTTGGCATAGAGCCAGGAACCTCAAAGTGCCGCATTCTCAGTGAGTAAGAAAAAAACATCTGCCCACTGACACCAGGAGATAACAAGGAAGCTTGTCTGTCTTAGGCTGTTTATAAAGAAAAAAATCCCCAGAGATTTAGATTTACAGATCCATGTTCACATGGGTTTAGAGTGCCCATTTACGCTACCTGTGAGGTCCAGGAACCTCTAAGACCAGAAATTACTTACGTTAGTTGAAGCTCAATGACATTCCTTAGGCACCTGATAGAGGCAAAGACAAAACTGCCAGGAGGAAACAAGGCTTCCACCTAGCCTGCCCAGGACAGACAAAGCACAGATAAAACTCTACTGAAGATGAGCTTATGAAAAACAAACAAAAAATACACAAATCACAGGAAATGTGTCTCCAAGCAAACGAGTCAGCAAGATAAAAATGTTAGTACATAATCTCCAAGAGCTTTAGATAACTGAATTACAGGACAGAGTTCTAAAAAGTATGTTTAAAGTGGTTAAGATAGGAAAAAGAATTCAAAACATAAGAACAAAACAAGATTCTCTAGAATAAATCAGGCGTACTTGAAAGAGAACCAAATAAAACTTTGAAAACCAAAAAAAAGAATTGACAAATTAAAAAACTCAATGGGTTAGGTAACCAGGAGTTTAGACACTGCTAAACAAAGAACCATCAGTCCAAACTGGCTAAAACAAACTGTGGGCTGAGGGGTAAAACAAAGTTCTTCTTTACAGGGGAACACTAAACTCCCAAATGTAGACGAAATGAAAGTATTAGACATTCTCCATTTTGCAACCACCACTGTGTTAACTAATTTAGGAGAGGATCATCAATGGATGCTAAACACATCAGGTGAAAGACTACTGGGGGAAGCAGGATAATCACAAGTCTCAAAGTATCATACTACACATTACTTATTAATTACAAAAGGGAAAAGCTACTACAAAGAAATCAGGCCATCACTTTGACCAAGTGATCCAATTTAACTTTACCAATAAAGGGAGAAAATGATACATATGTCTCCTGATGTGATACATGGAAAGGAACACACCGCTACCTAAATTGTATTCTAGCCCCTCAAAAAAACCCGGAACAAAAATACTCTGATTCTAATGAGATCACACAAATACAAATCTGCAAAACTAGCCTTGTATCTTTAAAATGCAAATGTCATAAAAGACAAAAAAGCAAACAAAAACTCACAAATGTTCTAGATTAAAGAAGACAAAAGAAGTATGGCAACTAAATGTAATAATGACACTTGACTGGATACTGCACTAGTAAAAGAAAAAAGCTACAAAGGTCATTATTGGGTCAACTGGAGGATATGTGAATATGAAGAATAATAACAATTTAAGTATGATAATCATATTGCAGTTAGAAACGAAAATGTCCTTGTTCTTAAGAGATGCATGTGAAATATTTAGTGATGAAATGACCACTCAGCAAAAAAGTGTGTGTGTGAGAAAGGAAATGTGAGTGCCTGGTTGCTCACTATTGGAGAAAGGGGTATCAAATATAGAAAGGGAGGAGGCTAGAATAAACCCTGAATAGCTGGACTGGTATCATATGAACTCCTGGTTTTTAATATATATACAGGTGGATGGTTGTAGAAATATATAAAGGTAGGTGTGTGTGTGTGTGTATACATTTACACATGCATTCCCTAGCTGTTTGCTCAGCAGACCTGCATTAACCAAGGCATATTCAGTGCCTAGGCATTAATTTCTAAATGCCATTCTTCACTAAAAGCAAATCATAACCCTTTGGAGAAACAAACTGACTCCAGAGCTGGTTAGCTGGGGAAAATACAAGAGGAGCCTGGAATATCTTGTGGGGAAGGAAAAAAAAAAGTGCTCAAAGAATGATGCATCTTGTCAAAAGAACACAGAAGCCAGACGATCACACTAGCCAAATCTGAGACAATCTAACTATCAAAATAAATGACCTAACTGGAGAGAAGAGAAAGCTCTTATAGTAGAATGACAACAAATAAATGTTAAATGTGGCTGCACAGCAATGTGAATGTACTTAATACCACTGAATTATATACTTAAAAATGGTTAAGATAGTAAAATCCTACCCCCCACTAAGTTTAGAAAATATAAGAGGGATAAAGAAGGAATGATGGTATTAGAAATACACTATGACAACCAATACAGTGATAATTAATTTTGAAAAGAATCCAGAAAGGATGTTAAATCTATTAAGTCAAAATTTGATGAGGAACAGGATGCTTATAGCCTCAAACTAGTTCCCCACAAGTAACTATTGAAATTTACAAATTAATTTGTACAAAATACTTACCTAAAGCCTATGGGCACAGAAGGGTTAAAAGCATACAGATGGACATAGATATACAAGGCAAACACTAACCAAAAGAAAATTACTATAGTTGTGTTAATGTCAGACAAAACAGACTTGAAGGCAAAAAACCTAAGAGATAAAGGTAAGAGGAATAACTGACCAGAAGGATATTAACAATTCTGAATTTACATGCACTTAACAAAATCTCATGTATATTTGGCAAATTTGACAGTATTACGAGGAGATATTTAATGAGAAACAATCAATGGGAGCCTTTAACACACTTTCCTAGTAACTAACAGATCAAGCAGGTAAAGAATTTAAGAACACCATCAAGAAGCTTGACTCAAATATGGAGCCCAGTATTTAGGGACCATGCATTCTCTTCAAAACACCAAGAACCATTAATTAAAAAGTTGTCATATATAACAGGCTTAAATGCAAGTCTCAAAAAATATTAAAAAATTAATAGCGTACAGATCAGAATCTCTAGTCACAGTACAATTCACTTAAGGAAAAAAAAGATAACAAAGCCTTTTATTTCACATGTTTGGAAATTAAAAGCAACACCAATCACCAATAATACTTTCAAACAATATTTTAAAATGACTCCTCTAGATCAAAGGGGAAATAAATATGGAAGTCAGAAAATAATCTGGATATGACAAAGATACATAAAGGTTACATAGGGTTCTTTGTATCCTACTCTGTAATTTTCGGTATCCTTGAAATATGTCAAATTTTAAAAAGAAGAAAAAGCATGTATCAACAAATAACAAGGTAATATTGATTTGTGTCTTTGACATTTCTGGCACTTTCAGGCAAAATTAAATTAAAAATCAATATAAAGATTTCAAGTGACACAAAGAGCCATGGTCCAATAACTGGCTTCCTCATTGTGGCCATGCTTTAGCACCTAATGTGCTTTTTGTGAAAGTTCCTGAGGGGGAAAAATCATTACTCGGTTCAATAACCTAATTTGGTTTCAAATAATTGACTTTGTAATAATCAAATCCACCCCAAACAGATTAAGATTTGCTAACATCGTTTCCCAAGGTAAACTAAAGGCAAGTTAAAAAATGTTCTGGAAGACGGCAGCACTACTGGAGTAAATTCACGCTCTCTCCACCCTTCCCTGCCACACCAGCCTTTCCAAAGACTCCTTGAAGGGAGACAACTATCACTTCAACAAGCTTTGCTATACATCACTTCGAAAATATTTTACAGCTTCAACTTTTAAACAGAAATTATAACTTATATGAAAAAGCTTTCAATTGTAACGGGGATGAAAGGTTCAAGATTTCTGTTAGTTCAGCTATATTTTACTCCTTAAATTTTGGTCAACTTAATTCTTACTGCACAAATATTAAAACAAGATATTTTTCTTTCCTAAGCTACACAAGGTGTATTAGTAAAAGACCTAAACATTTTATGTCCAGGTATCAAAGTAATAAAAATAATACGTCGAGGATAACAAAGTGACACCAAAAATATGTACATTAGATCTAAATATAATGTATATATATATGTACCCAGCTTAACTCTATGCTGTTTCTCTTCTTCACTTCTAAGAAATGTATCCAGTGTTCGCAGGTCTGTCATGTAATCTTCTTTGTCAGTAGGGGAGTTGTAGACGGTGGGTGAAGAACGGTAGCGAGATCTCAATCCACTGCTCTCCACTGGTCCCACAGTGGTAGGGTATGAAGAAGGAGAGGGACTATAGCTGGACAACTATACAAAATAAAAGAACTTTATTTTATTTTGCTTTAATTGAAATTTATTTTTGTTTTGGTTTTTGATTTTCAAAAAGTAGCACACCAATTAGAATTGCCGAAATCCACAACACTGACAACACCAAATACTGGCGAGGATGTAGAGTAACAGTAACTCTGATTCACTGCTGGGGGGAATGTTAAATAGCACAGCCACTTCAGAAGACAGTTTGGCTGTTTCCTACAAAACTAAACATACTCTTACCATACCATCCAGCAATCTTGCTCCTTATATTTACTCTCCAAAGTTGAAAATTTATGTCCATACAAAACCCTGCACACAGATGTTTATAAGCAGCTTTATTCATAATTCCCAAAACTTGGAAGCAACCAAGATGTCCCTCAGTAGGTCAATGGATAAACTGTGGTAGATCTGGACAATGGAATATTATTCAGCACTAAAGGAAATGAGCTATTAGGCCATGAAAAGACATGGAGGAATCTTAAATGAATATTACTAAGTGAAAGAAGCCAACCTGAAAAGGCTACATACTGTATGATTCTGGAAAAAGGTTGCCAGGGGTTGAGCTTGGGGTCAGGGGAAGATGAACAGGTGGAGCACAAAGGACTTTCAGGGCAGTGAAATTACTCTGAATGGTATCAAACGGTGGATACATGTCATTATGTTTGTCCAAACCCATAGAATGTACACCACCAAGAGTGAACACTAATGTAAACTATGAACTCGGGGTGATAATGATGCGCCAATGTAGGCTTATCTGTTTAGTACCACTCTGGAGCAAGAATATGTTGATAGTGGGGGAGGCTATTCTTGTGGCGGGAAGCCAGGGGTATACAGAAAACCTCTTTCCATTCCTCTTAATTCTGCTGTAAACCTAAAACTTTTCTAAAAAACAAAGTCTATTTTTCAAAGAAGTAATTTAAGCTTATTTCTAAAAATGGAAAGCATGAAGAAAATAAGGCATACTTATAACTTTACCACCTAGAGATACTATAATCCTTTTCCACATTTTGTGTATTTTCAAATCTTTACATGTACATATGTCAATATATTTTTGTTTTTATATAATTGAGATAACATCCTTTAGCTTTAAATTGTTTTTTTTAAAGTTAACAAGCATTTTTCTCTAAAACTCCTTTATAAATATTACTCTTACTGGCTGTATAACATTTCATTGTACAAATATACCATAGTTTATTTTACAGTCTCATATTCTAGACATTTGGATTGTCTACAACTTTTGGTTAACTGTAAATAATGTTATGATTAACATCTCCGTACATAAATTTTTGCTCAATTTCTGATGACCTCCTTTAGGAGATTCCTAGAACTGAAATGATTTGATCAAAATATATGGACATTTTAAATACATATTCCTATTCTATTAAATGAAAATGTTATACTAAGTTAATAGATAGGAGTACCTATTTTGGATGTGTCCATCAGCATTACTATTTAAAAATGTTTATATGATATGCAAGAATTTAAAAAATGCACACTTAATTTGTGTTTCCTCATAACACTTTAAAACAGCTGGCTGCTGGTACCTATTTTATTACCTGGCTACTCCAGTACATTGACAAGTTTTTTCTATTGGGGTTTCTTTTTTTTTTGGTATTGATAAATTATGGGTTTTCTATTGGGGTTTCATGATCAATTTATATTAGTTTGTAATAAATTAAGGGTTAACAAATCTTCCAACTGTTTAATGCTGTTTGAAAATAAAAATGTTAATCCTCTTCCAAATTGATTTTTCTTTTATTTCAATTAACATATTAAATCCTTATATATACTATGACAATATTTGGGCTATTGTTTCATTAACTGGTTTATTTTTGCTCAACAGGCATAATATTTTACACTTAATATTCATCATCTTATTTCATCCTCTCAGTGAGATAAATATTATTGTATTAATTTTAAAAACAAGATATAAGAGATTAGGTAACTTGCTCAGGATCATACCAGGACTTCTTTCCGGTTTTCTGACCCTAGAGGTACACTTGTAACATGTTTTATAGGGTCAGAATGATCTGTTCATGTAATAGCAAAATGTTGATAACTGCTGCAGATGGGAAATAGATACACAGGAGTTCATTGTACTGGTCCCTTCATTTTTAGGCATGTTTGAAAATTTCCATAATCAAAGGTTTAAAAAGTAATTGCTTCTTGAAAATTTAAAAGAACTCAATAGTAAAACTTACTCAATAGTAAAACTAATGTGTTCTGTGAATGTATTTGATTAATAGTATTAAAATTTTCTTGATTTATAATTAGGTATTCTACTACTTAGTCAATTTTAGCATTTTTCCCCAGAAAAATAATTACTCATTTCATTAACTTTTCCAAAGTATTACTTTGGTTCAATAGACATTTTTATACCATCTATATTCCATACACTGTACTAAGGAAACAAAGATGAATAAAAAACACAAAGTCTTGTACTAAGGGCGGTTACAATCTAGAAAAAAGATAATTAAGCAATGTTGTAAACTTTGTGGAAAGAGCTAACTAGTACAGATTAATAATAGTTTTTTAGAAATAAAAATAACTTAAATATTCAAGGATAAACCAGGGTATACCCACTAGATGAGTACTAAGTAGCCATTAAACAGAAATTATGTTTGGGTGCTAGGATGATAAGTGATTTTTCTTCTAGTTTCCTAACATTCTATAATGATCAAATGGTACTTTTCCCATGAAAACAAACTATTTTAAAATCTTAATTTATCTATGGGTTATAAATTATCCTCATAATATTTTCTCATAATACTTGTAGTAAATTTTCTAAATTCTATTACTTGCAAAACTATCATTGGGTAATCAGTAGTATGGAATTTCATTACAATGAAATATTATGTAAAAGGGCAAGGGTACACAAGTGTGTTTCACTGTGTTTCATTTCCAGACATTCCTCATTTAATTAGTACCTATAAGAGGTATTAATCCAACCAGTGAGAACATCTGAAAATATGCTCATCCCCCCTTTAATGCCTCTTTTATAGTCTTATGCTTCAGGCAGGAGTCACAATTTCAAATTTGTCGATTTTGCTTCTATGAAGCATAAAAATCAGAACAAAAGCCCACTTTACCATGGGAGATGGAATAAAGGTTTCCAATCATTCCATCGAGAGTGTCTATACTCAAGAGTCAAAAACATGACAATCTCAGTTCTTAGCTTAGAAGATACTTCAACATGATGAAAAGCATTAAACTTCTATAAGGATATACAAAAATTTCACATAAAGAATCAAAGAAAGAGGGAAAACATGAATAAAGGAAACTAAAGTAAAAAATTACCACTGTTTCAACTTGTTTTAAAGACCCTGCAGAAAGATCCTAAATGGTCTGCCTCAGTTCATTATCTTTGCAAAATCCGTATCTTTTCTTTCATTTTAAGATGCGGTATAAAGAACTTCTAACTATTGTCGGAAAATCTGGGTTCCATTTTTGGCTCTTAAATAGGTGCTTTGGGCAAATCAATTACCCACAGTTCCTGGGATGCTTCATTGATAAAAGAGGAGTTTCCACTCACTAGATGATTTTCAATTCAAAACTCCCAATTCTAAAATAGTAATGTTACTGGCTGAGAGAAAAGAGTCATTACCTTATTATAACCACTGACAGGTGAGTAGGTCACTCCAGGGCTATAGGAACCACTGCCACCTGATGACAGCCCCTGCAGCTGAGGGCTGTATCCAGTTATACAGCTGGTGGTGAACTTGGGGCTGGTACTGGGTGAGCGAGATGGGCTGTAACTTAACACACTCTGACCTTGAATTGAAGAAGGTGGAGAGGGAGGGATTTGGGTTGCTGCCAGATCACGTGGAGGAGTAGTCTGTACAACTAGAAGGAACAAACAAGTGTACGTATAAACAGCATTTCTATAAAAACAGATTTAGTGAACTGACTCTTTTCTTTCAGGAAATGGGCAAGTAATAGAGTGATTTGGTTGTTAAATTATGTACAGTTTTATTACCAAAGGATACAAATTAGTTGTTTACCATTTCCATAGAGTTCAAAATAAGAAAGTGGCTTCAATGCAGCAAAAGTTATTCACTTAGTTTTAACTATAATCCATCAATGGAACAAACTTTCATGAGGTGGTGAATGTCAGTTCCATTCAATTTATATAAACAGGAATGATAATCATTGGTCTTAAGACAATTTATTATAGACCTGTTTAATTTAGTTCAACCAGATGGCCTTAGGAGTCCCTTCTAGCTGAGTGTATGAAAAGGGAAAATTAAATCGAGAAAGATTTATTACCAACCTTTTCCCTGCCTTTGCAAAAGATATAAAACACTTACCAGCTGTTTTCAACCCTAAAAGTGTTTGCTGTCCAGGGCTAACAACCAGACTTGTTGGTGCCACAGTATATTTGAAATACCTCCAAAAATCAAATAAGGCATTTAGGCTGAAGAGAGATGCAAGGGCAAGTTCTGGAAGAGAACAATTTATTATTTTCTTTAAGGGAGGTGGGAAATTTAAAGGGGGTAAACAAAACCAATCATAGCACTGATCCTTACAATTTTTTACAATAAACATTTTCTCCTTCATTTTAAAGATCAACAGTTGTAAAAAAGTCATGTGACTTTTGCAAGCACACACAGCTAGTTATAGAAGCCATGATTCTAACTCAGGTATGCAGATTCCAAAACTCTTGCTCATCTACCTGCCATACCACCTGTCTATCACAGACTTTAGATTAATGTGTGTATTAGACTTCGGAATTTACTGTAATGGCCATAGGACCCTTTATACCCACGAACTACTGAAGAGCAGACAGAAAGGAAGACCGAGGAAACTGAGGTGGGGAATCAATGGAGAAGAAATCTCCTTGGTCCTGAAAGGTGAAAATGTAGAAAAGGAGGAAAGGCATTTCAGGGAGAGTAACAATTATAAATCTTATCACCCTCAAACTTTACTTTTCTTCACTTCACAGAACTCATGATTATCTGCAATTGTACTGTTTATTAATTTGATTGTCTCTTCTACTAGAATATTGCTTCCATGAGAGGCAGAGACCATGCTGTATTCCCAGTTTGGGGAACATAGCAGGCACTCAGATATTTGTTGAATGAAGAAATGAAAACTAAGCTGAATTAAATTGAACAGTTTTTCATTGGTAGTAACTCTAAACCACAGTGAAAATTAATTACTTACCAATATACCAGAGGGGCCAGTATGTCACATTATAATATGAACTAATCAATTTTCCAGTCCTGAAAATATTAGAAAGGCTTTTCAATATCTTAAAACAAACAAACGAACAAGCAAAAAACAACCAAACACCAAAGATCAAAACAAACATACAACCTGTGGAACCAACCACTGGTTTCTCAAATTTTAACTTTTTTTTTTTTTGGCTAATTAACTTACATTTCAGTATATATCATTCCAGCCATAGATACATTTAGGAGTCCCCAGGCTAAAACCACTTTCCTAGCTTCTGTTTCTTTTCTCATCTTGATGGTTCTGTCAATAAGGGAAGCACTAGGGTTTGACTCCCCTTGCATCTACACAAAAAGCACAAAAATTAGTAAAAAAAAAACAAACCCAAAAAAACCAAAAAACCCCCCACTTCTCCATTTATCAAACTTATGTCCACTAAAACTAACTAAAAATTGCATATACTTTCCCTCATTTTTAAAGTCTTTTCAAGTTTTTTTTTACATTTTAATATTAGAATATGAAAAGGAAACCCTAAGTTATAATTTCATTGGCACCACACTGTAATCAGCAGAGAACTGGCAATAAATAAAAATACCTTACTTTGAGATTTAAGGGTTAGAGGTTGTTTGCAATAATGCTGTATTGTGTTTTAGGAATATGTCACAAGGACTATGCCAAGGGCTATAAAAAAACTCAAAACACTCAGTTTTGGGGAGAAAATATTCCTAGTAACATTTAAGCATTACTCTCCTCCTATGTCCTCGTGCAGAAGCCATTAACTATGATCTTAAACAACTCTGTACGCCAGCGATCTCCATTTGGGTTGCTGATACAGTATAAGAATTTAAATTTTAGAAGGGCAAGTACTTATGATGGGAAAGGGATAAGGGTGAGTGGGGAGAGTGTGCAGTTTGGGTTCCCACTTGAATTTGTATTTCCTTTGTTCTGCTAAGCCTCATCTCTTGCAAACAAGTTTAAGACTTGTTCCAGCTATATGGAATCGTATCACAGAGAGCAGTAGCCTTCCCGCAACCCTACCCGAAGTCTGGGGAGAGTTTCCCTCCCTGGCTGTCCCAGTACAAACTTTAGCAACTCCTATTCCTTCTTTCCTCCCTTCCATTACAGGCAGTGGGAGGTCTGGCCACATTCCCCTTGGCTGGACCCTCCGCAACTCTGCAGGCGCGGAACTCCCACAGCCCGCGTGGACTCTGCGTCCAGGAAGCACAAAGATGACCCCGAAAACGCACCGTGTTCTTCGGCCGGAAGCGGCTGGCTCGCGCCACTCTCCACTGCACATGCGCGAAGCCCTGCCGCTACCGTGAAGGCGACTGGCTTGCGGGGCTTCAGTTACCGGAAGGACGGGACTATCTCTTCTCGCGAGAAGAGAAAGGTTGGGGAGGGACAGGGGCTAGGAGCGTTACCAGGGAAACAGCTCTCGGAGTTGTGGCTCCCACTCAGGTGCCAGAAGAAGGCTGAGAAGCAAAAATTCAGACCAGGCTCTGAACCTGCAGTAAAAAGTAATAACTATAACAAGCTGAATTTCTATATTTTAACATGATTTTAACTTTCTTAGGGCATTTAGGGGCTCACATTTTAAAGCAGATTTTTATTAAGCAGAGTGGCTAATTGTAGGATACAGGATACTTGATATGTGTCCAGACACCATCAGCAATGACAAAGCATTTCTCACACCACTGTGTTAAAAAAAAAAAATTAGATGTTCTGACCCGATGTAAATTCTTAAATATCCGTGTAACGAAGGTGCAGCACTGACAAGAAAAACCAAAAAATATTTTGTTAAAGCTGTTAGTGATTTTGAGGTTTTTTTAAAAAACGATCTCTACTTCTGAATATTCTTTGGAAGAACTTTTAATCCTGAGGAAAATGTTCATTAGGGAGTTAAGTTTGGTTTTATTTAACAAATACAAACGCCTACAAATGTGCCGCTGAACCACGCACGGGGATATGAAATTAAAAGCTTCCCTGGTTACTGCCTCAAGGAGCTCAGCCCGGGGGAGGCTGGCAGGTGCAGAGAAAGGCAGGCGATGGGGGCGTGGAGAACCCCGAGGAGGCGCGACAGGCCCAGCCCGGATCCCCGCGAGCTTCCTGGAAGAGGCGTCACGGGCCTACAGCAGACAGGCAAGGTCTAGGAGGGCAGGGTCCGGGGACTTGCACATGGGGGATGCAGAGAACTGTATTTCTAATAAAAGCATAATGCCATGTCATAATAAGCTAGTGGATTGTTACATTATGTAAGTCCCAATGGCCAAAATTTTTCCTAAAATGCTTCTAAGGTCAAACAGAAGAGAATAAAGTTTCCTTGTGGTATTGTATATTAATGAAAATCCACAGGTATGCTATGCTCTTAAAGATCCAACCGATTTTTTAAAGTGGAATTTTTATAATTTTTAGATTGCCTTAGCAACAATGGTATTTTGCTCTAGTTTAGATTTAGAGATGAAATTGAAAATTGTTCAAATGTACAGTCAAAATTTGAATAGCAGATTCCTCTCCAACCCATGTCTGGCTCTTTCTCAGGAAGCAATTGTACCTTTGATGTAATTCACAAGAAGCACATCTATGTTTTCCTTCTTAATATAATCTATAAATTACTATGCGTTTACTGAAGGATTAAAAAGGAATATTTCTACTGCCTAAATTAGACGTATTTAGGGTTGCCACAGCAAAATACCACAGATTAGGTGGCTTAAACAAGGGAAATTAATTTTTTCACAGTTGTGGAGGTTGGAAGTGTAAGATCAAGGTGCCAGCAGGATTGGTTTCTCCTGAGGAGGCTTGTCTCCTTTGGTTTGCTGATGGCCACCTTCTATCTGTGTCCTTGCATGGCTTTTTCCCCTGTGCTTGGGCATCCCTGGTGTGTCTTCCTTTTTTCATTAGGACACCAGTCATATTGGATTAGGGCTCTATCCTCATGACCTCATTTAACCTTAAATACCTCTATAAAGGCTGTATCTCCAATTGGAGTCAGATTGGGGGTTAGGGCTTTAACATATATGCATTTGGGGGAACATAATTCCTTCTATAACATATTAGAACTATGTATGTGAATTTGCAGTGATATAGTAGATATCAAAGAGACTGAAAAAAAGAATGGATACCTCAAAGACATATTTTAAAGACATTAGAATAGGGTATTTAAAGAAGATATAAGCATATACAAGTTTCAGGACCAAAAAAAAAAAAAAAAAAATTGAAGCAGAATGCACCATATTGAGGTATGGGGAAAATACCTTAAACTCTTATAGAAGTAATTTAGATAAATCTTCCAAAAACTTAGAAATCCAAGAAATGTTTGTCAGTTCCTGTCACAGTTACTGAAGTATAGGTCATAATACGTTGCCAAGGAAGTTGTCATAAACACGGAGTGAAGTCCTTCCCGGTCATCTTCATCCCTTTGAGCATGTTTTATTTTCAAAGCAAGAAGCCATCATGGGAGACCTTTTTTCCTTATTTTGGGAGGTGGATCCTCCCCCTATACCTATAAGTTTTACCATTCCAAATCAAGATTATGAATGCCGGAAGGATGACTCTTGTGGGACAATAGGGAACTTCCTGCTTTGGTATTTTGTCATTATATTGGTCCTGATGTTCTTCTCTCGGGCTTCTGTCTGGGTAGGATATCCTTTTTCATTTTAAATAATTTATTTATTGTATACTAGGGGATTTTCTATAAAATAAATTCACTTTACTTTGATGAAAATACTTTTTAAAAGTTTGTTTTCTGGTTTTAAAAATAATGCAGTCTCATTCTAGAGAATCCAAGAAGATAGAAAAGGATGAAAAAGAAAGTTTAAACCACTATAATCCTATTTCCTAGAGATAACCACTGTTAACATTTTGGAGTGTATTCTTCTATTTTTTTTTCTTTTTCTCTATCCCAGTATATCTCTTTTCATCTCTCTATCTTTAATCTTAGATGGTTGGCATTATATTGTATATGTTTTCATATCCTGCTTTTTTTCAGCTTAATATTGTATTGTAACACTTCTCAAATTATATTCACACAGCAGCACTCTTAATGACTGCATAATTTTGTCTTGTGGTTGCACCATAACAAATCTGCAATTCTGAGACATTTAGGTTTTTTTGCAGTTTGTCCATATGCTACGTAATGCTGGAAAAAACTTCCCTACTGGTTAATGATATCCAAGTTCCTTTTGCAGCCACGTAATTCTAATCAAAGATACAGAAGCTGTTGTATTTATAGATACATGTTGTAGGATTTTGGGTTTTTAGAATGAGGCAATACACTCTCCACATAGAATAAGATGCAGAACTATACAGAACTACTGTCACCACTCGAGACCACCTACTAGCAGAAGAAAATGTCATCCTCTAAAGAATGAGATTGCCCACTTAATCAGGGCTGTGATGCTCCAACATATTATAAGTAACGAAGCTCTTCTAAATTGCTGACATGGAATCCTTGCTGGCCATTAATACCAGGCTGATGATTAATAAAACCACCACCATTTAGCATTATAGCCAGAGCTCTGTGCTGCCAGTGGTCAGCTAGACTGAGTGCTGTATCAGCTCTAGATGGAGAGGAGGAGGTTTGTTATGTCTGTGCCAGCTGGATTCCATTATAATAATCAAAGACTCTTCCCCTCATCACCGCCTTTGCCTAAGAAGAAGTTTCATCTAAGTCTAAATGCTTAAGGTAGACACTTTGCCAAAAGGAGATTTAGAATAGTGATAGCTTATACATGTCTTAGACTCCCTAGCTAAGTACATTGAATTTGTCTGGTCTGGCAAGAAAAACTACTTTAAAAAATTAACAAAAAATTGAAATTGATTCTTGGCAATTTCATCATGAAGACCACTTAAGAGGTCTAAGCTGTTTCTCTGCTCCCTTGCTTGCATCAGCTCTTTGGAGTCATAGAACCCCGAGGTTCAAGGACCTTAGGAGAGCATACCATCCAGCCTCCTTGTAGGCAAGTAAGATTTCAGTATCTTTCCTTTTTTTTAAACTGATAAAGCCCAAAGAAATTAAGTGACTTGTCCAATGTCACATGAGTGGTTATGACACAAAGGAGAATAGATCCAGGTTTCCTGCCATATTTTTTTTGCTTCATTGCATAGTTGAAATGTTGACCTATATCTATTCAGTGCTGATTAAAATCTTAATTATCTTAGAGGTTTCATCTTTCACTTTTTACCCTTATGGTAGCTTCTGAAGAGTCCCAGATTTGAAATCTGAGAACCATATGAGAGCTAGTCAAAAAGGATGGAATTATTCCTTCACTTTGAACTACATGTTCTCTGCTAAACTATGAACCTTTATTTACAAACCTTGAAGTAATGGTAAAAGCATGATGGAAATACAGTGGTAATTATCCTCAAACACAAAGCACACTGATCTCTGGATTTGCCACTTTTAAAGATGCATTTACCCTTTTGCTTTCAGAAATTATATATGCTATATTTAGTTTATATATCTGCTTAATATTTATTTAGGCTGATAGTGCTGGAATTTTCCCAGACAATACCAGTCCAAGCTCCTCTTTCTGCATATGTGGAAACTGAGCTTAGGAGGTGTTCAGTGGCTCGGTAGAATCAGGGTTGTATAATGGCAGAAATGCAGAGCCATAGCCCATATCTTTCCACTGTTCTACGCTACCCCTCAGGGCAGGCACTGCTGTTATTCTGATTCAACTGAGTCACACGCAAAGATGGTTATTAAAATGCTTTTGGTAACCACAGTTCATATGAGTCCACTTAGCTTGATGCAAAATCTTTCTTTTGATTTTGTGATTATATTTTGATTTGACATCAAGTCAAATATGGAAGCTTTCCATGAAAAAGATAAGAACCTAATAAGTGTCTTAAAACACTTTCCCTTCTCAATGACAAAAGTACCCATTATAGAAAATGTGGACTTATAGGAAAGTAGAAAAAATAAAATAAAAACCACTCCAAATTGTGTAGAAATAAGCTACTATTAACTTTTTAGGTTTATAAACTTCTAATCTTTTAATAATCACCCCTATACATATTAAATTTAAAATAAAGCCCCCCCCAAAATAGTTTTTTAAAAGAGGTAACCCAAAAGAAGACTCCACTCTTAAAGTTTTCAGAGAATATTTCGGTAACCCTGAAAGCAAAAAGGTACCTTGTTAGAGAAACGTGCCTACCATTGTGGAGAACCGATACTAGAAAAGGAATGAGGCAAGGATCTTAATTTGCAGTTATAAATACCCATATATGGCAGTTTTCAACCTAAAGGCAGTTTGACTTTCTACATAAATTCATTTTTTCCCTGATTATAGGCAATTTGAAGAATTAGAAGGAAAAAAATCAGTTTCACCGCTCAAAGCCAACCATTGCTAACACTTGTATACATCCCTTAGCCTTTTTTCTTTTCATATTTTTAGCTAACTTAGTAAGTGCATATATGAATTTGCATCTTGATTTTTAACTTAGCATGATAACATTTATTATGTCATGTTATGATGTACTTTTATTATAATAATTTTTACAACTATATATTATATGACTGTATGATTCTACCATAATTTAACCATTGCCTACTTTTGAATTTTGTATTTATATTATCTTAACTACACTGGAATGAATATTTCTGTACACAAAACTTTCTCTCTTTTGGGGTTTATTTCCTGGTGATAGATTCCCAGAATTATGATGTGCCCAAAGTGTTATGAATATTTCTAAAGTATTTGATATGTTCTGAAAGAGTTGCTTTCTTTGTATTTGTATCTTTTGGCAAAACCATTTTCAGTATCAAAAAGTGGTCTGCTCATCTGAAAAATGGGACAAATATATATTTATGGAGTATTGAGGCAGAATATTTGAAACTGGAATTATTTTTAAAAAATGTATTTCTTCTGATTGCCATATTCACATATAATATATTATGGTTGCATTTTGGAGGAAAGTTTCCAAAGGATTTAGGATATAGTAAGTCTATGAATTCAGATAAAGATCTTAAAGAATTATCATAAAGTGACGTGATAAAATGTCCTTTAAAAACTAATTTAAAACTAATCCTAGTATGCTATCACATCTGTTTTTAAGTGATATTTAAATGGTATTTCTCTATAATGTCAGTGAGTACAGGAGAACTTTATAATCTATAGCTTCTCATCAGTATTACTTTCTCTCAAGTCTTGTTTCATTTTGCTTGGTTCAAAACATTTTGGTAGATCCTGCTATCAAAGCCCGGGCTTCTTAATGGGCAGCAGACGTTGGATCACTGTAATAGGAATTCAATAAGTATTTATTGAACTGCACTGACTTTAAAATTAGACATTGTCAAAGGGCCTAAGGCAGTAGTGTTTCTTAACAAACATGAGCGAAAAACAACCAACTGAGATGACTATTACTAATCTGTATTTCTGAAACAGATGTCTGAGAAGAAAAAGGATGAAGACAATGGGACAAGCACTTCACTAAGTAAAGGTGAGAGCCAATGCATATTTGATATTGGACTATGATGAGAGAAATACGTGCTGTGTGTGGAAAGCAAAAAGCAGAGATAAACAGCCAAGAGTGTTATAGAGACTTCGCAGCCTTCCCAGAGCAGCTTGCTTTGGTTCAGAAGGCTAGCTTAGTTAGTTCTGCAGAGCTGCGAGAGAGGGTACAAATTACTGGTAGGTAAAACTCAAGCTCTCTTTCATTCCTCAGCAATCTGTCTTCTCAGAGCTTGCCTTTCACACACATTTATCGTTAGGGTACCTCAGGACTATGAGTTATATGTGACATCTTTTCCAAGAACCTATAAGCAGTGGTGTGCTGATAAATGTTTAAGAACTGGCTCTCCAAAAATGTGTGTGTATATGTGTGTATATTGTTTTAAAAATTTTATTAATATAAATGATGTATATCACACGATTTACAAGTAATACAATATATAATACACTTTATGGTAAATTCCATATAGACCACTGATTCTCACAAAATACTTTCCTTGATTTTTGCCAGACCCTTTCATCCTTAGCCAACCTATAGCTGCAGCTGATGAATGAGTGTAGTTCCGATATGAATGTAACTGTCCTTTAAGTTAAGGAATAAGATGAAAGAAACTAGAAGGTGTATGATGGAACTTAACTCGGTTGTTAATGATGTGAAAGACTTCTTTGCTGAGTTGGATAATAGTTTTAGCATACTCTGGAAGAATATTTCCTCATTTTTGGGTGCTATTCACAATACAGTGGCTATAGTCATGACACGTTTAAATGTAATCTATGTTAGTAACATGTTCTCCATTATTCTAAGTCTAGGCAATCAACAGAACCATAAATGAAGACCTGATTTTTAGTGCTTGTTGATTTTTATCCCCCCAAAACTAATTTCAGGTTGCCAACATGATGTCACTGAACGTGGGAGTTGGAAAGAGACACACAGTAGCACATCGTTACATAGTACTTCCAGTATCCATAGACAACAGACATTAATAGTAGTTTCAAGCGCATACCTCATAATGAACATAGTAAAATAATTTAGGAAGTGAGTAGTTTTGAGTACTTATTCTGTTTATTTGTAACAAATGGATTTAGTGGTAAGTTTGTACAACTTAATTTTTACTAACCTGTGTGTTTAACAACCATCTTGCAAATTCCTGAAAGTTTATCAGTTCTTGCAAGCTGGCTGGTATGAGCCAACTCCAGCACACCAGTGTATAAAGGGAAGATCCTTTTAAATTTTCTGCTATCCAAATCACATTCATATACACACTCGAATTGTTAAGATGTCAGTCAAGACAAACGTAAAAAGATCCTTCTCTGGAAAGGTTTGTTGACCTTTCCTTTGATCTTATTTCAGGGGTCCATGAAACTTCAAAAATAGTATGTCAAGCATCTATTTGACCTTTCTGGTCTTTAGGAGTTCTGGTATGGTACTGGGAAGTGAAATTAGCAGCCAACACTTGCAAATGAGTGGAGAAAAGTGGTGACTTGGCAAATGGCAGCAAAGAGTGAGCCTACATCATAGGCTTCCTTAGGTAATATGAAGTTATAGTAACCAACAGCATGCCTAACTTGTTGATTTGTTTCATTGTTGTTAGCAAGCAAAGATATTTTCTATAAGCGGCAAAGCAAAGATGGTGCCTGGGATTCCTTGCAAGTGCTGAAAAAGCCAAAGCAGAGCCAACTTACCCCTGTAACTGACTCAGAAGTGGCTTTGGTCAGTGCCTATCTTGAACAAAGACGAGCGAGGCGCCATTCTGAATTCAGCCAGGTGAATCAGACCCAACATGACAGTGATACTACTGAGTGTGACAGTGAAGAATCCAACTCGGGAGCCTCCTCATGGAAGGAGAGTGAAAGTGAACACCACCCATCACCAGCCAGTATTAAGAAGAGAAAAATAGCTCAGAGGCAAAGGAGTATGGGAGGTTACCAAATCAGGGAAAGGCCCTGCCTCCACTGCAAAGCCATGAGAACCAATGAATGGTTGACCCGCCATTTCCTTCAAAGCGCTTCAATAACAACCCCGATGAAGGGAGATATTCAAGAGGAAAATTCTGGACCTGAGATTAACACAAAATTCAGTAAATTTTGAATTTTATGAAGTCCTTATCTTACTTGAAGCCAAATGAAAGAGATGAATAAAACATGAACAATCACCAGAGCTCTAGGTGAGGAGGCTTTTACAATAAAGTCTCTCTGCTAACAACAAAAACATACTTGGAACCCCAGCAGTAAAATTTCAGCTAATTCTTTGTCCAAGAACAGGCCAGTGAATTTTTTTTATGGCATCACTGGAACATCAAAGATCTGCATCCACTGCGATCTTTTATTCAAAAGAGCACAAGACAGATATTTTATGCCTTGAGTATTTTGTGTATGTCTGTAATACAAGTAAGGAAGCTCTTTGAAAATATATTTATGTTTAGAAACCATTTAAATTTATTCATATGTTTTGACTATCTGATTGACTGAATTAGGTAATGTTGGTTGGACTAGAATTTACCCCTATTTTATAGATCCATAAGGTGACTCTACCTGAACTGTATTGATACACATGTGTCAGCTTGGGGCTGGTGAGGAGGAGCTCAAGAGCCTGGAATGAGACCTGATTCCTAGAGTAGACCAAATGGCATCTGGACCATGGGCTGTCTGTGGTTACTGCCCAAAGAGCATGATAATGTTAAAGAAAAAATTACTCTGACACATGTTAAAATGGTAAAGAAGACTTGATTCAAGACTTTTATAACAGGGGTCCAATCTGTTGCAGTTAGGGAGAGGAATCAAGTTCAGCTCCAAATACAGCAAGACAAATGGGGATTTATAGCCAAAGAGCAGGGTGAGGGGGTCAGTGGATGGAAAATTACTAAGAGGAACGATTAAGGGTAGGGGAATTTCTGCTAAATTGACCTAGCAGAATTCTTGATAAAGGCAGACCAAGGACTTATACATCAAAGGTGGAGGATGAGGAACTTGATCAGATGTCAAGGATGATCAGATATCAAGAGTAGGGGACTCTCATTAAACTTGCTTCACGGGATTCTTGCTAAAACTGGGCTGGGCAGCCAAAGACAGGATGGGGACCAAGGTTGAGATCTGGCTGAGTAGAGGGCTCAGAGGAACCTGATGACAATTTGGTCCAAGAAAGAGTCTTTATTTAAAGTTATTGTGAATTAATTACACTTCAATAAAAAATAAAATTAAAAAAAAAAGAAAGTTAGCCACCATCCAGACATAGCTGGGGTTGGGTTTTCCAGTTAAGTGGGGACCCCAGCAGTGAGGAATTCAAGCAGGCCCAGGAGATGGGTGGCCATTCTGGAGATCATTCTCTAGATGGGTGGCAGAACCCCAGCTGGGATATAAAACAAGGCCCAGATTCCAGAGAAGAGGGCTGGCAAGGACAAGATAAGAAGCAGGGCCTCTGGTAACTGGGCTGGAGTTCAAAGAAGGGCTTAAGTGTTGGGGAAGGACTTGGGTACTACATTGATAAAGACTTCAGCTTATTACTAAGAACTAAGCCTTTTATGGCGTATTGGGAGAGATACCACAGAGCTATGACTGGGCTCAGGAGTCACTCCTGATAATTTCAAGTTCCTTAAGTGTTGGCAACAAAAAGATCCAGGAGGTAATGTGGGAGCCCCAGCAATCAGAACTAGGCCAGCAGAATCCAGGACATGGGGTGACATTTCTGAGCCTATTTGTGGAGACTGTCTTATTTAGACTTCCTCCAGATTGGAACAGGTCTGAGGCTGCAAGTGATAGCAGAACAACTTCAAGATTCAACTCAAGCATTAACCTTTTCCATGATTTCCTTTACTTCTGATACCCTCCTCCACTTCATCCCCCCAGGCAGAACTCACTATGCCTTCCCTTGTGCTCCAGGGATAAGCAGCATAATGCTTGAAACATTCTCTATCTCGGCACCCTTAACACTTTAATGAATGTATTTATTTGAAAGTTTTATATATATATATTTACCCACCCTTAAAGGTAGAGTCCACGACTTGTTATCTGCATCTCTGTGACCCAGCACAGTGCCAGACAACATGACAGATATATAATGCAGTGGAATCAATATGCAAAGATTCCTGAATGCAAACAGGAGGAACTGAGGAGAGCAGAGGCAGCGAAAGCAGGGCAGGTACCACTATCTAAAATTTAGTGAATGATTCTGATATGTCTAACTTGATATGATCGAGATGCTTGTTATCTTGTTTACTTAAATAGCACCACAACAAACAATGAAGAACCCCAAACTAAAAAAACGAAAACAAAAACAAGCTCAAAATACGGTAGTAAGTTGCAGGGCACAGTTTAGACCTAAGCTGTCTGATTTCAAATTTAGGCTTTTAATTACTGTGATCTTAGTATTACTCTCTGAAGATGGAAGATCCCGATTTCAAGGTAAGTCAGTTATGACCTCCCACACAGCCATAAGTGATACCCAAGCTGATATAATCTCATCAGGAAAAGGACAATGACTATTTTCCAGATAATAGAGTAAGAGACCATGCCCCAAATTTTTTGATTGTGGATCTAGAATATAACCAATGAATTATTCTCCAAAAAGTCATTTATGTCAAAGATTGCTACTTTTCATGGTCTCATCCATGGAGCTAGAATGGATCAGAGTTGGGGGAGTGGGAGATAGCTGCCCACTGGAAGAAGGAAACAGGGATGAATTAAACCAGGGGCTATAAATATGAAGGGATTAACTAGGGTAATTTGTAAGTACATTAAACTGAAAACAGACCCAAACACAGCTGGGAGGACAGCCAAAGCCACGGAGAGAAATACACTGAATCAAAGGAATAGGACAAGGACATGGTAGGATAAAGAGCAAAATCATGGCCAGGCAAATCGAAACTGGATTAATGAGCGAGGTACAGAACACATGAGGTGGGAGATAGTTCATGAAACTGGGGCTGCAAACACTAGTCGTGGCTTGGTGTTGGTTGAATGCAGAGCCTGGTGTGAGCTGTCAGGGTCAGGTCACTGGGCTGCATAACAGTACCTCCTTTGGTCTCTCCTTGCTGGATGGGACAAGCTGGACCACCTCTGGGTTTTGTGGTAGAAGATTGGAAACTGCGTAGCTTGCTTGAGGGGAGTCATGGAATTCTTGGGCTTGATTCCTATCTGTGGTCCATCCACACAACTAAATGATCAGAACTGACTTTTGTGGCAGTGTCCACCTACGTCAAACATGACAATTCTTGTCAGGAACTGTGAGGTGGGAACTGTGGGTGCAGGGAAGGGTCTAACTGAGATGAATGTGGCGAAGAATGAGAGTATATACATAGGAGGTGTTTGGAGAAGGTTTGGGGAATAGGGAAACTGGGAGCTTTGGCTACATGGTAGACAGTCTCAAACTTGGAACCTCTGCCTTCCATGACTGGGTGGTGTTTGGTTGGGAGGAGAGATGAGCCAGTAGGTTAAATTAAGCCAGTAATAACAGTAACAATATACTGATAATAAGTGACATTTAGAGAGTGCTTGCTATATGCCAGGCACTGAAGTAAGCATTTTATAAGGATTAATTTATAAGGATTAATTCACAAGCCTGCAAAATAGTTATTTTTCCAATTGTATGGGTGATGGAACTGAGGCTCAGGGAAATCAGATGATATACACAAGGTCATATAGCTGGTGAGTTTTGGGGAACTGGGCCTTGGGTTTTGTCTGATCGCAGAGATGTTGTTTTTACTATGATGACAATGCATTATCAATGTTCTTAATGGACAGCAATTAGATAAGAACTTCAGAGACCAAATACCAAGTACCAAAAACCAAACTGAGTCCAGAGAGTAGAGAAGGACTGTTAATGGAAAATGGAGCCAAGAATCAGAAACTGAGCAGAGAAGGGAGCAGTTAAGTAAAGCAGGGGAGGGCTCACACTGTTGAGTGGAGAGACCTTATAGCATCCTCTTGTCTCATCTGCAGTGACTAAGGCTGGCCAACTATCGGTAGATCAGGCAGAAACTCAGAAAACTCAAAAGTCTGAAACTTCAAAACTTTTTTTGAAGAAAAGAGGGGAAATGGAAACTTAGTTGTAAAGGTTGGTGAAGGTAGGAATGAGCTTTGTACTGAATGTTGAGGTACAAGGGGCAGTAGTGACCAGTGCAGTGAGGTTGATGGCCAAAGATTTGAGAGAATGGAAGAGGATGCCATCAAGAAAAGCGGATAGCTACAGCTCTTCCCCCAGTTACCAACCCTCCCAATTCTGAAGCCCAACAAGGGTCCTCCTGCCCAGTGTCACTGGAGTCAACAGAAAGAGACTGAGTTTGGTTCAGAAGCAAAGGAAAGCAGGAGGGTATAGCTTAAGTAGTATAGCACATGCTTAGCATGCACGAGGTCCTGGGTTCAATCCGCAGTACCTCCTCCAAATTCAAATAAATAAATAAACCTAATTACCTCCCCCTCATAAAACAAACAAACAAAAAGAAGCAAAGGAAAGCTTTATATCATTGCTCAAAGAACGGAGATGTGCGAGCTCATACTGCAGAGCGCAGGCTCTTCCCAACTCGCCAAGGGCGGGGCTGCTTTGCACATTTCTCCTTAGACGGGAAGGGGGCGGAGTACTTGCGCGCGCGCAGCCGCTCCGCTCACAGCGCCAGATCGCAGTGCGCAGCTGGGCGCGTCTGCACACGGCCCGCCGCCGCCATGTTGAGTCACAGTGTGGCCCGCCGCCGCCATGTTGAGTCGTAGTGTCGCCCGCCAAGCTGAGGTGAATTTTGCACGAGGGAGTCTCGGCTGAAGTGCCCCGTGTGAGGTCTCTACACTTGGCACCCTATGAGCAAGTGAAACTAGACTAAGCGCAGAGGAAAAGAAAGAAAAGGTTAGACTTTATTTTATTACCCAGATTCTATTTTTATTTCCTGGAATTTTTTTAATGTGCTTTGCTGCGGACCACCACCACCACCCCGTTCTCTCACAAAGCAGTACCATCTCCCAACAAATTCTAGGGTAATGTTTTCAAAACAGCGACCCATTAATAGATTGTGAAACCAATTTAGGGGGTTGTGACTAGCATTTATTAAAAAATAAATAGGAAATAACACAGTATCACACATAATAAGGATAAGTATTGTTTTTGTTTCACTGTGTGTGTATTGAGTTGCAGTCAATGCAAAATGTGGTTTTTACTGTGGTAGGATAGAAAATAAAAGCCACTGGAGTAGTTTTCTTTGTCGGTTTTCTGTATTAGCCAGCTATTCCACTAAGTTAGTGAAGGCAGGTGTCACTCCAAGCATTCCTGATTGTTGTATGCTAGTAATTAGTAAAGCTTCACCCACACTACAGGATGGACCAACTGTCTAGATTAGTGAAAAGCCTGAATTAAATTATACAGCTTTAAAAGAACTTTAGGTTTATTATTTTCAAATAGAATAAGTGGAAGCGAGCTAACCAACTGTTGCCTGGTACGTAGGGGTGGGTTTTTCCTTGGTGAATAAACAAGAGTAATTTGTAATTGACATTTCAAAGAAGCCTTAGAAACAGGCCTGCCTTTGTTTAAATCATAATTACCCTGTTTGTATGTAAAAGGATACTTCTAAAGCTTTTCGAAACAACTGGTTCTTTTAAGTAGATAATTATTCCCTTTCCAATCTTGTTTACACTATTCAGAAGTGCAGTGAACCCTTTTTTTTTTCCAGAGATAGTACAAAGGTTAACTTCAGCCAGCCCTTCCTCAAATTATCACAAATTCCCAATTAGTGAATTCTAAACAGGGTTTCCCTGTAACAATATACCAAAGACTTGTATGATGTGTTCTTTATTGCTTTGAATAACGTCTGACAAGTTTCCAAGTACCAGGCCACCTGGATATTCTCTATCTGTCAGAAACATGTGGTCACAGAGGTGCATGGGAGGGTTAGAGGAAACAAAAATCAGGCACAAACAGGCAGGGGTAGTGAAGGAGACAAAAGGTAGAAAATGCCCCTCCCTTTTGTTTTTAGTATCTAATATGTTATCAACTGAATAGTACATTTATAGGCAGGCCTCAGTGTAAAGAAGGGCTGCATTTTATATTTACCTTTAACAATGCTATAGATGAAAATAGAAAACGGAGCTTTTTTGTATGTAGACTGGAAGTTATTAGAGAGGGCCAGAGAAGTTGGGAAAAAGATGTATTATGAAAAGAATTATACTTGTCCTTTTTTGCATAACTTATTTCTCATTGCAGATTCTCACTCAGTGTACAAAAGGAAATGCATGAAATACTTTAAGAAAAACAAAAACAAAAATGTTATAATCCCAGGCAATACTGTTTTCTAGTTCTTATCTTCTGTCTTCGGAGCTTGGCCTCTCTCACGGGCGGATTCTCAAGCTGCCTTATTACAGGGGCCTGTTGTCTGTAATTGTCTTTGTTTATCAGGGCCCTCTGTCACCATGAAGTTTCATGTCCAAAATCTTGATTTAGCAGTGAGACCATCAGGCAGGAAGCCAACTCTGCCACTAATTAGTGTAAATCAAAAGGGGGAAGCACGTCCCAGTGGAAGGGTCTGCAGCCAGGGTTAGTAAGACCGACTGACAGGTCAGAGAGTTGAGTGAGACAAAAGGGCTTGGAGAAATGCTACTCAGGGCCAGAGTCTTTCTGTCTCTTTTCTCTGGTTGTACCCCTTCAGATGCAGCGAGGGTCTGTGATAACCTCCACTGATTGTTTGTTTCTCTCCTGTTCCAGCAGATGCCCATTTTACTCTGTTGTTCTTCCCTTAAAAGACTTAGGTCCCAGGTGGTCTCAGCCAGGGTGGTGCCATTCCCCTGTGTCAGTGAATGGTTTATTCATGGACATGTGATCTAATTCTGGAAAGGGACGTTTACTGGTGGGGGCATTCTGAGAAAAGTGTCTTCAGTCTTGAAAAAGACCTGCCCAGGGACAAAATGGTCCTTTTTCATTTGGTGGATGATACTGAATCTGCACGTGATGACTGCAACTGTGACAGCGACCTCTTGTCCATAAGGGTGTTAGTTTAAACATATCAGAGTGAGAATATGGAAGAGTCTAGATCCTGAGCTGCTGAATTAACAAATTCTACTTGTGGACTTCTTGTTGGGCAAGAAAATTTCCCTTATTCAGCATTTCTGTTACTTGCAGCCAGTAAAGGGTCTTAGCCATCTTCCTCTCTATAATTTTTAGGGCAACTCCTTTTGCCTAGGAGGTTAATGTACTGAATAAGGTGCATGTACGCCTTTGATAGGGCCTGTCAAGGTGATGGTGAGAGCTATTAATAGATGAGAGAAGGTCTTTGTAAGTGTTGTGGACCTTTTTGGTTTGACTGCCTCAGCCCTTTTCTTTTCTAGGAGCCTCTTTTTTCCCCTGATTCTCATGCATGTTGTTACAGTGTAATCCTGCCTGTTCCCATCCCTTCACCCTGTCCAGGCACTGATGTCAGTAGGACTTTCTTCCAATCGGAGTTTCTTCCTGAGAATTTGGAATTGGGACCAGGAAAGAGATCATTTTCTTCAGCAGGTTTTCACATTTCCCTTCATGTAGATTCATGTAGATTGGACTTACAGCAGGTTTTCACATTTCCCTTCGTGTAGATTGGGAACCAGAGAAAGCAGGTTGTAACAAGAAGAAAAGAATGAAACAGAGAAGGGCAGAGAGATGCGATGAAAAGTTCTGTTGGTTTTCAAGTCTCTGGTTCCAGTTAATTCCTCAGGCCCATCTGTTTACCCACTCAGGCATCACAGCACATCACTAGCAGATTCTTATTATAAGCTTCCCTTTTTGCTTATGCTAGTTCAAGCAAATTTCTATTAGTGGAAACCAAAAGAATTCTTAAAACAGTGGTGTGCTGGTAAACGTTTAACAATCGTCTCTGATTGTTGAAAGCCCTGATTTTTTAGCACTTGCTGATTTCTGTGATATAAATACTCCCACCATTGCTTATTTTGAGCTACCAAAGTGACATCACTGAACATGGAGTTGGGAAGAAATGAACACATTGGCTCTGGTGAGCTAGTCTGAGATGGCTCCAGCACACCACTGCCTTATAGACACAGCATGCTTTTCAGAATATCCATGTTAAAGAGAGGTTCAGGGATATATACTGATGACTGCTAAGTTGGGAATTCTGGTATTAAAATCTTTTAATTAATTTCAAAATGTGCAGAGTGGTGGGACTCAGGGACCAGAGGAAGTAGGATTAAGTTTTTAAATATCAAAAAAATACTTTTTTCAGTATAATAATGATTTGGGTGTATTGGGACTAGGTGAAAGGTAGGGAGCTTGGACTGAGGAAGGGAAAGAGGCTGGAAAGTATAGAAAAAGGTGGCCTGTGTGAGGCCGAGTCCAGGCCTTGACCAAAAGGAGAATATCACCTTCTGCAGGGGAGGAGGGGCATTCTGGGGGTAAGAAGCCAAGGCTACCTGGTGCCCGAGGCCACCACATCAACAAAGGATTAAGTTAGGTCATTCAGCTATCTCCTATAAAATCTCCTGGTCTGCTTTGCTTTTATCTGAAGTTCCTTCAAAGAGGGAAAAGTCTTTTAGTACACAATTAAAGATAAGATAAGAAAGTATAAAATGTATATGCAGGCTTAGAGAAATACATTTATTGTGAATGAGGTCAAATAATCAATCAGCAAGTCTGACGTCAGATCTTTCCCTCCTTTGAAGAGGGGAAGTTGGCAGGGGTGAAGAAAGATGATATCAGGACTTTAAGATGCCCCTTCCAGTCTAGCCATCTGCCCACACTTGATTCCTCTGTCTGAAATGCCACTCACCAAATCTTCAAATGTTGGACTCTTCAAATGTTGAACCACCCCTCAATTTTAAGACCTGTCTCAAAGATCACCCCTCTAACATTTTCTGTGGACCTCCCAGGAAAGTTGGGTCCCTACAGTTGAGACCCCTGCTGTCGCCCTGTTGTAGCCCATCATATCTTGCTGTCATGAACCCCAATCCTTCCTCTCATATGTTTGATGTTCAAGTAACTGTGATTTGGGGAGATTATGCACAGACACTCCTAAATCCCAGAACTTGGGTTTTCGTACTTGAACTCATGGAACGAACATTTCAAACGACAGCCTTGTTTAGTTTCAATGGCATCAGTATCTTTGTGCACTGGTGTGTGTACATCTATATGAATAGTTAGTCTTTTGACATTTATACACGGAGAAATGACTATGTTGATGTTAGTGATAAGAGTAGATTTTATAAATTTAGTTCACTTGAGACAAAGCTGGAAATTATTAGACATGCTGGAAGGGATGCATTTTAGCATCAATCACATATTTGGACTTAAGCCTGTTGACTCTGCTTATTTGTGGAAAAAAAGATCAAAATTAGAGACACATATAAAATGCTGAAAAATATATTCCTGAAGAATATATTTGAAAGGTGATGTGAACTACTTCCTTTTATAAAAATTAATTCCAGATGGAACAAAATTGAAAGATAAAACAAGGAAACCATAAAAGTACTAGAAAAAAAGCACTAGTAAAAAGTTTCCTAATCTCAAAGTAGGGAAGACTTTTCCAAGCACAATATAAATAAAATCCAAAAGACTTAAAAGAGAAGACTGATATTTGGACTGAATAAAAATATTTAACCTTTTGTAGAGAGAGAGAGGATTAAAAAAAATGTAAAGTGAAAAGACAAACGGGAAAATTTTGCAACACAAAATTGGGGCAAACCGTAATATCCCAATACATAAAGAGTTTTAAAAATAAGGTAAAGCCAAACAAGTTGGTAGAAAAATGGTCAGAATATATTAATAGAAAGTTCACAGAAGAGGAATGCCAAATGACAAAAAAAAAAAAAAAAATTAAAAATGCTCAAATTCACAAAGAATTAAAGAAATAAAAGTAAAACAATGAAATATTTTTCCTTTTGATTGGTATAAGTCCACTGTTTAGTGATACCAGTATTGGGAAGCTGTGGGAAGCAGGCCCTTTCTTTTTTCCTTTTTTTTTTTTTTTTTTTGTATTTTAATTTTTAAATTTTTTGCACAGTTTTTAAAGGTTACTTTCCATTTACAGTTATTACAAAATATTGGCTGTGTTGTATATTCTCTGTGTTGTACAATACATCCTTGAGCCTATCTTACACCCAACAGTTTGTACCTCCTACTCCCCCACCCCTATACTGCCTGTCTCCTCCCTCCCCACTGGCAACCACTAGTTTGTTCTTTATATCTGCGGGTCTGAAGCAGGCCCTTTCAAAGCAATGTTGGTGGGAAAGAAAATTGGTATAATTTTTTGGAGGGCAACCTGGGAATATAATAAATGCTCACACTCTGTGACCTAGCAGTTCCATTTTTAAGAATTGGTCCAAAAGAAATATCTTTTCAGATGTACAAAAAAAATGCAGATACGTACTTAAGACTATTCACTGAAGTAGTGTCTCTGCTTAGGTTGCCAGGTTCCCAGAATCTGCTTTTTAAAAATGACATTTTTATTGTGTTGTTTTCTGATTAGAAGTACTCACATGCATTGTAAGAAATTCAAATAACACAATTATGTTAAAATAGAGAGAAAATACTACCTCAAAGATGATTGCTGCTAGCAGTTCAAATGCATATTATTTCCAGACCATTTTTGTGCATAAACACATATAACAAGCTGAACTATTTCTTTCTAAACCTAGGAACTGGATAGATTCAGATAAATATTTTGAGATATATTTCTTCTCATCCCAACTCTTAGGTGCAATCTGAAACTTAGGAGCTGAATACATTCAGAAAACTTAATATCCTTCACTATCTGAATTTACTACCCAAACTTTAACTCTTGCTGTCTGAATTTAGAAATAAATAAATTTGGATAGCCAAATTGTACAAAATTGTACAAATTTTTTAAAATGAAAATTGAATTGTAATATATGCTATTCAACAACTTGCCTTTTTTGCTTATAAATGTATTTTTGACATCATTCCATGTTAGTTCATAAAGATCTATCTTATATGTTTTTAATGGTCACATAGTATTCCATTGTATAGCTATATCATAATTTATTGAAAGAGCTTCTTATTGATGAGCATTTATTCATAAAAGTATATGTACTGACATGGAAAGGTGTCCAAATGTATATATATTTCTCTTCTCTTCCCTTCCAGCTCTAAGAATGTATGACTGTGTGTAGATCCACTTTTAATTCAGAGTTGCGTGGTTTGGCTCTTAATTATAAGCCACAATGTAATTATACTTTTAATGTATACATGTTAATCACATCTCTCCACCTACTGTAAATTGTAAGCTCTTTGGAATGAGGGATTATCTTTACTTCTGTGTCTTCCAAAATATGTTGGGCGCTTACTTTGGAAAAACAGTTTGGCAGATCCTAAAAAAGTTGAACATAGAGTTACCTTTTGACTCAGCAATCCACTCTTTTAATAAATTAAATTTTAATTTTGAATATGCTTCAAAATTTGTATGTCTCTTTTACATCAATTGTAGTTTTTTTTTTACCTTTTAATCTCCTTTGCTCAAATAATAATAATAATAATATATATATATATGTATTTTAGAAAATCAGGAGGTTTTTTTATTCTTCCAAATCAGGTTTCATGATATTAAAAAAAAATCTGATGAAAATCTTCAAGGGAACTTTCTAATTGCAAGTAAAGTCACTGTCATCTTTAAAAAATTTTTGATTCTGTAAACTTTATATACAAATGAAGCAACTGCTAAATTCCACAGCTTTTAAAATTACACACATATTACCAACATTTGACAGTCTCATCTAGAGAGTATAGGTGAGAGCTTAGTCAAAAAATTAAAAACACATCTTTTTGGATTTCCTCAGGGGAAACAGCCTAAAACACTGCATCTTCTGTTTGAGTACATATGACATCTCCCCTGAGTCCAGTCTTCTCCACATATGACAGGAAAAAATGTGGAAAAGTAAATGTAGCAAATATTTGTTTTAGTGAAACCTTTAGAACCTATGTTTGAGGCTAGGTTGGACATTAAGCCCAGGGATTTATAAAGGCCAAGCCTGCCTTCTGAGGTCTCAACCCTTGATATGCCTTAGGAGTTGAGGAAAATAATGATTTCACTTTTGTGTGTGTGCAAATGCATGTGTTCTCCTCTCCCCCTTTTTTTTCATTTTTAAATTTACGCATAGTTGATTTACAATATTGTGTTTCAGGTATACAGCATCACTATGTTCAGTATTCTTGCAGATTATACTCCATTAGATATTGTTACAAGATAATGGGTATAATTCTCTGTGCTATACAATATATCCTTGTTGCTTACCAAATAATATTTTTAAGTTAAAAAGTTGGACATATGTATAGTTTGTCTAAAATTTTGTAAAATTTAAAAAAAAAGCTGGTTAAATATAGACACAGAAAAAAATTGATAAAACATATACACCCAATTGGTAACAATCATCAGAGATACAGATTGGGATGGGGCAAGTGGCAACATGAGATGTAGTCACTTTTTTTGGCTATAAGTTTCAGCAATGTTTGAATGTTTTTATTATGAGAATATTATTTTAGAATCAGAAAAATATCTAAAAAGTATACAAAGGCGATATAGGTGAGTTCCTTATACTTTGAAATAGTGAAAAATTAGATGCCATAAATAAGGGATTTATTTAGATTAAATAAATTATAACATATTCATATCATGGAATACAATTTAGCTCTCCCCAGAATATAGTAGCATCTCATACTTATAAAAATAACCAATAATAACAGTATGTTTTTATATAGGGCAAACTATTAATTATCTCTAGGGGTACCATAGTATTCTGAGTTATTTCTGTAATGTTTATTCTTGATGACCAGCATGAATTACTTTTGCAATTGGGATAAAGGGCTCTTATTTCATGTACATTTAAATTAGGGATTTTATAATATTTTTTAGTTCTTGAGAATTAACTACCCCACTCTATTATATCAGGTAAGTCTGTTGTTTAACTTTCATGCATTAGACTTTTGCACACATTTCTTGGAATCTATAATGTATTTTAGTAGGAGACTGTTTAGATATTCCTTTCCTTTCTTTCTCTAGACCAGTGCTATCCAATAGAAATTAAATGTAAGCTGCATAGGTCATTTTAAATTAACTAGTAACGACATTTTTTAAAAAGGTAAAAGGAAACAGGTGCAATTGATTTTCATAGTATAGTTTGTTAACTTAATATATCCAAAATTTGACATATAATGAATATAAAAATTATTAATGACATCTTTTACATTCTACTTTTCATACTAAGTCTTTGAAACCATATGTGTATTTTACACTTGTAGAATATCTCAATTTGGATGCTAAATTTTCAACAGTTAAAATGTTCTACCAAAATATTAAATTGTTTTTAAAGGAAAATATTTTACACTGCTTCAGTTTCTAAATTTAAGTTACAATTAATTAAAATAAAATAAAAAATTCAGTTCCCTGGTCACGTGAGTCATATTTCAAGTAATCAATAGCCACATGTTGCTGGTGGCTACATTCTTTTTTAAAAATAATTAATTAATTGATTAATTTTTATTTATTGAAGTATAGTCATAATAGTTCAGTCATACATATACATACATATATTCCTTTTCATATTCTTTTTCATTATAGGTTACTACAAGATATTGAACATAGTTCCCTGTGCTATACAGAAGATACTTGTTGTTTATCTATTTTATATATAGCAGTTGGTATCTGCAAATCTCAAACTCCCAGTTTGGTGGCTACGTTCTTGAATAGTGCAGATATAGAACATTTCCATCATCACAGAAAGTTCTATTGGAGAGTGCTAGTCTAGACATTGAACTCCTGGCTAATAAAATCTTATTAATCTTTGGAGTACTACAGTTTAACAGTGCCTGTCACATAGTAGGTATTCGATAAATGAGGGATCCATTTATGGAACCTGAACTGAGGTGATCATAAATGGAAACCTGATGCAGAAAGAGAAGGATGGGAAAACAGATTGTCACAATATGGTGTTAGATGGTTATCTTCCAGCTGAGGAAGGACAAATAGTTATTGTACCAGAGGTCTTTTGGACTTGGTGTTGCAAACAGGAAACAATCTATGGATTCTGTTTGTTCTTCCCAACTTACTTAATATAAACAAGAATTTGTGTAATGGACTTTTAGACCCAAGCAAGTGCAAAGGCTATCTTTGGAAGAAAGCCAGGTCCCAGTGTAAACTGGGGCCCACTGGATTGACATAATGGTTGTCTGCTGGTAGCAGGTGAGGGCAGCAGAGAGCTGCCAGGGTGGTGAGCTCTGGGGGGCCCCAAAGTATGGGTAAGTGGGAAAATGAACTATTAGGGTGAACCCAAATCAGGAACTCACAGACCAAAAAGAAAGCCGCTAGAAGGCACAGCATTAAGAGGGATGCCAAACCAGGTTGGGACCAAGGTATGAGGAAAGATGCCAGCATCTACCCATCCCACCTCAGAGAGAGGTTTGGTCTTTTCTTTCGTTTTATGTAAAGTATAAGAAAATTAAAGAAAATTAAAATTACTGTTAACCACACAAAAGTGCATAGCCAAATCACTGATTTAAATTTTTGGTGTATTTCCTTCCTATATATAGTCATTATTTTGAATGCATGTTTTGTAAGTGGTTTAAAAAAGATTAATATTCTGTAAACATCTTTCCATGTCCTTACATATTCTTAGTATTCTTATGCATCATTTTTAATGGTCTCCTCATCTTTGGTTGGAGTAGATTTGCTCTGCTTGATTTAACCAATTGCCAACTGTAGAGACTAGGATTTTTCTAATTCTTCACCATTCGAAACAACATAAATACCATGTAAATCTTTATACGTATCCTTAAATTCCTAGAAGTAGAGTGACAGGTGCAGAGGTCCATATCTATAAGGTTTTGGATTTAAATTGCTAAATCCCTCTCTTGGAAGGCTTTAACAGCATACCCTCTTCCTCTAGTGCCCATTTCCCCACACCCTCATCAATTCTGGGTAATATTAATAACAGGCAAACAAACAGCATCCAGTGCAACCAAAAAAACCCCATCAATTTTGCCAACTTGATTGGTGAAAAAAAATGGCAATAACATTTCTTTGGTTACTACTATGGATGCTGGACTTTTTTTTTTTCTTCTAAATTTGGTTGTGTGTGTGTGTGTGTGTGTGTGTATTTGACCTGCCTGTTTTTGTTAGTGTCCATTTTCTACAAGATTTTTTTTTGTAGAGTTCTGTAAATGCTGTTTACATAGTAAGGATATTAAACCATCAAAGTATATGCTGCAAATATTTTCCACTTTTACACTGTTTGCCTTTTTATTGTTTTTGCATATGGCTTCCCAGAATATTTTTTTAACTTTTTTGGGGGGGGGGCGTAATTTTTGGAACAATATTAGATTAAAAGAAAAGTTGCCAAGATAGGAGAGGGAGAGTTCCTTTATACCTTTCACGCCACTTGCTCTGAGGTTAACATTTTACAGTAGTCGCCCCCCCTTATCCTTGGGGGATATGCTCTTAAGACCCCCCCAGTGGATGCCCAAAACCGCAGATAGTACCTAACCCTTTATATAGTATGATTTTTCCTATATATACATACCTATGATAAAGTTCTATTTACAAATTAGGCACAGTAAGAGATTAACAACAATAATTAATAACAAAATAGAACAGTTATAATAACATACTGTAATAAAAGTTATGTGGATGTGGTCTTTCTCAAAATATCTTGTATAGATTTAATACCTTTCCATCTCAACTAAGCCCTTACCAATCACTGTAGCCGTAACTTCTGGAGTTTGAGGTGCTACAACAAAACTAGCACAATTTTCTTCCTTCACAATTTCACAGAAGATTCATTCTTGCTGTGAATCTGAGCAACCTCAGCATACAATATTTTTTCTTTCCTTATTAGGTGGAGAACTTTCACAGTTTCCCCTAAAGGAAGCACTTTATGGCTTTGCTTTGGCTTATGCAAGTTGCCAGCATCACTACTCTTGCACTTTGGGGCCATTATTAAGTAAAATAAGGGGTACTTGAACACAAGCAAGGAGATACTGCGAAAGTATAACTGAGATGGCTACTCAGTGACTAACGGTTGGGATGCGTTGGATGAAAGGATGATCTTTGGCTTGAATGGGATGGAACAGAATGACAAGAGGTTTCATCTGGCTGCTCAGAATGGCATGCAATTTAAAATTATAAACTGTTTGTTTCTGGAAACTTCCATATGATATTTTTGGACCTCGGTTGACCTTGGGTAACTGAAACCCAGGAAAGCAAAACTACAGATAAGGGGGGACTATTGTACATAACCATTGAACATCTGTCAAAACAAAGCAATACCATAAGGTTTTAAAGTTGCCTTGCTCATGTGCGGCAGAGAATGGAGCAACTCTGATGTAATCTTTACCTTCCTTTGATGGAAAATTAGGTTTAAAATTTGGTTGACTGAAATTTGGAGCACATTTTTTTTCCCCAGACACTGTGATTTTGTGTATTTCCCAGTCAGAACACAGAAGTCTGTAATCCATGTTCTCAAATATATCATTAATAGTTTACTAATAGAGCTGTAGAACTCATTGTACTATGAATAATAATGTTTCTGTGTGCAAAGGCATTCAGAGTTTTGATTTGGAAGTGATTTGGAGTCTAGTAACTCTACAGAAGGATTTAATTTGTAGTCCTGTCTCCCATGGTTCCGTTTAGTGTCTTGCTCTCCCTGCTATTAGGCTAGTCACTTCTGGGGTTAAAGGGCAAAAGTGAGAAGTGTGCCTAACATCATCAGTAATAAGAAGTAACATACCAATAGGGCACTTTTTAAAAGAAAGCTATCATCTTTCTCTTTCTGAATTATAGCTTCCCCAGGGATAGGCTGATAAAGAGGTGGTTGGTCGAAAATGAACTTTTCCTAAGCTCAGTGGAAGTGCCTTGAATGACTGGACAATCCAGAGTATCAGATCCGTGACCCAGGGTCTGAGGATGCCTGCTCTACCCCTGATCACCCCTGGGGCTTTGTGTAAGTCACTTCCCCTTTTGGGGCCTCATTTCCTCATCTGCAAAGCAAGGGGACTTCAGTGATCTCTCTCCATCTGGAGATTTTCTCAGTGATTCTCAAAAACAGATTTTATTGGAGCTGATGGTTATATTGTTCATGATGTGGATTGTGATGATGGTTTCATGGTATATACATATGTCAAAAATTTTCAAACAGCATATTTTAAATATATGTACTTTATTGTATGTCTACAATATGTATATCTCAATACAGCTATCTAAAAAGCTGATTTTATCCAGCTTTTAGAATTGTGAGGCAGTAAAAAGAATGGTACTCTATTCTGATAAGGATCTGTTTATAGTCAGTAACAGAGAGAAACAAGAGGTGATTTCTGGAGTTTTCCCTACAGGCTCCTACTAAGGCTTTCTCCTCCTCCAACTTCTATTCATCTTTTAAAATGACTATTCTCATCTATTTCGGGAAATGTTCATTTTCTTCATCTCAGGCATCACCCCAGAGTCCTCTCCCTTCTTTGGACTGCCTGAACCACTGCAGCTCTAGACTCATCTGCACCATCTTTTTCAGGAAGAAAAGAGAGCCATTACATACCTAACACCGTGAACTCAACTCATTGGCTAGTACTTCTCAGCAAAAATTCCTCTTTGAAAGCATATTGTAAGGGGGATAAAACAAATTCTTACAATGAACTTCATGCATTATGACAGTTGGGTGAGGAAGTGCTGGGAGGCTGCTGTGGAGGTGGCTATCTGCCCCTCCTTTCGCACCTACTGGTAAGTCCCCTTTCCCTGACTTCTCCTATAACCAGTCAGGCACCAGTCACTCACCACAGACTCATGATTCTTCCACTGAAATAGCTCTTTGAGCCTATCTTGTACATTCCCTCTGCCACCACCCAGTCCAGATGCACCATTTTTAATCGGAATTTCTCCAGGAAGCTCCTTATTTGGCTGCCTGCTTGTATCTCTGTCCTGCAACCACCCTGCAAGATTCGTCATTCTCAACATCACCTTCAGCTATCACTTACCGGCTCAGAAACCTGAAGCTCTCCACTTGCCCCTTTCATCAGGTATAAACTCTTCTGCTTGGACTGGGAGGCCCTCCACCATCTAGCCCTTCTCATATCTTCTTCTTATATTCTACCTTCCCCATCACGTCCAGGGTCAGCTCTGCAAATTTCCTCCCAACCCAGTCATGTGCCATTATTTTCCTAGTTCTCTACCTTGATCGTGTTTCCCAAACACCAGAAATCCATGCTCTCCTCAGCAAATCCTATGCCCTAAGACTCAGCTCAGACCCCATCTTTTCCAAGAAGCTTTTACTGACTCTCCAAGTACATTAATTTCAGTTCATATGAACACTGTCTACCTGATATGTGCTGGGGACATGAAGGTGAACTATAGCCTTTGCCTCTTGGTTTCTTTCTTTTTCCTGACACCCAAGAGAATGAAAAACCCCAAAACACCATATATATACATTTCCTCTTAATGTAGGTACTTGAGAATTCTAATTCAGCAATTTAAAGTGTGTGCAGATGAAGAATTTGACGCACAGAGGAAAGTTGAAAATTTCCTTGTTTCTGTTGGTTGATTCTTGCTAGGGTGAATATAATGTATATAAATGACTAAAATGAGATAAAGTTTGATTCCTAAAAATAGATAGGTGTATTTTCTCCTTTTGCAATGAAGAACAAAGTCAGATTAATGTACACAGACAAGGAAATACCACCTTTGTTTAAAAAACCTTGTTTAAAAATCAAAATGTATGTTATAATTTAATGTTTGTTTAAGAAAAACCTCTAAAACATAGAAAGAAGACTGGAAAGATAGACACTAAATGGTTTTCTTTGGGTGGAGGATTTATTGGTGATTAAATAAAACACTTCCTTTTTATCCAAACTTCCTATAACAAGAATTTCGTTGTCATAATTAGAAAGTCATTTTCATTTTGGGAAAAAGCACAGGAACAGGGACATCAATTTGGTACAAATGCAGATGGATCACTTTAGAAACAGTCCAAACTTGAATATTAAAAGGCCTTCTGTTTCATTTTAATATAGAGTGAGGACTGGAATGGGCCATATCTATAGGGAGATTCAGCAGATGTGGATTAAGTGATTACAGTGTTTCTGGGTAAACATAAAAATAAACAAATGAGCAAACTAATGGAATGTGATAGACAGGATGCATGAGTAATTACTATAAATGCTGTGCCCTTTTTTGTTTTTGGTCAGAGACCCAGAAAAGACTTTAACCTCTAAGTCTATTAATCTGGCTTCTATCACTGGTTGGAGTTAGTGGCACTTTATGTTCTAAACCATAAATGCATGATTTAGCCTTGATATGCTCTAGCAAGTTTGTTTTCTTTCTATCAAAGTTTGTTATCTCATCATAGGAATGGAAATGTATGGATTGGTGATATCACACAGGTGGGTGTCTACAACCTTGAGAATTTGACATGTAGGTGGGAATTTTACTATGTGGGAATTCACTTGAGTTCTTAGACTGCCAACACATCAGCTGCAGCCGTGGTCCCTATAAATAAAGTGCAGGAGTGACATTGAATTCTGGACTCTTGGAAGACCCTTAACTATAAGACTGATCCTGTTTTTTTGGTGCCCCTTTTGGCCATATCTACTGTCAAGAAACATTTGTAGGGTAAGTTATGCTTTCTGGTGCCTGTTTGAATTTTGCTTACATGATTCACAGAGTCTCTCACTGGATTGTTGCAGAATAATGAGTGTTAAGTGTTCAGCATTTTCAGAGTTCTTTTAGATTTGGAGAGGGGTTACTGGGATAATAGGAATGAGTGATCAAAAGAGAGAGAGAGAGAGGAATGATATTTAAAGGAGAAAAACAAGAAGTGAAAACTGAACACATGCACCCTATTTCTCCCTATTCTTAATCATCCTCCCTGCTGATGCTCAGAAGGTAGGGATAACAGACATCAGTGAAAATAAAGCTGTTTGGTCATTTGTCTCAGTGCCATCTCAGTAAGTGACAAGTTGCTCTCCCACTTCCTCCATGTCAGCCCAAGTCCTTCCTATCTTCAGATCAAATGCTTAGACATTGGAACCTCATGAGGTGGGAGGCCCAAGGCTGCAGACTTCAGCCCAAATTCATCTATCACGGATCTGCAGGATCCATCTCTGTTCCAGAGTACTTTGGTTTCAAGATTCTGTGAAGAGCTTTAGGCAGCATTTCTTGAAGAGTGTTGCAGGGAACTAGCAAAGTAGCCAAATAAATTTGGCCTAAAAAATAGGCAGTCAAATAAATTTGGGAATCAGAGGGTTAAACAAATTATGGAATTTCTAGGAACTTTTACTAAATTAGTGTACATTGTAAATCTATAAGAGGGGGGATCTAGGTTGCTGCATCTGTCCATTTATTTTGATCATCAAACTCCTTCCCACCGTTTTTTTTGTTTGTTTTTTTTGTGCTGAGCAACTCAAAAGGTCTTAGAAGACACACCAGGAAATATTAACCCAATCAATGTATTACTTTTCCCAATGTCTTCCCATTTTAAAGGGAATCTATGGATTACCCAAAAGGAATGAGACTCAAATGGAAGAATTTTCAGACCATCTATGGCTGGTGGTACTGGAAGGCAGCAGAGACTTCAAGAGCATAGATCCTATCACTTATATATTCTAGTGGAGTTAAATGGAAATTGGATGGTACTTGGTTTCAGAAGACCTGGTTCTGGTCCTTCATTACAGCTCTCTGTACCAATCCCTTCCCCACTGCACAAATGGGCAGGGCAGTGATTCAGGAAGTCAGCCTACTCAGTGAAAGGGAGAGAGGAAAAACCTCTGTCATCAAGGAAGGGCTATAAGAATCCAGCTCTACTACTAGACTTTTTTCTAAGAATATGTGTTTGCTTGATTTGCAACTTCTCTTTCCTGCCAAGGTGTCCTTGATATCCTTTATTCCTCATTGTGTGTGTGTGTTTGTGTGTGTGTGTGTGTATAGAGAGAGAGAGACACCATGATTTATCTGGGTCCCAATTTTCCCTAGCCATACCCCAAGTTTGGGCCACATGAATGGGGTTTGGAGATGGAACTCTGATACACTTTAGCTAACAACAACAAAAACACCCTAGGTCTACCCAGATGTAAATTTAATTCCTCTTTTGAGGACTTTTAAGCACCAAATTAATTATTCTACTTTTTAAAAACCTTATTCTGAAAAACAGGAACAGATAAGTTTTAAAAGCCAATGCTTTATGAGCAGCAAGTGTTACTTGATAAATAATCATTAGCTAAAGGAAGGGTAACTTCACTGGCAAACTTCCTGCTAGGAGCAGGTACAGCTGTTAATTATTATTTAGATAATTGTTCCCTGGGGGAGGTAAAGCCATTATATCAACTCTTCCTTCTGGGGATGTGGGTCAGTATACTATTTATTAGTTTCTTGATTGTTAAAGAGATTATTGACTGCTGTATTAACCTTATACATGTGGAGACTGACAGGAGCAGAAAGCAACAGAAACAGTGCCCAGGCTTTTTTTTTAAGATCATGTCTGTGGTTAACATTCTCTTTTTTTAAACCACTTTTTTTTTTGGCGGGGGGAATTATGTTTGTTTGTTTGTTTGTTTGTTTGTTTGTTTATTTATTTATTTATTTATTTATTTATTTATTTAATGGAGGTACTGGGGATTGAACCTAGGACCTTGTGTTATGCTAAGCATGTGCTCTTCCACTGAGCTATACCTTCTCTGGGGTTACTATTCTTTAGAGGTCAAATCCTTGAGATCATACCAAGGAATGAAGAACAAATAAAAAATCTTGTGGAATTGGAGCCTAAAGAACATCTTCAGGTATCTGTCCTAGAGGGGACCTTTTTTTTCCCCCCATTGTGAATACTCCATAAATAGACATGATGATTGTGGTCTCTTACTTTGGATTGTATCTTGTCTTCTCTGATGAGAAGCGTAGAATGCTAACTTATGGAGCTGGGATACAGAAAACCTGGGCTTTAGTCGCAGCTATGTGACATTGGGCAAGTCACCTATCTTCCCTGTGTCTCATTTTCCCATTCAATATGATGAGGATAAATATACCACTCTCTGTCTCACAGGTGTTTTGTAAAAATGAAAAGAGAAATTGAATGTGAAAGTCATTCAGAAAAATTGCTGAACACTTTTAATGCATTATTTCCCTTTAAAATAATTTACAGAATTAATATTCTGTTATGAAATGAATTGGATCACTTGAATGTCAACTGTTAAAAAAAACTGCTACAGTTTTAAATAATCTTTACCTTCTGCCAGTTTTAATATCTAACTATATAAGGGGAAAATTATATTACACATATGCTGATGCTTGGATATTTAAAAACCCTTCCAGCAATATCATAGTAATTCCACAATGATTTTAGCCTTATAGGCTTGAGGTAAAATAGATACAAATTGATTTCTTGAAATATACCCATGCTGAGCTGTCCGTTTCCCTGGAATGACCCACTCATTGCCTGGGCCTTTTATCCCTTACAGCTTAATTTCTGGAAATCACCCACCATCCCAGGAGAGACAGCCCATGTCCGAGTTCCCTTTGTCAGCATCCAGGCAGTCAAAGTTTTCTTAAGAGTCCCAGGGAATTGTTTATTTCATCATGATGGAAAGTGTTCAGGTGATTATTCCTCAGCCTACCCTTCCAGAGGCTTGCTGGTCCATATGAACTGAAGGTCCATCCTCTTTTATCCTTGGGTACCCTTGCCAGAGAAGGGACCTGTGGGTGCTACCAGGGCCTTCCTGCAGGCTGGGCTACCCCCGCAGAGTGAGTAGGAAGCCTCTGTCCCTCTCTTTTTTGCAGTTGGCACAAGTGAGATATGGTAATAAAAAATGTAATGGAAATGGCAGAAGAGAGTCTCTGGCATGAAATACAAAGTAAAAACTGAAGAGTGTTAGTCAAAGTAGGTAAAAGTAAGATGTTATTCATTTACTTTTTAATTGGAGGTTACCTCAGACCCGGGGTTCCCAGAAAGGAAGAATGAGCCGTAAGACAGCCACACGACTATCATCCTACATTTGCAGCATCTGCCTGGCCAGAAATCTGTTTATGCCCTATCCCCTTTCAGGGTGCTGCCAGAATAAGGGAAAGGCATCACCCCAAAGCCTATAGAAGAGGGAGAGGAATGCTTGGGACTGGGAACTTGAGAATCACCATTTCCTTCACTATTATCGGTTCAAATGCATCACTGTAAACTAATCATAGGTATGATCGATTTATCTTAGGTTCTGTTGGACAAGAAGAATGAAGAAATGTTACTTTATCAGAGAAGAGAATGGAATGGTAGTTTCAACTTTGAGGCTTATCGTATCTTGGAAGAGGTAGGTATTTCAAAATGAACATCAAAGAAACAGGGCATTCTCTTCTTCTGATAACAAGGCCTATACTTAAACTTGGTGATTTAATGGAAATTATTCTCACATTATTTCCTAACTTCTTAAAGTTTCTCTAGGATTTCACAGTCAGTATCAGTGTCACTGCCTTAAGGCAGGCCCCGAAGCCCACCTGTCCATCCCAGCAGGCACCTCATTTGGAAGTGTCCAGGAGTGGCTTAAGTGAGCACAAAACAGCCTTATGCTCATGCTGATTTCTGACCTGTGCCACCCACAAAGCCATTTGAGAGCTATGTTTCATGGCTGCCACTGATGATGGAATCAGGGGACACCTTGATACCCCTCAACCTGCCAAATGCTCTCAGACCTCATGGCAGCAAAGTCTTGTGCAGCGTCTTTTCTGTCTTTCCTGTTTTGTTGGTGTGAAGAATGCCCCCTTCCTCCACCTGGGTCACCTTGACAGTGCTGCACTTGCCTCTGCGACACACAGCTTTTCTTGGGGGCCACAGGGGTGTATTTGCACTGATTTGGAGAGGGGCAGGGGAGGGGAAGGATTGAGGAGATGGGGGTTGGGAGGTTAAGGGGAGAGGTGGGGGAGTAGGAAAGAGCCAGTGAGCAGCCTAATTCCCCCAAACCAGCAATTCTAAAACACAAATAACTCTGAAAACAATCTTTCCCCTCTGAAAAAAAAAAAAATTGAATTTTTTTTGTGGCAAACTCTGAGCTGACCTAAACTGATTTAGGGGCAAAATCTGACCTGAACTAACTTGCTGCTCATGTGTTTCACTGTCAGAAATATTAACATAGTTGAATATGGAGCACCGCCCATGTGTAATATACAGTGTATCTTCCTACCTTTCTTAATTTGAAGTAGGTATGGCCCCTAAGGATTTCAGATAAAGGATAGTGGACCAGTACAAATAGTGAGGGAGAAAAGAGAGTGATGGAAACAAGATGCTCTCTCTCCTTTGCCTGGCCTTACAAATTGGTGTCTGTGTCTAGCCGAGAGCAAATGCTGGCAACAGCTGGAGGAGCCGTTCTCAGGCCGTTCACTCTCCAGACACGCCCAGACCTGTCTCGATACCAGCAATGGACACAGCTTGGGTGCCCCAGCTGCACAGCATTTCAATCAGCCCTGCAAATAGGAGCCAGAGTAGCAGGTAGCCGAAGTGCCTCTGAGGCAGGCACCCAGGTTGTCCCGGCCATAACTGCCTTTCTGTGTTTTGTAGCGCCTGCCTCTAAATACACTTGTTTGTTTGTTTGGTTTTCTGTACCACTACCATTTGTGTTCCTCTGCTAGTGAAGGCAAGCAGCTTTCTGGCTGGGGAAGTTCCTTCTCATAGCTGGGCTGAGGCAAGCCAGAGGCAAGCCAGATCAGTTCCATTTTATTTGAATCACAAAACTGTAAAGAGCTGGCTCCCCTGCTGCAAAATGGCTTCCTCTTTTCCAGCCCCTGTAGTTGCCCAGGGACTCATCATCTCTTAGCTTTGACTCCAGCGTCCCCAGTCCCACAGCATCTGCCGGGCTGCCCTCTCCAGTCCCCAAGGGAATGGAAATGGAGGAGAGAGAAAAGTCACTAATGGATGCATCAGATTATTCATCTGCAAATGTCTATTTCATTTTAAACATTCCATATTTCTCAAGAAATGAATAACCTCGTTGCTGAGCACCCTGGTCTAGGGTGCAAAGTGAACATTGGCTATCCTTTTGAAAACCGGCTCATGAACGTACTCAAGGTACACAGGTGCAGTGCTGGTTTTTCCTCTCCATGCTTCTAGAAACCTGCTCCTCCCAGGCGGGCCGTCTGTCCCAGCTCTGGCTGCAGAGCGGTTCCTTTTTTCTTCCCCTTCCTAACCAGTCCTTGCTGGTTTTGAGTATCCACCTCCCCACTACCCCCACCCTTCTTTCTTTTCTTTTTCTCTTAACTGCACAAGCTGACGCAGGTCTGCAGGAGTGAATTAATGCTCTCATCTTGATAGATTTGCTCGCAGGAAAACAGGCGTATGCGCCAATAGGAACAGAGGAAGGGGGAGGCGGTGCGGGCCCCAGGGTGAGGGGGGGTATGGGGGTATGGGTGGGGGAAGTGGTGCAGGGCCCCAGGGTGAGCACGGGGATGGGGGAGGTATTCTGTAATTAATCAAGATAGGAGTTCTGTGTCTTGTTTTTCTTTTTCTCTTTTTCTTGTTTTAAAACCAAGTGAAAAGAAAAGAAAGGAAAAGAAAAAAGAAAAGAAAAAGCTCCAAGTACTTGCCGGAGCTGCGTTTAAAACCCAGGGTTCTCACAGTGAGCAGGGTGACAGGCAACTAAATGGCAGGGGCAGCTAACCGGCAGAGGCTAATGTCCATAAACGCAGGTATTTTAAAGGTGCTAACCGGAAAAGGTTAGGGTTTTACTCCAACTTCTAACTTCTGGCAACAGTTTTAATGCTGATAGTTTCAGGCTTTTTCACCTTGCATTGAAAAAGAGTGAAAGTTATTTCCCCAGATTTCCTAGAAAGAGTTTGTTAAGGAAAAAAAAATAATGTCACAACTCCCTGCTAAATTTGGAAACGTTATGGCTGAGAACCAACGGACTTGCTGGGACAGATGGATTTTTCCAGAGCGGTTTTCCCAAAGCAGGTCTGGGAGGAGTGGTTCCCCTACTTCATGACACCGTGGCACATTTGCTCATATTTACTACCTTATTTTCTTTCTGTTTCCTTTTCCCGTTTTCTCCTACAGCTGGGTCAGGAAACCCCAGATTCTCCTTACCCTTGGATTTTCCTGGCCTTTCCTTCTCCCAGGTGGTTTGTGGTTGAGAATATTGTTTTCCAAAGTTCCCCACTTTTCTACATTTGAGCTCTTTGAAGGAAAAAGTGGGAAAGACATTAAACTAAAACTCTCAAAACGCATGAAATGTAATTTTTAGCAAGGATTTGCATTTCTCATTTACCTTATCTGCGATGTTTAGAATGCTGCACAAAGATAGAAGTTGATGGTGCAGAAATAATCTTTTCCTCCCCATTTACTGATCCAATTGGCAAAGCCACTGTTCCAAATAAAACTGAGTCACTTAGATCATAAAATTTAAACTCTGGAAAGCACCTCCAGAGCCTACCATCCTGTTTTTATGAAAGACTCAAAAGGTTATCACAAGCCTTTTTATTAAAAAAATACAATCATTGCAAAAAATGGAAAACAGAAACAAACAAAAAATGAAAAACATCCCCATTTTACAATTCCGCAAGTATGAGATGATAGGTATTAACATTTTGTTGTTTATCTTTCTAGCTTGTATCTTTTCCTCCCCCTCCCTTTTTCTCCTGTTTGTGTGTACTCATATATATATATATATATATATATATATATATATATATATATATACACACACACACACACACACACACACATATATATATATATACACATGAGCTAGCCTTTTCAAAAATAAAAACGGCATCATACTATTCTGTAGTATTTTAAAAAATTTACAACGTATGATGAACATATTTTCATGTCATCACATTATCTGCAGTGATCTTTTTTTAACAAACATCAAAGCATGCCCCTCTTGTTAGCCTGCATTTAAGTTTGCATTAAGAGGACCAGAAAAATCATGTTAAATGAGAAGAGTTAATCAACAGCATTACTGTCTACACCCTCTCCTTCTCAACCACATCAAGTACAAAAAGAGGGACCGACAAGGCCTCAGGGAAAAGAGAGGGGACGAGGGGTCTGGGGCAGTGTAGCCGTTCACATTTCCATGCTTGTTTTGCAGTTCAGCACTGGAGGAGACAAGCTGGCCATCTGGCTAGGGGCCGGGATCCATGCCTGGGAGTGGGTTACACAACTTAGTTCACCGTGGACAGCAAGTAAAGTCGTTTTTGCCCCAAATTCCCTGATTATTTTGTCTTTCTGGGGTCAGGCCCTGTCTACCCACACAGCAGTCCCTGTGGTCCTAGTGGCTAACACTCTCAGCCCAAGCCTTTCTTTTGTTACACAGGCAGGAAGTGGACCCATTCAAACCTTTTTTAGTATCCCCCAACCCGCCCCCAGGACCCTGACACAGGCCCCCCTCCCCTGGCCTGCTGGCCACTGTGTGCTCTGTTAAAAGATTCCAAGAGCTAGAAGAGGTTGAGAGGGTGGCAAGTAAGGACCCCAGGAGTCAGATTTCAGCATAAGAACAGACTAGAGAAAAATCGCTTTGCTGCCTGGAGCTCTGAGGGCTGAGGCATGATGTACTAGAAATCTGTAAAATCGCAGAAGGGACTCAGATAGCATACATAAACAGCTGCTAGGAGAGTTTACTTTGACCCATAGATCCAAAGTGGAACTTGTTAAGGATTTTTGGGTTGTTCTGAAAATTTTCCAAATCCGATTTTGAAGTTAGGGTGTAGCAATACCTCTCTTCCACGTGTTCATTGGAATTAGAGTCAGGACACTGCACTAGGTGTGACCTAGTCTGGTATTTCTTTAGTAATTCAGAAGTGACACACTATAAATCAGAATGTTAATTCATGAGCAAAGGAAATCAATCCACATCAGATCATTCAAGCATGTGCAACCACGTGCATACTGGCTGATACATTTTTCCCTTCAATTAAAATGCGGTTACCTTTAGGGTATTATGAAATGGATATTTAACAGTTGAATAATAATGCCTTAGGATGGCTGAGCACAGGAAATGAATAAATTTTAATCCAGCGGAAACTTCAACTCTACTGCAATTGATCGCAAGTAGAAATGCAGTTCCCCAAATGGAATTTAACCGGTTCTCTGGATCTTTAGAAAAGTCTCTGCATATTTAAGTAATCTGATGTTGGTTGTGAGTACTTTTAGAAAGCTACATAGCCTGTGTGGTGATTAAGGAAAACTGAAAAAATTTCTCTGGTTCATAGATCCCTCTAAGCCACGTACACCATTGCCCACCATTGCAAAATCCCTCACCAGAATTAATAGGAAGAAACCTGCCCTTGAGAGGGAATGGGTAAGTGATATCTGATTTTTATTTAATGTAAGTAAATTATTCCTACTGGAAGTAAAAGTATCAACATTGGCATATTAAACACATTAACAGGAGATTGGGCTGGAGGGCTCCCATTTTCCAGCAGTGAGTGATACCTAGTTCATGTTTTGAAAAAACACATTGACTTAATATTCTCTCCAGTGTTTCCTGGCAAAAAGGGAGTATGAGGTTGACATATATGTTGTTGTCTCTGCTCAGATTGCCTCTGATTATGGAAATGATCCATCCATTACTTTGATTTTGGATATAATGGATGTCTTCCTGTTGCCAGTCACCAACCCGGATGGCTATGTGCTCTCTCAAACCAAAGTAAGCCTGGACTTTTTCTCTTCAAGAGGCATCTGAGGAGATGTGTCGGAACTTCAAAACAGAATAAAAGCAATCTTTCTGTTCTTGATTTATCCTAAACGGAATGCTTAATCTCTCAGTAGTGGCCCTGAATTGAGGCATATAGTGGAGTTTATAATCACTTCTTTTTCCAACACACGATATGTTTCTGTATTCCCTCGGTCAGAGCCCATTTCAGCTGTTATGCTGGGCTATTAGTGTTCAGTGTTCACCGTGAGTCACCTAGGAGATTTGTTCCAATTATCTTTGCGTTTTTGTGGTAGGATTGATAGAAAAGCGGAGGCGGACGTTACCTGCTGACAATTAGATTGCTGTAGGATTTAGGTAGGCAGTACAATGCATCTGGCATTTTACTTACAATCTGTAGAAGCAATCCTCTGTAATATCACAAAAAGGAGTTATGAAGTTTTTTTTTCTTTTAAAATCTCATTACAAAACACCATTATGGCAACTGTGACCCCACATATATTCAAAATGTATCAGAACTTCAAATTTATTTTTGGGGAGAGCCTACTACGATGACATTTTTCAACGTGTGTTCAAAAGGAACTTGTACAAATGCTAGTACTCATCTCATGAGATACCCTGTGAATAAAGGATTTCATAGTCAAGTTTGGGAAATAACGCCCACTGTATCCCTCTCTTGAAGCTTCATAAAAAATATTAAGTATTAAAAAAAAACCCAAAACCCCCTTAGAAGTTCTGAAGTAAATTAACCAATTTAACCCTGTTATTCCCCCCCCCAAATTCTGTCACAGAACCCTCACTCTCTCCCCACATTTATTTTGTTTTGTTTTTGTTTTTGTTTGTTATTGTTAACATTTAACAGGAATGGGGTTCTATGGAAAATGGTTTGGCAGGTATTCATTTGAGGAGATGGGGGTTTATTTACTTCTCACCCTGGTGAGACAGCTGAGAAGCTCCAAGCAGAATGCTGTCTGAGGACTGCTGGTCCCTCTGTGGGCAAGGGAAATCAGTGCAATTCCGAAGGGGCCTTCGTGGGAGACAGAGAGGGAAATGAACAGAATTCTAAAGGAACCTACTCATCAGACTGAATGGCCGTCTTTTTTTTTTTTTCTGTATTCTCTTTCTGTTGTATTTTAAAGACTCATATGTACCGGAAGACCCGATCCAAGTTATCTGGAAGCCTCTGTGTTGGTGTTGATCCTAAATGGAACTGGGACACAGGTTTTGGAGGTGAGCACAGGGACTTGCCCCCAAAGATAGTCAGATGTTGTCTGGCCAACAAGCTATTTGCATGGCTCTGCATTGCTGTCAGCCTGCTAAGTCCCTTCATGATTGAAGCCATTTAAGAACCTATTTGAAAGACTCTAAATTCCCTTCACAGGCACACGGTGCTGTCACTGAGCTCTGAGGGTCATTTAGTAGCTTTTGTCTCACATCTTGGTTTTCCCACAAGCTGTATCTTGGCTCAGCTTCTGAGCTTCCAGAGCAAGACTTTGCGCTGTGGCGGGCGGCCTCAGGAAGCCCTGAACCAACCACTAGAGGGGGTTGGGATCTAGTTGGAGGAGAAGCATTACATCATCTATGGATGCTTCGAGAAAGAAAACTAGAATGAAGTACAAATAAGATTAAGAAATTGATTTTCAAATAAATTCAAAGAGAAAATACTTGCTTCTCTGCCTTTGTTGACTTGCAGCTCTGATTTTTCAGGGTCTAGTGCAAGGCTGATGAGGGGAGTGCTCCTTTATACTTTCAGGCATCAGTTAAAATCTCTTATGTTTCTGTAATCACAGAATTGAAATTTGTTTGGTTTTTCCTCATTAGGTGTGATAACAGTGAGGCTAGAAACTGTCTTTTTCGCTATAGTAGTCCTAATGCCTAGCACAGTGTCTGGCACATAGAAGGCAGTCACTAAATATTTGTAAGACAAATGAATTAATGAGTCACTGAACTAAGAAAGGAGACAGGGAACTATGACAGGATATGGATGAATGGCAACTTCATTCATTGTTTTTATAATAGGTTTTTTTTTTTTTAGTGTAAGAAAAAAAAATCAAAGCATCAGATTCAAAATACAGAACAATTTTTAGCAATTCAAATTCAAATTTTTTCCTGGAATAGTGTTCTTATTAAATAATCTTAAAATGAGGCAACAGATTGTATATATACTTTGTTCATATCATTTAGAGACCCTGGGGAATCCTAACCTCTACTCATCCCTTTGGAGTTTCTCTAGCATTCGGAGCCCTGACCAGGCACAGTGGGCCCACTTTAGTGTTCATGAGTAACTCTAGTTGCTGAGAAAATAAAGGCCAAAGATAGCCTTGTTGTGACTTCCTCACTGCAGAAAGAATATCAGAGCTTCCTTGCATTTGTGGCTTTGTGACTTAGAAGTACAGATACATAGAATCTTCTACTCTTGGGCTCTAAGAATTGGAAGAAATCCCAGAAAATGAGCTTGCTCAACTCCCACCCAAGGCAGGAATTCCATCTATAATATTAAATCTAGCTTTTCTTCCAACAACTCCCACAGAGGGGAGATGATCTAATTTGACAGCTCTTTCTGCCATATAGTGGAACCATGTTTTTAAAGAAGAGAGATGTGTCCACACTCTTCCCGTTAGGTCTCCTGACTATGTCTTTAGGTAGCAACTCAACCTAATACAATGATGATCTTGATTTGATTTCCAGAGGAGGAATTGAGTGACACATGGTAACTGCCTCCATACAGTGTCTCCTTAAAGCTCAGTGTTCTCACTGGGCCGCTTCTGCATCTGGTCAGGACCTGGGGCTAACAACAAC